>NC_084665.1:22184000-23552500 GCF_028389875.1 Rhea pennata | reverse complement strand
GTAAATTATAGCTGAATTCTGAGGGGAAAACCTGAGTTCCTCTGCTCAGGAACCAATAACGCTGCATGTCTGGAAGTGGTTGAAAGAAGTGGAGCAGAGGAATAGATGCATACTTAGAGTTGCTGGTAGGGGGTTAGGCAGAGATTAGGAAGGGTGCAAAGGCTCAAGAAATAGCAGCTGCAGACTGGAGTCCAGACAGTGGAAAAGAGCAGAAAAAAAATAGTCAGAAAAGAAGAGCAGCTGTTTAGTTACTTAAAAGTGGCAAACTTCTATTTCTTCCTTGGATGGCTCTTCGGGCTGTCCCTGAGCAACTGTACCATCCTGCCTGAGCGTGTTGGCTCTGGCTGTGCTTGTGCCCTTCATCTAGCTCACAAAATGCCCTTTAGCCTCTCAGACAGGTTGGTATGATGGATCTTGATGACATTTAGCCAGAATTTTCTTAAACTTTATGTTTAATTTAAAATCATCCATGGCGGCATTCAGATGACTTCTTCCCTGGTCACAGATATAAATCTGTTATCAATAATAGTAGAAAAGGCAACTGTAAGTAAATTTCTTTGACTGTTCAGATTTATATCTAGTATTTCCCAATAAATCTGTGGTGGTGCAGTGATAAAATCTTTCGAACTGACAGAAAACATAGCATTAATGCATGTGATATTTTGTCTAGCTGTAGCACTTTCCAATTAAACACGTTACAGATTTGACAAAGCCTCACTGAGTACATTACAAATTTTAAGTGTAATGTCTAATTCCCATCTCATGAGGTAGAGAGGCATTATGCCATCATACATGTGGTGAAATTAAGATATAGCAAGGGTTACTGACTTGGTCAAGGACATGAAAACACATAGACCATCGCCACTTGCTATGGTCTTGAGCCAGCACGCTCAAGGCAGATATTAACTAAAACCAGTGCAATTAATTTTTTTTTTTAAGAGCATGTTTGGATGGTTTTTGGTTTAACACATGTGAACTATGCCTGCTGAGCGGAGAGAGTCAGAATTCTTTGGGAAAGGATAGTTTGTAGATGCCTACTCAGGCTTCTTTGACATGGTCTGGCTGTACCTGACAATATAGTCATGATATTGCGTAGGATGAACAACAATTCTGTATAACAATTCGTGTGGGGCCTAAGTATATTTTAGAAATAAGTATTTTATTTACCTATTTTAGGCCACATGACATTGCTTACAAATTTATACCTAAAAAAAATAACAAAACCTGTTAAACAATGTTACGTTTTGCCTTCAAAGTACAGTAACAGAAAATCATATCACATAGCAGCTTCCACTCACCAGCTAGAATCATAATAACATATGTTAATGTATACTGTCTAATGCATTTTTAATTCCCTTATAATTTAGGAAGCTGTAAAGAGTAAGAAAAATGTGGAGGAAGAATAAGAGGGTATAAGTATTCAGAAAGAATATATTCGTTTTTGAACCTTTGATTTGTAAGAAGTAGGTTTACATTTATGTCAGAATAGTATTACCACAACCTTGTTTAGAGAAATGTTTGCTATTTGAATGCACGACTTTAAAATCTACGGAAGAAAATTTCCTCTTTGAAGATGGTTCTGCTTAAAAAATATCAGAGAAACCAGAGCCTGCTCACCGTCATCCTGACTGCTTCCTACACTTCAGTGACTCTGGACATTCCAGATTAAGTGCAGGATTAAGTGCAACTTTGGTTTGTCCCAGTAAAAAGCTAGAAATACAGTCTTTCCAAAGTTATGAATTGTATGTTTTTAGCTCTTAAGCATCACAAATATCAGATCTTAAACCTGTCACTGGTGTTGTAAAGTATATTAGACATAATGGAGTTCAAGCCAATGTAATTTTGGAGAGGAAATTCTACATTTTATTGGAAGAAGAAAATTCATTCTAGCCTCATTTCTTTGAAACGTGTCAGCTCAGCACGTTGGCGTGTCAAAGGAAGCGTATGTTGGAGTACTATCGGCACCTCTGATTACCAAACCCAGCGGAAAGATTTAACTAGGCTGGAAACACTGAACCCGGTAAAAAAAATCGAGTCTTCTGCTTAAATTTAAGCATGTGCTCTGAGATGGACACTTCTCATGCTTAGGACAACATCCTACATTACACTGGATTTTTTTTTTTAACAGAAATTGCCTAGAATTTGCATGACAAAAGCTAGACAGCTGACATAAAATGCAAAATATCTTGCATTCTGTTATGGTGGGTACTGAAAGGGTGGAAGACAGATGGAATATTTCCTGACCTTTGAATACTTGTATCACTAGTATTGATCTGGATATGGATATGTCTGCAGAGGTAAGCATATGATGCACTGCTGAGAATATATCGCATATTCACCCAGTATAGATAGCAATTTTTCTTGCGGAAAAATAGTAAGAATCACATCAGATCATTACATTAATGGGTGCATTTCACTGGAAATGTTAATCCCATCTTATGAAAGCATTTCAGCACACCCTTAAATTTATGCAAGTCCTCAAATACTTTGTTGGGTTAGGACTCAAACCATTATATATTCATATATAATGCCATATATTCAACAGAATTAATTTGGGTTTGTGTATGTGTGTGTATGTGTAACTCTGTTTAGGTCAAGTAAAATAAATGCAAAGACAAGCATGTTAGCAGCAAAGTGACCCTTTTGAAGTCCTAAAAAATTACTCTTGCAGTCCATAGTCCAACATTTAATAATGCTGAACTTGATAAGGGATCTCAGAACCTGAAAAAGGAGATCTGAAAGGCACCTTTATAGAAAACAATTGATTTGCTTCATTTCATTGAAATGGCTAATGCTTTGATGGTTCATATTTACAATAGCTTGTCCTGTTCTTCAATGGAGTTGATATGTTGGAGTCTTTAACACCATAAACTTGATCAAAACTTCCTGGGTAATAAACAGAGCGGATTTAAGATGTGAGCCCCCTCCCCATCATACTACCGCAGCCCATCTGTGTGCCAATTTGTAACTAAAGACATCAAGAAATGTGTTCTTCATGCTCAGATGCCCTTGGTAGTTGAAAATAGTTCTGATAGCTCAATATGCAAACTGGGTTCAGAGTCTGAAAGACTTTAGAGTAGAAGATTTGACCTTCTGTAGCAAAGGCTGTAGTTTGGCTAAATCCATTACTGAGAGCAGAGTTTTTACACATCTCACAGTGCAATCTGGGATTTAAATTTTGCCTAGCTGCAGAAAAATAACTTTTTCCCTAGCTTTCAGCAAAGGGTAAATGTCTGCCCTGCAGTCTAAGATTTACATCAAAAGACAAAGTTAGCAAGATCATATATAGATGTACTGGGGGCAGGAGGAGGGCTGGATGACTGAAAGTTTTGGCAAAGGAAAATGGAAACTTTTATTTCTCACTCTCTGGTTTGAACTAGCCTCAAGTCAGCAAACAATAAACATTTTCTCCCTCCAAAAGCTGTTTTTGTCTCCTGTGAAGCGATTTGATTGTGTCAATATCGCTCCTTCGCACCAAAGCTCTCGCCAGGTAGGTAATCAACAAATGCACCCTGGAACAATTCCCTCAAAGGCATCCTCGGCTGACAGAGAGAGCAATCTGCTCTATCACCCGTGAGAAGTATCGCTCCTGTGATCTGTGTGTCATGACCTCATGGCCGGGGCATTTGGGCAGGACTTCTAGGAAGCTGATCTAATCTCATTGATCGCATCTCACCCCATCTGTCTGGTCAGTTAATTATTTATTTCTCAAAAGAGTAAACAAAGGGATAAAATAATACTGAATTATTACTCTTGTAATATTGTAATAATGATATAACAATTTGATTTAAGAAGTAGGTGAACACATTAAGAGCAAGGTTGCTTAATACGGACTTTCTATACTAGGACATATCACTGAGAATGCTTTTCTCATGATCAATTTCAAGTAACTTTGAATTTTAAAGTATTTATTAGCAATTATACTTATGTTTCACTGTTAAAGCTATCTCTTCCCTTATCATCTCAAGGGTATTTCTAGGATTTAGCAATTATAGACCAGCGATATATACCAGAGAATTATATTTGTACACTTGCTGCTCTCACATTTCATTTTATCACTTATTTTCTCACAAATCACTAAAGGCACATTTCTAAAAATATTTTAAGTATGGAGATACACAGATAGGTGTTCAATGTGATTTTCACACACACTCAGTACTTGGCTCCAATTAAATGATAACTTTCTAAATCTGGCTCCAAATCATAGCCTCCATCACAGTAGTTTCAACATTGACATTTCCTGAGTAACTACAGACTTACTGAATTCTCTAGGCAAAAACCTAGCCACATTCAAGACATTGTCATTAACTTTTATAAACAGTTTCACTGTATTTGTTCTATTCATTTTTTTTACATTCTGAGAATTCAAAATAAAGAGAGAAAAAAACCCAACAGAAATACAATTAACAAACCCAGCTACATATACACAAGAGAAAAGTAGATTTGTTTTTTTGAAAGTATTACTTTTTAACCATGTGATTGATTGAATCAAAGGATAGATATATTACATTGTTCTTTTCCTTAAAGCAAGATATTTGAACTGCTGGAGAGAAAATAAACTGAGGTCTATTTGCCTGATCTTCAATAAAGACATATCATCCTCTCCCTCTGTCATTATTCTGCATTGTACAAATTAAAGCATTATTAGAGATTTCATATAATAAAAAGTTTTAACTAATAAGAAAAACATAGATAAATACTGAAAAGAATTATAATGACAAAACCCTCTCCAAATTAAAATATCTAATCCAGGTGAGTAGGAAAAAGGGTTAAAAAACTGCAAGAATTCAAGAAGCCTAGATGACTTTGGAAACACAGATCAAAAACAAAGAGACTGGAAGTATAATTAACTCCATTACTGTTCAGTCAAATGAAAACAGCTGTGACACCCCTTCTTATTTATGACAGCAGCAAATAGCTCTATTCCCTTGCTGGTTATTGCTGTAGGACAGCAGTGGTTCTACAGCAGGTGAAATAGAAACAAGCTGCTAATATTTATGTCACTAGATCAGGTTATAGATACAAGATTTATGCAAAAGTTCTCTAAAAATATCTGAGTAGCTTTTTTTAATCTTCCTACAGCAATCCTTTTCCAATAGTGAACAAAATAGCTCTGTATTAAATATAATTCTATGTTCTGAGTAGTATTGTGGCCAAAAGGCAGCTCCCCCGCTGTTAAAGATGAGAATGTGGTTTCACTGCAAAGCCAGTTTTGTTCACTCTGTAAAAACTCATAAATAAAAAGCCATTTAGTCTCAAAACCACTCTTTTATTTGTAGATCCAAGCTAGACTTTGTCAACAAATTTTGAACTAAATGTGGAACTGGACACACGATAGCTTGATATTAGAACTGCTTGCTATAATTTGAAGAGTCTGGGTTTGCTTTTAAAAGTATGGAAAGCAGGAAAGAAAAATAATTTTCAGATGAAATCCTTTATTTTATTAGTAAATGTCATTAAATCAGATGCTACCTACGTTGATATAAAAAATGTGAGTGGGCAGTAGGTTTCCTAAAGCAGTTTTTTTATACTGCGGCTTTAATCACTTTGCTTCCTACACCTAATCAGTCTTACTTCTTACTCAGACAAACTGCCCATTAAATAATGCCTGAGAAATAAGACTGTCAATAGCAGGACAGAAAATAAAGCAAGTAGGCTGTTGCACACTTCACTGCTAACCTTTTTACCCTCTCCCTTGCTCATCAACCTCCCTCCCTCAACCTCCCTCCCTCAACCTCAATTCCCCTCCATTTCTGAGGCTGCCAGCGCTCCCCAGCTCTGTTGTGCATCTATATGTGTTCACCCCCACCGCAGAGCCTGCCTGCACCCTCACAAAGGCAGAATCCTTTATTTTTCCACCCACAGCAGGACCTGAGTATGCCCCTTTTCTATAACGTGTCAGGAGTCTGCTGTATGTCTTTCTAGGTCGCCTTCTCCGTGAACCCTGTGGGATCTCACGTGTCCCACACCATGGACCTCACTGGTGCTCTTCTCTACACGAGGCTCCCTACACCTTTCCCACTGCAACGACAGGGGCCCAAACGACCCTTCCCATCCCTCCCCACCACCTCTGCCGTCACTCACTTCTGCCTCTCTCTTTTGGGGTGCTTACTTGCTAAAGCTTAACACTGAGACCCAGACCCTGGGGTACCACCACACTGGAATACATTTACTATGCTGCTACCATCCCTAAGGGACACAGGGAATTTTAGAGGAGTTGAAGCTGTGGCTCAGACAAACAGAAGCCAAATGTCTTCACCTTTATCCTTCCCCATCTTTTCCATTCAGTTTTCCTAGTATTTTTTCAAAATCGACAGTGTCACTTACAGTAGTCCCTGTACTGTAGAACTGTAGAAATCTGTTAGATCCACCAACTACATATACAGTCAGAAATGCTATCAAGATGACCAGAAGCATTTCAGATATAGGTAGAAATAAAACTGCCCTTTTTCTACAAATACATGTGAATCTAGACACCCTCCTAGTTTCACTTTCAGTGAATATAATGTACAGAGCAGTCTTTTCGGCTTGTGCTGTGTCTGATATGTATTTGTGTGCGAATTACCTTTCTGGCTGTGTATGAGCACAGCACAGACTATGGTGGACTTCCTATGTTATCTCATCATTATACATTTACCTGGCCTTTTTCGTGTCGTTCCACAAGAAACTAGGCATCACCTCTCTTTGTGCTAGTCGTTGGTATCTTCTTGTTGACTGTACTTTTGAGGACTTCTTTTGATCCTAACTTTCATAATGATTTAACAGACTGAATACAGGAGTGAAATTCTGTTTCTGATAAAGTTATAAGCCAAACTCTGTTGACTTCAGCAGTACTAAGGCTGGCTGAACTAGGGCAATTCTGTGGGCACATTTAGAACAACCAAGTTAAGACAACTTGCAATTTCTCCTCTTACAGTGAGCTGCTACTTTCTGCTCTTCCAGGATGCAGGCATTTCTCCTAGATCTGGCAAATACTGTGTCTAAGTTTTGAGTAACAGTGGGTATATTTGTAGGTTTTAATTCAAAAAGGAAGAATTTAACCTCTCTTTACTTGCTGCACTATGGAGAAGCAGGAGAAAACAGAAGCTGAGACAAGTAGGAAATAGTATACAACAACCATATTTTCTAATGCTTTTCTCAGGGCACAAAATTCCTCATTCCCACTGGCAAAGGGCCTGGTAAAGAGATCTGGACACACAAAATAATTTGTGTTTAAAGCACTGCAAAAGAAAGCAGGCCTCACTTGTCACAGACCTCACTGAGGTCCCAGATGACTTCTCTGTTCCCAAGAGAGCATTTCTTGGCTCTCCATCTCACTGTAGCTTCAGGGTAGCGTCACAGCCACAGCTGTGAAGGCAGTATGCAGCGGCCAGCTGTGCTGGAAGAGATGGACTTCTTGCTGAGCAGTCCCTGTGAAAACTGCTCAGTGAGCATCAGTACAAACGAGGTGAACACCACTTGTAGATAGAGCCATGTGGAGCCTTCTTTCCACTTTAGTGTGATTTTTAAGAAAACTCTAATATAGGAGTTTTATTTTCTTCTTCGTGGGGAGCGACAGATTCTGAAAATTACTATCAATTTCCATTTTTGCTTCTGCTAAGTGAATTATCTTGTTTGTGAAAATTTGCAGCCATTTCTAGATAGATATTCACTGTATAATACCACCAAAGTCCTCAGGATAACAAGTGTGTTAGTTGATTCAGAACCACACAGGTGCAGTTCTAAGGACCTAAAAGACCAACAAAAGGTGGATGAATGACAGTTTAAGCAGAGACAGGAATAAAGTCAGATTGGATGATTTTTGGCCTGAACCATACCTTTAGAATAAAGTGAGATTGGATGATTTTTGGCCTGAGCCATACCTTTAGACTTTAAGTATTGTCTGTATGTACTCGCAATATACAAGTATGATATATATACATTGTGTGTATATGTACACATACGACAAGCACAGAGGACCCAGAGCACAGTGAAGGACTGTAGTGGTTAAAAAAAGGGCAGGGTACAAGGGATCCATGCAGCTGGCATAGCTAAAAAATCTTCAGATCTTTGGCCGAGAGATGGACAGTAAAGGCTCGGTTTACCTGAACGTGAATAACTAATGACATTTGACGGGTATCTGAGACACCTGCATGGAGATGCTGGTTTGCCTCAGAAGCTAAGGACCCTTGTGCCCTGTTGGACTGACAGCTGGAGCAGTGCAGGATAGCCAAGGGCTCTCAAACAGCACCACATATCTACATCTAGGTTTCTGAATCAAGCCCCGAGAGGTGCTGATGAGCACTTGACTGTCTTCTCAGGAAAATGTCCTTCTCTTTTGTCTTCTGCAAGAGGGTGGGGCCAAGGCAAAGAATACAGTTCACATGGTAATATATGTGTTAATACAGCAGATGTCTCCAACGCAGTATCCTTGCTACTTTGCAGCTTGCCAATAGTGTGATTATAAATTTTCCTGTATTAACGATAATAAAATTAGTTTATCCTAATAGTCATCTGTGAAGAAGTACATGAGGTTACTAACAATCAGCACAGGAATAAATTACACATTATTTTGTAACCTTAATGCCAGATCCACATAAAGCGCAGACACACTACTTCTAGCATATCTTCCGCTATTTGGCCTATAACCTAAAGACAGGCAGTGTTTAAAAATTAGAATTAAAAAATAACAGACTGTCCTGGCACAATTCTGTTAATCCTTCAGCAGCACAATCAAGAGAAGAATGTAATCTACACTGTATTCATTTTTTTAGAAATTAAATAGTTGTTTTTAAAATGAATGTGGTGCAATTTAATATAGTTTATCCAGAGTGTAGAAAGAAAATAGTACCCCAAAGCAACACACAGATATTAAAAATAAAATTAAAAAATACATTTGGATCAGATATACTCTACTTTAGTTAAAATAATGGCTAAATTTCAACTTATATTCCTGTATAGGAACATCATTGACCTGCAAAAGACCACAAAAATTTTTTTGTCTTTAATACAGTGGAGCTACATTAACTCTGTTTAGTGAAAGAAAAAAAAAGGGAGTTTTAATTAGCAGTTGTAAATTGCTTATTAACCTCAAAATAAATTAATTTCTTTATCTGTCCCTAGTCCACATCACTGAGATGGCAACAGTAATTAAAAAACAGATAAACTGTAAAAAAAGTCCATAACTTAACATACTTAGGCAAGCTGAGTTGTTAACTGTGCAACAATAAAGGTATTAAAACGCACCATGCTGATAAGATTCTGCGTTGAAGACGAGACCTCATATGCCAACTTTCAACAGAGAGTGATTTCTTAAAGTCAAGTCATAAACCCTAAAACTGGGATTTCATGGAGACACTATAATTTATAATACTTCTGCAGTTTTCAATTATTCAGACGCTCATGGCCCAACAAATTGAATAATGAATGGAGTAATGAATTGAACCCTGACAAGATGATAACAGAAAATATTATGAGTAGTCAATACACAGTGGAACCCACTTACAGAAAGATCCCTTGAAGAAATAACTTGTTTGAAGGACACATTTTCTCTTGAAATCCAAAACACTTGCAGCAGGAAAATGTGTGTAGGAGTTGCCATTAACAAATAACCGCTAAAGTCATAAACCTGCAGAACAGTATATTTCTAGTGACCAAACTGTGAATCATAATCATAAATAGGCCAGTGATATTTTCTATGGATGTAGGTTATGCATTTCATTATTGCTTTTTTTTTTCCTCCTTCTAATGCCACAGAGAGAGAAAAAGAATGGCCATATAAATTCTTAAACACTTTAGCTTCAGGCTTAGCCTTGGAGGTGTGATGATATTCCACAGATGCTGAAGCACACAGGTCTTAACAGTATTTAATACATTTACATCAACACTGCAAGCCAGAAACATAAATAATAAAAATGATAAATATACTGTTCAAAAACTGTGAAAGGTAATGCACATTTGTATCTCCTAGCTAGCATTTAAAGGAGCAGTGCAGGCAGGCAGCAAATGCTGTGTTAGAAAAAATACGTAGGTTACAAATAAAATAAAAGGAAACAAAACCATATTCGACATCAGCAAAGAGAAAAATAACTAATAGTACATATTGAGATTTTGATGAGAAATGGATCATTGCTTCAGACTAAAGCAGACACTGCCTTCCAAAAACCTGAACTTTCTGCCAAAATGAAAATAAATCTTTTATGCAAGTTGAGAAAATACTGGACTAACTATAAGAGCCCAAAAAATCCTCACTCCTGTTGGAGTAGGTCCAAACCAAAAGCCAGTTATTTGTGGCACGTTTAGCTTGAATCCATGGTTGTTCTTTACTGCTAGGTCAATGCTTTTACTCAATTGGAATGCTGGGAAAAGCTTCCAAAAGCTGGAATTAAACTTAACAGTTCAAGACCATTTGTGATTGGGCTTTTGCACTCCCCATTTCTGTTCAGCACAGAAAACCGTCTGGCTCTCAAGCTTGTTTACGTAGGGTTTCCCACAAGATGGGACAAACTCAAGAAGTTGGGATATTTTAGTAAATGTTCAAATTCTTGGGTATTTTCCCACAGCAGACTTCTCACCCCCTCCTCCTGTGCTGAATAAATGTACTCCATGGGACTACCGGGAAGGAAGTGTGCTTATTTCGGTGAAATGGTGAGGGAACCTGCGCTCTTCCAGCAATCTGAAGAAAAAGCCCAGTAACCAGCAGCCAGCTGCCACAACCTGCATTTCAGTAGCGTTTCTGAGTGCTCTGTGCCAATATAAGATAGCTTCAACACAGTAACACGTGGGACAGAGTCTCTTCTGTGGAGACCCAGTACCTCCTGTGCAAGGAAAGGGTCAGGATTAACTCCAGTGACAGTATTGCATGGTCTGTTCCTATACAGACATTTCTAATGTGCAACGACAGCTCATCAAAAAGCTACATAAATGGGGTAAATAGATTTGTTCTTTGGAAATCTCCAATACTGGCACAACTCTTACAACATGTAGTTCCCTTTTTGAAGTTCCCATGCTCTTGCACTCATGAGACGGCATCTTTGTATGAACTCTGTCCAGGCCATTTTCAGTAAAAATCCATGAGCTGGATTACAGTATACGGTATATCTAAACTACACACACAAACACACATGCACAAACCACCCCTTCTTATGAACTTATAGATTTGATTAGCTCTAAATGACTAAAAGACTTGTTCTTATCCCATGGAGAAATTGAGACCTTTACTCTACTATGGTAAACCCAGAATTAATTAACTACACCGGAGAAAGAGATAAATATAAACAAAAATCTAAATTGTGTTTATATGCTTTTTATTTATTGATCTCCTCTCATAATAGAGAGGAAAATAGGCATGTCCAGAAGTTTGGATAGCATAGGAGCCAATAGGATTAAAAAGATAAGTCCTTTCTTAACAATAAATTGGCTTTGAAAATTAGATGTTCTAATAGAATTACTGTAGTAGAACTTAAATATCATTTATATTTTTACTTCAGCTTTTTCTGTATCCTGCTAGTAGTAAGTGACTTCCCATCATATTCTAAATATTAATTATACCCTTTGCCTTTCAATTTTTCTTTAGAAAGTGCTTTTTTAACAGATCTGTCGCTCTTCTCTTTACAGGAGCATTTTTTTCTAGTATTTAATTCATTCGCTGTGGTGCCTTGCATTTCTTATCAAATCCAATATCCCATAATGAAATCATGATCTAGCAGTAAAAACACATTGATTCATGTTTACAGTTAATATTTTACAGCTTACAGTTCAGTTTCCTAGTCAGAATAATGATTTGCTGCTCAATTCTGTCATCTTATCTCATACTGAGTAGTTCCAATGAAGCCGATGGGATTATTTACTCAGTATGGTAAGATTCAGTGTAGCAATGCGAAATGATTCTTAATGAAAGAAACTTTTGAAAAATATAAAATAAATTATTGCTATATTATTGCAGAGAAACAGCCTAATAAGTATTTTTATACAGGCTGAAACTATTTTTGTACAGTACTCACCTTCCTGCATGTTTTTATTGTCCTCAAAATAGCTCTGAACTGCTGAATAGCGCTGACAGAAAGGACATGCAGAGTCCATCCACAACGTATGGGAAAGCTCTTTGATAAAGACTTAGACCTGGAAATAGTTATTGCCTCACTTGAAGATAAGCCTCCTGAACACAAATTCAAATATTCTCACAGGAGTTCTTCACAAAAATAGTCTAACCTTCAACATGGTGCTACCAGTATAATTTGGATGGGATGGAAACCTGTCCTTGGCCTCAGCGGGTGTTTGAACGGCATTGCTCAAAACAGGCTCAGGAGCACCAGAGAGAAGGCAGTAGGATGCTTTCATATATATCACGTGTAGCTGAATACAGTTTAGAACTACAAAGTTCACGGTCTTAAAGATTAAGAGAAGAATTAAAGCCCTTTCAAGGAAGGCAGCGTATGGAAAATGTCAGCCAGCTACTCTTAGAGGAAAATCACCTAGAGGATGTATTTCCGAAGCACTGGGACTGCTCAGGCTTTTTTTCCTGCAGTATTTTCTTTAGCTAGGCTTGTGTTTGATATGCTACTTCAGGATTTTTTTGAGTAGACTGCTTTTTTCCTATAGGTCTCTTAACAGGAAAGAAACCATCACTGCTTTTTCTTCACAACTATTTATTTCTCATCTTTTTTTCTGGTATGTTTTTAAAAAACATATTTCCTTTAAGAAAAGCAGGTAGCTAATGTGTGGATGGTGAAGACCTCTGGGCAAGGCTGTTGTCTTTGCTTGTTTGATCTGCATAGCCCATACTGTCCGAGTCTCTGACGGTTCGGGTTATGAATGACTCAAAATTTTAATACATTTCCCTTTATTCAACCCACACATTTCTTTCTATTTTTCTGAGTTAAAGACTAAGCAATAGCAGTGCTCTAGAGAAGCTATTTATTCAGGTATTTTCTTTTCCATAATTCAGTGCTTGATAATCTTTTCCTTCAAAGAAAAATATTTTGTATTCCTCATTTCTTAGAAAAAAATCAAATTTTGTGGTCCTTGCTCAGATAAAGGAGTCATTAAATTAAGGTGAAAATTATATTACAGCCATTTGACTCTATGGCTTAGTTTATTCACTAGTAATAATAGGCATAACAGGAGTAAAATAGGAGTAATATTTACATTTTATTAAGATTGTTTTTTTAACGTTTCCCCAAACTGTTGGGATGCCAGTTGAAAGGTATAATGTATATATAAAACTGCTATTTTATGACAGGTCAGGTTAACTCTGATCATTGCATCTTCACCACACTAGCTTATCTCACTTCCTCTTACCGTGAGCTCTTTGCTGCCGGTATTTCAGGATAGGTCTGCTGTGTAGCAGGATCATAGTAGTTCAGTGGTTCTCATCTCTCTGCACACCAAAGAGTAAAATTTATGTAGGCAGCTCATACTGTTGCTAATTTGGATTACCAGAGTAAATCTGCTGCGCAGTATGAGGCTAACTCTTAATTTACATATTAGTCTTCTAAAACCCAGCCTGATGCTATGATGAAGCTCAGAATAGATGCTCTTCCCGAAACTTTTATCCTATCCAGCATTTCTGTCGTCTCTAAGACCTGCAAATTAGATGAACCTCATATTAATTCAGACCGGGTCAGGGTCTCTGCCAAATCCCAGCCGGGCAAATTACATGCTGCCTATACTTAAAATTGCTGCCCGGGTGCTTATCCTGGCTTTTTTAAATGGACACATAGCCGCTGCCCCGCTCTTCCCCAGGATGTTGTAGCACGGGGCACTGTCAGGCAGCCGCTGCATTTCACCACAGTCTTGGTGAGATGATTTCTCTGCTCGTTTAACTATGAAATGCTGTGAAGCACGTTGGGGTCCCTGGGGAATGAAAAGGTCTGTAGAAGTGTCAGATGTTATTTAACATCTCCTTCAATGTGTTGGTTTTTACATTTCTGTGAGGAGAGGTAAAGGCGCAGTGAGTACTCAAAGATGTGGGGTTATACTGCAAGTACTAAACCAGGATGCTTCCTTGCTTGGAGCCGAACCCGGAGACGATATCTGCATGGGGATCCAGGGATATGCTAGAGGGGAGTCTTGGGAGAATTTTGGATTATTTCACTTTTTTTGATGGATCTTTGTGTTATATTATCCCTGTCAAAAACAACATTTTTTCCAAGGGCTTCTAAAAAAATACAAAGGGTTTGGGTTGGGTTGTTACTTAGTAACACACACGTGTGCGCGCAGAGATGCACGCACATACACGAATGCGTGCGCACACACGGGAGCTACCAAGGCAGCAACAGCAACAAACCTTTGGTGCAAAACAAATGAATTGAAACATGGTTTGACAGCTTATGATGAACTATTTCAAAGAGGAAAGATTCACTCTTTCCTTCTACATATTCACTCTAATTACAAGTTCTTTCCTTATCCTATGTCTCTCTCTTTGAGTAACCATCATCACTTACTGAAAGACAGGTCAGTTACCTTCAGAAACACAGCATCCATACGGTAAGCCAAATTAATTTTAAAAAATTTGGGGTTTTTTTGATTACATTTTTTGAGAACAGATTAAAAAACATTTTCTGTAATTACTGAAAGTGTCTCTAAATAGATATTTTTGCCTGTATACAGCCCTAATATGATTCTGCCTAACAGTCAGGGTCAGAGAAGGTGGACCAGATTCTTGTGGATCTCAATTTCCTATGGTGATGAGACGTGTTACTGGTTCAAAGTGTCCCAAAACTTCTATCAGACTTAAATAGCAAATAACCCTGCCACTGGCATTTTGCACAACAATTAATTTTTCTTCATGAGCATCTAACAGTCTGATGCATGTGATTTATCATGAAGTTTAAACGTCTCTTTAGGAACTTTGTTTATACTATTGACACATCACTAGTAAAACCAGTTACCTATGTAGCTCAAAAATAAGAACGCCACAAACAAAAATGCAAAAATTACAAGAATTAGAGATATTGCATTATTGTCTAGATAATTCTAGATAAGCCTTTCTAATTGCTAAAGAAAAAGGAAATGCCTTATCATTTTTGTTAAACCACAGCTTTTATTTCAGGATGTTAGGAAGCAAGATTGTCTATCAGTCAGATTATCTCATGCTTCATTTTACTCACTGAAAACACTGCTGGAGTTAAACATAAAATAGGAAACAAGTTGTTTTAAATTAAGCTTCACAGTTAGATTTACTAATACAGTTAAAATTGCATCACTTCAAACTCTAATTTATAAAACAATTTTATCTAATTTGTGAAGAAAGAACAGATCAATGAGCACTTTTGACTTACAGAATGTACTGCCTTGATCTACTGGATAGATTGCTCTACTTCATGAGAGGCTGGTTTTGAACATGTTCCTTTATTTTAGGATACAGAAATTTGCAATGTGACTCAGAAAAACCTTTAAGAATGTGCACAGGCAAATTTAAATGTGTATGTATTCCTGCCGGTCTCAGTGAGGGTCACATGTTTAAAAATCTGCACCTAAACCCCTAAAACACCTGAGTGTTTTATTCGACTTGAGCTGCATAAAATATTGACAACTGGATTAAAGCATAACCATCTATAAAACGCATATCTAAATCAAAATTGTAGCACAATTCTAATTGCATTAAGCATTTAGATAACCTTAGAAAAGTCCCTTACGGTGAGTGCACACCCGACATACAACCATATATCATCCAAGATTAGTTGCCTTATGTACCTACAGATCTGATACTGAAGTGAAATCCTGTTTGGAAAGTCAAAACCCAGAGAAGACGCGCAGTAAGTTCCAACATAAAGAAAGGCAGCTTTATAAAATAATGACATGTGGTACTTTATACCGAATTTCTCATTTGTGGAACTCCTTATGTTGGTTTCTGGGAGGGGGTAAACTACAATATTGCTTATGGGATCCGTCTGGGACAGAGGCACTGCTGTGTTATGCTGTAGCAACAGTCCCTGCTGTGAAGAATGTATTGCTTAAATCAGTGAGACAAACAGATGGTAACAGTGGAAAAAGAGGCACAGACAGATAAGCTGACGTGCCCGAGATCTGAGCGGACTAGTGCCACAGATGTGGCTGAAAGCCACCCACCTGGGAGAGGAATTTGGAAATCCAACAGCCCACGAACGCTAGCTTTGCCTGGCCCCTGTTGGGCGAGATATTAGCTTTGGGAATGAGGGGCAAAGGGGAGGGTGAGAGTCTGCAGCCACCCTGAACGCCCTCGCCACAGCCTGGCTCCCAGCGTGAAGGGAAAGGAGGACCTGCGTGTCCTTGCTGTCCCCACCAGCCTTCCCAGGGAACAGAGCTGAACTACTCCTAGGAACAGCACAGTAAACGATATTTCCCAGGGGAAAAAGGAAAAAGGTAAGAAGATCCTTTAGGATTTCATGTAGTGATGCAACAGCACAAGCAATGGAACAACAGTGCAGTCTGGTCCCAAATAGTTCGGAGATGAATTCATAATTCTCACAGCAGTCTTCCCAGTGAAGTAAGAATAACCATGCTGATTTTACAGATGGGTACACAGATCGCAGGCTTGTCTGGGGCCAGATCCTGAGGGAGCTAAGCCTGCTCAGCACATTTGAGGATGCAGAATCACAATTTATTAGTGGTGGAGCTCAGACCTGTTCACAGGAGTCCCACCACCTGCTCTAATTACTATTCCCCTAAACCAAACTTGCATAGCAATGAACAGGAAAACATGTTTCCTACTGAACATTGCACACACATCAAGCCATCTGCAAGCAATTAAGTAATAGGATTTTAAGGAATTATACAGACATTATCTAAAATTTGAATATACTTATTTTTTCTCACTCCTAAGTAGAATATTGAGACAAAACAAACAGCCTTTCTGAGTATTTATTAAAAATCACTCTTCCGTAGTTGAAAGCACTCTGCCTGGTGTGGTAAACACAAGCGTTGTGCTTTTGAATGTCAAGCTCTTCACCTATCATTTTGACCACCTGTGACAGACAAGGCCCTAGTCTTGCAATGAAGCCCACAGACAGACCCCTGTGTCCAATGTGGAAGGCCTCCAACTTGAGCTGGGGAGACCATACTGACTTAAGCTGGACTTTGTCTGACCATTTAATGACTTCCCTTATGGCTCCCCCAAGAAGTCAGGCTTTAAGAGGAGTCACTACAGCACAACACAGACATGCACTTGCTCATTCGAGATATGCTTAACATATATACACAAGTCCCTGCTTTTTTTTTTTTTTTTTTTTTTTTTTAATAGTAAAATAAACAAGAAAGGTGGGGGGAAAAGCAGCTAAACTCTCTCTCTCTGATCATTAGTGTAAACCTAGTTCTTGGCACATTATGGGAAATTAGTAGCTTTTAAGAAAGGGCTTTTAATTGCTTAATCTAAGTAATGTGGACAATGGCATACGTGTTTTATTTTAGGGTCTATCTAGCCCACTCAGAAAATGTAATGGACCTAATTTTCATTTAGTATAGGTCTGTGCAGTTCCTAAAACATCTAAATGGCTATTAATTTAATCAGGTAATTTAACTATAGCTGTAGAAAAGGCCACCAGCTAGTTGTCACGCAATGATTATGAGGATGACATTTCTATCCCATGATGCCAGAGGCAGACTTTGATACATCATTTTCTTTTTGAAGGTTAAACTCAGATAACCTGCCTTTGGCATTTAATTAGCTACATATTAAACACTCTTTTAATAATAAAATGATTAAAAATTTTATTGCTTCTCAAATGAGGCCCTTTTAGATAGATTTAATGACTTGGTTAGAGCACTGTAGTTTGTGAACCAAACCTTAGTTAGACCAGTATATAGTATAATGATATGCTTTACAGCTTGCAAAATCTGTATTTTATTCAAATGACTGCCATAATCATTTTGGGTAAAACTTATAATGCATTCTTCTGTATTTTTAAGTCTAACAGTTAAATGTCATTGAAAAGTAACCGAGAACCAACTGATTTCAGGATTTAAGAAAATGATCAAATTCCAGTATACTAACATTAAACTGCAGTAGGATTAATGTACTGTATTTTATATAAAAATTGTTTATTCTTAAAAAAATCATTTTTCACAGTTTAGTATCTGTAGAAAAAAACCCTCATGTTCAACTAGAAATGATAAAAAAGCATGAAGTGGCTGACAGTAGCCACTCTTTATTTGTTATAAAAATGTTAGCGATTTAATGAAAACTGACACAAAAAAGATAATATTTTTCTCATTCCTGTATGGTAATAACAGTGTCATGACTGCAAAATAGTTGTAAAGATGATAATTCCATGGACTATGCCCACAGAACAAATAGTAGTATAAGGCAAGGCAAGTACATGGCATTTAAAATATATATGTATATATATTTGATGTCTCTATGCATATAGATCTCTCTTGATGCTTAAATCAAATAATTATCTACATATTATCTAAATATTAAGGCAATTATTAAAAGCTTAACTTTTTGCAGCCATGAGTTTAGCCCACCAAAATCTCATCACCTACACAGCCAGAAGCAGGTCATATTCTTACTGGCAGTTACTTGCAGAGGAGCATAATGTAGGAATCAAACTACCATCCAGTCCCCTTAAAAGTGGTCCCTTACGGAAGAAGTACATTGTCAGGACAGCTGGATAAAGAGGGAAGTTCATCTCTAAATCTGTCAGCCTAGCACTTTTCATGAGCATGAAAACGAAAGGTAAAACATAAGAACAAACCCAACGAAAATTTGAAGACTAACATCTTTTAAGCTATACTGATTTGTTCCCAATTATTTGCATAATTCCTAATTTACATTAATCCTGTTAGAAAGAAAAGCCTTTTCTCACCATCTACTCAAGACCAGTCACAATAAATTAAAAGACAGAGCTTTCAGAAACACACCTTTCACAGGTAGGTAGGATAGATTATTTCCTTTGCAAAGATCCACCTGATAAAGGAAAAAGGGGAAACCATCAGAATTGTGGCTATGCCCTTTTAATTTTCAAACTGCCTTAGTCCCTGACCAGATGTAAATTAGGGCAATCTAGAAGTTACTCTGTTTATAGTCTCAGCTGAGCATGCCACAGGGAGTAGAGGTGCACTTCACTTTGCTCTTCTCGCGTCTCCTGTGCAAGGGTAGGCATGCAGCAATAAAATATGCACCGGTGTCCTTCTCACCATTGACATCCACACAGCTTTAAGCATCGTGCTTGATACAAGAAGTCACACATCTAAAGAATCATGGCAGATGGTTGTGTCGTGGCCATGAGTATGCCAAGAGGCTCTAACTGCCCTGACAATCCTCATCTGGGGCCACTGACCCAGGAGCTGCATTTAAGCTCAGGCTCTTTCTGTAACCCTTGGTTGATGTTGCATGCATAGCATAGCTGACCTTGAATCTTGCTAAACCTGGTATGCTGGCCTGGCTTGCCCTTGGATTTGCTTTGTAACTACAAGCTTGTCTGGGCTGTAGATTGACCCTGGTTGCTGTTGCTCAACCTGATCCGCTCCTCTTGTTCAGATTTGTGGGGCTGTGCCCTCTAGCTGAGAGATCCCTGCCTCTGCTTCCTTTGTGTCACCCTTGGCTCCGGGCTCACCTTCCCCTGGGAAGCAGCCTGCTCCATCTGCTCCCTAACAGGTTGAGCACAAAATGGTTTCTATGGCCAGGTGCATCTCCACAGCATAACATATATCATATAACCAATATATACCAATAATAACCAAGCTAGACTGGAATGAGATAAGTTAGGTAATGAAGCCAGTACAACCGTATTGAAATGATGCTTTTCATGAACTAAAACATCCCCATGAGAAGTCTTGGCAGCGTAGCTCCTGCTAACCATTGAGAGCTGCTGTAGATGGCTTCACATAGTGTTCTACTGATGTATAGATGTTCCTAATATGCTCTTTCTCAGCCCTCTTAGGCCACACCTCATTTCAATTAATTAAGAATTCTTCATGCCTCATTATATAATATAGCTGAGAAGGTAAGAGGTGCTTTGCATTTCATTTGATGCTTGCGGCACCCTGTGAGGTGAGCTATAACATTATAAGCGCTGCACTGAGAGTCCAAAGAGGGTCCTATCTACTGCATTTATGTTTTATGGCGCTGCACTGAGAGTCCAAAGAGGGTCCTATCTACTGCATTTATGTTTTATGGCATAGGTAAAATCAGTTTGCCAGAGAAGACTACCACAGAAAGGTTTCTTGAAGAAACTGCAGTAGATAGACCAAGAGAAAAAGGCCAGCTTATCTATTCATTCAGAGCTGCTTTTATCAACGCAAACTGAGACCTTGCAAAATACTACAATTTCAGTATGTCTTTATTTTACACAAATATTGCTATCTCCAAGGAAACAGAACCACATACCAAGAACTGAATGTTTTCAAGGCTATTTCTCCTCACACTTGGGGGTTAGGTTGCTTGAGGAGAAAGTGTATCACAAGGGTGAAGAAATTCATGCTGTTGCCTTTACAGTGACATTTTGTGATGGGTGGGGAAAAATGACCTCTCAGACTTCATTGAGTGCTTACAGGCTTCAACAGGAACTCAAAAAGAAAGACAGAGTAGGTCAAAGACAGGTCAAGGAGTTTCCTAAGCACAGACCTACCAGCATTTCAGAACAATCCTAGTCTTTCTAGACTTTTTGTTCAGTAGCATCCATTTTAAGTTTGCCTTACAACCTTGTTGGTCCTTCCATGATGTCTTTTGTTGTTTTTTTTTCTTTTTGGAAAGCTGAACCTTCCCTTTTATCCCATCTCATTTTGCAGGCTATACCTCTACTTTAAAGTAACAATAAAACAAACAACAAATCTGTCTTGCAATGCAAAAGCCCTGTTCCAGTTATGCATGTGTCTGCTCTGGGAGCATGCCCACCCTCTGCAAAATTGTTAGGCACACCAGCTTTCATATTCTCATTTTTCTTTGTGAATAATGACTACTCCCTTTTTTTATGTTACACTTCTATGCCCAGCTATTCAGTTTCTGCTTTTTCACAGGGGAAAAAGCTATGATCTTAATATCACAGAATGATATTGCAGTATGTTATTTTACAGTGCAACCATACTGCAGGTGAACTACTGAATGAAGAGGGTTCAGGTGACATCCTCTCTCCTTATACTCTGAGAATATGCAAACAGTTTGTCACTAATTTCGCTCACTGAATAACATGGAAAGGGCTTCCTAGTGTGATGGTTTCCACAGAGAAGGAAAATAACACTCTGGGCTAAAGCTATATTCAAATACAAGGTTGTTAGCCCTTTTGTGCCTCCTACATTAGCTGGCTCTGATGGACACATGAAAGGGAATGCTAAAACTCCTACTGTCTTCAGTGACACTCGTGTTTCACCTGATTTATTCAAACATATCAGCTGGATTCTATGGGTGCAGTTCAACATTAGTGGATAAACTTGCTGTAATCAAACAAGGCTTTTCGCTTTGTCACAGGCACGTGATCCTATGCTCCCTAGTACCTCTCTGAGCCAGCTCAGAGCTGCCTCACCAAGCCAGTAGAGAACCAACTTCACAAGAAAAAAGCTTTTTGGTTGCATCTTGATCTGAGCTGGCTTGTTACGGGATCAGGTAAGCACCAGAGCTGGTCTAAGGGAGCAAAACTAACTGGGAACAGGACTGTTCCTTTAAACAACATTGAGCTGCTAGCTGTCATTAAATTATGCCCTAAATAGGAATATAAAGTTAAAAAGCTCTTCAGCATTCTTTCAGTATAAAGATGAAACCCAGTTTTTCTTAGCTGAGAAATTAAAGTAATTCAACTTTGCACAAATTGAAAGAAAATTTCAGAACAACTTCTAGTTCTCTTTCCTCATGCTACAGAAGATATTAGATAACATAACAATGTAATTTGGACCTATACTTGAACTCTAACCTTAGATGCAATGTAGTGGCAAGTGTGCAGTGAAGCTGAAAATAAAGCACATTGCAAGCAGAAGCCATAGGAATTTCAGATATTTAAAACACATTTCTAGTTAATAAAAATACCTCCACAAAGCTCTGTATATAATATTACAAGCTCACCACAAGATTGAGACCAGAACAGTAACTACTGGCATTAATAGCACATTATCAATGATAATGGATATAACACTTAAAAGGTAAAAACTGGAAAATGAGATGCTAACACAACAAGGCTTGATGAAAAATATGAATAAATTGAATCTTTCCTTTGACTTCAGTGGACTTTACATTAGGAGGTAGGTGACTGAATTCAACAGATAACTTCTTAATTATGTAACTGAAAACAAAATTGTCGGGGTGACTAGACAAGAGCTGTCGACACTGAACTTCAAGATTTCAACCACGATTTTGTACGTGATTTTTTTTTCATATACTTCAAAATATTCTAGGGACATACTGAAATCTGAGCAGTTCAGTAATTGGCTAGTGAACTGACTGGTAACTGGTGAAAGAAAATACAGCAATTCTTTGAATTACCCAGGAACATACTATTCACCTAATCCTTGGGAGGTATTCCAGATTGTTATTAGCAAGATGCAAAGTCAAGTTCAGGTAACTTACTTCCAGAAAAAATGCAAAATAAAACATTTTCCTTCAAAACACATTGTCCTTCCACAAAACAATATTTGAACAAGAATATCTGGTTTCTTACTTGGTTTTCTATGAGTAAGAGCCCTCTCCCATTCTCGTAACATGTATGATGCCTGCAATTACTTATGCTTTTCAAAACTTTCAATACTTTTTGTTTCAGGGGGTACAAAGCACCTGAAGCAGTGATATCCACTACCCTCCTGATATAGCTACTTATAAAAGGAGAGCACACAAAGTCCAGTAAAAGTACACATATAATTTCACTGTTTTTGATCTTAAAAAACATAAATACATATAACACAAATACACATAGCTACACAAAACACAGAACTGGAAAGAAAGAAGTAGACAACGAAGATTATCATATCACAAAGGTATACATGGTTTCATAAGTTAATAAATATATGAGAGAGCAAACACCATTTTTTAAAGATTTAAAGTCACTTTATTACTTTAAAATTATCTCTTGTAATCCAAAATGTTTGAGGGAAAAATCAAGAAAAGATAAATATAGAAGCAAATATGCGGTTTTATGCTTCATTACTCTTTAACTCTGAAGCTAATAAATAAGGAATTTTAGTGGCTTCTAATTTCTGGGCATTTTTAGGAATACTTTGGTGAGCTGTTTTGTAATACGATATTATTTTTCTTTTAGAAAATGGTTTATGACCAGAACCTCTATGGTTAGAAAGAAGCTTACTGCTAGTTCCATATTCTGAAGAGAAATACTCTTTTGGAGATTCACATGGTTACAGCATGGAATATTTCTGGTAGAATTAAAAATAGAACAAGAAAGCATATTAGTTATTCTATTCAAAAATGTGGAATGAAAAAAAAAGCACAACTTTTATTTCTTCAAAATCACATGAAAAGAGAGTGTTTTTTTAATATGAACCTGAAATTTTTGCATTAAATCCTTTTTACATGAACTCCCTGGTAGCTGTAGGAGTTTCTATGAATTAAATTAAGTACTATGGGACAAAGGAATCAAGGATCAAAATCTTAGAAGTATTTCATTTAATCCTAAAATTCTTTATTCTCTTCAAACTGCCTGGAGAGTTTCTACTGAATGATATTAGAATAGTTGAATACTGAATACATATCCCTGATCCACAAGGATCCACACTCAATTTCGTTTCACTTTTCTTATTCTTCTGCATGTAACTGTATCAATTCAGAATTATGTATACAATTTGTTCCAGGGTCCAAAAGAAGAGTCATAATCACAGTTGTCATGAGACAACTGAGTAAGCAACTCTTCCAGGTATGCCTTGGCCTATGCAAACAAGCATGTGACCCTCCTGTTTTATTCTTGCCTTAGCATTCAGAAATTGCATGAGAAATGCAGCTCTGTGAAAGCTCTGTGTCATTAGTTACATTCTCACTTGTAAGTTCCAGTACCCTTCAAATTCAAGTTATGCAATGAAGTTACCATTCTTTCTGCCTCCTAGACTGCCACAATACTAAAAAGGGGGGTTTAGCATAAAATCTAGTGATTAGAAACGTACACTAGAAATAACTGTCTTTATTCAAATTAACATTATGATTGGACTACTGCTCTCCATTACTAGATGTATATCGTATTCCCAAGGTCAACTTCATCAACTGCAATTCCAACATGGAATATAGCGCTTATCGCCCAAAAGTGCTAGCGTTATCTGTTTGATAAATGAGGTGTCTATTATCGTATACCTGTTGGCATCTCTGAGAGTCAGATGACTCAGTCCAACTTCCTTCCCACTAGATTTACTCTGACTCCGGCCCAGCACCTAGTGATTTGGGCTGAGCCATGGTACAACACAAAGAAGTTGCCACCAGAGAGACTGAGGTCTGGGAGGCAGGCCTTCAATACTGAAATATTAAGATATTGAAAACTATCCAACTTCCATGCTCCTCGGTTTAGATATTCAGCACTGCATGTGGTAGAACCTGTGTTGACACATGAAAAAATGGCACACAGTTACAAAGCAAGCTTAATTTTTTCTTTTGATCTTACCCCTAAGCGAAAAGATGCCTTTGTGGCAGTAATGTCACAGGAGTGGCAAGGAAGTGGTTAGTGTTCTGCTGATGACCCCGCTCGACCAGACTTGATGTCCCTTTGACCATTCTGAGAGGGAAACCTTTCCACAGAGGTTACGTATTCTCCGTAGTAGTCTGTGGAGCTCAGCTGTTGCATTCTGCAACACATACAAGATGTAAAACTTCATTTTCGTCATTGGAAATGCTTTGCTTGTACCAGCCTCTGTTACAGAAGAAAAGTTTGATTGACTCAGTGAATATTCACTTCACTGAGGAATAAATCCAGGTGCAGATGTTTGAAAGAGAAAATGCTGGCCCACTCCAAAAGCTTCTTTCTTTAACAATTTATTTTACTAGCTTCCCCCAGATTTGTGCAACTTTTCATGTGTAGGTTTGTGGCAATTACTCCTAGTTTTCCAAGACTATTTGTAAAATTCGCATTTGTTTAACACTTGCTATCTGCAAAGTACAGGAGCAGTCTAATGTTCTTTACCTCATGAGAAGTATATAAAGTATTATTCCCTGAATGCACACATGCGTGCATAGGTGTGCACGCGCACACACACACACACACACACACAGACATAAGCCCCTGTTTCTCTGCACAGTTGCTACTTTGCTGTCTCCCCTCAAGGACAGAATCTTGGGGGTTTCATGTAATTTGTATGAAAATGTAACGCTTTGTGGCTCTTTCATTTATGTTATGCAAAGTCAGTATTCTCCTCTCTGGAATTTAAAGCATACCCAGTGAAACTTGACAGGTAAGGGAAGGTAGGTGGAGGAAGGTCTTAGAGGTCTGAGAAAGCGAATATAATTTACAATGCCTAAAACCATAAAATCTCATTAAATATGTAAAGCTAGCAGAGCTACCAGAAGAGAAAACTAGGTAGGGCTGGCCCTAAGCACTGAGGACTCACTCCACAGAGACTCCTTGGTGACCTTCAGTGGGAACAGGACTCGAGTAGGTGTGTTCTTCCTGTTCTGCGGCAGAAGTCTTTTCCACTGCTCTGCAACCAAGAGTTGCTGGGACATCATTGCACTTCTCCTCTGTCTTTTTTGATAGGGGACAAATATACACATGAATACTGCACTTCATCTATCATGTCACCCCTTTGCTTGGGACCGAATGCTGATGTGAATGAGAAACTATTATCCTGTTGTGTAAGATTTAAAGATGGTTCCTGTTCTGTATCAAGACTATCCATGATCTTTTGCAGTTTTTCCTGTGAATCTGATAGTCTAGCATTTTGAGTGTGCAGTTAGGATGCAGGAAACAGGAGAGTTGAACCATGATCTGCCATAGGTTGGGAAAGCCCATCCTTGGGTATATTTGGATCATCTCATTCTGATTATCAATTCTATCCTGAATCCCCCCATATCAGTTGTAACAGAAAACATTATTGAAATAGATATGTTTTTAGGAAGTGCTCTGTTTCACTAAACAGATGGTTTTTTTTTTCAAATACATACCACTTTGGAGCCTTCCCAACCATATTATAGTCAGGCTGCAGATGGGGCTGTTTCTATGATCTCAGTAGGAGCAGTGTGTGCTAAAGACTCCTGGCACCCATACATGATGTACAGAACAAATTCTAAACTTCAGGGATTAAATCTTATTTGAATTGGTCAAATAATACAGAACTGATTCCAAAGATTTCAAAAAGAGCACCATATGCATATGATCTACTAGAACACACATTGAAATCCACCCCATGTTCCTAATTTCTTGCATTTTTTTTCTGTTTTTTCATTCTGTTGTTCAGATGAGGAAAAATGTTCAATTTTAAGCATGACATTCAGCCTCTCAGCTCTGTTATGCTACATGAAAAACAAAGGCTCGATGGTAGTGCACCTGGCCTTATGCTACTCTCTGAAATATAAGATGCAGTTAAAGAGCTGTCATAAGCTTTACTGTAAGTTTAAAAAACTCTGTTTTTTTCTTTTCATAGCATGCTTCACATCTAATCAATTTAAAATGTGGCAGTGTTCCTAGAAAACCTTCTTTCTCAGAGTACAAAGGCCTGGTATTCAAGCATTTTTGAATGATAATTCAATAGGATTAAATTACACTCATGTGACAGCTCAACCTCACTAATGAGGTACATTTCAGTAAACTGTTGACAGAACTGTCTGGAAGGCTTCTTTAATTTACCAACATGTAACAACATGGGAAAAGCATTAGTCAACTAGATGAAGATGAATAAGCATTGGGGTCTGGGGGCATTTTACATTAACACATGACAACCTAAAAGTGTTTTTGTCACTTGCTCTATTTAGCCCAAGGCATTCACTGAATAACTGGTACCTGTTAGTGTGATTGACTTACCAAAGCAACAGAAGGGATT
The DNA here is from genome assembly GCF_028389875.1 of Rhea pennata. Lineage (NCBI taxonomy): Eukaryota > Metazoa > Chordata > Aves > Rheiformes > Rheidae > Rhea > Rhea pennata. Next base: position 23,525,650 of record NC_084665.1, on the reverse strand, counting down.
ATATTTAAGAACATCTGCATGGAAAACATGTCAGAGAAATGTCTTTCTCTTTTTCTTAAAAGATAGCAATTGTTTCGTGGGAAGATCTCTTACAGCAACAGAAAGACTAAAAGAATTTTCAAATTGCTTCAGACAGACTTCTACAGTGCTACATTGACTTTTTCATCTCAAAAATTCTTTAAGATTACATATTTTTAGAGCTTGTATAAAACATAATTCCATATAGGTTTTGACTAGGAATAGTATCTATAACTTTTTAATAAATAGAAAATGTTAAGTGGAAGAGAAAGAAAGATCCAGAGAGGGACTCCACAGCTTCCACTAACACTTACAAAATAATTCTTTATGTATCTCAATTTCTGTATATACGCTATCGTTAGCATGGTTAAATAGAAGATGAGGGGTATTTAAGGAACTGATGGTATCATTAAACAGTGTCATTAAAAATGCATATGAAACTGAAGACAAAGCAAAGCCAGTAACTTTAAATGTGCAGCTTCCTGTAGGTGCAAATTAGCACAGGCAGTTCTAAAGGTGTGATGAAAAGTCCCTCTGCATGACTGATGCATTCCACTGATACATCTGCTACAATTTAAAAATGTTTTAACTAAAAAATTTAAAAACTCGCAAACAGCTTAACGCATAGGTTAGTCCATACTACACCACGAATTGGGCAAAGACTTGCTCTGAAGGAAAATTCTGTTTCTCTGTGTAATCTGGTGCATATTTACTGGGGAGAGAGATGCTATTTATTCCATTCCTCCTCAGTATCCTCTGGTGCAACACTTGCATGGTCCTATGTGAATTTACTTCTCTAACAGGAGACTGTCTGCTCCAGAATTATCAAAAACATTCCTGGATGAAGGTGAGGGGAAAAAGGCAAGTGAATGAGAACACAAGGTTTCCATTACAGTGGAAACAGGACAGAAGCAATGGTACGGCAAATAACACTGCAGTGGAGGATAGAGAGGAATATTTTGCAGGCTTACCTGAGGAGAAAAAGTGAAAGACTGAATTCACTTGAATACAATACTAAGGACCAGTCCCCAAAACATGTAACTGGCTGATTATATTGAATTCCAACAATGTGAAGAGCAGAGAAACAAAAGAGGTGGAAATTGAGCTTGGCCTGAATAAAGCTGATGAGGTTTGCAGATATATACATAATGAGTCTTAAGAGATCGGTCTTTTTTAGTTAGGATTTGTGCTACTTTGCTGCTATTTGCAGACTGCCACCACATTAGAAGGTTTCTGTCTGTACTGGTTCTACTAACTGAACTCATCACTGTTGCCTGCGATCACAAAATTAAAAATCCAAGTTTTATCACTGAACAGCCCTCACCAATCTTTTCAGCATTTCAGACTGACGAATATCGCTGATGAAACAGGCACATTTTTCAAGCCGCTCTCTCCTGCTTCCTCTGCTCTCCCTCCTCCGGCTTCCCCTGCAGGTCCTCTCTCTGTGTGGCTCTACTGGTGCTGCTTCAGACGGACAGTGCTCACCTGCAGAGCCACTGCTGGAAAGTGAAGAACTTTGAGTGCATTTGTAAAACTGTTTGGCAGATGTATAGAGAAGTGTCTCAAATGACAAATACCTGGAAGGAAGAGCAGAGGAAGGGAAAGGTGATTGTCATACATAGAAGAGTGCATTTAAAATTGTTTTTGAAGCCCCCCTGCACCTTGTAATCCCAGTGATGGCTGATTGAAAGCACTGATGCACTGATGCCACAAAAATGAAGTGGAGAAATAGATCCATGCAGTGCTGATAATGTATCTTTTTTAAGAGTTTGAGTCTCTGGGGCTAAAAAGGGCTAGTGCGTGACTTTTTCCCTGATATCAGATGGAAGTCTACTTATTCCACACCAGGTAGAAAACTTTTTAGCTACAAAGGTTATTTTTTTGAGTAACTTTTAATTTATTTCTTTTATTTCCTGGAAAGGGGAACTACTTGCATAGTTTTTATTAGTGTAAAAGTAGCTCACAGTCCTATTATATCTCCTCACAGCATTTTTTGAAGGAGGGATAGATAGCCCTTTTACCTACATTTTGTATGCTGCAGGACTTGAGCTCAGAAGCTGAAACATTTGAGCACAGTGACTTGCACCAATATCACACAAATTTGTGTGCCAAAACCAGGCCTTGAACTCAGGTCACCCAAGTTTCTCTATATGGAAAAATCAGCAACTGAAAGAGCTTCTTTTCAGAGAAAAATCAGCTTCTGAAAACACATATTTCCTTTTTTAAATTGTTTTTTTGGGTCTACCAGATGTCTACAGTTGTCAGATGACACCTTGACTAATCATCAGGGGGATGTGATCAGGCATATTAATAAGTCTATTGATGGTTTTAACTGTACATTTTTTTCTTGTTCAGGTATTTTGTTATTAATAGTTTCTAACTGCGATGTAATCAGTAAGTGAGATTGAAAAGGTTAGCACACATCAGCTAGCCAGAGTGGAAGCATCCAAAATACCAACTGAAGTAATTTGTCTAGACTGTGGAAAACATGAGGGTTTGGTTCAGGTTTTTAAAAGCAGTAAAATTTCCCAGTCAATCATAAACTTCCCGGTATGTCTGATGTATTCTGCTTTGAATCAAAAAGTATTTGCATATTCAAGACAAATTTCAAAGGTAGGATTGTATTCTCGGAAATGATTTCTGCTTGATTCCAGAGAAAATTGGCAGAAATTTTGTGTTGCTTCCCACAAATACTTGGCCACTCGTGAAAACCAGAACTGTATTTGTAAGGAGTGGTTCTCTTTCAGAGATCAGAGTTCACATTTCTTCCTTTTTCCTTTCTACCAAAGTACTTGGAAGAAGTAGAATTTAAGGAACTAGTCTAATCTTATATCTAATGAACTGCTATGTTATTATGCAACAGAATTAGATGCAACAAGTCATAGTTCTTAGGCACAGATTAAATAATCACTTAAATACACATAAAATTCTGATCTTAGCTTTCAGGAAGGATGATTTTTTCACCATCATCCTCTGCATTGCCAAAAAGACGTAAAAATGAGAGAAAGTTGAGACACTGATTGTATGGTCATTTACTTCTGGGAGGCATAAGGTGATAGCACACATGAACCTGAACCTCTTCTCCTCCTTAATTAGATTGTATGTATAAAGAGCTATGCAATATGAACTCTACTGTGTCTTTCTCACATTTCATGACTTCCTCAGGCACCACTATCATACGATGAGGGAATGAGAATAGCTGAATGACTATGAAGGCCTAATCCATCCAGGCTCTGTGAGTGTATCATGGCCATCCTACAGTAAATTCACCAGTGGATGAAGTTTACATTCTTTTATTGGTACATCAACAGAATGACTAAAATCAGCCTCAGAACCATTATCCCTTCTCCAGTGGTGAAGAAACAGGTCAGTCTTCATACAGAACCTGAAGTAGGAGGACCCTGGAAAGTTGGAAAGTCAAATTTTGAGATGTTGAGTCCTCCACATGCCCAGCACACACACACACAGATCCTGGGCTTGCTGGGAACACTCAGCCTCTCCTGCACCTTCAGCATACTCCATGGGATAGAGTGACAGTGGAGTTCAGTGGTTCCCCTTGCTTTATCTCATAAGGGAAAGACAACAGTACTATCACATCATCCTGTTAGTGTCATTGCACAATTCCACAGCTGGATCTTGGGGCTCTTTTCATTTCTATCTTGCCATGGACTGTTCTTCCACTTCATCTCATCCTTCTCCCCTTTGCTTTCATTCTGAGCTTTATGCACTTTCCTCATTCTCTGCTCTCCCCCCTTTCAATGACTTTGGTTCCTGCTTTATTCCTTGTGCCTCTTTCCCGGTTCAGCAACCCCTTCCTCTCTTCCTCTCTGAAACTGAACAATCCACAGGAGAGAGAAAGAGAAGACAAAAAAAAAAAAAAAAAATCCTAAACTATTATTATAAAAAGACTGTCCTCCCCCTAGAACTCCCTCACACTCTGAAATGCCACTGAGCTGTTAACTTGCTGTGTGCTGTCACTGTCCTGATTCGTTCGTTCAGTGATGAGACCCCTTGCTCACTGTTTTCTTTTTTTTCCATAAGAATGTTTCTATAACTTAAATACTCTACCAGTGGCAATGGCTGTGGGTAGCAGAATCTGCAAAAATGTCTCTTTCTCAGCCCACAAAAAGTGTAAGTTAACCATGAGAAAAGGCAGTGTCTTTGGCTCTGGTAAACTCAATTCCCCTCGCTCTGCTGGGTGACGGAGTGTGAGCTCCTGGGTGGACGTGCTGCGCGGGAGGGTGCAGTGCTTCCACACCCGGCGGCTGCCAGGCCAAGCCGCCGTCTGCACGCACGTGCCGGGCCCGAGCTCCTGCGTAGCACCCATCTGAAGGCACCTCACAGCTAATGCAAGCATCTGAGCAAAAGCAACCGGGCGTTTGCTCGGCCCCGGGAAGCGGTCCACATCCTGCATCCTAACGTGCCCTGGCACGTGCCCCTGCAGCACCGAACACAACAAGGACGTGAAGCCTTGTTGAACAAGCAGAGCTTTCACCCCCTCCAAAACCACATCGCTTGCTTCCAACATGTCGCCTTAGCTTGCCCTGAGAGCGTACTGAGGTAGGCAGAGCAAGGATACCTTTCAGCTCTGTGAGAAAAATGTTCCCTACGCCGATATTCCTCTGTTCCCCGAGCTCGGAGCACTGACATCTGCAAGTCTGCTACCCTTATCTGCTACAAGATCTCCCAGCCAAAAGAGGACACACATGCCTTGTTATGACAAATTGCTTAATTACAAGTTTGGCAATGTATAATACTTTGTATTTGCTATTATCATCAAAGCAGAAGAAAACGAAAAATACATCCATTACCATGTGAAAAAGTCTGCTGTTACCATAAATTTCCGATAAAGAAATGAAATAGGTTCAAGTTTAATCACACCAGCAGTAAATCAAATATCAAATTTAAAACAACGAATTACAAAGAGCCTCCTCACAGTCACTTAGCATTGATAAATTAGTAATGTAATATTAAATTATTCATATCTTTTTTTTTCCTTGGGACTATAATGATATACTGTACACAGCACTGATAATTTACTTAGGCTGAGTCCATTCATTTAATTATGCTGCTAAACTTGGTAGGCCAATTGGTCATCATGAGAGTTTCCAGGCAAGCTAATCACAAATATATAGAACATGTCCCTTATTGTCCCCAGCGGCTAAGTGCTAAAATGCTATTTAGTGCTCAGAAGGTTAATGTCCTGCTTATGTAAATTGTCCAATTTAACATTCAGCAGCAGTATCATAAATTCTGGCTCCAGGATTTCATTAAACGTATGTTCAAACTAGTTGACCTTAAAGGTTAACAAGCACAAGTTAAACAGGACAATTATTTAACTCGCTTCTTATCAAGAGACTGAAGCGTTCTAGCCATTTAATAGTTATGCATACTTCACAATTAGAATTCTTAAAAGGTCTCTGATAAAGCTGCAGGTCATGAATTTTCATAAGGATGTCAGATAATAACTATTTATCTGCACTTGTTTTTCTTTCTTATAAACTTAAACTTTGATCTTAACATTCAATTAGAAATGATTCTGCAGAGAAAGACTAGGTGACTCAAGGAGCTTGCCTTCACACTAATTTGAATCTAAATTAAGCTTTAAAAACATTGCATCCATATTGTCTCCCACAGAAATTAATTCAGAAGTTAGAGACCTATTCTTCATGCAAAAAACACTTCAGCCTTTGAGCAGCAGCCAATCGAAAAACACTGAATGCCAAATGATTACATCAGGCTAACCATTGCATTTTTTATGTAAATCAGAGAGAAAATTCTCCCTATGCATCATAAAATAATTTCCATTATATACAATAAACATACCTCTCCATATGTTAACCAGAACAGGAAGACAGATTAGCCAAGACTATTTCTTTTTTACACTGCCCTATTTCTCAGACTACTTTTCCTGAGGCCTTTGTGAAATATGAACAGCAGCAGCTCCTGAAAGTGGCTGCCACAGCCAGGGCTACCCCTGGCAGCAGTGATGCATTGAGAGCAGCCCCTCTGCTGACATTTCAAATCCCAAACTCACAACTGCTAAATGCAACAGGATCAAGTCGTAGCTGCAGGGATACATTAAAACAGTAAACATATACCGGAAATCTCAGGAGCTGACAGTAACTATATTCCAAGAAAATCATAAGAAACATTTTCTTTTTGAGCTCCGCTGTGTAAGCTGGTTTTATTTATCAGATAAAGTAGTAACTACAAGCAGTTTTAAATTTATAAATCCTGCAATGCATGCATTCCCATACTATTTTAGAGACACAAACATGGGAATGAGAGATCAAGCTTTCTGACAGGAAAACAATCTTTTTCTTTTAGAATATCATTCTGCTTTCCCCAAGCTCATAATATGCTTTAGTTTAGTGCAAAACTTCAATGCTGAGAGTGGCATTTTGCAAAGTGAGACCTAAGGACACTGTGGATCTAGACCTATTTTTTTTTAGAAATATGTAAATCTAACGCAGGTCAGTCTGAATAAGTTCATGAAGATGGGAATTTAATTACAAGTATTTCAATAATGTATTTATTTTTTTTCTATCCTTAGATGGATCAGAGTACTACATATTATGTCAGTGAGGATGAATACTCAAGAATAAAGTTATGTCACGTAAGCCTGAAGGGTGAAGGATCAAGATTCAATAAAGGACTGTTAGTCATAGTACATTTAAACAACTTATGGAAGTACAGTACATTCTAATTTTGTGTAACTAGCAGATTACTTTGGTTTGGTTCATCAGAGTTGTGTTTCTTAAAATCATTTTAATTTAATGATAGCAAAGCAGTAGATGATGAATACTCACTCCTCTTTCGAAAGGTTATCAGAAGAACTTGAAGAAAGAAAAGGATTTTCAAGCATACTGAATGTGACAGTACTTTATGACCTCATGTGTTGCTCTTTTTCCAAACTTCATATTTTGAATTCTGGCTTCAAATTCTTCCTGAAAGAGGACATAAATAAAGCTGAATGGCTAATGGACTAAAAACACTTATGATCAGGTTTTCATAATGAATATTATTAATAGCTTCCTTTCAACATGCACTCACATATAGTGCAATACTCATTTCTAAAGTAAGATTTAGAGCCCTATTTGCAATGAAAAAGCTAACACATGCAAATAAAAACTGAGAGATCCCATTACTCAGCTACATGCAGTGGATTCCTATTAAGGATAAACAGAAACACTTTCTTCTAAAGGCAGAGCTTCTGTAGAGCTTCGTTAAGAACTCACACATGTATGTGGGATCCACATTTGTCTTCTCAGATATATGTGGGTATTTTTCTTTTATCGCTAAAAACTAGGGTTTAAGTAGTAATGCACACACAAATCTTTGACTCTTCCTGAAACTGTGAATGTTCAGAACACCTGAAAAATCAGGTTGTAAGACAGAAGACAACCTGCAAACAATGTATATATATATCAAACCAAAAAACCCATATATCCTGATGCCAGCCTTCTAATCTTTCCACTTTTTCTTTCTATAAGGCAGTAATGACAGATTTAAATCCAGGAATGAAGACAAACCACCTGAAAAAATGACTTTAACTGATACAAAATGCAGCACTACATCTATTTAGTACAGATCATCATCCACTCTCCACTCTGTCTTGTCACAAACCACAGGCTAGCTAAATGTTTTTGTCCCAATATTGAAAGCCTCCTGATACATGCTAAGTTGTCTGTCCTTCTGCTACCATGACACCCTGTAGCAGCTGCATCTCTGCAGAAGAAATGAGCTGCAAACCAGCATGGGGACACCCACTCAGGCAGGAGCCAGACCTGTCTCACGAGCCTGAGTTTACAGGACTTGTGCTCAAAACAAAACCAAGAACAACTATGCAACTAACTGCTTTCAGGATTAAAAGTAAAGCTCATTTCTCCAACTTTGTTTTCCTTCAAACATTTCCTTAGATCCTGTTCCAAACACTGTTTCTCACACAGTAAGTAAAACAAGCAACCAAAAACCAGAACACTAAATCAAGCAATTCAGCTCCCTATAGTTTCACATGAAACGTTTAACACGAATCTTTTCTCAGATACCTCTAAAATACTGTAGTGATAAGGCTCAGATAAAGCCTTAGACAAAAGCCCCAAAGACCACAACCCTGAAGTTGAAGGTTTTACAGAAGTCAAATGTTCTTGCTGTATCAGTGTGCTTTTCATGGTGGTTGCAGCACAGAGACTCCTGCACTCTTGGGATGGGTGGTTGCCTCCAAAAAGGGTGAAGTTAGCAAAACCTACGCTATAAAAAATAGACCTGAGAAGATTAAAGGAGTTCCAAGCACTGTTTGCTCTGAAACATGACAAATAGCTACATAAGTTCATCCCAGCCCCTTGTTCCAGTCAGTAATTTCATTTACAAGAAAATTGCTCAGTGAAATCAGGGAGTTCATTTGGTGATAATCATTTCTGTTGGGGCTGGAGGAGAAAAAAAAGAATGATTCAAGTTTAGTTAACGTTAGCATTTAGATGAAAGCTGAAAGAGTAATCTTACCATAACAGCCTTGTCTATTAATAATTTCATCATCAAGGTAAATGCATTGCTAGATGTTTATAGGCAAGGAAATGAACTTCAAGATCATTAGCAGTTACAGTTTTGCAAAAAAGAATAGAAACATCATATGAAATCCTGGTTTCCCTGAATATAGCGGAAGATCTGTTACTGATTTCAGGGAAATCAGGAATTTATCAACTGACTTTTACTAAAGATGAAAGCTTCCTAAAACACTTTAAAAAATAATCACAAAGTTACCTGGAAGGGTGCCTGTTGTAAAAATGTGGTGAGAAGAAAACTTGATGAAGATAGATTGGATGATGAACCTCTTCAGCATCCACCTTAAATAGTATGTTTCTGGCTTGATATATCACCTTTTTCTTTCCCTTTATTTCTCCATCTCTAAATGTATATATCTCACTTCCCACTGAAGAGCTTAGAAAGAAAAATGTTCAAAACACTATAAGGTTCTTGATATACCTCACCTTGTTTTAAAAAGTTTTTACTGTGGTTATTAACAAGGTCCTCATTAAACTAAAGGAGATTTAGCTGGATCCACTGACTTGTGGATGATCTCCATTGTGAGGAGGAGGTGGAGGAGGAAGCCAGAGGAGGAGGAACTGGTTTGCATCAGTGTATCTGAAAGCAATGTTTATTCTCCTGTGGTTAAAGTCCTCTTGTGACCTCCCTTCAAGCAAAGTTCATGTTCTTCAAAATGTACTATTTACCTGAAAATCTGAGAGTATGATAGGCCAGCTGCAAACCAGTTCCCATTGTACTTCAGCCACCAGGAGAAAATTTTAAAACAATTATTCTGCAGAATAGCTTCTGATAGGAGAATCATGGCTTTCCATTGCCACCCAGGCATGAGCAAAGCATTCCAGACACGGCTAACGTACCTGCAACATCACGTATTCAGGCTTCAGGAGGGGATCTTATCAGCGTATACAAATATCTTAAGGGAGGATGTCAAGAGGATGGGTCCAGACTCTTTTCAGTGGCGCCAAGCAACAGGACAAGAGGCAACAGGCACAAACACAGGAAGTTCCACATGTATATGAGGAAAAACTTCTTTACTGTGAGGGTGATAGAGCACTGAACAGGTTGTGCAGAGAGGTTGTGGAGTCTTCTCTGGAGATACTCAAACCTGTGCAATGTGCTCTAGGTGACTCTGCTTGAGCAGGGGGGTTGGATGAGATGATTTCCAGAGGTCCCTTCCAACCTTAACTATTCTGTGATTCTGTGATTCATCAAGGCAATTAAGCATATTGCCTATAAGTCTCAGACCCACAAGTTCTCCTGGGGAGGTTTCATATGCTGAGATTTAGCAAGTGTATAAGAACTCTGCTGAACAGGACTTGAGAAATTTGACTCTAAATCAGATTTTTTTACTAACTGGAATGGGGTGACTTACCTTATAGGGTGACCTATTGACTTAGGTGCTATTGAAGATAGATTTATCAAAACCTGCTATTAAATGAGCTGTAAAAATAGATGTAGTTGCTAAAATAATTTCCTGTAGTCTTCATTTTGTGCAAGTGAGTTTGAAAGTAAAGGCTAAATCTAGGTAAAAAACAGATCTTCTATATCTTATAGTAAAATAAAACACATTAAAAATTGAAGCTAGTATAGCATGAAATATAATCACTTACAAAACCTTTCTTTAGCTCTTAATATGAGTATTATCCTCTATATTATCTTCCAATAATATAGTCTTTGCTTTGTAGCTACAATACTGGTTTTCACTACCCTGTCTGCATCTGCATTTAATAATTTTTTCCTAATTTTTACAGCCTGTGTGAACTCACTGCAGTGAGGCTTTGACTGATTTTGTGAACATCATCATAATTGCTAACAAGGTAGATTCAGTAAGATTTTATAATTTGAGATAATAGTTGGATATAGCTTAAAAGATGCAGATAACAAATAAATAAACCTTTTCAAAAAAACTGTATATGTACTTCACTGAGGCTGTTCTATAGTAATAAATAACTCATTTTTTAACCCATCACCTTAAGGAATGATCTTCTTCTCTAGTTTGTTGCTTTATAACTACTGAGACATTCACACTGTCAGTATTTATATGAACTGTCCCTGCTGAATCCTCAAGGTATACTAAGTAAGCCACTCTTCTGGAACTTTTTTCCAAAACAAATTTATTCTCATCTGGGGATTAAACATTTGAATTACCTTTTGCTACAGACAGGTTCAAGCCACACTCTTTTTTTGCAATATCCATGGAGCAGCAGAGAACTTTCAAAGATTATCTAAGCTTTTCCACTTTCTCTTATTTGCCCCCCCCCTTTTTTTTGTCTCTTTTGAACCATTACTGAAAATTCTTTAAAATTATGTGATGAACATGGCTGACAATAACTTAAATGAAAAAAAGTAACATCTAAATCCTTAAAGATTTATATAAAATATTCACTGCCTGTTTTGTTTTCCAACCTGTCCTCCTTGACAAGACTGTTAAGGCTTAAAATCTACTTGGGATATAACAGAATATTTTGTGGGACAAGTCCTTTTTGCACTTTCTGCAGTGTAACTCCAGGTAACTCCTCTGATTCAGATAATGATAAAACGTAGTTAATTTGACATAAATTCCTAATATTCCAGTTACTAGTGCATGTTTTGACTAGGTCAGGTAATGTATGACTATCATAATTCATTCATATGAACTATAGGGATGAGATTGGTTACTTTGCCTGCAATCTACTACGATAATCAAAAATTTTATAAGTACTACTAAATGAATGAATGAAATTAGTGAGAAAGAAAGGAAAAAGGAATTTAAGATTTGGTTATCACATCTAGTAAGTCCTTTTATCTCTCTTTCATTTTCTTATATTAATGTAGGAGATAATAATAATAATTACTCCTTTACGTGACATGTACAGTTCAACAGGAACCTCTTCTTAAATCAAGGAGATGTATGGTAAATGGAACCCTGATTTTGGCTGCAAGCTACTGTAATATAAACAATAACTACATATAAAATAAACTATCTTAAACTATAGTGATAGTTGCCTACTCAAGCACTTAAAGGTTAGGAAAACCGATTTAAGACTACCCAGCACTACCCCAGGCATATGCAGTGTGATATTCTACCACATTCAGTGGATGACATTTCTCAATTTCTTTTTAACATAATTTTTCAGCCTATGACTCTGTGTTGCAGTTTCAAAACTCTTCTCTAAGTACAGGAAAGTTCTTTTTTCTGCAAGGCTTTTCTATAGTTTTCATTGCTTAAATAGTTAACAATTTTACAAGTGTTTAGCTAAATCTCAAAATATGTATTTATGCTTACAAGTGAGGGGCAACCTCAGGCAAAGAGGTTTTCAAACCTCAGGCAAAGAGGTTTGAAAGTGTTGCACTTACCAGTCCATGACTCATTTTCATCCTCCTAAAAATGTTAAAATTTACTGCACTAGGTTGTTATGAGCCTCAGGACCCACTGAAAAAAATGGGAAGTTTCTGCTCAACCACTTTCCAGGAACTGGGCTAGATCTTTAATGAGGTAAAACAAATGTTTTACCACAAAGCATCACATGGTGTTTTATGATGATTTAATAAATGTCAGCTTGTATGAGTTTTATTAAATATATGATTAGAACAGTAGTTATTACATGAAAGCATAGTATTTTGTTAAGAATTGCTCCTCTTTCCTCATCTGTAAATGTCCTGACAAGTTGGGAGCAGGGGGGCAGAGGAGGGACATGGCTATTAATCTCTTTTAGGATGGGAATCAGGCTGTGAATATGACTTACATGGTGGCAAAGATTTTGCACTTTATTATTTTGGCTTTGGATTCAGCCTCCATTGGACCTGATAGGACAATTCTTCTGAGGATATGTGTGAGTGGAGGCAACTTGTTCACCAAGTGAAGAGGAAGAGAGCAGTAGCAGCCACGGGGGAAAGCAGGAAAAGAAAACACAACAGGACGGATCAGAAACATAGAGCTGTTGGGATAATAAGGCCTCCATATATGGCAAGTGGGGTACAGCACCACAGAAAACTTGGGAATGCCACAGTGCTCAGTTCTGATGGACACCAGTGACACTTTCCATCACAGAACAAGGGGTTATATATATACGTCTTTAGACATTATCACAGTTATAATGCTTACTCTGTTCTACTGAAAGTTAAGTGTAAAGATCTCGATCCAAAGGGGCTTCTTTGCATTTGGTTTCACCACTTCAGATCAGCCTCCTTCTTGCGGCTGATCCCCATGCTAAGGCTCAGCTACCGATACTAAATGTGCATTGCGCTGTCTGCTTAGAGAGGACGTTGATACAGTTGTTTGGAAGAAAAAATACAGAGTGCTTGCCTTAATTTTTGAGATGTGCTCTCCAGAATATGTTTTTTTTTCTGAGGAGTCTGAGAAAGCGAGTTAATTCATTTCCAAACTGTGAATCCAGCTTCAGCTTCCAAGAGTGTGCACCTTTATCTCACTCCTTCTCCAAATCACATTCTCAGTCTCATTATTTTAGTGCCCTGAATTAGACTGTGCAAGCTGTCGAAAGAAAAAATGTATACAAAGAAGTGCTGATGGGCCTGCTGGGTTATGTAATTATTTTGTTAATTACCAAAAATAATCAAAAATAATTAGAGTTCTTTGCCATATCATGCCGTGAAGTTCCTGGCATAAAAGGCATAAGGATTTACGAGCACAAGGGCCTTCTTTGGAACAGTGATTGCTGGTTTATCAGTGTCCAAGAGCTTCACCAAACTGCTCAGCAAAGCTCTTGAGCTAGCTCAACAGCTCCACAGGAAACAGTATCAAAGCAAAGCATTAGACTGGCATCAAAACAGAATGATAGAAACTGCTTTCAGGTTCCTGTGGTTCATGAATCTTCCCGGTAAGCTCTGGAAGTCCCTCATATGTTTATACAACCCTCACAACTCCTTTGACGAATATGGGCCTTTTTGTCAGATCCCACCGGTGGCCCAGTAACCACTCCTATTCGTTATGAAAGAAAACACCTTCTGAATTTGTTATTCCATTAATTCACTCATCATGAACAAGGTTCTCCTGGTGCAAAGGAAAGCAGGAAAAAGGGGTTTGTATATTCGATGAGCTTTCCATTCAAATGCTCTAAGGAGAGTAGGGCAATGCTCTCACACACCTTAGAAATCGTTTATCCAAAACCAGAGACTGTTACAGGAGAACGACGATTTCTAGCCTGGGAGGATTTGGGTGATATTTGGAAGAAAAAGTCTTCAAGAATAGATGTGGTTGCTTTCCCAAAGAAAGGAGGACTTGCGAGACTGGCACTCCAAGTGACATAAATTTATATTTCTTTTGAGATAATGTACATTGCAGTACAGAGATCCATAAGGTAGTTTGGAGAGATAGTTCAGGTACTGGAAACGGTACAGGTACATGATGCCTTGCAGGCTGCTCCTCAGCTTCTTCAGAAGTAGCACAAGAATTTCTGCACAGCTCTGACTTGTGTGGTATAGACAGAACCAGGAATTACAAGGAACAAGGGTGGCTGTCAAGCACAGAATTAATTTAAACTTCTTCATTACCAGGAAAGCAACACATGCAAGTGATTTTTATAGCCAAGAAGTTATGAAAAATAAAACATAGGGCTACCTACTTCATTCTTAAAGTAGCCTGTTATCTCTATCACTTCTTTCTTTTTTTCTGTTCCAGCCTTGACTGTTTAAGCTCTGTCACCTTTTGGGATTTTAAGAGCTCATGAATATATCTCCTTTTCTCTACAGCAAAAGTGGATAATAAACTCTCTAGTTATATGGCAGAATGAAGTCCATAATATCTAGAACAAAGCTGGATTAAAATATAAGCTCTTGCAACTTCTATCACATTACTGATATGTGATAATTAAACAGACTGCCTCTGACCCATCCTTTTAAAAGAAGAGCTTTATAAGTGAAGTGAGTGCAAGTGCAGATGAGATACAGCTTCCTTACACTGCAGTCACCCTAACACAGTATTTGTATTGCATGTGAGCTGCCACATACATCTCAACATGACGTTAACCAGTTATTACCGTGGATTACCACTCCCTTCAAAAAAGGACTACAAGAGTAGTTCTTCCTCCTCCAGCACTGATACGGGAAGAACAGAAAACAATCCTGCTCTTCTTAACTCCCATCTCTTACCCCTTTCCTTGCTGGATGGCGATGGGGCCATCCTAGGCAAGAATACGACTGATTCTACATCTATCAGCCACACACAAGCTCTGTCTGGCTAGAAGAGTCTGTCACATCCAAGCAGATAATGAGCTAGTACCAGGTTTCATTTCTGAATTTGATATTTTCTGACTGAATTTGATATTTTCTGACTTACAGTTAAAAAGTTTTACTGTGACTTGGCTTTTTCCATGGATAGAGTGCATGAGAAGAGTCCTCCACCCCTGCCTTTCTGCATAATGTGCTGGACCCTTTGCTATGTGTTGGCTGAACTAGAGAAACATAATCTATAAGCAAATCACAAAGGTTTTGGAGCTTGTGAAACTAGCTAATACAGGCTTCTGCAGGGCAACTAACTCCACAGCAATACATTTTACCATGAGTGTATCACAACTATATTCCTCTCCCGTGTTGGCTTTGAAAGGTGTGATCCCAACTTAACAACAATTCAGGGGTAATCTTGGAGCATGTGAGAGGCTCCAGGATTTCTGAGGCTGAACCCCAGCAGGCAGAGAGAAGAGGAAAGGCAGCTATCAGCTAGGCCAACCAGGGCGAGCAACTGCCTGGGAAACAGGGCAGCAAGAGCAGGAGGCCATTCTGAGGGTCAGTTTGGGAACCAGCTGTGATTTCAACAGCCAGTGGCACCAGACTCAGACAAATTTCCAGCAAAATCTCAAAGGCTTTTCAGTCAAGTCTAAACTTGACTCCTATCTGTGGCCTGGGCCCAGGATATCTGAAAGGCTACGCTCTGGGATGAAAATCTTAGTTGATAACTACAGCTCTGTGCTTTAGAGAATAAGGGTAATCTTGTCTGTATAAGTAAGAATGAACCAAATCTCTAGAGTGCATTTCCACAACCACTAAGGATAATAAAAAACTTTACTATCTCCTTTAAGCACAAAGTGTGTTTCTTTGACCTTGCTTTCTTTGACATAAACGCATTGCATATTTGGCTGTGTGTCTGTGCATTTATGTATGTTCAAATGTACCACACAAACTTCTTTATCCTAGAGACAAACTGACAACAAGCATATGGCAGATGAAAGACACTTTGCTTAGCACATTTCTGGGATGTATGCATTATAAGAATAGAACAGCAATAAGGGAGCTCTTCTACCATTTTAAGAAGACTTGGCTTTGCCTTCATTTTGTTGCTACTATTTTTGTTATGTGGAATATATATAATGGAGGTAACCACCTCCATTGGGCTATAGCTTAGCATTATTGATATTTTAACTGTAAGCCAAGACATTACACAGTTTAAATCTAAGAGAGAAAAAAATGTTAAGACTGCAAAATCCTGTGCCATCCTTTCTACAGTTTTTTTTCAGACATTGGCTCTGCTGCATGCAAAGATCAAAGTTTCCTGCTCTGTCTCATTAGCCATGATTTTACTACAGACCTGTACATGTAGGATACCAGCTTGTGCCTCAGCTGTTCATCAGATGCTGCTGACAATGATAAACAGGAAGGTAATGTTGCTATATCTGACTGAAAATATTTTCTAGGCTGGTTGTATTTCCAGCATTCCTCAAACCACAATTTCAATACGAAAAAAGCATTCAGGCCACTGTGATGGGAGACAACGATGCCCATTTGAAACGAGGTCTGGAAACAAATTTGCTGACAAATGCTTTTGGATGAAGCTTGTAGAGAGAAGTATGCTATCAAATACGTGACTCGTTCATTTGGGTCTAAGGTAAGAGGGTTCAAATCCATGATTTTCTCTCGCAACCCCATTACAAGTCTTAACCTGAAGATTTTGACATACTTCCAAAACAAATATGCTACCAACAGTAAGGCATGTTCAACAGTATTATCTACTACATACTACATAATGAAGACAGTAATCACCATACTTGAAGATCTTCTTGTCTATCTAGGTTAATAACCTTCTCCTGGCAGTATCCCTTCTGATGCAACATGATTCAGAGCTAAATCATACCAAATATACCAAAGTGTCTTTATCATCACATAGCAGACTTACCAAATCCTTAGTGCTTACTTTAAGCAGACACTCCTTTTTCTGGTGTCAAACCCTAGGGGTCTGATCCCTATAGTGTAAAGCATGAGATACGATGTCTTCTGTAGAACTTGGACTTCTTCATTAAACATCATGTGGATACTTATGCATATTCCTCTGAAGAGCACAGCAGAGACCCAAAACTCTTCAACACAGGATTTCTCTTTGCTTGTAACAATGAATTGGACAGAAATCTTCCCACAAAGCTCTGCTTAGCAGGACTGCTTGTGAGAGAAACAATAAGCCCAACAGGGTTTGTTCTTAGCAGGCACTTTACCAACAAGTACATATTTATCCCTTTTAATCTTTTTCTTGTAAATCAGTTTCCTGAGCTATGTAATAATTTCTGGCCCTCTAATCTCTTTTCAGTTTCTGTTTTTTTCCACCTGATTCTACGGTAGCAAAAAGAATGTGCTATGTTGGCTGCCACACACATCATCAGGAAAAAAACAACGAATGACAGAAGTACAAAGATACGAATCACTGACTATGCAGGATAGCAACAACAAATGAAATATTTATTTGCAAAAATGCAGGGTGCAGAAATTAAGCAGTATTTTAAAGGTTTTTATACCTACAAAATAGTGAAGAATACTCTACATGTAACATTTTTCTCCTCTACGCTTTTTTTTTTCTTCCTAAGGCATGATCATATAATAACTGAGCTTTAAAAAACAGCAATGTCATCTTAAAATCAACCCATCACTGTGAGACCATTAATAATATTATTGCATGTTATTATATATTCGATACTGCATTGCATCTCCTCTACAACATGAGCTAGCCTCCCTTAGTTTAATATATAGTTAGGCATACAGGCTCTCTAAGGTGCCAACGAATGTGCGTAAGAGCGATCCACACGCACTGGCTGAATGACTGTGACTAAAAACAACAAGCCACCTGAGCAAACCTCCTGCGAGGCCTCACTACCTGCGCTCGCGTCTACCGCCACACTTCTACCAGCACATTGAAGCGGCATAGTAACAGTAGTTTGTGACAACAAGCTTTCGTTGCTTTAGGTTAAAACGTTTTTAAGTGAGAAATTGCTTGAGAAGATTTGTTTGTTTTATAATTTGGGTGTTTTAACTGGCGCTCATGGCACTAGTTGAAAATGTACCTATTTACAGCGGTATCAGACTGAGTGACGGGGTGATCAGTAGGTGTTGTGTTTTTTTTTTTTTTTTTTTTTTTTCCTCCTACACACCGTGGATAACCTACTTTTCTGAACACAAACCCCCCTTCCATGAGGAGGGAGGCATTTCACTGCACCCGCCGAGCAGGAGCTCGCAAGCGCTTCCCGCCTCCTCAGCGCTTCCCGCCGGGCGCCGGCCGGGGACGCCGCCGGCCGCGCACAGGCCTCCCGCGCCCGCCGCCGCGGCAGCGCAGCGTACACAGCGCCTCTGGCTACACGTGCGGGTCAGGCGCAGCCGGCGCTGCCGCTTACATCACACCTCAGCAGCGCGTTACGAGCTCCAGCAGTTTACACTTGACTTCAGCTCCGCGCGGCGCGTTGCGGACCTGCCGCCGCCGCGCGGCCCGGAACCTCGGGAGGCGGAACCCGCGTTCGCGGCTCCGCGGGGGAGCGCCGGAAGGGGTTAGCGAGCGCGCGCCCCGCTCATCATGGCGGCCGCCGTGGCGGGCCCACGTGGACGGGGCGCTGCGGGCAGCGAGGAGGCGGAGAGCGGTAACGGGCGGGCGCGGGGCTCCCTCTCCCCTTCCCCTTCCCCGTCCCCCTCCCCGGGCCCGCGTTCGCCCGTGGCTCGCCGCTGGGGCTCGCCTGAGCGAGCTGCCGCGGCGTGGCCGGCGGGCGGTGCTCGCCGCTTGGCTGGGCGGCGCGGGTCCCTGAGCGAGTGGAGGTGTATGTAATTTTCCCCAGCGCAGAATCAGGGCTTTTTATATTGAAACTGTGCCCAGAGTGAACCTTTGAAACTCAGAACATCACTCCAAGTGGTTCTTCTGGGAGAATTCATCAAGTTTACGTTAGTTTGGCGTACGTGTGCGTCATCTCTTGCTCTTGAGGGATCATCGGACATACTCAAAATATGTCTGGCTGCTTGTGGAGGCCTTGTTCACCTTTCTGTAACTGGTCAAAGTCCTGCTCGTCTTCCGCAGTGTTTTTGGTCTGGGGCATTAGCCTCCTAGCTAGCTCTACTGGCTGAGGCAGTGATATAAAGAAGAAAGTTAATGTATGCTTTTGCAACTTTCCTTCTTTTTTTCCAAGCCTGTAGTGGTTTTTATGGCTAACTGAGGCACTTGTTCCTAAACAGTGTGCGGAGTTCAGGCTCAGACTTCAGGCAGAGGTTAGATTTGGTATGTATAGGAAGCCACAAATGTGAATTAATTCGTAATTTTAAAACAGGATGGTGATATTCTAGTACAGACAAGGATGGGGCAGAAAACTTGTCAAGTTTTGTTACCTGTAGATCTACTTCTGTGCATCCAACAGTTTGATTTTGACTTCAGAAATCAGGGTATGGAGACATATAGGGTGAAAACAACGCAGCTTTTAGTGATTGAGTGTGTTGAATGAATTTTCCACTTCTCGAGTTCCCTTTTATAGTAAGGGCTGTTACAAAACCCAGTAATTCTTGCTCTGTGTATCATGACCATATTTGTACTTTAAAGTCTAATATGAATACAAAGCGCTAAAGCAGTTAGGGGTAGAGTTATCATACTGTATATGTGTGTATATGTAAGCCACAAGTATTCAGTAAGTATTTCTATTCTGCATATGTGATATAAACGTATAGCCTTGCTTCTTTTCATAATGATAACCAAGTGCCTTCCCATCCTCTGATGTCTGGGCCTTAGACGCTTAGTTTTAAATTAGTTAACATGATTGGTTTGCTGCTAGTTTGTTTTATTGCTGATTCAAAAAGACAAATGGAAAAGGCAGCAAAATGAGTTAGAATGGCCACAGATTGTGCTTATGCTTGTAAAGTAAATAAATGCACAATTGATTAATAATGAATGAGAAGACAAGACTATCAGTAATGCTGTCAGCATAGGTTTATGGAAAATAGATTTCAAGCAGTCCTGATCTCTGTCTCTTAACAGTTTGGTTGATAAAGGAAATTAAATGGTGGTAGTTAAAAAAAACTATGTTAAAAATGTTAAAATGCTTGATTCAGTAGAACATAGCATTGTGATTTTAAAATATTTTTTCTCATGTAGTGTGAGAGTGTTAGATAGACTAAAACCAGTCAACTAATATGTCAAGATCACTGGAAAATTGTCTCCTTGCTGGTGGGATTGTATAGTCAGTACCCAGCCTGATTCTAATTGTCCCTTGCTTCAGGGACTTGAAAGTGCATGTAAAATAATTGATTGAAAATGTGTGAGTGATACAAATATTAGTAGAGTGGTGGCTAGTAATGTCAGGACACTTGTATGTACTTTTTTTCATTATGTGGTAAGATGGGTCCTCTGAAACAGCCAAATGTGTTTCAGTACATCCTAAACTTGAGCAAAGCTCATTCCAGTTAATCACCCTCACAGCTGAAGATCTTACTTTTGCTGTTTGACCCACTGAGCAGACTAATGAGAGAACATTCCTTATGGAGATTTCAGTTTATGTCTGGTTGGCTGTTCTCTCATGTCTTGCTCTTGTGTGATTCCAAAGTCCAATATTTTTATTGCTTTCTTTTGCATTTTTAAGAAGGTGGAGGAATGAAATCTGAGTGTTTATGCGAGCACAGTGCCTCTGGCTGCTTTTGAGATACCTGACAACTGTCTTAATTCACAAAGTGTTCTCTTTCTGTGTACTCTTTCTGCTTTGTTGATCATATTTTACTGGCTTTATTTTTGTTGACCAAGCTTTGTTTTTTTTGTAGGATATGTCCACCCTATGTTCAGGTTTGGCTATATGCATTTAAACACTAGGTGTCAGTGTTGCAGTTTGTATGCAAGTATGTATGGACATACATACATTCATAAATATGTGTTTGCGTATTTATGTATGCATACAATTTATAGGGGTTTTTCTACTGAAATCTTTTATTAGAAACCTAGATTTTGATGTTGAATCATCAAAATACTCGTTCATCTAATAATAAATTACCAAGGCTGTCTTATCCCTTTTACTCAATCCTTTTTACCCAACCTCAGTCGCTTTCAGTCGCTGAGAGGAGCAAGCACTTGCACTGTATACTTTCTAATAAATTCATTACTGTGGTGCATACTTTCTTGGGCGCTGTCTTGAGGAGTCAGATATAACAGCAAGCAGTGCAAGGGCCTGAACTCTGGTAACATTTGCACATGGAGGAAATTCAAGTAGTGGTGGGTTCTCACTAGAAGGAAGAAATTCTGATACTCTTTTTGCTTTCTTTCCCTAGGTTCTGAGTTAAGCTCAGGACTCCCTGAAGACAGCTACTCTTCAGGAGGTGAAGCCCTGGAGGGTGACGATGAGGATGAAACGGCAGCTGTTGGCAATGTGTTGGAAGAGCCTTCGAGTTCGAAAGCTGGCCCAGGTGCAGGCTGGGCAGATGCCATGGCAAAAGTGCTCAACAAAAAGATTCCACAAAATAAGTCCATCATCTTGGCCAAGAGTAAAAAACTGGAGAAAGAAAGAGAAAAGGAAAAACAGGAAAGATTGGAGAAGAGGAGGAAGGTGAGAAAGACAAAGTATTTCCCTGTACAATCACAGTCAGATGAGGATGTGCTCAGGATACCCTAAGCAGAGATTTGGGAGAGCACTCAGAGGTTTTCCCTCAGTTTTGGAGTCTCTTCCTGATCTCAAGTAGCTCCCTCAATTTTGGAGTCTCTTCCTGATCTCAAGTAGCTTGCGTTTTTTGACCTTCCAGGCAGGCATGCTGTAAGGCCTTTACCCTTACTGTTTTTTTTTTCTGGGCCATCATACAGGCTCATCTTTGGCAGCAGGACTGTTGCAGTCAGTTTTACTCTCAGCTTATGGCATTTTTGCTGTTTAGGAAGTGAAAAGCAGTTGCTTGAAGCTCAGTCTCCTCATGGCTACTGTTAATCTAGGGCATAAATGCCTTTTTGGGCATTACAAGTGAAAATTATTCTGTCTTTCTGTCATAGAAGGTGAGAGGAAGAAAGGCTAGAAAACTGCTTTCTGTTAAATTCTGCTATGACTTCCAAAATCAAAGGCCTCTGGCTTGAAATTACAGTAATCCTTTATATGCTTGTGAGTCACTATGTTTACTCCCCTCACTGATTTTCCTAATAGCAGTTTTTATTACTATGACCATGTTCTCAATTACTTACGATTCTGAAACCATTATGAGGAAAACAAAACTATGTTGACAATTAAGCGGTTTGTGTGTTTTTTGGTGGAAGTTGAATTCCAGGCTATAACTGATGTCTTTTTTAGGCTAAAAATACATAATTACTTCTAATGTGTCTTCTTACCAGTTCTGTTTTAATGGGATAACCAGCTTATCTATCTGATAGTCTGGGACATACTGTGGTTAGGCCATAGCCTGCCTTTTAAATACAGAGGACTGCAGTAGGGCATTTATTCATTTGTGGTTACCTGTGGTTTCATCGAGCACTGCAAAGCAGAGGTGGGCTGCAAGGCTCTAAACTGATTTGTTCAACCTTAAAAATATCTTGAAAACAGTCTGCCTTTTATTAATTTCTTGCTGATGGAAGCTAGAATAGGGCAGTTCTTTTGATCAAAGGCCAAAGCATGGTCATAAACTCATGTATTTGTAGTAGTCTGCCTGGAATTGTAAAGATAAGGACTCTATAATTCCATGAAAGACTTTTTGTATAACACAGACTTAATGCAACGTTGCCATGACTAGAACACTGCTAAATTGTTAGAAGGAAGAAAAAAAAAACCTCACCATCGTTGCCTCACTCCTGAAGCAGGGGCTGAGGAAATAGAACTTTCTACTATTGTAATGGGAATATAGAGCTGGCATTGCTGTGTCCAATGAAAATACTGGGAAAAATGATTTTTCCTGTTCTGAAGCTCATTGTTTCAATGACCAAACTGATCACTGTTGTTACAAGGCAGTGCTTCTCCAATGGGTACTCCTTTTCATGTTTGGGTTTTATTTTTTGTAGTCTTTGCCACGTGCCATTGTTGATCACAAAGCTGTGTCATGATTAATTCAGCAGAGGAAGTAAAGTTCTTGAGGCCCCAAATGTGACATGCCTGTCTTGATAGGTCCAGGATTTTATTGTGTATAAATTGCTCTATGATCAGTTTATGAAGGCTTGGAGGATTGGGTTGAAAGTTCTCTTTAAGTAATTCCCTTGTCCCTAGCAGTCAGTGTGAAGGTGTTTGGGTTTTCCCTAGACTCCTTTTGCTTGTCTCCAGCCAGAGGTGTCACTGTGGTGTGACTCTGATCTTTTTTTGTTATAAAGGCAAATGATTGTTTGAGATTTGATAGGGGCCCCTTTTGTGTCAGTGCTAGAAACTTCCCTCAGACCCATTGTCCAGCCCTATAAAAACATTCTGGAGTTCCCCTTACCCCCAAGCAAACTGAGCTTTGATTTATCATTTTTTCCGTCTTGCTACATATTCCATCAGAGCATGCTACATTCTCAAATGCACCATGTTCTTTCACATAACAATATTTATAACACAGCTCGATAAAAAGCGGGAGTGGGAAATGATGTGCCGAGTGAAGCCAGATGTTGTCAAAGACAGAGACAGAGAGAGAAATCTTCAGAGAATTGCCACGAGGTAAGAGGTTTTTCTTTCTTTTTCGAATGCTTTTTAAAAATAATATATTATCTTAAAGGGAGGGAAAAAAGGGGGAAAAAGCCTGCATAGGTAATCTGTTTCCAATCAGATTGAACTCTTAAGAAGTGACTAGCGGGAGCCGAGTGATTTATATACAGGTCTGCATTGTACAGTATCAAGTTCAGCAAAAGATTTCAGAAGCTTTATGAAAGCATAAAAACTTAGACAAGAATGTAATATTTGCTTAGCAGAGGTGCTTTACTGCAGCACCTCACTTTGTTAGTTTTATACTTTAAAAATGCAGAACAATTGCTTTTTTGTGTTTATTTTTTTTTGTCTTCTCCATACACTTTTCACTGGACTCACTTTTCTGATGTTCAGTTGCCTATTTTAAATTACAGTGGCTTGATGTCAAAGAAGTATCTGAACACCTCACTTGTGTTGTGCCTGCATATGCTTGTCTCCTTACAGGACTTATTCTTCTGCCCTGTCCCCCTGCTTATGCTGTTCTTAATGTCCTGTCTAAGGAATTGAACAACTAGTTGTAGGAAGAGTAACCTGCTTTTGGGGATGGCATATGCACTTGCATTAGTTTTGGAACAATGTACTGTAGTTATAGCAGAGTCTGAATAGTTACGGAGTTAAAGTGCATGAACCTTGACCCCAGGTGCGTTTAAGTAATTTGTTACTAGTTCATAGCAGTAGTTTTGAAGGCAGATTGAAAACTGAAATCCACTTACCTTGTAGTGAATGTTACTTCTTAGCTGAGCTGAAGTTTTAAGTAACTATTTTTGGAGCTAGAAGCCTTCTAGCATCTGTGCTGAGTGGTAGCTTTGGTAGAAAGTTCACTTCTGTAAAGGCAGCTTGAAGTAACAAGTGGTGGCTTTTTCTGTTTTTGGTTCTCCCTCCTCTTTCCCCATCCCAGAGGTGTCGTACAGTTATTTAATGCTGTCAGGATGCACCAAAAGAACGTTGATGAGAAGGTGAAGAAAGCCGGGAGGTCTGACAGACAGCGTGCTAAGCTGATGTCATCTGTTTCAAAGAAAGACTTCATCAATGTTCTACGAAGCATGGAAGGTGCTAAAGGAAACCAGAATCCCTCTGGAAAGGCCACGAAAAGTAAACAGGTAGGCTTCATCTTTTTGAAATAACTCATATGGGATCTTTTCCCAGTATAATTTTTATCCATTAATATGCCTGCTCTCTAGAACAGCTGTTATCCAAGTGTCTGGGTTTTTTTGGAGCCAATTGGGGATTAAGTATTTCTGAGCATGTTTTTTTTACTCTTTAGAGTAACAAAATACAGAACTGTGGAAGCTATCTTGTTGGACATCGAGCCTTGTGTATGAATAAGGTTTAGCTGTGTTTAGAAAGAGTAAGTTAGAAAAATGGGCTTTATCTTGGACTTTGTTGGTACAAAAGTAGGTAACAGAATCTGCTAGACTGTAGCAGGTTTGTGAAATTTGCAGTTTGAGCAATAATAATTAATAGCCTTTTAATACTGTAAAAGGCCTGATGTCTCCTGTGGTAACTGGATTTTAGATGATATAGTGGACCTTACAACTTGGGTATATGCACAGTTCTGGGAATTTGAAACTCCCTTGTGCTGAATGATTATGGTATCTGCAACTGAAAGGCTTTGCCATGCAAGTGAACATTATGACGGAAAGAAACTGTCTTACAATGGAAAGAAACTATAATGACAGCCTATTAAGAGACATATTAAACGTTATATATAGGATTTTTCTTCTCCTAATTCTGTGTACATTAGTTGGTGTGGCTGTATTGCTGATGCGATGTTTTGGAAAGAAGCATTTTAGCATATTTTACTTTTTCCAAATGTGCTCAAGTGAGAAAGACAATGTTGTGGGACTCATCCAACTCTTTACTGGTCCTTTCAACTCATCAAGTAGCTCAGAGTTAAAAACAAGTTGCTTAGACCTGTTCTTTCTCATAGTTCAGAAGCTGCCCATTTTTTGAAGGGTATTTGTGTTCAGGTTTGAACTTTGTGCTTGGTAGTGGGTGGAATACTTCTGTTGGCCCAGACTCACAGCAGTTAACTAAGTGCTTTTCTGTGCCAAGAAGAAATACTTTAATCAGTTGGGAGACAACAGTTTGTCATATGTTTTTTGTTTGTGTGCACTTGGGGAGCATGCTGAAACATTGCCTGGCATGAAGAGCTCATAGACTTTTCATGCAAGTGTAATATTAAAGTATTTTTTAAATTCTTTGGATAATGAGAACAATTTAGCTTGGTGCTGACACTTTATTTCTCCTTAAATAATTCCAGCTTGCTTGTTTGGGTGGGTGGGGGTTGTGCATGTGTGGGGGTGGGTTTTTGATTTTTTTTTTCTTTTTTTTTTTTCCTCGGGAATAGCAGAAGAACTTGAGAGTAATGGCAGTACCTATTACTACTACTGCTGTTGTTAAAGGCTGGTCAAGATTGTTAATGTAACAACCATGGGAACTGTATATCAGCTGCAAAACCGTGGCAGACTGACATTGACTGAATAGCTGAGCAAAAATTAGGGGTTTTTTTTGTGTGTGTAAAATTTTAGCGGATAATTTTCTAATTACTAGGCCAGAAAATACAGTTTTAAAATATTTCTTTACTCTAGAACAAATGTTTGATTTTGGCAGCATCAGTACCAGCACATTTGCATTCAAGTGCTTTGGAGAAATAATACTTTGGATACTGACTGGTTATTGGTTTTTTTGAGCATTGAGAAGTGATGTTGTCGTGTTTCCCCCCCCAAAAAAACCTTCAAACCTGAGGGTTTTTTTGTCATGAATTTAAAGCTATACTTGCTTTTCTGGAATAGTCATGACTGCCCATATAGACCACCCTCCTCTTCTCCTTTTCCTTTTGCAGTGACTCTTCATTCAGTGCTGAACCAAACTCTTTAAGAACTTTTTTCAAGCTGGTTTTAATCCACCTTATTTTCTCTTGAGAACACATCTTAACAGTTTAGCATGCTCCTATTCTCTTGCTTGTTGATGCCTGAGGTTGAGGCCAAAATCTGATCTTGAGTCTCCTCCTCAAAATTGTACAAACAATCTGCCACTGAACACTACTGCTGGCTTCCTGCGTCATATCTTTGCTTCTTGGTCTTTGTGGGTTTTTCAGAGGGTGGGAAGCAGGGGTAAGGCTGATCTCTGAAGAGTTAGTGAATTTCTTAGAGCAGGAGTCCAGCAGGTTGTTTGTATCATACCAAGGTGTGGGATTTTCTTGTTTTTGTGTTGATTTTTTTATTTTTGTAGCGCCTGTTTTGGTTTTAGCACTTGAGTAGGGTGTACTTTTTTTTTTTTAAGAAAGGAGAACATATTTATTTATTTCAACATAAACAATGGAAGAGATGCCAATCCCAAACTCTAGGCACCCTGCCATCAATTAAAATACAGTCCAGAACAATAAAAATACTACCCCACCCACGTAAAACAAGCAGTCAGCAAGAAAAATAGGAGAATAAAGTTTTCCCAGTGAAAGCAAACCTTTCTTTGTCCAAGCCTTGTGTTATACAAAGGAGCCAACTGTATTTGTAAGACTGGTCAAATACTTTTTTTTCGCTCTCTACGGTGGTATGTGATTGCAAGATTTGCTGCCATGTTTTTTAAAGGGTGATGACTTCTTCCCAATATGTTGAAGAAATCCCTTATAAAGCTCTATTGTGGTGGTTTATTTAGTCGTGTGTGTGTATATATATATGCATATAAAAAAGAAAGTATGTGCTCTGTAAAGGCCCATCTTTAGCATTGAAAGAGATACTTCACTTTAGCACAACCAACTTCTAAAATTCTTTTTCTGTTAGTTTCTTCTGTTAATGGGAAAAACAGACAACCTGTGTCCTTGCAAGGGATCTTGTATGCTTTTTAGCCATTGGCCTAAACAGCCGGTATAGATATGAAAGAAAGAGTATTATGCTGTAAAAAACTTATTTTTCCAGCTGAAACTATTGCCCTCTTTCAGGTTCTGTGTGCCCAGACGAGAGTAATTACTTTTCTGAGATAGTGCCAAAAGCTTTGTCTTTCATATCATTAACTGTTTATCAAGGTATTTCTTAATCCTTGCTGAGCCAGCTGACTTGTGTAATATTTTTCCCTGTTTTTTTCCAAGGTATTGTACACAGTGCTTGCCTCTGGGTAAAATCGTTTGATTTCCCTTCCCCTGCCCTCATCTGAAAACCTTTCGATGTGGGAGAAGAATGCAATAATTTAAAAATACCACTGGTTTGTTGTTTGTGTTTCTTTCTTTTTTCTTTTTTAATAGCATTTGTCAGGAGATGGAAGGCATTTCAGGTCTTGTTTAACATAATCCTTATAGAGCCAGTTTTCAGTTCAATATGTGTTGATTGTATCTTGCGACTGCTCACCTGTAAGATTCTTTAAGAAATGCATTTTTAATCTACTGGTTTAAAAAAATGTATACATCAGAGATGCTGTCTTTCCAGTCCTGGAGGCTGAAGTCAGCTTTATGACCATAGAAGAAGCACAGCAGTTGGTGGTGGCGGTTCCTTGCACTGCCCCAGTGCAGCTCTGTTGTAATTTTTTTTTTCTTTCCTATGGAGATAAATTCCTTTCTTTTTGAATAACCTTTCAGACAGTTGCTTCTGAATGACATCACAGGACCTAAGATAGGTGACATTTTTGTCATGGACAATTCTTTCTTATACTGGCTCTGAGACAACTAATTTCTTTTCTGTAGTCTGTCAGCTGTTCATCTGACCTGAGCTGGAACTAATTGGAACAGGTGATCTGAAGTTGAATGATAATGAATTACAGATTGTGATAAATCCTTATTAGGAAAATATTTTGCTCTCTAGCACCTCCTTTTCTTTTTCTTTTTTTAATCCTTAATTAGAGAAACAAGAAACTCCCTTCCTACACATAATTTTTCTTTTTCTTACCATGGTATGTCTCAAGGATAGATTTTAGTATGTGATTGTAGTGAGGCTAATTTCAGTTCTCATACCTGTTACTCTCAGGTTATGTTAATATACGTAACATATTCCAGTTTTAATGAAAGCCCAGTGCTCCAATGAAAGTCCAAGACTCCAATAAATTAGATTAGACTCAAGGGATGCTTTAAGTATCTTTAACAAATTTCTGGGCACTGTTAGTATTATGGCTTAAGGAAGTAACTTTGCTTCCAAGGTTGAATGAGACTTCTGATCTCTCAGACCTGTAGAGACATGTTGACAGATGTAGTGAATTATATGAGGACTGAAATCTTAACTGTATGAAAACAAAGCAATTTAGAGTTAACATTCCCAGGGCACACTCAACTCTTCTCCCTCGCTGCTTGTCAGTTCCAGCAGGGTCATTCATTACATGGTGTCAGCAGAAGCACCAAAAACTCTATTCTTGCCTTTTCGCTTATCATTTGTGTTGATCCCTGTAAAACATTAGTGGATGATAAAATAAATAGCTGGAGTGAAAATTACAAATATTCTTTGTGACAAGCATAGTCTGCACTCCTAAACCTTTAATTTTGAATCTTCTGAATTACCCGCATTTGTTTGAACTTGTAAGTTTTCTCATTCCAAATCTACTGCAGAGCATTTAAATGGTGGAAACAAGAGCAAGTTTTTCCATTCTGCTTCAGTTACTATGATCCAAACCTTGCAAGATTACTTTTTTTATAAACTTTACTGCTGACTGTATGACTATAGAAGTACAATTTGATTCTCATGCTGAGATAGTAGCTAGAAAAAAGAATTGTTGTATTGGTCTAAATAGTATCTACTCTAAAATAATTTATTAAGAGGAGGAAAGATTGGCAGAAAAGAATGCAAGTGCTGTTTCACATTGCCTGTTAGTCATATAAGACAGTGCTTGCTCTCAAGCTGGACTGAGAATTGAAGTAATTTTCTAGCTGAGTTTCTTCTGACTAATGTGTATTTTATGAATGAGCATGGTGTTTGATAACTAAGTAAAGTGCAGATGATTAGAGTCAGGTTGGCTGTAGATGGTTTTTTTTATTCATAACATTTTAAAACTCCATAAATGTTTCAGTTCTAAGTGGTAGTTTCAAGACTGTTCAAGGACAGAAATGCTGCACTTCTGACTTTTACTCAGACTGATCATGCTGGGATTGCAAGAAGTGGAATGGGGGCTTTTATTTGTCGAGTTAGATGAGGATGTAAGTGTATCTTCCAGTTGAAAAGTTAGATCTGTTTAAAACTTGTGGCCCTGCCTTCTTTTTCTCACTACTGCAATAAGTAGTGGCCATTGGCATGTCATTCTACTTTTTTTTTTTTTCAGTTTCCATAGTACAGAAATGTAAAAAGCTTCATTATTATTTTCATCCATACACCTGTTTGGATGGCGAGAATGCGAACAACTGCTTCAACCAGCTGTAGGAAATATTTTATTTCTGAAGTGTGATTGAAAGCATAGATTTCTCCTAGCAACTTTTGTAAAGTGTACCAACACCTCTTTTAATCTTCAAAGGAAATTTTTATCTCAACAGGTGATAATGACATTGTAGAATGGAAGAGTAGTAGTAGTTTATTACTACAACTGTTGTGTGCTGACATTACAGAACTGGTTGAAAGAGTGACTACACACACATGTATTCCAGCAGATTGGAAGGGGCAGCCAAATATTAATTTAGTTCAGCTGTAACCAGAGTAGACTTGTTCTCCTGAATTTAATAAGCATCTTCCCACTGCATGCACAGAAATTTTAATTTGGATTTTTTTATGAATCCTGTATTTGTAGCTATATTTCCCAAATGTGTATACTGTCTTGAAGGCCACCTCCTATATGCTTGGGTGTTTTTAATGTAACTTTTTGTTTTTGTCTCAATAGTTGTTAATTATTCAGTTACACATTGTGTTCTAATTTTCTAATTTAAATCTGTGTGGATAAATATTGTACAGGCTACCATCAGATTGCTATATCCTAACTTCCTTACATTCTTTAAGGCAAAGGCTAGTTGTGTGGTTTTAAAAGTTTATTGTTAGTAACTTTTTTTTTTTTTTTTATCTGTTCACAAGAAGACAGTTGCTCACCCAATTTGGGTCATTTTGCAGGACTGGATGTTTAGATGTAGAAGTTCATTTCCCTATCATCTGAGTTAGCAGTGTAGCTGGTAACAGGCATCTCTGGTTACATGGAAATGTTTGTCTTTGCCAGTGTTACGTGTGTCTGATTGTTAGATGTCGAGACCTTGATGGTATGAGTTCGGCTCCAGAATAGAGGAGCGAGGGCTGAGTAACAGCAGTATCTCACCAAGTTCACCTTCCTTTTCCCTGTGTCCTTATCTCCAGGTTTCCCCTTCTACTCTACTCTTCAGTCTCCTTTGGCCTCTCTTCTGTTATACTTAATTAGAAGTCAGAAAGGAAAAAGGGTTGTTTTTGCTCACTTTACACGAACCTTCTTTATCCTTTTCATGTTTTGTGTTCTTGTCAGCTTCTTTCCCATGGCAGTGCAGGATTAAGCATGTCGTATGTTCAGTCCTACGCTCTGATGCCTGACGCTAGAGTGACCCTTCAAACTAATTGAGCAGAAAGAAGACCTGCTCCCGTGTTGTCAGCATGATCAGTGAACAGTCCAGTTTAATGCAGTCTTTTAAGAGATGTAGATAGTATGTGATCAGTGAGAACAGATTTTTTTAAAGAGAATTTAATTGCTGAATGCCTCACATATCTATACTGAACATACATGACCTGAGGTTTGGAGTGAGGGAATCCCCCCAGATCTGCAAAGATGTACGTGAAGATAGCAAAGGGCACATTTCCAACTGCAAAATAAGTTCTTAAGATTTTAAGTCACAAAAACGAATGACAGAAAGTTTTCATGGATGCCTATAAGAAATTCATTTTTCTTTCTTTTTTCCTCCTTAGAGCTGTTGTTTTAGGTTAATCTCATCTTGAGAAAGGTTGTGTTTTTAATTCAGATTTCCCCAAAACCTTCAGCCTGAAGCGGATGATTTCATTAGAAAACTTCAGCCTGAAGGAGTTGAACTATGGGCAATTTTATAACTGAATGCAGGTCTAATGATTGAAATGTTAGAAAACATTAAGAGTGCTCTATCAGCTCTAGCTATAGTATTTGAGAGTAACTTGCCTTCCTGTTTGATCAGGAGTGCATGGGCAACTGTGGTATTACCCTGTTTTTCCCAGATGATGCTGCCAGGCTGTTTTTCAGCAAAACTATGTCTAAAACGAGCACAGGGAGGGTTATGTTTGTGCATCTTGTAGTTTACATGTGATCATCTTTTGATCTTCCTGTAACTACACAATGCACAGACACCTAAAATGTCTAATCCTATTAGAATTGCTTTATTGAAATCTAAAACTATGATCTGCAGAGTTATTTTTCATGGAAATTTGTCTTCAGTTTAATCTGTGACTGGTTTACTGACTGAAGGCGTAATAGCTTAAGATATGAAAGTCAGTAGAGCTGGGGAAACTTTTCCTTTTTTTTTTTTTTTTTCTCCTGTTCCTTTTGAATCTTTCAGGTCATTATTCTTCTGGGGACCTTTCACTTTTTCCAAATCTCAATTATTTCAAATATTTATTTACAAAATTCCCTAACTATCAAACAGCTGATTACCTGGTTGCTCCAAAGTTTGTTCTGACCACTGACTGAACTCCACTAATTAATAATTAAGTACTTCTGGTTATTGCTTATAGACTTATGTAACTGAGTCAATTTAAGAGTTTCAACCAATGCTATTCCTGAGTAAATGTAGTTAGAGAAAATATATCTAAACTTTTCGTAAAGTTTGTATAGCAACAGTTCTCTTCTGGAAGTAACGAAGGGTGATGTTTGTCTGTCTGAACAAGTTTGTTTTCCCCATTTAAGCACTTTCTATTGTAAATTACCTTGAAAAGTGATTCCCTTACTTTGAAGTTTTATTAAGGTATAAAATACTCTGGTTTCCAGAGTGCTGAAGATGTGTATTGGAAATGGCCTCTTTGCACACCTACTCTTCTGTCCATCTTGCTAGAGTTCAGGAGTGATGGATCAAATTAGAAGAATGGCAGAGGGTTGCTGACTTTTTTTTTTCCTCATAGAAGAATTTTGTTTTTTAATGACTGTTTCTGAAACTCACTGACAGCTTAAAACTGATATTTAAGGTGATTTATTTTTTCTGGTATTGTTTATTTGCTTTTTGAACATACTGTTACTGCAAGTAATACTAAAAATGTCGTCCTTTAAAGATCTGACCTCTTTTCCATTTGCTTTTGAAGTGTTCTGTGTATGACCTTTCCTAGCTTCAGCAGGCATTGTGAAAAACCTATGCAGAAACTCTGAAGGAGAAGGAAGGGTAGGCAGTGAGGAGAAAAGATGGTTTGATGGTAAGATAAGAGATTGGGATCATGGGTATGTTGTATAGTCTTTCTTAGTTTTAAACTGCTTTTAAAAAAAACCATCTGAAGGAGAATTTAACCAGTTAAGCTGCTTAGTAGTTATACAGACTTCAGTAAATATGCAAAAGTTAATTCACTGTGTATTTTTTACTCCTCTTCTGTCTCCCCAGTTTTTTGGATCACTGCACTTGTTTCAGGACCCAAGTGGAAGTCCTGAATCAGAAAGAGGAGGCTGTTGTCCCACTTGTTCCTAATCAGATATGAGATAACTTCTTAAGTGCTAGAAGTGACGAAATTTTGTCATTACTATAGCCTTCATTGTTTAAGACAACCTTTTGCAGCTCACTTTGCTCTACCTCTTGCTGAATCATGATGAAAAACAGTGGATGGTTAGAGCATCACCTGTAGGAAATAACCTTTATCACATACATGTCTTCCAGGTACGGTTTAAGGGCTGGGGAACTGGATGACTTGCAAAAAGAATGTTGTGGGTCTAGGTAACATGCAGGGTGAGAGCTCATCCTTACTTCATAATTCTTCGTTACTGCAGGAAATACACATAAAGAAATGTAGAACCAATTAACTGATAGAAACCGTTTTATCACTTGTGGAAAGCTGTGCAGAGTTCCTTTCTGAGCTGAAATAGTAAGTTCTTTCCTCCTTTACTTTGAATCACATTTTTCCAAATAGAGAGGTTCTTCATTCACTGTTTTCCTTTTAGGAGTATTGATGAAAGCTGCCAATAAGACAGAGTCCATGCAAGTTTGCTGTTGGTTATTAACCCATATTAGCTCACGTGTTTGATATGAAATAAAAAGGATTTGGCAGACTGCTCTTAGCTGAGGCTTGGGGTTAGATTGCATTAGAAAAACCTATTCTTTCTAAAGAACAGCCTTGGTTTTTTTTAGGTCAGGATTAAGATACTCAGTGAAGCATTGTGGCATACATGTAGTATATAACATGTAGTAGTTTAAGTATAAAAATCTTGATCAGAGACTGTTTTTAACCACAGTGCTGATTGGGTCTTTGTGTAAAGAATTCTTTGATCTGAGTGCTGTGCAAACAGTATCAAAATTGTCCTTGCTCTAAGGACCCTGTGGTTCAAGTGGATGCAAGCTGTATGGAGACTTGTAGATGAAGAAAAGCGTTGGGGCATCAAGTGAATACCAAGACAGCAGTGGTCATATGCTAGGGAGTGATTCACTCCTGGTGGTGTAACTGCTGATAATTAAGCATTGGAAATGTGAAGGTGAAAACATAGATGGAGATGATTGTTTTTACAAAAGAAAAGAACGACTGTGACTGAAAATGAGCTGATATGGCATACTGAAAACGTTATCTGAAAACTTGCTATACAAATGTGTTACGTGATAACCTAGTATGAGGAATGTGTTCTTTCTGTCTGTATCTTTTCTGTAATAATTTGTGGTCTGCTGTGAAGTAACTTTTGTTCCGTACCTACTTGAAAAGTACTCATTTGTGGGTGGCTGGGAGAATTGCATAAGTGGCATAAGTCACAAGTTGGAAGGAGATAGTCTTACTATATTTCTTCAAACACCTTTGAGGTTTCTGTTTCAACTGTGTAGGTTTGAAGTCGATTATATTCCTTTGAAAAGTGATGTGCATAGATGCATGCATTCTGGAAGGGGTACAGTACTATATGGAACAACAAATAGAAGGCTTTTTCTGTGAGTATCCCCCTGTAGTAAAACTTTGATACCTTTCATCATCACTTAAAAACAGATGTAATGAGCATCTCAATGCCAGTATGGCCAGACATTATCTTGCAGCAGTGAGCAGTAAAATTCCTTGTGTAGTGGAAGGATTTGTGAGATGGTTGCTATCAGAACCTGGAGCACAGCAAACACTGAAAACTCCAACACTTCCTGTGTTCAGAAGGGCCCCATCTTGCACTTGAATTTTTAAAATAGATTTTTTTTTTTTCTGGCAGAAATACCAATTTATGAGGTTTCTAATGGATCAGGGTTAAAGAAATCTGCTCTCATAAGTGTTTTCTGTTATGTTTCTTTGTAGTTAAGTATTTAATAATGATGTTATCGGTCTTTCTTCTTTGTTTAAGTCCAAATGAATGTTTATTTTTAGAATTTCTGTAATTCAGTTCTGACCTTTCATGGGTTGGTGTGTGTTTAAGCCTCTGCATGCCAACCCAAAACATTCCTTCTCATTCGCACATTCCCAGTTGTAGTAAACCCCGAAGGAGGATGTGAGGATGGGGAGATGCCTCATGCGGGTCGTTAAGTTCTGGGTGGTCTTCTGGCTATGCTCGAAACGAAAATCAATGTTTGTTGTGCTTCCATTGTCTTGTAGTAATAATTCCAGTGCTTTACTTGCAAAGAAGTTTGAGCAGGAACAGCAGGATTCAAAACACACTGTAAAAAAAAAAAATCTGTTTGTTTACTAGAAATGTTAGTACGTTTTCTGGTGTACACAAGAGACCCTGTGGTTCACACTGTGAATAAATCTCCTGTGCTGCTGTTGATATCCACAAGTATAGTGTCACTTCAAGTATTCCAAGGCAATTGAGTTTAGTCACTCAAATTCCTCGTTTAGAGAGGAGATGTAAATATGTGTTGAATGACTCTTACCTTAAGGAGTAAACTGATTTGCAGAGTTACTGGAGCAGAAGAGACCTCTGTTGTGCAAATTGTGCATTCCATGAGTTTGAAAGTGCTTTCCAAAATCCAGTAAATGTGTTGGTATGAAACTTTGGCTCAGAGGTTCAAGATAGTTGCAGGTGTAGAGTGTAGTCACTGTTTTCAGGCCTGTGGCTTTTTGTCCCTTCAGGATAAGGCTTATAATTGAGATATTATTGTCATTCAAATCAGTTAAAGCTGCGAGCAGTGCTAATGACTAAACCAAAGTTCGATTTTTCTGATAAAAGTCTTTACACTCAGTTTCTACTTAGATAGCTGTTTTAGATAGTATAGGCTGCATTTTTTTATTATTTATTTCTTGCAGCCTAGTGGAAGCTTTTCTCTTAGCTTGGGAAGCTGGATATGCCTGAGAACCCGTCTCAGGGTAATATGTTTGTTCATGGTGTTTGTCGTCCATCCCCTTCTCAGTGCTTCCATATGGAGGCTTCACAAACCTCCTGGTATCCCTGCACTGGTTCTGTTGAGGAGGTTTTAAACCAGCTTGCTTGGGAAGGGGCTGCAGAATAGCAATAGTCATTTGCAGAAAGGTGCAGGCTGCTAGGAAAGGGCAGTTGTCAGATGTACGTGAGAAGGCATTTTCAGCTCCTTTGTTGTCACCAAAAGCCTCCCTGTATTTGAAGCTCTCAGATGGCTGTATTGAGCAAAATGGAGGAAACTGGGCAGGCAGTTCGAATTAATTAGACACGTTGGAAATGTTTTCTCAAGACTCTAAAATTGTTGCTTTGGAGATATTTATGTTAGAAATTCCTTCCTTGACAGGTACAAATAAACGCTTATTGTATGTGATGGTAAAGAGAGATGCCCCTGCAAGCTCTGGCAGTTTATCCTGTACATGGATCGAAGGCATGTGAGCCCAGAGTGCTGGTTGTAATTCTTAGTTTTGAAAAATGTTCATTTATTAATACCCCACAGTTACTGTGTCTTCTAGTTACAGATAGACTGTAGGGGAATCTCTGGGGTGATGTAGGTATTTTTTTCTGTTTTGCAGAAGAAACTGAGGTATGTTAAAGTGGCAAGTTGGGGGAAAGCAGAGTAAAATGCTGTTTTTAATCTGTGTCCTGTTTTCAGACGTATTTTTTAATACTATGAAGCAGTATAGGACTTCTATCTACTTGCAGACAGGGCTCTGAAAAGCTCTGGCAAAATTTGCCGCTCTGGTTTTAGGAATTTGCTGTCCCAGTAAAGCAGCAGAGGGAAATGACGATGTAGTGTGACTTAGACACATAGGACTTAAGCTTTCAAGGCAAGTAGGTTTGAGCTAGGGCATTGGTTTGCAGACTGATGCAGCTGATGTGCAGTTACATGTTTGCTTCTGCTACAAGGGCAGTAGCTTTCAGAAGCGCCCGTGCACTCTGCAGCAGCTCCTGCATTGCACTTGGTAAATCTCAGTTCAGGATGGTTACTGTGACTTCATTTAGCAAGAGTGAATTACATAGCTCCAAACTTTTACTGTGGTAAAAGAAACAAGCCAACACAAAGTTGTTTAATTTCCTAGCTGTAGTATTTCGAACTGAATGGTTACGTAGCTGTTGCTGGTGCCGTGGGGCCTTCACAGATCAATTACTTCAGAAGCATCTAGGAGACAGCTCCAGCCTGGATCCTAAGAACACATCCTGCAAGCAAGTTTTCTCTGTGTGTCAGCCCTGAGCTTTGTTTGTTTTCTTAGGACTTATCTAAGAAATACAGGTCATCTTCTCCTGGTGCAGATTTTTGCAGGTATGTCTTCAAAGCAGAATCAGTTTAGGAGGAATCTCCCCACTTCAGACACTTGCTGTGCCAGATTGAACTGATGCTGTTATAGCTTAGATGACACACCAAGCAGTCAAGGTAGTGTCTATTTTTATTTTCCTCTTTTCAATTTGACTGCTAGTCTGTCTTAGCAAATGAGTATCTGCACTAAAGTATCCACAACATCAAGTTGTTTTCTGTCTTACTTCAACTTACTTCAACAATACATCACCCTATATCAGTGATAAAAATTCTGAGACATTTGAGGAACTGCTTCCCCCTTACCCCCTATGCCTTTTAAAAAAGGTTATCGCACCTTCAGGCAGGGAATTAATCCATTCAAATGTATTTTTAAAGCAGGAGGAGAGTATTTCACTCTTTATCTTGCTCGAGGGATCCCATTTTATTTAGCAGCACACACTAATGTTTATGTAGCCTGTTTTGTTTTCATTTTGGGATGTTCAAAGGGGACTTCAGTGTTGTAGTGAAATGTGGGAGATGTGGATGAACAGCTGACTGGAAACTCAAAGTAGTTGTATGGAATGAAAGCTAGTTTATTTTCCAAGTGCCAAGAATCAGTTTTGTTTTATTTAGATGAACTAGATTATGGCATTGAAAAGCCAAATACATTAACATTCTTAAAGTAAGCTGGGAAGTGATATTACAGTTGAATTAATTGTTAATTATACATAGAGTCTTGTTGCATATTTTGTTAAGACTTTAGGAATTTTTTGTGATACGAAAAACTAGAGTAGTTTTTATTGTAGGGGAAAATAGAGCAGTAAATGAGTTAAGAACAAAGATACTAAATGTGAGTTTTCATTCACTTGGCAGCATGCTTAAAATTGGTTAAATATTTGCTTTCAAGCATTTAATCTCCATCTTTCAGGCATAGGCATGCTGCCTCTGTCTTTCTCCCTAGTGCTTATGTAAACCTCTGTTCAAACTTTGTGCCACATTACGTAGTAGGTAATGCTGTGTCGGATCAGCATCCCTCTTTTGTTGAGGTCCTGCTTTTGTCCTGTTCAGGACTGATCTCTTGCTAAATATAAGATTATGATGAATTTGAGCATGAACATTGGGCTTTTCTAAGTTCGAACACTTCCTTGTCACTGTTGACAATAACATACTGCTTCTGTCTTCTTTAAAAAAAAAAAAAGGGAAGTCTACATGTGTGGAAAATCATGGAGTGTCTCTTGTTTTTTCTGATTATTATTTTACATTTTGGAAGAAGATAAAAAAATAGATTTTTTTTTTAAATGAAAAGAGATATCTGGATATCCATTTGGATATTTCAAGTTTTACTCTGCCACATTTAGACAGTGATAAGAGGGCTTTTTTTTTTTTTTTTTTTTTTTTTTTTTTTTTTTTTTTTTTTTTTTTTTTTTTTTAGAAAAAGGACTGAATGACTTCAGTAATCTTTTTGGTCTCTCTCTTTGGAAAGGTGAATGTAGTATAAAACAACTAGAATACAGTTACAAGAACAGAGTATTTTTGTTTTTGTCCCTCATTGTAGTACTGGCATTTCCACTGATACAGGTTATTCCCATGTGGACATTCTAAGGTCTCTCTAGGGACCTTATGTTTTCCACTTTTAATTCCCGTTTATTGATTACTCTGCCTTAGATGCTTTCAGCCTTTACTGGGTATAGCATTTGAAGTCAAGTGCTGCAAGAGTGAAAGTGGATAGGAGCTGCTGTCCTGGGGAAGAAGGGTATTGTTTTTTTTTTTCTATTGCTGCTGGAGATGAGAGAGAGTTACCCTTAGGAACAGGCGTTAATGAGAGCAGCTGAGAAATGAAAACAATCTAACACAGTACAAGCATCTTTATCCTGTTTTGTGAGAATAATCATCTTAAAAGAACTGTAGAGCAAGTCACATCTCTAAATGATTGTTCCTGTTTTGAATGGCTGTTAAAAGTAAGTCTTGTCTGGCAGACTTCTTACACCCACATAGCTTCTGTTGGTGTGTTATGTTGTGTTAGATTTATAGTGATAGATCTGCATTTTCTATTCCTTATTTCTCTTGCTGTTTAATTCTTTATGCTGCTTTCTCCCAGAGACTGCCTGAATATAAGCTTAATATGTTCTAATGTATTGCATATTCGCAGGAGTACAGATTGATGATAATAAGAAAACTTATTTTAACCAGCTAAAAAAAGAACATGGAAACAGAACAGTCATTGCTTATGGGTATGCTTTACAAAGAAAAGGCATGAACTAAGTCTACAGCGATCCCCTTTACTACAGTTTTTGCATCTAGTAGTCAAAGCAATGTCAGCAAAGACATCTTTGAGGGGCATTCCTGTTTCAATTACTGCTTTCTGATCAAGCAGTACTAACGCAGAAGGATGCCAAACGGATTATCCCCATCCAACATCAGGGCTGGCAGTTACTTAAACTGTGAGTCAGTTGAATCCTGTTCTTTTGAGCAGGGAGAGCGGGAAAAGCACTCACTATCTGAGATGCCTGTACAATTCTGTTTCCAAAGCCCTGCAAAAGTGAATTATTTTTTCTCCACTGCATCTGATTACTGTTCGGTAGAAAGGTTCTTCACTTCTTTACTGGACACTGAGCCATGTTGTTTCCTAGAAATGTTTTGCTACTAGGGCTTAAACCTCTGAAATACTCTTAGTACATGGAACAGTTTTGAGTATTTTCCTACATTAAGAATGTGGGAAATGTTACACATAAAGACATGTAACATTAAGAATTTAGGAATTACTTCACAGTGTTCTTTAAAACTGTTGCCACAGGATGGGGCTGTTGCACTGCCCAAATACCTTCTGTCACTTTGAAGAACTGCAACCTAGCAATGTTTTCAATGCTAACCTATGCTCCTATTGCTTTTCTTTATTATTCACCAGTCCATGTAGTGTGGCCTCAGTTTGTCCACTTTCAAGAAGTAGGAAATTTGGAATAAGGTGCTGTTGGCTTGCTGAGTGTAGATC
Organism: Rhea pennata; assembly: GCF_028389875.1. Taxonomy (NCBI): domain Eukaryota; kingdom Metazoa; phylum Chordata; class Aves; order Rheiformes; family Rheidae; genus Rhea; species Rhea pennata. The sequence goes on along the minus strand of NC_084665.1, from coordinate 23,485,614 downwards.
AACTTTCAGTTTCTTTTAGAGGCAGCTTTGCACCATATGACAAGCCCAGGTAGTGAGGTAATAATCCACATAAAGGGGATTTGGTTCACATATCGCAAAATATGTTAAATATTAAATTTTGGGTTTTTAAGCCTTTATTAAATCCATATTTGTGTTGTAGAAATGTGCCAAGAACTGTTCTAATGAAGCAGCACCTGGGGGTTAATAAATGATATCATGAATCCATTTTGATTGCCAAGAAAGATTTTAATAAAAGACGCCATGCCCAGGGTTGACTGTTTCATCCGTGAGCAATAATTATTTTGTTTCCATGTTCTTTTATTGGTTGATTTTAAAAATTTTTCTTATTAGCATCATTTTCTATTGTCTTCCATATTTCTACATCAATTTGCATAAATAGCTAGCCCTCAGTGTGTCTGTCAATACAAATTTTGAAAGTGTAAGACGTTAATTTTGATTGCTTGAAGAACTTCCATCTTTCACTGCCACCTTTTTGCATTCATCTCATCTCCCTCTCTTCCCCTCAAACATTTAGGGTGAAATGAAGTCTGAAGAGGGGCCAGAATGGAATATACTCCGTGATGACTTCATGATGGGAGCATCTATGAAAGACTGGGACAAAGAGAGTGATGGAGAGAGCAATACTGAACAAGGAGATGGTCTGAAACAAGACAGTGACTGATGAATGAAAGTGAAAGCCATTCAAGATAATGTTTTATCTTCTTTGTTTGGATAAAAAGTCAACATTCTGTGAATGTACAACACTTGGAGGATGTCTCTCCTTTTTTTTAAAGAAAGTAGAGACTTGCACAAGTTTGGGGTGCCTTTTCTCCTCCACTTCAAACTTTTATTTAATACAGCTTCATTAACTATACTGAAATCCTGAAATATTTTTCCAAAACATGTATAATTTTCAACATATTTCCAAAACATTTGTACAGTCAAAATAGTGGCACCTGCCCAATGAAAGATAGATTTTTGCCAAGGTCATTAAAAGTTTATACATTAGTCATGGCAATTGATGTATTAGTGCGCCTGCATTTCTAAATCAGTGTTGCACTTTGAAAAGTTGTTAGCAATTCGCAATAGAAATGGCTTACAATAAATATAGAAATGCCGTCACCTTGTAAAGTTATCGGACTCCTATAGAGTCTTTATTACTTTGGCCAGAAAAGGTTTTGTAGATAATAAAGAAAAGTAGCCATTAATGTGATAGTTCTGCTTTTGGAACGTTAGTTTGAATGGAGATAACTACGGAAATACAATTGTAAAAAGAGAGACTTGACTCTACTGATTGGTTTTGTATATATATTTTATTTCCATTACAAGTCTGAAGTTATATATCTTAATAGACTGGTAAGAGAGGAAACAATAGTCATTGCTCTTGTTTTTATTTTGGGGAGAGGTGATTCTAGCAATGCTGAATAAAATTGTATTTAGTGTTGCTCCATTTGGAATTCTGGCGCTCTGTTTTTTTCAGTAAGAAACTGAACCTATGAGATGCATCTTTTGGTTTAGTCAACTATAAGGCTAATTCTCTAGGTCATTAAAGGGTTTAACAAAAGCCCTTCTCAGTGTGTACTGTGAGAGTACAAAACTTTGGAAGATACAACACTAGTGGCTTTGTTTAAACTACAGGAATTTCTCCGAACTGGTTTTCTGGTTGTGAAAAGGCAGAAGTTAACATATGTAGTACTACTTATTATATATAAGCACATTATATACAGTATGTAGAAGGAATAACATTGTGGTTAAGGAGTTTTAAATACGAAGCTGGGGCTGAATTCTGTTTGTTTCTCTGTTTCAGATTGATTGTCTTATATTGTGTAGTTTCTTTTAACTTTACTCTCTCAGTTCCCCATTTACTATATAAAGATAATGCTTTACTGCCTGTTAATTGATATTTAAAATACATAATACTATTCTATCTGATTCTACAGTTTTGTCATTTATAGACTTCTCTTTGTACTTGGTTATATGTAGGATGCTATTAGGAGTGACTTGCTCTTAAATTTTCACCCTTTCAGTTTCATTGAAATGTGTCCCAGGACAGTGGATTTAGATTTTCAAACTAACACATTTGTGGATGGGAGGAGAATGAGATTTGTGTGTATTTCAGAATAAAAGCTACAAAATCGTAGAGAGAAACTCATCCTAACAACTGGCGATAGTTGTGTTATCACTAGCCTATTCATCTGGTATATATTGTAGCATAATTCTTTGAGGAGAACTCAAAGCTAACTGCAGAAATGTTTAGATTTTCAAGCTGTTTTGAGTGTTAAACATATTCGATATCTGAGGAGACATTAGTTTGTGGCCTGATATTTATTATCACAAATGAAGGCATACACCCAAAATATCAAGTGGCAAAACCACAGAGTTTGACATATGGTTATCCCAGCTTCTGAAGGTTAGACATCTGTATAACTGTTCAACTACTAGAACCGGCATCTCATTAGTGCAATACAAAAATATACTGTGATGAATTCTGAGTCTATAAAATAACCCAGTAGTCTAATTTGGTATTGCTTTTTTTTTTCCTGCAGAATTTAGTTACTTTTTGTGAAAAACTGCATGAGCAGCCTTAAATCTACAGTTTTACAGAATGAAAAAAATACTGAGGATGGTAACTGGTGACTCTGAAAATACTCTGAAATTTTCCTAGCTCTTCTAGGTTTATGAATTTTCTTTTTGCATTTTTGCAGTAATGTTTTCATTAAAATACTAAACTGCCACTTGTGCTTTTAAGAAAAAATGTGGAATGTATTAATAGTGATTAAAAAAAAAAAAAAAAAACAAAAAAAACAAACTTGAGCTCCTAGTGCATTTAAATTCCACAGTAGTACTTCAGTATTTTGCCTATAGGTTGAGAGCATTTCTTACCTTTTAAGAAGCAAAATATGCAGACTTTTATATCTAACTTGATGGCCTTACAAATTTGATATTGCACCTTACTCTTCCTTGCCCTTTAGTTCTGCCATATGCAGAGAAACTCTTAGAATAATTTAAATTGGTAACTACCTCCAAAAATGAAAAGTTTATCTCAAGAAAAGAGAAATAAACTTTGAATGCTTGGGATGCAAATGGGAGCAGTATATTTTCATTTTAGGCACTTGGCAACAATTTTTTTTTTTGCAAGGTTTGTTTTAATTGACCTGCTAGTGAAAAGAAGAGCTAAACCCTGTTTGGCCCAGGAATCTTCGTCTCTTCTCTTGGTTGTAAAATCAGCTGGCCTATCTACCTACTTTTTCAGTAATGTTATTCCCTTACTACAGGTTAAGGAAAAAAAAAAAAATAAAAACGCCACCACCTCTTGCTCTTCCTACTTCTTCCCACCTCTGAGTTCTTAGTCCGTCTTGCCTTCTCCCATGAATATCACTGCTTAAAAAGAGCTGTGCTGCTGCCCTTCATTCCAGAGAGCATGAATCATCTAAACTTTGTATATTTCTGTACCTATCTATATAAAGCCAATAAGGATGGGGTGGTTCTAGTTTTGTTAGGCTTCTGGCCAACTTCAGAGTATGTAGGACTTCATATTCTATGGACTGCATGCAAGTAACAAATTTTTTTTTTCTTTTTTTTCCTTTAAATAAGAGAAGGCATAGGGTCAGTTCTTCCTGTATCTGTCATCCTCTGGTCTAGTTTTCTCTTCACGTTAATTGTGCTGACTTTTTCAGTAAGGAAAGCATGAGTTGGCCTATGGGAAAAAAGAACCGGCTTTCCTCTGCTTTTCTTCGGCCTGCTGTTAGGGAAATGTTTTGAAAGCAGTGGTGGAATATCCCTTCTGTGCCTGACTCTATTGCACTGTACAGTGTTCCCTGCTAGAGCAAGGGGGAAGATCTCCCACTTGTCCTGCAGCTTTGAGGGAGGTTCTCTCCCGATTCTGACAGATGAGCAGAACAAAAAAGCCTGGAAGCAGCTGTCTCAGGTCCCCCGCGCTTCCTAATGGTAGTAGGACGCTATTTTTCTTTCCTCTCTCTCTTTCTCCCTCTCTCTCTCTCTCTCTCTCTTTTTTTTTTTTTTTTTTTTTTTTTTTTTTTTTTTTTTAAGAGAGAATTAAATTACTTGGAGGCCATAAAAGTGTGTTGACTATCTGATGCTTCCAGAAGAAGGTGGTCTGTAAAGCTGCATCTGTACAGAGCTGGCTCAGTAGCTGTCTCCAGGGAGGAAGGCAGAAGTCATCTGGCACACAACACTTCGCACAACTTAATGACAAACTCCTCATTCTTATGAAATGAGTCCTGGCATAGTTAACATCCACTCAGAGCAGTCATCAATGTTGCTCACTTCCAGCCCCTGCAAATTGCTCAACAATTTCTTCAGGACTTGCTGAGGTAAGGGGTAAGAGGGCTGAGAGAAGGCTTGAAGTGTTGAAGAATCTTAGTGTTTCATTGAATATATGGGATACTAGTGCTAACTAAGATTAAACTTAGATGCTGGAGACTGACGTTCTTTGCAAAGTAAGGTGGAAGAGTGTCACTTTCATTTCCTGCTATCTAAAGCAGTGGCTTTAAACTCTTTCAATATGTGAATCTCAAAAGACTTAACCTATGTAGATTATCTAGCAGATACACGCTTTTCCTTTATCCCCTTTTGCAGGGGGTTATTTTCAAATGAATCTTTTTAATTGCTTTTTTCAGGAACATGTTTAAATAAAACTCAAGTTAAACTGAATAGCTCCAACACCAAAGAAGATGCTTCCGCTTGTCTTCATATACTGCTTCATTCTTTGGAATGATTTCCCTATGCTTAAATCAGTGTGTTTAATCTGTTGGATTTCAAATCCTAAAATGAACTAGGGCATTTTCTTGAAGCCTTCAGATAAGACTTCATGAACACAAGTGGCTCCACAGGCTTTTTGGAAGGTGATTTTTTGGAATACTCATAAAAAACACTATTTCTTCATAGTGCTTCAATTACTTCAATAGTGTATTCTCTCATGCCAGTAAATAGACTTCTCAAACATTATTTTGCAACACTTTCTTAATGTTTCTTAGTTCTCTCTTTTTCAGAATATTTGCTGTTAGTTGTGAACTGCTAACCAGGATCAGAGTTGTACTGAGGCCTGCTGTCACTAATATTTCTTACAGACATTGTGTTCTCAAAAATAGTTAAATCATTAATAGTTCACTATTAAAAAGTGTAACCAGTGTATCTTTTTATTATCAGAAACCTAATACATACTTCAGAAATGGTTAAATATATGACCTACTGGTACGTACTAATCTTTAATGTTCATCTTACAGGCCTGTATGAACGCAAGTAGAAGTTAGCAAAGTCTTGCCTGGCACAATTTTAAGATATATTGACCTGTTTGAATATAGGAATACTTACCAAGGTCTCTGCTAGCTATTTGTGAGCCCTTTGTAAACTGCATTATGAGTGTAATCTTAGAGATTATGATTCAGGGCCTTTTGGCCTTTAAATGACTTTGTTGCTTTTAACTTCATTCTTTATCCCGGTTACAAAGGACATTCCCTTTCTTGTTTAGAGTAGAAATACATGTATAAGTATTGTTTTATCCAAGCAAAATGGCAATGAAAAGCTTTCTTGGTTGTATGAATGTTTGCTTTTGATTATTATCCTGAATGTGTACTGCGTTGACTTTCAGTTTACATACAATTTATTCAATGGAGATTTTTTTTTTGTTTTGTTTCTCAAGCAATCCATAAGTTGCAAAGTTTCTGGACAACTACATATTAGAAGTGTGTGAAGCGGGGGATAGAAATACAGGTATCAGCAGTTCACAGAAATCACAGAATCAGTAAGGTTGGAAGGGACCTCTAGAGATCATCTAGCCCAACCTGCCACAGATTTCTTGTTGGTGGTTCCACTGGGGCTTGAACCCAGGTCCTTCAGCATGTAAAGCAGATGTGATAACCACTACACTTTGGGCTTCATTCCCAGCTCTGCCACTGGGAAGGCCTCCTAAGAGTATACTTTTTAAGCAGCCTTACATTTAGTGTATCTTAAGTCCAGAGCACAAAACTGGTGTGCACCTATTTTCAGATGGGTGCCTATGGTTGAGCACTGTTACTAGAGGGCTGAATACTTGAGCTTACTGCTTTCCATAACAGACTGACATCTCTGCCCATGACCCAGTCACCACCTCACAGTGATTTTTGGAGATAAAGGATGACCAGAATTGTGTTGTCAGCATTTTCAGGCTTGTGCAAATCTGCAGAAGAGCTTAAGATTCAAAAATAAAGGATGTCACGTAGTTAAAGGTGTTAGTAACACAGTGTGTATACTGATGTTCTTCAGTGCAGTGAAATATTTGACAATACCTGCTCAAATCTTTTGTTAGTTATGTGCTTTTGAAAGAAATACTTGCTAAAAGAAAAAATCGTAACATTCTCAAGTGGATGTCACCGGATAGTAACAGGAAAAGACTATAAAGAATTTTAGAACATTCAGGTCAAGATTTCTAATACCACTGCTTTTCTGGCCATCTGCTGTGTTAATTACTTGTACTCTGTTGCGTAACTGTTGGAACACTTATTTTAGTTTTGATGTCAATATGGAAAAATAAAGTAGAAGTGAAATATATTTGATGCAAAGAATATAGCCCAAGACAGAAGGGAAGTGAATTACCTGTGTCTTTTTCTGTAATGTCAGTATTACTCATACCAGAGACAGGCCTTTGCCTTTGGTTCTCACACACTTTAGTGATTGTTGAAGCAATGCTAGACTGTCTGATTTGATATACATGGCAGATTGCTTTCTTTTTTTGCATTGTGGAACTAAATTTTAGGTTTTCTGTACAGAGGGTGATTTGTATGCCTTCTCTACTTGCTGCTATTTTAAGATAGTAGTAAATGGTCAGAGGGATACCACCATTACTAGAGGGTATTAATTAAGATGACCTGCCAAACTACCAAAAATGTGTGTGCAAGTAACATATAATTGATTCCCTCTTTATGCACTGTGCTGTCAATATGCAGACGTCTTGCTGGTGACCTGTGGATTGGGCCTGCAAAGGTCAGAGGTATGAAACCTGTTTGAACCAGCGGTAAGTCAAGATTAATATGCATGATGAACAAAACACAATGAGGAGTGTCCATGGAAGTCACTCATGAATATGGCTTTATGTAGCAAATATGATATTTAATGATATTTCTACCTGAGTATGTTTCTGTGCTGCCTTGCACAAATCATTGAATTTCTTGTTAAGCTTGTTAAGCATTATGTTTATCCATAGCAATTGAGAACTTAGTGCTCTAAACTTAGTTTAAATTTGAAGTGGAAAAAACTCAGTTTAATGCTTTACTCTCTTAATATTTCTTTCCACTACTGGTGGGAAGACAACTGACTGCTTGATAAAAGATATTTGAATGATGGGCCTGTGGACTCCGGTCCTTTGTCAGCCAATGTGTATGCCACCTTCTTAAGCTCTGACTGCTCTGTTAATGAGGTGGATGTTCAAATAATACTTAAATATTTGTAAGAGTAGTCATTTAAGCTCTCAGCTTATATACCTGAAGGAGAAATTTGGCAGCTAATGTCCCTTGGACAGATCGTGCTTCCATATTTAATGAAGAGAACTCTCCCATTCTTGATGTCTACTGTTCTTAAATCTTTTCCTAGTAACTTTCTCTGACTTTTCTTTCCTAGAAAGTAGAGGCCTCTTAAATTTGTGAAATAAACTGCAATTCTTTTGATCTTCCTTAATGCTTTTAAAGACTTTGTCCTTAAACTGCACCTGTTTTGGAGGTTAGAGAAGGTATTCTCGGGTTCTTCTCATTCTTCAGAATGTTTCACTGAGCACATTCCTAATTCATACCATCCACATGGGGTGAGTGTGTTCTGTTAAAGAGCTATATAGCTTTTAAAAATGAGTGTTGCACAAACTCTTCCTCATGAGCTTTATGGAAGGAAGAGACACCATTTTAAGCCCCTGGTTTGGGCCTGCCAGATGCGTAGGTAGAGCTGTTTCTGTTCTTCCCAGATGTAGCCCAGACCTGAACAGGTGCTTGTGGCTGACATGAATAAGAAAAGCACAGAACATCTGTTTCTGGGTACAGGGCTTTTAGAAGCCCTTCTGCTGAGAAAGCTGAACAGTTATATGGATCTCACGACCTGCTGGGTCAACAGGGCCTCAGATTTGAAAGTTGCAGATCACATTCTTTGCCTACTGAGATATCATAATATACTGCAGAGCAAAGTTTTTTTAAAAAAAAAAAAGGACATGACATATGATGCTGAATGGAAAATAAAACTTTCACTGTTGTAATATTTCATTATGAAAGTAACATTGTCAGTAGTTTCTGCTCCTTAATCTTTCCTTTGCTGTATGCTAATGGTGGCATCAAAGAGGATATAGGGGTATGCAGTAGGCCAGAAAGTGGGACAGCTGGGAATTTGTCCCTGTCCATGAATGGTCTTTGCAATTTTAATTTGCCCTAGGTCTGACTTAATTTGAAGTGCAGTAGAATTCTCTTTGTAGCCTTAGTAGTCAGGGATTGGGTTTTATGAATAAACTGAAATCTGAATGAATAGGAGATTACTGTTTTTGAATGTTTCACTGCTCTGACATCAGTGCATCTTCCTTCGCCTTTGCACATCTTCAAAATATGCTCAAAGAAAGGACTCTCTCCTCAAGGACTGATACTAGATCTAGTATCAGTGGAAGGCTGAAGGAAGGCTGTGTGAAATGGTGGTGCAGGCCCTACAGTCTTTTCTAAGTAAAGGGTTGCACTAATGTGGATAGAAGATAATAGAAGAAAACTATTAATCAGGAAGGACTGAGAGGTTCAGGTTATACTATTGCCGGATCACAAGCTTGAGTCGAACAGAAAATGGAAGTGGCTGCCTCACAGTGATGCTTGATCTCAGACTGGTTTGTAAAGCTGCATTGTACTAAAAACCAGGAGAGCTGATGTCTTTAATGGCAATCTCAGCTAAGAGACCATAGACTGAGAAGATACTGAATGCCTCAGCTGTTCCTTTTAGGTGGCCTGCTCTAGATTAGGCTCTAAAATCATTTCACAGTTGCTGTATAAACAAATAAGTCATTTCAACCTGAGGCAAACTGTGGCTAATGGGCCTGAAAATGTACATAAGAAGTGCAAGACTAGCAGCAGTAGGCTTAGATTTACTTTGTGGTTATCTGCACTCTGCTGGCAATCTATATGAGAATACATGAATATAAAACCTCTGCATTATCACAGAATCAAAGAGTACGCAATTCTAACTGCAGAATTTAAATCTTTTTATATTGCTAAATTCCTATTGCACTGAGCAGTATTTTAACTGCACTGACAAAATAAGCGTGCCCATTCTTCCAGCGTCATGAAGGAGAAAAGTCCATGTTTTATGCTCAGTTAGCAATTAACCTTTGTATGCAACGACTTTCAGAATAATATAAAATATGTGAGCTTTATGAGAAGTTCTGCTGCATGGAAGTGAATCCCAGTTGAAGTGGAGCTTTCTGTTCTATCTATAGATTTAGTCACCATGTTTAGACTATCTTACTGGAAGGGTATCGTGCCATCAGCAATGCAAGAATATAGCTTCCATTGATTTCAGCAGTCAGACATAGAAAGGAGGTCTAAAAATGTGCAAGGATGGGAGGAGAAGGGAGAGAGGAAATTGAAAGACCTTCTCCAGAACTGGTTTTGTGAATGCAGCACAAAACTTTAATATTGCATGTAGAGGGTTTTTTTTTCCCCGTGAGGTAATATAAAACAATACGTTGCATTTTCTAAACTCCCTAGGATTATCTTGAACATGTGTTGCTTAAAAAACATAAGGAAAAGTATTTCTGAAACAACTTTAGCTTATTAATTTTTTTCTCTTCTGTGTAAGCTGCACCAGCAAGTTGTGAAGAAACCAGGACGCCAGTTCCAGGGCTGTGTTTTTTGTTTGTTCATTTGTTTTGCAGGGCAGAATATAGCTTAAAATATTACATTACTGCTGGCCCGTTCCGGAAGTTGCTGCTGTTTAATTTTGCTCGATATGTAATCTTCTTAAAGAAACCAGCAGAAGTGTCATCTAGAAGCATATTCTAATTGGAGTTAAATATTTTTTATTTGCTGATTGAGTGCCTGTAGATGTTCTGTTAGAAATACAATATTCTAGGTATCATTTGTATGATGCTTAGTGAGGCATAACTCAAATCATCACTGAGCAGTTCAAAAATAGCATGTAACAGCCGTGTACTGAGAAAGAGATGAAGGTTAGGAGTTCAAACAGTGAGATTAAAGGGTTGACTTTTATTCTACTGTCTTTACTTTGTCATTCTTGCTAAAAGTAGATGTCGAGTCCCTATGGTATATACACTGGTACACTTACACTAACTAAAAATTTCAAAAATGGAAAAATGTATCTGATCATTTTCCTCTGTTGATATTTACAGCAAATGTCTTATTGACTTCAGTGGGAACAGGATTTCCTGTGGTGATTAAAACCACAGGTGCTAGGATTAAGAAATGCCTTTTGGGGGTTTTGGTGGTACGTACACTAAGACTGGAATGATACAGAGAAGATTGGCATGGCCACTGCAGAAGGATGACATGCACAGGAGAGGATCAAACTCGGAGGTGTAACCATGGGAGGAACTTCTGACATTCACAAAATTGTTGTCAAGACTGACTTCCATTGTGACTGATTTAAAGATGGGCACCGGCTTTTGGAGCAAAAGAAAACCTCCTTTGGATGCAGCAGAGAGGTGTGCGTACTTGATAGAAAGCAAATGTCTGCTCTTAGGATAAAAAGTTTATAGACTGTTGAGCTCTTTGTTGATTCCTTAGAACTCGTCATATCCCTCATCATTCTTCAGAGAGAGTGGATGAGTTTACTGCAGGAAAGCTATTTTCGGGATTGTCAAACCCCTGCCATGCAATATGTGGATAATAACACCAGAACTGGAATACAGAGTAATGGTCACGCTCCTTTCTGTTCGCAGAATTTCTCCTGTGTCTCGGGGTCTTTGGGGAAGAATTACTCTAAGGGATCTCAGCACTTCCTGAACTTTCCCTTTCCCACCAAGATTTTGTCTTTCTGCCTTGAAGTGTCTCAGTATCAGGTTCTTTTTAAAGTTCTTATTTTGTCAATTCCCTTCTGGATGTCCCCTTACCTTTATTTTATTAAGGTAGAATTTTAAACACATGTACTCTACACTGCTGTGTGATACTATTGCTTCCTGTCATACTGTGTTCTCGCATCATGGTGGAGGTGGTAGCATTCCCTAGGACAACAGAAGTGATTCCTGTGTGGGATTTTTTGTTTAGTTTTTCTGTTTTTCTTTCTTTCTTTCTTTCTTTTCTTTTTTTTTTTTTTTTTTTTTTTGATCGCCTCTTATTGACTGTTCTCTTGTGACTGTTTCTGTGAAGTTACTGAATCTGTTGGCATGAATGAGGTCTACAAAAAGTGGTACAAAAAGAAGCAGAAACATGCCTTTGATTTGTGAAGTTGGCAAGTAGTTACATATGAATGTGTGTATATATGAATAGCAGTCTTGCATATTAAACAGCACGCAATAAAAAGTAGCCATTATCTCCTGGAACATGTGTGTTGCAGGAGTGGGTTGTGGTTATTTGAAATGCAATCCTAGTGGCAGTGGGATTGCTTGCGTTAGTGAGGTCGGCAGGATTTGCTCTCAAATTCATATTGGCATTAGTGTGCACACTAATGAAATGTATGGCATCAAGTATGGACTTCTACTTAACTAAAGATAATAAACAGTAAAATCTAGGAGTTATTGTATATATTGCAATTTTCCATTATTTGTCATCTCCTCTTTGCCTCACCTTTATTAGGTGCCACCTCGGCTCTACAGATTGAACCTTCATATATGTACTTGTATAAAAAGGAGAATTCAAAAGCGTTTTGACTAGCACCCTACATCAGAATAACTGAGGTTCTACATGACCACAGTAACTGCTGCAGACTTCTGTGCGTGCCACAAAGAATTAATTGTGCAATCATCCTACACTCGTCATCAATGTGCGAGTTTACGAAAGTCACCTCCTAACTTTTTAAAAGTTATTTCTCTTCCAACAGTGTTCTTTAGTTTATGAAATGTGGCTAGCCACCTTACTTAATGACCTGGTCGTCAGCAGTTTTAGAAAGATTATTGCCTTTGTATTTCACACAGCACATTTGCGTATAACCAAAACAATCTAAAAAGAAACCACAAATTGTAAAATCTTGACCACATAATTTTTAAGTTAATAGGAAACATGAAACCTTTAAGTTTAGCAAAGTAAGTTTCCAGGTGTCCCTGTTTTTGTAATAAACAGTTACTGTTTATTAAAAAAGAAATCAATATATAAAAAGACAGTATTGTATTGAATTAAAAGCTCAAGAACAGGTAAGTTCTGTTCTTTCAGTGTATGTATGCTAAGGACCAATTCCTTTTTTTTCTTTCTTTTTTTTTTTCTTTTTCTTTTTTTTTTTTTTTTAATGTCACAAAAATTTCACTGATGGTTCTGCAGGATGAATCCATTTCATGAAGGCAGAGAGCAGGTAAAAGTAAGCTTAGTTGAACTGTAGTGCCTGACACTCCCAACAGCTTTTGAAGCTAACAGGTAAATTAATGCAAACTCTTTCAAAATAAATAAAAATCCCTTTCAGGTTAAAATATGAAGCCATAATGATGATTATTTTGACAGTTAGATATATGAATACTGAAAATTAAAAGTATGTAGAAATTAAATTACCTGTGCAGAAGGGCATTGACCCAGCTTTGAACAATGCATATAACTTGGCAGTGTAACTTTTGATCATTTTTGATTACCCCTTCAGTGTCTTGCTCACTTTATCAAGGCAAAAATGTCACCCATTTGGAGTGCAGTTTGCCGTGCTTTTATAGCTAAAGCAAAGTATGTGCGGGGGAGAGATTTTTGGAAATAAGATCAGGCATATCTTGATGTATATCATGATGTATATGTTCCAGATATTTTCCATTTGCAAAATGGAAAGTTGGTGTTTATGAATGCTGATGTGTATTTTAATGATTTGGCTAGTATGTAGGTGTCCTTTCCTGGGGCGAATCAGAGCAGCGCAAGCATGTGTGATAGGCCTTCTGCAGCTGTTGGGGATTTAGCTCAAGTGGCTGGGGTCTGGGCTTTCCTAACAGAAAAGCCTAAGCCCGTCTCTGCTGCTCCTGGGAAGTTCTGCATGGCAAAAACATCACCATGGTGAGGCCAGAAAGTTTGGGGGAATCCAGCTCTGTTAGAGCGGCGAGGCAAAGCTGAGCTCTGAACCCTCGTAAGGCTGACGGCCCTTGTCAAAGTCGGGCAGTCGGGCTGGAGGCAAACTTGCCATCTTGAACGAGAACAAAAACAACATTTTTCTAGGCAGTCAGAAAAATTCTGAGAAAACATTGCCAAATCAGAAAGTCTCAGAAACTTTCAAAATCTAGTCTAACTGGTTTCCTGTCAGCCCGGCTGGATCTCTGGCAGCTTACATGGTGGGTTCCTGTGGAGCTCTGACTTCCAGCATCTGCTGCGGCGTGTGCCGCCCAGCCTGCTGCGTGCCCTGGTGTGGAAGACATCAGGATTTTGGTAGTCTGTATTAGGGGTTGCCTTAATTTGGGCACCAACGAGGCTCTAGGATTTCTTTCTGTGAAGGAAGTTTCTTGGTTTGTGAAAAATCAAGCTGTAAAGTTTGGTTTTCCTTCCAAACTGGAATAAAAATACACTTTGAAAGAATCAAAACACTTGCTATCTGGCAGTCCTAAATCTGTACAGCTCTTCTGAGAGATGATGGAAAGCTTGCTGTTGTCCACGTGCTAGGGCCCTTGCAGAAGGAGGGTATGCTGTTCTGTCCCCTCTGCTGCTCTGAAGCTCCCAAGGCAAGCGATGGGCACTACATTAACAACAGCCAGGTCTTTCGGGGCCATGGACTGAGTATAAGGTATTCCTTCATAGCTTCAGCTCTAGCTGTTGGAGGAAATAATTTAATAACTCTTTTCTTCAGAAGTATTTGTGGCTGAGGTACCTTATGTTGCTAGTTCCTCAGCTGGTTAGTGAAGTTGATGGAGCTGTGAGATATAAGGGCTTGAGGTATTGCCCCCTCAGTTTTGTACAAGTGTGTTACAGAATTCAAACCAGCTGAGTCTACACATTGAGTTTTCTCGTTTATTTGAGTGATTTTTTGGAAACATTGCCATTCCTGTCACTGCAGCTGTGTTTTTGAGGTCAGTAGGAGAAGGACATTGACACACTCGGCAGTTAAAGGTGATGTTGTGGTACAGACATTTAATCTGGTCTTGTAGGAATTCCTAGATTTAAATGGAAAGCAGCATTAACTCTTGCATTCAGGGGGATATAATCTCAGTTGTGTCTGCAGTGCCATACATATCCACATATTTTTAAAGACTGAGGATTAAGTTTGCCTTCAAAATTATTACGTACCTATAAATGTGTATTTTCTTTACTTCTACATCTCTCGAAGTCTCTTCTTTGCTTGTTTTCCCAGCAACACTAGGGATTCCCCTGTAGTGGAGCCCTGCCAATGCAGAAAAAATGGTTCAGTGCAGGCTATGTGCCTTTATCTTCCTCAGCTCAAAGCCATAACTGCTCTGAGGAAGTTGTTTTCCTTGAAGATATACTGAGAAGGAAAATCTTGCTTTGAATTTTGGGGCTACCATTCTGGAAGTTCAGAAAAGTTTCTAGTGTTGCACAGAAGGAAGATGGTCCCTAAGCAGCAATAAACAGAGAAACTCTTTGGTGGTGTTTTGTTGATTTATGTCTTACATGACTGTCGCTGTGCTTTCAGAGAGATCTGAGTCATCCTAGCTCACTTCCTTTACTTGTGTTTATGGATAATGCCATGGGGAGCGGCCCAGCTTGTGGTCCTGAATGTCTGTGTCCCTTAGAACACTTTTTTTTTTTTGCATGTCCCATGAACATGTTCCTTAGGAAAAAAAGAAGAGGTTCTTCAGAAATAGCCTTGCCACTGCAAGGAACACGTGCTTCAAAACTCCTCCTGTGTCTTAACCTATCAACCAAAAAAGTGACAACTTAATTCTGAAGGGAATTTAGGGATAAAGTTGGTGAGGGTAAGGAAAAAGGCTACTTGATCACTTTATGAAGTTAATGTTGATGTACAGGGGTGATAAATGGCTTGTGAAAGAAAAGCTTTCTGGCATGAAGTTGAAGGATGTCTAGTAGACTGTAGAATAATTTCTCTAGGGAAGAGGTGGGAGGCTGTCCTACTGAGGTCAAAGTATGAGACATTACCACCGTACATGCACTAGATAAGCAACTGTTTGAGCCTGCGGTGTTTCCTGTGGCCAAAAGAGGTAGCGGAAAAAATGACTTACAGACTCAGACCAAGAACCTGGGTCGAGAATTTCTGTCAAGTGCAGATGAGGATGTATTTGCACACTTCTGGCAGGAGAGGAGAGCTCTGAGCAGGAGCAAATCATCATCTCTCCTTCTCTCCCTGCTCTGCGAATAGCTCTGATTACCACGTAGCCTGACAGAGGGGAGTTACGAGAATTGCCCAAAACACACTTGGAAGTGAAATCTAAGAGTGAGGCACTGGGCAGAGCAACGACTGAACGACTCCTGCTGATGATGCAAGGGGCAGAGTTATGCAGGATAATCCGTCTTCTCTGCCCCTGCAAACTTTAACAGAAGCACATCCAAGTGGTTTTTCGTGAGGCACATAAGCACAGCGGTTAATTCTTCCTCTAAAGCAAGGGTGGCGTTTGGCCCAATTACTTTAATAATAGGTGCAAGGAACATTAAAGAGAAAGAAAGAAAAGGAAAAAAAAGCCAGCTGGCAGGAGCTGCTTTCTCTTTCCAGCCCCGCGGTCCCTCCCCTCCCTTCTCCTCTCCCCCCCCGGGGCTGAGGCACCTTGAAAGGCAGCGGGGCGGGCAGCCCGGCTCCGGCGAGTCCCTCGCCTCTTGCACGGAGGCGAATAAATAGCCGGGCCGCGGGCGCAGCCGGAGGAGCCCTCTGCTCCATGCAGCCCCACCACGTCACTTTGCGGAGAGGCGAGCACGTGGGGCGGGGAGACCTTATAAATCTCCCTCTCCCTGCGCGGCCGTGATGTTATCTGCTGGCACCGGTCCCCTCCTCGCCGGCAGAGCAGCGGGGCCGGGGGCGCCGGGCGGGGGGCGCCGGGCGGAGCGCTAGATCCGCCGCGGGCGCGGAGCGGGGCGCCGCGGGCGCGGAGCGGGGCAGGCCGCGGGCAGAGCGGCAGCCGAGCGAGCCCGGGCGGCCGCCCGAGCCGGCGATCCGCGGGAGGCTGCCGGCGCGGCACTGCCCCGTCGGCTGCGGCTTGGGGTTGGCTTTGCGGCAGGAGGAGGAAGAGGAGGGAGCTGGAAAGAGCTCCGCAGCGAGCGGCGGCGCGGGCGGGGGTGGGTCGGTGCATGCAGCGCGGGGCGCACGCCGCAGCCTGCGGGACGCGGCCGGCCGGGGGATCGCCGCCGCTCGCTGCCGCCGCGCCGGGGGCCCGGCGCCGCCGCGGGGCCGCCGCCGCCTGCCGCTGCGCCCGGCCGCGGGGGCCGGGGCTGCGCGCACCGCGCCGCGCACGTGCGCGCCTCTGGCCGCGCCGCGCCGAGCCGAGCGCCGCCGCCGCCGCCGCGGGGGCTGAGCGCGGCGCGGCGCGGGGCGGTGCCCGCTGCCCGCCGGGAGCCGCCGGGCGCGGCGGGGCTCAGCGCCGCGGCGGGGCTCAGCGCCGCGCCGGCACCCTCTCCCCCGCCGGCTGCGGCAGCGCCCTTTAATACCCATCACTTCTTTTTCTCCCCCACCCCCCCACCCCTTTCCCTTTTTTTTTTCCTTTTTTTTTTTTTTTTTTTTTTTTTTTTTGGTTTTCCACCCTACCCGCCAGCTCGCTGTTCTCTCTTTTCGATTCACTTGAGTTGCAGGTTTGTTTGTCCGTTTGGGTTTTTTCCTTTTTTTTTTTTTTTTTTTTCTCCCCGTTTTGGCTGTCCCGCTCTCTCCACCCTCGATTTTTAGCTAGTTGTAGCAACTTGCTTCTTTTTTATTGTTGATATTTTTGTCACTGACGGCTCCCGGGCTTTTTTCGATTGCAAGTCGTCCTTGCAGTCCGGTTTTTAACTGCATTTTGTCTGTAGATCTTCCCTTTGTTTGCACACATCCCCCTTTTTATTTTTTTTAATTTTGTTGTTGTTGTTGTGCGTTGTTAAAGTCACTCTTTTTTGGGGGCGCTGTATTTAAACACTTAAAATGCACTGCTATCTCCTGAGCGTGTTTCTCACCCTGGATCTGGCCACCGTGGCTTTCAGCCTGTCTACCTGCAGCACCCTCGACATGGATCAGTTTATGCGCAAGAGGATCGAGGCGATCCGGGGGCAGATCTTGAGCAAACTGAAGCTCACCAGCCCCCCGGACGAGTACCCCGAGCCCGAGGAGGTGCCCCCGGAGGTCATCTCCATCTACAACAGCACCAGGGACCTGCTGCAAGAGAAAGCCAACCACAGAGCCGCCACTTGCGAAAGGGAGAGGAGCGACGAGGAGTATTATGCCAAAGAAGTTTACAAAATAGACATGCAGCCTTTTTACCCTGAAAGTAAGTCCTCTGTGTTTGTGCATGTGCGTGTAATTTTGCCCCGAGGCTTGGCGGTGCCCGGCACCTTGAAATACCAGCCCCATGTATCATAATCCTCCTTATTTGCTTATTTTGCTCTCATCTCAGCTGATTGCTCATAGGGTTTCTTTTGGCGGGGGTGTACGTGTGTGTGTGTGTGTGGGGAAGTTTAGCTGTCGTCAGACTTCTGAGGTTTCAGGTCACCCTTGAAAGTCCCTTCCTGGGGTCCCTAATGGTGCCTCTGCCTTCCACCACCACCACGTACCTGAGCTTCCCCCTCCGGGGATCCCAGTCCTTCCCCACCTCTGGGCTCGGCTCCCCGGCTCCCCTGCGGCCCCATGTGCAATCTCCTAAAATATCTTTCCACTGCTGTTGTTTCCTTTGGAGTGTCTGGATCGGGCAGGTTTCCATCACTCCATAACTGAAAAGAAAAGGAGGACTTAAAAGTCACCGGCTTCGCTTTGCTTCTCTTCTCTCTGCGCCCCTCCAGAACATCGTCCTGCAAACCGCTATTCGGATTGGTACTCAGAGAGGACAGAGGCGCAGACTGCCTGCCTCCCTCCTTTTTTAGCTAGCCACCCATTTCAGTTCACGGGTGCTCTCACTTCAGGTACAGAAAAACTTTTGCCTTCTGGTTAGTCTCGATTCCTGGAACCTGTCTCAGCCCGCCTGCTTTTTGCTGTTTTTAATGACCTTCTGATGATCCGTACCACATTTTGCACAATAAAAGGCTACAAACGCCCTGTGCTGACCAAATCCACTTAGGATGATTAATAATCATAACAGCATGCCTTTTTGTTTTGGTAGCAAAGTTTCAGTGTATAGAAAGAAAGAAAAAGCGTAGCACTCCCTTAAAAGAATCTAGATCATCATCATACCGAGGAAAGTGAAATACCAGAAGTAAAAAATAACTGCACCGCTAGCGTATCCAAATTCTAGTCCCGACTCTTTTCGTTTCGCTCGCTCCTCTCCCTCCCCGCCACTTGATGCCCTATATCCTTGCTGTCTGTTTCTGAAAAGCATGTACCTCCTGTTTAAATAGATAATGCAGCCATCTTGGTAACTTCATCCGAGAGTTTCTAATTGCGTTTTCTCTTTATTTATTTTTAGTTTAGCAAGTTGTAGCTTTGGGGCTTGCTCGGTCTTGCATGCGATAGTCCTAGGATGCCAGCCAAAGTATCTGAACCCCACACTCTGCAGCTGCCTTCCTTTCTTCTTTTATTGTTAAATGACAGCATCAGGTACAGGACACCCTGGCAGTCAGAGCCATTTTATTATTGTAATTATGGCACCGTCCATAATAGCCACGGTAAATATACTCCACCCTTCTTACCCTCGGGGAAGAAATACTTTTTGCAAAAAGTGTGTATTGGAGCCAAGTGGGTATGAGCAAAGAGGCTCAGTGTAACTTGTAGCAATAGTACTGAGAGGGAACATAGAAATCGTGTCAGGTTTTCATTGCAGCCGTCGGTAGTATTTTGCTGGTGTGTCTGGTGAAAGTCAGCACTTTGGAGACCTAGCGGCTCATGCCCTGAACAGGGTGGCGAGCACCTATGCACAAAGGTGGTAAAGGCAAATCGGCACGCAGAGGTGACCCTGTAACAGGCAAAAACGCGTCAGTCCTGACCACACACCTATCCCTTTTCCGCGCGTGAACAAACTACGAAGAACCGGTAGTCCAAAACGCAGCCGCATACTTTCCAGAAAGTTAAAATATCTGTGGTGTGCGACTTGGATAGTGTTGACAAAAGAGGATCTATTTTTAAAATGTTGACGGAGGCCAGATCTGCGAAAGTATCGATAGAGGTTTTGGAAGAGCAAAGTAGATTGCAGGTATCTACCAACAGAGTGCATCACAAGTTTGGGATCAGAAGGCCATTTAGCAGCAAATCCAGTACTACTGTGCAAGTGCTGTCGCTAACATCATAGTAAGTAGGTTAACTGTTTTTCCACTGCTCTCTAGTTATACTGGATGGAGCGAACCTTTCCAAAAAAGACAGAAGGGAAGAAATCACTCCACCATATTTTAAAGGAAGAAATTGAAAGTGCAGCCTTGGCGGCCACAGCCACTTTATCCTAAACTTCTCAGCGTGATTTTTTTTTTTTTAACTCTGCAGTTTCTGCTGCTTTTGAGAGAGGCAGGAGGGAGAGGGGGTTCAGTGTGAGCGCACCGAAGGTCAAAGGCTCCTGAGAGGAAGGCATGGGAAAGATCAGTGGTTCAGTTTCTACCGCAAGTTGCTAACGCTCAGTAACTGACTACAGCCCAAGTATTACAAATATGTTCTAATTATACTCATAGTCAGCAATATATCACTACAGATTGCTGATAGGTCTTTGTGGGGCATTTTATAAAGTTCAGACTAAATATTTTTAGCAATGAGGAGATTTAAAAGGAAAACTATAAGAGATATTGTATATGCCCTAAGGCATATTTTGTCTTAAATATTATCCTTGGCCAACTGTACTATATAAATACAGTAAATATGAATAGGACTGGCAAGATGCCAATCTCCTGGGATGAATTTTAGTCAAGAAGGTATTTATGGGATATAAATAATACTGTGTCAACATTTAAAGAAGGGATCTGATTAGTTTTGAATTTATTCATATTAATCTTTTCACATGCTGTTAGTTTAAGGCTCAAAGTGAAGTTATGCTAAGGTTTACTGATAGTTTGCACTGAGGAAGTAAGGGGGCATCTGGCATCTGGCTTGACAGTCCACTTGAGGTTAAAGACACATCTAGTCAGAATATATGTGGAAATTCAGCAATTTCTGATGGACCCAAGAACAACACATGTGAGAAGTAGTGGTGGAGTAGCCAAAAAAAAAAAAAAAAAATGCTACAAAGATATTTTGAAAAATCAGAAGGTGTTTGTTCATGAAGCATGCCTACATGTGTTGTGCTTGCAACGGCATGGATTAGATATTGGAAGTTTAAATCTCTTCTTCAGCTCAGCTGGCAGTCAGAAATTGAGTTGTTTTACAGAGCTGTTCAAAGAGGGAGTTGGAATATGGAACCTGAGTGCAACAGTAGACAGAGTTCTTGAACGCTGTGCACTGAGCAGCAGTTATCTGCCTAGATGCTTAATACTGATTTCTGTGAAAACTGAATCACATTAAAATATTATTATTCTTTAATTCTTCATTGATTACATGGGGTTTGACAGTTAAGCTAATTATTGATTTAAGGCTGAGTGGTAGCTGTTGCACTGATAACATACAGAAATTTAATTCCAGCACAGTTGTGGATTGTAAATTGTAATACTAATGCATACCTGAGACGCTCAAGAAGAACAGACAGGCAGCACATGTTTGCAGGGCTGAAGGCGTAACTCTGTAATCTTCATTCATGGCAGTTTGTATTGCAGTCAGTGAGTCGATCAGTACTGATGGCTTAAGGCTTATGCAAGCAAATGACTGTTTTGAGATTTCTACGTGGTTGGAGTCTGTAAATACACAACAGCCTAAGAAATCACAGTTCTTTTGGGTTTGGTCCTGTTTTTACCTGGATTTTAAACTAATTTAGTACAAAGTAGCCTCTACAAGTTCCAGCTTGAGCTCAGAGGTAGGATTTATCTTTTCATGAAGAAATAAGCCATGAATATTACTTTACATAGACTGTCATTCTGCTGAATATTTGCCTAATGAAAGACAACATTATAAACGGGCTGCGCACAATGACATGCTTCTACTTTGTCAACAAGGACTTGATTTACCAGCATTTATATGCATGTGGGCTCCCTGTCTTCAGGGCACTAGAATTACTGGTACAGAAGTGGCTGTGCTCTGCGTCTCCCTGTGCTGACTGCATCATTACCAAAATGTTAACAGCTACTGCTGTGCAGCTCACGTGTGTTTGCATTTAGCAGAAACACAGAACTTAATCTTTCAGGATTTCCTATGTTGTTAATGATATGGAAACAGTCTCCGGAGAAATACCTGATTTTAAAGCTTTCTAACTCTGCTGACCCTATGGCCTGCTGGCACTGCCTGGACCACCTCTTGCAGGAGGCCTAACCCACGTTCGCCGGCCTTGCTCTCTTTTGCTAAGAGGACCTGAAGGCTTCCCTGAGGAGAGATGTGGAAGGGACAGCTCTCTGCTGCTTATGCACGAATGGCATTCAGGATAATCTTCTTCTGTGATAATGATAACACAGGAAACTGCAAGTGACTTTAAAAAGGGGCAGGGTAATTTTCTGGACAGTAGTAGTTACCTACTAAGTGACGATAAAATAGTATGTTCTGGTGCGCTAGTTGAACGCTACTGAAATCGGAGAGTGCTGCTCTTCCACTCGTGCTGTTGTCAAACAGATGGTAAGGTGTGTTATATGTGTTTTCTGACTTCCTTCTGAATCATCAGTTACTTGCTGCAGCCATATGTAGGGCACCGAGCTTGGAGACGGATCAAGAATCTGATCCGGTGTGGTGAATTCAGTGTCACTGCATTTGTTTTAGAGCAGGAAGCGTCTGGGAAAGAAAAAGACCCGTGTCACCCTTTAACTCTGAAAGATGGGAAGACCTGCAAGACAGAAATGTGGGACGAATTCCAAAGCCCTTTCCCTAGCCCTTCTTGAGCTTCTCTGTGATGTCTCTTTTAGAGACACTTTCACTCTGTAATTTGGTGAATGAGAGGGTTAAGATAGGTAGCGCTGCCCTGCCGCTCCCCAGCCTCCAGCTCCTTGCCGGTGTGAATGTTTTGCGGTCCTGGAGACCTATTTGGAAAGGTTTTCTTGTCTGCTGCTGCTCTGCACAGCCCTCACATACAGTGGAGGGAGCTTGTTGCTGGAGGCCTACTGGGGATGCCCAGCACTCAGTGAAGTGAGTAGGTGATGGGACAAAGAAAACAGTATCATCTTAATCTTCATTAGTTGCTGATTTTAGTCTATCTCATCCTTGGTGCCCTGTGTAAGAACAGTAGTGGTCTTCTAGGGTTGCGTTATGTTGAGGTCACTACCTTGAGTGTATTTCTGTCAGTCTCAGATTCTTGCTTGCGTGAGAGCTGAGTGAAAAGATGAGTGAGGATCCCTGGCTGCCTTCCTCCGAGAGCTTCTTGAGCAAAGTGCTGAAACCTGTGCAGGGCTTCTCTCACATGGGTGAACTCATTACCATGGGTCCATATGTGTATGCCTAATTAGCTTCCCGAACACCGGCCATTTGCAGAGAAGAACAGAACCAGACAGTTCAGATCCCTCTACTGCTTTGAGATCTGTCGTTTGGGTGTCAGAGCCCAGTGAAAAGGAAATACTTCAGAAGCTTTATTACAAAAGAGAAAAGGACTCTAGTATTCCTGTGGTCCTAAAAAGGCCTTATCGTGTTGGGCAGCTGTCTGCTTTGGCCTCTGCAGTGTCTGTGCTAGGCTCTTTCTGTGTTACAGATTAAGAGGAGACTCCCAATGTATTTTGACAAAACAAGTCATTAGTGAAGATACACAAATGTTTTCATTCCTATTGTGAAACCATATGCTGTACATTTTCAAGCAGGCAGTTTTTAGTTTGAGAATGATATGCTCCCCAGGTATTATTTAATTTAATACTGTGTTATGGATGTTTCAGCTGATTTGTTTAGACTAAGAAGTTTGCTTTGGTCATTTGTTTAGGGGAGGTTTGCATCCTGCCTTCAACCACAAGCTGTTGTTTGTTTCTTTTTAAATCTCTGATATCCACTAGTAGGTGCCTAACTGCAATATTGCTATCAGTTGGCTTCCTGCAGTAGTCGATCTAAAGCAGCTATGTTTCTTCTTAATACAGCTCCCCCATGCTTGTCTTTACTGTCTGTACTACTCTTTAACGACTGCAGCTGGGCACTCAGCTGTACAAGAAATAGAACTGAAAGGTGTAGAGAAGAAACACAAAAATTCAGCTGTGAGAAGAAAACAAGAAGTTGGAAAAACTTAGTGTGAAGAGTTGTGTTTTATCTCCTTCCAGTTTGACTGCTTGGTTTTGAATTTAAGAATGATTCATAAGTCTATTCACTATTTTGGTTCTCTTAGCTTGAGTGGCACAGGATTGGACCTGACAAACTGAAGTGCTAAATCTGGCCTCACCTGTCTGGTGAGCAGGTTTTTACGTGTTTTGGGGGCTCTGCTTGGTCCAAAGTGCAGCAATTGTCTCCTCATGTAGCACAGTGGCCTCTAAAACTACTGGATTTTCAGCAGGGAAACTGTATAGCAGTTCATACGTGGAGGAAATCGGATGAGGAGGAACTTGGGCAGCAGTGCAGAGAGACTGCTTATTCACTGCAAAATGCCAGGCTCTACAGAAATATATCTAGTGTTACTGTAAGAGTTTACTGCCATACGTTTGATTTCCAGGAGATGCTGAACCGTGCAGCAGTTTTATGGTTGAGAGTTTGGAGGGGATCTTTAGAGCATTTCTCCTGTGGTTCAGGTTGTGATTTGGAAGACAAGCAAGAGTTGATTTTTAACTGCATGTTTGCTCGTTAACATAGTCAGGATCTTCACTACAGCTAAGCTTTTTTGCCACTGAAGTCCCCTTAGGGCAGCAGCCTCTCCTTGCTGATGTATAGGGCCTGATGTCGAGTGGCTAAGATTCTGGCAAACAGTGGCTGTACAAACCTTTAAATAATAAGTTAACCTCAGGTAATTATACATAATTATATATATAAATAATAAGCTGACCTCATAGCTGACCTTGCTTTGAACAGGAGGTGGGACGATATGGCCATTCTGACCTGAATTAACCTGTGGTCCTCATAATAATACATTTTAATGTAACAAAAATGACTCATTATATTTCATTTTCCATGTGGTGGTTTTGATTCAATATCACTGACATTGCGAAGATAAGTTGATTTCTGTGAATCTAGATTTATTTCTCGAAGTTGTATTTTTCTTGCATTGTAAAGATCCTGCCCCTTCTTTCCTCCATTTTTCTTTTACTTGTGTAAATATTTTTTTTTAATAAATATGGCAAGTTGAGTGAAAACATTGACTACTGTATTATGCTTCAGCAAAAGCTGAGCATCGTTTTAGGTAAATGGAACGGGGGAAAGGAAAATGTTGTGTCACTGCCCTTTGACTTTGTTTGTTTGCTCCTTCCCACTATATCTAACCCACACTGCACTGACAAATGCCACATCTGTCTTGACAGCTGAGTTCACAAATAACCATTGATTCATAACTTGGAGTTGCTCTAAGAATGTTTATTGGTTACTTAGCCTGACAGTTGTGCATTTAGACATAGACTTTGAAGAAAAAACTTTGCAAAGTGACCATAACTTCAATCTGCCTTTGTGAAAACCAAGAGGAAGATCTTGTGTGAAAGAGGTTACTGTACTTAAATGTGTGTGTGTGCACGTGCACACACACACGTGCGTGCACATATTCAAGAACATTAAAACAGCTGATGTTGCCAAAGCTCAAATTAGAATGTTCTGGGAAAGATAATTTAATTTTTCGCTTCTGGATTTATTTCAGTGATTGTAATTTCAACACTTCCTAGGGAGAGTCTATCAGTGGTTACGTGCATCAAATGCAGCAGTAAATCTGTCATTCTTTCCATTTCAGTTTTTCAGTCTTACAACTTCGGTATTTTTCCCTGTTTGGCTGGTGTCAGTATCCAGTGTTTTCCCTGGCTTCATCTCTTTTAAACCCCTGCCTTGAATTTTAAAAGGCAAGCTTAGCACTGCTAAAGTCCCTTCTCTTATTTGTTTTTGCTTACATGTAGCATTTACAATTCATCAGCTAGCTCAGCTGAAGCAGAGTGAGGGTAACTTATCTTAACCACAGTGGTGATGGAGAGGTAGGAATCAGAACATGTTGATTTTCGTTGCTTGAAAAAAATTAGGTGAACTTTATCCTCTGGAGAGTGAAGAACAAATATCTAGCAGCACTGACTCTTCTGGTCAGACAACATCTAGCTCGGGATTCCCATACTTGATGAAGGCTGGTGGGAATGCTGAATAAATCTGAGCCCACCACTGTGTTTACAGGCAATCTCTAACTACCCCAAATTGAATGTAGAGTAGCCCTCGCTATTTGAGTGAGTATTGTCCAATATGATACATAAGTAGAACTTCTAGTGCTTTGGGTAAACAGTCATGAAGAGCTTCTCTGGGACTTCCAAGATGTACACAAGGGAGAATAACACTTTCAGAACTTTACATCTTCAAAGCCCTGTATAAATACAATGAAGCAAATGTACTCTCTTCAGGTGCAGGAGTAGATTGAAATAATAGCCAGAAGTGGCTGGCAAGCACAAAGCGATAGGAGTCCAGCAGTCGCCAGAACTTGTGGCAGGCTGCTGCTTCATGTTGAACCTCTGCTGTATCCCAGGAGCAGGTTAGGTTAGAAAAACAGAGACATCACTGCTGTCCTATGAATGTAATGACATGAGAATGTAATGAGAGCAGCTGAATGAATGTAATGAATGAATGTAATGAGAGCAGCTCTTTTTGTGTTGCAGTTCCTACTTTCTGTGCTTTGGAGGTTTGATGCTAGAATCAGTCCAGTTAACTGGATAATGCTGAAATGGAGCATGTGGTGAATATCTAGTAAGCAAAAGGTATGGAGACCAGGAGTCGGAGTCACTGCTACATATGATAATGGCAGTTCATTCCTTTGTCTGCATGCCTACAGGAGATGCTTCCATGTGGGACATCTACCATTAGGCAATGTTAAGCAATGTATTGTATTCTCTAACATAGTAGAACATTTTCATCTGCCAGGAGATGTGTTGGATCCATGCAGATCCTTGGTGTTCTCATTCTCGCCCAATCTCTGAATGATCTAGCCCAGTTTTCTTGGCTGTCATAGTTGGCTCTGGGCCTCCCTGGCAGAAGACGGGCTGTATTATGTCTTGTGCCAATCACTGCTCTATCCTTGAATTTTTCCTGATGTACACTTTGGAACTGAAGTAGCCACATTTCAACATTGAGGTACGCTGAAAGATGTCTGTATGTTTCCTTTGCTGTGCTTGTTGCATATTTACGTAGCATATAATGGCAGGCGATTGCAGCAGACGGTGCATACAGCTTTAGGTTTGTGAGTGAGGAACATGTTCCAGCTTTCTTGAAAATAAATTTGCTGTTCTGATCTGGTGTGTGATATGAACTGAGAGGCTCCCTGCCAGGATATACAGTTTGGAAAGCAAGGGAACGAAGTGAGCAGCTTAGTCCCAGTTACGATGAACTCAAACAGATTGTTGGGGGTCTGAGCTTTCTCTGTCTTTGAATCTGGATTCCCACATTACGGCTTAGATTTCTCCCCAATGCTAGGAACCGTGTATTTGGAATTTTCACGTTCCCCTTGCTAATCAGGGAAGAAAAGAGCCCCAAAAGGATCTAGAAAAAGAGACCTTTATAAAGGTGGCCAGAGGCTGAGTTACAACAATATCATGTGTCTAAAGGAGCTTACCTCCTTCCAAGTTGGAGTCCTGTTATTTACCCACTTTATTGGGAGACTTAATTTTCTCTGGCTGAAAGTGTATTTGTTGAGGTAGAGTTTGGAAAGGAATCTGCCTAATGCACACTTGCCACAAGGCCAGCTATACATGTGATACAGCCAGACCTTTCCATTTTCTGCCTTTTGAGAGTATGTTCCCCTGTTTAAGGGCCTTGGTCCAAAGCCTGCTGAAAACACTGAAAGTCTTTCCTTTGACTGCAAAAGTCTTTGCATCAGGTATTAAGTGCTCTGCTTTTGTTTCAAAGACCAGCCACATCTGGGACATAGACTGGGACATGTTACTGTAATGTACTTCCCCTTTAACTGAGTTGCCACCAGAGATATTCTTCTGCATGAGGCTTTGTGCAAAAAAAAAAAAAAAAAAAAAAAAAAGGAGAGAGAGAGAGAGAGAGAGGCACTTTTAAAAAATAAATACCTTAGTAGCTTATTGATAGAAGTATTTGATGGCAGATGTCATCTGTGAACAGCATATGGCAGCAATATGGCAAGAATTGCAGAATGCAGAGAGAGAGGCATGAGTTCATGTCCTGTACTTCTTAGGTATTCCACACTTCCCCCATCTAAAATAAATGACCATCTGACTGTGAAGGTCTTAGCAAATAAACATGCCATAATATATCTCTATCATCCTCCCTACAGCGAGTTTTTGTCTAGAATCTCATCACTCCACATCTAGGGATTTCATATAAACAAGTAAAATCAGACCTCAACACCCAGAACAGGGAAGAATCTGAAGGCTGTGAATAAGAACATCGCAAATCCCTAGGCAGTGGACTGTAAAGAAAGGTCAGGACTTAGCCAACAAGGTGTTTTTATGTTATCAATAAAATCTTAGAAGTCAGTTCTGAATAGAGCTGGAGCCAGGAGAACAACTTCTAAAAGTCAATTTGCTGCATGATATATGCTGAGTTTACAAGCTGGAAAGCCAAGTAGTTTGGGAACAGAGCTGCACTTACAGCATGAAAGTGCACGTGGTTTTACATAAAGCTTCTCTGACTTGATATATTTCGTAGTGCCTCATGAAATAATGAGTTAACTTTTGAGGTACCTTTTTTTTTTTTTTTTTTTTTTTTTTTTGCGTGGATGAAAAATTGGAACAATTTAATTTGAGTCAGTATAGTCACTCCAGATTTTTCCTTGTGTTGTTAAAACTGGAGTCTGTGCAGTGATTGTGTAGGCAAGTAGAACAATCATTGTGGCTGGTGTTTTAAGAAGCACCTAAAGCAGCTAGAAGTTCAGATCTTGGTTCTTCAGTAGCCTTTGAGGGTCCCAGCCTTCTGTTCAGATAAAACCTGAATCAAGTGAATCTGTTTTGCTGATTACAAGTGTCCTGGGTGTTGGCTTTTATCTCTTTGTACTGGTACTAGTTCTGCTAATACTATATATCTTCCAAAATCTGGGAGAACTCAACAACCAACACAGGTTAAAGAAAAGAATGAAGCTTGGTTTACATTTTGTCTAAACACAGCCATCTCTGTTTTGGTATTCCCTGTGTCATGTTGGGATCAGATTTGATCTGAAACCACTTGATGTGGGATATGAAGTTAAAGGTCTTGATTCTTATTTAATCCAAGGTGATATTACAATGTTGAAGAATATAAACCGTCTTAAATCTAACAGTCAGACCTGCGAGCAGGCTTCTGATTGAACTTGAATTACAACCTCACCGCTGAAGAAGATATCAAGTTCAGCAGGGATGACAGATTCTGCTTAGGGTATAGTGTTCCTGACCTGGTCACACTCATAGTTAATGAATAATTAATATGTTACTGTGCCTTAGAAAAGGTGAGACATAACGTTGCTTTAGGAGGCTTTGGGTTATGGTAGAACTGATACTAATAGATTAAAAGGCTGGAAGCCACTGTTATGGTTTTCTAGTTTCATTACCTGTATTTTCCAGACCATTGAATTTTGCTGAATTAATTTGTTTTTGAAAGGGAACTCTCACAACACTTGGTAAATTATTCTGATGACTGACTATATTCATTAAAAATGAGCATCTTACATTCTATTTTAAGTTGTTTACCTTCAAGCTGTAGCAGTTGAATTGATTTATACCTTTGCTTGCTATTTTGAAGACCCATTATCAAATTTATGTGCATTCTGCAGGCACTTAACAGAAGATGGAAGTTTTGTGGAAGGACACTGGTCTAGCTTTACGCAAGCTGGCTTGGCTGCTGGAGGACCCTGGCCTAGGGCAGACAGGGCCTCAGCATGAGCTACTTTACCCTACTTTGTGTGTGTTTCAGATCTATAGACTCTGATCGAGCCACAGCTTTTTAGCAAGTTAAAAACGCTGAGCTCCTTGAGACGCTTTCCAACCCTGTTGATTCTTGCAGCCCCACTCTGCAACCCCTCTGCTTTATTCCTGTCGTTCTGGAATCACAGATACTAATACTTCAACAGTGGCTGTGTCATTATCAAATACATGCATATTTGCAGACTGTCTGCACTAATTCAATATCCCACAGTTTATATGCCTAATTTCAGCAGTAATTTTCTGAGAAGCTCTGCTGGGAGAGGCAGCAACTCATATTTAGCTAATTATCCACCAAGGTCCTCCTTTCCCTAATTCCTTTTCAGAGTTGCCAGCTCTTAGGATGGAGTCCCTTACTCCATAAGTGTGGTTGAGATTCTCTTATCTTGATGGTTGTCTTCATATTGATTGTACCAACCTTTAGATCTTCATATTTGTTTGTACCCTGTGTACAGAGCAATTCAAATCACTGTATTAGTGGCACATCTTCATTATTTACCATATCCCTATCATTATTTCATCTACAGTTGATTAATAATGGTTTAGTTTTCTTCCAGACAACTGGTAAAGATATTAGATAGCAGAGGACTATGAAATGAGCCTTATGAGACCTCATTAGACGTTTGCTCTTGATAATGATTTCCTGTCTACCATTATATTTTGAGTCTCATCAAAAAAACCCAAGGCTTTAATTCTTTTACTGCATGGCCATGCAGTTCCTGTTTCTTAATGGTATTGTCATATAACACCAGTTTAAATGTCTTACAGCTACCTGGGTATATTATACTAACACAATTGTCCTATCAGCACAACTATGGGTCTCCCTCACAGAGATACCAGATCCATGGAATCTGTTTTCCTTGAGCTCATGTTGGTTATCCTCCTTTAATTCCCATCAGTTCATTCTTATTCCTGCATTTTGCATATTTTTTCTGGGATCAATGTAAGGCTAACTGCATATGTGAAATGGCATATGTTGCTCTGTTTATGGATTGTATATTAACAAATGTAGTCTGTCTCAGATCCTTAAGATATTTTCCAGTATTTGAGATTCATTGAAAGACAGTTTAAATAATTTAGATAGTTCATTGAATAGCTCTTTTAAGAACCTTGATGCAAATGTTCTGATCTTGCTAGTCTACAATATCTGATTGTAGTAGCTATTACTTGAGGTCTTCTGGAGTTGCTGCTGGAATAAAAACCCATCCTATGATTGCCTGGCTTTTTTTTTTAATCAGCATAAGTATATTTAATATTCCTGCACTATTACCTCTACCATTTTTATCTTATAATAGATGAGTGTCACTGTTAAGCTTCTTCTGAACTTACATAAGCTTGCTGGCAATGAAATTCATATGCCCTTTTTATTTTTCTCATCTATTGTCTGTGGTTGCTATCTTCTAATGCATAGTTCTTAGCAGTTAATACTTTTTCTTCTGTTTGCAACGCATAGTGTTTTTTAATTTTTTTTTTATAGTGGCATTCAGTTCCTGCCACAGATGGTTTTCTAACGTGAGGGGAGTCTTTTTTTAATTGTGGGACTGTGTCATTTCTGCCTATATAGTAAGGAAATACACCAATTATAATTTCAATTTTTTCCTCTAAATACTGTCCAATCCTTTAGCTCATCGTGTTCAGTTTTGTATAACTTTCTCCTTCATAGTACGAAACATGAATGTGTGCTGCTCGCTGGGAATGAGTCTCTGCTGAGCAGAGATTTACTACGTCTCATCAGGAGTGAGATGTGAAGGCCTGACCTGAGCCTGTTGAGCAGCCTGGGCTGGGGGCACTGGGGAGGCCGGTGGCTGCCCCATGCTCCTGTGCCACGCTGATGACCGGCATCGCCAACTTGAGCTGGCTGGTCCTCCTGAGTGCCAACCTGTGTGCTCCTGTCCTTAGATGTGGGAACGTGCCTTAACAAGTGAAATGGTGAGGTTGGCTCTGTGTGGTCGTTTGGAGCAAGATTTTGGAGTGAACTGTCCCTCGGCTGTGACTGGCAAACACTTTCCCGCTCTAATGTCTTCCAGCATGGCCTTGCTAACTACAAAATACAAGGCAGGTGGTTATCTGTTACGTCCTGCTTGTATAGCCAGCAACTGCTCTGCCATAGGGACAGGGCAGTCTTGAAGTTAGTTTTGCTGCAAGAGACCACAAGTTGGGAAGGTAGAAGATGTTTTGGGCTTTCTTTTCCACTCTTCACAGCACAAGGCATGCGAGACGTGCAAGTGACCAACTCAGCTAGTGACCACATGACAGAAGAAATTATGGAGATGTTCTTCCTACACCAGCTGGAGATTTGAGCCCCTAACCTATAAAGAAATGTCACTTGCCTTAAAATACCATAGAGGGCAAGATATTTTATGATTTAATACAAACTATGCTTTAAATAATAGAGTTGATTCTCTCTTTGAGTTTATCCACATTAACAGTAAACCAGAATTAACTCTAATAAAGTATCTTGAGGGAACAATCTGGTTCTGACAGATTATTTTATTAAATGGAATAACCACATTTTCAAAATCAGTCTTTCCTGCGATACTCATTAATTTGGGGGCAGTTGTACGTGAAGCTCTTTAGTCTAGCTCCTCCAAGTTTTGTTGTACTGTACAGTTAGTACTGCAACTCCTAATCCTTCTCCACAGCAGCATCTCAGGCCCCGGGGAGCAGCCATGCTTTGCATGTGATCTCTGCTGACTTTTAGGGATCTTCAGAAATGAGCTGGCTGGGAGCTGCCTAGGCCAGTTGCGGTGGAAAACAGCAGAAGGAGTTGAGTGTTGAGTGCCTCTGTATGGGCAGACAGGTGTGTGTTTCCTGTGTTCAGGCAGCTACGGGCGTTAACTGCCAGTGCTTAGAGAGTTGTCCCTAAACAGAATTACAGCCTCTCTGTTTTCCTGTTCCTGATTTGCACTGGAGCAGAGTGTAAATCATTTTAATTGTAATTACTGTTACGAAGCAGGAAAGATTGCATGATTTTAATGTGGTTAAAATCATTCACTTCCCTCTGTCTCTAACATTCATCTATTACCCACTGTCTTTATCTTAATCATTTAAAGATGTGTTGCCTGTGCTTTGAGTCTGTGAATCTTGACTTCTTTGCAACACACAAAAAAATACAGTTTTCTTTTGCCTTTCCTTCTCCATTACACTTTTACTTCTTGTATAATTCCCTTTTCTTGCCTTTTTTTTTTCTTTTTTGCTTCTCAGAGTGAAAATGTTGGACAATCCAACCTGCTTTTCTTGAAAATGACTTGCTTTCATTTCCTCCTCCAGCCAGGGAATAGTTTGGAAATTCTGTTCTCTGGACCCTTGGCTGAGCACGAGAAGGCAGCCAGCCGTGCGGCTTGCCAGGAGAACAGGAGCGCTTCCTGGCAGAGGTGGGGCTGGAGGAACACAGTCTATGCCGTGGGACTCGCTTTCATCTCCTTCACTCTCTGCAAGTCAATACCAAAATTTCCTGACCACTTTTTAAATCTTCCAGGCGGAATAGCTGAGCAGTGAGGCCCACTCCTTAAAAATAATAATAAAAAACCCCTTGCTTTTATAAATAGTAATAGATTTAAAATATTAGTCTGTGTTGGGCAATCCAGTGTCGGAGTGAGTTTTTCTGCATGTGACTTTTGAATGCTCTGTAAGGGGAGGTGGGCACTCCCATGTGGCTGGCCACCACCGCTAACACCTTGCATGAGCCCCCCCCTTTCTTTAGACATATGCACATGATTCTTCTGTTAAGAACAGATCCTAGGTCTATGCTTTATCCTCTATTTCATCATATTTAGGGCTGAATGCAACCTGTAGTGCTCTATATCTCATGCTTTTTTCCCCCAAAATTCTGAGGAGATTTGGATCTGTGGCTTTGTTTTGGAGCCCTGAGTGTTGCAGAGGATCTGAGCCCTGTTGATGAGGTGAAGTGTTGGCAGAAGTGCTTCAGCTATAGATGTGCTTTTGGAGGCAGCAGGCAAGTTGCTATCTCAGTAGCAACATTACAAATGTTTCACTTCATAGAGTATTCTTTGAAATGGAAGGTTGCAGACTCAACTGGTTAAAACCTGGTTAAACTTAGTTCTTTGATCTCCATTTTTGGGGCCTTTGTTAAAGAACACAACTAAGAAGAGTTCTCTTCTAAGCTGCTGAGAAGTTCGGAAGAATCTGTCGTCTATTGTGGTTTCATCACAAACAAGTTTCAGAAGAGGACCTGGTGTGAAAATGACTACCATGAAGTCCCTTCTGCAGTTTGTGTCCCGAGTCTGACATGCCTGAATCTGTCAGTGTCTATTCTTCCTGAGCCATTTCAGACTCGTGGAGATGCGGTGGATTCTCATGCCACCTTCATAAATGGGGTATTTCTGTTTTTCTGCTGCTTCAGGTTTTACTGTGGATGTTGAGTAAAATCAGCAAAAGGTGAAGAGCTGCTAGTTTGAGCTCAACTCACAACTGACAGAACCAACGGTGACAAAAAGTAACACGTCTGAGGAACTGATGAATATCCTAACATAACCATTGACTGGAAATCTTCTCAAAATAGTAAAGCAAGTTCTTTGATACATGGAGAGGGCTCTGCTTACTTGTTTTCGTGGAATTCTGAGTACAGTGATCTGTGCTTTATACACTTCCAGATTGGTTTGTTGCAGTTCGCTCTCTTCTGGTTGAATGCAAAAAATGCCGCTTTACTGACTGCCTAAAGCAGCGACAACACCCAGAGCAAATACAGCACATCTGTACTTTGCAAAAGCCACTTGTTCTGTCCAAGTGATAAAAATAATTAAGGTAATTCTTCCTGGTGAGAGGTTGTATTCCTGATCCTAAGCTGGAAGGCTCATAAGAGGGTAGGATCCTTCTACTTTAGAGAGTTTGTTAACCTCAGGTAAATACTGAGATACCTATCTTATGTTTAGTGTTAACAAAGCATTCATACCATTTCTAGATACTGGAAGCCAAGCAGGTAGGCACAAGCACCCTTAGTTCAAGGACTTTGCCTGCTGTTCTCCTGTGTTACTAATAACATTTTTTCATCGCTTGTGACAAGGAATTTAAGGTTTCATTCTTCTATTTCAGAAGAAAATTGAGAAAGAACTTCACTTTTGACAGTCATCGTCCTTTTTTTTTTTTTTTTTTTTTTTCCCTCTTTAAACATCTTGCTGGGAGGTGCTATGTAAAACATCCATGGGTAGGAACAGTCCAGCTGGGAAGGTTATGACTGCCCACTTCTAGTGAGTCAGGGCTCTCCACAGCTTCTGTAACAGAGCTCCTTTTCTTTGCTCCCATTCTGGTCCTGCTAGCGCACCAGCCAACTTTCACCCCATATTGCAGCTGCTGACAGAAGGGTTTTCTGATGTGTGGAACCAAGGGCCAACCACAATTTGTTCACGTATTTACAGGGATCATTTCACTCCAGTAGAAGTGCAGCCAAATATTTCTTGATAGAAACATGCTGCATCCATCTAACAACACTGTCCAATTGAGGCAAAGTGAAGAATGCCGCAATATTTGTATTGCAGTAGTTGCACAAGGCCCTGATGAAGATAAGGTGCTGTTGTGTGAGGCGCTGTTGATCTGAAAGTAGTTTTCTAGTTCTACAGACCTTCCCATCTAAACCGACAAGTCAGATAATGATGTTCCATGGTGCAGTCAGCAAAAGGCGTGCACACGCTAAGCCCAGAGGCTTTCCTGTGAGCTTATGTATTTCTTCCTGTGGTAGTGGTCTTCATCCTGCGGCTGTCCTGCTCTAGCATACCTGTCTAGGAAGTGATCATACATGAAAAATGGAGAACCTTCACATGTTCTAGTGCTACTAGGTGCAAAAGTGCTACTGGTACATTTTTATTTTGCAAGCCAGGCATGAATCATGGCTTTATAGCTCCAATAACTATAATTTCTTGTCAGCAGCATGGTGAGCCTGAAAAGAGAAATTGGAGTTAAGAGGATATTTTCCCAGAAGATTAAACCAGTTGTAATGGAGGTCAAACTCTTGGCTTCAGTTATTGGACTCTTTCACTTTAAACTTGAAAAGCACATCAGCAAAAGCAGGAAGTTCAAAGTTTAGGATGAAATAATGCCAAAGACTAAGAAAAAAGCACAGGATAGTAAATTCGCTAAAAGTTCACCATCACTCTACATGCTGAATTTAACTTTCTCTAATAAGTACTCTCAAGGTAATGTATCAGTAGTGGAAGAAAGCACTGTACAACACAGCATCCTGGCCTGGGGAATTCAAGAGCATAGGATGGAATATCAGTCATAATTACTTACCGAGTTGTTTTAAGCATGAAGTTGACACTAATACCACAGAGATTTTATTGCTTCTATTATATATTTTGAACATATAAATTATTTTAACACAGGACTTGTATTTTTAGCTGTTATGGTTTATTAGATAGCTAGGTGCAGTATAATCATAGCAGGTTTTATTTTAAGTGAATTCCCCAGGAAACAGAGTGTTTCAAAGAAACACAATTAAATCTTTAAGTTTGATTGTCTGGAGATCCGTGTTTAGCATGTACAAATCATTGCCACAGAAAGAATTTCCGAAGGCTGTCGTTCATAGCGACTGTAAAGGGAGTTTTCTGCGTAGGACAGCTTCAGCTTCATGCTCACAGATACTATTACCTTGCTGCATAGTGGGCCCAGTTCTGACTGGGTGGAGCATAGGTCTTTTGACAGTAGTGGTGTTAATGTATTGATCTTTAACCTCTGGGACCTGACCTAATGACATACATTCCTGAATTACTTTGTATAAATATATCTGATGTATGTCGGTATCAATAGATGCATTCATAAAGCTTGTTTGGAAATGCGAGCTGTTTGCCAACAGCCAGTTATCACAGAAGACTCGTGCAGCTGGAGGGACTTCAAGAGGCCGCTTAGCCGGTGCTGCATTAGAAGCAGGGTATGGACTGTATAGTGTATATATACATTCCAGATAGATATTTGTGTAACCTGGTCTTAAAGACTTCCAGTCGCCACCACAGTCTCCCAATGCATACTATTGTATTAGCTTCATTTTCCTTGGTACCCAGAGACTTTCTTGCGGTCTAACGCAAGCTTCCCTTCCTGCAGCCCAGAACTACTCATGTCATGGATATGGAAAACAGATCATTTCTCCCACTTTTTGCAGTAACCATTTACATACTTGAATTTTTTTTTTTGTTTGTTTTTTGGTTTTTTGTGTGTCTGTAACACTTCAGTTTTCTCTTCCTTTGGCTGAGCCACTCAGATTTAATCGTTATTCCGTTTTTATAGTTCTGTAATAATCTCATTGCTATGCAGTACCTAGTTTGATAGACCTTTCCATTTTGACAGGGAACTATTGATAAGTATTTTTTCAGTTCACTTTTCCTGTCTTGCAGTCTACATACTGTGTTTTTTGATTAGGCCATATTTCCCTCATTTGATAATGGGTGTGTCAGTGTCCAGACTTACTAAAGTCAAGATAAATAGCATCTGTGGTTTATCTGCAAAGCTTGTTATCCAGTCCTGAAGGCATTTCAGTTTGTTGGGACACTAATTGCTTTTGACAAGCCCATGTGAGCTGTTATTCAACCCCTTGTTTTCATCCAGGTGCTAGCAAAGAGTTTATCTGAATATTTTTCCACTCTTTTTTTATATCTAGTTCCTCACTATTTCCTATTTTCCTTTTTTTTAAAGACAACTTTTGCTCTGTTACTGCCTTCTGATATTCTATACCTGACATTATGTCCTATTTAAAAACATCTTTTTTTACACATCAGCATAAATGCCACTAGAAGCAATAACAAACACTAAAATACCTAAGGGGTAATTCATGGCAAAACTTTTCAAAGGCTTAGGTAAGTGAAAAAATTGTGTAGATGTCCACAGTCCTTTGTGTCCAAGCTTATGCGTTGGTCCTGTGGACAGAGAGGATGAAACTGCCTTACCAAGTGACACTTGCCTGTGCGTGGTGGATTTTTACATTGTGTGGTGGCCCTTGGTTGCCACGTGCTGAACTTCGCTGGTTTTGAAGCCTACCATCTGCTTGGAACAGTGAGGGAATCCTTTCTGTGGAAGTATCTTGCTAACTGTGAACCATGTTGCTGTCTGTGTGTGACAGCCACCTGTCAGATTTGAATACAGTCACCATCACACCTTTTTCGTTTTAAGAATCAATACAAGGTAGCGTTCTTTAGTGGCTTTTGTTCAAGGGTCTCTAATCCGTGTACAGGTGCCTACAGGAGGCTATCAAAAGAAAGGAATAGACCTCAGCTCTGACTTCTTGCCTTGTATTGTTATTGCCGTTCCCTCTGGTGGAATTAGGATTTGATGCCCTCTTGAAAATGGAATCTGTGAAAAAAAGTGGAAAAATAAATTGTGCGCGTTTCCTTTGTTTCGTGCCTCTGACTTTGAAATAAGTGAATGAATTAAGAGAGTAACATTTTCTTACACTCCTCAAGAAATAAAAGTGGCAGCGTCTTCCTGACCCAATGTACGGCACTGGATAGCTTTGCTCTCCTGAATCATATAATTGATATTTATGAGGAACAGAATATGCTAGGTTCCTTTGTCTTTGCCCTTTGGATAGGGACTGCTTAAGTTTTATGTTAACATAGTAGCTTTCCCAGGTCTCTAGGACACTAGTGTATTGTATCCTCTGATTATTAGTGATTTCCAAGCATCGTTTTTCCAGGAGACCTACATTTGATCCCATGGATTATATGATTTTACTGTCGAGCTAATCTTTTCTGCCTTTTCTCTCTCTTCCTGCTTCTGTCTCAATGCCTCCCCTGCTGTCTCTGTGTCTTCCTTCCACCGCTGGGGGAGCCGACGAGGAGAGGCATTACGTGTTTGGAGTGCCACCCTTTAACCACAGATTTGGTTTATACCAAGCATGTGTTGTTTACCTAACCATTAGCTTAGCACATTGGTAGCTTGTTTTCAAAATGAGTTAAATGTGCATGGGCTAGGTCCTTAGCTGCCATAACTTCACATAGTTGCATCCACTCTGGTGGTACTGCCCAGCTGAGAGTCT
The DNA here is from genome assembly GCF_028389875.1 of Rhea pennata. Lineage (NCBI taxonomy): Eukaryota > Metazoa > Chordata > Aves > Rheiformes > Rheidae > Rhea > Rhea pennata. The sequence continues at coordinate 23,447,445 of NC_084665.1, read as the reverse complement.
GCTTCTGATGTATCTGCACAGTACTACTTTGAACTCCTTTTGGAAATCTGTTGCAAAGTTTTGGGGTTATATTTATTTTTTTAAGTGGTAAATCAAGGGTAGCTATGCCATATTTAATTATGAAGCAGAATGTTTACAAGATAGCTCTAAATCATGGAGAACGGGGATTTGTAATGGAAGTGTTAACACCTAGCGGTGGGCCAGTTCCCACTTTTAATAACTGTGTGTTTGTAACTTTCATTTTAATCCATGGGAATTTTATGTGCTTATCTAAGAGCTAGATTCACCCTCATGAAACCTGGGCTGGTACGGCTTTGATATTTGTTTTGAGGAGATCATACCAAATTCAACAACTGTTTAAAGTGCCAGCTGTTGACCAGGTAGTTGCTCACAGAATATTAGCTCTGGCCTTGAATTAATTAAGATCTCAGAAGTGTAGGCATGAAGTATTAACTTTGTGTCAATTACACAGACGCATATGTGGATTTCCATGCTTTTCTTTTCTCAGCATATTGTTCATAGCTCATTTGGGCTTGTGTTTCACCTTCTTCACATTTGGGCGATGAGGGAAGTTGTTTATGTTGTTGTGGTGTCTATTTCTATCTTCATTACTCTGGTCAGATCTCTAGCACAGTTTTTTCCTGGCAGTCAGGAATGTTCTCTTGATAATTTTTTCAGTGCTGAGTGATAAATTAGCAGGAATTGATTGGATCAGTTGTATCGAGATGTGCATGCAGCTACTTGAATTGTTGAAATGAAAATTAAGTGGCAACAGGGATTTGGAGATAAATTATGAAAAGAAACATTTAAATTCTCTCTGGCTATTATTTTAAATTTTCAGTTGAGTTTTCTTTGAATGCTTGTAATCAGGACATGGTTATGAGAGAGCTTTATTAATAAAATGTGAAATAATAATAAAATTAATAGGCATCTTTTTAAAGCTCATTCATTGACTGTTGTATGCATCTCATTTGATCTCCCAAATTGAGATGTTTTTGTGAACTTCAATGTAATTTAAGATTTGAGTATTTGTGTATACTCTTCATGATGCCACATACAGAGGCAGGGAAGCTTTCATATTTGCCAAAAAAAAAAAAAAGAAAAAAAAAGAAAAAAAAAATATTAAGCTCCCCAGATCTTACAGATGTTTCTTTGTGAGAAGCCGCTGACAACTCCTACCATCTACCCAGTACAGTTAAGATTTCACCTATATACCTCCACGGACCTACACAAAAGAGAAGTTGAGGTTACAAGATTTGATAGGCAAATGGTCTGTTTCCCTACAAGTGCTGGTATGTCCTTTTCCTTCAGTCTAGTTTAAGGGCCAAATACACACATTTTTGGTCCCAAGTCATCTTTGAAGGAACATGACCACAATTTGCAAAAAACCCCCACTCTGCTTAAGAAACTAAGCAGTATCCTGAAAGTCATTCAGGTACTTAGTAGAAGTTAGAAGAATGCAAGTCTCTAGGACTAATACCTATATTACCTGATTTTAATAGTTGAAAAATTAAACTAGTTCTTTTGGCCCTTCTACAGTGAATGGAAAAGGATATCCTCCAAAGGGAGATCCATCCTACCCATTTCAGGATGAAATGAGTTGCTTTCTAGCCATTTCCACTAGTTTTAGGGATCACATGGAATATTAGTTTAAAATTGATGCTTATCCACCAGCTATAGTTAAGTGAAATATCAAACTGTGTCAAACCAAGTAGAAAATCACACTCTAAAGAGATGCTAAATTTGCCAGATGCGCATCATAAGCTTTTTTTTTTTTTTTTTTTTTTTTTTTTGGGGGGGGTCTGTCTTGGAGTCATTTTTACTTTGCTTTACTCTTTCTGATCCACTGTATTCTACTGTCTTTGTTTTTATCATCATGAGGCCTAGAAAAGTAAGTTTCCAGTAAGTTTCAATGCTATAACTTCTCCTAAAGAATGAATACTATTGCCCTGGAAAGTTACTGTCCCTTTTTGATGATTGTGTGCCTCAGATGACTCTGCATGGTTGATTTGTGACCCATTCTATTATTTTTCATATAGATATTTAGTCTTTGTTGTCTTTCATCAGGCTTGAGAGCCTCTAGATCTCACTGTTGAGATGGGAATTCTTTCCCCTTTGCCACTATCTTTCTTGGAAAGAGATGTGCAGCACTAAAAGGCATATTCTTGATGTGATCTCAATTAGCTTCTGTAGTAAAAGACTTATTTTCACTTTTCCTTGTGCTCTCAGAACATGCTATTTTGCTGCAGTGTTGCAGAGAGAACTGTTTATTTGCCATACACTACCAACCCTGCACCTCTTGCTTTTTCCTTTCAGTTTAGCAAGTATTTTGGATTATTTTCTCAGTCATTTTAATATTTCTAATTAATTTTTATTATGGTTTTGCTTCCTCCGGGTTCCAGTATAGCTTTTGTGCATGTAAAAGAAACTCTTGACATTTTTGTGCAAATTGAAAAATAGCATATCTTTCTTCTTGTGTTTGGCCTAACTGTGGTGCAGTTAGCTCAAGTGTCCGGTAGTTCACATTTGAAAGCGTCATCCTGTTGTGTTACATTACGTATGTCAAATATATCAAATTGGGTAAAAAGCATCACCCCCTCGTAATAGGTGCAGTAATTCTCGTGCTCATTGGGTAGATGCCTTCATCATGAATTCAGAAGTTCCACCTTTGAAATGTGGAGCCCTTCATCTTGATGGTAAGGCAACCTTGGATTGGGTAGAGCTAGAGTACTCCTGAAGCATACTGTGCTTCATGTAAATATATATGATATTTCACAATGACACGTTCTTCTGTAGCAGCATTTAGATGGACTCTACCTCCAGGGTATGGAACCACTACTTAAGAAAAAAAGAAAGAAAAAAACCAAGCCCAACAACAAGCCCTGTGGACAGTTCCCTGTTTCACAGTGTTGTTCCCACTGTGGTGTTCCCTTTGAATATGATTCCTAAGACCCTGAAATATCCCATATAATTTGAGCCTGCGTGACTGAAGAAGGAATATTACTGGAGTCCTGCTTCGGTAGACATAGGTCAACCAAATACCTGTGTAACCCTAGTAGTAGGAATGACTAATAATGCACATAGAGCAGGAAATTTACAGCTTGCTCTGGAGAGCCGCTGTAGTTTTCATGCTCCTTTGAACTAATGTGTTTGCACATAATTCACTCTGTAGCTTATTCTGAGAAGCCGCTGATGCATTCCTAGTCTGTTTTGATCTTTAAGAAATGCAGACGTTGACTCTGTAATTGCTATCCATATTCATTATCGCAGTCATGGTGTTGTGTGATGCAGTTTGTGGAGCCCTTTCGCTGAATGTGATCTCTGTCTGGAGTCTGCGTTAGTTTTGGATCCCTCTGAACCATAAATGGTCAGAACATCTTTTTCTAATATTTAGTTGGATATCATCTTCTTAGTCTGAAATATATATTCTTTCTTTTTTTTTCATTTCTTCATGTGAATATATATATACGTGTGTGTGTGCATGCCTCTTTCTCTAGGGAATTTTGTCTCAAACATGTGTGCCTGCCCAGGAGGGCAGCAGGACAATTGCTTGCAAATACGAAACCGTATTTTTTTTTTTTTTGAATTACTGTTGAGAGGAGGAGAGAATGGATAAGTAAAACAAAACAGGTGAAACTTCAGGTAGAGGTAGGGGGATGAACAGACTGAGCACAAGTCGCCGTTAAGACCGCAGGCAGAAGGCCGTCTGTTGTTGCGCTTGGACACGATCCCACTGGCTTTGGAATTCCGAGCGCCTGCGAATGTGGCGTGTGGTTTGCATTCGTACCGCTTGCTGCCGATGCGTCTCTGCGCTGCTCTGCGCCGCGGTCTTACTGTCGTGACATCTGCTTCTGTGTGTGGCTGGTTTGGTCAGCATGCAGTAATAGCTAGAAACTCATAAAAAACACAAAACCCAACCTGAAACCTAAGTCCTGGTGATACACTTCTAAAAGCTAGTCCTCCTTAGATGAATCCAAAGCAGGTAGCCACGCTCCTGAGTGACTGATAGTTGTAGTGTCTCAGTGAAGGACATCTGTGCTTTGGAAAATCCAACTGGATCCGTCTAGCTGTTTCAGTAAGATCCAAGAACACTAGACTAGCTTATAAACCGGAAAACTCTACTACGAATAGTACAGACAAGAGCTGAGTGCTCATTACAGTATGAACTTGTGCCTTTTACTCATGTAGTACCTCTGGTGTGTTAACCTGTCTCAAGTAGGGGCCACACTGCAAAGTAAGAGTTAAGTGTCTGTAATGCCCCATAATGCACATACAATTTACTGTAATGACCACTACTGCAGTAACATTCAGTGATTTTTTTCCTCCTTTTCTCTCCTCTCTTCTTCCAGTCCAGTCAAGAGGAGGTTAAAATACAAAAAGTGCATATATTGTAACAAGAACTTAATCCTTTTTCAATCTGTATATGATTTTACTCTAGACGAGGCAACTTTCCAGATTTACATTAACCAGTATTTGAAACAGGATGATTTTAAAGCTTAAAAAGCTGTCTAGGACATCGTACACTATGTTAGCCCAAAATGTTTCAGAAAAATGATCTTTCTTTTTTTAAATAAAACTGTCGGAAATAGCTAAGTTTTGCAATAGCAGTAACAAACATTAGAACTTGAAAAGTTCAAACGTTTGACTATAGTTTTTGGCAAAACATCTTTTTTTTCAAACTTATCACTGTTTTGAAGCATGCTGGCGAGGCTCTCACTTGTTCACAAGAGCGTTATTTAGTCACTGTTACTGTGCATGGGCCAGTAAGGGTTGGAGACCATAACTTAGACGAGACATGAAGAAGGTGTTTTTGAATAAAAAATAGACTGTCAGAATAAATCAGTTCCTGTCGTCAGAATTCAGGACATTTCTAGCATTAAGTTAAAAAAACATTTGAATGAAACACAGGGTCTGAGAAGCAATGGTAACTCACTGGTCAGCGTCTCTTATATAATAACTGTGCTGAGTGTTGGTGTCTTTTGGGATTCCCTTTTATATTTTGGGAGGTGAAATCTGTATTTAGGTCCAGAGCTACTCAGTTACAGATCTGGTATCAACAAGAAGTGACTGAAGTAGAGCTATTAGTTAAAAATATGCAGTGTTTCCCATATGTCTAATACTGAGCTTATGCTGTAGTACCACTTCAGTGGCTTTCTGTTAGTTTTTACATTGTCATCAAAACGACAGTGTTTTTGTAGAGCATTGTCTAGAAGATTTGTTTTACATCTTCATGCCTGCAAGAGTGTAGATACCATGGAAGAAGATGGCCAGCTATCTCCTAGTATGCAGCATGAAGTGACATGCTACAACTTGGTATCTCCTTGGCTGCTCTGAACATCTTTATATCAGAACACAGGAATTATTTTGCAGTTTCTAGTAGGTGGCTATGGTCAAGAGCCTGTCCTCTGCATCTGTTACAGCCTCTTTTTAAGTGCTAATAATAGAGTCTTGTTACTTGTGATCAGTTTGGGTGGTCAAGCTTCACGATACAATGATTATTCAACTGATGATTTAACTTTTTTTTTGTATTCTATCAAGTCTTAACACAGCTCTAATAGGCATGCCATTATGGACTAGTCTCTCTCTTTAGTTTCAGTAGAGGAATAGACTTCTATTGATGTGAGGAGGAGAGTAGGCTTTCATGATTTTGAGGGTAGGATTAGAAAGCATAATATTTTGAAGTTCTTAGATTGCTTCAAGATACATGAGCACTGAATGGTCTATATGTAGATTACTAAAGTTGTACAGAGGTAAGTTTTCTATCAAAGAGTAAGACAACTTTTGTCATTAACACCTTCTCTCGGAGGAAATACTAGATACCCATTTGCATATAATGTGTAAATAAACCTCTTAGTTGGATCTTCTTTGCTCCTTTCACAGACACTAGTAATTGAACAATACTGTGGCTTCAGCCAAGTAAACTATTTAGTGGAACAATTCTATAATGTGTAATAAGAGGAAAATCCATTTACATTTAGTTACAGTGCCACTGAGAAAATCCTGAGACCACTGACAGCTCTGGAAGAAGAAAGAAAGATATGTTTCTTATTTGCATTTTGAATTCTGCACACTTACAGTTTTTCCACATGCTGATCTATAAGTGCTTCTTGAACAAGTCAGTGCAACTGACTTCTAGAAGTCTTCACAATATGGTTAGCTATAACATTCAGAGCTAAATATATATTGGCAAATAATTATGACCAGCCATTACATTGATGTGGGACAGAAGGTTTGTAAGATGAAAATCCTTCTCTTTCTGATTTGTTGCACTGGATATGAGGAATCATAATCCAGTAGTTAAGTTAGCAGAAAGAAGTATTACATTCAGAAAATCTCTTCTTGCTTTGGGGGTCTTGGGGTCTAAGGAAAGCCCTTGGAAGTTAACATTTTCAAAGCTAAGCCCACAGCTCTGTAGGCCTTAGCCTTAAGTTAGCAGGTAAGAAATATCTGAAGCTTGATGTTGTATGATGGAGAAAATGCCTGCCAGTCAATAATGATTGATTATAAAGAGAATTAAACTTTGTTGTTGCCTTATGAATCTTGTTCCTATCCTTCAGCATCAACAATATCTTTTGTGCATCAAGAAGAGAACAGGTAAATGCATCTTATTCTCCCTTCTTAGTTATGGAAGATAGCTTTAAGCAGATGTCGCTAGTCTCCTTCCCTAATTCGTTAAGTACCATATTTCACAGACATCTAGGGCTAATTCAGTATAAGCAAGGCAGTGGTCAGATGTATACCCAATCCTCCATCCAGGAAAGGTCTTCAGTTGGTTGATAATACCGTTCTGTGAACTTGGTTACAAAATGTCAGAGATTTGCATATGCCAGTCCTTGCTGTTGTGCAGGTGATAATGTATCAAGGAAAGCAATGGGAGGAGAAAGCACAACAGACCAACTCTGATCTTCCTTCCATCGTCTTGGTACCAAAGATGTAAGCATGTGTTTCTGTATCCCAAATCGAAAGGTTTATTTGAGACGCTGCTCTTCAGGGACTCTAAAAAGGCAAGTGGCATTTGTCTGCTTTCCTTAGGAAGGCATTTCTTTTAACTACGTCTTTGATTGGTAAACAACGTTTATACAGTCCTGGGATTTAATGTATTTATTTGAATTGAATAAAGCCAGTTGAATACTTGTTTGGCACTAGGCAACAAAGTATATACATTGAGTGCCAAGAAGAGACTATGCTAAGCTTCAGATGCTTCACATTCCAAACCTGTTACCTTGTAAGTGTAATATTTACCAGATTTCAGTTCAACCAGAGATGAAGAGCAGGCCTGTGAAGGAGTGGGGAGTTAGGGAGATTTTAAGCTTGAGGAAGAAAAGCTTGAATGAGCTGGTACAGCATGCTGAATTCTTCCTGGGTAACTGACTTAGATGACGACGTTGTAAAGAATAGTCACTCACGGGCAGTTTATTCAGGCTAAAATCACTGTGCATGGAAGTAAAAGAAAAAAAGAAAAAGGAAGGGGAGAAAATGAAAGACCTGTTCTAACCATGGATGAAAAACTGTGTCAACTTGGTGGGGGATATTTAAGAGTCAGTTCACATTTGCAAATACAGTGACACAACAGCAGTTTTAACACTTTTGCCCCTGTGCATGCTTTGCTTTCATACCCATATGGCTTTGTCTAGTCACAAGACTTCCCCTGCTAGAGCTCGAGATCATGTTCCATGGCTCAATCAGTGCTTGAAATCTTGTTTACAAACAGAGCTGGTAAATGAGCCAAGGCTGAATGGCTGGAACTCATAAACATTTTTGATTTGAGCAAACTGTAAAATTCAAAGCTGGAGAAGATATGAGGGAGATTGGTAAAATCACCCACATACATTGTGTTTTGGTCTCATCTAAATGCTGCTGGAGAGTGATTTCAGATTCTTGTCTACCAAACTGAAATAACTGGTTCTAGTTCTAAAATTGGATTTTATTTGATTATGGCTTCATGCTTTGTAGCTAAAAGAAATGCTGTAATTCCAAATAGGATGTGTTACAATTGTGCAAATTCCTTAATCCTATTTTCCATTCATTTATGTAGTAATTAAAACCATAGTCCTGGAAACTGCTTTCACAGGCAACTTTCATTTGTAGAAGCCTATCTAATTTTGTATATTTTATGATTGCATAGTCAGTTTTACTCTCTTTCCCTTCCAGAAGAGGGTGAAAATTGATGGTGTTACCTTCATTAGCAATCTGTGCATTGGCTCTGTTTCTTATAAGTTATACTTGCATTCCATTGTACAGAGCCTGACAGTGTAACTGGTTTGTTTTTTTTTCTTTAATTTCATTTTTTTTTCTGCTCACCACAAAATGCTCTAATGAAAGAATAATCATAAGCTTAAAGAGAAAGGAAAGTTTTAAGGGACTAATTAAAGTGGGGAAATGGCTCAGTGGTTTAAAGGAATGAAATGATGGGAGAGCTCCAAGTGAGATGAGGCAGCAGAAGAAAGAGAGCTACCACCAACTGTGAAGAATGGTAGATGTGCACTTAAAAATGTGGTGATGGGGGTTATGTAAATGCAAATAGAGAGAGGGAAAGGATAATTCACAATTTACTCAGAAGAGAGCAGTTCTAAGGTAAATCATGTGATGTGGTGGTCTGCAACTGTAGGTAACAGGTAGTCCTTTGCCTTCCTCTGCTCAGGAAAGGACATCACCACTTCCAAGTTTCAGGTTAACAGGCTAAGCAACTTACCCTGTTTTTACTATGCTCTTACTTGATGTACTCATCCATGACAGAGCAAAGACCAGTGCCCTACTGGGTCGTGTGGGATACACCATTTAATTTGATCTTTGTGCAAGACATGTATGGTAACAATTGTTTTCAGCTGAAACAGTACTCTCTTCCTGCTTTAGAATCAAAAGTATTTTGTGATAGAGGCATGGCTGTATCTAGTTGGAAATGTAATCCAGGCTGAGCAAGTCTGGAGAGCATTCCTAGCAGGTGCCTAGGTATTAGCCATTTTGACACGAATAGGATGACCTCAGATGAGATCGTAGGTAAATCGCCCAATATGCAGAAAAAGTTGACACTTGTTTTCATCTCTCCCATGGGTAGTTTGAACAGGAAGGCCAGTAGCATAGGCATGAAAACTAACATCCACTATTACTCCTGCACAGAGGAGTTCTCTCCAAAACACAGATGTTAGGTAAGCTGGGAAAGCAGCAGGGAAAATCATATTGCTAGACTGAGATGCATCAAGGAGTTGATCCTGTGGCTCGTAATCTAAGGAATTTCATGAGAAATAAATTCATACCATTTTCCCTTACTGTTAAGGGCTCTGATGCAGGAAGGCTTTTAAGCACATGGCTATTTAGGAAAGCTCATAAGCTGACTTCCGCGGGACTATATTTAATGTGAAGTAAATGCCTTGGCTCTTTCCTGAATCAGTGGTAGGCTTCTAGCCCTGCTATTCTACTGAAGATTCAGACTGATTTTATCACTTATCTGACATACATTCATTTTTAGACAGTTAAATGATCCTGAAAAAGAATACAAGGGAAAATAAAACATTTGACTTTGGGGGGGGGGAATAAAGGAGAGGGGGGAAATTTTGATTACTCTGTGCTAAGGTAGAGAGACCCATAAAAACAGCAGTATGAACAGCTTAAACTGAATTGTGAAATAGCCTGAGAATGTCTTTTCACTGCCATTTTCTTGATTTCAACACCACTAAGTTTGTCATGTATGACGGCTTTGTGGTTGTTGTGACACTGTTGGAGAAAATTGGATTTGGGGAAAGTTTTCCTAGTAATTCTTTAAATAATTCAAAATGTTTTCCATTTTTTCCCCTCCTCGGCACAGCTTTGTTCTACAGCGGTACATTTTTTGTAAAGCAGATTTTTGTATAGTGTTGTTTCACTGTGGCATTGTATAATCTTGAGGTTTTCAGGCGTCCTCTTGGATTTCATAACAGTACTTGTGATTAGAAGCCCTTTTATGTAGAAAAATAAAATGCAGGTGCATGTGCAGAGACTTAAAACGCAGTTCAAGTCACCCAGCATCGGAACGCACAAGTGGGAGCCTGTGATGAGCGTGTTAGCTGTAGGAGCTGCAGGCTTTGCACAACTGACTGCCGGTGAATGGCCTGATCTTACGGACACACGCGTGTGCAGCTAGGCATGGCCTACCTTCAAAGAAGCACTGAGTGTGGGTCCTTAGAGAGATTAGCCTTTAAATTGTACTAATTTGATTTCTAGCATTGGGAGTTTATGCCTGTGCTTTTGTGTAAAGCTCGGGCTTCGTCACAGTCCCTCTTGGTGGACTTGCCCTCTGGGGTCTCAGAAGATGCCACTGGGGCTCCCTGGGCCCACGGGGAGCAGGACCCCTTGGTACCGAAGGCAGCGCCGTCTCCTGGCTCTCGCTACGGAGAGCGGGGCAGCAATAGCTGGCTCGTCCAACTGGCTGGCCACCTGCTCCGTAAATTTAAATTTTAAGTGGGCTAAGCAAGGGACTTGGGATTTCTGCTGCCTAACATGACCAGCAATTGATTCCTTCACTTACTTGAATTACATAACCGCTCTTAATGTCTCTGTCTGTGGGAAAGGGACAATAACATATTTATATGTTATAAATTATATATTATACATATATTCATATGTATATGTGAAGTCTGTTTATAAACTTCAAAATGTGTTTTGCTCCAGTATAAGCATCTGAAGCATAGTTCACTGCTGGAAAAAAGAGCATGAGATTGTCCTCTAGTCTCTTGTCCTCTGGTCCCAGCCTCCTTAAAGTGAGTCTGTTAATTTTGAGGTTTTCTGTAGATTAATCCCTTGCACCCTCCAGAAAGGTCTTCAGCCCAACTTGGAGCACGTGACCCTGCGATCACAGTTTTATTTACATTTGGTAGGTGTGGGGTTACTCTGCAGGGCCACCTAAAAATGCTGAGTCTGTGTCTGAAAGTGTCAAAACTAGGCTGCACGGAGGTCACTGAAAGGTATCACCAGCTGTCCGGCGTGCGCTCTAGGAGCTTTAGTTGCAGCTGAAAGAACGCTGCTTTCTTTGCCTGACTTATATTTATAGTGTTCGGTTTATTACCGAGCAATGGTGACAAATCCTTTTAGCACTTGGTGCAGTGTGTTGAGAATGCATTCTTGCTGCCTCCGAGCTGGCCCGAGCAGCCACCTTGGCACCCGACTGCTGTCTCCGAGTGCAGGTGCATCCTGTCCATCTGTGGCAGGTTCCCACTGAAGTTGTTAAGATTCCTTGGTTCCCACGTGCCTGGCGCTGACCTTGTGCCTTGGCCTCAAAACCTTCAGAAATCCCAGAGCTGTGAAGAGAAGAGATATGCAGAACATATGCAGCTATATGTAGATATGCCACGAGTCTTTCTTTCGTACTGAAGGGAAGAACAGATTCATAACAAGTAATGGCTTCACTGAGTCTGATGGATTCAATAAAAGTATGTCTGCCCAAAATACATATTTTTAAATATAGCTGATTAGTAAGTTGGCCCTGAGATAACACCATGAAGTCAATTTTAATCCAGCTGGCTAAGTATCAGCGTAAGTGAAATTCATCAGAAAGGTGCCAGGAAGAAGAAGAACAAAAGTCTTTCTCAACCCCCCCCCACACGCACACACCAACCTTAGTCTATTGTTGATAAGAGAGGGGAAAATATTTTATTGCATAAAAATTCGAAATTGCTTGGTTGGGGGGGGGGGGAAGATGATGACTACTCGGGGTTTTTTTAACCACTGCAGTCAGTACCCCAAATCTCTGTATAAAGCAGTATGATTTACAAGTAATGCAGCTGGACTTATGGTTACGTCTGTTCCTTCGTCCAACCAATGGATTGGAACATCCTCTTGTTACAGGTTGCTTTTGAAGATATCACCACTGTGCAACCAGGAGAAAAGAGTCTGGCAAATGAAAGAAAGAAAAGGTCCTCGTCTTTGTTACGAGGAAAATTGTTAGTCAATCTTGTGAATGATAGAAAATTAATCTAATCTGTTTTAAGTCAGTGAAGTTAATGCAATAACACTCAGCTCAGCAATGCGGGCAAGTCAAAAGATCTGCATTTGCCATTGAGTGAAGGCTGGTTTGTATTCCCTGATGGTGTTTTTTTTTTTTTTTTTTTTTTTTTTTTTTAAGGAAAGAGATAAGAGAGTGTACCTAGTTTATGGTTCCTAGCTGGAAGAGGAGCAGCACTCCATGGAGAGAGATGAAAGACACTAGGAGTATTTTTCTTACATTCCAGTGTAAGCAGAATAGCAAAGTACATACCTGAGAATTTTCCAAACCAACACACATCTATTTACATATTCGATTTCAGTGGTGATACATGATAATCTGGGATTTTATTCAAAGGATCTTGATGGTGATTTGAGAGGAGTTCTTCTTCCTTGAATGTTCACAAAATAACTGCTGAAAGCTGAAGGACCTTTTGTTGGCAACCCAAATCAACAGAGAGCATGAGGCAGAGGGGCTGAAGACGGTTGTCTTGTGTGAAAATCCTCTTTAAAAGTGTGGGGGTGAATTCCTGGGCCATTTGAAAGTGGTGGAAATGTTTTGGTGATGACTTCAGTAGGGCCAAAACATCACTCAGATTTCTGAGAGGCTTCGGTAGCTTTGTAAGTTGTCCTGATGCCTGCTGATGGATGCAGCAGCTTTGCTGTTAGCTTGTCACACATCTTCCCAGCAGAAAACGATCTGACAGTTCCCATCAGGAACATGCAGTTGTGGGACCGCTGCGGTAGCATGAGATCCAGGAATGAGAGACGCGCTCTCCTTCTGGAGCAACCGGCAAAGCTGCTGGGTTTACTTGTGAAGATGTATTTTTTCTCTCACTATTAAAATCGTAGCATTGTATAAGCAGCAGTGAGATTCTAAGGGGTTTCAGTTTGGGAAAGAAAGCAGCTCTGCCATTTCTTCCCACTGTATGCTTTAACCTGCCATGAAATTGAGATGACTTCGTTGAGAAGCAAAGATAGTTAGCAGCACAGTTTGTATTTACAGTCCCTTTTGGCTTCTCTGCATGAAAGGAGATGTGTAAATAGGACTCTGAAAAAAGGGGAATTGGGGTCATACCTTTCAGACTTTTAAAACGCTGGAAGATTTATATATACCTGAAAGATAGTCCAGCATGGAAAAAATCAGCATTTGCAGCTCTTCGTAATATTCCTGAGTAATTGGGTTGCTTCAATTAAACATTGCTCAGCAGCTCGAAATTCAGACCTGAAAACGGCGCTTCTGTGATGCGTTAGTGTTGTTTGCATTGCCCAGCCCCTGCGTTTCAGCTGGAAGGGTGAGAGCAAGCCAAGCGCCTAAAAGGATTTAAGGCAAGCGGAGAGGAGAGTCTGGTGAGTTTCTGTTGTGGAATTCCTCTTCAGCAGATTCATTTCCGAGCAATCTTAAAGGCAGCATCAGAGAGCGCACACGGGGCACTGCACATCTGAGAGAGACTTGCAAGTATTTACATGCTACATGCTAGCTGACCCAGTTTTCCTTTTACTTCAGTTTTTGCAAGTAGGCAAATAGCTGCTCTTTCCCAGACAGGAAGATCAGTTGCAGATCTGTGCTGTGTGTTCTGCTTCATCCGAAGAGGTGTAATTTGGAGGGGCGGATTCATAACTTGGGAAGATTTCCGTGTTCATTTTAAGAAGCAGGAGCATTCAACATTGGTCACACCATCTGCCTTCAGTCTGTCACGGTGCCACTACCAGCGATTGCTTGGTCCTGTCTGTACTCTCCATGCTTTGGGCAGACGTACAGAGATCCATTAATGATTTTCTGTTCCCAGCACTGTAATGATACATGTTGCTCACACACCAGATATAATAGTCTAGGGTTAGCAGTGACAAAAGGTGAGTTTTGAGAACATACTGGAATCAGAGTGGGAAAAAAATAGTTTTGAGTTTTGTTTTAAGGGCATTTTTTTTTTCCTAGAAGAGACCGGACAGTTTCCCTTTTCGTTTTAGCCAGAAGTTTCAGCAAGTGGAGTCTGGCTTCTGATCATCCTCCAACTTAAGAGGTTTGGATCCAGGCATTTGATTCAGCGCTCTGTACTTATTTAGTCTGACTGTTCTAAAAGTTAATACTCACAGAATTATATTTTATAGCAGAAACGATCTGGGCAGTCCTCACTTTCTTAAAGCTGCAGAAGAAAAATGCAGATTCTTAGAGGAATGTAGTCTTATTCAATAGAGTGCACTCCTGGGACAGGAGAATTTCTGAAGAATCAGGACTGTGACTTGTAATTGCCTCACTACTACTCTGTGGCTGTAGTAGTAACGACAAAAATTTTAGAAACCTCTGTGGTAATTTATCCTAACACATGTTTGAAGATGTAAACCTCATGTGCACTGTCTCCAGTCCTTATTTTCCGATTTCTTCCTATGCATTCCACAGATACTTCCCTTCTATTCAGGACAACCTATACAGCCTATACTTCAGACTTCCCCTTAAGTAAATAGTATGGCTGTGTGTGGAAGGGCTGTGCATTGATGTATACATTTCTTAAGTATTTCTCTTCTGATCCTGAAACACATTCAGATTCTCTGATCTTCTTTGCAAATGTGCAGTTTTGGGGGAGAGGGAGGGAGGCCAGAGAAAGACTTAGGCTGCAGTTCCTCAGGCAGACTGCTACGCAGTCTGACTCTGAAAAGAGTTACTCTGTGAGCATCACTTTTTGATTGCATATTACATTGTACATTACATATAACAAATCAGAGCTGAAAGGGGGTTGCATTGTTGTAGTTGTAGGTAGTGATTTCCGCTGACATTTACACCTCGCTTACTGACCAACCCGCCTCCGTCGCTGTCACTTGCTAGGTGTCAGGGTGCAGAAGGTAATGGAGCAGGCATGGGCAGTAGCTCTTTCTCTGAACTGCTGTTGCTGCCTCTGCTGTTACAGTACGTAGCTTTGATGGGGTATTCCTTTTTTAATGGTTCAGTCAATTGCAGGGAAGGGAAGAGCAGAGTAGCCGATCCCACTGACATCTGGTGACACTGTAGTTAGATGAAGGCTGTAGATAATATACAGTGTCGAAGAGAGGGGAGGAAAGATGCACAGGGGATTCTTACAACTTTTCTGCTCTTTTGGTAGTTTGCTTTTTGTGTGTAGCCTAGTGGCTTGGCTTCTAGTCCTGCAGATATGTTTTTGATTTTTTTTTATTATTTTCTACATATGTGGCTATTCTCTAGCTCATGGGGACTGACAGAGAGTTTTTGCTGTGTGTTCTTGTGCAAGGTGAGCCAAGAGGCAGACAAGATTTAGGATCAAAGTTTTCTGTACTTCTTAGCTGGGATTAAGTTGGGACTAGTTGGCCAAGAGATCCAGTTCCATTTCAGTGGCAAAACCCACAACTGATTTTCAGAATGTCACAAGAACTGCTGGGCTCCTTGAAAATCAGGCCAGAAACATCCAGTTGCAGTTACTTCTTTGGAGACCTTTGATTAAAAAAAAAAAAAAAAAAAAAAAAAAGGGAGGAAGAAGAAGAAGGAGAAAGAAAACCTGGTCTGGTCTTTAAAATCTGGCTTAATGCACAAAAGGGATTAATCCATTTGTGTTAGCAGCACATTAGCATCTGTAGCCCAATCTAGGAAATCAGTCTTTCTGTGCCAGCATGTACCTGCATTAACTTGCGGTTCCCTTGCAGCAGCAGTATGTCAGACAGCAATGCAGTCCTCACAGGAGGGTGATCATGCAGACTGTATTGGGGGCTTTTGGCTATGTTTTCAGATAAAGCAGAGTGCTCCTAAAATATTTCTCTTTGATATTAAGTTTCATTCTCCTTCGCTTTCTGGGTGATGGAATAGCCATGAACCTTTTCAAGAAGGATTTGTTATGGGAATCTGCCATACTCCAGACTTCTTGGCTGTTAGTGTTGCATCTCAAAGGAGATGGACAAACGTATGTGATCTTTGTCCAGCAGTTTTGTTTTGTTTCCCCCTACGGTACCAGTAGGAAAAGGAAGAGATAAAAAGAGATGCCATAGCTGATTGTTCCGAATTAATATCTTATCTGTCTTGGGTTTTTAGCTGGTATGGATAGTATTGATCATTTTTCAGATTGAGACTTCAGAGACTAGTAGCTTCCTGGAAATAATTGCGAAAGGGTGACAGAGATGGACCAAAGGGAAAAAGAATTAAGTGGAGAGTTTCTGACTGACTAGATTCAGTTAAATCAGGCAGTTGAGTGATGCAAGAAGATTACAGCCCTTTTTACCAAGGTCTCCAGACCAAATTAAGGAACATCGGATGTCAGTTTCAGCTGCAGCATTTAAATATGGCTGAGGTTTAATTTGCAACATGATTTGGTCCAGTCCAGGGAGAACAATTAAAAAAAATACAGATCTAAAATGCTTCTTGTTCTTAGACTCTTAAAGCTGCAATGGTAGCTTTTCTTGGCGGGGTTTTCTTGATGCTGGCTGTAGGAGTCATACAGCTCCAGTGCGCGTAGAGAAGAAGTGGCACAGATTAGGGAGCATGTAACAAGACGCTTTTCTCTTTGTGTCCTCGAAATGACCCTCAGAGCGAAGCCAAAGGCATAAGCCATTTTGTGTCACGAATCCTATGCAGCAGCTTTGCAAGGGCAACGCCAATGATTTGAGTTTTATTTTACTGCCTCTCTTTGTGCGAACACAACCTAATCCCCAATTATGATTTTCCAATGGCTGATCACGCTGCCTCCATTGCCTTGTTATGCCAGTTGCATTTTGACCCGAAGACTACTGTGGGATATTTTTCTCCCTTATGGAAATCAAGAATACAAAAGACAGTTGTATAAGAATGTCAAAAGTCCACCAAAGCCCGGAGCAGTAGCAGAAGCTTGATAGATTTAATTACTTCGATAACTGGAAGCCAGACCGCCAGTTTACTGTACAGTTGAAGTCAGAGCTTTGGCAAGTCTTTGGTTGCTTCCAGATGGTGAAGGAATGAGAAAGTAGCAGCAAAACGAGAAGCCCCTTGTCAGATTTTAAGGAGCACGTAATATGATCAATCATATCGTCAGAAAATTCTTTCTTGGCCTAGTTGTACCTAATTCTCCGATCAGGAGATCATCTTCTCTCCCTCCCCCTCCGTATTTTCTCATAGAGGTCAGTATGTTTTTAAGGAGGAATAGCAAGTGGTTTAGCAGTGGAAGATCCGTCACAAGCTCTGGTAATTATTCGATTGTAAATTTGTGCCCACCTAGACCTTGATTGACAATTGAGCATTTTTGCTCTGGCAGCCTAGAGTTTGCAGAGAGCTTGTGACATTTATTGAGTCCTCATGGCATAATAATTACAAATAGGGATTCTCTGCTGAATGTCAGGCGTGCAATGTGTCTTCATTAAAAAGAAAAAAATGATATAAAAAGAAGTTACTGAAATAAGAAAGCATTGTCAGGATTGGCTACTGTTAGCATAACTGGTGAAAGTCATGTTTAAATAGCTGCAGTAGGAGTCCCGGTAAGACTAGAGTTATGTTTCTTTGATTTTCCCCTTTGGAATAACCTCGTGACTTTAAAATCTGTTTTCTTAGTGAAGGCATGTTGAGGCTTCTCCATTTAATTGCCGTGACAGATCTAGCAATCAGTATTAGTGGTATGGGAGTGGAAGCGGTTTCATTTTTTAGTCTTTAGTTGTTCTGGTATTTAAAAGGATCGTTCAGCAGTTGGACCCTCAACCTGTTCTCATTCTCTCTGAATTTTTGCTGAAGAAATCTTTCTCTTCCTCTATTTATGCCTGTCTCTCTCTTGCTAAGTGTCAGCTATCCACAGCTACTTAATGCAGTAAATAACAAGATTAAGTGCATCAGGGAGTATGGAACTGTGCATCATCTATGCCACTTTGCCGTGGATAGATATATGTCTGTGATAAATTCCTAGCTAAGAGTCTTTTTGTATGTGTTCCTCACTAACAAAAGGTGCAATAACAGAACAGATATGCTTTGCATTATGCTCTCGATGCACATATATCCTCTTCTGTGGGGAAAGCTACTTCAGAGCCATTAAGCCTCAGCTGAAAACAGTATGCACTATGTTCCCAGTAGTTTTATTCTGACTTTCAGCACAATGTCCCTGCTGACCTCAATAGCAAATAGATGCTGACAGATATAGATAATAATTCATTGGCAGCTTTGAAGGTGACAACTGGAATATTAAAGCAAATCTGGAACTGGACACAGGGCCAATGCAGTGTCTCTTACATTGCTTTAATGCAGTCTGACTCTGAAGACTTGCTGCAAGAGGCTGCAAATGATGTCTAAATAGAGAGCTATGCAAGTATTTCTGTCCAAGAGCACTGATTAGCTAATGGATGTGTTCATAACTTCATGTCACAGCAGGATAGAGTTTCAGAAAATAATGGAAAGCTGATGTACAACTGATTTACCTCTGAGGGCCAATCTGAGTTCTCAGATGTAACCTGTAGGCCCCCGTAATTTGGTTCACTGTATTTACATATATCCACTGTCATTCTAGAGAGCCTGTTTCCAGCATGATTCTGCAGTCACGTCAGGGTCAGGAGGGGTCAGCAGAGTAATTGGCCGTGAGCTTTGGGAATCCAGATGGGTTAGACAAGTTTCTAATTTCTTGGAGAGACTTTCCATGGAAAAGAGAAGAGGATCTGTGACCAGAGTGTGCCAGACAGGACAGGATCCTGCTGAAAAGATGAGCAGTTTTAGCTTACACGTTGCCCTTCCTTCCATGTTGTTGAGCATGCTGCTTCATTTACCACATTTTGATGTCATTAAAGGGATGTCTGGCCTGGCTCGTGACAAGAACCCATATGTTGATCAGAGAGTAAAATTCAGGCAGGGAAGAAACAATGTCATGTTATGCAAGGAGGCTGCTGCTTGTTAAAAAAAAAAAATAGGATTTGCTATCAGTGAGTTGAAATCTAAACAGCCTAAATGGTCCTAATAGTTACAGGGTTTAGGGAAGCTTGCCAGAGCATAGAAAGCATAACAACTGCATTTAATAACAATCAAGCTACTCTTATAAATATTTGCATATGCTGCTTCAAAGCCTACTACATGGTCATTCATGTACTGCAGTCAGAAAGAAGATGAGGAAAAAGAAGAAGGAGAGGGAAAAAGGGACACTCCGTGTTTTGTAGCTGCTGTAGTAAAGAATGGGCACAACACCAGACAGAAAAGAAAAAGGAAAAGAAACCCTCCAAAGTTTAATAAACACAAAAGGAAATAAAAATAAATCTTTGGAGCATTTATTACAAGCCCTTGATGGAAGGATTAGAATGAAGCTCTCAGCCTTTCCAGTGTGGGTGTATGTGTGAAGTCGGCCTGTCTGGCTTCTTCCAGCAAGAACAGAAAAGTTGTTTACATTTCCTAACTAGCACTGTGCGTATAATTAATTTTTTGATTCAATGGGAGAAATGAAAATTCCAGGGGGGAAACTCTAGTTTGGATACAATTGAATTGAGGTCTTTTTTTCTTGCCAGAAACAAAGCCCAAATCCTAAAAGTGCTATATCAAACAGAATGTTTTGTTTCTCTTGAAATGTCGGTACACTCAGTACTTGTGAGAAAAGCAGTGGAAATGAAGGGCTTAGTTCATCAAACACAACTGTTAAAGGCAAAAGTGTCATCCTTTCGTGGAGCAGATCCCTGACTTGGGGAGTATCTCTAGGAGGAAACAAACTCCTTCATTTCCCCCTTTCGGTTTAAGGGAACTTGAATCCATCGCTCTGCCCTGCCAGGAGCCATGCCTAGGTGTCTGTATGCTATTTTGGGCAGCTGGTCACAGAATGTGGTCAGTCTTTCCTGTTGACACTGTTTCATCTGTAGAAGTATTAATTGGAGCAATATCATGGGCAAGTATCACACTGCTGACTGCACTGCTCAGTATTTTGGAGAGGTTCCCTGCATCCCTCCTGCTGGTGCTACCCTGCTCCGTAGGAGCAGGGCCGTTTTCTGTCCTGGTTGTTAGCATAGGAGCTTAGAGGGTGCCTGGGTTTCAGCCTTTCCCCCAAATTGGACAAAGTCAGTAAGAGGCCCAGAAACCGCGCTGTCCTTGTGCCCTCAGCAAGCAGTCACGTACCACAGTACTTTTTAACCTGGAAGTTTGGACTCCTGCGTGAAAGAGCCGATGAGGTTTCCTCTTGTTCAAGCAAAATAAGAAGAAAAAAAATAAGCCTGTGATGCTCGTATCTTGATTAAGTGTTGAGAGTGCTCAGCTGTTGTACTAAAGGGAGGTAGAGGGATGCTACTTTTACCTTCTCCAACTGTGTTTTGTAACTGTTGTCTCAACTTTACTATGGTGGTTGTGACTATGATTATTACAGCTGGAAGTCTTCAGTGATTTGACATTGAATTAATGAATAATTTAAAGACAATAAAGATGAAATCTTTGATTGCATTTACTATTCTCTCTCTCCAAAACAAAAGAAAATTATGTTTTCTTAGCTACGGGAAACATATTGATTTAATTCCACTCATTAGTGATAATCTTTCAAAGAATACTTAAGGAGTCTGCTCTGTAACAGCATAACTGTGTTTGCAGGCTAGCTTACTCAAAGCTAAGCTGGCATCTCCTGATATCATTGGGCCAGAATCAGAGGGGAGCCCAGATGTGTCCAACTGAGTCTGAATTGATACAACTGTCAGGTTAAGGGGGAGTCACAAAAAGATATAAATTGCATCAACTGAAATCACTTAAAGGCTAATCCAACACCTTGTAAACTCAATACGGTTCCCTGTCCTGATGTTTAAGTTTCATGTAAACCCTAGTTCTGCAGTCAGCCATTCTTCTACAGTAGAAGGGCTCCAGTCAGTAAGAATGCTTTTTTTTTTTTTTTTTTTTTTTTTTTTTTAAGCTGTCCATGAATAAAGCCTCTTTCTGAATTGACTCCTGTGGATGCTATTGTGGGTGATAGAATAAGTAAATTAGATTTCTTCTGTAGGTTTTTGCAGAGTGTGAAATTTATCTTGCAGAAGAAGAAACTTCTATAAGACAAGAATTCATTCCTTTCAGATTGTTGGTGCCTAATAAACAGTAATCTGTGAATGTATATCTAAATCTAATTCAATCTAATCTAAAACAGAGAAACAGAAGGAAAACAAGAAAATACCCCTACAAAGACAGAGCGAGGAACCTGTAGATATAAATCAGAAACTTAATTTAAATCAAACAGGGTTAAATAGGATTTTCTGAATATGAAATACAGTAAAGATGAGCAGGGTTTGTGTGTGCCAGGGCAAGTGCTCATGTACTAGTTTGGCTTATCGACAAGGAATGCAATTGCAGGCTGATGCCTCAAATAAATGACAGGGAAGGACAACTTACAACTCATCCTGGAAGCATCAATCATATATATACATATTATTATGCCAAATTATATTCTTCGTAGGATTAGGTTTGACTGAAGAACAAGTGGTAGTCTCAGAGCTTCCTATAGCAGAAAGGTAAATTTAAGAGACTGTTTCTCCTTTAAATGGGGATATAACCTCTGAACTGCATAGCTTTTATAAACATTTTCAAAATCTGTCAAAATTAAGATGACCGTTAAATAAGGTCAAGCTTTTCTTAGAAGGCCTTCATCGAGAATTTTGAGAGAGACTCAGAGTAATACACTAATGTATTACTCAAGCTTCATGTTTTTCTTTGAGTTCTCATTATAAGATTGCAGCACAAAAATTTGTCAATAAGACTGGTAGGCAAGAATACTGATCATGATGCAGTTTACTTTAGAGCACTGCAGGTGTGGAAATTTGAGAATGCTTCTTTATTATTATTAATTAAAGGGGACCATAAGGAAGCGTGGGATTTCCTGTTCGTATTTGTACCTCTCACACATTTGACCGTACTGAGGAGCTCCTTTGGGAAGTACTTTCAGCAGTTTTTTTGAGCATTTCAATGACTTGTCTTCTCTCACAGTGCATCTAGAGTTGAGACTTAAAATTGTCCTTTATCATCTGAAGATTTTCTCATATCTAGGATTATTTTAGGAGTTCTCACCTTCTGTCTTGTGAATATTGTAAAGACATTAAATATTTTGCTTCATTCTTCTCTTGACTGACTTGTAGTTGGTACTTATTCTGCAGTTAGTCTAAGCCTAGAAAGAATTATTTGAAGAGCTACAACAACCTGCATATTAAATGTGTTACTGAGAGTGGTGCTTCTTTGTATTGTCTGGAGCAGCTACATTGCTCAGAAGCAATATATCAGCTCAGAAAATGCATTCAGATTATAATAACAATGAGTCTAGAGACACTGAATATATGCAATACAGTTTTTAAATTGTTTATTTGTATTAGTAATATGCATATGTATTATTAAAGGTTTAGGCAAGTTATCTTTAACAGCTAGAAATAAAAGTAAATGCATTGGATTTACCTTCTCCAATTGCTCTACATAGAAAATACATATTATGTGTATTATGTCTGTTAAAAAATATGCATATTCCACAAGAAAGTACTTTATTCCATCAATAGACGAATGGGTTAATGTCCTGGATAGCTGTGAAACTGAGGGAAGGTGCTGAGCAGGAGATCTCACTAGGCTTTCTGACAAAGCCTGGCTCTTCCATGGAGGCTTAGCTGCTCACCTCTCTGCTGTGGAGGCTGTCTCCTGGCACTGCTCAGAAAGCCCTGAGTTACTGACTAGTGGGAAAATGCAAACTTTTGGAATTTTTATCTGAAGTCTCTCTGTTGTCGTGGCCCCAGAAAAGCCTGTGAAGTTTGCTTTCTCTGCTGAGAATCTTCGCCTCCCCCACTTACGAGACAATTTTCATCTTTCTTCCTTTTTTATATACATTTCAGTTTTTAAAATGTAAGAGAAGAGGAAACCTTTCTGTCAGCTTGAATGGAGATTTTATCAGGCCCTTTGAGACATTTCGACTCATCTCTGACTTTGGCTCACTGTGCCCACTCCGCAGTTTGAGGAAACTTGCCAAACAACAGGGTGTGGAGAGTGTCACACATACAGAGCGTGTTCAGAGGCCCTACACATGGTTTTCTGTTTGTGCTTTTGGCCAGAATTAGGTGGAACAGCCTGAGATAATCGCTGAACCCTTTAGGGTAATTGGAATTATGCAAAAGTACTTTGCTTCGTAACCTCAGTCAGGATTTACAGTTGGGAAGGAAGAAGAGACTGTTTTGAAACCTAAATTGATACATTTAACACCATTATTAAAAAATTGATTCAGTTTTTCCAAGTGTTTTTTCTGCTCTTCCCTCATGTATAATGAGGAGTGGTTATGTTTGTGACTTTTGCTGCTTCCAAGCAATCAAAATGAATGTAATTATATTTTTGCCTACTATCTTCTTGTCTTTTTATTCCCTTTTTTCTTTCTTCTCTTCTATTCCTATTCTGGTTATTATAATCAGAATAAATATTTTTTTCCACTAAAATTCTTTTGTAACTAAATAGAGAATAAAATCTGAAGCTGGCTAATTTATACTTTATCTATACTCCAGATTCAGGGGGGACATGGGATTCAGAAAACATACAGAACAAACGATCTGCAGTTACATTTGTCTTCTTAGCAGATCCGATGAACTGTATGCAAGTCTGAAAGCATTTGCCAGACACCCACTGTTATAAATTTTTTCCAATTTATTAGTATCCAGGATTTTCCACCAGTATGTTGAAAGAGCAGGGTTAAATGCACACCCTGAAATTCAGTTGGAAATGGTTGTTAATCTCTACTAATTTGCTATTCCTATAATCAAACACATGTGGTCTGTTTGTTTTTTTGGGGGGGGGGTTAAATCGTTAATAATATTAAATTGGCCATTGGAAAGTGAATCATGCTACAGATATTTCCCTCACTGGTTCCTGAGGCTGTCTTGTATTACAGTGGTTGAAAGAACAATGTACTTTATCATTTTAAAAAATTACGCTGACTTCTTGCAGATGCCATCCCACCAAGCTATTACAGCCTTTACTTCAGAATCGTAAGATTTGACGTCTCAGCGATGGAGAAAAACGCTTCCAACTTGGTGAAGGCAGAGTTTAGAGTCTTCCGACTGCAGAACTCAAAGGCACGGGTATCGGAACAACGAATAGAACTGTATCAGGTAAAGCTCTTACTCTGCGTTATTGCGCCGCTGCCTCCTCGCGATGTTCGCCGGGCCTAACGCACCTCACCTTTGCACAGATGTGATGCCTCTGACTTCAGCGCAGTTACTTCTGGTCTAAATGTTGCTGAGGAGGGAAAGGATCAGGCCTCCCAGGCAAAAGGCTTGGCCGAGTTGAAAAACTAATTTGAGGTGTCTTCAGTGAGCAGCCTAGTAAATTACTAAGAATAGTAAAATTTTACACTTCCCTATCATTTTTCATTGCAAAATCTCAAAGTGCTTTGTATGTATGAATTCTTTAGTTTTCACAGCACTTCTATGAGGTATACTAGCATTATACCCATTTAACAGGTAGAATAAACCACAGGGAAAAGTAAGTCTCATTTTTCAAAAGCAACCTCCCGTTTCCTGTGCCTCTTCTGGAAACATCTTCCAAAATCATATGAAACTTTTCTAGGAAGTAGGACACTAAGGACTCAGGACGCAGGACTCTAAGCTTCACCACAGAGTAACAGAGGAGGCTTTTTAAAGTTAACTGTTGATGTCTGGCCTTAAGTAAATGACGGAACAAGATATCAAACAGTAATCCTAAAGCATCTCTGTCTCCTAGCTCCTGACCTATAATATAGTGTACACAGGAGAAGTGAACTTCCTTTTCTGTGGCCTGTGCCCTGGATAAGGCTATTAACTGTTCCTTGCAGAAACGTCATTGTTAACAGAGTTTCAAAGCGGAGCAATTTCAGGCTGATTCGTTTCTGTAGGGTGGCCCAGGGGTTGAAGTGAGAGAACGGGGAATTCTCTTAGTGAGGAAAGAGAGAAAGAAAATGACTGGATGACTCCAGTTTGTTTTAAAACTGCATTGCACACACCAACCAACGACATTAGATGATTTATGAGCTTAGTTAGATGGTGTTATCACCAATGAAGCAAATTCAGTCCTGTATAGGAACCATCATAGCCACCCAGAACAGCCTCTATATGTTAACAAGCTTTAGTAGAGGTTCTCCTAGCTAGGCAGTGCATAATGTAGCACACACTAAACTCTATAAAAGTCAACTGCACAGAATCTGCATGCTTGTTTGTGCAAATCTTTTCCAAAGCGTATTTCATCTAGAGCTAGTTTCTCAGTTAGTTACTGAGAAACACCACCAAAAAAAAAAGAAAGGGGGGGGGGTTTACTTACAACAGTTTTATGCGGAGCAAACCTTACGGTTGTTTCAGCAACCTGGGACTTGTTCTGCAGAAAACTCTGCTAGGTAAGATGCCATTTTGTAAAACAGAGCACACTGAACTCTGCTTTGGCTGTTTTTCTGTGTTTTTCCCATTTCTGTTAGCTGTGCCTGAGTACTGCCTTGAATTTACAGTCCAGTTCAGGACTTAGGGTCTGGTTCAAATCCCATGGGTTCAAATTTGAGTTAGTCTTCTCCCACACTTTCCATATTCACATTTTCCATCCCAGTGTGCTCAAGTGCAAATTATATTTCTAGGTACCAGAGACAGGGGAATTCATGTGCTAGCTAAAGTGACTGTGTAAGCCAACCTGAGAGACCAACAGCAGCAAAAGATGCACGCGACTCTTTGAACGTAGCAGAAGCGTGATTCCCAACTGAATGTGGTCAGCAGGTGGTCACTGAATGCTTGACTGTAAGATTGCAACCAGGCTGTGCAGCCTGAGAACAGGCTGGGAGAAAAGTTGACTAAACGCCGTGTCATTTGTTAAAAGATAAAACTAACAGGAATCTTTGATGAACGTTGCTGATATTCTCAATTTATTACAGTAATCACAGGGAGTTACACTACATCTCCCCATGACATTGCCCCACCAGCCTGTAAAAGCAGTTGTTTGTTCTGACTTGACCTCACTGTTCAGACATCCTAGAGGAGACAATAATATCTTTGGGCTTCCTGTTGTTTTACTTTTGAGAGTTGTTAATCAGCCACCTGAAAGGAGTATGCTGAGCGTGCCAGAGCTCAGCTCATTGCATTACCACGTTTGAAGAATGTGGGATACAAAGGGTTCAGCAGAGGTAGAGAAGAAAGAGCCTTTGCTTGGCTGAGAATTTGCCTTGTGATGAGAAACAGCTGGAGCTTATTTGAGAGAGCATGACTCCAGCAAGCCTGTGCCCATGGAAATGACTGCCACCTGCATCTAGGGCTGGTATGTTAGTCCTTTATATAGCTGATGAGTAAAGCAACTTACTTTCTGGATTGGGTGAGGGACAGTGAGTGATGTGTTAGATGAATAATGCATGCAGGTTACTGCAGAATTAAATCTTTTCTATATCAAATAACAGCAAGCTAAAGGAAGCTAGCAAATGTTAGATATATTATTTTGCTTCTTTGCCTGTAGAGGGGCAAGCTGTCTCTGGAGCGTTTTTCTTGCAGAGCACCTATCAAAATGATAGAGCTGCCTGTTAGTGCTTCTTGCTTTATTTCTTATAAGCTCCAGATACTGTGTAGCCTTCACCTTTCTGCTATTTCTTTTCTTTTCCTTCAGTCATATTTATCACTTCTTGCAGTCTGGTATGCAGCTTTCTGCAAAAGCTTGTATTCAGATACTCATTTGCTTCTCTGATGGCTGATCTGAAGTGCATGGATTCCTTATTACAACTCTCGCTGTAGGAGAATCACGGTCCATAAATACTGCTAAGTCTGATTTCCATCACACTTGAGGGTAGCATGCAGTGAGTGTTTCACAGGAGAAGCAAAAGCAGGGAGAAGTTGGAGAGAAGGGTGTACAAATCAGAATATGACTTTTAGCGAGCAGAAAGAATGTAACGCAGCTGAAAGTGGAGAAAGGTGAGTGGAGGTATTGGTGCCTTGGTGATGCAGGAGGAACTTCAGAACAGTGCAGTGATGGAGTATCAGAAAAGAACAAATACGTTAGAGTAAAAGAGGAGAATGAGGAAGATGCACATCTCAGTAGGAGTGAGAGAGGCAAATACATTTTCCAAGGGTTGAAGAATATTCTGGGCTTCTGTGCTTCCAATATTAAAAGCCATGCATGGACAGAGCCTCACAGAGGAGATTGCTAATAGAGTTGGCATGTGTGCCTAATGTTCCTCTTCCACACAGAAACACTGCTTTCTGTCTTCTTGTGAGATGTGTGCTGGCTGGGTTTGCCAGGGCTCTGTCCAGAAGGAGCAATGTGATTTTTTTTTTCCTTGCATAATCAACACTTAATTACTATTTTTTTTTCTCCCACCAAGTTCAGGGTTGCTTAGTGTTTTGTTTTGTTGAATTCCCCTTGATGAGGGTTTTTATAATTCTTCTCACTTGTTTCAGGGACTGATTGTTCATGTGTCTCCTCCTCTTTCTATGTCAAGCAGAAGGAGGAGCAGAAATCATCTAGGGAGAGCAGGAGCTCACCTGTTATGATTCCTTGGGAAAGCAGCCTCCCTGGACATATGCAGATCTTTTGCTCTCCTGGAGCACTCTAATTCTATCCAGTGGCAAATTAATAGTGTTATGCACCAGTGGTACAGAAAAGACAGTAATACTCTGAATTTTAGGAGTGGCTAGAGAGGCAAGCAAACAAAATACACATATTTCTCTTTCTGTTTTTTTTTTTTTTTTTTTTTTTTTTTGTGTGTATGTGTATGGTTCTCTGACCTTACAGACTTATTTCTTAAATTGCAGGAGGGGGAGGAAAAAAAAAAAAAAAGAAGAGACTGCACCTTTTTGTCTAAGCTTCCCCAGGGCTGGCACTTGGCTCTTTATTCCAAACCACATCAGAAAAGGACTCTGTGTCCTTGTTTGCACAGGTTCCAGTAAGGCAGTTTGGGGCTATTTGGCATGATGAGCCCATGCCACTGTGGCCTTGGAGCAGAAACAGCAGGACCCTGTCTCCACCTGTCTCTGCTGTTAGCTCTCCACTGCGTCAAACAAGGCCCTCGACAGCATTGTACAACGTGCTTTCCTCCAGTGTCGTGTCTCAAATGGTCCGCTGAAGCCAGTGGGTGACTGGTAATCCCTGAGAGTGGAAACGGTTTCCTTTAATGTCTGTTTTCACCAAGAATACTATCCTTGGTATTTAAGGATTAGTCTACCAACATCTGTGTGTTCCTGTACAGATGGGAAGCACAGTGCACATATTAAGTGATCTTATGATGGAATATAATAAAAGAAAACTCACAGAAGTAGGAATTGTTTTTCTATAAGATAGCCAGGAAGAGAGAGCAGCTTTTTTATCTATGGTAAATGAAGCCACAGAGAATTACACTTATTAAGGACATTATCCTTTCTGGTGTTCCTTTTCCCTGAAAGTGAGGGTTAACACGTTCATCATGGTTGCTGAACATCAGCACTTTGGAGAGTGGGAAGCTGGAGGGAAGTAAGGCAGCGGAGGCTCAGATGCAGAGCTCTTTTGTGCTTCTTTTCCCAAGTATGTTCATGTGATGCACTTTTTAACATACATGAAGTCTTCAGAAAATATTAAGAGGATAAAGTACTTTGGGGCAAGGGAGGAGGAATAATATTAAATAAACAAGTTTTAGCATCCTCCAGTGGGCCTTGCTATGTTTTTAAAGATTTATGCCAAATGCGGGCTTTATTGGAATTTGATCAGATAAAGCTCAGTTGTTATGGGAATGTCTTTGTTCATCAGTTTTCCTGCCTGCTTTGAAGACTTCATCACATCTTTCTTTTATTAAGGTGCTTCTGTATTTATGAATAAAGCTCCTGCACCCTTCAGAAAAAGCTTGTCTTTTATGAATAAGCATTCCAGAAAATAAATAGGCATCACCACAAAGCTGGACAAGTGAAAACCCTGGGAGGGTGAAAAACAGTTGTTCAACGAGTGTTGTGGTATTGTTTTTAAGGTAGTTTTATTATTGTATAGACTGTCAAAAAATAACAAGTAGTAATTGCTTCCTATGGAAACCATGCCATGTTTTGGTAACACATCATAAAGCATCGTGAAAAATGCGGCTGAAATGCTGGGTTTTGTTGTTGTCATTATCTGAGGCTGCTGGATGTGTGGGTACCTGCTAGGCTGTGGAGCAGGGGAATGTACCATGTGAAATATTAGAGGAAGAGAGAGCT
Source organism: Rhea pennata (assembly GCF_028389875.1). NCBI lineage: Eukaryota > Metazoa > Chordata > Aves > Rheiformes > Rheidae > Rhea > Rhea pennata. The sequence goes on along the minus strand of NC_084665.1, from coordinate 23,418,438 downwards.
GAGTCAGAGTAAACATACTGCACCATGTTGAAGCCCAAGGGGAACATCAGTTTACAGTGAAGAATTTGAAGAAAGTGGGAGCAGAATTTTGGCCCTTTTCTCCTTTGTCAGGAGAGCCTGGTCCCCACCAAGTGCTCTTGTGGTGTTCAGCCAGGGCTGAAGAATCAGAGCCGCCTACACGCCAGACAGCATTAACCCCAGTTTTTTTAAGGGCTTCTTTCTTCACTTGGAGGTATAAGGAAGAAGATGCTATGGAACATATTACCCTATTATGAGTCAGATTTAAATTTAAACCACAGTCAGTCTTTCAAATACCTTACTTCCAGTTCAGACAGTGTTTTGTCTTGTTATTCAGTTAGAGAATAAGTTTAGAGTGAGCTACGATAAATTTGGGCCAAATCTCAGTAGTGCAAATCTGAGGCAATTTACACTAACTACAGTAGAGCTACTCCAGATTGATCCCAGTATAATCAAGAGCAGAGGGGCCTTTTTTTTTTTTTTTGCCAAAAAGTACAGTCTCTCATGTCACAGAACAAAATATCAGGAAGCAGGGTTTGTGGCTCTGAACTGGCGCAGAATATCTGTATTACATATATCACCTGGGGCATTTGATTTTAATTGACTGCCATCGCTGTGACCCACATGAAAAGTAATGTATTTGAATCTCACAATTTTGGTATTGCTCTCCTGAAACCAGACTCTTGTAATCTGAAGGGTTGCAAGATTACATTATTTGGCAAATGTACAGTGCTCTTTGAAGTGCCAAGCGCAGTATAACGTGTGGGCCTAATAACTTTCTACTCTACCAACCTCTTCCCCCCCCCCCCCGTTCCTGAACCCCCCCAGCAACTACTCAGGCCTAGGGGATCAGAAGTAGTTGTTCGCAGTACATTTCAGTCAGATTGCTTTCTGTTTGTTCCAGAATCTTTTTTTTTTTTTTTTTTTTTTTTGGTCCAGATACTGTATCCCCTACAAAAATTCAGTACTTTTGAAAGTGTGTATAGAGTACCTTTGGCAAAAAAAGCTGCAAGCGTGGGTTAGGGGAAGTATTTAACACTGCGTCATATTCACTGTGACTTGAGAACTTACCTGCAATGCAGCCACCTCCTGCCAGGAACAGAGCAGTTACTGAAGACGACTTGAAGGATATAATATCTCATTAGCTACTGGCACGAGCTGATGCGTCCTCCCAGCTATGGACTACTGCGTGCAGAAAGCTAGGACACTGAGCTAATGGAGAGATTTACTGCCCTTTGCGATATGTATACGTTAGGGGGAGCATAGGAATGTGCAGCAGGTCAGAGGCAGTCCTCTGGCTCACGGGGTTGAACTCCCGCAATTAAAGCTGCAATCCGTCGGAGAAACCAGAGTATGCTGAGAGACGCACAAGTTTCAACCAAGCCGAGCAGCGTGATAGCCGTCATGCTGAAGAATGTTAGGTTGCCTTTCTAGCTCTGCACTAGGAAGCCCTTAAAGAGGAGGAGGTTGTGCGAATGTTTTGAGGTCCATGGAGAAGGCGGCATTCAGGAGAAGTGGGGAGCATTGTCTTCAGGGCAAGCTAGCCAACAGAAGTGACTGGAAGAAAGCAAAAAGATCAAGTCTAAGGCCAAAAGAGGGAAAACCTTGCTATAGAGCCGTTTCAGACTTGAAAAGCAGGTGGCAGACCCTCAGCAAAAAGACTCCAAAAAATTCTCTCAGCATCACTCAGACAGCAGTAATGGGAGAACAAAATGACTGTGGGCCTCCTTAGGCTTTGCTTCCCTTTCTCAGTACTGCACCTATGAGGAAAAGCTGTGGAAGAGAGGTGTAGGAAAAGAACATGAAGCTTTGTTGGCAAGGAGCTTGTATGGTAGATAGTGAAATAGGCTGTCAGGGACAGGACCAAGGAAAAGCCAGAGGTTGTGAGACCTGTGCTTAGTGGGGAGATGAATACGGGAGTACCCTGCAGGACTCAGGGGGTTTGGCTAGGAGACAGGAGGACCCACTCTGTTGTCGTTGACTTTGGCTCCTCTTTGTTGATATTTTAATAAAACATAATGTGCCTCTGGCAAGTTACAGCTAAATACTAGATAAGTTTACAGGATTTTTTGTTTTGCTTCATTTTACATAAAATCTTTCTTTGGAGCTATCTTAAAATCTCTTAAATGGCAGGAAATTGCACTCAGTATTTCAAAATCTTCCAGGAGAAGGACCCCAGACCCTCCGCTCTTGTTTATTGCTTATGCAATGCAGAGTCTTCCTGCCAGGTTAAGCATAAATCAGACTGAACAGCCTCAGGGCTGCATCCACAACTTATACTGCACATGTATCTTCAGTGGCACGAGGAAGGCCTTGCTTGGGGAACAAATGGGGAGGAATCCCTTCGCATGATATGTTCTCTTCCCTTAGGCTCTTGCTGTCACCGCAGGGTGATGCAACGAGCCAGTCATAGTGATTCCCTAAAATATCTGACGTCCCCTCCCTTTTTGACCTGCTTTAGCCATTCATCTGTTTACCCTTTTCACACTTCACCTTCTTTCACCTTTACGTGAGTAGCAGCCAGCACAGTGAGGGAATCTTGATGCAGCTGTAGCCCATCCAGATGTAGAAAGAGTTGGGTTATGCGTGCAATACGTTCTTTTTATTTGCAAGTTTGCATGAAGAACGTGTCTGGCAAGTTCTGAGCAGATGGATCAGAGAGCTATAGCTTTTTAAAAACTTTGGCAAGTACTCCATACCTTTGTATTTTGGCAGGCAATCTGCATCTCATATACTAGTCTCTAAAGATTCTGCCCTCAGTTTGAGCCTGATTCAGAGACCTTTGCAAGTAATGGAAAGACTTCCATTGATAAACAGGAGAGCTATAAACCCCTTCTGACTCCATAGCACTGAAAGCAGAATCTGACTTACTCTTCTGCAAAAGCAGTTACAAAAGGAGTTTGAAAAATCACATGGAGAATTTTCAAAAATCTGGCAGTTGGTCTCTTGCACTGGTGGTGATAAGAAAAAGCAAACATTCTGATAGCTGGTAGACTTTTGATTATCTTGCAAAATGTGCTACTTGGAGGTATTACACTTTACAGCTTACGTTTTCACATGCATTGAATAAGAAATTGGAGAGAAGAGGTTGTAGTAGTTTGCAATAGAATTAAGAGTTTGCTTATCCTTGTGTCCAAGACAGTATCCAAGGCCTTGAACAAGAGAGTGAGAAAGGATTGAGAACTAACATGGAGGGTAAATTTCAGAAAGGACTGGGTGAAGTCACAGAGCTGTCTGAAGAGGCCTTTGAAATTTGAAATTAGGCAGCAAATAGCACATACAAATTTTGAAGCCACAAGAGGCCGCATATGCAAATCGTAGGAATGTAGTTATATTGCACAGGGCTATATTTTTGTCCCTTGCAATATTCTGTTAATTCCAAAGAGGTTATCCTAAATGTCTGATTTCAGCCATGATGCTGAGTATAGCTGAACTTATCTCTGCTCTAATGTTAACCAGCACATAACTTACCACTGGATCTTGTTGTCCGGACTTACTTACTTTGAGATCATAAGTACATGTTAGGTTATTTCCATTATTGTGAAAGGCCCTTGAAGTTCCAATGGAAACCACGGATAATGACTGATAAGTAAGAGAAAGATTAGTAAGTCCACGAAGATGTTGTAATACAACAACATCACAGAAGTCTGAAATGATAGAGAGGGGAAGGAAGGAAGTTATCAGGGAGCCAACAACATCTGGAGGGAGGAGATCAGACAGTTCAGAATAAATGGAGAGAAAAAAACAGATTAATGAGAAGCTTTTACAAGATAATACCATATTTACTTTTATTTGGCGATAGCTAGAAACTACGCTTTCTGATTGCAGTTACCATCCTGAGTTCCAGGTCAACACAGAAGACAAGATAGGTATTCTTAGGTATCTTATTATGTTTTGCAAGTTCATCAGCTTGTTTTAAAAAAAGCATACATTGCCAAAATACATCCTACCACTTGATGACCATAGTTCTCAAACCTAGTTATAAAATACCCTTGTTGCTAAAGTGTAGCCTTTGATATGTGCCTCCGGTTTTCTTGGCTTCAGTAGATGTATGTCATTGACACATCAGCCTGTTTATCATCACGGCTGAACCACCGCCAATTTTTTATTTATTTGCTTTTTCGGAGGTGATGAATTTGTTAGCCCAAAACTATTGCACTGTAAGTTATGTTTAATTGTAATTTTCCTGTTTTTTCACATCTTACTGTGGTATCTACAGGAAAATAAGAGTATTTACTGGTCAGGCCATCAAGCCTGAAATAAACTAAGCCAGTTGCTTTTCTGGAGCTCTAGTTATTTGAAAGAACCAGTGTGTTTTCGGTGGAGCTCTTTCCTGTGATGTGTGTAGTGAGTCACAAAGACGGGCTGTACTGGAGACTGCTTTCAGTAGTTATTGTTTAGAATACATACACTAATGTTTTCATTCAGCTATCCCCTACTTTAGCTGCCTACATATATATGAGAAAGCAAGTAGACAAACATTTGAGCAAAATATTTATCTGTTTCTGTTAACAGTGTCCTGGATCTTGGAGTTTTTTCTTCTATTCATGTTTTTGTTTTTTAACTGCTACAAGTACGTTGACATGAAGTACTGGTACTTGGATTTTTAACAGCCTCTGATTTGCCTCGTTTTTTTAAAGAAGACATGTATCTACTAATTTTTTTGAAACGCTTTTGTTTATTGTTATGATTTATATAGCGCTCTCAGTGTATTTTATGGTTTATAAGATATGCACTGACAATCATTTTCCTTATTTTTATATTTGGAATTGACCTATAGTGATAGAGTTATACTTGTTATACAAGTTATTCTTGGGAGTATTAGCCCATAAATAGTTTTATCCTCCAATATTTTTATCGATAGTTCAGTTTTTTGATACTTAAATAAAAAAAATAGTTAAGGCACTCCCATTTTGCTGACAAATAAACAGAGCAGGTGGCATAAGTATTTTAGAGATCAGTCTTTTCTGGAAACTCATTTGTTTTTCTTCTGCAGCCAGTTTGAACCATGTCACTACTAATTGCACAGATCATGGTGATTCAGGCTATGCTTGCAAGGTGGTATCAGGGTCAAGTCTCCTCGTAATGGACAGAGAGGAACACAGAAAAATTACTGCCAGCAGAGCAGAGAATCTCCCCTTTAAAAAACAGGACTGGGCAGAATGCCTCTGTAGAGCTAAAGAGCAGAAGATCTCAACAGGATTAATAACATACCAGAAATCTGGTAGACTTGATGGAGGAGGCATGTAAATGTTCGCACCACTGAGAACACCGACGGTGCTTCCCAAACATATGAAGATGTAGAGGCAAGAGCAATTTTTTTGCATTTGTCTGTGCTGCTTCCTCAGCCCTTTCCAACAATTACCTACTTTATTCAGTTATCTAAATGAATTATTTATGTATTTATTTTTCCTTATAGTGCTGACAGTATCTTTATGTATGTGATTTCTAGAGATTCTTCATAGGTATTTTTAAGATTTTTAAAATACATTTTTAAGATACGTCAGAATAGAAAAACAGTGGGAGAAGGATTAGCAGTGCACATAGAAAATGATATCTAGAAGGCAAGGCTCAAGTATACAAGATAGTATGACAAGAAGAGTTTAATAAGAGTTTTGGCTAAGAATTTGCTTTCAGGAGAAGGGGAGGAATCTCATCCAAAAAGAGGGACAGACAAAAGAAAGCTGATGTTTTTAAAATTTAAAGCAATGCTACTGAAGGAAAATTCCTGTGCACCCTGGGCCAGAAGGATGCTAGATAACCTTTTCTTAACACTTGAACCCATTCAGCTAATTCCCACATCATATAATCATACGCATATATTCCCAGTGTAATTCTTTCTTAAAAATGGCAACGATGCATTATCCCTATGTTGAAAGCAGGACCAAACAAACAGATCTACCTAGAACAACATCCTATATTTAAAGGTTGCAGAAATTTTGTAGAACTCGAATTTAGAATATTTTGATCTTGGGCTTTCACTCATGCATGAGTAAAGGTGTGCAAGCTCGCACCTGTGTGTATGCACTTTTTGTACGTTGTCAGCTACTTGTGCGTGCAGATGTTCAAACGTGCTGCTTGTGAGTGAGGGGGATGAGGCTGAGTGTGTGGAATTTCTGTCTCCTACTCATGCAAGTGATTGAATCTGGCATTTCCAGATGCACCAAAGGAAAAAAAAGGGGGGGGGGGGCTAGCAATTCAAGTTGTGATTCAAAGGGATATCAAACTCTTTATGCCTTTTTAAGAGGGAGTGTTTAAACAAGATGCAAGAGGACGATGATAAAGAATTAAGTGGAACTTTAAATTGTAACCTCTTTTACATGCAGATTTTAAGTCTTCCTTCTCTCCTGTGTTCTCTTTTCTTTGTCTTCTGTTAATACTTTCAGTGTACTGAAAATGTAAATTAGATTTTACAGATAAACTCTTCTGGCCAAAGGCCTTCGCTTTTTAGTCTTTCATTTAGCTCCTGCAAATACAAGTCGTACAACAATATTTTGAGCTGATACAGCATTAAAATTGAAATCTGATAGTGGAGTTTGATGTGGTTATGATGGGCCAAGTACAAAGGCAAGGTAAAGCAATGTTTATAGGTAAAGGTAATATCTCTTCTAAGACCAGTCAGAATAGTTGGAAGAAGTAGACAAACTTTGAAGCACAAAAGCTGCAAGGCATACAAAAGGCTGTGCATTTTTTGCAGCAAAACTAGTTGATCTAGTAGTGAGATCTGAGAGTGTCAAAGTACTGAAAGAGAAGTTTCCCAAAGGAAATGGGCTTAAGTTTGCATTGGAAAAAAAGGACATGTTACTGAAGCAGAAGGTATGACCAGAAATTAAGTGCAAAGTAGTGAACCAAAGGGGGAAGACAACAGAGAAAACCTAAAATGCTGATGTCATAATAATTTGTGGAACACTTATTTGAAGAACATGTTGTATCTGTGGATACAGGTCAGAACTTTTTATAGCATGTACCACCATGTAGAATGCAGAGATTGAAGCAGATTTGCTAATCTCACCAAGTATGGCCCTTCTCACACTTAGTAGCTTTTTACCTAAGAACTACTAATGCCTGCTAAGCCCATGATGCTGATCATGGAAATTACTTATGCTGTACTTAGCTCGTGACCCTTTAGCTCATTCCTCCTGGCATAATTTTCTTCCAGAACACACTGCATAAACAAGTTGGAGAGAAGCCTTGCTTTCAGCTATCACAGTATGGATCATATGGAATAGCATTCACAGCTCTTTTAATCCACACTGATGTCATCCTATCCTTCTGTTTTGAAACCCGCAAATGCTTTTCTTATCATTCAGTTCATAGGTCAGGATGGATTTTCTCACTGCCTTTGAATATGTGTAGTGATCATCTCTTCTACTTTCATAAATGCCTTCCATGCCAAGTACATACTGACAGTCCTTGACTTTGTCTTTCTCTGGGAGTGGGATTGGGATAAAGACATTCTCTTTTGGATTCTAAGGTGCAGCTGAGTCTTCATAACATACTGAAGACCAGTTACTGTAAACAGTAGGTTACTCTTAACATATTACTTATTTTTAGATCCTTACATCACTGCCAAACCTGCTGTGAGGTATGCAGTTTCTGGAGTCTTTGGAAAGATGACTATGCAGAAAGGAAGGGGAGAACCAAATTCATGTGTCTCTTTTGCCTTCTTTTTTTTCCTGCTCTCAGACATATCTGTGCAGAATGACAACTGTGTTGTGTCCTCAGAAACACAAGGCAAAATTATATTTGTGCTTCTCGGGGACTTTTCCAGCAGTGATTACTGATGCTCTTATCCCTCTGGCTCTTTTGAGCAATGAGAGCCTCCTTGCTGCTGTCAGACTCTCTATAAACAGTTGTTCAAACACTTTGTTTGAAGGTTGCCTCATAGAAAGGGGCCCCAATGTTAAATGTTTGAATGCCCTCAATTTCTACCTAAGGGCATTTCATAACTCTCTGAATTTAAACCAATATCTTCCCATGTCTTTCCACTTCCCTAGTCCTACTGTAAATGCCTTAATCAGAAGGAAGAGGTAGAGGTTATTATACTGCTGTCCTCTCATAAGACAAATGTTATCATTTGCATCAAATGTACTGTGGGCATTTGAGCAGTCTAGCGCTCCAATGAAATAAAAGGGGAGACTGTACATGTTGGGCATGTAGAATCTGTTTGTTTCAGTGTTGCTTCTTTTTCATTTTGAAAAACATAATTTTATCATGATGACATAATTTCACACCTCTTTTGAAATATTTTTCTTCACATATTTTATGCAGTTTCACCATTGTTTTACACCAGCACAGTTTGCTAGGTGTCAGGTAATCCAGGTTGAGAAAATAAGGGGAAACAATGAGAAATGTCTGCCAGTTACTCATTTGCAGATATACTTGGGTGGTTAAATAAAGGAAGAACCCAAAACAATGTACAAAGTCATATGACTGACATGCCAAAAGTTACAAAGTGGTGTTATCATATGTTCTTGGTTAGAATTGACTTAACATTGCATTGCATTCTGTCTCCCTGCATCACAAAACTATCAACATAGTAATAACTAGGAAACTAGAAAGCTGTTAGCAGCCAACAGCCCAATTATTTTCTTTCAAAAGTTAGAGAAAGTAATAGCAGTCTCTGCCTGTGTGTGGGAAAGTGCTTGCTCAATTGGTTAGGCATAAGGAGGACTTGACATTCTAGGCACACGTTGCTGTGTCTTGAAAGTGAGGAGACTTTTTTTTCTTAAAGGTGATTTTGTTGGATGCTCCGTAGCTAGCTTTGATAAATCTTCCGACACAAATACTGACCAATTGAGATCAAAATCTGGACAGAAGCAACATCATCTGTTGCACAAATCCATGTGCAGCCAAGTTTCACACCTCACAGAGTTTCCACATGCCCCCAGATTAGCTGTATGAATTAGCTGTGTGTATACTTTTTTCCTGTTTTTAATTTTAATATGTAACCAGTAACAGAACTCAAAGGGAAAACTGGAAGCATTAATAAGGCAGCAGTGCACAGTTTAGTTATGGGTGAACAGTATAACATCTTCGTGTACTGAACATATTAAACAGGTTCTCCTTCAGCATCTGTTATGCTGTAGCCAGTGCAAGTATTACTGAATATGGTAAAATAACTTCCCTTTTCATGTCCTAGTTTATTGTGATCTCTTGTCCTCTTGTGTTGCAAAATAAGAGTTCGTTACAGTCTTTTTATATGTTTTTTCTTAATACGGAATATACAATAGTGTTTTACTTGACAACGTAAGCCGATTTCTCTAGGGTGTTTTCATATTGCCTTTATCTCCCCATACCCCTAAGAAAATTCTTTATAAAGCAAAGAGAAAATGTGGGAATACATTTCTCATTTTTGAGAGCCAAACATCTTTAGTTGTGGGATGCACTGCAGCAGTGACAGGGCAAAATGGTGCCGTGGCTGTACCCCTGCACTTATAAGTGTGGAACAACCGGTGATGGATAGAGACAGTTTGCAGCACAATTCCTGAGAGAAATGAGACATGAAAGACCAGGTTAGACAGTCTCCTTTACCACAGTAGTGAGCTGATTTAGTCCCTGTTCTTGTTGCCGTTAAAGTAGGTAGTAAAGATTTTGTCAAAACCATGTACTAATCAGAAACACACTGTTGCTTTCCTGTACTGAAATAAACTGACAACATGGCCAAATGTTCATCTGCTATGTAGAGGCTTGAGTTTTTGCTGCTATTTTAGCTGTCTGTCTTTGTTTTATTTTGATAAAACCTACTATATTTTAATCTATAGGCAGTCATATTTGTTGTTTCTTGCAGGTTCTAAAATCCAAAGAATTATCATCACCAGGACAGCGCTACATTGATAGCAAAGTAGTTAAAACCAGAGCTGAAGGAGAATGGCTATCTTTTGATGTCACTGAGGCTGTACATGAATGGCTCCATCACAGAGGTGACAACATGGGCACTTTCCCCTCGCTCCTGACCCAGCTCCTCCTCTTAATTCAGCACTATTTCAGGTTCACTCCACATGTGAAAATCAATTCCACTTACTTTCGTGTTTTGCAGACAGGAACCTTGGATTTAAGATAAGTTTACATTGTCCGTGCTGCACCTTCGTGCCTTCCAATAATTATATCATCCCAAATAAAAGTGAGGAGCTTGAAGCAAGATTTGCAGGTAATGAAAGAAAAAAAATTCTTAAAATGTTATGATACGTGCTAACTGTGGAGAGAAACAAAGAGCTCTTACTATCTCTTCAAAATAGAATTCAACTTATTGAGTAAAGCTTACTCATTTGAAATCTTGATTCCCAACTGGTAGTAAATGGTATTGAAGGCACAAGCATAAAACTGTATCAGCTGAACTATTCTGAAAGCAAATGGTACAAATAAGTTGTTTCATTCCATGAATTCAGCTTTGATGTCTTTAAATGTTGCTGTTACAGTTTACAGCACTGGGTACACATGCATTCAATTTTGGATATTTAGGAGACCTGGGAAGACAAATGGACAGTAGACAATCCAGTGTTGGATAGTCATGAGAAAACTTGCTGAGTGCTTTCTAACTAAACTTTTTGACTGCTGTCCATCCTAGTATTGTGATGGTTCAGCGAAGATGACAGCTGGAAAGTTGAATTAGGATCACATGTGGCACACATGTAAGCTGCTTGCAGTAGATCTGTGTGTGATTATGGTGCATTTTAGAAGTGTGTCAGAGAAAACAATCCTTGGCATGGCAAATTTTCAAAGTTTAGGCGACAGGCGGCTAGTTTGCTCATTAACTCCCCCAAACAAGCAAGAAAGGTAATTCTAATGGGAAGGGCACAGTTCCCTGAGGAGTCACTTCCGTGACATAAAGACATTGAATACTGGCTGCCTGCTATCCAAGAGTGACAAATCATCTCATGTCTAACTTAAGCTGCCTGTTAGCAGCTGTCAAAGCTAAACCAGTTACCCAGTCAATGGGGGAAAATTGACATGGTCAGGATGTGAATCAACTTACCTGTTGCAAAATGGGATGAATTGCTATACAGAGGCTCCTTCCTCTGTCCTCACTGTGTATAGAGCATCAGAGCCTTTGTAGGTACCTAAAAAAATACTTCCAGCTGTTTTCACAGTGCTAAATAACTTTTTTCTTACTTTTTTTTGTTATGTCAGCAACATTTTAACAGAACTATATTAGTTAACACTGAGTATCTCAATATCTACTCACCGTTGCTGGCACATTCCATTTATTGTAACTTATATTTTGTATATTCATTGCACATAGTATTTTTTATGCCGACAATTTGGTTGGTGAAAAATTAAAGACTGGATTGTGTGGCTATAAAATAATAAATAATAGTTTGTATCTAAGGCTATGGATGTGTGCTTCTTATGAACAGCAGACAAAGTGAGATAGCACAAGTATATCAAGGTCACATAAACTCCCTTGTGTTTTTAAACCAAGTTTTGGTTTCAAAAAAGGAATTACTATTTAGTGGCATTGACTGTGCAGTCATTACCATTACAGTACATACTCAATGTAGCAATCCAAATTCTATATGTGAAATTCTCATTTATTCAAGTGTATCACGATTTGGTTCATTTGTTTTGTTTTTCAAGGATTCAGCTATATTCTGTCTCAAGTATATTTTTACCATTGTTTCACTATGTTGAGATTTTTTTTCTCTAAGTAATTATCAGCACTGTACATGTGAGTAAGGCCACTGTATGTATTTACTATGAATTTCACAATTGTATGACATTTGATCAATGTGAATGTTACAGAATGAAAAATATATCTTTTTAGATAGCATTATCTGCTTCAGGAAGTTAATTTTCGAAAGGCACTTAGCAAAAGGTATAAAATTCACTGTTTGAACTGCTAGAAAAAGCTAACACCTTGAGTTCTTTTGCCCGTTCTGTTGTCAAGATAAGAAGCTAGTAAGTGTTTCAAGAGAGAAAATACAAAATGTGAGGTCACTGATTTCTACTTCAAGAAGAAATGCTTTGATCAATGTCCTTGCCATATATATACAAAAGAAAGGCCTAGAATAACTGATTTCCTGGGGAAATTAACAGGATTAAATAGACTGCCAGTGGGAGACAGAAAGAGAAGTTACAATAATGAAAAAGAGGTAAATGTGATGGAGAGGAGGAGTTATTCAGTTAGTAGTTAAAGAGAACTAATTGGATGGAAGTAAGCAGTGGGAAGTGCACCTTAAGCATCCAGAGTAGCTTTAAGTGTGTCATGAGGTTTTAAAAGCTGTACAGCTACTCAAAAATTGGATTACTGCCCTAAGTGAGGTGGCAAAATCGTCATAGCTTGGGACATTTGAAACTAAGTTAGGCGGAGCGAGTAGGCACATGTTGTGGGATGAAGTAAGTGACCCAAGATGTCTTTTTTGTTATTCATTTCAACTGTTTTGGTAAATGTACTGAAAAGTCATTCTAATGGCTCTGAACGTGTGATGGCTGATAAGATAGATGCATAAGAACTGTGAATGTCCTAATGCAGGGATCTCAGGTTGAAATTTGCTCCCACTTTGCCAGTGAACACACTCAGCTGACACCATCATTTCCCAGTTTCTGAGAGAACTTTTTTTTAAAGAGATGGTTTATTTAACTTGTGAAGAAAAAGCAACACAATGTTTATCACCAAAATGTATTTTTTGAAGGTATTGATGACTACACATATTCCAGTGGTGATGTGAAAGCTTTAAAGTCCAATAGGAAAAAATACAGTGGGAAGACCCCACATCTTCTGCTAATGTTATTACCCTCCTACAGACTTGAGTCGCAACAGCCCAGTCGGCGGAAGAAGCGTGCTCTAGATGCTGCCTATTGTTTTAGGTAACTATGCATCTATATTCAGTAAACTTACATAGTCACACAAACCTAAGTCCCTTGGAGGTGTGATGTAGTTGCTTATAATATAAACTGATGTTTCTTTTTGATAGGCGTTTATACAGGACTTGGCCCCTCACTTGCAGACCAGCGGTGTCTGTGCCCAGCAGTACTCTCATGGTTGCTTAGGATGTGCAGCTGGTATCTGCCAAGCAGTCTCCCCTCCCAGGGAACATAATGGCAAAAGAGGAGGCTTTATGGCCTGAGAAAGCAGGAAGCTGAGTTCTGTCTGGGATGTTCCCAGGCTTACTGGCTCCGTAATTGTAGACAAATTGTGAGCTCCAATATGTTCACCTACTCAGATAGGCCATTCAGTAGGACCTGGAGAAAAAATACTTACTGGTTCTCCAGCCAAACCATTAGCTTTGGCTGTATAAGCAAGTACTGCCATGCTTAAGCACCTGATTTCAGCTACAGTATAAGCTATTTTTAGTGTAATTTGGTTGTAAATTGCTGAGAATCAGAATTTCCTCCCTCTAAAGCATCTTTCAGGCAGCAAGCAACTAGATTATTTTTTTATCTCCTATGTAGGCTTTTTATGACTGATGCATTTGTCTGTATTTTATTTCCAGGAATGTTCAGGATAATTGCTGCCTGCGTCCACTTTATATTGACTTCAAGAGGGATCTTGGCTGGAAATGGATTCATGAACCTAAAGGGTATCATGCTAATTTCTGTGCAGGAGCATGCCCGTATTTATGGAGCTCAGATACTCAGCATAGCAGAGTAAGTAATGACTTTGGTAATTTTCAGCTCTATTTTATAACTGCAGGGTAAAATATGTTTCTAGGACTGTCATCAGTACCAATGCCAAAAGCTTCCATTTATTTTCCTAATAACTTAGGATGGTGAAATATGGCCCTGCAGAGGGACCTGAACGTGATCTTAAGCTAAAGTTGAAGTAGAGGGCGTGTATTGTCTCAGAGATTTATTTTTAATGTATTCATCAATATGACATATGGATGTATCAAATACTGTTTCTGAATATTAACATAGTGTAGCTTTGGAAGGCTGCCTGAACAGGGGACCGTTCACCAAAGAGCAGAAGTGAAAGATGGCACAATGAATTCCCTCAAGAGGCAATGAGGGAGACACACTATCAGAGCGATAATGTGGCTGAATCTTACCACCTGATTATCACCTACTTTATGATTTGATGTTCTTCATTTTGCATTGTTATTGATCTGCTACCAGACCAAGAAACGATCTGAATCTACTGCCATTTCATGAAAATGTGCCAAGCCAAGTATTTCTTCTTTTACTCTGAAAGTTCTTGCACTTTGAAAGTTTGTATGTAAAAGAGAGACTCTTTGTCTGTGATGCTGATGAACTGACAGGCATCTGGGATGTTGTCTTTTTTTTTTTTTTAGGGATTGGATGTGGTATTTTAGCCACCTATGTTAGGGTGAGTGGAATTGTGCCTTCAAGCGCTTATTTCTCTCTACTGACACTAAGGCCATGTAGACAGTAAATGCAAGAGGCGGACGTAGGCATTGCAGTTGTCATAAAGTAAGGCTTTTACTCTCAGATTCACACTAATAATGATGCCTCCCTCTCTTGAAGCCACCTTTAAAATACCAGGTCAACATTAGGCAGCAGTAAGAACTCCTCATGTCAGATTGCTTTCCCTTTGGCATGGAAGGGTATTGAAGTCCAGGTCTGTGTTCTTCTGGAACTTAAACAGCTAAGTCTCATGGTCCTCATAGCTGTCACTGGCTGTGTCCTTATAGTACTAGCAGTGTCAGCAGGCACAGGTATAAATATGGTAAGTATGTTCCTTTGCAGATGTGCAGTAATAGTGTACGTAGTTTGGAGCAGCACTGTTTTTTTAAGGAAAGAGGAAGAATAACTGTCACGGTCGCAAATACGTGGTTTGGATAGTTACCCAAGGAGTCAAAAGTTGCTTAATAAAGTAAGTAGTGTTGTTGTCCTGAACAGATCTTCTGTCTCTCTAAGCTGTAAATGTTGTACCGAAGCTCTAGGAAAAGGTCACTTAGTGTTTAGCTAACACATTAATGGCATCCTCGGAAATACCTATGTATCATCAGTGGGTAACCTACATACTTCCCGTGCAGGGAACCATGCACATGAATCTAATGTGATGGAAAGCGCCAGAGCTGCTGACTTTACCGCAGCTGATTCTCAGCAAGGGTAACTGCTGTTTAAGTCGTAGTTCTTGCACAGTGGCATTAAGGGACCTACTAAAAGGTAGTGTGGGAGGAACGGCAGAGGGATGCTTATGCACTAACGGGCTCTCTTCGCTGGTGCACGAAATCCTGTGACAGCAAATGGTAATCTGAAGACACAAATGAAAGCCTTCCAGTGTTTTCTTTCCATATCAACACGGCGTGCATGGTAATTTAAAGGGTGACATTTTCAGGGCAGGCTCCAGGCACGTACCTGTTCTGGGATTTAAGGCTGTCAAGTTAAAAGCTTAGGAAGCTCACGGGGGTGACAACAGATTGAACTGGAGAAACGTACTGAAATATTAACGTCCAGGAATCTTCCTGTTGATTTCAGGGCTTCCTGTCAGGCACAATCGGAAGAAATGAAGCAGAAAGGAATTTGATTTGCAGAGTGTCAGGAAGGCAGGGATAACCTTCTTAATCACCCTTTTTTCCTCTCTCCTTTTAGGTACTCAGCTTGTATAACACCATAAATCCAGAAGCTTCTGCCTCTCCGTGCTGTGTGTCCCAGGATTTAGAGCCCCTCACCATCCTCTACTACATTGGCAAAACGCCCAAAATCGAACAGCTGTCCAACATGATCGTAAAGTCTTGCAAATGCAGCTAAAGAATGCCCCGAAACAGCATGATGTGTGTGTATTAAAAAAAAAAATACCAAGGAAAAAAGAAAGAGAGAGAAAGAAAGAAAGAAAAATGAAAACCCAGGTTCATCAGTGTTAAAAGAAAAAAAAAAGAAGAAGAAAAAAAGCGGTACTAGTCTGAACTGTTTGAAAGTTTGTTTTGTTTTTTTTTTAACTGGCATCTGAAGCAAAACATTGAAGGCCTTTATCCAACATTTCACCTACACATAGTGTGAGATAGACAAGAAGCAAAGTTAAAGGAAAAAAAAACCTTTTAAAAAATAAACACTGGAAGAAATTTGTTAGTGTTACTATGTGAAAGGAAAAAAACAGGAAAATCCCATGAAGTGGAGTTGCTGTATCTGTCTCGTGCCTTACTTGATCTCTCTGTATCGTTACGCAGTAGGCATCCTACCCATTCCTCTTAGCTTTAGAGTTAACAGTGCATTATTTATTTGTGTGTAAAAACTATCAAACGAACATTTCCATATCACCCTTGGAAAAAAGAAAACCAGCAAATGTGGACAAAGCGGAGACCAAATAAGCTGCCAGAAATGCATATAAAGCCTAAAGGAACTCAAACGATTCTGAAAAGTAGTGGCTAGTTTAGCTCAATTAAAATAGAATTCAGTTATTACATTATTGAGAAACTCTGCCTTTAAAATACCTTGTTTTTCATGCCAGCTGCCTAGGGAGGCTTCTTGTAAGGTCTCAAACCCTTGTTTTAAATACTGAATAACTTACTAATAAAGGACACTCTGTTTCAGTCTCAAAGACAAGTCTTTAAGATTTTTTTTTTACTGTAAATGATTTAAAATGTCAGTTTAGTAAACCAGTGAAATATTTAACATGTACTGGTCTAATCTTCAGACCTTAATATGTTGCTGTATAGCTATGCTATGGGATTTTTTGTTCTTTTGGTATATATAACCATACCTAGAGTATTACAATAGGTGGGTAGTAAAAGCCAGCTTAATTGGAAACATATCTGTAGATCTCTATTTGTAAACTATTAAAAAAATAAGTACTTTATGTGTAATGTGTAAATTTTCACCATATTTTTGTACTCTGTAATACTGTCAGCTCTCATGAGTTTGAATTTGAATTTGGGGCTCTTTTTGATCACTCAGAATCATGTGTTTCCCTCTAGCTGGCCAGTATGAGTAGAGTCCCTGTATTTTGACTTGCACTACAAATACATGTTTTATAATAATTGCTATACATGTGCTTTGTATATTGTTCATCATTATGACATAAGCTACCTGACTCCATTTGTTTTTTGTTTTATAAAAAGGGTGGATTAAAACGATCTCTCCTTCCCTCATTCCCTCGCTCCTAATTCATCCCCATTTGTAACATTTGAATCTCAGTGTGATTCAGACTTCTACACTTTTTTTTTTTTTTTTTTTTTTTTGGCTATAGACATTTAAACAGATGGACAGGGAGCAAGATTTTTCAAGAAAAGATGTCCCAGCCTGAGTGAGGCGAGGCAGACCCTTACAGAGAATGACATTCACCACTGTGCAGAAGGCTAGGACGAAGCGGATGCCTCAGCAGTGCCTTCAGAGCAGGGCTCGAGTGGGAACGTTATCCACGCAAAGGCCTCGTGGCGGCCTGTCGCTCAGCAGGGACTTTCACCTGCGGTTAGGCTCTAGGACTGAACCCGCTCCTATTGCAGTTAAGAGGTTTGCCTTTAACTTCTCTAAGGGCACGGCAAGCCCCTGAAGGCGATCGGTGCACGTAAGGAATTGCAGGATCGGCCCCTTGATTTTGTGAGCTTTGTCAAAAAAAGGTTTTTTTTAATTGAGTTCACATAAAAAGCTTTACTGTTTTTTTTTTTTTCAAAAGGAAAAAGAAACAGGTTCCTAGAATGTTTTCGTACATGCTTAAAAAATCTACAGCATTCATTTAATTTTAAAAAATCCCTAAACTCAATAAGCCAAAAAATCACGAAGAGGAAACGTTCAGTTCATTTCACATGATGAATGGTTTTGAGTGGCAAAGCTCGAAAACTGTGCTAGAAACAAACTACTTGGATGAGAAGGACATTTTCTGTCATTGACCTAAATGGTATCAGGAAGACGCTCCTGGGCTTTATGTTGTTAGCTCCAGTTTTAAGAAGTGCAATTTCTTTACCTTCAGCAGAACACTGATGTAAAACTGAAGTGCCGCAGTGGCTTGCACACATTGCTCCTCTGGACTTCAGTAGAGCCTATGCTTTTTGCCTAGATGGAAATGTAGCCCCACAGATGGTCTAATCCCACGCATTGACTCAGCGCAGAGGAGGAGGTATGTTAGACTTTTGATTTATTTAGTGAGTTAAGATTCACAAGTGAAAAATCTGTCCTGCTAATACTTGTGTGAGCCAGATTTACTCCAACGAGAAGATGCACTGAACTCAGTGAAACTCCTCAGGGTAGTAAATACTCTGGATGTTGCTGTACACAGCAGCAAAAGTAGTTTTATCAGGTTCAGTATGAGAAATGTATTTTTGTTGGGCAGGAAATGGAGCAAGAATGAACACATTTTAAAAAACTTAAAAACATTTTTGCAATTCTCTACCATGTGAATGCAGCTCAAAGCCAGTTTTGAGCTTGCTGATTTGAAAAAGTGGAATACGAGATCCCGTGGTTGTCCAACTCTACTCACTATGCGCTGGACGCAGCTGAAATTTTTGATTTGGATTTGGAGTTTTTGTTCTCTGAATCTAAGTATGAAACCTTTTTTCTTTAAGTCCTTACCCCAGAATCAGATATATTTTTGTTTTTACTTTTTTTCCTCAGAAATGCACTGGTAGTATTTGAAATACTCTATTATAAAGGTCCTGCAACCTGGGGGTTGGGAGGTGGTGGAGAATTAACTGTGTATTTCCCTTTAGTTATCAAGGATGTTAGGCCTGATCCTACAATGTGCAGAGCTCCTGGATGAAATTCCCCTCTACAGAGTGGGATATTGTGAGGCCTAAGCGCCCCTTGGTTCTGATGTAAATCCCCCCCGAACGACGTTAGATGGGACAAGCTCAAAGACCTTGTACCAGTGGCTTTCTTATGAAGAGAGAATTACCCAGCAGTAATTACCTCTCAGCAAAGTCACTAAGACCTGGTGATACCCAACATTTGGCAGGAAATGTTCAGCCCCTTGAAAGATCAGACCCAAAGGGGTTACGTAGGGCTGAGGGGGAATCTTAGCACCTAGCGGAGTGGGTTAGACAGCATTTTTTGTGTCTTTAACAACAATACAATTGTATGGTTGGCATGGTTTAAAGGAAAAAAGAAAAAGCAACATAAGGACAGCTGTGTTGTACTTTGGTGATCGATTACTCTGTATTTTAACACATTGTATGTCTGTTTTTGTGGTGCTCTAGTGGTAAATAAATTATTTCAATTGTATGCTGGTGTTGCTTTCATATGGCAGTATTCTTCTGAAGTAGCAAATTCCTTAGCTCTGTCTCAGCTTAATCAGTGCAAAGCATTTTTTTGTGTGTGTGACCTTGACGTGGCACGGCATAGACTGAGGTTAAGAAAACCGTTCAGGGTAAGAATGGATCACTCCAATGCTCTAAGGATTGCTTTCCACGGAGCGACTGCAAAATATCTGTTGGCCTACAGGAAAGAAATGGCTTTGCTTGACTGTCGGGGACAGCAGTTTCCCGTGTGTGCATAGGACAGATACTGCCCTAGGTAGGAAAGGCATTACCCCACTGCCTGGCTGTGCCCCGTCCCTCATCCAAATCATGCACTGGTAATTCAGGGCCTCTTTGCCAGTTGCTGCAGTTACTGATGATGTTGGCTTTTATCTTCAGTAATGACTTTGAACTCAGAATAGTTTGTCTATTCTGAGTCTCAAAATAGTTTGTTGCTTATTTCTGCAGTGCTGTGGGAGGTGAGAAGGTGATCTGAGTCCATTTCTTGGTGCCCATAGAGTAAAGGGCCCCATACCATGACATCCTGTAGCAGAGCTCTGTGAAACTGTTGATTTTGTGCACTGTATGATGTGGTGTATGGGATGAGGTTGTGTTTTGGATGAGAGGCACAAGCTGGAACTTGGGAAATTCTGACTTCATGCAAGGAAAGATTTTTACAGTCAGGGTGGTCAGGCACTGGAACTGGTTGTCCAGTGCTTGCGACGCCTCCATCCATGGAGATACTTAAAACCCGACCGGACACAGCCCTGAGCAGCTGGCTGCTCTGACTGGGCCTGCTCTGAGCCGGAGGGAGGATTGCCCCTTCTCACCTGGGCTATCCCGTGACTCCGCAAGCGTCGCGGTCCTGCCCAGGCGTTATTCCTGTCACTGGCAAAGCACATGCGAGAGCTGCTGGCACTCCACTGTCACAGTTATTCCAGTTTGTTAACAGCAGATGCGTAGCTGCATGGAAGTGATTTTCTTTGACAGGAAATAGTATTCCCTAGATTGCTGCAAGTCTCTCTCAGTGTGCTCTGCAATGTACAATTGCGTTATCTAAGCAATACGAATCGAGGAGCTTTGCTTTCTTAGACCTTCTGCAGCTCTGGTCATGTGAATAAATAAAACTCGCAGGAGGAAGGGCTGCAGGATATAACTTCTATCGACTTTTAGAGTTGATAAAAATCATATATGAAAATGCTTCTGCATTGAGACTGCTCACAAGAAGGGCTGAACATCTGCTGCTCCTGGTGGTTTCTCTGAGATCTAAGGGGTGCATAGCATTTCTTGGCATGAGGGAAAGATATGTTTATGCCAAATTGTTTAGTGTTATTGTGATAAATTATAACAAATGGCCCCCGTGGTCTGTGAATATGTGTTTAAGAATGCAACTTGGGATGAGCGTAAAAACAATCTTTGGGGTCATTTAACCACAGTTATACTCCGGTCTTATAGTGGTCTGTCTTAACTGATTTCAGTGAGTTTATACTAGCATAAAATGTGGTCCTGCAAACATTGTCAGATACTAATTTTCATTCTATTTTTAGTTATATAACTATAATTACATGCTTTTAACATGAATGTAATCTGCCAGCCCCATTCTTATGAAAGGTAGCCCTCACAGAGTTTTTACAGATGCAAATACTTTGCAATCCTGGCTGCTTTATTTCTGAAATCAATGAATAACAGGAGAGTTTGATGGGGAAGTTGACTGGAGTTTTAGATAGAGTCATAGTTGCGTAGATAATTAAAGAGGCACAAAGTTGAGGGAACACACTGTGCTAAGAGAGATTTTATAGTGTGGGGCTGAAAAAAGTGGGAGCTGTCCCACGAAAATGAGATGTAATCAAAGAGCTACGCCCAAGTAAAAGTAAACTATTTATGCAGAATATTTTGCTTCGCGGTTTGCCTTTTCCCTTCACTAACACAGCCTCTCCAGGCTGTATCAGTGAAGCCCTTGCTGCTCTGCTTGAATCAAACTGTGGTTAATAAATGCGGAATATTCAATATAGGAAAAATCCCAAATCATGTAAATGTCTTGAAAACCAGTTTTTAGGCCAAAATGTGCCTCTTAGATCAGACAGAACAGATTCTATGAGGAGCCATGAGTTCTGGAAGAAAATAAACTGAGCGGTTATGTAATTATATGTGGTTATAAAGTAGATGTGAAGTAATGTAGTTGGCTTGTCAGTGGGTATGGGTGTAACATTAATTTCTTCATCTGTATAAAAATAAAATTAAATGGAACAGAAAGCTGATGAGAACTTCCAATCAAATTTGATATGCTCATTTAATGAAGTAACCTGTTGGAATCTAATACAGAATCCCTTGGGTATAAACCTTTCTTAAAACAAGTGGTGGTCCAAAAAACAAATGTTGCCTTTGAATGGGATGTATTAATGCCAAATCAAGACGATGGCAGGAATAGAGGAAGGGTCAGTAGTCACCGACCTCTGGGTCTCAATACTATTTGCACATACTGTAGCCTGCTCCCCCTTAAAAAGATGCCTGCAACTTAAAGCAAAAACATTTGCCCTAGGACAGGGAACCACCTAGACACAAACGGCAAATGGGACTTGAGTCTCTTTATGCAGTGAAACTCACCATAAGGTGCAGAAGGCAGTTGTTACATATCGTTTTTTTCTGGCTAATTACAGACGAATCAAACTGAAATGTTGACATGTGAGCCCACATTTTACCAAAGTCTGAAATCAGTTAGTTAGAGCTCTGACGTAATGTTCAAGTCCGAATCACTTTTCCAAAATTTGGTTAGGCCCAATCCTGCAACTGGTTTATAAACAAAGTTTAATGGCCACATTCACTGCTGGGGTGTGTAAAGCCGTGAGGTGCCAGAAGTTTTTGCACTCGAGAAGCTCTGAGCGTACCAGGTGCAAGCCTCGCAGGAGTGCTTTATTTCTTCCTGAGACAGAAAGATCTACAGACCTGATTCCCATTGTCGTAATGGCAGTCAGAGACAGTCAGAGTATCCCTACACATCATGTTAGTTCCCAGGGAATTAATAGTGGGATGCAAAGACCTTAGGTCACCTCATTCTTACGTGATTAAAAGACCAGCAGTATGGGACTGATGTGATGCGTTTTTTTGCCATCTGATGGAACCATGTGAAATGAATTGATGGCTTCATTCCAGTTCCTAGTGTAAACTTGTTGCCAGTCTCCAGGGACATGCAGATTTATTTCATCCATCACAAGCAGAAAATATCTTTATCTGGAAAAAACTTCTTCCCTCCCCCCCCCTTTTGGAAAAATGTAAATACAAAGGACAAAATATGCAGCAGTTCATGGGCAAGTTATGCATTCCACTGCAGTGTGTAACCTGTTCTCAAAGAGGTGGTCTGGATCAATTTGTGAACATTTGGGAGTGCAACCTGAGTCTGGAGAGATTCTGAAACGTGTTGTCTCCTTCACTTCTTCACTGAAAAAGTCAATAGACTATAAACAAGAATATGATTCTTTTTTCACATTGCTATCTAGCTATGATGTGTGTAACACAGGAGATGAATCATTGCAGATCCTGAGTCTCAGATACAGCCAATTGGTGTAGGCAGAGCCAGGTCACAGAAAGCAGAGCTGTAAAGTTGAATACAACAGAAGGATTATGTCAGCATAAAGTACAGGCCCTAAATGAAGCCATAGGAAAACTGAACTGGATTTTCCTGTACTATTTGCTTGGGCCTTGGCTGTGATTGCATAGCACGAACGGCTGTTCCTATTTCTCATCACTTTGTCTTGGAATAGGGGAATCTTAAGGGAGGTTGAAATCTACTGGGGAATAACTGCAAGTCATAAACATACTTTGAGATGTTTTCAATCAGGAGACATAATTAAAATGAGCTATTAACAAGACCATAGGTAGCACTACCAGTAACTAAACACCCCTAACTGCTCTTTTGGCCTCAGTCACTTGTTTTAGTATGAAAAGTATCTTCCCTGATTTGTAGTTAACAAATGATGTCTGTCAGGTATTTGAAAATTTAGTTGGTATCTCAAGGATTCAGTAAGAGATCTCAAAAGCTAAAACCACGAGTTGCTCTAGTCTGCTCTAGGTTTTTTAGACAGTTCTGTAACCTATTCAGGTTCTCTGCAGCTGGGCACAAAACAGGACCTTAAATGCACTCTCAGCAGTGGCAATCCGTATAAATCATGCAAACACATTGTGTTCAGGTCTCCACAAGACCCTCAGGGACACATCCAAACAGCTATCTCACCGAACAGACCTTCCTCGTAGGTGTATTTCTCAGCCTTACCAATTAATCACATAGTGGGATTTCTGCTCTGAGTTCCAGTGTAACATATAAATTATACAACTTTAGTTAATCCATGTCAAATGTCTGTGTCAGCTCTGCTTCCCTGGAGAGTGGCAACCTAATTCTTTTTAGATGGGATACGTTAGTTTACCATCAGGTGCTTGCTCCTCAATAGCCAGTCCTTGGGTTTGACCTGCTTTTCTAGCCCAGGTCAGTTGCTTCACTGGCCACAAGCTCTAAAGTGACGCTGATGCTTCTTGGGCCTGTCTCCAGCCCATGAAGTCAGAGTTTGTCCTGCTCTAGTACACTAGCTTCATAATCTAACCTGTACCAGCCACACTGTGTACAGTCCTCCTCATCCTGCTCTCTAGGCTTCTTTTACCTCATCTCAGGCCCAGAATTAATGGGGTAGCTCTTCTCCAGATACTTTCCAGAGGGAAATGTGTTGCTCCTTGCTCAACCTCTCAATAGCAAGATGACAGCTAAGATTTCCAGACAGCACTACATCTTGACTCGACTGTGGTGCGTGCTGAGACTCGTCCCACCCATCAGCTTGTTCCTCATCACTTCAGGCTGGAGGCAGAGGCTAGCCAATTTTACTGGGTGGCTATTAATATGTGGTTGATATTCCTCAATCTTAACTAACCTCTTCCTCTTTTATAAGCCATGTAGGAGGAATCAGTGACTCTCTGCCACCCTGGAGGAAGTCTATCATCAGAAGTGACTGAATCATTGTGTACACAAAAATGTGTGTCCCAGGTTGCAGATAGAAAAACCACATCTGTACATGAGCAAACAAGAATGTACATATCAAGAAAGGAAGGAGTCAATTCATACTTGATCCGTTTGTGTGGATGCATAGACAGAAGTGATTACATAAATTTAGAGCCCTCTTTAAAATTTGTATTTGACTGTAATGTTTATACAGTATGCTTTCTTCAGTATTCATAAGTCTCTCCCTCTAGTTGTTAAGTCTCATTGCAATATCTGGACAGCTTCACTAGTTATATTCTTAGCAATCTTACTGTATGGCCCTAGGGAGGAAAAAAAGAAATTTTGGAGCTTGTTTCACTTCTGGGTTACTCCAGCAATAGCAGGTTGTTTTTGTGACTTCTGTTGCTGATGCAGGAAATGACTTTTAGAGGCAACCTAGTTGAACTGGCTAGTCTTATTCCCAGCTCCCTTACATTAGCTTTACTCCAGCTATTTCAGTGGGGGAATAAAGAAAGATTTAATGTCATGTAGACAAGAAAAGTGAGGCCCAGTTTTGTCATTTAACTGGCAGCTTCACACATAGGTGTGTGCTTTTAAAAAGTGTTTGACCACCAGTTGGTGCAACAGCCTACATGAAAGCATCTATATTGCATATTTGACTTTGTATTTGAAACATATCTCAAAAAATGAAGAATATTATAATCACTGAAGAGGGAAATTGATCTTGTTCTCACTAAAACTGGTACATCTTGCAAAGTGTTGCTGTTATTTTATTACACCCACCAGTACGAAAAACAAAAGCATGTAGCCTTTAATACAGGCTTTTGTTCTTCCACGCTTTGTGTACTGCATGTGTACATTATCCTGCTAAACTTAGGGGGAACGATCCTTTCCAGTTGCTTGTAGCTTTCTCTAATCATTTTCGGGCTGAACTTTTCCACATTGGAATTCAGCCCAAAGATAAACTTATCTGCAAAGTTTTATCAGACTTTGTTGAGATATTTTTGACGTCTGAGACAATAAGAGAGTATATTTGCCTCGTACTCTCCAATCAGAAACACTGTGCATTCATAGCTTAGCCTGAAAGCAGAATTCAGTCACACGCACTCTAGGTTGTTGGGGTCATATAGCTATACCAGTATCTCAGCTTTCATTTCAAACCTGAAAGCAAGTTTTCAGTATTCCTGACTGTAAAAGAAAGCTTGAAACCATGAGCTGTGTTGAATTAACACAGCAACGTCTACTTGAGTCTGCTGACTAGCCAAAACAAAGCACTGAGGAGAGCGGAATTTTGCCCTATGCAGCTTTTCAATTCAGAATATGTCCTGTACTCAGGAATGGCTTTTCCCTCCAGCCCAAATGTATATTAAAAAAAATGTTCCAAGCCAAACATTTTTCCTCTTTCCTCTTTGGTATTTAAAAAATAAGAATGAAAATTTCAGATTTTCAGGTTCATGTTGAAAAAATAGAAAAATTCTTTGGAAAAGATAGCTAGGGTAAACTATTTTCAGTCTGGACAGCATTCTCTGCATAAATAATAAAACCCTCACATCCTAGCACAATCTGATCCACCTGTGTATGTGTCCTAATAAGAAGCCTTTCTGGAAACACTAGAGCACAGCTCAGTCTCCTCCTCCCTGAGAAAAGTACTTCACTGCCAATACTCTCTACCAGCTAATGGGATGTGCTGCTGCCATGCTTGACACTTCTGAAAGGAGAAGCAGGCTGCTCTAACTGCACTATTTTTCTGTACTCCTTGCTTTCAACTGGGTTTTTATTTACTGCAGGGAAGTTGCTATCTGACATGAGAATGAAGCTGTGATAGGCCTTTGAGATAGTAGATCTAAACAGAATTCAGACTGTGTTCAAGCACGTCTTGGTGTTCAACAGAAAAAGAAAATCTAAGCTTGAGGGAAGGTGATCTGGGAAAAAACGATCACAAATAACAAGAAGAGCTTTATGACATCTCTCCAGAGCCAAAATGGCAGAGTGAGAGCTTTTGAATTTTGATATGGGACAGAGACCTGTTTAGGAAAGTGCAAGACCAGTGATGAGCCTCTGTCAGAGCAGTAAAAAATTAGTACACATTCCTAAGCTGACCAGGCATAGAGTAGAATTAGTTTCACTGCAGTCTAGTTTAAGCATCATTGTGAACATGAGTTATTTACCTATGTGCTCCTGTCTCTGAGCTTTGAACCACTCTTTTGAAATTCTTTCAAGGATAATCTGTCACAGAACCTGCTTGTGTGCAGGAATGAAAAATAGGTAATGTCCAAATAAAAATGAAAGATCAACCAGACTCTTGTAGCCTTTCTGTGTGAATCACCATTATATCCATGTGTCCTGCTGGAATCATTACAGATGTTGCTTAGGAGACTGTGATTCTTCTGCTTTTTTTTCCCAAATCTGTTGTAAAACACTTACTTACTAGAGGTTGCAGGCTCATCATCTCAGTACTTAAACAATTCCCTGTCCATATAAACAAATATTTGGTTTATCGATTCTTTTCCATTCCTCATAAACATTTTACAAAGGAGTACATCTCGATACGCTTATATGTGACAGGCACAAAGGTATGACAACAAGATAAAACATATCTGAGAGAATTTTACGGGAACAATAGCCTTTACTTTCTACTACTAAGAAATGCAATGACACTGGAAGGATTATTGTCAGCAGTCCTGGGGATATTTTAACACACGGTTAATACAGAGCCGGCTACTCTAAAAGCTCTGTCATTCCATTCAACCTCTGCTTTAAGAGAACTATTTCCAGAGGCTAAATGACAAACCTGTTTCTTCTATGTCTTCACTCTGTAGTCTGTTTTCTGAGATTTGGTTTCATCATGGTGATGATTTTCTTGCACGTGATGTGGACATCTCTTTAAAAAGAGTAAGGAATTGAGTTGAGCCCATCAGTGCCCTATATATGCCAACAATAGCTAGGAGATATGTGAGTTTAAATGAAGCGGGTTGGCTGGACAATAGGTTCCTCAAAATGAAAGAAGCCTCCTGATCTCCTAAGCCTGGAACCCCTGTTCTCCAAAGGATTCCTTGGGTTCCCAGTCACAGCACCCCTTCACAAGCCTGCTTACCAGAAATCAAACAGATCCCTGAAGGCACCTTTCATGATGAAAACTGAGTGGTAAGGCCAGAATGCTCTTAGATCTTTTTATAGACTTGGCAGCCTAAATATATTCACAGCTAAGAAATACTCATATGAATACAAGTAACCATATGCAGCGATCACACAGGACAAAGCTATTCTTGTCTTGAAAGGCAAAGAACTCCTCTCTACAGAAATCACATCACAGAGATTCATTAAAGGGGGGACTAAACTGTCAGCCTCAAATAAATAAGACAGTTGAAACTGCTGAAAAGCCATCACATTTCTACCATTCAATTTAACATCTTATTTGTCTGATTATAGCTGTTTTTGTAGTGCAGTCACTCAGCCTTCAAACTCAGTACTGGTTCCCTGCTTAAATGAGAAATTTTGTGTTTTTTTGTTACCAGCTTAATGCAGCAAGCAAAGAGAGATCAAAGTAGCTTGAGAACTACATTTAATTATAATCACTGCCACAAATGCCAGAGCAAGATGTGGCTCTTTCATGAAAGAAAACACAGTAAAACAATATTATGCAGTTTACAAATTCCATCAAACCACTGTACAAATAAACAATGCTACTGAATCACACAACAAATCATCTTACAATTAGGCCACACAAGACCATCTGGTTTACAAACCAGCCTACGAGCCAAGGAGGAAAACTTTGAAGATAAATATTGCCATATGTGGAAGCCCAGGAAAAATATTACTTCCTAGCACAGAGCATCATTTTGAAACGTAATTCTCTGTGGGAATTCAAGATTTCTTACTGAGGCTAATATTTTTTGCAAGAAACTTCACAAAATGGAAGCATAAAGTATTACAGATAGGCCTAGAGACTATGAAAGAATGAAAGAACCCTGGAGTTAGCCTGTCTGCTCATTGAGTACGTAAGTGAAGCTGGAAGTTTTAACATTTTCTCTGTCCAGGGCATTTGTCTAATTGCATAACAGAAATATGCTGTCCTTTCTCAGGCAAAGAGTTATTGATAATGGTAAAAAGCAGAAATAAGTCTTCATGAGCTTTGAAAGGCTAAAATAGAATGGTTTTATCGCTCCTTATTATGCTAATGTTCAGTGTTTCTTGGCATGCTGGCAGAGAGCTTAGCAAAAATGGAAGGCTAAAAAGCAAGAATTACCAAGGCAGATAGATATTCTGGATGTCTGCCTTCAAGTCATATAAAGATCATGCATTTCAGGGAACTGGCATTCAACATTTTCTGAAAATGAAGGCACTGCAAAACACTTAAAAATAGACACCAATAATCAAGATGTCTAAGGTCATCTTTCAAAGATGCTGACAGATGAATGTGGTCTTTCCAAAGTCAGTGGTAAGCTTCTTCTTAACACCAGTGATGCAGGATCAGGTCCCAGAGCACAGTAATTTAATGGTCAGAAAGGGAGAATATGAAAAAACAACAAATCCTAAAAAGCACAAAAACAGCCTTTGTGCTTATCCATCCAAAGAAACTGTGGTTGAAATAAAAAATACCAAAAAGTGTTTCATTTGTTTGAAATTTACAGTCTGTGTACAGTTCTGCAGTTCTGTTCACAGTTTGTTTTGCTTTATGCTATGAAAGACTATGCAAGATGTGAAGAGTGCTTGTCTTTTTTTGCTTTGAAAGAAACAAATAAACAAAACCATGAAATATAAAAAGGACATTTTAGGACACTGGTAGAATTATAAAATGCCTTTTCAGCCATACTGGTTTATATTTATTACTTATAATATAAAAGTGCTTGAAAGCTTGTAACTAAGATCTCTGACTCATGAAATGTTTTCTTTTTGTCACAGGTATTTCTCATAAAGTTGATCAAATGTTTGGATTCTCCAGAAAATGTCTCATATGTTAAGAATGACTCAGAAGTGCTGAAGTCACAGTTTTATTCTTGTAGGATTGCTAATGAACTCTTGGTCCTGAGGTTTCAGAGAACGGTTTAGGCAATATTTTCACAAAATAAGAAAATACCATTAAAAATGCAAAACCCCCAATTCACAGCCTAATGAGAAGTGTAATATCCCTACAGTTGCCCTGCTTTGAAATTCTTTTGAGCTGGTGCGTCCAAACTATCATCCTTTAAATATATGATTTAAAACTAATTTGGAGGTTTGGGATTTTTTGTTTCAGTTTACTAAGATGTAAAGTTGCCTATGACTGTATCATGACTAACCGCTCTGATGCACACACACACAGAGCCTTCACACTGGTTCTTTGTTTGCCACACTAGGGTACTTCCAGTGGATTCAAAGGAGGAGCGATTTGCATCAGTGCAAGTTTGGGCTAGGCCGGGATAAACCAGAATGAGGAATGAAAATGCCATTGGTCTGACCTTGGGTGGTACGAGCTTTGAGATACCAGGCTTTCCTTGTTTTTCATCATATATTCAATAGATGCTGCATATCACAGGAAACAGTATGGTGTTTTGTGTATATTACTATCTCGTGAGAATACTCGTGCTTCCATCTAACTCTTTGAAGCTTCTCTAATTCTTCTTTAGATCACAGAGTGGAAAAAAATGTGACCTTCTATAGTCCAATGTATAACAATCGGTTCTTTCCTTATATTCACTGGCTGATTTCTTACCTTACTCTGAGGTGCTGCCCCTGAATTTGCAGGCTATTTTGACTAAATGGCCAATGCAGAATGGGAGAGCTCTCTCTTTGGCACCATGGGGCAGCAGTGTTTTTGGAGATACAGATGCAGATACACAAAAGTCTTCCATCTTACTTCATCTATAGATCCCAGTTTTGTCAGATGCATGTTGGTGGGGGGGGGGGAGTGGACTAAAATGGTCAGCAAACAGGTTGCACAGAACTTCAACTCACAATCTTCTCATTATTTCCTGTGTTTTTTTTTTTTTTTTTTTTTTTTTTTTGCCTTTTTTTTTTATTTTTAATTCAGAAAGCAGTAGTTATTTTGCAGGCACTGATAATAGTCTTAGCCCTGCACAAAACACAGACGAAGATCTGATATTTGCCCTGAGTGTCTTTTGCCGTAAAAGAGACAGATAAATAAGAGGAAGTTCGTCACTTCAAAAGAGTCTTCTCTTCAGATGATGTTACCTGAGGAGGCTCCTTCAATACACTTCAACACTTCAATACCAGTTTACATTAGTTTCACCAGTTTATCCTGGCTGAGGATCTGCCCATGGCTGGGCATCAGGATTTTCCCTGAGAGGTTTTCAAGAATTTGTGAGCAACAAAAAGGGGGATTTTGCAAGGGGAATTTAGCCGGGGTGTGTCAGGGTAGGGCAGGAAGAGGCAGGAAGAGTGCCCAGAACTGGTGGAGAAGGGCCCTTCTGCTTCCACCTTTAATTTCTGTGTTTCTCGCTCTGCTGTCTCTTTGTCCCCTCCTGACATTTCCATCAAAGATAGGACTTCAAAAGCGACCATGGCAGCCCTTCGCACACGAAAAAACAAACAAAGCCAAGCTTTCTTTTGAATGTTCGTGTCCGCCTGAAATGTGAAATAGAGATGAAATCTCCCTCACCTTTGCAGGGGCCTGTCTCTGTGCGGCTTGTGTTGAGCTGCACTGAGTCATGGTGAAAGACATCCTTAATTCCCCGAGGCTGAGGAAATGCTTGCCAGACTCCCAAAGGGGATTCCCAGCCACCTTGCTCATGTACTGAACGTCTGGCATTCAGTAGCTTTAGCTATTAATTTATTTAATTTACCTCTATTTTGTCTGGAAAAGACTTATCTGTTTTTCTTCCCAGACTCAGGCCCTTCTTTCAGTTCCTGCCAAATCCTAGAGCCGCGTGTTTCGGGAGCGTCTTTGGAAGAGGGGCTGGTTCCCGTCCCTCGGCGAGGAGGGCAGCGCAGCGAGCAGCCTGGCCGCGAGGACGTGCCGGTGAGAGGGACGATGCGCCGTGGCTGGAGCGCGGGGACGACCGCGGTGAGATCACGGGTCGAAGCTGTGCTGTTTGGCAGCCTGTGAGCATGCAAAGTCAAAACCTCGTGCTAAGAGGTGACCGAGGCTTGGGGTTTGCTTTCCGGCAAAGTCATTGCCTCCCTGTGCATGGGTGTGATGGGGAGGGCAGGCAGGCCACAGGGAAATGGAAAAGCAAGGGTTAGCGGCACGGAGAAGTTTTGCCCCGGATGAACAGTACCTCCCAGCACCTCGTAGGTATAATCTAACTCTTACTACAGAAATTCTCGTTTCCCCTTGCTTACTTGGATAGATGTAAAAGTAACGGAAGCGATTCGAGTCCAGACAAGATCCTCAGCTGCTGTCACGCTGCCTGGGCCTGATGACGGACGTGGAAATAAGCCAGTTTGCTCCAGCTAGGCATCTCCCCTTCCCTCAGTTGTGCCTGTGAGGTACTTAGAAAGCTGTCTGTCTAGCACACCCAGCTAGACCCGCTGCATTACCTGCCGCCAAAGCGCGGCGGGCTCCGGCCGCGCGGGGGGCCGGGGGAGCAGACGGCTCTTCCGTTCCCAGGCCGGCTCGGCGGCCCGGTGGAGGGGGACACAGCCCGGCCAAGGGGACGGAGAGCGGCGGAGCGCCGGGAGCGAGCGCTTCCAGGCCCGAGAGCTCTCTGTAGTGCTGTTGCACATGACACTGTCTTAACATCAAAAAATAAAAAAAAAAAAAAAAAAAAAAAAAAAAAAAGAAAGAAAAGAGAGAGTGACAGAGAGCGAGTGAAATGCACACCGTCCATTTCAAACAGTGTCCAGAGAGCCTGGCTGTCAGCATCCTGCTGGAGTCCCTCCAGGCAGGTATTCATTACATAGATTTGACTTTTTAAATACGATAGAAATGAGAACTGCAAACTTCATATGTTTTTCTTCTTATGAGATGAGGGGGCAGAAGGGAGGGGAGTCTCGTTTACCTCATAATTTCCCTTTCTTTTCCCCCTCTGTGTAAGCCACATTATTCTTTCTGCAAAGGTACTTGGGGAAACTTGCTAAAATTTTCCCTCATGCTTGAAATTTACTTACCCTGGGTAACAGGAAATGTGGAGTCTTGTGATGTAGATTGTTATACCAGATGGTAATCTTAGCACATGCTATTTGGGTAGATCTGTGGTGCAAGTGAGTCATCATTTGTAGCTGACCTTCACTGCTGTGAAAATACTTCTTTTAATAATAACAATAACAATAACAAACAATGTTTCAGCCTTGCTTGCAAATAATTGTGCATTTTGCAGCTAGTGGAGATGGGTTCTGTGTTCCCGATGGAGCACGGTTACGGTTCAATAGCATTGGGATCCAAAACTCATTAGGATTCTTTCCATCAACTCTACTGAGCTTTGGATCAGGCCCAAGTCCTGTTGCATCACATTTCTTTACAGCCTCCTTACATCCCCCTCTCCACACTCCTCGATTCACGGAAATTTCTCTTGTGTAGGAAGAAGTGCAGCCACATAACCCTTCAAACCCAAATAATGGGATCAGTTTTCTGCTCTTTCCAAGGTCTCTGTGTTTTGCTGAACTTAGACACACCGGAAGATAGCGAAATAGGTTACCTCTAAATTCCTTTAGATTTGCAATTTCCACACCTGAAGAAGGAAACTTTTTACATGAGCCGGGGGTAGGCAGCAAAAATCTTTCCTGTTCTGCTAGGGCCGCCAGCTTTTGCTTGGAGCCTTGTGCAGCACCCATGTCACCTCGGCCATCATTACCTCTTTCTGCTCTCTGTAGCCTGTGTGTGAATTTCACAGATAATTCTGAACACAGGTTCCTACCTCAAAGAATTTGCAGATCAAAGCCCAGATCATGCAATGGCTTTATTTTGTGCAGGATTGAGACCTTAAATTGAAATTACAGTTGTTATTACCAATGCCATTGCAGTGCTGTAACAAATCCAGACACATTATTTGACTCAACTGCTTCCTGCAGCAATGAATTCCACGCTGTGAAGAAGCATTTCCTTTCATTTTCCTAAATTTGTTCTTGTACTCTGGGATTTCAGACAAAGATTGGTATTTTATTCAGTGTAATCTTTAAAATTCTGTATCCTAGTAGAAAGTGATTTCAGGCTCTTTGTAACTGTTACTGACTGAGTTATTACTCAGCCCTTACCAGCTGTCATAGAGCCATTTCCAGAGCCATCCTTATGGCCGCTTCAGTATTAACTTCTGTGTGTCATAGGAAAAAGGATGGGAGTTTCAGACCAGGTTACCTAGTGTGCTTAGAATGTTGTCTGATAATATAAATAAAGCATTTAAATTAGAACTCAGAAGCCTATCATATGTCACACTTTTCAAATATGATTACACCTCACATTTGATAGAGTGAAAATCACTCTGTCAATTAGATCAAGAATGGCTGATTAAATTCCTTGGACTTCACGAATCACAATGATATTATTTGTTTCAAAGACCTTATAATTACTGTATTTAGAACTCTGTTATTCAATACCCTCTTCCAACTCTAAATTGCTCTTGATGTCAGCTCAGACTACATGAATTTCTAATGCATATGCTATAGGATATCAGTGAATATGACCTTCATGGCAGCGTGTACATCATTTGCTCTGTACTAATCTCTTTCAAAGATTAGAGTAGATGAATTTTGTAAAAGAGGCAGTAGGTCTGATTAAAAGCCTATGAAATCAGTGGAAAAACTTACACGGATGTTAATGGACTTTGGATCAGGTCCCTTGTGACTGATCTTGCTGGATCATTGTCACAATAAAAATACCTATTATCCAGTGCTGAAATGTACTTACCTCCCAACCAGAGGAGAGCAAGTGACACATATAATCCTCTTAACCTAGTTGATGTTTTTCAACTGCTTTGAAGTCATTATTTGAGAGGATCTGACAAAGCAGGAACTAGTTTACAAAGCAAAAAGAGACTTTGGAGTGCTGTTAAGTTATATATTTCTTAAGCAGCCTGTCTCATTCAGGAGAATTTCTTATTTGTTACACTGTCTCGCTGGTAGCAGTGATAAAGTGTTTTAAAACTGAAGTCCATTTTCTTGCTCTCATGTCCAATATATGCAACCCTTGTAAAAGGCAGAAAAATTCCTGATGTTTGAAAAAGTTGCTTTTGGTGCCAAAGCAGACAGAAAACGTCTATGCTCCTGTAGAAATGCAAGGGGAATAAAGCTGTTTCTAAGGGGATAAATGTCTCTCTTATTTCCTATTCCCTGTTACTTTGGTTACTGTTACTTTTAAACATTCCTAGCATTTTGCACATAATAAAAAAATGGCAAAATCCCTATTCATTTCTAGACACTATTTTCAAACCAAAGCTGCTTGTGTAGAAGTAAGGTGTAAACACCACTGTCCATCCCACTCTGGTATAGCAACCCGTGCTAGGTGGAGCCCTGGCTATTCTGCTTCTTACTGCAAAGAAAGTCCTAGAAGGAAGGAGGTACAGATGAAAATGCAGGTAAAAATATGCATATATGAGGAACTTGAAAGACATAGTCAGAAGCCCCACAGATCTGCCTGTTATTTTTGGGCTTATGATCACCACCTACTACATTTCTTCCTTCAGTGATTTAGTCCATGCTCCGGGTGCTACTTATCGTCACGCAGTGATGTTGTATGTAGTTCTCAGTTGTGGACAGGACATAAATGTGACTGTCACAGGAGTCATCCTTGGAAGGTACTTTACTAAGCTGCAGTTTCTAGGACTTTGGTCCTGACAAAGATGGAAATAATTTATTACAACTTGTTCCTTGCCCTTTGGACCCAACTATCTCAACTGCTACCTCTACTGTCACTCTTTTCTCCAAAACTTCTCTGCAGAGGAAGTAATAGGCAGTCAGCCTCGCTTCCCATGCTGTTGTCAGGGCCACAAACACGTGGGCCCATATCAGGATCCTCATGTCACTCATTTTTGTGCACTTGGGCAGGTTTATTAGATCAGATTACAGAGTAGTTGTACACAAATCAGGTAAATTCTATTGCTAATGGTGTACACATATGTTTTTCTATTGAGTTACAAAGTCAACTTTTCACTGGTTATATATTCTGCTGTTAATGATTCCAAATTGCTGGGTTTTGGTATGCTCTGTAGTTCAGTATGGCACAACCTGTTTGTTCAAATAGCTTACCAGCAAGAATATTTCTTTCTGAAAGCCTTGGTAGAAGTCCTGTAGCTTATGTTTTTTTTTTTTGTTTAGTTAGTTTATATTTCTTTAATATATTTTAGAAAAATATTTCAGTGACTTGCTTAATTGTGCTAATGAGGAGAGCAATGAATACCTTGTGACACAATTTGAGTTTTGTTTCATCAAGCAGTTTATAGATGATAAAGGAAAATAAAACTCCAATTGCCTACTTGCTTAAAACTTCAAGGCTGGATGAAAGATAGCAGCTGCCATCCTGTAATTTTTAGGCTGAAGTGCTAGGTGGACTATGAAATGCAAAGCCAAACAAGGCTACCAGCACACACAACCCAAATTACCTTTTACAAAACTTTGTGTACATTCTTCTAAGAGGAAGCCATGCTCGGTGAGGACAGAGCCGTTGGCACAGTTGATATGGTTTCCCATTTGCTCCTCACACGCTTTTTCCAGCGGTTCCTTCTCATCATCTGTGCGCAGAACAGACCAGCATCTGCCTCTTTATAGGCAGTGCAGTTCAAGTGTTTACTGGGTGTCTGAAGTATTTTCTTTCCATAAAGTTTGTCTGGATGGGCCCTAATTTTTTATATTATGAGATAGACTGTTCTGTGCAAGATTTCATTTGCATCTTTGAGGCCTATGAAACCTACTGAGAGTTACCACCATCATTTTGTTGTTTTTGAACGGCTTTTATTTTTTTAATTTTCATTTAACCATAGCATCTGTCCTTTCACTATGACTATTTTCTTTTTCTTCAAAATATAATGACATTCATTATTCATTTATTTTCCTCCAAGCATTACATAAAGTAGCATCTCTGGCTGAAGTATCTACAAATATAGCAGTCTGATGTTCCTCATTTGTCTGTCATTAGTAATATCCTTCAGTAACCTCTGGCTAAGGCATTTTTCTGATATGCAGTTCTTTTGGTAACTTATTTACTCAGGACAGTTTAATTCAGCAGTAACATCTGGATTTCAATGGAAGCCAGTCTTACAGCTTAGCTGACTGAGGTACCAAAAAGGTCAAGTGAATTGCCTCTGGTGATACTTTAGCTCCCATTGAACTTAGGACCTTCCTGCCTCCAAAACGTTGTGTTGCAACTGTTAGACTGTTCTCTCTCCTCAAAAATCATATCCTCTAGGATTATCGTCTTTCCTCAGGCCCTGGTTATATCCTTCCTTTATCATGTTCATTTTCAGGCCGTTTTTATCTGGTCACTGTATCCATCTGACTGTTAGGCTGTCTCAGGAAAACACTACTTGACCTCTAGTTTTTATACTTCATTTGCTTCCAGATCACATTTTGGTGCAAAAATTTTACAATTTTGTTCAGAGCATAGGTAAGACTTAGAAGTGTCCTTGAAGTACACAAACAATGGCTTTCTAGTCCTTACGAATTTCTGAGTTGCACAGCTGTTTCATCATCTTTGACTGCTTGTGAAATCATGTCTTGTTAAGATGCATTTGAAGCCATAAAAATCTGTGCACAGTAACACTGTATTGTCTTCAGCTATTGTTTCTGTGCTAATTAAGCATCTTTCCGAACAACCTGATTTGGGATCATGTAAACTCTCTAATAAACTTGTAATGAAAGAAATATTCAAAGCCTCAGTGATTAATGAGCAGATGTTAACAGTCAGTGCAAACTTATGGGAAACCATTTCTAACAGTGATGTCAACAGAGAACAATTCACAGACATAATTACTAAAAAATTATCAGAGACTTCCTTGTCAAGTATTTTGTATGTTTATAAAGCTGTTGGTGACTCATTTTAAGCAGTCTGGGAGACTTATTTGATTTGGATTCGGGGTTTTATTATAGCTTAGCTGTTATGTAATAGTTTACTCAGACTAAATGGTCAGCTATTCTTCCATGTCAACATAGTCCTTATGTGTGCAGTGAGATTCCTTGTAATTCTTTCAGCAAATCATATCTAAATGCTTTTCCATGCTTTCACCCTTGGAATACAGTCCTCATTAAAGCTGAGTAGTAGACCAGCTCTTTGCTTAATTATCCATTAGATTGTGTGCCATCCACTATAAAGTTCAAATGCTGTAGTACTAATCACCTTGTATAGTTAAGTTTGCTGTGTCATGTGGAGCAGATCTCTCTAATGTGCAAGCAGGCTCAAAGAGTTTTGCCTGTGTTTGTTTTTGAGGTAATTTCATAGCATGCAGATCACTGCCATTTATGCAAGGCAGGTGCATTCACTAATTTCTTAGTCTATAGCGCAAAGTGTAATTAATGTTGCCTGCCTCTACAGTGTCATTAATGCTGAAGCAAAGTAATCTGGATGTAATTTTCACACTGGCACTAAAATGACATTTCAGCGATTCCATGAGTTTCTTTTTCCAAGACATTCCAATACAATCAGCTATAGAATTACACATCTTTTTCTTTGATTACTTACTGTCATTCCTTCGGAAGAACTCCAAAAGACACAAAATTGAATTTGAAATTTTAAAAGAGACAAGCACAGCAGTCTTTATTCTCTTCTCGGGGAGACTGAGCATTTTATGTAGCTGAGATGGAACTGGTATTTGTAAACAGCACTGCAATTTTTGCATATCAGTACAGTGTTGTTGTTTTGATTTTTGTGTTACATATCGTGATACTGACTAGCAGATGAATAATGAGCACTATGCCCATCAATATTGTATTTAGACTTGTGCTACCAGAGTACATAGGTCAGCATCTATTATAACATGGAGATATCAATTCATTCCACTTCTACACCCTATCTGCTGAATGCTGAATTACCTCAAATATCTTAGAAAATAAATGCCTAAAAGTGTTTGTGTTCCAACAATCACTAGAAGTCAATATGAGCTGGGTGTCTAAAACCTGCTTTGCAAATGATGTGCTCAGATATATGTGTAGATCTGGAATAACTCCTCCGGTGTCAATTCACCTCGTCTTGTAATGTATTCTTGCTATTTTGCACCTCCAACCTAGCTGTCTCTGATCTTGGGAAGCTCTCTCTTTCTGGAGAAATTCTTGGAAAGCAAATGCCAAAACAAAGAGTTTCCCATCACCCTGGTGACTTTAAACTGCTGCAGCACTTATTTGTATCAAGCCTTAGGGGAATGGTTTAAAACTGAGCACTAGAAAGAGCCATTTATGTCCCTCTTTGCTCAACTCTGCCAAGTGCTTCTTTGGTCAAATCTGGCAAGGTGGCCATATGGAGTTACCCTGATTTCATTCTGCTCAGTTCAGCATCTATAAAAGAAGACTTCAGGGTGCAGTACAAGAAAAGGTCACTCTTTCTGCTAGGAAGTGCTTGGTACCTGGTTTGAACTAACATCGGCAATACAGCCATGAAGTAAAGGTTGTGTGCGAAAAAGCCCTTCCCCTAAGTATCCAGCAAGACCATAAAGACTCTTAATTGTACAGACATTTCCAGGTAATTTTAAAGGGAAGGGAAACAATAGTAATTTGCTCTAAATGCAATTTCTTTATGGTTTTCTTGTTTCGTTTCACCAGGAAAAATATATCCTTTGTTGAAGCAGAGTTTTCCCTGTTCACATGTCCCCGTGCACAGAGTTCATCACACTGTAAAGAAGAGGAAGCGACAGCTGACCCCTGCAACCCAGCAGCGATGTTATACCTTGGCTCCCAAACTCCAAACAGCTCCCCCGTGCCAAGAGGAGGGCTTCTGCTGAAACCATGTTCTGTGAAATTGTTGCTGGCTCCTCTTTGTCTGAAGATAGCTTCTTTCAGTCTAGCAGCATGCCTAATAACACTTTGGGCTAGCTTCTAAGTTTAATGCCATGCTTTTGTAAATACATCAGTGTCATAATAATATAAGTGAACAGTAGAAGGTATATTATAGCCTTTTCTCTGTGCAATTGCTTTTGTTGTATTACTGGGGAGCTGCTCATCTGAAGAACAACTATCATGGAAGACAGGATAATGTCACCACTGACTGTCAACCTGGAAAAAATAGTATAATACTGAGAAAGTATGACCCCTCTTCAGTTCTTATCCACACAGGAGACCTGCAGAGTCTTGTGTGAGGTGTTCATTAATGCAGTGCCACTGAAATTTGAATGAATAAATATAAGCAATAAAACTTAACTTACAAGACTGGGAGACCTCCTGTCTTTTTGTCATGCTGAGTTCCATTTCCTTTGACTCAGGTAATGCTTAGGCTGGAGTTTGTGCTTTGGGATAGCAGTGGCAGAACAGAAGCAGTTAGTGGGTGAAAATTCATCCCTTGTGGAGGTCCTGCATCACTTAAATCCCTCCAAACCTCTCAAAAGAGGAGCTGAGTGGGAGAGCAGCGCCTAGATGCCAGCGGTAATTTTGGTCTTTGGGAGCAGGTCCATGCTATGCACTGCGGTGTGAAGAGGGTCATTGGCCAGTTTGAAGCAGGTTGCCTCAGGAACCAGAAGTGACCCAGCTGGAAACCCCACAGGTTTAATGTACTCAACTTTGTGTCCTTCAGTGGCAATACGGACTAAAAGATGGAAAATTTGAAATGGACAAGTGTTTTCAAAGGGTAAAAAGTTATTTTAAGCACACAGTATTTTCTAAACTATTTATGTATCTAAGTTATCCTCACTTATGGCGTGACCAAGGAAGGTACTAAAGCCCATATTTAACTTTAAGCATACAAGTAGTCTAATCAACTTCAGTGATACTATTACATGCTTAAAATGGAGTGCATGGTGAAATGCTTTCCTCAATTCACACTTGTAACTGGCTTTGAAAAACCCATTTCTGCACCACTGAATTACATGTGAGTAATTCAGCCTGAGCCTCAAATGAGCAGGCTCAGTTCTGCAGTACTCTTTTGAAAAGTAATTATTATCTTCAATACATCTTTCAATTAAAAAAAATCCATGTATTTATGGAAAAGGTGTAAACAACATGCTATTTGGAGTTAAAATATGGCAAAGGCAAGAATATTTAGGGGTATAAAAGAGGTGGAGAGAATGACTCATGCATATATAGATCTGAACACTGTACTTTTGAAAGCAGTTTCTGGATAACAAAGCTAAAATTGTTACTATAACAATGAAATTTGGTGGCTGTTTCTATTTTGCAAAACATTGAAGTAACCCTCTTTTATATTTAAATATTTTCTAATCTTCAGAGGCGTATTTACTGAAACTTTAATATGGCCTTTTCCAAAATTAGCATCTACATTATTTAAAGTTGTTTTTGTTATTTGTTAGTGATGTTTTGGTGAGCAGTAAGTGTGTGTGTGGAACAAACAGTCTAAAATAACCTTGTAAAATACAAAAAGTCTCAACGGCGGGTACTTTCCAGAAGTGTGTTTGTTACTTTTTATAAAGTACCTATGGAGGAGAAATGAATGATGCAGTGACCAAATGGTTAAAAAGGGACATCCAGTAAATAAACTCTGTTTTGGGCTGTTTGCATCTAGCTGGAGACCAGAGAGGAGAGGAAGGAGGTGCTCTGCATAAAGGCTGTTTGAACTTTGTAAAAGAGAAAAGAAGCTTTGGGGGTGTCCTGTGTCATAGAAAGAAAAGTATGTCAGAGCTCTGTGTGTCTGTATATTTATGTGGTGTGTGCGGGTGAGAGAGAGAGGGTCCTGGAAGCAGAGACTAGATGAGGGATGTGGTCCTGGAAAGAGAAAGCTACAGAAAGGCCAAAGAGCATTGCTGAGCTGGATCCAGCCCTGGGACATCACTCCAGCCAAGGAAGCTGTGAGTTAGATTTTTTAAAAAAATTTTTTACATGTACATTTTTATTACATTCTGAGTAATTTCCCACAACATTCCACGTTTTTAAAACCTTTTCAGGAGGGAAAAGGGAGGGAGGCTTGAGAAACATCAGAACCTTTTTTGAGAAATTCCAGATCTCTTGAGAGCATAAAGCATTTTGAAGGTTCCTTACCCTTATTCAAAAAGCTAATGATGACATAACCAAATACACTATAAAGGAGCAGCAGCTGCCCAGTAAGAAGGAGACCATGGAGGGCAGATTCTCAGCTGGTAATCACCGGTGACATCAGTGGCCACCTGACAGGGTTCAGGGGCTGATCGTTCACCGTGGTTGATAACGGATATGAATGCTTGCTCTTCTGCAGGGCTTGCCCACCACATCCTCCAGCACAAAGCGGGATGAGAGCACGTAAGGATGTGCCTTGTGTTACACAGCGAGGATCCCAGGGAGCAGAAGGACTGGGTGAGCGACTGTGATGGCACAGCGAGTTATTGGTGAAGGCAGAGATAAAACATATCCTCCTGCTGTCAGCGCAGGGCCTGCCTCCCTGCTGCTGTCTAGCCCTGCTTCCATGCAGGCTTGGATGAACCCTTGTAAGGATCTCTCGAAAGCTTTGCTATGCCTAAGTGGGTGAGGTCGAGTCGTTCACAACCACACGTTTCCACATGCTTTTTGTTCCTGCCATTTCTCTGCAAGTCTTGATCATTTTTCTTGCCTTTGATAGTTATTGTTATCATTTGTCATTGTTATCATCTTTTTTTTGAGTTAGGTCTTACTGTTTCCACCTCTCAGAGGGTTGGGAAATGGCTACAGTGTGGTGGTGATGATGGTAAAACTCACTAAATAATTTCTGAGTACTGTGGGAGATACATCCTCCCATCACAACATTTTTATGGCAAGTTTAATGTTCAGCTCATCTGGAATAAGCTGTGAGAGCCACACTACAGGAAGCTGTCAGGGTTACTGACGATTTTTTATTCTCTTTGGAGAAGAAGAAAGCACAGGCTTCTGTCCTCAGTGGATTCTGTGATTTGTGAAGCACTGAAAGCGATCAGATTTCTGCAGAAAAGGAATATCCAATGGGTAACTATTTGTGCCAATTCCAGTTCAAACATAAGCCTTTCTTACACAAATAGTTCACGGCAGAGCAAGAGGTATTAAGAGGGATGTGAGCTGTAACCAGAGCAGAGGGAATGCTAATATTTTGTTCGGACTGGGTTTTGGGAGGTGGGTTTATTACTGTTTAGAATAAGAATCGAGAAATTCTGGAACAGTGCTATGCTTTATTTTTGTTCTGTTGTGAAATTCCAGTGTTACAGCAGAGCTCTGTCTTTCGGGCCATGCAGGAAAACCATTTTCTTTTCCAAATGGGCTAGACTATGCCTTTTATGTGTTACCCCATGTTGTGGGCACTGCAAAACTGTACCACTCCGGGAAGCGGCAGTGCAAAGCTACACCACCCCAGCAAACTCCTGATGGGGGAAAAGGTGGAGAGGAATTTACTACTTCTTTTTAAGTGGTGCAGCCACTCTCTTCTGCTGCGTGGAGCACAGGAGGGGGTGGAGACATCCCCCCCCTCGCCTCCTCTGAAGAGTTGCTCCTGTGTTCCCTTGAGCAAAGAGACTGTGATTCTTGGCAGACTTCATGTCAGCTACACAGGTCAGGGGGAAGTCATTACTTCCTCCTCCCACACTGCTCAGTCATGTTAGGTTAGGACGAGACTTTGCCCAATATTTGCAATACAGTTCATTATATGTATTTCCCGTATAGTAAAGGAAGAAACCGAAATGGCTCATAAACCTTAAAGTGCTGGAAAACAAGGCTGCCTGGTTGATATGTAACAATGTATCAAAAATATGTTAAATAGGGAAATAGAATAAATTTGTGGCTATGACTCTGATCTGAGCCTCGGGGGAAGTTGACCATGCCCCAAACTTCCTTTAGCTTTTGATTAGACTACTTCGACGCTGTCTGTCTTTGCTATTCTCATTGCCCTTATTTTTCAGTAACTCCCCGTCATCAGCTCCTTCTGTCAGTAGATTTGAAAACATTTGAAAGAAAAGAAGGGCCTTTACTTTCCCAGCTGATAAGAGATCCGTCTGAGAAAGAGGACTGGGAGCAGGCTTTTCTGCAGTAGAGAATAAAGTCGGG
Source organism: Rhea pennata (assembly GCF_028389875.1). Lineage (NCBI taxonomy): Eukaryota > Metazoa > Chordata > Aves > Rheiformes > Rheidae > Rhea > Rhea pennata. Next base: position 23,375,391 of record NC_084665.1, on the reverse strand, counting down.
ACTTTCACCACTTATCTGTTCTGCTCCTAGAAAGTATTGAAACCAGAACAAACGTCATTGTATGCTGACTTACTAGAGAAATAATACACCTAACTCTTCTCTGCCCTTCTCTGAAGTCCCCTCTAAATTCCCCGCTCCCTCACTGCCACAGTACTGGAAAGCTCTGGGTCTGCCGTAGCAGCAAATAGCTGAGCAGCCACCAACCGCAGAGCATCGCGAGCGGCCGTGCCTGCTCTGAATGAGTTAACATTAAAATCTTGCCCTCTCTATTTTTCCACCGAGTGAGGCACTCCAAAGCGGACTTATGCCTCGAGTTCATTCTTTGTGATAAGATGACATACCTTTCCAAAGATTTCCAATTAGAGCAAAATACGTGGGGAGATTTTTTTTTGTGTGTCACTCGCACTTCTCCGTTTGGATACTGTGTCTTTCCCAGGTTATAAAGATTGTGTGTGTTGATGTTGTTGTTGTTAAATGCCTCTAGGAGCTGGATGCCATATCTGATGGTATGCTCTTGTAACAGCAGTGCGGCAGACTGAACTAAGCTTCCAATAATAAGTAGTGACACTAACATAAATATTTGTGGTTATGCTTTCCATTTTTTCCTTATAGGAAACAAGTTAAAATTTTGAAATACTTCAGTGATGTGATCAGTGGACAGTAGTGGGAAAGAATTTCTCCAAAACTTGAACTACGACCAAAATAAGGAAGGAAGATCTGAAAGACCAGAAAATATTTTTGTTAATCAGGATATGGCACTTTCCAACATCTGGATGTCAAAACAAGTGTTTTGAATTCAATACTATTAACATGTGTCACTTAAATGAATTTTTTCCTTCAGAGCCTATTGGGTGGTTACATTTTTGGCAATGGTTTTGTGGTATGTTGCTTACATTACCTGACCCATGGTCTGTTTGTCCTACAATGTCTGTGGGAAAAAAAAAAAAAACACACACACACACACAAAATAACAAAACAGCACCTCCCCCCCCCCAAAAAAAAAAAAAAAAAAAAAAACAAAGCCCTGAAAATATCTCAGAATCCGGAAAAAAGGTCTAGGATTGACTCTCATCGTCTCAGTAAACCTTTTGACCAGATAGAAACCTCGTGGGGTTTTTGCTGCTTTTGCCTATGACATCATGTAACACGAAACGAAGAAATATCTATTTCCTCTGCATATCAAAGAGACATGATTAAACAAAATACATCAGCCTGGGAATCTACAAAAAAAAAAAAAAAAAAAAAAGTTTGAATAAGAGGTCAGAGAAAGATCAGACATTAGCTCTTGCTCCTTGCAAAATGATAAAACTAACAGGGAATGACTCAGCTTCGCCTGATCAAAAAGCTCCTTTCTCTGCAGTGTAAACAAAGGAGTTGGTATTGAGATCCCAGACCGAAACATCAACCAGCACTGGAAAATAAGATACTCCAGAATGCCTCCTCTGTCCTAGGCATAGCCCTTCGCTGACATTTCAGTGGATTTTATTCCCTATGACTGGGGTTCACTATCCAAAAGAGACTGTTACATGAGTAAAAGGGAAAAAAATTTTGTGTGTGGACTGTGACCTCAAGAGTGTGAAACAAATATTTTGTTTCAAGTCAGCTTTTAACCCATTTTAGCAGCAAATTGAGTGGCCAGTAATATAAACCATGAAAAAAGTAGGGAAGTGTGGCATTGGAAGAATGAATAAAAAATGAACCTAACAAAGAATAACTCTTCCAAACTAAAGTTCACTGTCTGATTTTTTGCTGAATAAATTGTTTTGAAGAATAAGAGACTCTTGCTCTTGCCAGGTCCCTGCAGCTAGATTTTATGGCTACAATGAACAAGTATGCATCTGTGTAAATGCTCTTTAATTTTCTTTTTACATCATATTTACACTACTCAGACAGTAAAACTGCTGAATGTTTTAATTAGCTCTCCCATGGCTGTGAAATTGTTTAAAATTTTCACGCAATGTGAAAAGATTGGCAAACAAACAAAGGCTATATTCGCTAGATGCTCACAAAGGTGGCAAGATGTTTAAAGTGCGCCAATTGTATTTGATTTGGGCTTTGGATTGAAAGTACCATGGATCGCATGTGCTGGGTGCCAGATTCCACAGCCCTTACACATCGCACATACAGGCTTGACCCACAGCATGTACAGTGTACTTTGGACTTGCATTGGCTTCAGTGAAATGACTCTTAGGAGCAAGGACTACACGACATGTGTTTAGGGTTGCAAAGTCGGGCACAGTAATAGCTGCTGCCTATTCCTACTTGAGCCTTGTTTCAACAGAGTTTGTCACCTGCAGTAACCAAGGTGGGGAAAGTTTGATTCTAAACATTTTCATAAATTCCCCTGCGAGGCTATTAAGAAGAAAATTGTGATATTTGAACAAAATGAAAGCTTTCTGTGATGTCATTCTGTTTTTCATAGAATCATAGAAAAACTCAGATTGGAAGAGACCTCAGGAGATCATATAGTCCAACCTCATTAAGAACAATATTTTGTATGTAAATGTGGTGCTGGCAAAACCTCCCAGCTTCAGAATATCTCTTGTTTCTGTTTATTTATAGAGCACGTACAACCGTGCAAATTGCCTAACACTGCTCCGTCAACCCATTTCAGCCAGAATCCAACCCCTGGGGAGGAAAGCAGCTCCTTTGTGTTGTTTGGCCTCTGTGTTGACTTTATCAACACAGTTCCTAATTATCAGAGAACCATACCACTGGAAGAGGACTGCAAGAGATGATCTAATGCAACCACTGTATTGAGGCAGACTCAAGAATCTTAATGTTATGTGTGCTTGTTGTGTTTGCAGTGTAGACATTTGTCCCTGAAGACCTAAACTGAAACCATGAATGGAGTTGTGGCTTTTTATAATGTTCCTGGAACTTTTATAGCTTAGATTCTAATCTGACAATAAGTGACCACTCCTAGCTAGTACTCAGCAAGCTCTGAAGTGCGAAGGAGTGGTCTTCCACTTGATAAGGGAGATAAAAAGGAAAGTGCTGGGATGCAGCAAGTAAATATGTTCAAGGAATGGAGAACACTGTCTAAAAGGATGAAAATTCATAAAATTTAAAGTTCAAGGGAGAGCTAGAAAAATAATGACATGAAATGGAGAAAAATAAAGCAGGAGAAGTGGAGGTGAAGGGAACTGAAAAGAGAAATAATATCTGAGAAAAAATTTTCCCCATATATCTTCAGACAAGGAAACATAATGTGGAGGACAGCGTGGTGATTATGTTGCACAGAGTATTTGGCACTTCCATGTGTAATGTGGTGTCAGGCTAGATTTTATCTGAAGAACCACAGGCTATGGATCCTCTTGTTCTAGTTGTATTCTGGTTTGAGGCTGGCTTCTAGTCTTTGCCCCCTTGTGGTGTGGTACTGCACTGTGATCATCCTTCAGTTCCTCCTTTGGCTTTGCTGTCTGCAAATTCAGCAGCTTTAAAACAAAATATTTTCCTCAAGATGTCAACAAAAATACCAAACACCTCAATTTCTTTGGCTATTCCTTTTTATTATCTTCATATTGTCCTTGGTTTACACTTCACTTATATTCAATTTCTCTTTTCATCTCCCCAGTTCTTAGCGGGAGGCCGTACCATTCCCAGTCTGGTCTCCAAGGCTCATGGGGAGAGGACCTCTCTACAAGTCTCTTTCTAGCCCGATTTCTTTATGCATTTCCTACTGGTGCAGAGAAAGAGTCTCCATGCTCTTCTCAAAGCTCTACTTGAATTTCCAGTTCATCGCAGTCTTCAGTCTGTCTCAGACACTTCTTTAACTGTGCTAAGACAACTTTTCTTAGTTCCTTGTAGGTAACTGTACAGCCCAAGTTCTTGTCTTGTCTTTCACCTTCATCTGCCTATCTTTCCCAGTACTACATACTTTTAAGCAGGAGATATACTGAGGCAGAGATAGCTGACCTGAGAATCTCACAAACTTTAAAGGAGATTGCTATACTGTTGCAAAGCATTTTATTGCAGCAATCCACATGCAGCCGCCAACTATTGCCACAGAGTTGTCACAGAGTGCCACAGCTGTTTCCTATTTTTTCTATTCTGAAAGTTGGGCATGCATGCTATATGGGATGTACCACTGTGTTTAGAAGTGCTGGAAAGTGATTACTGTATAAGGGTGATCACTGTGAGTTTCTAATCCAAGTTTACTGGCTTTCAGTAAACTGATTAGGAGAATGAATATCTCTTGCCGACTTTGAGCTCTTCTCAGACTTTTCTGCTCTTAGTAAGAGCTGAGTTTTGTTGATACCAGGGTCCTTCCCTCTCACTTTGCTGGAATGGTGACTTCATTCTAAGTTTGAAGAACTTGGAGGTCAGTCAAAAAGATGTCTTGCCAACTGCTTTACTGAAGGCAGGCCAGTTGTGGCCGTCCTCTCTACTTGGGAAGCCTGGGGTCTGGTGAGGAAGAACTTAGGAATGTAACAAATCTCAGAGAGGTAATAGTCCTGTTTAATGATTTTCTAATACTGAATTTATATTTTCCTCTCCCAGTTAATTGAAAATACTGTGAGAAAATTACTTTCCTGCAGGTGTCTCAGTTTGAAGACTTGACTGGAAATAGATATAATGGAGAAAAAAGATATAGACAAGTTAAATAGAAAAAAAAGAAGAAAGTTTACCTTCTATCTCAAAGTTCAGTTCACTTTTTTAAACAAACAAAAAAACAAACGAAGTACTGCATGTTCAGATGAAACCACAAGTAAAGAAGAGCTTTCTTTGCTACAGGATTTTGGTCAAAATCTGTAAGCTATGTCTGGATACTTGAGTTTTGTGGCATCTGTGCCACAGTCTTGACAAGATTTAAGAACATTAAGGAATGCATTTAACTTTGCATTCTCAAACGCAAATGAAAAACTTGAGTGGTACTATATCACTTGAAGAGAATGCAACCAGGTTTGACAAAAAATCTTTTGATCAGGAAATGTCAATCTGTTACAGCTGTAATGAATTTTTTCTTTGGCAAGTTTGGCTTCCTTGTCATGAAAAAGTTTGGTGGTGATTATCAATTTCTAGGTTAAAAGGTGTGGTGCAAAAATGAGGCACTGAAATATCATCTCTCTTGCCAGTAGCTAGCACACTGGGAGCTCTGTTTTGACTGAAGAAACCAGAGCTATACTGAGAGGGAACTGCACAAACCACAAATTTGTGCCTGCACAGGAGCAAGCCTGACTCCCAAAGGGCCTTTGGTTGTCCTCTCGTCACATGGAGAGCTGCACTCTGCAGCCAGCCATCGCAAAAAGACTAAGAGTGCCCCACACTCACAGCCTACCTATACACTCCTGTAGGATGCTCAGTCCATGCTGCCTGTCCATTTCTTGCCCTCATCTGGAAGTGCAGACATCTAACATACACCAGCTACACGGGAACCCCAGGGATTGCTTTATGCAGCAAACTGCAGAAAGCATGAAGCAGTTGCTCGGTACATGGGAATGAGAAGGCGCTCTTACTGTCTAATGCTCTCCCTGTTTGTTTTTGCACAGTATCTATAAATTTCTGCTCTTAGAGAAGACTACTGAAGCTAGGGAAAGGCAGGAGTAGAGTATAGGAAATGGTGAAATAAAATCCCTCCTCACTCAAGTTTACCACAGACTCCCTACAAGACACAGCTGCTTGATAATACATGCTAGAAGACTGAATCATAACACACACACACACACACACACGCACGCACGCACGCACGCACACACAGGAGAGGAAGAAAAGAGTGGCTACATATCAAAGTATGAAGGAGTCAGAGATGGAAAAAAGGCTAACAAAAAGAAAATAGACACCATGTTAAAAGCTGGTTTCCTTTCAGAGTTTTGACTAATATCTAGGGGCCAACAATGAGTATACCACATCAGAGACCCTTTTCACCTTGCCCAAAGTGATGAGCTCATGTTTGCAGATTGTCTAACACTTTGTTTTCAAGCCAAAAGTATCAGATTTACACTCGAGTAACAAATTGTTACAATGTGGGAAGAGGTTATGGACAAAGTACAAATCTGTGGGATGCTTTAACCATTTTTGATTGTGTCACAGTTAAGATTGTGTAATAGAAAAGAGCTGATTCCAAGAGCTACAGCTCCTACTAGGGGTAAGAAGCAACAGTGTGATGCCTTTCATTCTCTGACATTTCAGGATAGTTCATTAATGCAGAATAACTGTACATGTGTGTAAAAAAGGCTTTGGCAGTCTCACGTGCTTAGCGCAGTTCCTTATTTTAATCAGAAATATACACTGTTGTAAATATCATTTTGCCTGCAGGAAAAAAAATAATCTGGATACTTTCTCCCAAAATGAAGATTTGCCGCTTCTGCTCGTTAGTTGGATGACCTGTGGAAAATGCACTCCAGTAGCCAGACTTCTGCATTCCTTGCAGTGAACAGGACAGGGACAAGACTTGTGAACGTACATGCGCCTTTATTCTCCATCTTACCTGTCTGCTTGTTTCATTCTCCAGTCCTCTATTAAACCCTGTTAAAGTTAATATTAAGGACAATATGGGCTTAAATAAAGACTATTAAGTTGTTTCAAGATACAACAACCTTTATGAGATCCCATTTGAAATTCAGTATTCACTGCCTCCATATATCTTTAGTAACCACCTAAGAGTAAATGCCACTATTTAGTCTCTAAAGAACAGTTTGAAATTTTTAAGTTTAAACTTTAGATATGAACTGTGACATGATAAGCCCTCTCTCTCTCTTCTGCCTTGGAAGGAATAGTATTTTGAAGGAAATAGAATTAATTGACTTAGCATCTGTTTCTGCAAATACTTACTGTTATACAGTTGGGTGTATTTAGGGACACTGCTTTCCCGTATACTGGAACTCCTTCTTTCCCCTCCCCCTTTTTTTTAATTACTGATTTGAGATGATTGCTGTAAATTTGTGAAAACCAGTCTCACTTTCTTCATTTTATATATTTAAAAATCCAGCTCTAATCCTGGCTCAGAAAAACTTCAAAGATCATTGTTTTGAGAGTTTAAACACCAGGAAAAGTTAAAACTAATGTTCCGTCTTGACTCTTTCTTTTTTTCTGTCTTACTTTCTTCATATCTTATTGAACAGGAAAAGGGAGGAGAAAAAAAATGCGAGGCTTAAAAGGAAGTCTCAGAGTCATGAGCTACAAATCCTCTTTCCATATTCTTTCCCTGTTTCCATTCCCCCAGGGTCCTTGTAGGCAAAGATAAAATTCTCCTGGATGGCCAGCAAAGTGTCTGTGCTTGATTTTTTACTGAAAGGGAGAACATGAGACAAAACAGACTCCAGTGTGGCTGCCATGTAAATTAGCCATAGAAAAGTGTGATGACAGTCTTAGCTAATTAATAAATCATTATTACAATTTCATATATTAATATTCTTGCTACAGTGAAAACCCTACATGACTTTTAGAATACTGCACAAGCCAAACACTGCTTTATTGTAAGTCATTCGCCAGATGATTTCCTTCTGTTAACAATATTCTTCAGAAGACAATTTAAAGCCTCAGAGGAAAAAATATATATTTCTACAGTCCTGCAATAAAAACAGAATTGGGAAGATTTCCTGAACTTAGCTTCTTTGCTGCAGGTTCAGAAGGCTTTTTTTTTTTTCATTTCTCAGCTGAATTGACCCAGTGACTCTTGCAAGTATTTGAAGAGAACAGTGACTATTGTTAGTTTTTTTTTTCTTTCTTTTTTTCTTTAAATCAAAAGCACTATGTACATAACACTTGCCTTAGGAATTTTTGAGAGATGCATGGTACTCCTCTTTTTCACTTAGTGAAATACCGCCATCACCCTGCTTTTTCTGAGCCTCCTGTTACAGAACTTCCATCCAAAATTCTCATATGTGCTGCCCTCCCACTCTCCACTAAAATCCCTCTGCATTTTTGTCTGGCTTGCTTAAACAAGCAGTTACTGGAGATGAGAAAGGTTTTGGACTGAGCTGGCATGTCCACAATGGGAATTCATTGTTATTAATGATGTATTTTGATGATGTGCAAATCACCAGAAGAAATAAAAAAAAAAAAAAATAAATGTGTTTCAGGTCCATTGGAAATATTTTATTTGACTTGAAATTAAATATTCCAATGCATTTTCAGATTCTTAAAATGTAAATAGCTAAGTGACAAATAGCAAAAAAAATGTTAAAAAATTCTGAATGAAATATTTGGATTCTCCACAATTTCCTTCCTACTTTATTTGCCTTTAAGCAAAAATACTCAAGCAGCAGGCTGAGGACTAGTCATCTTCTCTTCTTCCTGGAACTCTTTGGAAAGTCTTCTACAGAAACTAGTGCAGTAAAACTGGTGTGCAGTGTCTTCTCTGAAGGAAAACTGGTCCAAGGTTTTCTAAAGTTTTGGGGTAAAGTTTCAATATAAAGGTGCACCGTATGTATCTAATATTATTCAGTGATATTCAAATATATCACTGCTATGGCACTCTGCTCCTTTAACATCCCTATAATAATATGCCAGGTGGCCCAAGAGGCAAGAAGTGCTTTCAAGGACACATTTGATCCCTAATCCTGAACCTCCCTGCCTTCCTTCCCCATTGCCTTTGCTGTTGAGAGTGAGTTATAGACTTGAAAAAGAACGGCTTTGGATGACTATTGGATGCATGATCTCAAAATTTTAAAAATACCAAGGTAATAAATTTACTTGTCCAGACAAAGTTTCCTCAGGAGGACATAAAAATCTTGAAGATTAGTGGCGAAATAACTAGTATATTCTAAAGGAAGAAAAAGAAATATGAAATTAACCCTGAATTTTGTTGTTAAAAAAAAGAGAGAAGGACTTTTTAAATAGACTCACCCTATATGTAGAACAAATTAAACTATGAAGCTGTTACAGGGAAAAATAAAGAGCTACAGGAAATAATGTCCAAACAAACAAACAACAACAACAAAAAAAAAAAAGATTACCATTTTGATCCATAAAATAGCATCACATGAATTATTATCAGCATATAACCTTATGCACATGATGCCTCTGCTTTTGTTCCTGCATGGATTCTGGCTGTATAGACTTTACTGTTCCTCTGAGAGAAACGAGCAAAAGCATATTCTTTGTACTTTTTTCACCTATTTAAAATATACTTGATTTTTTATTTCTTTCCCAATCAAGCCATGACTGGTTTCCATTCTTAGATCTGAGAGAGAACTCAAGTGATGCCAATACTTTTGTCTCTTGCATGGAAAAAAAAAAAGATTTTATTTTCAACTATAAGAAGTTCAGACACATGATGATGATTTCATATGAGGGTAACTTAAACTGTAGAACCTTCCTCATTCTCAGGTGATATGTATGCAGGCATGTTGTATGCCATATACATCTTTACTGAGAAGTAACCTTAATATCATCTGTCTCCAAGACAGAAAACTGCAGATTAGCACTATTAAATTTCTTTAAGAGGTGAAACAAAATACACAGGCTTACAAAGGGATCAGACAATTATACCTCAGATGGAAAATTTTACAGGTACAGAAGAAATTGTGTGAGTGAAATACCAGCATCATACAATAAGTAACAGGAAATATTGTAATTTATATGATGGAGAAAATTCTCACTTTCAGAATAGTGAGAGAGTCAACAATGTTACACCCATTTAACTTCAGAAGTGAACTCAGAGCTCAAAGGCTTAAAAATTTATGAAAAGAGATGAAACTAAACAAGATCTGGTGAACCCAACAGGATTTGCAAATAACTAAGCAATCTGTTCAAAAATAGTTTTGTCAAAGTTGGGAATGCATCTAATCAGAATTTAGCTTATTCTTGCAATGGGGGCTCTCAATTTAGAAAATACCACAATCCAGAAATAGTCTTTAAGTTTATTTAACCTTGAACATATGTTGAAAAACAGTTGAATTCAGCTGGAGATGGAAATTAAAAAAAAGAAAACAAGAGAAAGTCAAGTGTGTCTATTCAGTAATTTGCATTACTAATACTACTAGTGCTAATACTTCATACTTTTGTACTTCCTTGCATCTGATGAGAAGAAAGTTTATCACAAATATTGACGAATGATCAGTCTGTGATAATTTAGTTTCCAGCTGACAGATGGTAGAGCTACAAAAGGAGAAGTAGAGGTACGATTGATTTACTGAGAGAAAGTAAGATCAGCTGCCTCCTCCCTGCTACTGGTCATGGAACAAAGAAGCCATCTCACATTAAAGGACCTTGCAATGGTTAGTAATTGCCATTAGACCATGAAAATGACTCTACCACTGCTAATATCTAAGTGTGGTGGAATGCTGTGGTCATGTTGATACCACTCTACAGATACTGTTGGCTAGTGATAGCATAAAATTTAATGTCATTATGGAATGTATAGACATGCTACTTGTCACTGGAAGCCATTTGCTGCAGGAATGTTACTCCTGCTTTCACAGTTGCACAAAGGCATATTAGGAACTGTATTTTCCCATTTTTATTCTGACATTTGTGTAATTTTAGCTTCTATACTTTGGCAAATACCGCCCCATATTTTTGGCTCACCCCTAAGTTATCTGAAGCAGAGCAATGTGATTCCAGGCAGAAGAAGGCAGAATTGTCTCAGAATAACAAGCAGATTTTTTTAATGCTGTGGAAATGGTTCATACATTATTTTTGCATGAATCAGACATTTATTTTCTAAAGAGAGACAGAGGTGGGGGGAGGAGGGCAAAATCTTTTACTTAAATCCTCTCATATTTCACTGCTGAATATCAGCTTCTAGCGACAAGCCAATATATGCTAGGCTTCTTGATTACTGTGCTTTTGGAGATTAGTTGTTTTGAGTCATGAGGGTGTGTTACCTCACCCCAATTACAGAACTCCAGTGGAAATGGTAAAAACAGGCAGAATGAAGGAAGAAAGTGAACTTTTCTAATATTCACGGGACATTCACATGAGCTTCATGGGCAGGATGCTGTCATACAACTGCCAAGAACCAAAGCAAGTAGCAGAAAATGAACAATTATGAAATAAAAGGAGTTGTACAAGTACTAGAGGATGGAGACTGACTTGCTTTTGTGCTCTGACCTTTCTTTGTGCTGCAGCTTCAACTGCAGAGCTTTACAGACAAGATGGCACCGACTAAACCTAAAAAATGAATAACTGCCAAGATAATTGAAAGAATAATGAGGTTACAACAACTGCAAAGATGCAAAGAAAGCTGATGTCAGTTATCTATTCATAGAGCTCAGCAAGAAGGAATCAAATGCTTCGACTTTAAAATGAATGAGTGCTAAAACCTGAGATGACAGTCACATTTCTGCTTATTGGGACACGCTGGTGTGTTAGATTAAGGAAAAGTCACGTGGAGGATTCTTTATATATATTTAATGTTGTAAAATTTGTTTTTCTCTTCTGCCACATGTTGTATTACTTCCATACTGAAGGAGAGAAACTTTTTCTTTGTTGAGAAGTATTTGAATGAAAATTTTAAAGTAAAACGGATGTCAGAAATAAGTTCAGCTTTCTAATAAAACAACTCTTAGAGTTCATCGTGACTTGGCCTGAAAGGCACCAAAAGTGAGAAAAATTAGGATATCTCCTTGTTACACAGTGTGTGCTAAAAGGCCATGGACCCAGATTCCAGGGAGTGGATCTCTTCTCATAATATATGTGTAATAAGGTCAAGAAGAGGGTGTAGACTTGGCTGACTTCCAACCTCTGACCATTGTGGTTGGTCCTAGAAAGGTCAGCAACTATCAGTATATATCATTTTTAAAGGACCACCCCTTTGGAGCAGGAAGAGAACTGCATGTAAATGGGACATCTCACAAATATCCCTTTTGCATATATCCTTAGGCACTGCAGTTCACATATATTATTGCGGTTGTCCGAGCCACTGCTGCACAGTCCTGCACATTGTGCACTGCTGCACAATGATGATTTTGTTCTACCTTGTTTGAATATTCATGAAGGTTACTCTCCACCTATATTACTTTGCTTCCTACTCTCATTTTTGTCAGGAGTCTTATGATGCAGGATATCTTGCCAAGTGCTGGAATCATGGTATTGCATGAAAACCATAGATTTCACTTCAAGAAGAGCATTATCTTTTCATCAGCATAATCCATGGGTTATAGAGAACACCATCCTATTGAATAAGACTGTAGGTCACAGACATTTCAACTATTTCAAGGGAAAGCTGTTAGAACCAACTCTGGCAATTTAGGGACCTCTGGAATAAGCCTCAGTTTTTCATCTTCTCTGGGAGCTCTTTTACACACCCATGTCTGGTTGCTGAAGTGGATAGGAAATTGTCTTTTCATCTGTGCTTTGCAATCCCACCTCCCAGCTTCCTGAAAACTCAGTGCCTGCCAGGGAGAAGAGCATGGAAGGAATGGCTAACCTCCAGCGGTGCTGCAGGAACTATAGATGGAAAGGAGAAGTTGCTGTGACGAAGTGCATGCACGGGCAGTCCAGTTAGGTGGAGATTTACTGTAGCAACAGCCTCTATCCTTGTTTAACGGGAATATAGTCTGTGAAATAGGTAACACTGTTTAACACGATACAATCTGAACCACCTAATCCACATGTCTGCAGAGATGACAGGTTTAAGTGATGAGTCATGTTGTGTGTGTACAATATTCAATCAATCAATATATGATCAATCTGCTGCTTTCATTTGAAAGGTGTATTGTGGTTGGTTAGTTCCTTCCAACATGCACGTTCTGCATGTTTTTAGTATAACAGATTACTTAGTAATTCACATTAATGTTTTGGAGACAAATTGCTTTCCTGTGCTTTATATTATAAACACTTGTTTGGGTCTGTATCTGTGAGGAATTGTGTGCTTTCAATTTCCAATTAAAAGCAGGATAACAGAAGGCACTCTACATCTCACAATTGTGCTGTACTATGGCAGCACTCCGACGAAGATAGTGTGGATGCTATCTGAATGCAGAGCTGATGTCAATGACTCCTCGGAGGCATTGCACCAGCTTGTCACAGTCAGAAAACACGGGAGTAGTAATTCATTCTGTTTTGGACTACAGTGAAAGGCTATAGATTTATTTATTTATTTGATTGCAAACAGTCTAGTTGTTTTTCTCTCTCTTGCTCCCAACAAGGAAAATGTTGAGGTGTCCAATCACCCAACAGTTCTCTAAAACTCCACAGTTTGCTCTACTCATAAGCCTCATTCAATACTTACTGTCTATAGCCCTGCATTGATGGGATATTCTATTTAACGTTCCTGAAAGCATTATGCTTTAGTAATGTTTAAGCAAAGTTTTGAGCTCCATATTACCCGTGCGTTCATGTGCGTGTGCATGCGTCCTGGAGTCTGCAGTGGTCATGAGCAGGCGTATGTGCTTGCTTGTATACCTGAGCAAACATCTGCCTTCTGGTCTCACACCAGGTAATACATTTGCTAGGCCACCTGTTTGCAGTTACTGAAATGTGGGTCTGAAAATCAAGGCCTTTGTGACTCCTGAAAGCCTTTGTAGTGCTCGCTGTTCACCTAAGTAAACATTGCTACTATTTATTATTTACCATCCATTGAGCATTTAAAGGACAAGGGGTTAAATTTAGACTCAAGTGACTACAGTGACTCGGTTACGGTAAAAAACTTTGCCAAGCTAGTAGGTGAGGAGAGAGTAGTCCACTAAAAAGACACTGTTTGGAGAGGGTGTTTTCATGTATGATAAATCAAATGATGGCAAGAACTCAAATAAATAGCAAATAAAAATGTTAGCCATGGATGACAAATTATCCATTGTGCAATACTGTGAGAGGAGAAGGCAGATACTTCTAATCAGATTGCCTCTAAATTGGGAAGAAAATGATGGTGACTGTGATCAATTTCCCATTCATACAGCAATCAATATATTTTAATATAGTATTCCACTGAGTCTGTAGTCCTAAGAGAAGTCCTAATTAATATACCTAAATCTAGCTTGTAAGGTTAATTTTGTGAAAAAAATTATTGTTAGTCTTTGTGGAGGAAACAAACCTCCTTCAAGCTTTAACCCTGAGGTATATCTATAACTGCTTCCTTTCCCTGTATAATATGTTATACTGATATAAATAATATCAGCATAACATATACATAACATAACAGCAAATATTATCTTATTTTTTTAAGTAAAGGGAAGTTAAAACTTGGTGTAGGTGAACTGATGTGCATAGGAATAATACTGGCTAAGGGGTGCCACAGTATAGATCCTCAGTAGTGCTGAATGGGTTTTTAATGCGTAGATATTATGGAAGGCTACATAATCATTTCTGTCCCTTATTAACAGCTCATATTTTAATCCTTCAACAAACTTAAAGTATAATTGAATACTTTGTCTTGAACCTATTTTTCATTTTACTCTGAATCATTTAACTCTGTAATCTGTGTTTCTGGCTAGGGTTAACAGTCTTTCTGAAAAGAAATACTAAAATATCGTAAGAAAGACTAGTCTGGAAATATTTTTTTTACAGTTCTTATGAAATTTCCACCTCAGTTTTGCAAGTCCAGGGAATGTAGATAGGTCATTTGGTTAGAGTCAGGACATAGGAATGTTGGAGCTTTTATCCATGTTGAGAGTTTTTGAAGGCTTATCCTTCAAAAAAGTTTCAAATGCATAAATGTCAGTAGAGATTTTTCCTCTAGTTTGGGGAACTGTAGCCAAGAAAAAAAAAGTTTCAATGCCTTTTGGGTTTGGGTTTGAGGTGAATCTGTTTTACACTCTTCTCCTGCCAATTCCAGAAGAAGTTTTGGTTCTGATAGCAATGCTCTAAATATACATATGGCTGTTGAATACACACAGACTCCCTGCTGCCATCACACATCAAGTGGTTAATTCAAATCTAAAACTGACAACAGTACTATGCACCTTTGTATTACATTCCATTTAATGGGCGCCAGTGAACTGGACACTGTTGTGTCTGTGTCTGCTGTGGCTTTAGCTCCCACACGCAGAAGTAAACAATACCCCGAATGAAGGCTGCGGAGACTAAGCTTCCATCCAGTCTTCTTTAATCTTCAGCCAGTTGGACAGTTCGGGAGAACTAATCTATACCGTAAGTGAAAGGGAATCCCATATCCTCATATTTTTTCAGTCGTCATGGTCTAATCTTTGAGGCGCAATCTCTCCATTACTTTTTGTATTTGTGTATCTCTCAGTTTCGTCAATCACTGGCACTTATCTCATGTATTTCCACACCAGAAGAGCATGTAGAATGCAAAATGCAATAAAAATGTATTTCAACTAATTCTTACATAATATGTAAATTTAAGTTTTAGCCCCCTCTGATTTTTTTTCAAGATTACACAACAAGTTGTCTTCCATCTTTATTTCCAGTTCAGTTGCATCCCAGTGGTGGACAGCACAATCTGTAAGTAGGCAGAAAGTTTACCAGAGGCTTGATAACTCCCAGGACAAAGATGCTGTTGTCCTATGCCGTGAGAGCACAACGTATGTTCAAGGTCCTGCAATACTCTATCTCTGAACAATATCCAGAACTCAGAGCCAACACTTACTGTAGTCCATGTCCTTTAGTTGCTTTATTAAGGTTTAATTCAAAACCTATTTCTCATCTAACTAACACTGAATACCCATAAAGATATTGATTGCACAAATGTGAGTCAGTTGGCTTCTAAGTTCATAATATAACTCCACATTTATGCTTACAAATCTCTGTAAATGTAATCTTTGATCCGTGGGTGGCATTCTGTATCCAAGCTTGCAGTACAAATATCATTTATCCTTTCAGGCAGGTCATTTATGACTATTTGACTTTAAAGAAGAGCCAACAAGTTTCTAGTTTAAAAACATAATATTCAGAACTTTTTTTCACAAATCACATTTCATGTTGCCAGGCTCTCTTTCAAATAGATTGTTTTGCAAATTCTAAACACCTAACAGCTAATTTGTAATATATTCAGAGTACAAAACAATATACACAAAGAGCTCTGGAATTTGCCAAGCAACTGAAGAACTGGAATTCTTGCTAAAGAAATTGAGAAAAATTTTGCAAATAACATTTAATAAATGATTGGCTTGTCCTATTAACCCTTTCTTAGTTATTGGTTTAAGCTAAGTAAGATAATTACGCAGTTTTCTGGCTTTTTTGTCATAAAGATTGACATTTTCAAGTTATATTTCATACTATTAAACTATTTGGGATATTAAAGAGGCTATCTAAAATCATCAAGTGACTGACAGCTGTCTAGCTTTTGTAAAACTACATTTTGTACGGAATGAAGTGGCTGACAGCCAGAGCAGCTGGTTAGCTAGGGAGGGATAGGCCAGGTCAGGACTTGGCTGGGAGGATAAGGTACTCGAGGAAGTTGTGTCTGTTGATAATTCATGAAGTCATATTCAGATCCCTGAGTCAGTGCCAGAGTGGTATTAGGGCACACTACAGGGCTACAGATGTTATGTACAAGAAGTAAAAAAATGGATCTTGACCACTAATTATTCTTATGTACCCTTCACCTTTTCCAGGAAAATGAGGACAGTAACTCAAGAGTACTGACTTTTTCGTATTTCATACATTTACATTTTGTCTATCTAAAATTACCCTGCAGCATTACAGTTCTCATGTCCAAAACTTTTGAGTCCATTGCTCTGGGCTTTTAAATGACATTAATGGTTCAGGGATGGCAGTGTCTAAGCAGTCAACAGAGTTATGCATTTCCACCTGCCCGCTTTCTGGGGACCTCTTGGGACACCCAGTGAGCCTGGGCATACCACAGTAGTTCTCCAGCTGCACTTACATTCATTTGCAAACCATGCTGAAAACTCAACATAGTGGAGCTATACATACATGTATGTGAATATACAGATTTAGATGTATACATGTAAATATACACACTGACACGCTAGCACGCCCAGAACTGGGAGCTAGATTACTGGGGTCATTACCTCCAGTTCTGCAGCAGGGATGCAGACATGCTCTGTGTCTGCTCAACCCTGGAACTGCCATGGCAATGAGAATCAGGCTTATTAAAAACATTTGCAAACTCTACAAATAAAATCTAAAAGTCTGTAGACAATTAATAAAGCTGTGTCTCTGCAGGAACTGTGATTACTACACTGTACGCAAGAGCCATTTTACAGTAATACATGCCACAGATTTTGGATGCTTTGGCTTCAGAAACAAAGGGCCTTAACTAAAAGGGAGTCTTCAGGAACTGCAGACAATATGGACACACTGCGAGGCCTTCTTAGCCACAGCCTGCAGAGTGGAGCGGAGGCACAAAGGTGCCCATTCCCGAAACACTGCAATTCACTCTTTGAAAATACATTGCAAAGAGTTTTTAAAGTGTGCAGATTCAATTTCGTTTTGTTACGCACATTTCTTAAATGCATCAGTTGGATTTCTTCATTTCAAAACTTCTGAAGGAGTTACATTATCGTGACCTCTCCTTAGTAAAATTACACTTTGGCCCAGCAATGGTTACCTTCAGGGAAATTCATCATCCTCAGTCCAGACTGATTTTCTGTGGGAAATGGTGTATCTTTGAAAGTTTTCCAAGTGAAGAATTTCCAGCATTGCATGGGATTTTGGCAATTTGTGACAGATGTTTAAAGAAACTGGAATTGAAAAGGGATTAAAACATTATTACAACAATATAGAGGGCAAATTCTGTAGCCTAGCATGCAGAACTTTATGTATTCATCTCTTCTGTCAAAAAATTAGTAATCCTCAGACAATGTATAGATACTGGATAAGAAAAAAAAAACATTTTATGTCTGCAAATTAAAGTTAACACTATATCTTAAAAATGAAATTGGCTAATCGGTGCCAAATACACTTGTTAATGGGTATTTAATTTTACCTGATTTGTCCATGTATGATCTACTGCATAACACAATTATCTTTTGTTACCTAAGGCATCCTGGATTATCTGAGAGAGGTAATCTTTTATCTCCTGAGGTACTGGAACACGGCACAAGTTGTTTTTGCCTTGTCTTAATTTCTAGCATACTCCTCTCTATCAATCTTGCCTTGCAAGTGCAGCTCTGAGAAACTAAGCAAGACTGACAGGAACTCAGCACACACGTGTGCTCTACACTCTAAATCGTCTGCCGTGGAGGTCAGGGCCTATTTCAAGAGTCTTTTCTTTCATCTACAAAGCTCTGAATGGGCTAAATCCCTGTTATCTCCGTGACTTGATTCCTACTTTTGTGTGTTAAACTTAGCAAGCTGGGGCAACCCGGCTCAGGCTGGTGACAGTCAGATGCTGGTGGGGAGCTTGCAGGATGGGGAGCAAACATCTGCTTGCTACACATGTATTTTATTCAGACTGGACAGTGATTTTTCTTTTAAAAAAGATATCCCAGTCTGAACTGAGTTGACTGTGCTAGTATGCAATCCCTGACTCAGAAGCCTAGCAGTCTAAATGAATTTGTCAAATGAAAGCTAGGAAAGAATACAGAGGTACAGAAAAATGAAGAGACTTGCCCATGTGGCAAGCCATAACTCGAAATCCTGACTTATTGACAGGTACAGGTACCTGTCATTTACACTTTGTTCATCAGCTAGGGGGTGGTGCAGCATTCCTGAAAGGTTTTCAAACAAAAAGAAAGTCAAGAAAACTTTCCAGACAGTGTTGTATACAACCCTTGAAAAACTGGGTGCAAACAGAACAAGACCACAACTCATCACTTCTTCTGCCTAAGCCCTGAGCCCATCCTGTTAACAACTCCTTCTGTTTCAGACCTCTGATAGGTTTGAGATATCCCATAGCAACTTCAGAGGGTTGATTTTTTTCCCCACAGTACCTTTAAGCTAATTAGTTGACTAGTTCAGTAGTTTCTAGCTACCTTTGCTTCCTAACTGCTGAGACGCACCTTACTGCTGGAAGGGGAGATATCACTGAGGCAGTATGGAGCCCAGGCAGATCATTTCAGCAGGACCATCCGAAGCATTTCTGCACCGTGTTCTTGAAATTGGGAGTGCTAGGTGGTGAGACGTAGGGATGGCCTCTGAACAGTCCATGGCTTTACCTAGGTTACCTACATTCCCGTGACAGAGCTGTCACACCTGGCTGCAAGGCCAGAGGAGGATTTGGTAATAGGCAAATAATTAACTAGGGATAAAAAGTATGTTATCAGCTGGGGCTTGGCTACAGAATAGTTGGAAACTACCGAACTATTTCATGCTGCTTCTCTTGCTTTAGCAGATGTGTCTCTAAATAGCTGGGAAGGACTCTGCTGGTGGTATCCACTTATGACAAAAATTAGCTTAAAGGTATTGTGGGGGGGGGGGGGGGGGGGAGAAATCAACCTTCCAAAACTGCTATGAGATAACTTGAATCTACTAGAGGTCTGAAACAGAAGCAGTTGTTAACAGGATGGTCTTGAGGCTTGGGCAAAAGTAGTCGCTAAGGATGATACTTTGATGCAGTCTTTGCAAGAAAACAGGGATACGTTGAACAAGTCTGTATGTGTTTCCCTCAAACTCTGCTTCTTATGAATATGAGAGGGGACTGAGGTGGGGTGGAGGGCAGCAGACACTGCTGCAAGAAGGCACTGAGGGTGGCTTAGCACTTCCTGCTTCAACCTGCGGTGACTGACCTCTCATGGGATTCTTGGTAGCCACCATCTTCTTCCCTTATCCTCACTCTTTCCACCTCTCCTCCACCCAGTGGCATTATGGTTCAAGTATTATGGTGAATTAGCATCATTTCTCTTCCCTTTCCTCCTATTTTTTCCCTCTCTGCTGTATCTCTTGAATAGTGTAAGAGGGATGATGTAGTGGGGTGGTGGTAGGTCACCGTTTAAGAAAGAGGGCGTGTACAGGGAGAGGCTGGGGCTGAAGGTCCTCTACTCCAGATTTATGGAGACAAAAGAAGAAATCCTAGAAGGGGAGAGGCAGATTTGAGGGAAGTAAGAGAAAGCTCTTCTATACCCCACTGAAACCATCATGTTCCTCCTTTGTGGACTTCAGCGGACTCTTCAGTGTCCACTCCAATCCTTCACTTGGCTGGACGATCAACACAAGCCTGAGTACATGCATGCATGTGTGTCATCAGCAGCCATCCCTACCGATGACATACATGAACTTAATTTGTATTAGATAAGCATACTTTAATTAAAAATATCATAAATAACACACTGTCATTTCCATCCTTCTCCTTCACCCCTAATGCATTTTCATTTGCTGCTTACCTGTAACCATGAGGTTTATATTTTCCCCATAGTCTCTCACCCCCAGAAGTCCTTTATTAACTGTTTGCATAGAAGAGCTGCATATTATCCTTTAAATAGGCCGTAACTCCTTTTGTTACCCTCGTCCATGTCCGTAATTAAGAAGCTTCCAGAACACTGCCAGGGAAGCAGTTTTGTGAGGTATTGAATATTGCCTCCACTAAGCCTGGAGCTGCTTGATCTTTTTATTATGCCATTGTGTACAAAGTAAATAACACAGGATTATTACAGAAATTAGCATCGCTGCCTTCACATAGTTATTAAGAACACAGATTTGCAAATACATTTGGTTTCAGTGCTATTTCAGAAAATTCACTGTAGCTTTGTATGCAACTTTTCTGAAACATGAAATCTCAATTTTCTTTATTCAGAATCAATAAGACAAGCAATCCCTTGTTGCACCTGGAAATGATCTCTCTTTCTGGTCCAACATTTATAGTATGTCCAGCTAAACTAGTAATTATGATTGTTAGTGTTGTCATGCTTTTCTTAAGATCCTATTTTAATAGAGGGCAATCATAAAAAATATCAAACATGCCATTCTTAATTATGCTTTTTCTTTAGCCAATTGTGCTGTCACTAAACCAAAGTGTTAGAAAATGTTTGAGGACCTTTGACAAGCACCGAGTGTCATATACACAGACATATGTGGGCACCCAGTACTGAAAGAAATAATGCCAGATGTATGTTTGCACAACAGCATGATTCATGATTATTGAAATCTGCACGATGGAAGAAATTTAGCTTTTTTTCAACCATTTTGATATTATTCCTCATTGAGGGAACTACCTCTCAAAACACTGAACAACTTTCATGGCTTTGACAGAGAGGTCCTTCCTATATCCTCTTTCTTAAATCTTACTTTTCTTTCAGCTAGAAGGCACTCGTTCATGGATCCCAGCCCTCCAGCTGGAAGATATTCTTCAGGGTTCTGTTCTACAGGATTCTGTTTAGATCTCATCTGCTGGCCTGTGCATTTTGAAAGTCAATAACTTTGTGGTATCTAATCAGCTCACAGTTTTACTTTCAAATGTCACAAGCTATTCAATTGTGTGATAGGGAGATGTGTCTGTAACTCTTTCTGTTCCCTCATGCAAACTTTGCATGTAGATGCATTGGTTTAGTAAGGTTATTTTAACCATATAGCACAATAGCTGTTGAAATATATGAAATTGTATATATTTCTATATGTTTTCTATTAAAGGAAAATACACAAGGGATTTTTTTTTTCCTAAGACAATGTCCTTTGCAGGGGGTTACTTACAAAATTATTTTACATTCAGAGACAAAAGCAAACAAACATAATTCTTCCCGTTGGGGAACTAGTTCACATTACAGTAGGATTTCTGCAATTGCTGTTTGCAAGGAGCTCTGTGCAGCGCATGTTTCCACATTTGGGTTCCTATACAGCCAAATTCTCATGTAGGAAGCAATGGAAAATGTCACAGCCCCATTGCAAAGCCCAGAATTTCTATTAAATTCTGTTCTATTTCTATTAAATTCCCTCTACCTGCTGCAGAGCTGCAGTCCACCCTTTGCCCGTGACTGCCCTCTGTTTATGAAAAGCCCATGCTGCTGACAGAAGATAAGTGAAACGGGGCATGATTTGAGAGAAGGCGGGCTAGCCTGTTGCTAGCAACATGCCGTCACAGCAGAAAGCACTGTTGAGCAGATTCCTACCTTCGCTGTGATCTTAGGCACTCACAGGCTTTGTGTCAGGAGGCTTATATTCAAATGCCACACCTCAGTCTACAAGGGTCTTAAGAACGCCAAAGAGATGAAGGATGTATCTCAAGCAGATTTTCTATATGGAAATAGATGCAGTTGTCTGGCACTTGCATTTCCTTATCCTTGCCAATAACAACAGAATACATATTTCATCTGTGCACAGTAGTTCTGCCTCTTCTGCTAGTTTTCTATATTTCCTGTCAAGTGTCTTACTTTCCAAAGGTTTAGGTGACATGCTGTAGGCTTATTTTATTTTATTTCTGAAGCTATCTAAACAAATGGAAGACAATACAAATTTTCCTACTATGCATAAATGAGATTTGTATTTCCCACACTTCAGAGAATTCTGATAACTAACGTAGAGGGAAACAGTAAACAACATTTCGCACTTGCCTGAAGATTTGCAGTCACCCTCAAGCAGTTAATGACATGGGTGATGATAAAATATTTCAGACTGTGTGTGTTTGAAGAACACAATATATTTTTTGGTGTAATTTTTGCCCTCTCTTCTGCTCCATGACAATATCATGCAGAAACTGTCTTAACAAGCTGCTTAACACCAGAGGATAGTACAAGCCACCCCTTCTAGCTGTTCTGTTTGACATGATGTCTTGATCTTTTCTGCTTGCCATGAAAAGAAGTGATCCAGCTCAGGGCCAGCAGAGTTGTTAGAAAGTAAGAGCAACTTTCCTGAGCCAAACCAATGCAAAATCTGATAAATATCAGCTCTGAAAGATTACCTTAACTATATTATCAATCTCACCTTTGTGTGACATTCTCTGCACACACCTGATAAAACAGGCATCTTGTTCACTAGGCATTATTTGCTTTGGGATTGAGGAGGAATTTCATAGTTGCCTGTTGCACGGGGAGGTCTCCATTAAGAGTTTTGCAACCTGTTTGGAACGAGGACACATTATGCCCATTTATAAGCTGCTTGAACTTTTCTGTCCCTAGCTACTGCCAGAATAGGAAGAAATTTTTAATAGTCTGCATGAGCTACTATAACAAATGACAGCAACCAGACTGAGTAGATTTTAGCACAGTTAAGATTTTCCAGAGGGCATATTGTTTCCAGCTCAAAATACAGTTTCTTGTGCTAGGTACTCTGTCTGCTCACTTCCTGTTTCTCACCTCTGCACAGTTGGCATGATCACCCACATATTAAGGCATATGTGTATTATCCTGCCTGGCATTCGAATCATATGTAATGCAGCCTTTGGAATGTTTTGCTTAAATGCATTTAGTATCTGGCAACTTGAAGCCCAAGGCCCTATTGTCCAAGCATGTGTAGCGTGAAGTTAAATACCTCTTTGTTTAGCTCTCAGTTTCTTCTCAGCTGCTGCAAGAACATCTGTTGCAGAATGCCAGCCGCTGCAGCACACAGAAATAGCCTTCCACCTCCCCATCTTCCAAATGCTCCTCTCCTTACCTTGAGGAACGTAAATCAAAAAATCTTTCTGACAAACAAGTATTAATTCTTTACGCTGCAGGAGTGAAAAAAGTGACAAAGGTGCTTTCAAAACACAGGAAAAGACAGTGCTTCAAAGACCATAATGTCCAAGAAAAGAAACAGAACTGCGAGAGGAAAGGGTGTAACACAGAAACTGAGTTGTAAGGGTAATAGCAAGCACACGCTTTATTAGTTAGAAAATTGTTTGTTGTTAATTGATGAGATGTCACTAAGCTCCTTTCCTGTTCTGGAACAAGCTTTAGAAGTCTGCATGACTGTGTGTATGGGAAAGAGACTGAAAAGGTGGTTCTGCAGTAAGTTACTTAGGACTGCCATCCCTAAAAGAGCAGAAATCTGAAGGACAAACAGAAGAACTAGATAATCTCATTGAAAACATTATCTGGTTAGATTTTTATTTAGAAAGAAGAAAAAGGAACAAACATGTTATGAAAAACATTTCTAACTGGAATTTTAAATAGTTTTGCTTAGTTGTACCAGGCAATTAGATTTCAGAAACTTGAATCTTGTGGAGGAAGATAGCCTCTAACCACAGAATTTATAGCAAAATGAATAGCTAGACCACAGGTGAAGTGGCTTGCTCAGCAAACACAACGCCTACTAGCAGACTGGGAACTGACACACACTCTCGCTGTTTGTGGACCTGCCTAACAAATCTTAGTATGGGTTATGGAGACTCCTAATCACTACTTAAATACAAATGAAAATCAGAACAAACTCTCATGACTTTTAGCCAAGTGTCCTCCCTGCATTTGTTCTGAAGAATCCTCAGGGTCAGTTTTTGGACATCTTTTTACCTACTGCAGAGAAAGGTATTCCCCTAAGTAAGCACCAGAAGATTGTTTCAGAGAAGAAAACTTCTGACATATGTTCACAGGCATACTTTATCTGTTGTCATTCATTACTAGCATTGGATTAATTACATTTTTAAGAAAGTGCTAAGCTTTACTCTTAGTGTGCTTAATTAGGAACCTATCTTACTTGTGTTTATTTTAACATATATTTGGATAGAGTTGCAAGAATGGCTAACGCATATATATCTATATATCTATGTATCTTTAGGTATTCTGTACCCTATGATCTCCATAAAATGCATCTCCAAGTAAAATGTACTTTTAGTATTACTCATTCTCCTAATTTTTCATCAGAAAACACAAAATTCTCCAGAAAGTTAATAGATGGTGATATCTATGATATATTAAATATTTTTCATGCCAATACTTACCCCTGTCAGATTGAAGAGTTAATGCAACTTCTTGAAAGTCATTTAAAAAAATGTGATAAAACATGGGAATGTCTGACAGCAGAAACGTGAGATTTGCTCATATACAAATCAAAATGTATCATAAAACAGCCACTGAAACATTTTTCCAATTGTCTGTAAAAGGAGAACTCGAAAGACCTACAGCAGGAATATAGATGCATGCTCTAGGGATATTCCTGGCTTTAAGATTCTTGCTTTGCTGCTGCCAGATAGCAAAGCCAAACATATTGCTAAGGCTTTAAGACACATTTTCATCAGTAAAGTATCTTATAAAATAGATCCCGAAAACATTGAGTGTCTGCCAAAATGTCAATTATTTTTTTATGTCCTCATTGAACAGTGAAATAGTTATGTTAATAAAGGCCTGCTATCATAAATTAGTGTTATAGAAACCACCATTCACAGCTTTTAATTAGCAGTAAGCATTGCAATTAAAAATGAGGAGACTCAACTCTGCTCCAGCTTTAGATTCTCTTGTCAGATAACAATGTTCTACACAACAGAAATTTCCCAGAGGAATATTGCGGAAGGAATGTCTGACACTTACTCTGATTTTGTTTATTCCCAAGTTATTTACAATGCTACCCTCTTGTGTGTTCAGAGAACAATCTCATGCCATGTGATAATGCTGAAGATGTAAATAAACACAATTTAGGAAAGATGCAGGTCATATGTACAAATTTCACTTCCAGACTCTGAAAGTATAAATTATTGTATTATAGTTATTCATGCTCAAAATCATCACTGGTGCATCGACAGGGTTTACAGGCTAAATGCTAGTGTTGTTAAATCTCCTTGCTTGCAGAAGCTGCAAGTTAGAGCCCTAACAGTTAGAAATGCTCATTTCCAGCACTAGTAGATGGAACAGTAGATGTTTAATACATGGAGGAGCTTTTATTCTGTAGCACAGAGCCTTGAATGATATAGCATTTCCACTCTTGACCTAGCAACTGAAGTTGAGGCAAGGTCTGGCACTGAACCTTGCTTTGAAAGCAAGCAGTGTTCCAGATTACTATTCCCTATTTTGGACTTAAATTTGAACCATTTGCAAATGATGTTGAATTGTGGCAGATAATAGCCTGGATATCTAATTTCTATTTGATTATTTAAGGTGAGATTTTCAAATGTGCTCGGTGCTAGAATAACTCCTCTTCTACTGAAGTCATTGCCAAAACTAGAAGAGCCTGAAAAAAATCTCAGCCTTATTAGCCATTGAAATACCTGGTGAAGAAATTGGGAGCCAGCTGAGCTGTTTATGCTGTTTCCCAGAAAATGCACTGACTTTAAAATTTTCTTTTTGAGCTTGGACCCCTCACCTGGGTCCCTATTGCAATTGGCAAGCAAAGGCAGGTGCAAAGCACACGTTTTAAACTAAAGACCTCTGGGACAGTTGTTATTTCCCTCTTCTCCCTTCACGTTACTTACTGAGTATCTAGAACTGTGTCAGGCATCCTGTAAACATGGAAGACCTCTACTGTGAAAAAATACAATCTGGGTTTGACATAAATTGACAGACTGACAGAGGAAAGGAGAGGGAAAGGGTGAAGAGGAAGACCATGCAGTAAATCGGCTAAGCACATCCCCAAGCTGACACATTTACTGCTGGCAGAGAAAGTGATTTCCTTTCAGGTTAGCCTTCCTTTCATACATTTTTCTCACATGCGCTAGCAAAAGCAATAGTTTCAGATCTTTAAATGCAGTGAGATGAGTATGGATTTCAGTAAAGCTGTTGCAGAATACGGTCCTGTTTGGAGAAGTGCAGCGAGAAATGTGTACCATTAAAGGCAAAAAGAGGCTAGTGTCACTTGTTAAGCACAAGGGTTGAGAACAATGAAATGAAGATATAGGTGCTCAAAGAGGTGTCAGAGTATGCACTGCTCAAGCACGACACACACATAAATAATTGCTAAATGTCCTCACGCTCATGCAGCCCATGGATTCCACAAGTGTGAGAGCGTAAGTAAGCCTTGCAGACATCCTTTTGAGGTAACTCTGTTTTGAAATAGGAAGCCATCCAGTTTTGATTTCAGGAATTTTCAGTAACACCCGCAGCAGTCTTGGATAAGTATTTTTTGTGCTCTCGGCCTCATTGGGAATAATAAATGCAGCACAGAGGGTGAGTGCCAGAATTTATTGCTCCTTTCTTTGCCAAGGAGTTTTTTGCTACAATCAACTCTGTTCAGGACTGAATCTCTCCTGTCACCTTCTAACAAAGAGAGGTAGCTGGAGTTAGGTTTGGCATTCGGCTCGTCTCCTTAGGAATGAAAGTTAAGTGGTTAATTTCCCACAATATCAGCGTGGATGCAGTAAAAGGACGTAACGGACAAGGTGCTCAGCTCCTTCTGCACCCCACTCCTAGGCAGTGGAGAGCTCTGCCGTAGCTCTAGTGTTACTGGAGAGGAGCTCTGGTCTGCTGTGCCAGCCCTGGCTCTTGCCTGCCTCTCCCTTCTTTGACTCTGCAGAGGGCAAGTGGCAGATGGCTCAGGAAGCAGCTGTGATCTATCTGCCAATTTGCTGAAAGTGCAGAGCCTTCCTGGCAGGGTGTATTCTCTACTAGCCATTTCCGGGCAGATTCTGTCCGCGCTGTGCTGCTCAGGAGATGCAAGGTAAAGCTGTCCCATTAAAGAATCAGTTCCAGCATATATCAGCATCAGCACATCCAAAAGCACACTGCTACAGTAGAACATGCCAACACAGCTCCTCAGGCGACAGAGCTATGGTGATTTACACCAAGCTGAGAGTCTGGTCCACTGAGGCAATATACTGAACTGTCAAGGCCATGGGCACAGCCTGAGTGGAAGCAAATGTTGTATGTGGACTCTAGTGCCTGTTAACACTCATCCATTTGCACGATTCAGATCTACTCATGAACTACATGCTACTCTGTGCAACACCGTGTACATAAGATACTTGAACATGGTAATGATGGAAACAGCTGTGGAGATATACAGACAGAATTGGAAACTGGTCAGAAGGCTGTCTCTCACACTACCATGAAGAAAAAGAAAAAAAAAATAGAAAGGAATAAAAAAGATCCTTCTCATTTAAAAGAAACCACATCTTGTTCTAAATTTATTCTTCATATTCTCATTCTCTACCTAGGCCTAAAAAATGAACAAATGCCTTAGGAGCATAAAACCCTCACTGTCTGCTGAAATGGCAAAGTTAATTGCAGCCAAAGTAAAATTTCAAGGTTTCCACTTTGAAGTGGAACTTGGAGTTAATGGGCTGGGCATGCCCTGCAATGTACCTTGGTTGAATCATAGAAGCAAGAGATGGAAAAGACCTATTAGGTCATCTTTTCCATCTCCCTGCCAATGCAAGATCATTCTCTGCCAATTCAGGATTATTCTCGAATGTTTTCTAGTCTAGTTTTAAATGACTCAGGCTGTGGGGCTTCCACCGCTTCCCTTGGGACACTATTCCACAGGCTAATAGACTTTACTGTTAGGAAAATTTTCCTGATATGCAGCCTAAATTTTACTTTGTTCCATTGCATCCTAGTTCTCCTTGTTATAACTGTATTACACTAGCCTAGGTAATTTGTCTCCCTGCGTGGTGTTTATGACCTTCAAATACTTTGAGATGGCTTCAAAATCCACCTTAGGATGGATCTTAAGTAGCATTATACACTAATGCTGTCATGCATAATATACATGTAGCTCCAACTATATGATCATACTTAAAACATTTTCATATTTTCATCATTATGCTGTGGGATCCTCCAGCAAAGACCCCATACTGCACTGCTTAGTGAACCCAAACCTGCCTCCTACTGTTCAAAAGCAATCCTTCCCTAAAGGATTGAAAAGCACCTAAAGCTTCAAAACTGCCTGAAGCTACTTGATCACACAGCGTTTGCTCCTTCCAGCTGCAGGTTAAATCAGCACGAGTATTTTCAGTATTGCTTCTCCACATAACCCGTTGCCAGTTCCCAGGCAAGCACTTGAGAGTTGCAAGCTGACAGGGAGGCGGAGGAGCTGGTGGGGGGTGGGAAAAGAGGGTGGTAAAAGGCAAACTGCTCTGCATGTGTGGTCCCCACTATGGAAAGGGTGGAGATGCTCTACTTTGCGTGAGTTCGGATTTAAAAAGACATGGAAGCTGTCAGGTGCCGAGGGCCAGGAGCTGGCGGTGGTGGTGGCTCCTGGTAGCGGGAGCCGCTGGACCCATTCCACTGCCCTGCAAGGGAGCAGGGTCCCAGGGGCAGCCGGGGAACTGGGGGCCAGGCAAGGGCCAGGCAGGGCTGGGGGTGCTCTCCAGGCCCTGGCAGAAGCAACTGTGTCACCTCTAAGTTCAGTCACCGTAGCAAACCGAGCGAGGGACTGTCAGCTTGCACCAGGAGTGGAGCAGCCGAGGGCTGGTCCTTCCGACAAAACTGTGCTGGCTCCTGCAGCCTGGGTTCAGCCGTACCTGTTGTCTCCCTTCAGCCCGGCTCGGCTTTGCCTGCCAGCGCCTGCTGGGAAGGAGACGTGCCAGGACGCGGCCCCTTCACTATGCAGCTTTGAAAGACTCCCAGGTACGCACCGAGGGGTGGAAGTGCCTTGCTGATCCCTAAACCGCAGCTCTTCAGCAGCAGCTGCAGCTTGCACTCTTAGTCCCAGTGACCCTCACTTCTCTATTTTTTGTGTGAGGGCTGACTGCATCACTTACATCTGATCTCTTCCAGTGGCCTTCTCCTATCGCTATGTGACCACAAAGCAAACTGTGGGAAAACACCAGTCTTTGCTGAAGAAAACATAGAGGTTTCTTATTCTGAGCAAAATTTCCAAAGTTGTTTTTAGAGAAAATCTTGTCTTCTAATTTTTGTTGCTGGGGAGACCATAGACATTCAGCTGGGGCCAAGACCCTGACACCCAAAATGGCATCAATGGCCTTTGATGTCTCCAGGGGTTCTCCGCACCTCCGTGGGGAATGGGCCTGTGTTTCGAAGGCAGAGCGCTGCGGTTTGATCTATGTCCTCTTGCTTAAGCCAAGCAGCTTCAGTGCAACCCTGTAGCTTATAATGAAGAACTTTTTTAAAGTTTAAATTTTAAAATGTCTAAAAATCTACAGAATTAGAAGACACATTTTAGTGGGGGAACTTTGGAGATTCGCCGCCCTACCACAGTCTTTCAGCTTTGCTACACACACACACTCATGCACACAGAGTTTTGAAAATGAAAAGCTTTTTAGCTCAAAACCAACATTATTAACAACAAAAGGTGGAAAAATAAAGGGAAGATATTCAAATTAAACATCTCTTTAGATCTAGAGCAATAACATTTCCATAAGAACTTGTTACAGGAGCAGAAAAAAATATTAAACTACTCAGGGAATTTGAAAAGTGTTGTAGTTTAGCACACAAACTTGCACATGTGGAATATCTACTTTTACTGTGTGATTGCTCCTAGCTACTCCACAGAGGTCAATAACTCACCAACACCATCTCTTTATATTTAGTTGTATGTGTGCTCATAAAATGTGTGTATAGACCTTTTACATGCTTCCAGCACTTCTGGACCATCTATCCCAGGACTATCTACCTCATGAAGAATATTTGATGTACAGCATTGTCACTTTGAAAGACACGTTACCTTTCCTGTAGGCTTACATTCTGTCTTGCCAAGGCCCAGGCTAGCAACAAAAATCTACTTCTTTCTGAAATCATACTGATCTCTGGTAAAATAATCTTCTCCTGCTCCCACTGTTCCCCCCAATACCCATCCCCAAATCCTCAGAGTAGAGAGTACTTGCTGTGTTGACCTGAAGAGCAGATGAGGAGAAGCAGATCCACATCATGCTCTTACCTCAGAGCTGTATTCTGACAGCAATCCTACAGCTGCAATAAGCCTTGACAAGATCAGCACGTGCCAGGCTTCAGCGTGAGGGCATCCTAAGCTGTTCCCAGATATATGAAAAATTCAAAACCTCCACTGAAAAAACACACCAGTGATACAAATATACAACTTCCCCAAAAATGTCATTGCTGTTTTCGTTTACATCTATTTTTGCTGAATTTAACCCTAGCTTACACATCAGATTGGTTACTTTGCAACTGAATTGGCTGACAGATGAACTGCCTAAAAACACCAGAGCTATGGAAAGTCTTGAGAACTTATGAGGTCTCTCTCCACTTCCTGTGTTCCTTAAGTGCACCACCTAAGTGCTTTCTCTGTATAACATCTTCATTTTACTTTACCACTTATCTTGCACTGTACAGTTTCTAGCATCTTCAGTGGGCTCTAGAGATGGCACAATATCCTTCCTGTTATTTTTAATGGTAGTAGTAGGAATTAAGCAGAGCACTGATGGATTTGACTCTCATATTCCTATGGTCAATACTGTTCAAAAGAAGATATAATCTAAACAGACAGTACCTTTGGAAAACACTAGGACCATTTTAACACTGAAGATTTGAGGTACTGAGCAATTATGTTTGCTTTGCAAGCAATTTTAGATGTGTAATTAACAGTTCATTACTAAGGAGTCAGTCCATTTGCTAGACACTGGTGATTCATGGGAATGTGAAAGAAACATCTGTTTAAAATGTGAGGTATTCTTTTCTGGTCTTTTATTAGTATATAAATACATTTAATTATTTTATTCCTTAAGCCAAACAATATGTACAGCATTGTTTTGAAATACAGAATGAAGGAAGTAGCACAAATTATTTCAAGATATTATGCGTGCGTGATGTGGATAATAGCTAGGTTAAAAGTTGCTTTGTGGACATAAACTTTACTTATTCTTTCCTTGTCTCTTTGACAAAACTTTAAAGCATTTCAGCACTTTATATAAAAGAGTAATATAGTTACAAAGACTTTGGAGGATCCTACTTTTTTATTTAAGCTAAATGCTTCAAGTATACTAGCCATATATCCTTAACATTTAATACAGCATATGGCAAAGCAGCCAGACCACACAAAGCTATAGAGTTGTAAGGAGAAACATCTGGCCCTTCCTTTCCCTATGCCAGCTCCCTCGGTGGATGGATGGCAGAGATTCTGCAAAGCTGCATTGCCCACCGCGTGTGGCAGGTGGGCAAAGGGCACAGGAAACTGGAGCAAGACGTTCGACTGTGATAGCAGCATTTGCTTGGGGCAAGTGTGTGCTGAGATGGGGCTAGTCTTAGCCCAGTCAACTTCCTTCCTAGCATAGTGAGTGGACCACAACTGACTCCATGATGCTGCTCTCTTTAAGGATACCCTGGAGGCACTGAAGAAACTCACTTTCCCTACCACTGCAAAAGCCACGACTGAACCTGCCGCTGGAGGTACAGGAAGAGAATAGCTGAGAGAGGGGCCCATAATGCCGGCTACTAATACCCTTACTCATGGTCAGTAGCATTCTGCTTCATAAGCCATCTCCTGTGGTGCTTCTATTGCTATTCTCAGAGGAAGGTTTTGTTAAGTCAGAGTATCAGAGGATGATCTTAGTGCTGAAGACTTAAATTAGGCAATCACTGAAAATCCAAGGACCATTAAGGGGGAGAGGGCCAGATCTTGCATTTTTATTTTCTTCAATGAAATGTGGTTTAGAGCCTTTAGGGACACTTCATGCATTTTTACTGATTGGTGTGAGAAGCCAGCTGAACTGAGTCCCTCCCGCCAGTGGAACAGTAGAACTGAAGAAGCTGAGGAAGCAGAACTGGGAAGACTTTGCCATTGCTTGTTTATTGAAATGAACAGATATTAGAAGGCAAAATTAAAGATTAGAAACCAATTAAAATCATAGGTATCCCTAATGACTGCTTTAGAGGCGTTACTGTTCAGTACAAAAACAAATGGTACTAGATTAAGTGCTGGGCACTCACATTTCATATGATGCTAGTAACCTGGATTTCTCATTATAGAATTTATGCCAGAATAAGCCTCTTGCCAAGGATGATTTAACTATTCACAGTGTCAAATTGACCTTGTGGCTCACAGAAAGAGAGCATTAATTGCAATTTCATTGTGTTTCATGAAAAAATTAAAAACCGGGCAGTGTTTCAAATGAGTGTTTCAAACAAAGTTCAAACAGTACTAAAATCTCTACTGGCAGCTCTTTTTAAAAGTACTATATATTATCTATCATAAACTATCTCAGCAATTTGTCCCATGGAAACTGAAGGTACTTCTCTTAGAATACAGTAGGAATAGCCCAGAAAGAGGATGTCATTATTTTCCTAGCGCTTGCTGTAGTTCTCCTTTCCCAGTATCTAGTTACAATTTGCTGAAACAAATGAGATCTTAACAAGACTTGCAAATGGACAGAAGGGGTATAAGGAGAAAACAGCAATGATGGCATAGTTAAAATAAGAGGATAAAAAGATACAATTATTCTATTATCTTTATTCTACTTCATTTTACTGTACAAAGAAATAGAAAACAGCAATGTTTAACTCACCCAGTGGGATAACTAGGTGCAATAGACATGGGTAAATATGTGCCTCAGATCCACAGGGCTTATAAATTTTAAATATTTTTAAAATCTTTCTTTTCCACAATAATGATGTATATTAAATCTACATCTTCCACAATTGACCTAAAAAGTGTTTATAATCAATGTTGTATAGCAAATGTTCTAGAAAAACCTTGAATCATCTCATTAAATGATGATAAAAGGACATAGTGAATGTTGCTGCAAGTTCTTGTTTGTGATTTCGCTCCTATAGACTGCCAGATTGTGTACTGTGATTATGCCTGAAGAGTTTTCAAAATGCAATGGAAACAATATGATATTTATAGCTTATGATTAATACTCTATTCTCTGGTAAAGTTTGTTTGGTGCCAAGTCTCCATCACTAGATTTAGCTCATTTACAACATTGCTTACATAGAGTTTAAATAACAAGGTACACCAACAACTGTTTTTAAGCTTAACCTCAAGCTTAATTTACACTTAAAATCTTGCCATTAATAAAGTGCATTGCATGCAGCTAATTTCCTCTGCAGTCACCAATAGCTCCTATTGCAGACCACATTAGTGCAATACAGGTTTTAATATATAAGTGCAGTTTCAAAATATTCTGGTCTAGATTCTGTGCACAAGCAAATTGTTTAAATAGTGCAGAATTTGGGCACAAAATCTGACTGGTAAAACTGCAGTCTTTGAAAAGCAAGAGAGAATTCTTGGTAACTTTCCATACAGGTAACTAAAGTGCAAAGAGTGAAGATATTTCAGAATGGTGAGGAAATTTGGAAGTTTGTTAACAGAAAATCCTTAGGTCACCCTCCACGTCTGCTCACAACTCTCCTTTTCAGGAGTAATAACATCACAGTAAAACAACAACAAAATTGTTATTTCTAGAATGCTAAGAATATACATGATGCTTTGCAAGTAGATCATGACTGAGCCATGTCTGAGTGGAGTATGTGTCCTTAGCATGTTATTTTGTGATTCTATACAGGTCAAGATGACACAAATTCTTTCTCCACGCTAGTGCCTGCCCTTTGCCAGGTAATGCTGTGCCCACAGCAAAGTGCAGAGGAGAAAGAGGTGGAACAGAACAGTTTAGTGTTCGGTGTTCAAACGTTAGCTACTCTCTACTGTCGAGAAACATATCCTGCTGTCAAAAGTTGCTACACTCAGAATGGAAGCACAAGAGAACAAAAAGTGCTTCAATGACCCAGAATCCAGGCAGAATCCCGTGCACGGGCACAAACCAGTAATCAGGGCTCTCTTGCTACCCTTTGCAAGCCACTGCTGTAGGCAGCTGCCTGGGCAGTCTATGCAGTAGCTCTGGCCCTGTAAGTAAGCAAAGAAACAGCATACCACACTACAAGAAATGCTTTGATTTGCAGTGAACGTGTGCTATCGCTTATCACTTTTGATCAATTGATGCCTTCTTCTTTACTCCAGATGCCGTTTAGCATATGATGAAAGCTGAAGTTTTGATGGTCAAATGGAACCAAGGGCATTTGCAGTGAAAGTTTGACTGAAGAGAAGACAAAGTATAATATACAGGGCATGAAACAGAGCTAAAGGTCAGGGACTGGCAGAACCCAGAAAAGGGAGTGAACTGTTACTGCTTTGTTGGTATTGCCCTATTTGGGACGCAGTCCCAGCTTAAATAGCCTCAGAAAATTTCAAGGCTTTGATATTATGTTCCTGCTGTTAGATTATTCTTATACTTACTGCATAGTACTTTGTCCCATAGCTGTTTCCATCAATTTTCCTTTAAGCAAGATGCTGTTCAGAACAACTATGTTCATTCAGTGCTGGTGTCAGATTCTGCATCTGTAGAATTTCTGTTATTACTCTTCTAAACAAACCAAGGAACCTTTCTATAGATGCAAAAAAGATAATATTTCATCCTGGAGGATCTGCTGTAAGTGAATCATATTCCACTGCAATTGTATGTAATTATAATACAACCCACACTAGTGGCTCAGTAAGAGACTTTAGATTCAGAAGAAGTCTGAACTGACTGTAGAAATCTCCCTCCAGAAGTTTTGTCTCCCTCCTTCGCTGCTCCTCAGATGCACTTTCTGCAGTTCTTGACTCTATGGGATGCTCCTTCCCCTCCCCCTGTTTGCTCAGAGTCAGACCCAGATGTTTTCAGCTGTGTGAAGGGGTTTCAGACTTTGCCTGGTCTCTGGTGGGTCACTGGACTATTTCCCATGCTTGCTGACTTGTACCTTTGGGACCACTCTTTCCCTGGCAATGTGTTCCTGACACCAAATAATGTCAGGAATCAGGCAGTGATTAGTAGTCATACATGTACAGCACCTAGACAAAATGAATACAGGGACAACAGAAAAGGCACTTGTCACTTTATGAGCTCATTTGAGTTTAAAAGCTGGTCACTCTTGTATCACCCATTTGGGAGGGTCTGTCCACAGCACAGCTATTTATTATTTTTATTCTAACTTAGTCTAGTTTATTTGAATGGCGGTGAGTGAATAGGAGGCTAATTTACAATTGTATTACTTTAAGCAAATTAATTAGAAGGGGAAGAGGGATAGGCAATTGATGCAAGAGGCATCCAGTGCCTTCTGCATGTTGCATTTATTTCATTAGTATTTGCCACTTTTCAGTGACACTATGAAACATGTTTTCTGTTGCAATCCTTACAAGAAAAACATGAATGTATCGTAATTCCAGTGGAGGGCCATCAGGTTGGTTGGGGGCCTGGAGCACATGATACATAAAGAGAGGCTTAGAGACCTGGATTTGTTCAGACTTAATAAAAGTATCTAAGCTAGTTGAGTGTCTATTGTTATCTTCAACTACACAATGGGAAAGTACAGACAAAGTAGAGGTCAACTCTTCTCAGAGGTGCCCAGGAATGGGTTGAGAGTTGACAAGTTGCAAGAAGTAAAATTCTGACTACATAGTCTTAGTGGTAGCTGATAGTTAAAATAGTACTTGGTTCAATTCATGGATAAATGGATATGACTAGATATTAAAATTATTTTTATATTCTGACAGTTAAACGTTGTTGAAAACCAGTTTGGCAGTGAAGAACTTTAAATTACACTTAAACACTGATTTTCATATTTGTTGTTTTGACACCATTGTAGATGTGGTCTAGGAATGCAGTGAAGAGTAAGAAAAATAACAACTGTTTTTTATTAAGAATAAGAGATTAAATCAATTCATTGGACCTGAAACTGCATGAGTAGGTGAGGCAACATTCCAGTTCATCTTAGTTCCAAAATACGCCTTCTCATACTGAAGCTCCACAGCAGGATATGAAATCACAAACATCACATCATCAGAACAAATGCTCATTGCATGATCAGGAAGGCAGGGCACCATAAATCAACAGCTCCTGAGAGCTGCTCGGTTTGGACTTTTCTAAAGACAAATGAAATTCTTTAGGGCCTGTCATTTTAAAACTAACCAAAAATAAAGAAAATTAAAATATGACTATACAAGAACTGTAATTTAATAAGCAGAGTTGGCTAAAAAGCAAAAAGTCTCCCCAAAATCCTCCTGCAAAGAGGCCTTAATTCAATAAATTACTAAATCATAGCCTTAACTTCAAGTGTAATTCCATCCCAATTCTACAAAGAATTCTGAGAGCTTGATTAAACTTAAATAAAGATAGATGTGTTTCAATGCACTGAGCACATGTTCATTTGTATTTTTAATTAATTCACTTCAGCTTCATTCACATCTCCCTGTGTGATTGCTTGCGAAGCTCACTTAGCAAAAGAGTCTCTGGCCACACAGGTTGAATAAAAAGGCTTCAGAAGTTACAGAAGTGAATATTTGCATCAGCCCTTTTTTTTACATATGTTAATCATGATAGACATATTTCTGCAGCACACATTGGGAACTGAAAAATGCAATGTTCCCCGGTAGCCTAATAGCATCAGAGCAGCATAGCTATGATTTCAAGTAAAATTGATTAACAGAGAAACGGTAACAAAAATACATTCAAACAGAAAATATACTTGAACAATCTGTGATGTGCTGTTGGATATCCCATTGACAGGAAAAGACACTAGTGTGAGCAGAAGGTATTCTGCTGTGAAAGAGCTGTTGCTCAGCTCTTACCATCAGTTATTTCAGCCAACAGGACCAGTCGCTTGGCACTGTTATGTGTTGTATAGATTCTAAGCGGTAGATGCCAAGTTCTTAATTTAGTATTACTAGTATTATTACTGTTCTTTTTGTTGTTTATGGCTTTGTTGTTGGTTTCAAAACACTTGATGCTGGGTGTGGTAAGCAGAAGCCCTCACCCTGGGAAAGAGAAATCTCCACGTCCCTTAAGTTTCCAGCAGTGGTTGTTATTCTTTTTTCCCTGGATGCAGGAGGACCATTCTGCTGCTGGAGTGCTCGAGATTGCTGTGCGCAGCATCGGGAGAGTACACTGGACAGTCCGGTTCCTGCCTGGCTCAGCTTCATCGGTTGTTGTTGTTTGTGTTGCTTAGGGTACCAAGTCATTACTGCAGCAGCTTTTCCTTCCCTGTGCTTCTCTGAATTCTGCTATTACCCCCTGCTGTAATCTTGTGCATGTAAACTAAACGAATTGCTGTTAGATGAGCCAAATGAGCCTGCTGGCAAATGTACAGGGCCTTATGTCCCTAGAAACATGTCCACTGTAAACTGAAGCCACCTAAACACCACCAACAAAATCTTTGCAACTATTTTGATGCTTAGATTCAATTTTTAGCGAAGAGACACCAGCAAGAGAAAAATTCCTTGGGATAATGGATTTTGGACTAAATAAATGACTCTTCAGGGTATCAGTTTATCTCAGCTAGCAGTGAATTTGTCTCAAATCCTAGAGAGTTTATTTGAAAATGTGCATGGAAAACTGAGCACATAAGAATATACGCAAATTTGTATGGTTGTTTATTTCCAATTTACATAAACATTTTTATATGGGTAGGTATCCCTGAAAAAAGTAGGTATGCCTACTTTCATATGCCCCGTTTGGACTTAAACACTGCAAAAGTGTTTAGATATTAAAGTAAGAAAAACTTTACAACTGATAGTGGTAGGTAGAGGAAACATTTTAGTTGCATACAGTAACGTATTTATAAAAGTCTTCACAGTGTTATAGATACAAATGTCAAGATAGTTCTTTGGATTAAAAAAGTTTTACTTGTCAATATTTTTGCAGCCTCTTTTGTAATATTTTTAGACCATTTCTCAAAGGTTCTTCTTGAGGCTTAGATTGCTTTTTAAAGCTGAACTCACCAATATTTTTTGCAAATTTCTCAGAGCCTTCTTTATTTATGCATCACAAACAATAAATCATGAGCAAAAAAAAATGGCACCTATTTCAATAGAAGCTGTCAATTTATAGCAGGTGGAGGTCAGGTTTCAGATTTCTCAGGCTAAACTGTTTCATATAACCACAACTTTGAGTAGGTCGTAGAGCAGCACAGCTCCCCAGGAATCCGGGGATGAGGGATGAGGCCTCTGTGAGAGGGATATACTCCTTCTCCAAGCTCTTAGGTATGGAAAAGGAGTGCTGTGCCACTTCAAGGAACCTGGAGGGCTTGACTTCTTCTTCTTTTTGTAAATATGGAGAAGGCGTCAAATGTTTGCTAGTACTAATGGAAAAATTCTTACTGATTTTAGTACTCAGTAGGTCACTTGTAAGATATTTTTGTAATTTCATGAGACCACTACAAAAATCAGGGACTGGTTGGTCTTCATTTGAAAAGTGACAATAGAGTATCTCTTGATAAAATTAGATTCACAGTAAGCTAGCATTAATTTAAAAAGTACAGCATTACAAAGTAGCCTATGCAAATTATATTTTAATTGACTTCTGGGGATTCTGGGCCATTTTAGCTTGAAGGATTCCTATGGTGACATTCTGAAGAAAATGAGAAACAGATATCTCGGCATTAAACTTCATATTCCAAGTAAGACAGTTTTCTTCATTATAATCAGAGAGAGAAGCTGTTAATTAGAATGGAAAAATTATTCGTATACATTATTCAGATACTTTATTCTCTCTCCTAGTGACATGTTTTATTTTTTCTCATTGTAGCTTCTTCAAGTTTACTCACTGTCGCTGAGAAGAAAGGACCACTAGAGAGTCATTAGTGTTATGTGGATGTAGACGACATACTTTCACTGCAGTTTTGCAGGATACTCATGCCTGTAAACAGATTGTGGTTTCTGAATGTTCCTCAGTTTGGTGCAATCTTGAAAAACTATGAACTTATGTTTTCACATTCTTTCTTCTAAGCCCACTATTTCTCCCCTAGAATGTTATTTTTTACTGCAAAGCTTTGCTTTAGGCCTTGCTCACATTGATCCTTCAGATAAAGATTAGATGATTTTTACCAGTGCTTAAAGAAAACGCTCATGTCTATAAAACATAGTACATGGCTTTACCTCTTTTGTGCAATTTCTTTTTTTGTATGAGCTTGTATGCAATGTGTGGACAACTTCAAAGTAAATCTATAAGAAGAATTGAAATGCTAAGCATCTACCTGGTTTAGGGCAAAATCATAGTACAACACATTTAAAGTAGAATATGTCCTCTTCTTCTTTGAGTTTCAATATTTTTTTGACTTGTAGATAGACGAATGTTTAGGAAAAAAAATGGTAAATAGGGTATTGTATTTTGGCTTGCTTAGTGTGACATCCTTGAGAATCCCTGCAGAAAAACATGTATGAAATGGCTGTTTCTTAAAACACATCTATTAGATAAAAATAATATAGAAGAGCAGTAAGAGAGAAAGAGATTCTTAAAGGAGATCGATAATTCTTTGTTCTTATAAAGTCATGCAATGATTTATCAGTGTTTACTGAGTCACAGTATAACACGGCTGTATAGTGCCATTTACCTGCATAACGTGTCAGTCAACTAGATGAGCTGGAAGAAGAGCTCTGTCGTCTTCCAATGGGTAACGTCCCTTGCGAAACAAATCAAAGCAAAACAACCTCTTTCCACCCTGTCAGATATCATCCATTCTCAGACAACATTACTTGGGCAAAACTAGTTTATTCCAGTGTCACTCATTCTTTAATCAAGTTTATAAGAAATTGGGCATAAAAAGATGCACTTTCACAAAGAAATGGTTGTGAAACAGAAAAGGCTCTGTCATAGTGTCATAGGACAATTCAGGAAGGCACCTCAGGAGATCATTTTGCCCAACCTTCTGCTCCAACCAGGGTCCATTATGAGGAAAACCGGGTTACTCAGGGCTTTATCTGGTTAGGTCTTGAAAACCTACAGGGATGGAGACTGCACAGTCTCTCCAGGCTTAAGTGTCCTCATAGTGAATCTTTTTTTCCTCATAACCAGTCTGAAATCTCTTATTTCAACAACTACCTGTCATCTCTCATCTTCCCACCACGCATTACTGTGAAAAGACTTTGTCTTCTTGATAACCTCCCTGTAGGTACAGGGGGGACTGCTATCAATTGTCCCCAAACT
Organism: Rhea pennata; assembly: GCF_028389875.1. Lineage (NCBI taxonomy): Eukaryota > Metazoa > Chordata > Aves > Rheiformes > Rheidae > Rhea > Rhea pennata. Next base: position 23,334,995 of record NC_084665.1, on the reverse strand, counting down.
GTCCCTTCTTCAAAATTAAACAAGCCCAGTTCTCTCAGCCTTTCCTCATAGGCCATATGCTCTAGCCCCTTAGCATTTTGGTGGCCCTCCATTGAGCTTGCTCCTGTTTATTCATGTCTCTCTTAGATATGGGACTGGATGCAGCGTTCTTGATGTCGGTAATCACTTCCCTCAAAGAAGTGTGAAATCATTAGGTTTTGTTGCATGCTGCCTCATACCAATTTGAGCATCTGAGTATGCACTCTGGATATTAGCTTTGGGGGTCTTAATTTTGAAAGTCTTCATCAATTATGATGTTTTATGAATATGCACACATTTTTAATGCTACTACCCACCTAACAGAAAACTGAAGCTATAGCATATGCGTGATTCTGTCAGCAAATACGAAGGCCCAGATTTCTCTCCTCAAGGTTAGATAGCTAACGTACTTAGTCATGGTGCAACACTTTTTGTTATGATGCAAGTTTCCCCAGGCTGAATGGCCAGTTCCCCTGCAGAAGTGATGGGCTGAACTTTAAGAAGCTGAACACTAATCACAGCAAAGAAACTTGGTATTTCAGGCCTGCAAGATTCTCACTCATCAAGATGATTGCCCCTTTCACCCACATCTCACCTTCTAATTCCCAATTTGACCCAAAGCATTACAACTCCCTTTTTCCAAAAATATTTGAATGTGCAGACATTCACTGCTGCAACCGCCACTCCATCATAGGGCCCAAGACACAAAGGACTCACTATATGTGACAACAAAAAGTAGCTGAGGCCTAAATTACTATTTCTGGAATAGCAAATCATGCTATCATTCTTATCAGTCCTGATCTGTCTTCCAAAAACAGAGGCCATTTACTACCTGCCACCCAAAAAAGGAGTGCTACATTAAATAAGGACAAAATTCTAATGCTGGCTATGTTTTTTAGCAGTGTGGGGAAGGCTCAGTGAAAACATTGGTTTCCTGTGTCTGTGATGTGTCTGAATAGACCAGCCAGAGTGAATGGGGTTTCTTGCAATTAAGGTTTCCAGATGGGTTAAGCAGGATTCAGATGGACAGCGTGAAAGAGATGCTTTGAAATAGTGACTGGATGAAGTTAATTAGACAGATGGTCTGGGGATAGGTAAGAGATGTCCTGGGAGCCTTAGATACACCATTAGAGATGGCTATGGATTTAGACAAGAAGCATTTCTGGGGAAAAGATAGGTTGGATAAACCAAGCTGCCCAGGCAGCTACATTTGAGAACTGTATCTATTCTAAGTATTTCTGCGGAGAAATGAAGGATCATTTCCTTCACTTTACAGACTGGGATGCTGGTATCAGAAGAGATCAATGAGCCAAGAATAAAACTGCATTCTCCTGGAGAACATGGAGAGCTACAGTCCTGTCTATTGGACTAAATGAATTACTGTCCCATTTTAGGAGCTGTTTTATTTTTAAAGATCTATGTCTGGGAAGTTTTTTGAGATGTTATTAGAAAGACTAACATACTTTACAAGGAAAAGTCTTAAAAATATTTATAATTCATGACAAATTAATAGATATGCCTGAAAATTCTCAGGGAACGTATTCAGTATTCAGAGCAAGTGCTGTAACTTGGGGGCGGGGGATATACTGCACTTTTGTGCTCTGTGAGAAGATTTAGTTTCTGCTATGACTACAAATCTCAGTTCAACCTTAACTGTGAAGCCTCTGTTCACTGCCATAATAAAGATCAGCCTTGAACTGCTCTCACTCCTTAAAGACTTGAGAACTGGGGCAATTACAATGTCTTTTAATTTATGGATTGATCACACTGAAATGTTTAAACGAAGAATAGCATTACCACAAAAAACAATTCCTGTGTAACTACATTGATTTCTAAAGCTACTTTTCTTCTTAGAATTGCTAAACAACAGAAGATTTAAAGAGTGTAGATATTTTCCCTGTATGTATTGATATTATCTCACTTAATTCCATCAAGCTACCTTCAAAACTCAGTTTAGCTCCAAAGAAACACATCTTTAAGTATAGAAGTTTGTATATCAGTTCCCACATCTAATCTGGATTTTACTCTTTTCAAGGGCACATCAGTCTTATTGTGCAACACAAAATACAGAAACAAGCAGTGGCATTTTCTTTTGCTCATCACAAATCTCTTTAAACATCATCATATAAACACAGTTGTTTAATAGGAGGCAAGAATACTTAAATGTAGACACATGAGAGTGTATAACTTCTTTAAGATGAACGACCAGTGAAAATCAAATGGAAAAATGAATATGAAAGACAGTATGAGTTAAACAAAATGGCAGGAATTTATGACAGAGTAGGTACAAAATTAAAGGCTTTAGAGTCACAGAGAACCATAAATTAAAGGTATGCATGGGACTGCTGTGGTATAAATTGCCATTACAGATGCAGGGCAGTACCGTTCAAAATACCCTCTGTATTACTCAGATTTGTTCATTTATATCATTCTATACCACACTTTGTTTAACAAAAAGGCACGGCCAATGTACATAAGAAAATGTGACTTCAGCGAGTGACTTTGGTCTATAACAAGAAACCAAATCAGATTTACCTTCCCTGCCCCTTTCACCTCCTTTCTGTCCTAGTGCAAAACCAAATTCACTTTGCTCAGACCCACCCATGCTTCCCCAAGGACCTGATGGGCTTTGCAGTAAGCCCTGCTGAGTACCTTTAGGCTACTCTTACCATTCAAGATGAAAAGACATGGAGAACATCCTGGCAGGAGTTACTTCACAGTCAGCCGTGACAGTATCACTGCTATAATTCACAGTCCAGGGACCAAAATCACGAGAGCCTTGTCTCTGGAAGATAACTCAGTAACCGGGTTTTAGGAAGGAGCCTTCCAAACGGTTCACTTTGTCAAGATACCATTTTACAGGAGAAAGAAGCAGGTACAAGCACTTCTTTTTCCTACAAATTTACTATAGGTATAGGTAGAGATGATGTAGATGTAGATATAGGAAGAGAAAAGGTAAGGCAAGGATTTGCATCAGCTTTTTACGTCCCCAGATGGAACTGCCTATGAAGGAGAGAGCACTCAGGAGGAGTGTGAGCATCAGTCAACTCCTAATTATTATTATGCTGCTATTATTGCTGCAAATGCTAATACACATTCTAAAGAGATTTCTTCAATCAGCTAGACCTAAAGGATCAGGATTTTTTTAGATAAATTTATAACTTATTCAGCTAACCATATTCTTACTCTCCTCACTGCAGGATGCATCTGGTTTGCTCATTACAGTGCAAAGAGGAACTCTGTTATTGTACCAGACAGTAACCTGAGATTATCTGTAATCATCGTTTTCATTTTTCTTTTGCTTTAATGAATGCTTCTCCATTACTGCTTCTACTTTAGAAAGAACAGTACATTTTTCGTCACTGCTGAATTATATTAATTGCAATTGCATAAGGAACATGGCTTTCAGTAGGAAGTATTTCCGAAGAAAAATACAACTCCACTGAAGTTGGAATTTTTTTAGTGGGGACATAAAATATGAACAATGCTTGTTGAAGAGTAATCTGAAATGTGCATTTTGAACTTCATACTGAAATGTCTTGTTTAGATAAGGAACAACACTTTGATTTTTAAATTGCATTAGGATTATAATTTTAATATTAACGCTATATAGCATACTTAGTGAATTATAAACTATTACATGCAATACTCAGTTATTAAATGTAATATAAAATAATATTTCAACGTGGTCAATTTGAAATGTATTAACAAGGGAATTAATGTCACATGAAGTTGATGTATCAAAATGAAACACTTCAGTAATTTTTAAATAATCTTTTGTTCAGGGGAAACATATATATTTCAGTTTTTATTTCTGATTCAAATGAAAACTGTCTTTGAAATACTGAAATTTCCATGGGAATAGAAATCTGATTTTCTGACCAGTTCTTGCTGTCAAATAGATTGGCCCTTTGGGAATCATTGATATATATGTTCACACCTATATGTATCTGTGGATATAGAAAAGAGATCCTATGGTTTAGTGTAAAACTAATAGATATAGAAACCTCTATTCCAGAATACTACTGTCCTATTGATTTACCATGCAGCTTTCTATAAATCAATTAACTGTTCCATTTCATTTCCCTCAAACATGAAATTGTGATAATATTTCATACTTATGGGACATTGCGAAGATTAAATAGCTCCTGTTTGCAATGCTCTTTGAAGGAGTGAAAAATTGACAGGCTGAAGAGGAACACCTATTATCATTTAATCTGATCTTCCGTAAAACATTGAGTTAGGTTGAACTAAAATATATTTTTGGAAAATCTGTGTTGAGGACGTAAGGATTCATGGTTTTTCTAGTTTGTTATGAGAAGTATTATATTGACTACAAAAAACTCCACACTATTTCTGTTCTGAATTTCTGTTCTGGCTTTGACAGCCAGCCTTTGCTTATGTTGTACATTATGCCTACTGAAGAGAAGGACTCTTGTATCATCACATGCAATTTCCACATCTTGGTCCTCCAGATGTAACACATTCAGAGGAATGCTATGGAAAGCAACAGAAAATCATACAATTGTTTCTTTTGGTCCAATATCCTCTCTGACACCTGAAGTCATATGAATGTGCTGCAGAAGAGCAATTATTAAAAGGTATGCAGTAACACAAATTTTTCCCTAATGCCATTCACTTAGGATCTGGCTTATACTATGAGACAGATGGGTTTATATCTCTTGCAAATATTTTAATATAAATGTATCCAAAGTGACAGTGAATATTTTTATTATCCATATAAATAGTCCATCATTTCTTAAATCCTGTTAAGCTTTTGGCCTCAGTGATATCCTGTGGCCATGAGCTACAGAAGTTATGTATCAGCTATGTCAAAAAATGTTTACTTTTATTCATTGTAATTTTGCTATCTTTCAACTCCAGCAAATCTCTCTGAAAGTGAGAGAACTTGATTTTCCCGCTTATGCCAGTGGCATTTTTCATTCCTCTTCCGTGCTTTGTCTTTTGTAGAACAGGTTTTGGAAAAAATCTGAAAACCTTTGAACCCTAAATTTTTCTGGAATTGAACTCAAGCAGTAGATTTCTAAAGTTCTGATATGTCTTGTGTATTCCCCCCCCACACACACACACATACACTTCTGGTTTCCATTTAGAAGAAGAATTATTGAAATACCACCAGGACGGCTGTGCTCACTGCCATGACAGGAAGCAGGAGTGTTGGAAATGTCACGAGAAAGCCTGTTCTTACAAGATTTCCAGCCCAACAGAGCAGATTTGAGAAGTTACTTTGCATAGTTCAGATGCGGTTCAGATAAACATCTAAACTCTTGGATACTCACACAAGCTGAATCTGAACTCTGGCACTCCTGAGGTTTCTCTGTTACAGATACTGATAGAGTGTAAAATCTAAACAAAACAAACGAATGCATCAGCTGACATGGAAGCCTTACTCTTTCTACCCTCTGCTCCTGGGTTTATTCTTCCTTTCTACTCTTGTCACCAGAAATAAGTCCAAAGAAACCACAGGTGTTGTTGCCATATACGCAGGGCGCCTAGCTAGAATCAGGCTCTCAGGCTCACGGTATCAGTCCCCTGGAGCAGCTGCATATGGGAAAACAGATTTCCTCAGGAAGTTCAGTTTTCATATCTTTTCTGTTCTCTCCTTGAGTCCATCAAATTGTCTTTCCAGGGACAGCAAGCAGGAACTGTTTGCCTGAATCCATTCAGTCCCAACAAGTGCGGGAAGGAAGGGAGAGAAGTTAGGAGTGAGAGTACCCTTGCTGACCACAATAGGTGGCAAGTGGGGAGAAGTGCGGTAACTTGATCTTTCCGGGCAGAAGGAAACAAGAGCTGAAGGAGCTAAAACTATTCATTTTCTGGCCTGTTCTTGCAGCTCTGCAGCCACACATTGTCCCTTATCTGGGACCCAACAGAAGGTGGTGGCAGCTCTTAACAAGCATTCTTGTTTTCCTGTACACTGAGTGGACCTTTACTCCTGGTGGTGATAGTCCCCTACTGACACTGAAGCTCTAGGAGCAGCAATGGGAGAGTGTACAAGGGTTCTGGAAGTTATGTGTAACTATCAACTAAAGAACTGAACTATGAAAATCTTTTCAGCTGGGGATGTTGCCAAGCCAAAATGGAGTGTTAAAACTCCAGAACAGCTGCTGTATAGGCAAGGAAATCCACACTGAGCGCTTCTTCTGTCTCTGTGCAAAGAGGAGCCTGGAGAGAGGTCCTTTCCTTTCTCTCCTCTCCCAACACTGCTTTAATCCCAGCAAAGGAAACTGAGGCAGGGCTCATCAGGGTCCTGGTCCTCGACACACTGCCAACTTTCCAGGGCCTTCCCTGGGCCCCCAATATAAAATAGTATATCTGCACAGAAGAATCTGTATTTGAATGGCTCTGTGGTTTTTCCAGATGTGTCTTGACACTTGTATTTCCCATAGATCTATGGCCAGACATCTGACTTTAAGCATATATCTCCTTGGGATTCTGACTCTAACAGCGATGGACAAGCAGGTTTATACAAAAGAAGAATCAGCACAGGCCCTAGCATTAAACTTGAACTGAGCTGTGTTTGGGGTTAAAAAAAGTTCCCAACTTATTTTCTCTTTTAAGTTGTTTACATGTGTGTGTCCTCTGCTGTTCTTCATCTCAGCCTAGACAAAATACGGAAATACTGATTTACCATGAGAAAGACTGTTCTTAGGACATTTCTAGCACAGATGGAATTAGGAAGTACTAGAAATCTCACAAGGGAAGAAGTCCTCAAGAGTTCCTAAATTACTTAGGATTTACTTAAGTATTCATGTTTTCCTGAACTCTAGTAAAGCCAGTGGAACTGCAGCAGAAGTAGAGTGAATCTGTAAGCCTTTTTAGGTGATCAACTGTACCAAGCATTTGTTTTTCAGAATGTATTTCTGACCTCAGAATAAAGCCTCTAACTCACTTTGACGACAGTGGACATGGTGAGTCAGACTTGCACAAAGCTAAAGGTTGTGCCTCTGTATGTGCATGCAAAAGTGGCACAGAGCTCATCGAGGCATCCCACAGATCCTGCTATAGCAGCCCCTGTGTCCAGGTACAGCTATTTTTGCAGGCTGCTGTGTTATGAGCCACAGACAGCCAGAGAGGGCTAACCATGTAGCTGAAGACAAGCGATGATAAGGATATCTTTACTGCTGTTCCTCTATCTTCCTCTAACCATTTGATAATAAGAATAAAACAACTGTAAGGTAATTTTTCAAGACAGGGTACTTTGCTGGTGTTAGAAAAAGTAGTCACAGTTTTGCAGAGCCTATATATTTTGAGATCTTATGAAAAACTATCAAATAAAATGACTTCGTTTCTTGAGAATTAAAAAATAGTCTGAACTAAAATAACGCATCCTAAACTACTAAGCCTGATTTTATTTTTTGTTTTGTTTCATTGCATTAGAAGAATCAAGATGATGCAGTCCACATGGAATGCAAACCATGCCACTGAATGGCAAATTATATGGAAATATGCCTTTCATCTTAATTATAGCCTGGACGGGGGAATGCACTATATTCTCTCATACATATGAGCTGAAGGAAACTTTCCCAGGGTATTTTTCTTTTACATTTCTGACTCTTATTTGGTTGAAAACTTATCGACCCATGTGATCCAGAACTGTCTGACTTTCCATGATAAGGCTGAAACTATGTAGGAAATGTTTTCACAGCATTGCCAGAAAAGGTTTAACATGGACTGGGCTATTAAAGTCACAGATCACTATTTCTTTGTAACTCTTTTAAATAATTGTCTCATTACTGAAATGGTGACTTTATTTTGAGACAGCTAGGTAATTCCATTAAAAAAACCCCTTCCCTTTCTAACTGAATGTTCTCTGTGTTCAAACTTCATGTTTCTTCCCTGACACTTTAGACATTTGTACTATCTTATGTCGTAGCCTGAATTTTTATTTTTTTTTTGTTTCAAAGTAAAACCAAAGTTTTGAGCAGGGATCAAATCCCACTCAAAATAAATGTAAATATTCTGAAATCAGTTGCCTTTCTCTGAGGTTCCCTTGGGACTTGGAAGCACTACTCTTTTATCTAAGACGACTTCTGTTTTTACCTACCATCATTCTCTTTACAGATTCAATCAGATAAGATACCATTTCACTATAAACTGCTACAAGAAGTGCTAGGCATCGTCAAAAATATTCCACTGGCATGGAAAGACACTTAAATGATGATATAGCTTTCAGGGTACTTAAAGGGATTGATATTATTCCAAAATATATTTGTACATTGGAAATGGAGTGTGCATAGATTGTCTTTATGTCCCAACATTTCCAGAATCGTTTAGCTCCAATGACTTGAAAGAAGTGAATTCCTGTTCAAGCCGCTAAACATTATGCTCTCAGTAGTTCTTATCATTCTCAGTTGCTCTCACAAATCTGTTGTGGGCACTTTTGGAAACAGCCCTCTCCATTTTTGATTTTATTTTAAAGGGGACAACCTGTATGTGGCCCATTCCACACTCTTATTTTTACCTTTTGACGATCGTACTCCCTGCAGAACTAATATGCAGAGGCCTTCAGTTTGTCCCGGGGCTCAAAAGCTTCTGGAAATTAGGAAATGTTAAGAGAACTAACATATAAATGTGACATGGCAGGCAGCAGGGTCCTGAAAATAAGATCTGTAGAGTGGAATTTAATACTAGCATTAGAAATGGATCTGAATACAAGGAACAGTGCAACTGTATTCAAGCACCTTTGGATCATTGGAGATGATCTGAGCCAGCAGGTGGTAAACGTACTTCAGTATTAGCACACATAAAGTAATTTGTCTGCAAGCAAGAAATGGATGCAAGCAATATTGTATGTGCTGAATTAGTCATCGAGCATGATTCTCTGGAAAAAAAGGGGGAGTTTTTGTGGAAAAATAATTGAAGCCAGTAACACAGCTGTGCTAAAAAGAAGAAAAGAAAAGAAGAAAGGTAAAAAATGCAAACAAAATGCCATTTTGTTGGTAGCCAAAGGATAGGAGGGCAAAGAATACAGCCAATATGGTTTCTACGCTAGCAAGCAAGAGCTTGTACAGAGTGCTGGTAATTTGGTAGGAAAGACATTACTATTAAGGAATGGGGAGGAGGGGAATGATGAGGCCAAGTCAAGAGAACGCAAGGAATGGTTAGGGCTAAAGAAAGCATCTTAGTGAAAGGGAACTGTCAAGTGGTGATGAAAGTGATGCATATTAAGAAAGTGAGTGGCAGAATAGTTAGAAACATAAATTACTTGTCAGGAGTTCCAGAACTACATAAAAAATCTTAAAAGTAGAAGACGAGTTAAATAATGATATAGAGTAGAACAATAATAAATGAGAAACTTCATCTTTCAAAGATCAAGCCCTTGGCTCAGCTGAAATCAGTGACATGAGAGAAATACACCAGCTGAGGATGGGTTTTGTCAAATCAGTTGCAGAAGAACATCAATGATGAGTGAGACTGTGGTTAATATTAATCAGCCAGGGAAGCTCTGAAGAAGTAAACAACTGACTCACCTCCACTAGAGTAGTAAGCTGCTGTTTTGCCTATTATCTATCCCTCAGATAAAGTTCCTAGTAATTCTTACTGCTCTACTTAGGAGCAAGGATCCTCCATTTGTTTCTAAACAAGCATTATTTCCATGGAAGGTCATTTCCCTGAGATGTTCTTGTTCCTCTACATCTCACCATCATCTTGTTAAACCTGATCCTCTAAAGAGTGTTTACCTTGAGGAGACTGCACAGGCAAGAGCCAGTGCTGAGCTGAAGAATACATCTATGTTGCACGAAAACATTAGCTGAGTCAGTGTTTGATGCTTACCTCTGAAGCACAAACTCATTACACTCCTTTTGATTACAATTTAAAGATATTTGGAGGCTGACTGATCTATAAATGAGAGTAAACTGGTCTGGGAACCCATGTGTTAACACTGTACGAACAAGTGGCACTTTCAAGCTTTTCTGTATAATTTATTTTTCATATTGTCTCAAGTCAACAGCTGGGTCGAATATGCAGGTCTCTCATGCTCAAAGTTCAAGGAAACAGAGTAGACCTATTACAGAAAATAAATGAGTCTGAAACCAAGCAATAATAATAAAAATCCATGTTATTAAAAGCAAAGCCATGGGAAATGGGAAGGAAGTAATTATAAAGTGTTTTAATATTTTACCTTAACTATTAGGATTATATTAACAGGGTTGGGGTTTTCTGTTTGAAGGCAAGCTCAGCTAGGAGAGTAAAAACTCTCAGCTGTGTGATTGCAAATCATCTGAGAAGACGTTCCTAGGCTCAGCCATGAAAAGTGGTTAGTGATGCAATCAGTGAGCACGGCTGGAATTTCTAGGTGTAATAACGCATGGTGAACCCACAGGGTCAATCCATCTGTGGAAAGGAAGGAAAACATATTGTTGATTCAGGGATGTGGTTAGCACTTAAGGTAAAGACTGACCGACAGTGATTTATAGCTTCAAATTCCTTTTCACACTTGTATGAGAACCTGAACCAAACAAAATACAGACGTTTAATATTGTACAGGATATAAAGTTTTTCAGAGTGTGCTCATGTATTAGGTATCACAGCTACATCCTAAGTATATGACGCTACAATATAAATATTTAACATAAAATAACAACATCTGTAGGAGAGGTAAGATAGTGGTGTGGGAACAAAACAAGACTACAAGTTAAAAGTCCATTCCCAGTTCCACCACAGAAGTCACTTGCACCCTAAATCAGGAATATATTTGAACACAGATGTGATCTTCACTGCATGAGAATCTCAAATGACTTTGGTAGATTGTTCAAAAAATTGTTCAAGGGCGTGAGAGCTGTAACTCCTGTGTCTTTCATTTTTGCTGTTTATAAAAATGAGATGGCAGTGCCTATTTTTTCTGAGAATTTGTACATGTAGATACAAAAAGCACAGAGGAAGACAAGAATAGGTAGAAAAAAGAAATATAAGAACAAACATTCCAAATACATTTATCAAAAATGGGTTAAATATGTGATTTCTGAGCTTAATCTTGGTATATTACATTGGGATTTGAGTAACCATTGATAGACAGGTCAAACAGATATCCCAGAGCTGGTAAAGTTTTCTCTTGTTGGAGACCACTGACTTGAAAGAATGCTTCTTAAAACCTAAAATATTATGAAAATTTTACTCAAAATTTCCAAAAAACAGCATTTAGCAAAAATAAATATCAGAAGCAATTTAAAGATCATGTATTTGAGCATGATTTTTCTAAAGACAGCTCTTAAAATACGTGGTTAATTTTGAAGTACATTTTTCTTAACATCAGAGTAAGCTTAGATAGAAGTGAAAGAGAATGGGCTGGGCCTAAGACTGAAATTTCCTTTTAATGAGTAATAATAAAAACATTAAATATTCCAGAATCAGCAGCTCACTTTACTTGTTTGGTTTTAGGTGTTTCTGTTATTTCACAGTTCTATGACATCCAAATATCCATTCAATTTTATTACTGATACTCATACACCTAGGCTCCAGGTATCTTAAAGATCTCCTGAACAAGCCATCATCCATCATCTCTTCCATTGAGGTGTCTATAAAAAAAAAAATTCATTTCTGTGTATGTTTTGTACTAGAGGCAATTCCATTTCTTTGGCCTTATCTTCTTTACTGCAAACACTGAGGTAAATATATATTAAAAAATCCAAGGAAAAGAAAGAAATACCTATCCTGCCTCCTTTTTACAGTCCCTAAACTAAACTTCTGCCAAAACTACATGTTACCCAGCATATCTCTTCCCTTGATGAGAAGATTAAAACAATGACAGGACAAATGTTCATCACGTTATAGATGCACTTTTGGAAGCCACTCAGATACTTCAGTGGCAAGTAACATCATAAAATGAATGCAGATGAGAACAGAATCTTCTCAGATTTGGTTTCATTCTGTGATGCTACAGTAGACAAACAGTTTGGGTTTTCTTATACTTCTCTTATAAGGTGTTTGGGACTTCATTGGAGCACTTTGAGGGACTGGCTGGAATTTAGTTCTGCTTCTAGTTTTAGAGAACTTGTCTGACTAAGAACAACCTTGAATAGTGCCTAGCATTTATTTCCCAAGAACAGACATAAAAGAGGATTCCCTTTTCAAGTATAATCTACTCTGTAAATCCCTCAAGAGTCATTTGACTTAGCAAATATTATCCTCTGGCCTTCCATGGCTCAAAGTGCTGGCAGAAAGTCTACAGCCAGGCTGTGGCTATGCTTTCAAGAATGATCAGTGTTGTTATTTATTAATTGTGTTGAATATGGCTTTAAAGCCCAACGAATGGAGGAAAATCCCTCTGCAAAAAAAAAAAAAAAAAAAAAAAAAAAAAAAAAAAAGACACTCTTTGCCACAAAGCCTTTCCAAAGTGGCAGCTGCCTTCTCTTTAAAGACAGTTGCTAGAGACAGTTTGAATTGATCCGTATATTCCCACACCTCTCTGTCTGGGTCGGTAGCACCATTCACTCTCCATGGAAGGTTTTGCTTTGCTCTGAGCCAAGAGTAAGTCTTGCCAAAAAAGGTATGATAAACATCTGTTGCCTCCAAACAAAACACGAAAAGCAGCTTCTTTTCTCTGACTGCTTGTTTGTTTGTTTGTTTTCTTATAGTGAAAGTCTCACTATTCTACTCAGCATGTTATAAGCTAGTCTGACATTACAGCTATTTCTCAGCTGTTCTCCTAGCACAGTTTGGGGCACCACCTTTGATAAATAGAGAAATGTAGATATTTCTAGCCTTTCAGCATAAAGCCTTGCTATGCTGAGGACCTCTTCAGTAGCTTTCTCCTGGCCCTGGACAAATTGATGGTTCACACATCACCAAGAGGAAGCAGCTCCATGGGGTGGGAGGAGTCCCATCTCCTATGGGTCTGTCCTCATTTCCTTGTCCTCCCAGCTCTTGAGTCCATCAGCTCTGTACATCCCCTCTGGGAGGGCTGGGAACTGTTGTGGGCTCTTCTTGGTGTCCTCTGTTTGCTTCCTTATTGAGTCACCTCTCATCTTGTAACCCTCACTACCCTCTTCCTTTTTATTTGTTGTTCTATAACCATTTTTTTCCTCCAGCCCTTTTCCTTCCTGGGAGAGCTGAAAGAGCTTTCTAGGGTTGAACTAGCACCATGTCCTAAAAGAATTACAAAAGAAGTAATTTTTCAGAATAAGGTAAAGACATTTCTGTCAGAGCTGGTATCTGGCAATTACAGAGTCTCAGAATCACAGAAGGGTTGCGGTTGGAAGGGACCTCTGGAGATCATTTAGTCCAACCCCCGTGCTCAAGTGTGGTCAGCTAGAACATATTGCCCTGACCCTGTCCAGGCAGGTTTTGAGTATCTCCAGAGGAGGAGACTCCACAACCTCTCTGGGCAACTTGCTCCAGTGCTCAGTCATCCTCACAGCAAAGTTTTCCCTGATATTCAGATGGAACAGAAAAGAGTCCGGCCCCATCCTCTCTATACCCTCCTGTCAGATACTTATACACATTGATCAGATCTCCCTTCAATCTTCTCTTCTCCAGGCTGAAGAGGCCCAGCTCTCGCAGCCGTTCCTCACAGGGCAGGTGCTCCAGCCCTCTGATCATCTTTGTAGCCCTACGCCAGACTCTCTCCAGTAGCTCCATGTCTCTCTTGTAGTGGGGAGCCCAGAACTGGACACAGTACTCGAGATGAGGCCTCCCCAGGGCTGAGTAGAGGGGCAGGATCACCTCCCTCGACCTGCTGGTAACCTGCTTCCTCATACACCCCAGGATACCATTGGCCTTCCTAGCCGCAAGGGCACGTCGCTGGCTCAGTCTGCCACCAATTTAAGCAAATGATATTTGAAGGGGGTAAATTATTTCTTCCTCATTCCCTCCCTAGCTGGTGTGAAAGCAGAAAGGTGCTTTAAGGTGGATGGTGGCTGGTCAGATGAGAGGAGGCAGGTACACAACTTTGCCTTGATCTGAAAATTGTCAGGATGCTGAAGATTTCAAAACCTTTTTAACTAATAAATCCAGAACGTGAATTTCAGCTAAGGAAAAGCCCTAAATGAATTACACACACACACACACACAAATGAACTGAATGAACTGCTGAAACAAGAAGAGGATGAGAAAATGTGATTTAATGAGAACTTTGACCTTTCCCAGAAATTTATGGCCAGGGCAAAGAGCCAGCCCTTTGGAGGTAGAAATTTACAGGTCACCAGTTAGGAAAGATGAAAACACAGATCGGATGTCTTTAGTCCTGTTACCGTGGACATTTGCTGCTCTATAAACAAATGTGTATTCATGCCAAAAAGATGCTGCTGAAAGATGCACCGATGTTACCCACATCTGTTGTTTCGATAATTGCCCTATTCACCAGAAATGCATTTTTCTCTACTTAGTCTGAATCAGTTCTACTATTATTTTATAAAATGAGTAATTATTTGGGCTTTTCTGAAACTTTATAGTGGGATTGTCACCAGCATTTAAGGGAATAATAAAGCAGGACTGTAAGCATATGTATTCTTGGAGAATTACGCTGCAGCTATCCACAGTATCATGACAGTACTTGCCATATGCTACAACAGGTGGTCATTATAAATTTAGTACTAAAACAATAGATTTAATCATTCAAAAATAATATTTCTGCTATTTCATAAAATGTTTACAAGATCTTCCTTTTTCTTTTCAAATGAATATTTCTTCATGCCTGTTTGTAAGTCACCACCCCCGCAACGTTTCCCCCTTACTTTTTATAATGACTTTATTACTTTGTCATTATGTTGTGTTCCTCTCCCTTCACTATTCCTACATGCGTAAGAAAAAAATGGACAATTTGCAAATTGTCTTAATTGAGAATTGGCAAATTTAAACAAAGTATCACCTGAACAACGTTCTCAGCAGAAGTTTGCTGATAAATGATGCTACAAAGTGTTTTGTCCATAAAATGTAGCAGTTTTTTAAAGAACAGGTCTACAATACTCTTGCCTTTTTGTTGTTAAAACTTATTTGAAGAATCACTAATGATCATTACAAGGACACTTCAGTCAGGGTTGGAGAGCCATTGTGCTACACAGTGGCTAATATCTGTTGCCAGAAATTAGGACTGACTCCAAATTACTGCTGTGTGGAAACCTGGAAACATTATTATCCCCATTTTAGGTATTGTAAACTGTAGCAGTAGGAGATACTGCCCACCTAACAGACAGGTGACATAGACTAGGCACTGAGAGATGAAGCTTTCTCATGGTCATGAAGGCAGTCTAGGGCAGAGATAGGATTTAATCCAGTCTGCAAGAGCTCTGAGACCCCTGAGAAGCTTACAAAGGATCTTCTATGAAAGAGTAATAGTTAATGAGTTTTTATCATATAACTATCCAATGTGAAGCTGAATTCGAATTAGTAGTATCTAGGATTTAATTATTGAGTAATTAAATATAGATGTAATAAAAAATGAAGGAACCCCTCTAGCACTGGAAAATAAAATTAGATGTGTTTGATTTTTAAATTAGTGGGCAAATAGTGACAGGATATTTATGTGCAGGACTTTGAAAATAGGGGAGTTCCATGTCCTGCAGTCAGAACTGTCCAGAACAAAGTGACATCTACTGTATATGGCAAAACTTGGCTTTAGTTTCATCACAGGTAGATGAATAGATGATCATTAAACAGTTTGTAGGTGATGATCAGTAAACATTTAGGGAATAGAGAGAATGGTAGGGAGCATTTCTATATATGTGAAGATGTCAGTACCAGAAAACAACACTCATCTATTTGACAAACTTTCAGAATCTAGCAAAATCAACACCTTGTAAGACTCAACGCTTAGCAATCATGTAAGACATTTCCCTTTCAGATAGGATGGTTCTGTGTATGTTACCCTGAACTCTTCTCTGATCGACACCTGGGAACACACACCTCTTCTCCATAATTCTGCTCATGCCGGCGATAACAAAGGAATTGTGCTCTCTACTTCCTTGTACATGTCTAACACGCTTTTTTTAGCCTGATTACCAGACTCTCCTTAAAGGCAGTTGAGCTCATTCAAGGGAGGCCTTGAGTTCTTAGGCTTTGATGTCAGTGTGCAAGCACGGAGGACGCCGTGCTGGCCCATGACTCATTTTCATGCTGTACGCTCTCACAGTGTACTCAGGCCTGCCACTGAGCTGTAGGAACGGTCTCTTCTGTTATCAGACATTTCCAAGAATGTGGATGCAGTAATTGCTCCGCTCTCTAAGCCTCTCGCGGTTTCTGTGTATGGCATTCTTTCAAACTGCAGCCAGGATGAATTAGCCCAGAGACACACAGCTCACAATTAAAATTAAAGAAAACTCCAAACCAAAACCGTCTGCTCTGATAGCAGAAGATGCTGAAAACACTCAGGTGATTGTTGTTGAGTATTTTTTAGTTAGGAAATCATCAGGTATAGCCTTAAAGGCTAAAAGTGTGCTAAAGTGCTTTGTAGGCTCAAACTGCAAGGTAAAGACATAATTATGGCCGATCCTGGATAACGGGCTGAACGCGGGAGAGGGGCAAGGCAGGGGAGGGATGACTGCCTTCTCCCCATGCTTCTCCCATGTAGGAGACCGCTGTATCCAGATGCCCCTCTAGAAGTCATGAATTGCGGGACCGGCCGCAGCCTGATCCCCGTCAGAGCACTCACAAGCGCGGAGGTCAGTGCTCCTACGGACAGCTGAGGCAAACCCTACATAGCCTTCTGGCTGTGAAGGGGAGAGTGTGAGCCTTTCACCCACAGATGTGTTTTCTCTGGCCCTCCTGTGCCACCCTCTACAGTACATGACTGCAAAGTTCTTTTGCTTCAGTAAATTCCAGCATCTCTTGCATGTTTACATTGGGGAATGCAGGAAAAGTGAGCGTATGTTTTAAATGAAGTGTAACTACTGTCAGAAGCTACTGGGAAAAATGGAACTACCACCCAGCTAGATCTGTGAGTTGTTTTTTTTATAATTCAATAGAAAAATGAGGCAGCAACTCACACATGCTACATCCATCACACTTCAAAGAACAGTATGTATAAAAACATATTTGTGGTGTTGTTCAGTATGCTGAACAAGCTTCATGCAACAACCTGTATCTTCCATCTGTCTGTAATTTCCAGTGCCTCTACTAACAACTTGCTGTATGAAAAAGCATCAACATTAATATGAGTTTATATCAGCAGTACTTGTCAGAAAATATTTCCCTACCTTCCTGCGCCATGCACCATCTCACAGAAACACACAGGGCATTTTATTAAAAAGGATTTGAGTTTTCAGCCAGAAGCTGGAATTTGCCATGGAAAGCAGACAATCCATGAAAAAAATGTTTAGCTGAAAACCTAATTTTCGTTCCAAAACAGATTATACAGCAGTCTTTCAGCCAGCTCTGCCTGGAATACTGCTCACACAGAGGTCCACAGAGATATGTACAGTGGCACTAAACCAGCAGATGGACTTAGAGATTCTGCTAGCTCACAGCCCACATGATAATCTCATTTTACAATGGGATAATGCTACCACTTCTGTAAGCATGAGGAAAGAGGTGTGGTTTTACGATACGGTAAATGAGTGAAAGATCATGGTTTGCCATAAGTATAGCTCAGCCACTGAAAATCTCCTACTTAGGGAAGCCTTTGATAAGAATAAAGTAAACTCACTTGCATGGAGCCCCAAATTTCCATAGCTGGATTGCTGGTGCCCAAGCAAATCCATATGTAGGTTTCTCTATATGACAGCACAGTCATTGCACAGAATCATATTTCAAATCCTTAGATCACTATCGTTCCCTGGGAAATTATCTGGTATGTTGCAGAAACAGTTACTCCTGTAATGTTTCATCTACATCGTCATTAAAACACCTGCTTTCCAGAATCAAGGATGAGATATCCGTAAGGACTGAAATCTCATGTATTCTATAGGGTTACTTGATGCATATTTGGGGTTATACTTTTAATTCTTCTCCTACTTGCAGAGTGAGCGAATGAACCACAATAGTTCTGTGGTTCTCTTCCTAATGTGCTGAGTAATCAGGTCTTCAACAAGCACTGTCTCAATAATGCCCATCCTTTTTTTGCACTCTCAAAGTACTGATCTCAAGTAATAGTAACACTAAATATTTTTATTACAAAACAAAAAGAAGGAAAGTAAAGGGAGCGTACCAAAAAGATCAACTTCATTAATCTAAAAAAAGCTGTAAAACTTAGTTAAAAATGGATGTGAATGTCTACATGAGAGATGTTTTCCCTCTGATCTTGCTTCCTTTGCCCTAAAATTATTAGACATACAAACAATTAAAAACTCATCATTTTCCTTTCTAAAACATGATTCACTCCATACTTACTAGAAGTAGGGAGGTTATTTCAGCATACTTTGTGTAGGCCATACTGAAATGCCCAACCTTAAGAGTCTGAACTGAGTCTCCTGAGTTCTTAACAGTATCCAAACTTTGGGTAGAATCCTTGTTCCAGTGCTGTTAATGATGAAAATTCTAATTGGCTTAATTAGAACCAGGATTTCACTCTGTTGTCTGGTTCAATCCCTTATGATAGTATACAATACACGCCTCACCTCTTAGGACACATTGCTGTATCCATTGCCTTGATCCACAGTGCACTTAAGTCAGTCCGAATCTTTCCATTAACCTCAAAAAGCTTCAGACTCGTAATGCCAACATAAATTTCCTGTAGGATTTTGGAATGACTCCTTCCAGAACGCTTGCGATTGCTTCCTCGTGCTCATCCTGCATGCGTCCACAACACAGTAATTAAACCAGCAAAACTGCGGGGTAGGATTTTTTGTCCACTTTGCCCTTCTCCAAATGAAAGGGCTGAAAGAAGTCCTGGACTGGTCTCCCTGGGGTTTAGAGTCTCCCTGATGAGAATGTTTTATTGCCAGTAATGACATTGGTGATTGCATGTGCTTCTAGGGAGGAGATGAGACCCCTGTTGTGCCTATCAAAAGAAATGAAAGAAGGTTCTTGTAAATGTATCTTGTGCCTTGTGCATGTCTAAGAAGGTTCCATATAAATAGCCCCGTAACTTTTGCACTTGATGGCACTTGAGCACATTATAAGCAGCAACAGGTGGGAGGCAAGTCTGAACAATTGAACCGGCTATAATAACCATGGTTAGTAGGTCTATTATGTTTCTAATGCAAATTCCACATGCATATTTGGTTATTTCAAACAGGTTGGGATTTCTGACTGGATTAGGGAGCTGTTAGGCAGGCTAGACAGTGTGAGTCTATGGTTTTAAAAAGTATGAGTAAGATGGATTTTGTTTAAGCAATGTCAGGGAGGAGAAGTAAGGTGGAAGAAGTGCCAGCCACAAAGCCATTTTGTTCAGCTGAGTGATGATGGGCAGCTAAAATGTTCACACTTTGTATTTCACACAGGGTTAATGCTTACCCAGAATAGCTATTTCCCCCCAGGGTTGCATAGTACTGCAGAATGTAAAAAGAAAACTAAGTTTAGAATTAGGATATACAAGGGAAAAAATGCAGATAGGTTTTTGGCACTGGATTGTGTATGAAATCCAAGCCAAGAGTGCTTTGCATTTTCTAAAGATATTTGGAAGTGAATTGATATTACAGAAATGCCTACCTCTGGGAACCAGAGAACAGGGCATAGGAATCTGGAGAACTGGAAAAAAAATAAAAGAGCACAGCCAAAAACTTCATGTGGCTCAGCTCTTGGTGGTATAATGTTGCTCAGCAGGACAAGAATCACAGTCCCTGCACCGCAGACCTCATTGTGAGTTAGGAGAAAGGTTATTGTCTGCAGTGGTCTTTCATGAAAATGAACAAGACAATGAAGGGAAGTGTTTTTGCTTTTTTGAAATTAACAGTAATTCAGTAACTGCAATATTTGATTTCTGAATTAGAAATGCATTCTAAGGAAAGCCTTCATGGACTAAAGTCTGTAATTCTCTCTATCCTTCCATCTCAGTCATGCACATCCTGCATAAACTCAGATTCTGTATTCTGGAAGATCTGCATGGAGGAAGATAAATGATAGGTTGTTAAAGTACTAATCCCAATTATTCCTCAAAGCTTGGCTCTGCTAAACTGTATAGGCTCATACTTTAAAGGGGCATGGACATTGTCCTTTTGTCTCTTTGCCCTTGGACAAAACTGATGTTAATATGTGCTCTAGCTCTAAACGTCTCAATGTACTGGAATTTGCAGGTAGTTTCCAAGTAGATAGAATAGGTCAAAAAAACAACACTGAAAACAGAAAAATCTCTTTGTTGGTTTTATTTTGCGAAATTTGAAACAGACTTATCCGAATGATTAAGTGAAACCTCAGGTGATATTTTATGACCCTTTTCTCCCAAAACAATGAGATTATTATGATTATTCTTCATTTATCCAAAGTAAGGTTTTGTAAATCATCATTTTTTATAATCACTTAGACAATAATATTGAATTTTGGGGTTTATTTAAACCCTAAGATAAAATAAGCTATTCCTATTGCAATAGCTATGTTGATTTAAAATATATATTTTTAAAAGGAATCAAACACTTTCTGTGATGGATCTCAGTATGAAAGACAGGCAATTCTTTAAACTAAAATGTTTATACTTGAATACTTTCTGCCTGGCTTTACTCCTGAATAAGTAGTAGTTCATTTTCTCAGCATTGAGTATGCAGGCTTCAAAACTATACAGTAGAAGTCAGTGGGAGTCTTGGTACTGACTTAGTGGGAGAAGGATTAAGCTCTCAGACGTTGTATTGATGACTGTCTTGGAAAAAAACTGTCAGTATAAACTGACTAGATGCAAGGCAGTGGTTTGATCTCACACGCATAAATATGTGAATCACACCTCCTGTTTGGTCACACTCGGTTATGTTCCTTTAGAATGCCTTCCATCAAGACCCTGTTCGCTGTTCTTAGGAGGAATCCATTCAGCTCTTTTCTTTCTTGCAGGAAAGGGAATTTGTGTTGTTTTTCTGATATTCATGAGAAATTAAGTTATAAATTGTCCTGTTGCTAATAGCACTTCTCATATTAAATTACTTTAAGCCAAGTTATTAGATTTGAATGACACAGTTCCTGGGACTGAAGTTCTTTTAACATGTATAATGCATGTAAGGGCAGCATAAATTTCCACACCTGCTGTACCTGCTTTTATTCCTGCCTCAGCCTTGTGAAGAGTCTACTTCTAAGAATGAGGGATAAATTACAATTTCTATTTCACTTAGATCTTGACTTTCAAGGAGTCTTAAGGCAGGCAGCTCTGGAAATGGTTCTTACCTGTCTAAATCACTTAGGCCTTGCAAGACTGAGCAGAATAATGTCTAAATACCTTTAAGAATCTGGAACCTTGTCAAGGAATGTGTGAGTGCCAGCTGTGATGGTGGGCTTTGATGTGAAGACCGGTCCGTTGAGAATTGGACTGAGATCACTAAGCAGTGTCAGAAACATATACAATAGAAAAGGGATTGATCTCATACCACCAATTATTTTACTCAAACCATTTACATGACAGTGACATTTAGTAAGTATTAGATCAACCTAAACCTAGAGTGAAAAGGTTTGTGTAGCATTCCTGGTCATCCGTACCCTTCAGTTCTATCTCCACTCAATTTACAAAATAGAACTACTTAGAACTATTAGTTTGAATAAATTCAATAGGATTAATGAAGCCCTGGTTTAATCTAGAGCTCATGAAGGATGTGAGGCAATGGACTCAAGTTGCAACACAGGAAATTGTGGATCAATACAAGGTAAACATGTTGAGTCATGGTCAAGCACTGAAACAGGTTGTCCAGAAAAATTGTGGCATCTCCATCCTTAGAGATATTTAAAACCTGACTGGATATGGCCCTGAGCAGCCATCTATGACTGGGCCTGCTCCGAGGGGTGGTTGGGCCGGAGACTGCTGGAGGGAGAGTTGCCCCTTCCCTCCTGGTGACCCTGTGACTCTGTCCTTCCCAGTCGACAACAGTGTGAGATCAGAAGCATGACTTATCAGTTTCCTCTCATTTGTAACACTTTAAAACATCATGATTCATGACACATCCCACAGCATTTTGTGCTCAAAAAAACTTGCTTCGTATTTTTATTAACAATATATAAACTTCGGTAGTTCCTATTTAGTTTCCAGCTGCCTAAGGGTTAAGGATAGCTGGTTCTCAGGAGTCCAGTGCTTGGTTTGTAAGGGCTTCCTTCTGGTTTTCATCTCTGAGAACTGTCTTTTGGGCAGCCTGCGTTCCTCTTTCTTTCTTTCTCCCGCCTGGCATGGCTGTTTGCCTCCTCTGCATCTGAGTGCATTAGATATGGGGTGTGGGGGATTTACAGCACTGCTGGCAGTACCAGACAGAGAATAGCTTTGTAACTTTATCCCTGTCTTCCAGCAGAGAAAATCTTTGATGGAGGTCTTTACACACCAACGTACATGTAAGAACGTAACCCCTCAATGCATGCCTTTCATTAATGTTAATGATAGTTATGCATGTGTACCGAGGAGAATAGTGGAGCCTGTGTGTGATGTGTGTGCATCTGTGTATATGTATACAAGGGCCAGATCCTTCCTTGCTATGAGGAAGGATAAGTCTATGATAAGGCTGTGGTAAGTCTATGTATCTTAAACATTGCTTCATCATGCTATGTTCTTTTATATCAGCTAAGGAGAATCTGATCCATTATCAAAAGTACACGCTTCTGCAATAATACTATCCATATTTCATAAAAATGTATCTATAACTCACTGGCTCCTTCTATCTCAAAACTTATCCAGTGATCAAAAGTTAACATTTAAGGGAATGTGTCCTTGGGGAATTATTTCCGAATGACAGCTATGCTCTACAGTTGTGAGGTTTATCTGTGTTGTGTCTCAGTAACCAGAAAAGTGTTGAGCTCTTTGGATATTTGGCTAAATACATCAGCCAGATGGTTCCCCAGTGGGTAAAGCAGTGAGAAACTTTTTGAAAGATTTGCACGACATCATGTTACATGACATCATGTTGCCTGGTTCAGGAGAGCTGTGAAGAGGGTCTGAACCTCACAGAAGCTATCTGTTCCAGACGCTGCTTGGGAAATGAATGCATGGACTGTATCTAAGCATTACAGCAGAAATAGGTTGGGCATGAGTGGATGACAAACAGAGGTCTAAGTGTGCCTTTCTGATGGCATGTCTCCACTATTAAATACTCCCCATTATTCTTTGAATGATTTTCAAAAATAATCCGCTTAACAAAAGTGGGAAGACATCAATTGCCAGTGCACAACCCAGCAGTGAAAAGATAAATGTCACGCTTTCCAGCTGAGTTCTTTTTAATTTATTTATAGAATATTAAAGACTAAACATAATGCTCTTTCAGTTGAAACCTGTTCCCAAACATTCCTGTAAGATCCCAGCCTACAGTAGTTCTCTCAGAATTATATTCAGCAGTTGACTACTAAAGAAATGTTCTATTATTAACTAACATGTAATTAGTTCATTAAAAAATACCTCAGCTGAATACAGTGTAACATAATACAGTCTACTACTAGAGTGAAGAGATTTCAGGCTCCGTAGAAATGGAAGTGAAATTACAGTGCAAAGAAGTGGAAAGGAGACAGTGCCAGCTGGCAGGGTACTAAGTGTTTCAAATTACTGTGTTTATGACCTCTGTGTTCTTAAACAAAATTAATTAGATTATGCTATTTGAGAATCTTGGAATGCAGTGGCCACATGCCAATCTTATCTGAACCACACGTCTTAAGTTTAATTAAGATGTTTTAAATTTCTCCAGGTATTCCTTTTATATGTATAAATACACACACACGTGTTTAAAGTGGAGCCTGTGGGAAGTGATAAACAACAGACTGAGATTCCCGAGGTGTGTTCAAGGTGGCAGCTTGCTTAACAGGACTTGGAGGCTAAGTCCATGAAGGGACTTATGCTCAATGCTCACCTGCAATTTTGACCCTCAGGCTCCTTGTTCAGATGCCTCCCAAGTGTGGGGCACTTACTTAAAGTTGTGGTAGGCAAGTAACCTTTCACTAGTAAAGTTTTCTAGGTGCTTGAAGTTCTGCTTCTTAGCATATCAAAAAGTCCCCCTGCTTTACTAGTGCTGATAATACAGCACCTCTCCCTTGCTGAGTCGGCTTACCTCAGTCTACATCCCCGTAGGTCTCAGCCTGGGAGATGTTGTGAGGGTACCCTGCAAAAAACGGAGCACGTCAAAAAAAGGAATGGAGAGATAGAGAGAGAGAGAGGGCTACTGTGCTCCTCTCGGATGCGATTCCCTAGGTCAGGGCATCACTCACCTGAACTGCATATGGAATTTCCACTGTCTTGTCCAGCTGTGGTGATCTGGATCCAGTCTCTCACGTTGCAGAGAGCATCCCCACCAGTAGAGACCATGGTATTTGGTGAGTATGTAACAGAGACTTTAGAGAGAATATGCCTGGTCATGTGGGTCAGATACATGAGGAAAAAGAAATGAGATGCTCACTGCTCCAACAAGGGTGAAGTGTTAACTGGAGCATGGAACAGAGGCTCTGCAGCTTTATCCTCCTAACAAATGTCATGCTCATTCTCTCACCCAGTAAATACTTGCCAATTCTGAGTAAGGCAGAAAAAGCCTCAAGGCAAAGTGAGAAAATCCTTCACCCAAAGAACTGTCAAGTCTGGGTGGTAATGCATATTCCAGGAGAATGGGAAATGTGGGCTTAAATTTAATCAGGGTGACAACATTCTCGTTGCTTACGCACTGAGCTGCAGTGGAGGAGGACTATCACCTTATACTACTCTGGGCATGTTTCGAAATAAACAACAATCTTTACTCCTTCATTTTTTAAAGAATTTGGATGCATAACCTTTACAAGATATTTCAAGACTTTGAATTCTCAGGACAAACATCCAGAAAAACAACAACAACAACAAAACCCCTAAAACAGAGAGGAGTGAGATTTAAACAGTTCTTCACGGTCGATGTTTACCAGTGGCTAGAGTCATGGTTTCCCACTGAACCTGATAGTCTTTTTGGAGCCCACACTCTCAGGCTTCAGGCTTGTAAAACCCTAAAAAGTGCTCAAGTACCTACCTCAGACTCCAGCCCCTCCAAGGAGGGGTAGGTGCCTAATCCCATTTGTTTGCCTGGAAAGATCTGCCACGCTCGTTCCAAATTGGCGCTACCGGTAATGCCCATAACTCACAGGCTTTCCGCTCATAACAATACTACTCAGCCATTACATATATTTTTACATGTTCAACACACTGCTGAGACACATAAATCCTAACTTAGACAGAGATCTGCTTGTATGAATAGCCCCTTTAACCTCGGAGCTGTTCTTCCTGGATTGGCACTTTAATACAACTCTATCTCCTGCTACCCCTAACTAACAAATGGAGAAACTGAAATACTAAGCACTGCCATACGCGGAGCTGGGGCACAGCCTGCACGAGAGTTGCAACCTTCAGCTGGCCCCCAATGTTCTTATTCCTCTCTGTATCACTGTCTTGGCAAAGTGTGGAAACAAATCTTTGTGACTGTTAAGTATCTGCTACTCTGGCTAAGAAAAACAGACCTGGTTACCCTGCATTACCTGGAGCAGACTGAGGGCACTGCTGCTTGGTAAACGTGGAACAGAGAGGTCCTACCTAGCAAAGATGTATCAGTTATCAAAGCTGATGGGAAAGTGTTAAAGGGCTACTACCACTGCGAAGAAATTGGTCATCTAAAAATTTGAGGATACATTCCCTGAAACATTTGGCTACTTTTCCCCAGGATTTGGTTTCATAAAATGAAATACCTTTTGAATATACCTTACTGAATTTATTTCATCTTGACAAGCCTCTCCCTCTCAAAACATCATAGTCCTCTGGTTGTGGCCTATCAATATAAAAAATACTGAATCAATTTCCCTTTACAAGTTACCCTGTACAAATGGAACCTCCAGAGCAACCCATGTTTTACGTTAGGAATCATTTACCACGTTTCTGAAAATGTCAGTATGACTTCTTTGAGGAGCCCGCTTCCATGAAATCAGAAATAAGATGGATACTTTGGAGCACTCTCAAAACTACCAAACGGAAAGGCTCAGATACCTTCATAGGCGTTCCCACCATCCAAACTTTGTCTTAGTGTAACATTGACTGCTTCCCATCATCCCAGCACCTTTATCTTGAGGAAATAAGGAGATGCCTTTCTTTCTTTTCTTTTTTTTTTTTTTTTTTTTTTTTTTTTTTTTGCCCATACTAACAAAGGTAAAGGCAATCTTTTGAATATAGTATTTTTTTAAATCTCCCACTATCTTCCTAGACCTTCCAATCCAGTCCTACTTACCTCCAGACCCAAGTTTGCTGCTTCACAGTCTGTATCTCTGAGTCTATAATAATGGGAAGAATGCACTGTACTGGACTGATACAACTTTTACCCCTGCACAAGTATGTTGCTTCACTGAAACACTGTCATTATTTCCTTCACTTTATCAGGGACTCTTCAACTGATAGATTAAATGCCTGGAACAGAAAGGGAATAAAAATGGTAGAATACTGTGCTGTTGACAGGTGATTTTTCCACGAAAAGTGCTTGCCTGGGGGTAATGGGCATAATTGGATACTGTTTTATTCCAGCTTACTGCCGGGTTCTGCAGACTCAAACAAGGCTCTTTGAATTCAGCAAGCTATTATTTAAAATAGAAAACAATTATCTAGTGTTCTGGCTAGTGTCTGGTAAAAAGTAATTTGATTAACTGAATATGAGAATGAGAGGAAGTGTTGGTGTTGGCTTCTCCTAGCATTTTCCAAACAGTAGAGCATAGTAGTTATGCAACACATTTCCATGCAATGAAAGACTTGTTTTCCCGTGTTGTAAAATGGATGATACTTATATCATTGTGGTAAATGTATATGAGGGGATACTGGTTTCCATTGCTTTCATTTTTTATGCTGACATCTGGACAGTTTCAGTGTGACCAGAATTAGTCCCGCTAACTTAACTTTTGTTCTTTCTCTCATGGCTCCCTTGCTCCCAAAGAAGTCAGGCCCTTGTTGCCATGGCTAGCAGCAGTCTGGTTTGGAAAGCTTATATTAAATATGTTCAAAGTCAATGTATTAACAAAATCTGTGGGAGATGAAATGTGTTCAGAATCCAAAAAGCACAAAAGTGAAGATGGATCACAGACCAATTACGTAGAAATGAAATCCCTACTACAGGCTTTGAGGCCACGTACACTTCCACTCACAAAGAAAAGGAAAATAACATCAGAATAACCCTGAATCCTACTTAAAGTGTGAAACCTCTAAGCTCAGAATGCCAGGGAGTGATAACCAGAATACCTAGAATGAAGAAAGGATGTATTTCAAATTTTCTGTTATGTCCACTTCTGTTTTAGATCCAAAGAGCTTATATATTTACCTAGTTGATCAAGTAAAAGATTCCTTTTCTCTACCAATTTTGCCTTTTTTTTTCCTTTCTGTCCTTTGTACAGAAAGGACATTTGTACATTTATTTACTTGTGTTTATGCTTGCATCATCTATCTTTTTCATTTCCTTCCTCGAGCTGCATAAAATTATTTGTACATGCTAATAAAAGGAAAAAAAATCCGTGATTCTCCCTAACTGTCTCTTAGACAGAAGGAGGCAAGCAGCCACACTACTCTCTTAAAGGGATGAGTCAATGACATATACCACTTCTTAAATAAGACTCTCTCTTACATACAGCTCCTTTGAAGAGAGCCTGTTAAAAAGGGAGTGTGGCCCATTGCCTCCCCTCTCTACCACTGCACTAGTAAGACATTTCCGTAATGACTTCTATGGAGCTCAAAGATGAACTCAGATTATCTCCAGAACTGTTGTCCATTGACATATACATATTTTTTTTGGTTCCTGTCAGCTGTGCTAATACTCAGCATAGAGCAGAACCCATTTACATGCACAGAAAGACATACTTCAAGTCTCTCTATCTGTGTAAGCTCTGTTTTAGGGTATTACACAGGTAGGTCATGAAAATTAGCTCTGGGAATGATTTATGAAAGGCAAATTTCATGCTTTGGTGCATGATAGCTGAGTTTCCTCTGACTGTTCAACAACTGACTTGATTATAATACAGTTCATTCTGATCCATTTACACCTGGGACCATTTAAAGACATTGAGCCTGAGGTATTCTGCTGACCAACAAAGACCAACTTCAGAAAAGCAGTGCTGGACACTATCAAAACTTTCGGTATATTTCTCACCTCCTTTTTTCCACCAAATGAACTGTAAAAAGACCAAGAGCTGAAAAGTAAAACCCAACAGCTATTCCTTACCTCACAGCTGCTGGCACCGCTTGTTTGAGTTGTTTTTCAGCCAAAGTAATTCCCTAATCTGAGCACAACTGTGAAAATTACATGAATTCAGTATATAAAGCCATTGTTATCTAAAGACCTGTACAGTCCTATAAACATCTAATGCAGTCTTTGCTTCTAATTAATACTATTTTTATTAATGACTGCCAATTTGCCACTGTAGAGATTAAAGCCACAAGTATTTTTCTGCAGCATAAACATGTAATCCATTTATACTTGGGTTCTAAAGAGCTTACAACTTAAAACAGACAAAACCATTATTCTTTTGCAGACAAGGGAAAGAAGCTGAAAGAGATTAAGTAACTCTCTTGAAAACCCGCAGAAAGACTAAAGAAGAACCATGAATTGAATTCAGTTTGCTTGAAGCCCAATCCCATATTACAATCTTAAGACAAATCTTCTTCCATCACTGACTTTTTGGTTATTACTCATTCCAACAACAAGCAGGGCATGAAAAATACTGTTGCAAACATCCAAATGAGATTAATTTTCGAAGTAATTGAAACCTACAGTTGTAATTACAATTATAATCAGTAAGTAATTCTCGGCAATCACTTATTTCCTTATATACTCTTTGTTGCTCAAACTTAAGGATTTTTGGATGAGTTTCTAAAAAGAAAAAGGTCAGTAATGTTTGAGAGCCTGAATATGCCATTGAGTTAAGCTCACTGATTGCAATGAGGTTGGTATCATCTCCCCCCATGCGGTTCAGGCAGGACAGTTCTGCTCTGAGTCAAGAGTTCAGAGTGTGTTCAAAGCAAAGCAATGAACACCAGTGGCAGTTCCAATCACCGTTATGTGTTCTCCTCTCCTCCCAGGAATAAATTATCTCTGTGCCTAAAAGTCCCCTTGAAGAGCAAACTGATTGCCTTGGGATGCATAAGTTGCACTTCTCTAGCAGTTGTATTTCGTAAAAAAATTCACAGGAGAGATTACCCCTCAGTTCTGTCATAAGGACTTCATTCTCTCCTTCAGTCTCAACCCAATTCAGACACTGAGCACACAGGCATTTATTAATTCCAGACAATGTAGCTTTCCTATCATTTTATAAAGATGACATTCATGCTGACAGTGAATTTAAGCTTTAAAAGAAGAGAACAATAGGATTATTTTTCCAAAGTAAATATAACTACTCAATACTGTGATTATAGTTTCCATGCCTGAATCAATGAAAGGTCACACTTTCCTCACTACTAGAAGAGGATACTAAGCCATGGAAAAAAAAAATGTGGACTGACACATATTTGCTGAGAACAATATAGGATTGTTGGTAGACACTGCCTCTGAGCACAGCTAACAGACACTGTGCAGATGTTCTGTGGGCTTGTTCAAAATGGGCATGAACAATGTTTAAAAGCCACTAAATAATCTTAAACAGTTGTAGCTAAAAGGTCTTCACAAAGCTTGCCAGAGTTCCCAACTGCAAAGAAGCTCCTTCCAAGAGTACTCCATCCTGGACGTACTGCCTTTGCCACAGGCAGACATCTGACAGAGACTGCTGCTAACACAGAGAGTGATTCACTTCTGGGGATCGGTCACCTGTGATAAAAAGACACACACAACTGTTAATATTTCTATCAATGTCATTCCTAAGGGCCCACACTGAGATCAGAGACATTGCACCTACTTCCTGCTTCAGAGTTTAAAAAATACAGACTGAATCACAGCTTTTTCACAACTCCAGAATAAGAAGCCACTCTCTACTGCGTTGTCCCAAACAGCCTTGGTGGAACACCTTTAAAACACTTATGTTCTTTCTGAGATTTAGCTAATCCCAGGAGAGGAAGAAGCCAAAGCCTTCCACAAAGTAATTATACTTGCAGAGCTGCCAGATGCAAATGATCAAAACCTTGAATTTAAAATATTGTAAGATTACGTTAAAAAACAGATTTTTAATTTAAAAAATGCAGGCAGGAATCTTTCTGTTTCCCTTCTGACTTTTGAGTCTTATGTAATGTGTTTGTAAATGTCTGCCTGCAACTAGACATGTTAAGCAAAAATCACTGTATCCAAATTCACCAGAACAAGTTTGTCAATGCCCTAAACTCATGAACTAACCTGGGCTAAGCAGAGAGGTTATACAGTAGATGTAATCCATGATTGGGATACATTTGATCTTTAAAATTCTTTCTTCACCCATAAATTTTCTGATTCTGAAAAATAAATATTTAATAACTCCAGATATACTGCTCTATAACCAATGGGTTACATACATACCAATCAAAATAAGTAGCTACCCGCAACTTCTTCAACCTTCAGTCTGGTGCAATACAGCCTTGGTTTCCAGTTCATATCTTATATTTTGCCCTCTATCTCCACCTCTGGCTGCTGTGATCTCTCTCTCAAGGTGATAACAGCAACAGATTTTAATCATTATCATTATTTAATCAGCAGTATCATTAATACTGAGCAGCCAAACATGACAAAATTACCACATTACCTTTATTCAAGAACATTAAATTACATTCAAGAACAGAACATAGGCAAGGCACCAGCTACTAAGGATAAGGAAGGTGATCGATAGGAAGAGAATGAAATTCCACTATCTATGGAAGTGAAAATGCTCTACTGCATAGCCCAACAAATGCTAGTAGCTATGCTACTACATAGCACTGTGGAAGAGGACTGATGAGGGTGATGATGAGTCTGATTTCAGTGATGAGAACCCTAGCTAGAGCTGATGGGGAAAGAAGGTGCATAAACAGAGACTGACATTTAGGAAAGTCTGTCTTTGGGCAAGGAAGAAGGAGGCAAAAGGTGTCTTGAAGAAAGATAAGGGTATTGTCATCAAAGTAAGCTAACCTGTGCCATCAATGTACACCTGAAAAAGATCTTTTCTGGAGGATTACTGACCTTCTATTTCTGCTCATTCATATTCCTGGTCTTTGTTCCCTAAATTGGGATGAGGTTAAGTCTTTGTGCTCAATCTCAAGAACACATCTGGTTGTACCCACATCACCAGAGAGGTAGTGCTAAGAATGGCCTACACCCCTTACAAAGACTGGACTACTTCTTGCTCTCTGAGCTGCATTGTGCTTCTATTTGACCTGTGCCAAGACCAGCATGCAAGGTCAAAAAGAGAGACTGTTTTGGCATGGCTATGCCCATCTCCAGTACCTTTCCGCAGAGCCCACATGTATGTGTTTGTGGCTGGGGAATGCTACTGCATGGTCAGCCACAGCTTCCCCCTTCAGTGCCTCAGCCCAGGCCCCCAGAGCCTTGTGCTGCCATATGAGGACCCTGCTTCTCTGTGCACTGATAGAGAAGCGGAGCCAGCCTCACTGCAGGTGTGAGGCCAAGGTTTCAATGCAAATTAGCAGTGCTGTGGAGTTGCTATACAATACTCTGTTTTTATGTATCCATGAGTCTGGCAAGAGCTGCCAAAATGTGGAGTGTGAAATAGGATTTTGCTTCCATTTCGTATGGGATATGGCTAAATAAGCAGAAAGAAAGGCTAAGCACATATGGATGTGACATCTGGGTGGTAAAAGAGAAGCAAGTTTGTAAACAGGACCTCCGTCAGGAGCAGCTGCCTGAGGACAAGGCTAAGCCTTAGCATCTTTCAGTTGTTTCAAACAGCAAGGCACAATGTGCTGGGATTTCAGATTTGCCTGCCCTGAGGGAGGGTATTGACAAATTCACATGGTAACTCTCACACCCAAAGTACACTTTATTATGTTTAAAGGTAAGGCAAATTAACCCCTTAATTATTATTACATCTGTTTATTCAGAAATTGTGTCAAGCTAAATGTGTAGATATTCAGCCACTGTCTCCACTTCTTTTTTGATGAAGAAGCTCCTGGCATTGTTCCCAAAACATCAGTGGATTCATCAGAACAGCAGTAGGGGACAATTTGGCAGAGTGAGACCATGTGGCTGGGAGTCCCGAGACCTAGGCTTTAGTCTGGGCTTTATCACAGATTTCCTGTGGACGTGGGATAAATCACTTAATCTCTCATTCCCTTCTTTCCTCTTTTGTAGAAGAGGGATGATAATAATCACCAGCTTAGCAGGGGAATTGTGAGACTAAAGTAATTAACGTTTGTAAAACCTGTTGACATCCATAAGTGTAACCACTAAATAAGCAAAATGTATTACGAGTATTATTTATTTTAGTATGTGGATATTACTAAAGCCTGTAAATTTCCCTCAGAGTTTGTAGATGAATTAACTGTTCTTCTAAATACTCTAGTGAGAACGAAACTATCGCCAAAGAAACTATTGCATCATGTTTGCGTGAAGTAACTAATGAATGTACAGTTCACACTGGAAAGGTATAATGGGACTTGAAATACAGCCAACTAATGTTCACAGGGCCCTGCCTGTGAACAAGCTGATGGTGCAGAAGCAATTATTTTGGGTGAATCCATGACTTACTGATGTGCAGTTTACTAACTGGAAAAATAAATATTAGACTTCACTAACCAATCATATTTGCTCACATATTTCCAAAGTTCTGTCAGTAGCTTGTGACTGAAGCACTTAACTCAAAAGCTAAATATTTATCTATTATGTTATTATTGTCCTCACGAAGTCATCTTTTTAAAGTAAAGTACGAGCACAATCTGGCACACATTAATAACCCCATTGTAATTTCACTTTTATCAAAATGAGCAATTATAATGTTCATGGCTTTTTTTGAGATTTTTATGGACAAACTCTGTTGATAATATTTTTAAATTTAATATATTTCAAATTTTTTTGATAGTACTCTCTAACAGAATGGAAATATAAATACTTACTGCTACAGATATTTTGTAACCTGTTAATTTCTGATAGGACTTGTGGCCTGAACCAGTGTATTTATGTTACTCACATGTGCAAAACACTCAGAACGTCACGAACCAGCTAATGTATCAGGACATCCTAAACCAAAAAACATCTGTGAAACACTCACATGAATATATTTCACAGATGTTAAAGTTCCCTGCTTTATGACATCCAGGTACATCAATCTACCTATTATACAACCATAAAACAAAGGATTTGGAAAGTAAACACTTAAGAATGCATAGAAAAAACCAGTCACAAATTTCAAGAGCATGCTGGAGACAACTCCCCCCTACCACCACCACCACCAGGAGAAGGTGTAGAGGATCAAATGCACAGCCTTGCTCACAGATCTTCCACACCACTTTAAGTCTGTGTTTCAAATATTATACTCCACATCTAATGTTCTTTTCAGACCTTTGTTTATCTTGTGTTTTCCGTTTTAAAATCTCTCTGGCAGGTATTTGTCTGTGTGACTGCCTTTAAAAAGCATAAAACCACAAGGCAAAATCTCCCCTCTACCGTGGGTGCTCTCCCCCCGTCTTGAAATTGTGCTCCAATAATATTTTTAAGTAGGAACTGAAGCTCTGCATACTTGTTCATTATAGTATAAGTAACGATAGACCGAAATTAATCTCGACTACCAAACAGGCTAAGCCACAACAATATTACTATCTTGTATGCAAATACAGAGAATTTAAATGAAAGAAGAAATTTTACAAGAAAGAATCCAAAGATTCCTGGATCAAAGAACACAAAAAACAAATGAGTAAAAGAATGAGCTGTTAAGACAGAAATCCTTACTTTATTTAATTTCTGTGAGATTTTGATAACCTTGCAGAAGAAAATGCTGTAAATGACTGGGTTCAAATATTTCTATTTTCTTTAAAATGATAATTGTCATGAGTCCAACCTAACACCTGACTGGAAATGCAAAATAAATTTTGGCAGTCTATACTTCCATGTAACACAGTAAACGAGGTCTTTGCTTCCCCTCTTCCATGTATGATTTTCTCTAACTAACTTAGTATGGAATTCTGTGCTCGTGATGAGAGGAGCTAAGTGGAAAGTGTCTCTTGTCTTCCAAGGAGATAATTCACAAGATGAAAACTTCTTGTATGCAATATTCAATACCCTAAATAAACGGGTAAGGGAATGTAACAATGGAAAGCAAAGCAGAATTTCAACAGAGGTGCCCCTTAAAATGAAGTACGGATGAAACTTAAGCGGTACGTAGCCTTGTATGAATATTCAGGCAAGCAAACAGTATTCTATAAGAAACTTTTTTCAGTTAGCACTTCATTGAGGAAGAATCAGTATGAAGTACATTGTAAATTACCTTAAGCTAATTTGAAATAAGATTTCTCACTTACAGGACATTCGTCAAAACTTCTGTAAGCTGCGTTGCATATGTTGCCATTATTATCCCTGCAAGACCCCAGAGAGCTACAGAGCTCATACAGCATGGAGAAAACCACAGTCCCTGCTTTGATAGTTTACCATTCACTTTTACATATGCCTCAGTCAATAAATCAGACAAGCAAACAGCGTAATCTTATGCGATCAGAGTCTGATTTAGTAAGTATTAAATTTAATGGAAGGTCTGTACTTGATAGTTTGATTGCCTTTTCTTTGGCCATGCTAGGATAAACCTGAAGTATGGATACTGTTGTACTTCTCTTGTTCTTTTCCCATCTTTTACTTATCAAATAGATATCATTCCACCATCACTTCATGGCAACAGAAAGAATAAGTTCTTCCTCAAAGATCCAGAACCAGAGGCTTTCAGTGGAAACTTCTTTTGAATTATTTTTGTAAAACATCCACACTAAATAAGTGAGCAATGAAAGATCTGCACTCTGCTCCCTGAGTATTGAGGAGTGGGATTATACTGTACAAAGAGAGAGTCCTGCAGCTGTCAGAGCAGAGCTCAGTGCAATACTCCAACATTTTCACAGTACAAGAGCAGATGTGGTTGAAACTGTTGACAAGAAGCAAGGGCACAAGGTTGAATGCCGATTTTCCATATCAATTTTTTCAAATGTCTTTTCTGAGTAAGGCAAGGATGGTACTTGGCCAGGGAATGCTATACAAATCTTAAGAAAGGTGCAATTGGTTGGGCAACAGAAGCTAGTGTAACATATTCCAGCTCGTAACAATGCTGCCTGGTGTACAACGCTTGGTTTGATTTTTATTTCATTTTTTAAATGTTAAGGACAGGTAGTAGCAGACCTACTCTCAATGTTACAAACGCATGTAAACACCCATTAATGTTAATGGGAAACATGAATGATTTGCAAGGAAAATGTAGACCACTCCTCTCCCCTGCAAGGGTACTTGGCACAGCTGGAGGGGGAATCCCTATAAGGAAGCTTACTTATACTGGTGTTTTTGATCTTCACCGTTTTTTATGGAAGACATTTCATACACTGTTGCATAATAAGAGATGAATGTTGTTCAACAGACATATCTACCAAGCTGATCAGGAAGCCAACATACTAGCAATGCCCTGAACACTGCTAACCATAAACAGCAGGGGTCAGACCCTAAGGAAGAGCAGACTAGCTTAAAGAAAGCCATATTAAAAAACCAATATCCATTGGGGTTTGTTATTGATCCTCTTGCACTTTTCTGAGTCTCAAAGGTATATATGAGTTTAGAGCTTTTCCATACGAGTGCTTTCTAAAAACCTACCTTTTAAATGAAAACTGAGATCCTCTTTTAATCATGAGGTTTGAAAAGATGGAGCTTAAGAAAAGCATCAAATGTTGTGAGATTCATGATAAAATCTCAAGATCTGGCAATGCTGCATCCCTGTTTATAGTTAAGGCAACTCATATTCCAAGCAAGTGTATTTGCTGTTGAGTACTGTACTCCTGGGTCCTGGTGCTCCAGTACACCACTTGAAGTCAATTGAGCTACACTAGCGTGATACCTGATCAATGCAGTGGTGAACCAGGCCCCAACTTTTATTGACTTTTCAGGCAATCTGCCACTTGGCAGGAGAACTTAGATTTAAAACATAAAAGCCAGTTTAAAGCATGAGGGATTCACTAGTAACAGCAACTGAAAAGCTGAAATTGAAACCAAAAAGGCACAGGACCACATTACCAATACCCTGAGCCATCTTGTCCCTTTTATTGCTTTCTTAATCTTTATGCACTGATCATTAATCATTTTTTATTCAGACTTACGCAAATAATGAAATATTCCATACTTTATTTTTTAATTATTATTTTGTAGAGTCATATTTTAGTTCATGCAACCTTATTTTCTCACAGACAGATCGGAGTTTCCTTTTACTTTTTCAGTATTCTAACGTATTTAGAATATTTTGAATATTTTTATTTTCTGGACAAGTGACAAATATTAGAAATATGAGCTGGATTGGCTAGCTGTTGCCAGACAGATTAAGTCTCCTGAGAATTTTTTTGCTCCCTGCCTGGACAAGTAAACAACCATTATTTGCTGGAATCTGCATATGCATGGTAAAGTTTTCTTTTTGAAAAATATTCATATTTGTGTCTTGGACATTTATTTTCTACTGAGATTTTTGTCAGTAAAATTCTGTTGCTCCAGAAAGCAAAATGGAAAATGCAAAAAAATATTGTGGAAGCAAAGGAAGTCCGCAGGCCAACCCAGCTCTTTCAGAGTTTAACAAAGCAAGAGGGGCTTATTTTACATTTTACAGCCAGTGAGAGAGCAATGAAGAATCAGCATTGGAATAGGTTAGCCAACCATTTTATGAACCTGGCTTTTATTATAAATGATGTCCATTGTACTAGAAAAGAATACCTTTCACAAAAAGCAGTTTCTGTATGCTTTAGTTTTGAGTAGTTCCTAAGTACGTCTTTCCAATCCAGTGTTTTGGCTGTCTTCAGAAGCAGGGAGGTTACACTCTCATTTTCTTTCTACAATAGAATTTTAGATATTTATTGAAAATATCTTATTTTAAATGCTTCATGCTAAAGGTGAGTTTCAATGAAGCCCAGGTTTGCAGTGACTGATACCTGTTTTGATGTGGTGAGTTGCTGTTTGATAGCTCAGTGAAATGAGTTTGGTCCTTTTGTTAAATTTTCCAGTATAAATTATCATGTTGCATTAGTGATTGTATTTATTTGCTGCTATAACAGAGGCCAAGTTTTAAGCTGTTCTGGAGATCTAGTCCCTGTTAATGGTTAAGACAGGCCAGCAAAATGAAATGGGAATTCTGAGCTGCTTGTGTTTCAAAGGTAAAAAGAGAATGCTTCTTTTTCAGAAGTAAAAACAGAAGTAGTAACAGTACTGACACTAATGCTGTCAAATGGATTCATTGCAGTATTTCATTCTTTTCACTAACCATTAGGGATAAGAAGCAAAGTGAGATGATTTCTCTTGGCTCTGTAGTCTCTTATCTCTGTTTAAAAAGTGACCTAGTCATTTGACCACCTATATAACCACCAAGCAGTAGGCATGTTTAAGAATATTACTCTGGTTCATCATGGTTCATCATGGTGAGAATAGCTAGAGAGACAAATATAGTACAATAAGGTTCATAATACATTGCAGACCTGTAAGGAGAATAAATAAGACAGGAGGGAACAGGCTAAAGGTAGAGGTCAATATCTGAACACTGCATCCTAAATTTTCACTGTGACAACCTTCTGTAATAAAACATGGACACCAAAATATACATCGTTCAGATGGGGAAACAACTGATTGAAAGAGAACTGAAATAAGTCTCTTTCATAAGAAGAAAAAATGTCAGAAGCCACTTGTTTATTAGGAGCTGGTTCCTGTTAGCCAAGCATAATGTCTAAATCTGTGTTTGTATAGCAGCAGATGGACAAGGCCACAGCTTGCTGAAGGCTCAGGCAAAACTGCATTAACAGTTTCGAGCAGTAAAAGTACACAAGATGCCCAAGCTTGAAAATTGGTTGGGAAAAATAACTTAAGAAAACAATCTGTAACTTCAAGGAGTTTCACTCTAGGATTTAGCAGGGAATTTGAGCTTTGTAACTGGTCTGATTGTGAATTTTTTTTTGGGGGGGGGGGGGGGGGGCTGGAATGAAGAAAGCAGATACGCCATGTGGCGTACCTCACCCTCTACATGGCAGTCTCACGAGTGGAACATTCCTTTTCCCCAGCCTTTGTCTTATCTGCTTAGATAACAAACTCTTCAAAGCCATGCCCATTTCTTACAAAGTGTGTGTTTGTGCATTTGCAAACGTGCTGAGGGCTATAAGAGCTAATACATAACACACTGTAACAAAAATAATAGGAAGTCTCCTGAAGTAACCAGCCTTAGAGTACGGAGATATTTTCATTATCTCTTTTAGCTTTTAGGCCATAGTTTTTCATATTTCACTGGCTTTAGAATGGACTACTTAAAAAGCCAGGCATGGAGAGAGGAAAATAGTAAAACTAGCAATAATTTTTGAAGTGGCTTTTTCAAGCAACTCAGTAAATGTGTCTTATTCAGCTTCCACTTTGGGTCCGCTCTGCTAATATTTCATATAATCATTTTATTATTTGCATCATACAGTGTTATGTCCAAATGCCCAAAAGTTCTGTCTGAAGAGAAGGACTCTTTGCAAGGCAATAATCTCCAAAATAAAAGAAGTAACTTCTCTGTTTTCAGATGGGAACATCAGCTCTACTGAGAAATTCACAGACACGGTATAAAGCGCCAGTTTTGTAACTACTCATTGACTTTCTTAGATGTTCTATTTCATTAATAGATGAAGACAATAGCTCTAAATTTAACTGACTGTGAAACAGGAAGAAAGTTGACCAAATACATTGTATGGAAGGACTATAATCTACAAAGGGTACAAAAGGGCATTTTCTAGCTGAACATTTACAGTGCTGTTTTTAAGAACTCTGGCTCTTTAGAATACACAAAGAAGCAGATAACAAAGCCTCAAGGCTAAAAAATTCCCTGTTCCATTACTATATCACTGGCCAACACATGATGAAACTCAATTTGTACCCTAGACAGAGGAAAACAAATCCATCAAGATGGTGATAAAACAACTGCCAAGATATAACAGTGAGTGATATGGGTGTTTATTGTTACACCAACTCAAGAACATCATAGGCTTTCAGTTCCCATTTCTACCTATTAAGGTAAATGATAAAGCCTATGCTAATTGAATGCAGTATTAGTGAAGTAAAATAATTACTAAGAAAAGTCCAAGAAACAACTTATTTTTTATGAGATTAAACTGCTGACTGAAACATAGAAAGGAAAAAGGAAAAGTAGTGGTAAACCTGGCTGAAACAGTTGTTTACTTCTCTGTAATTTCCTGTGTTTCATCTGGTAGTGAACTCCAGAGACTGAACTATTCCTTTGGGTTTCAGAATGTTTCTAAGTTTTCTTTCTGTTCTGTTTCTTTCTGTTTCCCCAAAATCCAGGCTTAATGTACAGGGTAAGTTTTCAAGAGTGTATGCTTTAGATTTAAAATTTCACCTTTTTTTTTTTTTTTTTTTTTTTTTTTTTTTTTAAGGTTAGGGTCCTTCTGAAGAAGTTAAGACATCACATATAATCTGATTCCTTCTTGAGTGCCTATACCCCACACATTTGAGTATCTGATGTGCAGTGCTGCTGCAAGTTTTGTCCATAGCTCAACAAGTGATTAAGTTTTTACTCATACATGTTTTGTAATAAATGGGGTGTTGCAATCCTTAGGACTATACCACCTGATTTTTATGTGCCCCATCTTTTTCAGAGACCTCAGTTTCTATCTCGTGTTTGTGGAAAGACTTCTTTCATATGATCCTTCCTCTATAGGTGGTAAATTATTCCTATACTTTTTCAAAAGTATAAGGAAAAGTGCCTGGTATGCTTTAGTCCATTGGAGGACTGATTCAGTCTTGAGAATACTTAGATATAAAGTAGATATCTAAACATCCAGTCCGGGTAGGCCTTCTAAAAATGAAAGAATAAATGATATTCTCTGTCATAAAGAGGGTAAGCAATACAGTCTGTATGTTCAGCCTAATAGACTAACTTTTGTCCTTCTTTCTTTTTCTTTTTCCCTCTCTTTTTTTCTCTTTCCATCTTTCTCTCTTTTCTTTCCTTCCTTCCTTTTTATCATCTTCCTTTTTCTTTTCTTTTTTCTTTCTTTTTCTCTTCTATTTCCCTCCCTTTCTTCCTTCCCTGCCTGCCTGCCTGCCTGCCTCTTTTTTTTTTTTTTTTTTAATCTCTCCTTTGCCCTCTCCCTCTCACGGAAGTCATGAATTCAAATATTATTTTTATCTAAAATTTGCTTGGCAAATGGTACAATACATCAGCCTACTTTGGGAACCGGTTATTGCTTACTGAAGGTTTTATGGCTCCATAGCGAAGAGACATATAATCGGACATTAATAAAAAACATTCAGCATAAAGAAGGAAACCTGGCAAGGGGCATTTTTGTTCTACTATGTGCTATACTAGTTTCATGCTCATTGAGTACAGCTGACTATATTTACTTTTAACCTGGTATTGAAGCAGTCTGCAAAAGTAAAACATTCGGTGTAAAAAGAACTGGCAACACTCTCTCTCGGTTTTGTGAATCTTTAATTATGCTATTGTTTTGATACAATTCATTTTTGTGGCTGTTACTCTTCAACATCTCTTTTAATATGCCAGGTGTGAGAGCACATACTGCGATCAGGTTCCTGGGGAGGAGCATGAGTGAGAATTTGTCTTCCTTGAATAAGAATTACTGCCTAATCTTTTTCAAAGCTGAGTTCCCACTGAGGCCCTTTGACACATATTTAACAATTAAAATAAAAATATTTTTACTTTCAAAACTGTTGAATATTAGGCTATTCCCCTGACTTTGCTTGAACTTGTGGTTGCAGAGCAGTCCAGTCCAGTTATTTTTAGAAAGCTAAATAAGAATTTGTGAACCTAAATGTAAGTATCAAGGTTCAGACTTGTCTTTGCGTGCGGGAAATACTGACTATTTGTTAATAAAATATGGAGCAACACTTGCACAAGGTGGAATACTTTTTCAAACTCTGAGAAAGCAGCATGAAACATAATTAATGCCTAGAACATTGCCTGGAAAGTCATCCCACAACCAGGCTCAATCTGGAATTAATGTCAGCTAGTGAATATGGATTAAACAGAGAATGCAGATGCTCTAAATGGAAAGTTTACAATTTTAGCAGACTACACTCAAGATGCTGCAGATTTTTACTTCACCTGTTGACTTAAACACTATAAATCTCCACAGTCGCCATCCCTTTTTCAAAGCAGCATCTGTTTCTCATGGTTCCATTGAGGTATTAACCATTTCAGGCACCAGGTGGCTTTTATGATTAGATTTAAGGCCTGACCTCACGGTCCTTACTTTGAAGGCTGTTAT
Source organism: Rhea pennata (assembly GCF_028389875.1). Classification (NCBI taxonomy): domain Eukaryota; kingdom Metazoa; phylum Chordata; class Aves; order Rheiformes; family Rheidae; genus Rhea; species Rhea pennata. The sequence continues at coordinate 23,293,642 of NC_084665.1, read as the reverse complement.
ATTGTGCTAAGTGGCTTTAATAACAACCACAAAGTGGAGTGGGGGTGGAAAGTATTTATTGTCCATCCATCACTTTCATATCATGCGTAGTTTGTTCCCATCTCCCCAGTCAACTTTGCACATTCAGCTTGAGAGGTGAGAGTCTAGCTGAGTTTTTTCCCTGTCATAAAAACCTGTGGCAGCTGAAAGATTTCCAGCCTGACCTACACCTGCGGAGCCCAGTGGCTGACACTGATTTGCACAGATGTTACCAATTGCCCACTAGGATACTAGCCCTGTTAGTAACAGTTAGTGTGGCTGAAGAGTTATGGTACCAACTGCCCGAACTACTTCCCAGAAGGTAAACTGGGGTATGAAAATGCACTGTACTGTCTACTCCTCCACTCTGTAGCAGCTCTTAATCCATGGTTTATGTGAGGTGCCTTAAAACTCTTCCACTCCTGTTTGCTATGTGTAGGAGCAGGAATAGGGTGGTTACTTGGGAAGAAGAGATGCACTGCACATTTATACTTATCTGGACTGTGATCGTTTGTCAGATCATAAAACTCAACCTGGATTAGGAAGAAAATACTAGACTAGAATTTGGGAGAATGCCTTCTGTCCCCATTTTGCTGCCAGCCTACTATGTTTTACTCTGTCTCTCACCCTCCCAAGTGCCTTGCTTTGTAAAGCACTCAAAACATGTGTGCTCACCCCCTTTTTGTAGCTGAGGAGTAGAGAATGAATCTTACGTATTAGATCCTAACCATAATATTTGATGCCCCCACTGGAAGACATTTGGATATACGGTGTCAGGCAAGATATAATGCCCATAGGGGTGAGAAGAGTATGAAGTTTGTCTTACATAATTTAGCCCTTCTCTCTATCTTATAAAGATGAGATTTGAATGGAAATGGTGATGTCACTTTTTCCATGGGTATCCTTTGAGATTTGTGGGTTTTTGCTCTCTAGGACTCAGTTAGATATCCAGTTCTAACTCATTTTTGTAGGCAGCTGCTCTCAGCAGGGACTGTACTGTTTTATCAACGTAGATTATCTTGCTACCAAGAGGCAAGGCATTTGTGAGACAAGTAGGGGAAGGCTGTCTCCGTAATGATTATGTTCAGGATAATAAAAGAGGAATTATATTCCCAACGATAGCTATCAGCCTGACAATATTCAAGCCCACTGGAAATGAATGGACAAATAAAAAAAATGCTCTTTTCCTTTTCAATTTCTTAGTAACTTCAAAAACATTTGTTCAGTTATTTATATCTAAAGGTTTTTCATGGCATATGATACAAAAGTTCACTGAAAGTCCAATATTCAGTCTACAGCCTTTACTATATATCTGTAAGTCTGAAGAGCTGAATCATATTATTCGCATGACAATATGCAGAGTCCAAATGTTGGTAGTCAAAAGATTAATGCTTAACTCAGCTGTGCTGGTGCTCAAAGCCGGTGAAACTCATTGGGATAGTGAGGTAGGAAATATGTGGGACCCCAGAGCTTAAATCAAGGAGTTATGAGATGACAGCTTTGGGTAGTTGCAAAGAAGGTTGGGGCTGGCTGGGCTGAGCAGGAAGGGAAGACTGCTATTCAGTCTGTGTCCTAGGAATTATTCTTCTTTGGCTTATGTTTATGTAACTTACCTTATTTTCTTTTTAACTTGCTGCATCACTTTCATTTCAACAGCAGAAAATGGAAGGTGACTTGCAAGTTGTTGTCGTTGCCTAAAATAAGACTAATACTTCAAGTGGCTGCCTACTTTGTCACGTGAAAGTATATTCCACTCAGAAGGGGAAAGTTGTATTTTCTAGGAAAGAGGTTGTATCCTAATGATGTTTAGAGAAAGAAAGGAAACTGGCAAAAGTAAAATATAGCCTAAGAGAAAATGGCAGGCCTTGTGGTTTTGTTACAGTAGTTCCTTGTTAAATCAAGTTCTTCCAGGAAATTATATTTTTGTTGGGGATTGTGAAATGTCTAACTTAATGAGAAACAAGAGTGCTACGAGGGGCCCTAAATAGACGCTAACCACTAAACAATGTGTTCTACCAATACTATCAACAGGAACACAAAAAAATGCAGGGAATTTTGAGAGGGCAAGGAAGAGTCTGTTTAAAAATAAAAAGTATAATGAAGCATGGGGAAAATTGTTGGCATTTTTTTTTGGTTCATGTTTTTATGGTTTTACCTTCTTATACCTGGTACAGGATATTGAAGCTTCTGTTAATTTAAAGGAAAAACAACCATTGTTTTAATATGTATGGTGTTTTCAAAAATTCTGGAAGCTAAAATCTAAGAAGCTATCCCATGTTACAGTATATAGTTATCTATTTCTATAAAGTAACCTAGGTTTTCTGCTCGTTTGGATGAATACACCAGTTCTGGACAATACTGGGGCCTAGAAGTCCATAACAGGTTGAGGTTTTGCAGATACATAAACTATATGCACTCTACAATATATAATAACTACATAGGAAGGAAAGCAGCAAATACGAAGGATAGATCTCATTTTACACACTAGGAACAGAAGTTTAAGTTACCCAGAAGTCTAAATCAGGACAATTAATTAATAATCATCACTGGAGTTCTTATCTGCTATCTCTTTCTTTTGCATTTTTTAGAAATGGTGCATATTGCACTTTAAAGGAGAGGGGAAAGGCAGGTACTCTAAAATTGTAATTAGGAAGTGTGGTTAAATATTCAGCACTATCTGAGTATTACAGAAACAGTAGTAAGTCATTTCCCCCAGCCCTGCACCCTTTGTGCATAAGAAGCACAAGAAATTAAGAATCTTATCTATTAAACAGCCCATAGTAAGAGAAATATGTTAAGATATATACCAAACTGAATTCTAGTGTACAGACAAACCCAGAAAGCAGTGAGAGGAAATGCTAAGGCAGATATAGGAAGCAAAAATGGACAGTTAAAAGATCTTGATAGAATATAGATGAGTGGGTAATCATAGAATCAGTAAGGTTGGAAGGGACCTCTGGAGATCATCTAGTCCAACCTCCCTGCTCAGGCAGGGTCACCTAGAGCATGTTAGACAGGGTTGCAGCCAGGTGGGCCCTGAAGATCTCCAGAGGAGGAGACTCCACAACCTCTCTGGGCAACCTGTGCCAGTGCTCCGTCACTCTCACAGGGAAGAAATTCCCCCTCGCGTTCAGGCAGAACTGCCTGTGGAATTTTCTGTGTAATGATGAAAAGGTATGAAAGTGATGAGGAAAAAACAGAGCTAAATGTTGGAGAGAAGCAAGAACTATACTGAGGAAGGAAATATGACAAGAGTATCTACTGATGTACAATAAAATAAAATAAATAGTATGAGTTCATCATGTTAAAAATCTACCATGTGTCTAGAATATAGGTATAATTGTAGAATAGATGGAATAAGCCAAAGAAAGATATGACTAAAGATGCCAGCTAGTTTTTATACTGCCACTAGTTGTATAAAATCTGATGATGAGATGATACATTTTCCTTGCCAGCACAAATGTGAACATTTGCACACATATTTATGAACATCATTGGTAGGAATTTGCCTTAACCACAGGAATGGGGACTTCAGGGATTTCCTCCATTCTCAATACTGCAACAGAGAGGAAACTTGTAACCAATATCAATGGTATTATGAATATATTAGTAAAGTAATAAACATAACAGTATAAAAACACAGTATAAATATAAAATGATGTATATTAATATACAGTATGTATCTATCACAGTTCATATAAAATATAATAGTATGTAATTAACATAATGGTATTTTGAATATAATAGAAGGTTGGAGCAAAGAATATGCATTACTAATTGCTAATTTATTTACATACCAATGATGGTGACAGCAATTATAAAACATAGGCCCACTTCTTCAAGGCATGACAGACTTTTATTTATGACCCTTGATTTGCAAGTACAAACGTACTTCCTCTAGATTAGGAAAATACCACCATGTATTAGCAGTCTCTGTCACTAGCTACCTAATCCCACACATGAACAGTGAAAGTAGGGCTAAACCAGGCATTCAGGTTAACCCTGAAAAGGGGACGCTATCTGGCTGCACAATCCCTGCTGGAATTTCTAAGAATGCAGAAGGAAGGTTCAGTCTTAAACCCTGCACCTTGAAATGCTACAATGGGCTGCACACTAGGTTTCAGTACATAGTAGTTTTCATGGCTCAGTTAAAGGTCTACAGATGTGTTTCCTCATGACCTTTCTAATGGCATTCACCACTAGGATTTACCAGATCCTCTTTCCTCTCAGATTCACTTCTTTCCAGAAGTTCAAATGTTTCTCTCAAAAGATTGAGCCCAAGCAAAGAGCACCGTTTAGTGCAATATAGTACAATATTCTTTCATTATTGCAGCCTGAAAAGAGGAATTAGTAGAAGTGTCATGAAAAGACTGGCTCTCACAAGAACCCTAATTCTATAGGTTTAGAAGGTGTGGAGACATTAAGCAAAGCATCTAAATGTTCCTTGGGCTTATCAGAATTCTTTTTCTAACTCCTTGATGTTTATTGTATGCATATGTTCATAATGCATAGCATCAAACCTTTCTCCATTCCTTAGTAAAATTGGTTTTAACAGTTCCTTTATTTCATCCACTATATATTTGTCAAAAAATGAACATACATTTTGCTTTGGTTATTATATCTGCTTGCCATGGCTTTATGGGACTGTGGAACTGCAATAGAGTCATTGCTAGAAAAGGACAAAGGACCCTTGTGCAGAATCTGCCTGTATTATGCCCAGTTTAACTTTGGTAGTGTTCCCAATCAATGCTTTACTTTCCTTAGCATCAAAATTCATCATTTTACAGAAACTACAAACACAGCCCCTTTCAATCCTTTCTTAAATCTGCATTTAAGACTCAGAATTAATAAGGCAGTCAATGGTGGGTGTTTGTTTCAGACAATCTTTCTGACTACAATTTTAGCTCCTGATTATTATACCTCCTTAAATAGCTCAGGCTCGGCCTCTATAAAATGTACAAAACTTTTCAACTCTTGTTGAATAAGATGTGTGTTTGTTAAGTGCTTGAAGATTTTTTTATATTTCTTGGGAACCTCGACCATTTTAATGAGCTACAAAGTGGTGAAGATTTGTGTGTTGCCCAAAGCCAAACTGTTTAATTTAGGGTTTTCCTATAGCATTTGCACAGATTTGAAATATGTCTTCCCCCTCCCTTCCCGCTTCTAGCTCCACTCTTTTCAAAGCTTAGTGCTCAAGTTTCCCTAGGCAGCATTTTCCAAAACAGCTCAATTTGTTGGTGTCATAGGCTTGCTCTGCACACACAAGACACATTATTCTCTATTTATTTTGCGTTCCAGTATAAACACATTTGCAGCATTAAGACCAGCTCCCTTCTGCATGCCTATGCTTTCTATTTGGTGGGTGCCAAGCTGCTTCTGTAAATGTAAGGGTGTAGCCAGAATCCACTTTGGGTGGCTTTAGAAAGCCAGTCTATCTTTCACCTCTTATACTTAGCAATATTAGGCAATAAAATTCATATTTGTAGCAGAAGGTGCTGTATTTTCACTTCACTTGAAACAAGGCAAAGAATAATGACCCTGGATACATTTGCAAAGACATGCCTGCCATGGAAGCCGCGGAAGGTCATTAGCTCTACATTAGCTCTGGGGCACTCCACGTGTGTTTATGTGTGTTTGTGTGTGTGTCTGTGCATGTGTGTGTGCAGCCATTTAGCACATTTGCTACCCCACAACTACCAACTTGTTACAGGTTCAACGGCAAATATTATTCAACAACTATGCAAGCAATATTCTGTGCATGTTACTGTCACGGACAGCCATGGATCTAGGCAGAGCACAGGTAAAAAGAAACTATCTCAAAGATGCTGCAAGCACAAGCATTCTGCCTGCAGCCTTCTTGTACACTTCCAGCTCTTTCCTCAGTGCCACCACTAAAACAAGCCATATTCACCTCTGCTCTAACTACACATAGCTCCTGTAGTTAGACCATACCAGTTTGCAAGGGAACCTGGCAGTTCATCTGAGTTGGGTGTTCTGTATTTTTGTGCATGGGCGGGGGGGAAGATAGAGCAGATTGTTCATCTGGTGAAGTGTCTATTCTTGCGGAGATTTGTATGTCTGCTCATTTAAAATCTTTATCATCAACACTATGTAAGGCAGGCCACAGTTTGCCCTACCACCTTTAAGCCATTCTGTAAAGAAAATTGCTCAGTTCTGTATTTGACTTCAGCACTTTGCAGGATGGGACCCGATGCTTTAGAAGTCTCATTCTTTTTATCTTTCCTGAGTCTGTGCTGCAGTCCAGACAAAGATAGAGGTCTAAGGAGGCACCCAGGCTTTGGAATAATTCACCAGGTATTTTCTACACTTAAGTATTATAATAATAGCTATAGCTATATAGAAATAGAAGGACACTGAATATGTCTTAGGGCCAGAGTTTCAGCTGGCATGAAGAGGTAGATTTCCACTGAAGTCACGGATCTGGCCTTATACTATCTAAGCACTTGAAATCTTCAAGACTTGGCTGCAGACCTTGCGAGAACAAGCTTTGTTGCAAGATTTTCAGCATAGAATGCTTGCACTTGGACCACAAAAATATCCTTTCGTACAGTATTTTGGCACTTCACCTTCTGATCTGGGCCAGAATTGAGATGTACATGAACATGGAAAATAAATTTTAAAGCAATGGAAATGTTCAAATGGAAACTTCAGATGGGTCTGTACTAATGTTTAGTTTGAGGGAAAACTTCTGATCATAGTTATTTTTGTGTGTACCATTTCATTCATCCGTCATTCAGTAGTGGTCATTTTGCAACGCACTGAGTTTGAAGCTCCCAGGAGGGGAAAGATAATCTTGCGGTTAATGCACAGAACTAGGAGTTCAGAAGTTCTGGCTTCTCAGACATCTAGAGTGATTTTCAGCATTTCGCTTAAGCCCTGATTCAGCAAAGTATGTAAGCATGTGAATAGCTTTAAGTACATGAGTGGCCTCACTAAATCCAGTAGTGCATTTAGCAGCCGTATACAGCTATGGAGTATTCTAAACAATTTTTACTAATAATGAATAAACAATTGTTATTTCTCGATCTGTGGGCTGAAGCGTTGGTAAGCAATAACAGAGTGCACAGGGCAACCAAATAGTTCCTAGTACAAAAAGGAATATTGATAACTAGTCATATAACCACAAAACACTGGAGAAGCTTTGAAAACAGTCCCTAAATCTTTCCATTTTTGTCTAGACAAAAACCTCCTGTATAAGATCATCAGGCTTGCTTCTGAGTTTCTGGGGGCTTGTTGCAAATTTCTGGTGGAATAACTAAATACCTACCTAAGAGTATAAAACCTAAATAAAGTCTATTCAGATGGAAAATGCCCACAAAAGAGCTGAAGGGAATGGCTCAAAAGAGCTGAAAGAGCTATAGGAAACAGTTCCTTACGTGAGGAAGAACATTTGTGTCAGGGGACTCTTGGACTGGGTCTGGAGATTCATAAACACCAGTGCTGATTGTCAGGACTTCCTTCTCAAAATACTGAAAATAGTTTTATGTAGAACTGCATAATAAAGAGCAGGGAGTGAGGGGGTGTATTATCAATCACTCTGCTTTATTACACTGCTCAGGAACTGCAATGGCTAGTGTGAAATACGTTGTTTTTCCCAGCAGAATCTCTATAAACATGAAAATCAAAACTTTTTCTACCACCAAGTAAGTACACTAAAGGTTAAATAATGTTGTGCTAGCTAGTGCTATTTGCACACTGCCCACAGTAAGAAATGCTGTATGATGAGTGCCCTTTGGGACTCTCCAGTTATGCTTGGGTGCGGGTTAATTTGAAATGCTTCTTTACCATGGGGTTGCATCCTTGCTTCCTACTGTGAAACAGGTGGCAAGTCATGATGGACTCAACGCCATCTCCTCCAGAGGCCCTCACTGCCCTTTTGCGCAAGGAGGGCAGATCTTTCGCTCCTGTGCAGGGTAGTACTGTCAAGGTAGTGGGCAGTGAAAAGGGCCTGCAATGGGGGAAATCCTTCCTCCTCCCTTCCCCAGCACCACGGGAGTAGAACCACTTTGTCTCTTACAAGTGCTCTGAGATCCTGGCTGCAGGAAAAAGGGGTTATGAAGACAATCCTTCTTAGTCTTTCTACTAGGCTACTGGTACTGCAGAGGAAGCTGTTTTTAATGAGACCTCTGCTCCTTCACTTGTCTTCTTTTCTTTGGTCCCGCTGCCTCATGCTATAGTTGAACTTATCTAATCAGGTATCAAAAGGGCAGTACGTTTTCTGCCACTGGGGTAAAGGAACTTTGCAGTGATACTGCATATCTGCTCATCATTGCTAGTCTTTAAGACAGTGTAATTTTGTCTGTAGGAAAAATAGCAAGGGTAAGGCCTTCCCTTGGATTCAGACAGGTCTTCGATTCTTTGTTTCACCACGTATTTCCTGTTTAAGCTGATACATCTCATATAAGGGCTGAAATTCTGTGTTTTGAGCAGAAGCTCAAAAGTATCATGATCAGGATAGCTATGTTTACACAAGTTACATTACTTGAGCACATGGAGTTTTCTCTCCACAAACTCTTCCTGGCTAAACTGACCATCTCAGCACCTGCCTGCTGAAATTCACTGAGTAAATCTCTTGACATCAAGGTTCCCTGACATAAAACTTATAAAACACCAAGAGCATCAATAGTGCCAACACCCATGTTTATTGTACTTTCATAGAGTACTCAGCTTGGAAGTGAGAGATCTGAATGATAGGCTTCTCTGTAGCAAGGGATTCACTTGTGGAAATTTCCCATCACCTAGTCTTATATGAGGCTGGACTGAAGGAAATGTAAATTCCAGATCCTGATCCCAGCACTGTCTGTGTATTTGATTTGTTGAGAAGAGACCAGAGCCTAGGATCCTTTCAGAAATTAGATCACTCAGTCTTGCTCACTAAAGATCCTTTGTAGGCTGCAGGCGCTCCATCTTTAAAACAGAGATGGAAACAATTCTCTACCTTTCTAACATGGGATGCTTTTTGCAAAGCAAATTCATGTAAATACAGTGGGACATTGAGACAATGTATTAATTGAGGCTTCATAAGTATCTAAACAAAGTATTCTAAACTTGCAAGAAAACTCTTGGTGAATCTTCTCTAATCTACTTTTCCTATTAATGAATGTCCCTTGGACGATTGTCTTGTGTATTAGTCTAGTAGGATTCTCAAAAACACCCTGAAAATTCATATTCATTTTTAAATAGCAAAACATATCTTAGAATTAATTTGATTTATACCTTTATTCGGTTGCAGAAATATCTTTCTTTCTCCATGGCTAAAACACAAAATCAGCACACAAAAATGTTTCCGTAGGGGACTCAGTAGCTTTGTTGGTCCCCAGGATCATCATTCTCAGCATGACCAGTCTGAGGAGGTTCAAGGCTCTAATTTTGATGTTATTTTTGGAAATGGCTTGGGTTTCTGCAGTTTTGGCTTTACGTGAGATTGGAGTCATGCTTCTCAGTCCCAGCTGCCAAGCTAAACTTTTCCCTCGCTGCGAAAGCACGTGTTTACCCACGTGCAACCTAAGCTACAATGTCTTGCTGTAATTGCATTTGTAAAACTTCTTCCTAAAAATATTACCTCTTAAGAACATGCTCAATTTTTGTTTGTCTGCAGCCGAAAGGGGAAAATGTTAAAAAACACAAGTGGCATGTATTGTACATGAGTTAGTTTATTTTAGAATGAAAATAATGGAGGGCATCAGATGCTATTATTATTGTTAATTCATTGCCTCACAGTATCTGCCTCTGTATGACTTGATGAATTTCCACCACCCATTCATTATTGCAAATGCATTTCCAAACACCTCATATAAAACAGGCTTTAGATGGCTCACCACATTCTTATGAAAAGCAACATTGTGGAGCAAGGCTGGGGAAAGGACATTTAAAACAAATCCTCAGCACCCCCTCTCCAACAACACAAAGCGAACAATCAACTGACTAGAATATATTGTATTATACATTCAAAGTTGAATTCCTGTGAAACCGCGTTTCCTGTGCTAGTATATTGAATTTTGTTGAGTACTGTGTAAAGGCCATTCTAATTCTACATACCCAAATTCAGTAGCTAGCTGTTGCTTATCTTTCAATAGACTGTAAAGTCAAATTGAGTAGGACAGCCTTATAGAAGAGCTTCTAGCACGCAAGTTTGACCTATCTGAAATCTAAAGCTTGATGAAACTATTTGTGTCAGATAAAAACTAACCTGAGCCCTTCACTCAAAACTCAAACCACATTTCCTTTGTGGTTCAAGACCAATATGGATATCATTTTATCCCTGATAGAATGTACACTTGTAATGTATAAAGATACTTCTACTCCTGTCTATCCTTGCTGGGGGCCAACTCCAAGGTAGCTCTAGCTACTTTTTGGAGCTACACAGAAATTCTTCTGAGGAAGAGTAAAGGAAAGACTTGCTGAAACTGCGTCTCATCCAGTCAGTCCTGGATACTTTCTGGCCACCACCCCACACGCTGCTTTGGGCATGCTGGCTGCCAAGAGATTTTCCAGTAAATATTGAAGTTGTTGCCTTTTGCAGCATAACCTCCACCTCTTAGCCCGTCCTCCATTCAGGGACATGCAGCTACGTTACTGACAGTAGAATCCCAAGTAAACCAGAAATTAATCAAAGCCATCACTTTTTATTTCTTTAGCCGTTTGCGTGCTTTTGTTCAGGCTGGTTGTTGCAGTGCTCAAGTAACATATGAAAAAATGTTCATCTTCTATTTTTGGCGTAACCAGAAACAGACTGTCTGGTAAATCTCACTGGAGAGGTTATTCACTTATAGTTTTTACCTCCATTACCTCCATATTGTAGAAGTCTAAATAAACACTGAAGTTTTGAAGCATTCATCTGGCCAAAATGCTGTACTAGCTTTGATTTTCCTTCAGGACTAAGGAGCGCTGTTAGACTCCCGTGATTTTATTACCATCTTGTGCAAGTCTATCTGTCATCACTGCCCACTGTTTTCTCTTGTGGAGTAACATTTCCAGGGTGTATCTCTACTAGAATTTCTAACAATTCTTGGGCAGACAAATCCGTGCAACAGGGAGATAAATGTGTATGTTATCCTTTTCTCAGAATGCTGGCAGACATCCACAGACACAAAAGCGCCATGTGATATCTGTACAAATTAGATGCAAAAGTACCTCCTTGCATTTGTTATCCTGTTCAAGACCTCAAAAGCTGTATCTGTAGATAGTTTCTCATAAGCACATTAGAACTTTGATAAGCTTTTCCTTACCACATCTCAGTTTGTTGTTGAGTCTGATAGCCTAAATCCATGTAAGAATGTAAGAATAGCCACCCTAGGTCAAGTCAAAGATTTCTCTAATTCTGTAATCCATCTTTGACAGTCATGGATATTTCTCTAAAACATCTTCTCACCCTCTGGTAACACGTGGCTTAGGGAACCACTAAGGAGGTTACATTGTTTTTAATAGTTAGCACTGCACTTATCCTCAATGAATTTGCGTAATCACTTTAAGAATGTCCTTTATACTTTTAGCCCTCACAATGTTAGGTGGTAATGAGCTCCAAAATTTAATTACACACTGTGTAAAAAGTTACTTCTCTGTATGCACTAAATGTATCTTAATGTGTGATACTTCTTTAAATAAAGCATTTAGTTTTGCTTGGACTCTTTTTCAAATGTTGAATTTGACTGGCATGAGGAGATCAGGAAGATGTGTTTCATCTTTGGAAGTATAAAAATAATGCAATAAAAATAATGCAACCTACTCCCTCATTTAAGGGCACATTCATATTTGCTTATCTAATCAAACCTACTACTGCTTGTGCTTTTTGTATATCAGGAAATGTTCATTAGAGCTGTCAGGAAAGAATTCAGCTATGCACGAGAAATACTGATACATCGCCACAGGAGAGGTTAAAAACATCTTGTGAAAAATCCTTTAATAGAAACAATCAAAAAATTTTGTTGTATGATGGAAACAAATAGTCTTATTGGGCTTGATATTCAGCCATCTGTTTAGATGCAGTATATCATAAATATAACAGAAATTTGCAAAATTTAAGGTTGGATTACATTTTGAAACACTTTGCATACTAGAAGGAGTCAGTCTGGAGGGGAAGAAAAGATACTGATTAATCTGTGCAAAGATTTCATGCTAACATAGCAATAATGAGAAATTCACTTGTTTCATCATAAGATCAAATCTTAGACTATATATTTCAAGCACTTGAATTTCATTCATAAATCTGTTCAATGACAAAAAAGAAAGATTTATGATTTCTTATGGTTTGATATGAAGTAAGAGAAATAAGCATGCAGTCTTTATTAAGTTTTACTTTGAGACTTGGGTCTGCTCTGCAACAAAATTTGGAGGTTGCAAATTCTAGTGAATTGAAAATGGTGATGGTTCAAACTGAACCTGCTCTTTAAACTAGAACTTCAAAACTGATGCTATATTCTGCTTCAGTTTGTATTTCCTATAGGACACCTGAGGCTATGATCTGTGAAACTGAATGACGCCCCTGCATCCTCCAAAGAGGAAAAGAAAATGCAGAAGATAAATGTATATAGAGATGAAGCAACACTATGGACTCCGGAGCAGTCGCACCTGGAATTCTTATTACCATTTTGATCATCCGTGTTTAAAAGGGATTAAATTAAACTGGAGTATCTTCCAAAAGAAAAGCTATTAGGCTCGTTAGGGGAATGAGGGAAAATGAGACTAAATTGGCAATTTATCTTAGGAGAACAAAAGCAGAGAGGAGATATAATTGTACTCTGTAAACATTTTAGAAGAAGTAAAGCAATTGATTTTATAGGACAATGATGACAAAGAAGCAAGTGGCTTTAAAGTGGAAATGAATAAATGTAAGCTGAAAGCCAGAAGAGGTTGTTATATCTCCAAAAAGCGAGGTGCTCATGCAGCCTTCCAGCAGCAGTAGTGCAAACAGCAAACTTAACTAGAAAGAACTTCATTAGTTTCTTAAGCAGCTTATATACTATGATTGCTTGCAATAGTGAAGGGCTGCTTTCAGTGACCTAGGGTCCTCATACAATCTCGTGTTCCTATCTTCAGACACAGCACTTGGGTTTAGTCCACCGAGCTGTTAACCCCAATCCAGACTTTCATCCAGATTTTTGGCTTGCATGGTCTTTACTGAAACCAGAGAGAATATTTATAAGAAAGAACTGCAGCAAAGTGAGAAGCTCTGGGTTCTCAGGCACAAACAGAATTCACCAGATAGGGTCATAAGACAAGAGGAGCTAATCTAAGAAGTACCTTTATCTCCATGTGATTTTTTGAACAGATGTTATTCTAATTGATAGCATACTTGGTTTCTTTTGGTCCAGGTTCCTCATATATTAAACAATATTCATACTAACCTAGGCTCACACCAAAAACAGTTTTCAGATTTGCTTCAGTACCTGAACTGTGGAAAAAACAGAAAAAATATTTGTGATTGGCCTCCAATTATGTCCTTAATGAGCTGAAAAGAACACTAATATCGGCCTTCCAAACTTCAGGGCGGCTTGGCTGTGGATAAGCTTTTGCAGCTTGGCTGAATTTTTGTATACATTCATGTATCTTCTATTTATATATTTTTATTCATCTTACTCATCAGTAAATCTCATTTTCAGAGAATTGTCTTAATTTCCAACTAAGTCAACATTATGTTTGCCAGGGACAGTATTGTTAGTGAAGTAAGAATTTCACCTTAAGCCAGCAGAAGTCATGAGACTTGTGCTTGAAGGCAGCTGGCAAATCAACCTCATTAAAGGAATACCAGCAGCTAACTCTGAGGCTAGCATCTTTAATCAAATAATGAAGCCATATGAGCATTATTGCACCTTCTGGAGCTGGGGAGGAGGGGTTCTGCTCAGTGGAGGGCTGGCAGTCCTACTTCAGACAGGACTAGATGACTTATGGAAGTCCCTTCCAGACAGGATTTCTCTGATTTGCCATGATTGAAAACACACAGTTTACAGTGTAAGTATTTTTAGGTTTTCATTGAAATTTTTGGCTTCAATATTTTCTCTGTAAAGTCACATTTTCTGCAGAGGAGAACACAAGTATTTCCTATGCAACTTGAAATACAACATGAGCTGCAGGTTTGAAAATGTAAATTATGTTACTTCCTTAGTACGAAAGGAGTGCCTTGTGTGGTGCCATGATCTTAGGGCATTTTCCTTTCTTGATAATAAAACTCAGTTTGATTTTAATGGTATACAGTCAAGGTCTTAGTGGCAATGTGCTGTCATATTTCAGTGATAACAGGTTTACACTTTGCAACTGATAAAAGCATCTTGAAACAGCAGGAGTTCTTCACTTGGTTAAATTATTTGATATTATTTTAATTATAAGTGGATCAGAAAATAAATAGGAAATATATTTATATTTTCCATGGCAAAATTCCATATTGCAATTCACATTTGACAGGAAATACACTATCAAAAAAAAATGAGTTTACAAAATTTTAAGTGAATGTAACTAGAGATTGGGAAACGGCTGACAACAAATAAACGAGAACATGATAAATAAAAGCAGACAAAGTAGGCCACAGACAAGTTGAACTGAAAAATGAGAGCCCTTCATTAATGAATTAGATGCTACTTAAAGAAGTGAAATATATGATTTATTTGCATTCATTATTCATCTTTTGTCATAACTCAAAATGCACATGCTTTATCTTTTGTGGGAATTTTCTGAGACAAGAGTGAAACTGAAAAGAGCCACACCACAAACTCTGTGTCATGATGGCTTTACAATCTATACGGTTAAACAGTTTATTACATTTTTCAATAAAAGGCTCAGAAAGGGCCCACTAGCATACAATTTTCTTTGGCAAAAAAAAACTGATTTAAACACAACAAAAAGACTTGCATGGGTTCAAAAAGGGTGACAAAAGCACTGTTTTTTGCTATCATTGGAACACTATCAAATTATGTGTCCAAAACAAATGAATCTGAATGGAAGTAGTTAAAATACTGAAGTAAACCAGTCCAATTCTTTTAAAGATATTATTGCTAGCAGTATCCTCCCCCATTCGAAATCTGCATTGGGAGATAGGGACCCACTTCAAGTAAATGAGTCACTTTTGCTTCCCAGCCAGAACAATTAAACTTCTTGTATAAAACATGACCTGAAGCCTGCCCTTCACCACATCATCCCTCCTCAAACTCCCAGAGGTCAGCTCTGACATTTAACAGCTCACAAATTCAGTTTCTTAGCTCCTGAGGCCAACTTCATCAACTTCATGCTTTTAAAAGTCAAATTCTCTTACTGGGATTCATACATGTGCAAGCATGTGTGTGTGTGTGTGTGTGTACATGTATGTACATATACAGCATAGATATAGGCTGTGCGTTTTGCTTGCAGTCTGTTATATTGCAGTATTATAAAGGTCCTTTTATCATCCTGCGGCGATAACACTGACTACTTCTTGCAGAGCTGCTATGAATTGTAAAGGTACACATCGTCACGCTGAGCACTATTTGGTGCCTCTGCCAAAATATGAGCCTATAATACGAAACTGCACACAACATAAGAAACAAACAAGCCAGAGAAACAGTTAATGCGTTCTGTAACTTAGTACTTCTTTATTGCTAGCAGCTGAGTAGTTTTAGATGGTTTTCTTCTCAATTGTTATTGATCTCTTGCCATATTGTGCATACAATTCCCTAAAAACATTAGCTCATTTCTACGCCAGTTTTAAAGATTAGCTCATCTGGGTTATGTACTTTGGTGTGTAGGTGTTGAGTGCTAAATACAACCTAATTTTTCATTTTTAAAAAGCATTTTTAACAATAGCAGCTACTTAATTAGTTTGATCTTCTGAGCAATTTATTGCTCCATGTGTTGGGATACATGTAAGGTCTCCATCCGGCAGGTGCAGTTTGAGGGGTTAGGAGGAGAGAATTTTAAGGTATTTTTATATATTTTCCTCCCAGTAATTTCCTCACTTTCCCAGAATGTTTCTTTTTTAGTAGTGGCATGAGCACAATAGTTTCCTTATAGTAACGATCGTAATTCAAAATTTACAATGAGAAATGCAAATAGAATGTGTCTTTTTTTTTTTTTTTTTACCTGTTCTAGCGATTTCAAAAAAAGCTTCCCTTGGGATTAAGGAATCCTCTCATGTACTTGATAAAGCCCAAACAAAACAGAAACTACAACTGAGAAGACTTTTGCTAAGTTTGTTCTCCAAAATGATCTTCTTGCTCATATGCAAACCACACAGCCAAGCTTCTCCAATGCAAATCACTTGTGAAATCCAATTTCTTGATTCCCAGAGAAAGTAGTAACTATATATTAAAAAAAAAAAATAATAATAAAAAAAAGGGCTTTCCATCTCCACCTTATCAGACTCCTAGGCCGTGAATGTATTAGCCTGGGTAGATGTCTGGAAAAGACCCACCGAAGCTGGTGGAAATTGATAAAGCTACGAGCCTGTATCTGTACAGATTCCCTTTTAAGGTGTTAATGAAGACTATTTTCATGTTTTACATACAGAAAAACATTTCGAAATAACAAACGACAATAACAAAACCAACCATCATAATTCAGTAAGTTCCACTATGTTCTTGCTAGCCAGATTTCACAAGCTGGCCACTGAGGTCCTGTAAAATTAAACCAACATCTCATCACAAAACTTCACAGGGTGCTAGAATTTAGAGATGGAGAAGTCCAATTAGATCATCTGTGCCAGCCCGCCCTTCACCTCTGCCAATGCTACAGGCTTCCATGGTGTTCTCATTTTATGTTAGCCCAAAGAAAACGAATTTAATCTCTTATAAAAGAAAGAATGTATGGTCAAGAATAGAGTACAGGCTGTGCTTACAATAGCCAATACAATTGTCCCAAAGTCTCTTCCTTCAAAAAAGAAAAAAAATAAATAAAAAAAGGAAGAAAAAAAATCCAATTGTTTGAACAGCTGAAGTCTTAAGTAATGGGCTATTTTAGTGTATTTGTGAAAATTGCTGATATCAGCAAATGGAGTTACTCTTGTTTTTGAATGACATGGTCTGTGACCTGGTGTTCCCTTCATGGAGTTGTAATCATGTTATGGCATTGAATTCAATGCTGCTTTTATGCTATCTGATGAAAATAGAAAAAAAATCTGGATTCTTTTTTTTCAGTCAGCAGATTTTTTTTAGGAAAACCATACTTTCCTGTGCCTCTGTTAAACTAGTTTCAGACAGTTTCATTTTGTATCCCTTTTCATTTTGACTGGGCTAATTCTGACTGCTTGCCTTTCAAGTTATTACTTCAGAAAGCATTGTGATTTTATCTTAAAACATTCATTTGATTGACATGACTAAAAAGTGAAAGATTTAACAAAGGATATTTTGCGGGTGTTGGCCAGCCATTTTGCTAGGCTGATTTCTATTTCACTTTTTTCTTGTAATCTTTTGAAATCTGATGGGCCAGCATCCAGAATTGTTGAAATCCTGCCACTGAATTAATTTACAAAGATGAAATTGCTCACCACCTCAGAAAACAGAACCATTAGATCTGAATCTCCACCGTTATGTACCCCTTCAGCCCTTTTCTGGGCAAAGGGGTTGGAAGACACATAGCAAAGGCAGCAGGAGATATTTGGCACTCTGAAAAAACAGGCCTTTTTTACGAGTATTTTTTCAGGAGAGAAGACTAACACGGAATGGAGTAGAGCGATGCTTCGCGAGCCAAGGGGTAACTGAGGGCTGCAGGGGGCTGTGGCTGCATGAGGCCAGCAGTGGAGCAAAACCAGATTCTCAGCAGACACCTCCTCCAGCCTCTCCACCCCGATACTTTAGATTCCACAGCCAAACCGAGACTGCAGCGTGGGTCAATGGAAATGCCAGGTGGTTGGGTCTAGGGCAGGCCAGATTAACCCAAACTTCTATCCTTGATGGGAAGAAATGTTTCTAAGAGCTCCATAGCTATTGCCTTTTGCAACAGTGATATGGGTTAAAACGCTTCCGACAACAGCAACACTCCACTTTTGTATTTTGCTTCAGAAGTCATGCAAATTAAGTGGAATTTGAGCCGAGTTTTGCAAGAGCTTATGTTAAGTTGTATTAAATGAATATGCACATACACACTCTGTTTCAAGATATACAGTAGAAATAATTCTTTAAAATTAATTAGTTTCATATGTATATGTGTATGTTACAAATTAGCTATTATTTTTAATGTTTCGCTATAAAAAAGCCCCCATGCAACATCAGCATGGAGTCTGGCCCTAAATGGTATTATACTCTAGGGCTATATTTTGTATAGTATATTATTATATACTCTAGGGCTATATTGCTCAGGTTCCAGTTTTTATTCCAGTGAGTCTGCTGTAATTAAATAATATTTTACTTACAAATCAAAATTAAAGAAAAAATATTTAGTGCTAATTTATTTATAATCCTTTCATTGGCAAAATATTTATTGCATTTCCATGGTTTACTATGCAATATACAAAATGAACAAAAAAAATGTCATTCCTATACAGGAGATATACAGGAGGCTGTATTTTTCCCTAGTTATTATTTTAGATGGCAGTATAAAAAACACTCTATCCATGGAACACATTTCCAAAACTAATGTGTCCTTGACAGAGTAAGCTCAGTAAAACAACTCTTGCAGACACACTACTCCAAAAACATACAACTAGTCTGACAGCATACTAACACACTTTTCCTGTCGTTTGTCAGTGGAATATAGCTTGGTCCCTCACTCACGTAATTTGTCACTTTCGGAAAATAACTTTACCTGAGCCAAAACATACTTAAACATGGGATCAGTTGCGAAGAATGGATTCAAGTTATTTACTAGAAAGCTGTAGAGTTTTTAATGAAGTAACTGTACTATGTTCATCACAGAAGTAAAGAGGCAGGCATAAAATAGACAGAACACAACCCAAGATAGTTATTTTACAATAGAAAATTTTGTTGTCTGGTAAGTAGAATTTTTCGTTAAAAATCACCTAGGAAATTCTGAGGTCTGTTTAACAAAGCAAGCAGTCAGATCTGAAATATTGGGGAAACACTGATGTCGTCATCTTTCGAAAGTATCAGGTTCCTTTTCTCTATTCCTCATGCCTTAGCAAGCTCATGGACTCTAAGTGAGTCTGTGAGACTAGGCTGTCCATGAGTCAAACTAGGCTTTTTGTCTGAGCTACATCTCTAGCAGATATCGCTAGTCTTTTAAAATCCATTCAGGACAGAAGCACTGGGCTAATACAAGAGAGCAACACAATAGCATTCTGAAATCAAAATATTTCACTTTCTTTTACAATTTCAAAGTAAAAGTCTATGTATTTCCTATTTCTGCTAAGTGGTCAGATTTTGCAACACAACCATTTTTGCATGGTTTTTCTGTTTTACTTGCTTATTTTTTCCATTTCTACTTCTAACAAATTTTATAGGAGTCTACAAACACTAGAATAAACACAAGCAAAACCCCGTAAGCACCTTTGACTCTTTAGCATCTAGAGTAACCTGGTAGTTGTTGCCTTGGGTCACTGTACAGTTTCCCTTACTCCTAGTTTAGGATAGGGTACTAAAGAAGTGTTTGGTAATAGTGGTTAGCACTCTCTCAGCATCCGCTCACAAGCATTCATTGCAGTATATTTTATACAGCATCTGAGAGAATATTTTCTGCTTCCCTAATTTGCCATTTGTGTGACAGCAAAAACAAGGGGCATTCAATCACTTTGTTACTTTTCTAAAAATGACAAATTCCAGTGGCATATTTAGATGTGATAATGATGACGATGGATTTCCTAACGCACCACCATCTTACATTGTCTGTTCATATTCTGGAGTCTTTAAAAGACAGGTGAAGCTAAACTGTAATCTAATTTTAGAAAGAGTCCAGATTAAAACGTCAACTTTTCCTATAGTATGAACAACGATGGCAGGATCAGCCAGCCCTGAACATTAAGTTTGCTGTCTAGATGCAGGTGCATTTTTTGTGCCTCTTCCATTAGATGGTCACATTGTGTCTGATGATGTTTCCGTTGTCACCATTGTAGTGTGACTAACAGCAGACTCTGGAAAGCCTCTCCAAAGGCAGTGTGGTGAGCAGCCTAAGCTAATGTAACATTTCCACACCTAGATTAAGACAGTTGGGAAACATCTTAAGCGTGTGACGTGAGGAGCCTCAGCTATTGAAAGAGTTGGGCTTCCTTTTGCTCAGACAAGTTGCTTAACTGGTTAGCTTTCAATCATTTGTAAGCTGCTCCATCCTGTAGCTCCTCTGGCCTGCTCTTCTTAGGAGTGGTTTCCAAAAATGTAGCAGCAGCAACACACATTGCGACAGACGACTAGAAGTGCATATTCACATTAGAGGCTTACTGGATTTTTTTTAATTTGAAAATGCTTCCAGTGTGTCTTAAGGGTGTATAGGTTGCCTGAGCATACCCTCAAAAAAAGTGATAGATTCCAGAACTTTGGATAATAGCGTGAAAAAAGAGAAACATCAGTCATGGCAATTCTCCTGATCACTATCGAAATCTAATGATGCTTTAAATGATTGCTCTAATGATGCAATAAAGCTTTAATAAACATTCAAAAGAAAAACTCCATGTATACAAATAGGATTTTTTACTCCAGTTACGTCATTCAACCACTTCATCTAGTATTCTTACTCTCTGTGATTAGTGTTTAATGCTGTACTGGATACTTCATGACATGATAATTAAAATCCCATAGTACTCATTGCCTGCAGTGCAATACTATGAACAGAGAGTAAATTAATCCCCAAATTCTGCTTATATATCCTTTAACAATACAGTCAATAACAATACCCCTTATTATCTACATGATTACTCACAGACTGCTTGATTTTCAGTAGGGTGCAGAAGAACCAGTTAGGATCACAGCTGCTTTATATGAGGTAGGAAACCCACTCTAACCAAAAAGTGAGCCATTACTCCCAAGCGCGCAGTTGATGGGTATGGAAGAGGATGCGCTGTATTGAATACAAATTGTACATTAGGATAACATAGAAGAACACTTTAAAATTGGATAGAAGCAGTTACGCCTTGCCTATAAATCATCATTCAGTAATGTGCAATGCTAAAGGTAGAAGAGCTACCTCAAGTACAGACTGCGGTCACAACAGTAGACGTCTCATTCTGGGCTATGTGAGCTCTGCTGAAAACACAGTTCAGGACCTGCAGTAGCACCTCTGCATTGAACCGCCTGGTGCGGTGTAGAGCCTTGTGTTACCTGCCATGTACCCCTTTCGTTACAGGGCTGCAATGAATAAAGTAGAGGACATACGTTGTTTGTGAATGACGGTGAAAACATGTCTTTGGCAGAGACCTTCCTGCAAGGTATTACGTGCAACTTTAAGAACTAAAGGGGAAGAAGGGGGAGAGAGAAAGAAAAATGTACCCATTTTATCCCCCTCTTTTCTCCTAAGATTAGCCATTACCATATGGGATCTTGTTTTGCAGGACTTTGGATTAGAATCAAGGATTTTGTTTCTTCAGTTTTAAGAACTTTTCATCACTTTTTCCTTCTAGCATGAAAGTGCATCCTTAACTACTTTACCAGGGAAAGCTTTGGTGCTTGAAAAATATTTTTCTTCTGTTCCAGCATCTGCAATTGAAATCAGTGTCAATCCTGATTCAGTCCCGACTCCCACAAAGGAATATTCATTTTCACCAGGAATCTTCTTTGCTTACAAGTGTACCTATTGCATAGGACTAAATAAAGAGCAGGGAAGTCTCTGTTGTTCAACTGCATCCTTTCCTCTCTTTGTTCTTGCTTCTCTGATCTCTCTATGCCCTGTGCAGCACCAAGAACGAAAAATACTTGCAACCAGAAGATATCTTTGTCCCACAGTTAGGCTGAAAATCACAGTTTTGGGTTACTCAGTAATGAATATAGAAAGTGAACTAATTAATAGGGAGGGGGAGAGGAATCTTTGGTAAATAACTGTTAATGAGATTGTTGTGTAATGGATAAGCATGTGCAGGACCACAATGTGTGGGAGGCTGGAACATGGGGTTTGCTCTTTTAGGTCAGAACACTGTTTCATTAAGCCAAGTGTTCTCCTGCCAGCCATCTTCAATGTGTATTGCATCTGGATGATGTGAAAAACCACAACAATGAACCCACCCTATTGTGCAGTGAAGAATACAATTTATCTTTACTTCCTCTGCATCACCAAGTGTGCTTATAAAGCCATCCAGCCCAAATTCTCTCCTTACCTAAGCTCCTCTACATCCTATTGTTCCTGCTTCTCCTGTGGTTGTTCAGATAAAGGTGATTTTATTTGACATGAATGGTGCATTTTTAAACTCTATATATCTCACAAAAGCAATGTTCAAACTGAAGTTTCTGACTCACAAACCCTCCTGGACTTGGATATGATCACTGAAGATGTTACTGCCAACAGCTGTCCTATGTACCCGGGGGCTGGGAATTACCAAATCCATCTTAGGGAGAGCAGAATAAGCAGTGTGTGCTCTTTGTTAGTCACAGTTCCTGGTCATTACACTAACAAAATCTACCATTCATACCATTTGTATTAATTTGTTGGCTGGCAGTGAGGAGCAGCATCATGCCCTTGCTGTTGTTCCTGCTGCAGTTGCGGTATCCTGCAACAGTGTGATGTGTAGGTAGATGTCTGAGATCCTCAGCTCACACAGCTACAACGAACCTGGCTGCTGTGTCAGCAGCTTCATGTCTACAGTCCTTCTTTTCATTTTCTCCATCTCTTGAGTTCACACCTGATAGTTTATTTAAGGGCCTTTTTCAGTCACTAAGCTCTTTAGATATCAGTAGCAAATAGCCTGAAGCTTTGCACGCACACAGAAAAACTCCAGTATGACATTAGGGCATTGCACTGCTACAAAGTCTGTATCACAACTTTACCTGCATACTTCTACATGCAACCATCTCAGACAGAATCAACTGCTTGCTGACAAATCTTGCTGTGCTGAGGGTGAAATTTTATTTTAGCTCTCCCATCTTGTTAATGGGGTTGGAGCTACTGGAGAGAGTCCGGTGTAGGGCTACAAAGATGATCAGAGGGCTGGAGCACCTGCCCTATGAGGAACGGCTGTGAGAGCTGGGCCTGTTCAGCCTGGGGAAGAGAAGACTGAGGGGGGATCTTATCAATGTGTACAAGTACCTGAAGGGAGGGTGTCAAGGGGACGGGGCCAAACTCTTTTCAGTTGTCCCATGTGACAGGACAAGAGGCAATGGGCAGAAACTGAAGCACAGGAAGTTCCGCCTGAACGTGAGGGGGAATTTCTTCCCTGTGAGAGTGACGGAGCACTGGACCAGGTTGCCCAGAGAGGTTGTGGAGTCTCCTTCTCTGGAGATACTCAAGGCCCGCCTGGATGCAACCCTGTCTAATGAGCTCTAGGTGACTCTGCTGAGCAGGGGTTTGGACTAGATGATCTCCAGAGGTCCCTTCCAACCTCACTGATTCTATGATTCTATGATTCTACTATTTAACTTTGTATGTAGCTATATATACATACATATATGTTTATACTTTAGAGAAAAAAAATAATACTGACACTCAAATTTTAACCTTTGGGGCATTTGAAAACTATTTAATTGATTACTTGATGTCTATAAATCTTTCTTTTGTGTAGAAGATGATTTATAACCTGAAAGTTTTATCACAAATCTTGGATACAGCTCATGCTTCCAGTTGAATGATTGAAACTCTCTAAACAAAAAATTGAAATGATGACAGCTACTGTATAATGGGCCTCTGTGATGAATTTCCAGATCACTGATCATTTATCCAAAAACTTATGACCTTCTGATATTTTCAAACACTTTCATGACTGAACTGTAAATTAGTCTGTATATTTGTGAAGAACAGATGGCATGAGCATAAGAATAACAAACAGTGAAATATGCCCTGAGAAGATATTTTACAGAAGTACTTGCACATTATTTTTATTGATGGAATTCTAATTTTCTGTCAGAGGTGAAAAATCAGGTGTCACCAGAATGACTTCTATGTAGGCCTGAATTTAGCCTACAGAATCAATGGGAGTTTTTCCCTTGAGTTCACTAGGATTTGAATCAGACCTTAATAGGAAAACCTTCCTGAATTCTATAAGACTTTCCCTTGCAGACATGGTTGTTCACAAGAGTAAAATCCTAACAAATCCTCAAACGCTCTTAAACACTGCCAGCAACCTGAGAGCAGGAGATACAGCACTTTTGTTTATTATTTGTTTTCTGTGAGAGCTCAGTAATAGTAAAAATTCCATTCTGTGTGAAATACAAGTTTTTTTCCTGTTTTAAAAATTGAACTCTGTGTTCTTCAGTAACTGGTGGCAGGAGCCACTCCTTACTACTAAACCATTTTTGTCCCATTCTGTTCCACAGCTACTTTCCTTTTTCTTTTTTCTCAGTTCAGCTGCTCCATAAGCCCTTAAAGAAGCATTTTCATAAGATCACATCAAAGTGATAATTAAATAATGATGAAGAAAGTGGAGGGTTTAAAGGCCCTCAGAATAGTAGGGTTACCAAGAGTTAATGGAATATTAATAGAAGAAGCAAGAAGCTTTAATCAGGGAAAGGCTGTGAGAGCAGGACGCTTGTCACTGGTTCTGACCTAACAGCCACTATCCAACATAATCTGCCTTGTGTCATGGTGGAAGAATGCAGGAGTAATGTGTTCAGTGACGCTGTAGGAAACAACCTTACTCCGTTGACAATCTTACATTGCAGTTAATAGCTCACCTGGATAACTGCAACATATTCTTCAGTCACCTGGTGCTTGTCCCAAGACATAATGAGATTTTGGTTCTTGCTATATGACAGACAAAGCTGCAAGCACCCTTTTTAATAAGACCTTTTTTGCAGAGCTTGAGCAAGGACGTGAAAAATGTACTTGATATGCAAACATATTCTTTAAAAAAACTGATCAAGTTTACCAAGCACTGGAATCTAATCAAGTTAAACTAAAGTAAATGGAAATAACCAAACTACGGAAACTATGGACTCCAGCCAGTAGTTCATACCCTTGTGAGTGGTGCCTCTGAGGTCCATGGTCTAATATATTCTTGGTATAGTTCCATGGATAAATCTGCACACTTGGGACTTCTCTGTGGGTAGCAGATTCCAAGTCTCTATCAATAATGAAAGCCGAATTGCAAAGCAAGAAAACACACAGTGAGAACTGGAAGAATATTCTGATACACATGCATGTTAAGAGATGGAAACTTTCAAAGGCAGAGAATATCATGTGCCACAACACATTACGACATATTAATTATTAAATGGGTAGACAATACATGCCTCTTGCAATAATTGGGAGTACTATTGAAAGGATATTCATAACTGTTTTCTTTGCCTTGCAAAATTAGTAACACTCCAATGCATTTCTGTCCTCTTCTGATCTATCCTAGCTGCTTGTGTAAAAATAAACCTAGATTTTGCATGTAATTTTAGTGTCACTGCTATGTTTTTAGCAGGACATACGTTCAGCATAAAAACAGTGATGCTCTATTGTGCTGTGAAATTTCTATTCAGAGGCTCTTTTAGGTCTGGCCAGACTTAAAACTAAATTTTCCCCTTCTTTCTACAGATTAGTGCCTCTAGCAGATGTCACAATATTTTCGAAGAAATAATAATAGATTCTCATTGACTTCTTTAAGTGCATGTGTGCAGAACAAGTCACGTTCTTTCGAGTCATTTAATGTGTGCTGCACAATTAGTGACATCCTGATTTCCAGCTAGCAGTTAAAATATTTTTGATTCAACAAGTGATTATTTCTTTTTTTGGAAAGAATGTAGTGGTAAATACAAAGCATTAATATTTATTTATTAATTTTATTATTTATAGCCAAAATAGAACAGATGCTTAATTGAGAAAGAAAGAAAACAAGACACAATTCTTGCTTCAGTGAACTTACAACTAATATATTATCATGGTTTTGAACAGAGACAAATGCTGCAGACCAAAAAAGAATAGTCTGTGTAGCTTTAGGGTCAGCTAGGCATTCTCAAGAATCATTTTCTGTGTTTTTCAGCAAGTAGAGCACTTACCATATATGTTCATAATATTTACATACCATACTGTTCTTAGTTGTAAAAGCTCAGGGTCATATTGTCACATGCTTTGGAGGATTAGTGGGAAAGTTACTCACTTGTAGCTTGGTGCCTCCTTGTCTGTGCATACATTGCAGAACAAAAGGAAATCCCCTTCAATTCAAGTGATGCCAATGGCTCCACTTTCTAAAAGTAATAGATTTATTAACATTTTGGTAAGATTTCCAAGAAGAATAAATTCATATTAAAATAAATAATAGTTTCAGAAGTACCTTGAAGATTTAGGAGCACAAATCTCACAAGTAAAGGATTTATGAACCTAGACTGCATAGGTTATATTTTTCTTGAAAGCATCCTGGGAAGCTGTCCTGATCATTAGACTCTCCCACTTTCTTTGCACCAGGAATAGGCTCTGCTGCAGGGGGAGCGTGCTCTCCCACATGCCTGCAAACACTCAGCATTTCAATATAACTGGAGAGGCTTTCAGGAAGCGGCCCATCAGGTGTCCATCAGGCCAGAGTGGGTGGACGGCAGCCCTGATGGCCGAGCCTTTCTCTCACAGTGGATAGGGCAGAGTCCGGATTTTCACACGGACTTCAACAGACTTTTCAAGGTGCTGCGGCAAATTTCTTGCAAATTGTGCACAGGATTTCTGCTTTAAAATAGTTTAAAAACTCACCGTCAGCTCTTCCCCCTGTCACACTGACTGCTCAAGGTGAAAACAAGAGTTGAAGAATACAAGGGAAAAATCAGGCTGTGTGTATACAGATATTTAAAATTTCACTAACATTTATGTTGTGTGTGTGTGTTTGCAGCTTAGTTCACTATTGCCAGACATCTTGTTTTGCAGTTAATCTTATCATAAAATAGGTATAAAAATAATACGAATTTGTTACCAATCATCCAAACGTTGAGTAACCAGTATCAATACTTCTGTATCCATAAGAGTGTTAGGAAATTTACAGACTTAACTAGCTGTCCTTCTCTAAAAGTTTACAGCTTCTTTTGCTTTTGTGGACATCTTCCCTCTCCCTTCTTCCTGATGGTGGTATTGCTTATCTACATTTCTTTCTTGGGTAGTTCCCTGGCAATCCCATTTGTGATAAAAAGATGAAAAGTATGGAGAAATCTTCTCAGAAAAGTTGCTTTCACTTTTCTCACCCCCTAAAAATAAAGAATTAAAACAACTGTAACTTCAATGAAGTTGACTGTGATGCTGCCAAATAGAAATTGTTACAAGGCTGTTAGCTGTTAGCACAGTGAAATAGGTTTTGGACTGGTATTACCCGAAACAGCCTTTAATGGAAAAAGCCACACCCTGTTAATGTCTCTGAACTTAAGGGATGCAAAAAAACAATGATAAGAGAGACCACACAATTCTGTACAGACCACAGTGTTCCAAAAGTTTAACAAATAAGGGCATTGCAGAGCAAATCCTGCTGGTAGTTCTCATAAGTAAAAGATGACTTCATTTATTATTTTACAGAATGACATTCTCTTATTCAAGTAATTAGTACTTGTGCTGGAGGACTCAGCTCATGATATGATACTAAAAGTTTACATTTTTTCCCACCAATTTCAGATTTCATGAAGATTAAAGGGGAAATAAGATGAACTTATTTTTAAAGATCCTAAGTGATCATCCCCCCTGTATTGTGCATGCTTTTTCATCCCTGCAGACATGTCCTTACAGTGAACTTACAGCTATGCAATGTACCCATATGATTATAAAGAGGCCACTTAGTTACAGATTAGTTTGCTATCTATTAAAAAATATAAATCTGCTGTCATTAAAATGGGAGCAGAATGCCCATGTCTATGTCAGAGTCAGACCTTTAGAAATGATGTTAATGGTTGCTTGGAAATTGTGTGTCAAATAAATGTCAGAGAGGCCTGTATACACGGTATTCTGAGTTTCTTTGCTGATGCTGTCAGTATTGTGATAGTTACTTTATTGTGAACATTATCTCACACTGTACCTATATATTGCGCATACATTTTTTTTTGCCTCTAACCGTGCAACTGTCTGTAAGTAAGTTTGGAAAATGGAAATTTCCCCTAAGCATTGTGACATCATCCTATTTTTTATCCTTTTTCTATCATATCTTCACACATTCTTTCTTTGCACAGTTTGAGGTGAGAAGCCCTTTGTAGTTAGACTGTTGAGATCTGATCACCACAGATGCAAGGAAGTTTTTTTTTTTTGTTTTGTTTGGTTTTTTGTTTTTTTTTTTTTTTTTTTTCTGGGGGGTAGCATTGCAGAATTGGCTAAGAGGGATAATGCTTAGCCTGTTTTCACCTTCCTCTCCCAAATCAGGTGTTGAATGCACAATGCAAGGCTTCATGGACCGATGGTCTGATGGGATAAGGCAAATTCTATGGTCTTATTTACATTGCATGCTGGGATTTCACTTAATTCATTAAAATGTACATTAAATTGAACAGCACATGGGGAATCTTGAACAAATAGCCCTAATTTTTTTTGTAACTAAAAGCCTTACTCAGTGCACAAAAGGGATGCCAGAATAGTATGAATCAGATGGGTGGGACATATGCAATGTAGCAATAAATGAGAAGCCCCTCTTCAGAACTGAAGTGGCTGATGAAATAAAAGCCAGTTTTCAGGTGGCTGTGAAGCTGACAGAAGAGCCTTTGTAATACTATAACCACAACCTCCTACATGGGACAACCTCAAAATGTTTCCGATCTTCTTTGGGTTATATAAAAGCCAAAGACTGATAAAGAGATGAGTGAGTTTCCTCAGAGGCTTAATGGGTGGCTTCTCTGGCCTTTTGTTTGACTAAGGCTTTTGTTCTCTGGGAGAGCCCTGGTGACAGGAGACCAGGAGACACCTCACAGTTGCTGTTACAATAAGTTAAAAAATCCTCAAACCCAAAAAACTAATCAAACAAAAATCCCTAACATTTTTTTTTAAGCCAAAAGTTTATAAGCTGATTTACAGCAATATTCCAAAGGAAGAAAGAAGAATAAAAAGGTCTGCTAAAGAATGGAACTTGTAGTCTCAAAGCAAAGCCAGATTAATAGTAATTGTTTTGAAATATTTGAAATCATCCTGTATGTATGGATTTTGTTGGAGATAGATAGACTTAAGTCTGCTTAGCCATGCAATTACATAGGTTGAGAATTTAAGACCTAACTAGGGGATCTAGCCATACAAAACTCCAGTCATATTTCCAGTAGGAACCATCTAAATAAATCCTTCAGTCAGCATTAGGAACTGGAATCCTCAGTCATTAAGTGCAAGTGTAAGAAACTGTGTAGTTGTATGTGACTGCAACTCTGAGCGCACAGAACTGGAGGCCTTTTCTCATCTTTATGGATGTCTATGAATTGTCTAGAAGCTAGCAGTGTTATTACACATCACACTTGATACGGTTTATTTTTCACTTGGTCTAGACTGGCAATTATTATGTTAGACTGTTGTCAAGTCTCTTAATAAGAACCTGGTAGAAGATCAATAAAAAGAGAATGTTGTTTCTAATATGTTCCTATTCCTCGCTATGAAAAATGCCTTGGCCATCACCCAATTTTTCATCCACAACTTATCAGCCAAAACATCAGATTTATCAGTGGTTGCTGAACTGAAGGCTGTACTGAAGATACTCTCACCTAAAAGCTTACTGCAACATAATCTCAAACAGAGGCAGAAAAATAAGGATAGAGAAGCCCATTTTAGTAAACGAGTTAAGACCTGAGGAAGTGACTATGACTGAATAGTGTTACATGTATAGACTTTATGAAAATGTGGGAGGTTCTCATAGACTAATTAACTTTCATGATATCTACCATTATAAGTTTTGTAAGATAGGTCTGTGTATATATCCATGTATATCCAATATCTATCCATGGCGCTTGTAGATGGCAGATCTTAATAATGAAGGAATAGGATTTATGCCCTTTGCATAATATATAAAGGAGGTCTATATTAGTCTTCAAGAACTGAAGAAGCGCTTAGAGATTTTTGTTTCTTTTAAAAAACTGCAGGTTTCATTCAGAATGTACAGAATCTTGATCTGGGTGTGAGAGGATGCTACTGTAATCACACTTATGGATTTGCCCAGGTAGGGGTTATTGTCATCATTTACATGTGCTGAATAAATGCTGTGTTCTCTAATCATTACTGCAAAATGATCATGAAAAATAACAAAAACAAACGTGAAGTGCAAATCAGAAATTCTCGGGAGAAATAGCCTTAGAAAAGTTAGAAAATTTATCAAAAAGTAAATAACACGCTTCACAAAGTCCTATCTTTCAATCCTACCTGTGGGAATAACCTCCAGCTTCTTTCTCTTCCCTCTCTGCTTCCAGCTTTTCTCTGGCTGGAGTCCACATAGCAGAAATGTTACACAAGAAGGAGCTCTTTGCAGAAACTTAGAACGAAGGATTGGTTGATGGCATCAAAACGAGGTTTATAATGGAAACTCTTACACACAAAGTAAGGTACAGCTACTTGGGGTTCCATGATACAGCTAATTATGTCTGCAGCTTATCAAAAACTGTGACTATTAAAAAGCTATTTGTTGTAACCAACTGTTTACCGTTTACTATTGCCTTTTAAGACTGAGTACATAAACATTCGGTGAATGTCTGTTGGATCACTTAGAATGACCGCTGCATATTGCTGCATTTTAATAATTTTCAAAGGCTGGTAGCCAACAGTAAAAAGTACAACCTTCCCATTTAGTAATACCATGGGCACTATCTTCAGGGAGCACATTTTGGAGCCAGGCTAAAGCTGAAAATTTTCACTGGCTGCTGAAATTTTGAAATAACTTATCACTTCCCTGTAATGCTATGTTGCTCTTCAGACTTTTTGATATGATACTAAAAATTCAGTAGCAGTTAGACAGAATGTTTCTTGCCCCAAACACTTCTGAATTCCACAAGGTAAAAGAAAAACAAAAAGTATGGTTTTTAGGGGGATGCTTCCAGCAGAAGGAGAAAGAAATCCACAGCTGCAGCACCTTCGCCAGAGGCAACACTTTCAAGAGCCCTCCTTGTCAGCTTGGTGGGCAGCCCCAAAGCAGCCATTCCCAGTGATAACTTTACTCCTTCATGCTCATATTGACAATCCCAGAGCAGCGGTCCTTCCACGCTCTCACATAAATTGTGTTCCTGTTATTATGAAAAAGTTTAACAATACTCCTACAGTTGAGCGGACCTATTTTTTAACAACACGTGTATGTTCATTTTGCTTAGGAAAGGGGAGGAGGCGGACGTGCAAGAAAGGGTGGTCCTATATGCCACATCCATACCTGGTGAACGCCGTTCCCTATTAACTGAACTCTGGGTGCAGAAACCCATCACTAATAACATTTTTCACTGACTGCTGTGAAGAAGAGCATTAAAAAAAGAGAAAGTGTAGGCTGAATGCTCTGAATGCTGTTTAGGAATTCTCCAGAGAGGAACAGAGAGAACCAGCATGAATAACTGCTAGCAACTTTCTCGTTAATTAAAATCTGACAAGCAGCTGGCAGCTGAAAGGGGGAGCTGTAGGTGGGGGAATCCTGTGGTTCACCACCACATTCCTTACATTCATAAAGGCTATGGAATATTTCACTGTAGGCCCGCCAGAAATGTCGATGGAAATGTGAATTAAAAGAAAGAGCTGTCTGAAGGTGACAGAGATATTGGATGTGGCCCAGGTAATCCAAAAACTAAAATATATGAAAGTTTAGTGACATGTATGAAGGAACTTCTTTAGAGAATATTTATTCTGATGGAACGTAATTTGGTTCAAGAGATGCCATAGTTTGCAAGATGAACCTCTCTAAGCATGAAATTCATTTCGGGGAAGAGGTAGAATAAATTTCCTCTGTGCAATTCCTCTGATCTCAAACATTGGGCTAATGGTTTTGGCCAAAGCGGATGAACTATTCAGCATCTCTGTGAGAGCTTTGCTGTGCTGAAGCACACTGCGGTGTACCTTTCTCTGCCCTCTCATGAAAAGGCAGTGACATTTTTCATTAAAACTCTCATGCTCTAAAATCCAGGACTTATAACCAGCCTTGCACAAGTGGCTTCCAGGTTTATGATAATGCTCCTTAGAAAGAGACTCACTTATTGAAGGACAGTGTCCTTTATTTTCTATAGTACCTTCTGATTTGTGCATTGTCTTGTCATTGGATGTATATAGTTAAGCAAAATGCAATGTTTTCCTCTTGTAGTCTTGTTCCTTTTACTGGTACCTCTTGGGCTTCTTTCCAGACTCTCTCTCTCTTATAGAGGAGTATACTTATTGCTTCATAGCTACCAGGGTTTCTGGCTATATAGGATGGAATAGAAACTTATTTCATATCTAATTTCTTTTCTGTTTCAAGATACTAGTCTAAAGAGCTTTGCAATGTATGTGAGGTATCAACAGTGCCATAACTGGGAGGTCCACAGCAGAAGCCATTTTGTGTGCAGTAATTAACTGTAGTTTCCTTGCACTGGGAATAGTGGAAAGTTGGCCAGTCATTATCACACGGAAAATAAATAACGTTAAATCACCCTACACAGTCTCTGCAGACAGCTGGAATAGTTTACCCCGAAACAAAAAAATCATCTTGAAAAAATGATGCCTCTGGTAGCAAAAAACAAGAGGCTTTTAGCTGTTCTGTCATCATTAACCTTAAGTTCTTCCCCACTTACTGGGCTTCCTGCTCTAATTCTTTCTCATTCCCCTATCTCATGAGCACTGCTCCCTATGTTAATGTTCTTATTTGTGCAATTTCCAGTAGTCACTGGAAACCTAACTAAAATTGAACCTACTATTTAAAACGTAACTAAATTCCTTCTTACGGGGTAAATATAGCAAAACTCTTAATGTTTTCTTGTTCTTTAATGAGGTGTTTCTCTTACTTCTCCTACTCAGCTGCAGTGCATGTTTACTAAGATTTCTGGCTACAGCTGTGTTTTCTAGGTGAACATTTTCTCTCTTATTGTCCTTCACTGTCTTCTTGGTAAGAGGGAAATAAACAGTGCTAATTGTCTGTGTCGTATTCCAAGACCAGCTCCTGAAATCTGGCTCACTATTGTAGTTCCTTTCTTCAGTGACATAATTTGGTGTCCTGGTTTACTTCTGGGGCTTTGGGTTCTTTTAGCTCTATTCTGAAGAGATCTTGATTCCTCCACACACAATCTTCACTCCTGCCATGAAATCAGTCCCTATTGAGCTTGAAGAAAATAAACCTACTCCTGGTTTGGTTTTGTTTTTGGAGAGAATCCATACTGATTTATAGGAATTTACCCTTTCCATGAAAATTAGGTGCCCACATCTGTTGTCTTCAGCTGAATACGCATGAGACATACTTAAGGCAAAAGGAAGTTTTATTCTCAGGCAGGAAAGCTCTTGAG
Organism: Rhea pennata; assembly: GCF_028389875.1. Lineage (NCBI taxonomy): Eukaryota > Metazoa > Chordata > Aves > Rheiformes > Rheidae > Rhea > Rhea pennata. Next base: position 23,260,274 of record NC_084665.1, on the reverse strand, counting down.
TATAAAACAAGATGCACATTTATAAAAGAATCTTTTATAATCAATAATATGGACATTATGAATCTCTTGCTCAACTCTTTCCAAGGTAATTTTCTCTCATAAAGTCTCTCAAATACTTCCTTTGAAAATGGGAACCCGTACTTTGCCTTCTCTTTCGTATTTATATGCGGAAGGAAGGGAGTCTAGTGGTTTCTCAGTGTAAATGAAATTTCATATCCTTCTGAAGCAGCCTTTTATTTCTTTGTAAATTTAGGGGATTTCATTTGGTGGCATTGCCAGTAGCTACCTGGTATACGGAAGAATGCTAAATGAGCACTCTTAACCAATTTAATGGCACAACTCTTTGACAGGAAGAGCAAGCCATGGCTTGTTAATTCTTCTTCCTCCTTTCCTTTTCTTGCAGGTTATAAAATGAAATATACCTGTAAAAGAACATAGCAAAATTCTGCATACTGTATATCATATAAGATTTTTTTCTTTTGTTCAAGATCCTAGCATTCATAGAATCTATCTATAGCAAAATACATCCTGGTAACTTTGAGCTTGTTGTGGCAATCCTTCTTTCCGTGTAATACCCTTACATTTTTTAATAAGCACTTATTTCAAACTATCTAGAATTTTCTGTTAAAACATAGAATAACTTCACTTTGAGAACTGCAAAACATTTTTAAGAACAGTAAAAGTTTAATAAAAGGAGATGCCTTTTCAAGAAAGGTTTTCATTTCCAGTAACTAAAATTCACAATAGAAAAAAATCTTAGAAACCCCCCCAATCCTTTTTAGCACACTTTAACCCCATGTATATGCTACCTATGTGTATAGGTGCTATACATATATTTATACATATGAATGCTACAGCAATAATACACTTCCAAGAAGTAGTTCAAAAGGTCATACTCACTTCCCTATCACTTGCTTTCTAAAGGAAACTATGGGAGAATGAACTGATATTTTTCTTTATACCTGTATTACTGGAACCCATATTTTTTCTTTAAACATTTATTACTGCTCTGTGTGTGGCACAAACAGATAAAAACGTTCAATTAGAAAGTATTACACAACTATTTTCGTGATATACGTGGTTTCTGCTGAATTGAAGAGCAGCCAAAAGCAAACAGACCAGAATTATTATTCATCCTGATTTTGCTGGAATTACTTGGTAAGAGAGTGTCAGCCTCTGCTGTTTCCTGTAAAAAAAAAATATGTACATTTATGTTGAAATAGTGATACTATGCCGAACTGACTTAGTGTAACAGTCTGTATTGCTTTCCTCATTCTTTAAACCAGTATTTAATTCCCTGCCAGTGAATCCAATGAAAAATTCCTAATGGAGAGCAGTGGAATCTTTTTGAGTTCTGAAGAGGCTAAGGTCAACATTTTCAATGAAGTGCTAGAGCCAGAAAAACGGCGCTTCCACACCAGGCCGTCTCCCTGTATCACCACTTCCGCTTCTGTTCCCAAATTCAGGTTCCCCTCTGTCTGTCCAGTCTCTTTCCCAAGGCCTCAGTTCTTACATTTCCGCTTGCAATCCTGCTTCACTCTTTTAGGGGTTAAACATTGCCATAATGCTGCATCCTCCTCCAAATCTGCTCAGAACACTGCTGGTAGGATCATATTTGTGACTTGGCAATCCGACTGCACTCTTTCCTTTGCATTCTTCTATTAATTCTTTCCCCATTACTTTATCAAAAATAAGCTCCTTATCTTTGCTTGTAAACTCCTACAGTGTTTATCTCCATTCTATTACATCTTCTAGCAATGTTATTTGCTCCCATCTCCCTCCATGCCCGTAATGCTTGATTTGACCCCCATATCAGTCTATGCCAAGCACAAGCATCTTCCTGCCACCCCATCTACACAGGCAAAATTTTGTGTCAGCATGCTGAAAGTCACTACCCTGTCTTATCTGAATATAAGGCTGCCTTGCTTCCACAGATCATTCCCACCCATCACTGGTTAAACATATGACATACTGTGATTTCTCTCTCTTTGCTTTCTTGTTTGTTTGTTTGTTTGTTTATTGATTTTTTGTGTTTTGGTCAGTTCTTACCCCAGCGTCAAAGCTTATGTTTTTTCTGGATTGCATCCTTACAAATATCTTGAACATGAGTGCTTAGGGCAACATCTCTTACTTTTTTTACTTTATACAGTACCCAGCACAACAGCTGCAGGACTGGGACTGCTACGGTATGTTAAAGATGCACCATTTTAGGAATATAGGTTCCTATACAGGATAAGGATACAGCGAGTTGTCCACAGTCAGACTTGTCTGAGCAGATAAGCTTGAGTCTTGACCCTGTGCTTTGTGGAACGTAGATAATGCCCTCTCCTCATCCACACACAAGGTACTCAGGAGAAGACACAAACGTTGCACAGAGCTGGCACGCCACGGCATGCTTACCAGGAGCACACTGAGGATGCTGAGGATTAACAACAAGTAGAGGATTAACTCTGTGACCTGCAGAATCAACACCAGAAAAATGCTGTGCATCTTCCAAAATAAAATGTAACACAGGAGAGCACAAAAAACAGAGAGAAAACAATTTAATCAATGACTGAAGAGAGGATACAACTTGAAAAATAATTTGATTTTGAAAGACATAAACAAATTATCATTTACATACTTATTTTTCTGAAAAAAAAGCCCTTTCTCCCTCATCAGTGAAAATAATCAAGTGTTAAGTGGGCAACTTATACTGTATCACTTTTCTATAACATCCATCAACTCTAGTCTTTTACTCATGGAGATGCTAAAAAGTCTTGAAGTTCAAGCAAATGTCCTAAAAAATTTCATTGAATTCTACCAAGCACATCAATTTAAGTATCTGTAATCATCTGATCATCTTTTGGTTATATATTTCATGTGAGGTTATTTTTTTTTTCCTCCTTGATCTCCTGGGGATCTTCTGATAGCTAACACTCCCCAGGTCCTATGTTTGCTCCATGAGAAGAACAGTTACAGTTGGGTAAGGAGGTGTAATATCTGATGATCTAATTCTGCATGTCTGAATGTCTCCTGCTTCCCAAGCAATCTCTATTTCTGTTGTATTCAAAGGAAATAAAGAAAGGAATTTCCTTCTCAGAATGTCTCAAAATTTTTCATGATAAATCTGTATTGAGTATGGAATAAGGGATTTCTGGTATGTTTGCCTTTTTTAACTCTGTATGTTTCAGTGGTCAAAGTTATGCAAGTATTTTCTAAAATAGTGCCACATGTCTTTGTAGTGGAACATGCATACCTTATGGTTTTATCATCAGATATGGAAATAGCCTTAAACATCACAGTGAGAGAGCTCAATGGGTGGTCTGAAACTCCTTTTTCTCCTTCTTATAGCAAAAAATAAAGTATCAAGTCCTTGCAGAAGAGAGCAATGTGCGGCTATAAGATCAGATAATTACAGTACAGTTTACACTGATAAGGTCAGTAATTCTTGCTTTTCTTAGGTTCACATGCTTAAGAATTTTTAATCAGCAGTTTGGGGTTTGAAGAAGTGGGTGGCCAATTAATTTGTTATTCGGCTTTTCACAATCAGTTTAATAATATGCTATGGATATTGAAAGCCTTGGAACCTTTATACTCTTAGTATTAGAAACAAAGTTAACTTCTGTCTCGGCTGTGGACGGATTTTCCTTTACTTATAACTACTTTAAAATATCCACTGTAAAAGATACCTTTGATAAGACAATAGAAGAAGTTATTTTTGCACTGAATGTATGAAATCTGTTGTTTAGTAATTGACATTTGTAATGCAGCAGTGTAGTATAGTGCAATGTTTATGAACACTTTTTACCTTTCTCAAAATAAAGATTACAAGCTAATCTATCCTTCAATCTGAATTTTTCATCATTTAGGCTATTTCTGTAGAATAGATCCAGTCTAAAATATGAAGTTTCTCTAATTTTCAAATAAGTCTGCTTTTAGATTCCTGCTTTATGGAAATTGCTAACTGAGGTCTTGTTCCCTCAAACTTCTCCACTCTTCTTGAAGCTAAGGAAAACTTCATTAGTTTGACAGGAGCCTGTGAAAGTACAAAGAGTCTACATATTCCTAGGGAATAGATATCATGAATAGAAACTTCCCTTAAATTTGTTGGTCAAAAATTGGCTTTCAGATCATTCTAACACACATACATTTGCTACTTAGGAGACTTGCTATGGATTTAGGCTATCCAAACAAGTGGAATTTGATCTAGAGTGTATACTGAATTCTGATGGGTAATGTCTGAATTGGGAATGTTCAGGATTCTCCAGTGAAGTTCACTTGCTTTGCTCTCTTGTTAATTCAGTCACTGATGTATGCAAATGAGAAAAAAATGGCTGCAAATTCAACATACCTATGAAAACTGGACAAAAAGGTTTTGGCTAAACTCCAAACTGCATGATAGTTTTTTCTTTGATTTTTCTTTCGGTTTCAGTGAATGACATTGAAATTTTGAAAAATTAAAGCATTAAATAAATCACTTTTATTCTTGTAGAGCAATGTTGTTTAAATTTGAATTGATGTGGGCCAGCAAATTAAAAATTAAAAAAGAAAAAAAAAAAAGGAAAAAAAAAAGAAAGAAAGAAAGCCTAACCAGTTTTGTTTCTCTTCCCGGTCTCTTTCCTTTGCTGGGTGTCCTGACTAGCACAACACCTTCAGTGATGGGCTGCAAATGCTGCAGGGAAATGCAGAAAAATTATTTAAAAATAGTTCTACCTTTGACTTTTTAAAATCTTGAAAGCACTCCCATTAGTGATGCCTTTTGTAGACTTTCTCTCTCTTCCTACCAAAGCTTAAATTTTGGTTCTAAGTTACTTGACAGTGACCCTCTTCAAGCATTCAAATAAAACATGTAACTTACTTTATTTGCAGTTCCTGAGGCAACCACTGTAAATGGAAGTAACACAGAGAATTGCTGTAAGTTTACTGTTATGTCACTATGGTGTCCATATATAAAAGCAAACTACTGTTTTCTCTGGAGCTGTAATAAATACATTTTAAGGCACCCAGTTGCTAAGGGCTCTGACTGCTTTCAAGACAGAACTTGAAAACATGGTTTGCTGGTTATTGGGAAAGAGGCCCAAACAACGCTGAGTGTCCCACCCCAGCATCCAACAGCACAAACTGTGACCGCTGCTTCTGCTTGGGCTGCAGGAGAAAGAGGAAAGGATCCGGTCTTTCCTCCAGGCCAGCGCCTCTGATCTGCTCCAGTGAGCGCAGCAGGGGAGAGCAAATGGGAATGGGGATTTTCCCACACACGGCCAGGCTACCTCAGCACTGCGGACAGCAGTGGGAGGGCAGGGGGCAGGTAGGCAAGGTGGCAGGAGACCAGCCTGCACTCTACCAGCAAGTTCATCAACGCTTCTGACCGGTCAGGCCCTTCCTTCCCCGTTTGTACTGCATCACTCCTCCTCGCAAGATTGTCAACTCTGGTGGCAACTCCTCCTTGTTCAGCATGTAGCTGTGCAATGGGGACAAAGATGCAGTGGAGATATCATACTAAATTTCCTAGCTAGTCATATATACCCGCGAACGCATGCATCTAATAGTAAGTAGCGTGGAATCAGGAGAAAAATTAAGAGAGTGCTACATAAAAACTTGATACTGCCAGGATTCCTACTTCCTTGCTAGCTCGTCCATAGACGTTTTTTAAGCAGGAAACATTGGGCTGATTTCAAAAAGATATTCAAAATTACAAGATAATTAACAAAATGTTGCCTTTGATTCCACCCCTTAGTCTCTTTGTAGATGTGTAAATGCAGAAGCGAGAAGTCCGACGGTGATAACAATTGGAGATAAAGGATATGGCACAAGATATGTCTTAATCTGACTCTATATGAAGGGACTCTGGATGACTCCCTCTCTTCTTCTTAGCGTAAAGTATTCAGAGATGAGCTAAGGTACACAGAACTTCAGGCTTTTATCCTGCAAATCTTGACTTGAGGATCTTGCAAACCAGCAGAAGTTAATCTGTAGGTTGTTTTTGCTTTTGCAATAGGACAGATTAGCTCTTAATACGTGCAGTATTAAAGGGAATGGAGAATAATTTTAAGCCATCATTTCTGCATGTTTATTCCTGTGATGATTGCTATCCAACTGGCTTTGGAGAGTCCCTCATTTCCCCTTGAATAAAGTCATGGATAAAAAAAGACTATTAAATCCAAAGGCACCTCTATGCCAGGAATCCCCTGAGTCACAAATCACTAGTAGCTAAAAGGCTAATCCAGGGAAGGGTCATAATATCCTTGCCTTACTTTTAGATCCTTTCCTAAGGCTTTGCAGCTGGCTGCTGCCAAGACAGGGTTCTGTTCAGAGGCATTTTGGGGGGTCTCTATTTGTGGCTTCTATTGAGAACTTGAGCCCTTGAGAGTCACATTTTTAATCAATATCCTCAGCAATCCTGTGTTTCTAACTAGGCCTTAAACTGACACTCTCTTCTGAGTCAAGCCAGGACAACAGAAAAGATTAATGCCCTCAGCTGCCCCAAACTTCCCCTCCTCTTACTTCCCAACAGTCTTCCAACAGAGCAGTTTGTACGTGAGACCTAATTTGCTGCAGGCAAAAATCAGATGGATTAGTTTAAAGCAAGGAAAGATGGGAGAGGAACTGCCAGCAGACGTTTAGCAACAAGAAGCTGGGAGGGAAGCTTATTGCATTAGCACATGAGATTTCAGAAGAGGCCACTTGTTTGTACAGTTATTCTCAGGTCCTCCTGGATAAATGTGTACTGTCAGCACAACACACGGGCTTTTCATGCTGCAGTCTGCAACACAAGGTTTTATGTTTGTTGCACCATTCCCACGGTCAGACATGCAGAATTCTCTTTCTCACTTGCTCTCTCTTCAGTCTTCATGTAGAATATATTAAGGGCCAACTGCCCTAATTCCTTTCTGGAGAAAACAGATCCTTTGGTCCTAGTATTTAGAAATTCTTAATGCTTCTAGCAGGCTGTCTGGGCAGATAAACAAAAATTGGATGTGGAACTCAAACTGAAATATATCTGATAGATGCAGTTACCATTAAGAGTCTGTTAATTATCTTTTAAAAAATTAAAGCTGCTCATGCACCCATGTTTCCTCACATTACAGTAAGGCAGGAGCTGCTGAAAAGCAATTAGCTATTTTGTTATCAGAAATTGCCCCTAAAGATCTCAGAAGATGCAGACATGTTTTTGTGAGAGAAATAACTAGTTTCCTCTGTAGAACCCTTGAGGGTTCTACTTTGTTACCATTCTCCCTTATTTTTACTGACTTCTTAACTTAATGACTAAGTTAATTCTTCATGGTATGTAGTTTCATTAGACATAACTCTAATCAGTCAGGCAAATGCTTGTATAGAAGTAACCTAGTATGTTAGTATTTTCTACTTGAAATTAAGATGTCACTTGAGAATAACCCCCGGCAAAGATAGTCTGATGATAAACCATCAGCATGAAGAACATGAACAATTCCCTTTCTAAAAGGTGCAACACACTTTTTCCTGGTTGTTTTGGATGACTATGAGCTTTATCTTTAAATGGATTCCTATTTTTGTAAGTCAGATGAAATTTTAAAAATATGTGTTTGGTAGTAACTTTCCAAGTACTTCTTCCTCAGATTTATCTGACTATTGTCCCCTGATATATACATGTAGTTTCTCGATAAAACTGGAGTATTTAAAGAAACATTGTTCACCTTCATTATGAAGATCTTTCAATCTTCTACCTTTGCTTTTATTTGAGTCTACCCATTCTAAGGTTTTACTTTGTAAGTACTGAAGACACTGCAGAGTGTTATCGCTTTGCAGGTATTGTAATACATTGTTAAAGAGAAAAAGAAAATGCAGGTAAGGGGATATTATTTTTATACTGGTCTACATTTAAAAAAGAGGATATTGGAAAAATAAAGGTTCAGAAATAACAGAATAGTATCCCATAATTCCTTCAATTTTGTTTCCTTTCTCTAATCATCATCACTATTTTCCAAGACGAGAATCTGACTGCCAGGTGAGATTTGCCCATAGCTTCATCTTCACTTGCTCACCTGCTTTTACATGTGTTTACAGGTGTTTCTAGGAAGACCATCTACTCAAGCACATGATCCGATCAAGCTCTACAGTGAAATAGCAGTAGCTAATCCTCCATAGTCACACTGCAGTCAACCAGGAAATTAAACAACTGGCTGAAATTAAACAACTATTTCATTTTCAATAATTGTGTTAAAAATACCAAAAAGCTTATGACTCCTGCAATGCAAATGGAAGGCAACTGAAGTTGGAAGTAATGGGTCACTTCTACACTGTAATTAGTGTCTGCAGAGTACACTTCTAAAGACGCTCCAGGCGTGAGTAAGAAATTTGTCTTTGCGTTTGGGTGATAAGAGCATCGTGTGTAGCACCCTGGTTATACAAAACCTTATTACAACCTCAGCAACCTTTCCAAAAACATGGCACACAGCAAAATTTCTGTTCTATTTGAGAATTACAATACTGTATACAGGTTTTCCCATCACCTTAATTTTGTTTCAAAATCCATCAGAGGGAAGAATGTACACATATACATATCTTCATGTTGTCACCATGGTTATGCCTTACCATGGTTATGACTTACCTGTCAGAAGAGACATAATTCTGCAATGTTTCCTCAGCCAGCTTTCCAACCTTCAAGGGGAATTTGCTGAGTGCTCTGCAGACTCTATGAGTTGTGGTGCAGCCACATGAAATCAGCACAGTCACTTCTATCCAGGTGAATCTGAAGTGCTAAGCAAAGCTTTAGCGAGGCTATAGTCTACTGGTTCACCAATAACTCAAATATCTAAGGCACAAAAAAGTGATTTTTTTTTAGTACCACAAAATGATCCTGCCTAGCAGGTTCATTTTAGCAGGTTCAAGGAGAAGGTAAAACTATGTTTAAGTGAGAAAGCAGAAGAAATTCCATCCTGACTAAGAAAGCACCCATTATTGGTGCTTATCAAAGATGAGTGGTCTTGCAAGAGACAGAGTCCCCCAGTAAACAGAAAGTAATTCTGTGTTTTTCCCGTAACTGTAACATTGCCAGACACCCTGTTGCATTTCTGTGAAATGGGAAGGGATTTCCAGTTCCCTATGTTATACTGGATTACGTTAAAAAACTCTTGCTTCTGACACACGTTTTTTAAGAGACTTTGCACAGGCTTAAAATCTTGAGCTATAAACTTTTCTCACTCAGTGCAGTCATAATCTCATACCAATATAAAATATTAGCATTTAAGTACAGCAAGCTAATCACCCTAAAACTGAAGGATGTGATATAAGAGAACATGTCTGACAGTTATAGTGGTCGCTAATTGTTGGTAATTGCAGATACCCAGATTTGGAACCCCTTAGACTTAAGATCACTTTTCTGCTACATGAGTCAAAAAAAAAAAAAAAAAAAGGCCCCCCCTAAATACACCAGCAGAAGCTGTGCTAAATTGCCTCAAGTGGAAAGCACTTTTCATATCTGGAATATAGTGTAAAGTTCCTTATAAGACCACTTAAAGCATTTGAATCTTTCCTATATTTTGCACCTCTGTCTAAGGACTTCAGAATATTTTGCACATAATAATCAAGTTTCATAATGCTTCAGTGAGGCATTATTTCGCAGAGGCATCAGCTGCCTGTATTCTTCTTTTCAGAAGGATATTTTTCTTTTCAGATAGTGTTGAATAATGGATCTATTCAAGTGCTGATGAGATCTCAGTAAAACTTCAGGCAATTTCCATTGTAACTGGACAGCACTCAGGGTCTGGCAGATTTTCTTATGTGTTTAATAACCTTCCCCTCTTGCAGGAACTGAAAAGGTGGACAAGAAAGGATAACATTTGTGTTAAAATTAAAAGTGAAATTTTTAACATGTTCTTGCAAGCTGGTAAGTGTTCTCTGAAAGTGGAAAAACCACCACTGAAAATTAAAGGCAATAATCAGTTCCTCTGAGAATTGTTTGTACAACTTGATTTTCTCTTAACAGATATTCCCATAAGCAGGAGAGACTTTATTCTCTCTTTTGATTTATTATTCCCAGATTTAATACTCTACATGTCTTGAGATTAAAGTGCATTTTCCACTGACTAGCCTAGCACTATAAAAGGTCTTAATTCCTCTGGATCTGGTGCAATTGTTCCTTGCTATTTGTTCTTTATCACTGCTTGATAGTTTGCTATCAATTATTTACTTATTATTATTACACTGTTAAAATAATGGATTGGACAGTTACTCTTAAAGAGTTCTGAGTAACTTACAAATACAAGTAACACCAGTATTCATCAAATCCAATACACCAGCCAAGGAAGAAAAGCCCTCTACACAAAAACCACCTCTGGTAAAAAAGTCTAAGTTTTCAAAAGAGACCTACCCTACTTAAGGAAAATGTTTCAGCTGCTTTTATATGCCAGCACAAAACTGCACTTGCAAATTCAGTGATGTTACTTCAGCTGGTATTAAACTGCTGACACCATTAGTTACATCTTTGTTCCTGGAGGAGCTCATCAAAGGCTTCACCATAAATCTAGTCCAAGAAAATATTTTACTTACACAGACACACTCATTGCAAAACTTCTGAAATGACTTGGTGTCTAAGTCCTGAGACAGCAACAAGGAAGGAAGGAAAAGAGTCTTTTCTCTAAAGAACACGCCAAATGAGTATAGCAGTGCATACAATGTTCTCTTGCAAAGGTGTTGGCCTATAGAAAATACCGAGTGGAATAACTGCCAATTCCAACACTACCTACATATAACAGATGAAGTTAGGAGATAGTTTCTTAGTTATACTAGTACACTCTGCTTGGCTCTCTCAAGTGTGGGTGTTCCTGATTCTCTTGTTTATACACATAATATTTAGGAAAGCTGTGTCTTCCCAAGGGCCTAATTTCGGTAACAGGGGTCAATGGTGATTGAAGTCAATGGGATTTCAAAATATGCTTAAAGATAAACACGTGCTTCGGTACATTGCTTAATCAGAGCCAGAATGAATGGTGCTGTTCAGCATTTCTAATCAATAAGCTCTCCTGGTGCTTTTTTTGAGATATGCAATATCTGATTATGGTCTTTCTCTACCCTCTGTCTTACGAGTCTGTAAAACCTCTGCTATTTGTCCTTTTATTTTAAGAGTAGGTTTTTAGCTGAAAGCCTGATCTGCTGATCTGAGAAAATAGTCTGAGGTATTTAATAGCCAAAATTGAATATCCACTCCATTTTATTTACAGCTCACATTTGGCCTTTCAAAGCCCTCATCATTTCCAGAACCTCTCGCATTTTCTGCTCCATGAATTCTTAATGAGTTCCAGTTGAAAGTGCTGCAGATCCACATTTGGATCATAAAACCTCCTGAAAGGTACCGTATGGCTTCCCCCAAACTTCCACTCCATCCTGCTGCTATAACCTCCCTCCCTTTTTACTAAATGTTGGCAATTTCACTAGCAGCCAGGCCGACCCACTATGTTTTTAAATCCTTTTAATCCTCTTTATAGTAACAGAAACATTTGAGACTGATCTTTGAAGGCTTTGTACAGTGCAGAACACCTGCAGCTTAACACTTTGTGCGAGCAAACACCCCACATGAGTCTAATGCTTTCTGGCATGTATGGACCCTGTTGCAGAATACCGCTCAAATAATGAGGCCCTACCTTAACCTTAGACCCTTTACCTTCACAGCTAAATCCACTTTATCAAAATGGCACAGGAGCCTTCTGATTCCCCCATACCTGAACGCATCTTACATGTGTCACTAGAAATTGCTCACTGCGTTGGCTGAACGTTGAGCGCGTGGATGCCTATCACCTCACACGGCACCGTCTGCTGCTCTCTCCAGCACAGAAAGGCCTTTCTTTCTGCCCAGGGTATGAAGATGTTAGAGCTTGCCTAACCTCAGTCTGGCTTCCATCTGCACCCATTAAAAAAAAGTGCTCACTAAAATCCTCAAATGCCTGTGCCTTTAGAGATTACTCTTAAAAACATGTTTACAAACGTGCAGTCAGAATGACTTTGGTAAGAATTAAAGGTTCCAGAAACTTTTAAAATCTTTTAGGAAACGTCACTAAAAGAGATGCCACTTATTTCCTTACATTTCTCCATCATCTTTAAAGAGTTCACCTGTAGTATTTTACCTCTGCTTAAATCTTTCCTTTTCAAAGGATTCTGGCATACCTAACCATGAATGTATTAAAACGCTAGCTCAGAAATGGCTCTGATAAGGTGAAAAGGAGAGAGAGCCAAAATACGAGGAAAAGCAACCTGTACTAAAATATATAAACCCACAATTACATGAAGAAATCTACTCCGGCATCTTATAGCCAGTAAGGAAAGTAATTTAGCACAGAGAACAGCAAAGGAGGCCATGCTGGAGTCTGTGAAGACTAAAAGCTTACATGGAGGCTACAGAGTAGGAACTGCACATCATTCTCTCTGGATTTGCTCTGGATTTGCTCTGACTGCTTAGGAAGCATAAAGTACAGATTTCTCTGATATATACTTCTCCATCTCCAAATCAGTAGTAAGGGTAATTTTTTATTTCCTTGGAATACTGTAAAATTCAATTAATCATGAGCGTTCATAAAATACTTTGAGATTCCCAGAGGACATGACTACAGAAGTGTAAAATACAATGATGACAAATGTTACTAGCACTGGGTTAGATCCTGAGCTAGTACAAACTAGTGAGGCTCCAGTTAAGAAATAAAAAATAATAATAAAAAAAAAAAAGGTCTGTCTGTTTTATGTGTTGCTGACAAGAATGACACTACTTATCCTAGGAAGAGCAAATGTACATCACATAGGAAAGCAATAAAGAATTTCAGCTGGTTGTCAGTGTTCCCTCTTTAACTTTGAAAAATGTAGGAGTCAAAAGTTTCCAAACTGATAAAAGCTCACTCTGAAAATTAATTTTCATTATAAACTGAGTCTGCTTACAAGATGATCTTTTTTTGGTGAGAAACAGCCATAAAATGCCAACTTTATTTGACCTCTTAAACTCCCAGTTCACCAACATATGATTAATAATAAATAATAATTTAATTCATAAAGTACTCTTAAAACTCCATTAAACTATTTTAATGAATCTTTGCTGGCGTGAAACTACTTTTGAACAGAAAATACTAGGCAGCTTGAAATAAAATGGAAAATGGAAAGCTAATAAAGTATCAGGCTACATTTTGCTTTTATTTACACTGGTGAGAATATGCATTTGCACTCCTAGTCCACCTTTACATTAATCTGCCGTCTCCCTCCCCGCGCCTTTTCTTCTAAAAGTGCTGCAGTTTTGCCATTTTAGCCAAGCAAACTCGCATCAAAATCAACTTACCGATGACAAAAAAATAGGATTACGTTTGCATTTTTCCAGGCGCTCTAGAAAGATTTTATTCCTCCTGTGACTTATACTAGTGAATTTGTTTCCAGGAAATAGGGTGGTCTGCTCACTTTTGAACTTCCGAGATCTTCTGCCAGCGGGTGTGGCACTCTTTGCAGTGCTTTCCGTTTCCCCTGGAAAATTTGGAAGATTATCCATCTGGGATTTTCAGATTATCCAGCAAACTGCGCATCCAAACTTCTCAGTTCAGAACTATAGAAGGTGGCCTGAGCTCATTTTTAAGAAATAGCTGAATTGGGTATTGTTATTTTTACTTCGTGATTTGGTTTATCTAAAGCAGTGTTGAATTTTCTGTATTTTTTTTAACTCGAGGGTTTTGTATACAGTAATTTGAAAATAAGTAGATCAGCTGAATTTTTCACTGGTTTCATCAGATCTCAGAAGTGTTCCAGATCACACAGCATTTCATTCAGGGATCTTTCTCCTGTATTTTACATTGGATGTCTGCGGTCATGTACTTTAGGCACTTAGGGTTGAATTGCCTTTTTGTCCCAATGGCCATACAGTATAAAACTTGGACACTCATATGAATTTTCCAAAACAGAGTTTAAAGCTTTTGTTTTGAAATTGTTTAAGGTAAACATCTGAGGAACTCCCCATCTGTCCCCAAACTTCCATCTAACAAATCTCATTGCTGATGAAACCTTATTTTCTAGTGAGAAAAGCATAAAATATAACATTTTCAATGATATCTAACTGAAATAGAGCCTGCAACTGTAGCCACAAGAATTGCAGCTAAAATATTTACATGTGGCATTTAACATACTTTCCTTCTGCCTATATGTGTGTTTCAGGCAGTGCTGCAAATATATGTCCATGCTAAATAACGACTGACGTTCTGTTCAGTGAAATCTAAAAATCTTTTGCTTTGGAGCTATCTTGAGGAATGTGCGCACGTGTTTCTATAAATAAAGGGGTACTTCTGAAAGTATACCTCAGTGCTGAGCTGTAGCTTTTTACCAGATTTTTTTCCACAGTTGCTATGGAGTCTCTACTGAATTGTATACGGTTGAGTTCGGGTCACTGGAGCTGCTGCCCCACACGGTTCCGTCATCTCAAAGAACTATTGTATTAAGTTGGCATCTGTGAATGGCAGAGAGAAATGAGATGAAGATAGATTTATTTCACTGCGATTTCAGTTCTCATATTTTCTTGCTGAAGCAGTACATCAATGGCAGAACTTCACCTAAAAGGAAATACGATATCAATGAAAAGAAGTACCCAAATCCAAAAGCAGTCTTATGCTTCTTTATGGTACCTTATCTTCGGTTCAGTTTAGGAAACAACCTGGGATTCAGAAATATGAATCAGAAGAGGTAGCACATCTTTCCTAATAATCTCAGTTATAAACCATAATGCAAAGCCTCCCCAAAGTTGAAGAAAATTCAGATCAGAGACTAAATTTCAGAACGCAGGTTCATCCACTGATGCAGTGATATGTAGCACAAGTACTTATATTTCCCTACGGGATAAATGAAAATGTTTTGATCTCATGTCTTTGATATTTAAGACCAAGCACTGAGAAACTGGGTAAACTCTATCTTGCCAATATTAAAAATAGAAAAAAAAAATATTTACCTCTACTTATTCCCCCACCATGCCACCTTATCCCTAGAAATTAAGTAGAACAGGAAAAATAGGTGAAATTGATGTTTCTATGCTCCTTCTTCCTGTTTTTGAGGCTCTGAAAAGCTCATAATTTAACCGGATTTGTCTCTAACTGAAATTACTAGCCTTCCTTCCGTGCTTAGAAAGTTTATGCTTGTGTCTTTTTTATAATTCTTTTAAGGATCTGCCAGTTTCCTAAGCTCTTTTCCCTTACATTGCCTTTTCACCATCTGTAGTTCTGAATGCGTTTATTTTACAAGTGAAATAAAATTCTTAATTGATCTAAGACAAGACAGTCTTTTAGGTCAACCAAGCTTTCAGCTATGCATATAAGAATATTTGTAACCTTGTTTCAAAATACCATGATCAGCCATCAAATACAGGCAAGATATCATGTAGCTGATATTATAGTGAATCCATATCACGTTCCTAACAAAGACCATGAGAAACATTCACAGTAAAACCACAGTACAAATACAGAAACTTAAATAATGCTCATTGAAATGTTTGCCAAGGTTCATGAATCTTTTGAACCAACTTAGGTCTATTTTGAAATGAACACAAGACATGATTTTGTATTGAAACCAGGTGCGAGACAGAGGTTTTTGTTATTTGGGATCATTGGAGTTGAAATTTGAAGCTGAAATCAAAGGATGGAACCCAAAACTGATCAAAGTGAAGAAAATCTTCCCAATACAACCAATGAGAATTATAAACTTTGCATTTTTTAAAGTGAAACGATCAATATGTGAATCATATGATATGATTGCATACATGTTTTTGGTGAAGGTAGGAAACACAAGTAACGGACACACATTTCATACATGAAGAGACTACATCTGTGTCGGTGAAGGACTTATGTCCTTCTGTTATCTGCTGGAAATAATTGACGGTCGAAAGCCTGAAAGTCCAAAAGGCAATATTTTCATCATCACAGAGAACTATTTCATAGAGAATAGTCACTTTTCATAGGGAAACAGAAGGATTAAAGTTTTTTGCTGTCCCTGTGAGATACTGAGCAGTCGGAGTGTCCTAAAAGCCATAAATCCGTAACACTATGATTCGGGCTTATACCAAATTATATAAGGTGCAAAAACAAGGAGATAGATTTTTCCAGTTGGAGGCCTCTAAACAAGCAGTCCAAAAGTTTTGATTCTGGTAGAAATTCCATGTTAGAAAATTTTGTCTCAGTTTCCTGTCTGCAAAATATGTGTATGACACAGAGCATATTTTGTAAGGAATTTTAAGATCTCTGCAAAGAAGAACAGCGTAGAAGATAATATGGAGTATAAAATAATTTAAAACTCAAAATATGTCATTCAAAATTTCTAAGTTAAACACTCAGAGATTCTTTATTTTAGATAGCAGAAAGAAGAGGAACTTACAGGCAAATGTTTTTTGATATTCTTGACAGCCATATGAGAACAAGTCTTTTACAAAGGGCATGTGAACAACAAACAATCCAAAAATAACCAACATCCTCTGAGGAGGCTTCATTTCTAAAGGCAAACTAGTATATGAACAGGGAGCTAACTGAAGAAGATTTGGAGTCTATTTCCACCTGAAATTATGTTCTTTCACCAGCATTTACATTCGACAAGAAGGGCATTAATTATACCTTTGAACAGTAATTGCTGCACATTTTAACAACACAAGTGGAGGCAAGGCCAAAATAAAGCCCACTAAGCTTTCATTTAACCATGAAACCCTGAAGTGGAGAGCCTAGGAAACAGCTCAGTTCATTGCTACGAAAGCAAACACGTGAGAGAAATCTGTTTGGATCCTTTTCCTACCACACACAGCTAAAGACACAAAAATGTGGGAAATGATTAACTGATTTAGTTTAATTTTTTTATTACAGGATTCTAGTGTTTGTGAACAGTACTGAATTCAGATATTGCTGATGATGGCAAGGATCCTGGTAACCCATTTTTCAAGCATTGCCTCCTGGGTACTTTGCAGGTCTGCCTATCTATCAGAAGTGAGCCAAATCCATCAAATTCATTTCATACAAACATGCAATGAGCAAGCAGATGACCCACATTTAGCTACACATCTTAGTCTCTATAATACTCAAAAAAGGCTCAAATCAAAGATTGTCCTCGCCTCCTGGTGTATTTATTTTTCCTTAGACACTCATTTCTGGATCCAACCTTCTCCAAAAAAAAAAGTTTGTGTTCAGATCAGCAGCTCTGGTTCATATCCATCTCTTTACACAGTGATCTTACTTCCCTAAAAAGATGAAAACAAAGAACTTGCCAATAGAAAATGATCAAAGCTGGTGGAAAACATTTGTTTCTAATATCACTTGTGAAGAGATTTCATCAGGCTCCACCTATAACATGTAGAGATATGAAATGAGATTGGCTTTGAGGTAATCGAATAGAAGTAATTAATGGAGTTAATAAGGTTAACTCTTACTGCATGGATTCAGGCTTCATGTTGAGTTGATACACTGAAGTCAGAGGAATGACTTTGCATTTGCAACTCTGCAACTCAACATACGGTGTGGTTAAAGTGTTTTCTGGATCCAAAAGGGAGAATTAGGGTAGCAGATCATATCTTTGTTTTTTCTCGGAGAGGCTACCTAAGGGTAGTTTCGGTTTCCACAAGGTCCCCGAACGGTGCCAGGCCCTCCGGCCCACATGGCATGACTTGAGAAGGCCAAAGAGACTGAGGGCTTTCCACATAACAGTGATGTCTTAACAATCTCAGTTATTCAAGTATGTTAACATCAAGTCTCATGTACATAAATCTCTGAAGTGAGTGCTCAGAGGATTTGGTGTCTGATTAGTATTGGCAGATGCATAAGGAACCGAGAGAACAGTAATTTTCACTTCCATAGTTCTGCTGATCTGCTTCTGGAGCTGCTTTCTTACAGTTTCAAGCAGTTTCTGTCTGTCCCAACTCCTCCTGCCCCGCACCCCTTGCCCAGGTTATTTCTTTGCACACT
Source organism: Rhea pennata (assembly GCF_028389875.1). Taxonomy (NCBI): domain Eukaryota; kingdom Metazoa; phylum Chordata; class Aves; order Rheiformes; family Rheidae; genus Rhea; species Rhea pennata. The sequence continues at coordinate 23,242,377 of NC_084665.1, read as the reverse complement.
CTTCTGACTCCTCACTCACGCCAAATGGGGAATGGTAAGAGCCTGAGCTCTCACTGAGGGGGCAGGATGAAGGAAGAAATGGCTGGAAGCAGAGGACAGAAACTTTAGATTAAAATAAAAAGGTAATCCCATGAACTGATTATTTTTTACTGAGCCTTGCAGTGAATCCAGAAGAGAAATGAAAAATATCAGTTAAAAAAAAAAAAGGGATTATTTTAAGCCAGTCTTGTGAAGGCCTGATTAATGTTTTATCATTTGGTGTTATCAATGCTGTCAGTGCAGCAGCTACAGCTTCCAGCTGTTCCTACCACCCAGCTTCCCAAAATGGAGGGTGACCCTCAGGGTTTTATCATTGAGGTGTTTTCAGCAATGAGTGCCCATGCTCGCAAACAAGACCAACAGCTCCCCCACTCAACAGGCACGAGTCCTCAGTTACACATACTGCGTGGTCATGAGAAGAGGAAAGTTCGGGACAGTGACTCTGTTTTGCTGAACAACAAAAGTACTAACAAACTGGACAAAGAGTACAGAAGGATTAAAGAAAAGCCTCAGATTCAAAGCAAATATTTTTATTTGAATTTTCAAATGAATGTACTTTTACTGCATTCCTTTCCTTCTGGGCTAACTTTCCATAAACATGCTAGTGAATGAACTTTATAAACAGGAATACTTGCTAAAAACTAATTTTAGAGACTGAGTTCTCAAATACTCTCCAAAAGCAAATTCCAAACCAAACTTTAATATAAATTTTACATGTGGAAATACAATTCAGGCATGCTCGGCCCACCTAGAACTGCTTCTGTTGAGACAGTTCGCTTAAGCAAGTGCCATCCCCAGCCTGCTCCCCCATCGTTGCTCCCTGTCACCACCACTAAATGAAACTCCTCCAGAGCTCTGCTAGCTTAGCTGTGTCTCCATTTGCTCTCTAACTCAGTCGTACGAAATGAACCTGCTTTAAAAATAATGTGGAAATTATTATAGTTAGGTATTTTTTCAACTGAAATTTCATACGACCACACCAGAGACTGAAGAAATTCATAATGAATGAATTAATTAATCCAGCAGATCTGACAGGACAGTAACTTCTGGCAGGGGGAAAGGGACAAGCAGTCAGGAATGGGCTGGGAGTGATAATACTTTACCCAGGTCAGCAGCCCCTGGGATACTTTGTCTAATTGTGTCCCTAGAAATATGAAGTTCTTGGTGAATTGTATAAGCCGTTGCATTGGAGAGCACAGCTAAAACCATCTAACAAACCAACTCTGTGCAAAACAAAATTCTTTTCCTAATGGATTGCTTTCAAAATGCATCCAAAATGTTCTTTTTGCAAAAGAAACACATGAAGATAAAAAAGATAATGAGTAAACTTGTGAACATAAAAGCATTGGTGCCAGCAGATAAATTACTATTAAATATCTGTCTAGCTCTAAAGAAAATTTGCTTCAGTCACCTCCAATGGGTTGTTGCACCAACTGTTCTCCAGTTCCACAGAAGCAGATAAATGGCCAACTGGCGAAGATCTGCATACATCTTTGCGTCCCCAGAGATTCAAGGAGCAATGTATCTTGTGCTCCAATCCAGGTCCACCTTTAAAAAGAAATAAATCTACTATAAGATATAAAGAGATCAAGTAATACAGAAAATATTAAAGTAACACAAGAGGTTTGCAAAGAAACCACAACTGTGAGAAAATCAGAGTTAAAGGAAGTGAAATCCCAGCTCTGTTTCTAACTCACTGTGTGGTCTTGGGCAAGTCATAAAGGGCCATATTTTGAACATTTTACACTAGCAACCAGCTCCTTACAAAGCAGTTCTGCTTAATGTTTCAATCCAGGAAACTTGCACTTTAGGTAAGGAAACAGCCTGGATATGGGTTTACTCATGTGAGGATGGGTTTTGCAGTCTGCTCCTGAAGCTCTGTTTGCCTATCGACATACCCATACGAAGCGGAGATAAAAGCTCTTCTCACGGTCAGAACAGTGTCGCTAGGATTCAGTCTAGTTAACATTTTCGCAATGCTTGGAAAACGTAAAGTGCAAAGTAAGTGCTATGCAGCTCTAACACATGTAGTTTAAAACTAGTCTCCCAACTTTGAATTTGCACACTTTTTGAATGGCTGCAGAGTAGAGCAGCATGCGTGTGAAAAATGAACAAGAGGACAGTCAAGATCTCTTCTCTAGCAGGACTGAGGTCTTCATAAAAGAGCACAGTACATGCTATTTTAACTTAAATTTCTGTTTTACTGCTGGGTTATCAAGAGAATGGCCTGCTACGAGACACAGATATGGCTCTACAAATCTTTTAGTGTGTTGGGAAGTCCCAGAGATATGTGCACACAGCATCACCCTTATTACATAGTGTGGGTCTAACAGCAGTACATTTCATGTATTCCAAATCTTTTCCATACATTTGGCAATGTCGTACCTTAGTCCCCTAGATTTTGCTCCACCTTTCTTGTTTCCCTAATACGGCTAATGCTACCCAGCTGTTTGCAGTCAGCTTTAAAAACTATAACTAAATTAGCATTCCTGCTGAAGCGTATTCCCTGAGTATATATTCTCTACATTACTGATGTTCTCCATGCATTTCTTCACATTCAAGTATGGCTTCACTTTTATTTGCACTGTGTTATATTTCAAAAAATAACAGTTACGGAAAAAAAAAAAAGAAAAAAAAAAAAAAAAAAGGAGAGATAGGCCTGGAGAAAAACTTTGGGCCGAAACAGCCCCTGGATGCTAGGGAGGTTTACATCCAGACTGGTTTAGAAATGTGCAAGTAACTCTCATCACTAGTCCGATTCCACGTCTTTCTGTTAAACTAAGAGTTCTTATGCACTGTATGTTCAAGCAATGGCAAATCAAGGCCTTTCTTAATGATAAATTAAGGGAAAATATCTAATGTCAATTATTTAATGTAACAATTAAATGCGTAAAGCTGAAATTTTGTCCAGCATCATTTGTAAAACAGGAATGAACTTAGAGCTTAGACATCTTTAAATTAAACTTGTTTTTCACCTATTCTGAAAAAGCTGGGGTAAGGAAACCCCTTGGAACTACTTTGCCTGGCCCCTGCACTTTGTATAAGCGACAGAATTTCCCGGGCTGGATCCGAATTTTCACAGTGCTCAGGGTGCAGCCTTACAGCTGTCTTGCACTGTAAGTGCTGTGGAATTCATTCCCAGAGAGCGACAAGTAGGACTTTTTTTCATGCAGGTATTTCTCCCAGTATTTAATGTGACCTTATCTAGATTTCTAAATCTTCCAAAAAATGTCATTTTTTTATTGTTCATCCTCCACACAGTCCTTCTGCCCCTGTAAATAACTGTCTTTTTTGGTTATGGCTTGCAGACATTTGAGCAAAAGTAAAAGAAGTCTTATTCAACAGGGTTGTTCACCCGTCCTGTGCCTGATTAATGTGGATTTTTTCCTCTCCTTTTTTACTATCATTTGTACAAAGCAAATTTCCCCTCCTATTCTGTGTTCAAAACCTCAACCCGTGGTGAGCATGTTTCCCACCTCCTACTGTGTCCTTGGAGGGCAGCGAGGTGAGTCAACCGAATGCATTCTTTGGAAGGTCTGGACTCCTGTCTGAGAAACAACAGCTTAATGAAGAGGGAGGCAGGAGGGAATTAAGAATGCATCTGTACAAAACAGACCAGTCCCCTGAAAGCTCCTGCTGGCAGACTGCACACTGGCCTCCAATACAGTGGGATATTTAAGTGGAGGTGAACTAATGATTTCACTGATGGAGAGAGGAGTCCATGTGTGCTGAGAGTTCACCGTGTGCTGAAATCATTTGTTCAGACAAGTTTCAAAGGCCTCCTCTGTCAGCTGGGGCATTAAGGGTTGGATTATTAATTTAATGGAGTGGTTGTGCTATGCAAGGAAGTGGAAAAAATCTGCTTCCACCTTGGCCAGAGCAGTAAAGCCAGCAGTAGTTCTACACGTTTTTTGTTGCACACATTATGCGTGCTCATTGCTCGCTGCAGCAAGCAGAATCATGTCCCTGCTGCTCCTCACTTCTGAGAAACATTAGTGGCAGCCCTGGCATGATCCTTGCTCTGCTTTTTGCCGGAAAAAAACACTGATTGCAGCAGGCCCTTTGTGCAGGGTCTTGTTTATCCACTGTTGATTCCAGCATAGCCCGCACTCACAAGCTGTGTCAGTGGATCCAGTACAAGCATCAGGGGAATATAGTACTAAATAATATGCATGTTTAGGTTTCAAATATTTGAATCCAGGTTTTGCCTGAGTATTTTTAAAGAAATGCTCTAAGAGTTTGAAGCAGGGGAAGGATTGGATAAATATATGGTGGTGGTGGGTGTGTAGAGATGGTAATACTAATTTAATAGAAGGGAGATATTTGGAAAGCAGTAGTACTGAAAGAGAGCTAATGGACATTAAATTAGATATGAACTTTCCATCTGCTAAAATGGCAGAAAGCCTCATGCAAATGTGGGACGCATTTACAGACAATTCAGGTCACAAGCTGAAAAAAGGAAACTTTTTTCCTTTACATGGCAGCAAACCAACAATGGCATAATACCTAGAATGCTGCAGTCAGCTCCTGACATTATTGTGTTCAAGGATTTCAGAGAAAAGGAACAGGAATGAATAAAGGCTGGAAGAACAGGTCTATAAAATGTGTTAAATGACTGTGTGTGCATGCATGTGAGGACTGCAGTCAATTCGAGAGTCAGCCCTGGAGCACGTTCCAAAGAGAGTCCAGTATAACCCAGGCTGGTTTATTCACATAGACTGGGCCAGCAAAGTGGACACATCTCCAATGACAAAGTGAAATGAATCCAGACATGGGGAGTCCCTCTCCACAAAACTGAACAGCTTTAGAGCTGGTTGGAACATGGAGGCTTTTCAACAGAAAGTATTGAGAAAATAGAGCTATTTTTTAAACTGCTTCCAAGACACTGTATTCCAGTCTTCTTGTGCAGGACAAGAATCCAGAGATTTGCTCTGAAGATAGAGTGCTGAATTCACTGACCGCAAACATTTGATGTGTGCAGTAATTACAACTTTCCAAAATAAAAAGAAGTGCCTGAAAATTCCAGGAAAATAATCTATTCTTTTCTCTTTTATCACTTTTAAGCACAACCTATATTTCAATTTCTTTCTGTGTTTGCCCCAGCATAATGTCATTGCATTTTTTTCTGCTCCTTTTGTAGCCATTTCCCCCTCCCAATGAAATGGCTAATTCACAAGTACACAGTGCTCCACCGCAGGGTGTTCAAAATATCCAGCTGCTCTCTGTCATGAACCGTTGTCCTCACTTGACCTAAGGGATTAATTAATTAGTGTAGATATTCAAATATAAACTAGTATGAACATAATATGGGTGCTAAACAGTCTCCCAGGTCTTCCCATGCATCCATCTCTCTAATAATAAAAATTGGCATAGGGCTTTTTCTACTACTGTATAACCCAGTTAGGAGAATTCTAACAGAAACACAAGGTAAACACATTTCTGCTATTACTTTATGTTAAAATAAAGACTGTTAAGCCACAAGCAAACACAGTGCAAAAGTTGCTTTGGAGACAAGGATTTCGGACTTCAAACTATTTCTATATTTAGCATTTCAATTCAAAACTAAAGGTTATGACGTTCATTCTGACGAAATTTACACTTGACCTACTAATTATGAAAGCTATCACAGGATATGCTGCTCACTAATAGGAAATAATAAATAACTATATCAATGCAAAACTGTTTCCTGAACTGTTAATTGCACAAGAGAAACTCTTTCCAGTTAAAGGAAATGATTTATTCAGAGCGTAACATTTCTGGCCTAATTGATAACATGATTAACTGAGAGGGGTCAGGAAATGAAGTCCCCATCTTGGACGGACAGGGAAAAGGGCTGTAGAGATACTTCTGAGGTGGAGTTCACATACTATGGCCAATCAAAATTAATGAGCAGGATTTCCTAGGTGACCTGGCACAGTACTTTCCAGATTGCAAGGAACCTGCAGAAATGCTGAATAGATTTTGACATTAAAATATGGATAAAGAAGAAAAATGTATTAAAGACTTTTTTTGTTTTGAATGGGAATCATCATGTAATAAGTATGCAACATCTTTAAATCCCAGAGGAGAATAAAGGCATTTCAGGGAGATAATCTGAAAGAAAGAGATTCTCTGGATCAGAATTAGCTCTAGATTAAAACACATATAGTTACTGGTGTAGCAAAGAACAGAAATTGGCATAACTTCTTCTGCTCCAGCAAAACTTCCAGAGGCTTGGAGTAGCTGAGCTGTCAAATTCCCTAGGGTTGTAGAGTGTGGAAGGAAATGGCCAAGAAGATCTGCCAAGGAATGAATCCATCACTATTGCCCATTCCCCATACTCCCTGTTCTCACATCACAAGTCATTGGAGAATGGTTTGCTGTACAGTTTATTTCAGCCAGTTCCCATGTGAGGGGATAAAATGATCTGGTTTTCCAGTGACGTTTCCAGGTTTTTGAGGAGTTGTACTGAAATCAGGATATTGTCCTGCAGAGTTTGGGAAGGAGACTGGAAGGAAGAGAATAATGGGTAGGCTCCCACCAACCAAAAACTCGAGCCCCCAACTCATTATGTCCTGTGCTCCTTCCTCCATGGTTTGTCCAGTCTATCATACCACTTTGTCACCCTGTGACATGTGTTTCTCATCCCATCCCTTCCAGATCTAAACTTTATTTCACCTTTCTTCTATGATCTCTTTCTACTCTGTCTTCCTTCCAGCAAATACCTACGTGGTCATGAGCAAATGCACTCCCAAGGAGTGTCCTTAGAAAGACTTCCAAAGCTGCCTTAAAAACTCTGATTTTAAGGCACTCTCTCAGTTTAGAATCAGTGTTGAAAGACTCACATATGTGTATGCCCTGGGTCAGTTCTCCTGTTCTGTTCTTTATACTGGTATGAATTTGGGATAGTTCTACTAACACTAGTTATGTTACACTGGTAGAAAAATGACATGAGTGAGTAGAAAATCAGGTCCATCCATTTTCTTCTGGCCAAAAAAGATGATGTAATTTGTTTGCTTTCTTAAAATGAAATAGTCTTTCAAAGGTGTTTTTTTCTGCTGGATATCACATGAAAATTCCATTAATAATAACAATAGCTGTGTGAATAAAGAAACTGAAGCACACAGTCTCTTTAGGTTTTAACTACTGCTCTCAACATTGCTCTCTTCAGTGCTGAGAGAAATGTGAACAGCAGGAAAATAACTCAAAATATTACTCCACAAAGACTGATTCAGGGTGCTGTGCATAAGATACTGCACCATATGGAAAATGTAACAGAGTAGCTGACAATTTTGTTTAGTTTAAACAAGGGTAGGTAAGATCTGATAATGCATGGGATCATTTTGGCTCATAGTACCGCTCTCCCAGACCCATTGCATTATGCCTATCATCAAGTTAGTTCATCTAACAGCACAAAGTGGAACACCCTGACCCTTCTTATCCCTGTTAATCACTTTTAAGTAAATAATACCTCTTTGGAGAATAGTGATTCATATGCTGCAACCAAAGATACGGTCAAGCTGTGAACTCGTCTTTCTGCAATGATAGGTAAAGTCAGGGAGCAAAGATAAGGAAGGATTTTGTCAGACTATTATCATTACTTCACTTTTTAATTGCCTATAAAAGTTTTTTAAAGCAGCAGGACCACATCGAAGAACACAATCCTTTCTGTTTTCTTTCAAGACATCTTCTAAACAGCTGTTCTGTTTCTCTCCCATCGCCACCTATTTAATTTTAAGATAAGGGATCCTTAGGAATCATTTCCTCTGTGAGCAGCTAGTAGAGGTTATATATCTCTAAAAAGTCCTGTGCTATTTCCTTTAAAAAATTCGTACAGTTCCTGGTTTCCTGGAGCATTGTTATACATGATCATGTAGGGCAAAAGCTGAGTAAGATGTTGAGGAGTCCAGCAGTTCAGATACTTTTCTGCTTTTCTTTTCTGCTTTTATTTCCCAGACCCAGCTCTGCTAGATAACGATATGCTTGTGCACCACCACAGCCTGTGGAGATGGGACTGGGCTTTTGTTGAATTGCTCCTCTGAAGGTTTAGAAGAGCTAGATAGTCAGGCATCAGACCCTCTGCTGTAATTTTTTAGTGTTCATTGGGATAAAGAGCTGAGGTATAATTCTTGTACACTCAGTACGCTGGCAGTGGTGGAGATCCAGAAAGGGTTGTCTGCGCCACACAGGACAAAACCATGCATAATCCCTGAGCTAGCTTGGATCAAGCTGTTGTGCAAGGTGGACTAGGTAGAGATCCCCTGCTCAAATTCTTTGACTGGGACAGCAGTGTCAACACAGCACAGCTCCAGAGCTAAGGACCCATGTTTCTTTGTAAGTGCTATCTGTAAATGTCTATACCTCACTCCCATCTTGTGCACACATACCTGGGGCTGTATATGGAGGCTATTAACTCTACTTGATGACCATATGACTAAAATTTTAGTACTTTAATGATCTATTGCCATATCTGTTCCTACCTGGATAAAGCACCAAGATTCAACACCACAAAATGATTAAGTCCAAACTGCTCAGAAATTGGAGTCAGTTTGTTCACATAAGGGTGGATGATGTGTGCAAGACAGGTACTTTGCAATGGGCAGGTCAGGAAGCTCCACTTTATATGTTAGACAAGTAGATTAAATGTTTAATTTCTTGATTTGATGATTTAAAGGAAACACATCATATTTCAAGAAACAATGACTGCATGCTTTTGTCCTGGTATTCATGAGATTCCATAAGTAAAGATTGTGCTAGAGCAGACCTAGCAGTGGATTTGATTTTGTGTGAATTGTTCTCTTACATTTTGCTGAGGCTAGGGAGAAAGACTGGCACAATATTTGATTTGCCTTCACAATGAGCAGGTTCAGTACTTTGAGATGTTTAACACGTTTGGATGCTCTTATTTTATCATTTCCTAAAGTAGTAAGATCATGGTGCCCCTTGTTAGTTTTTGCCAAAGATTTTGTCCAATAAGCCTGTTCACTAGAGAGCCAGAGTTAAACACTCATCTGGAGCAAATCAAGAGTACCCCACTGATGTCCATAAAGTCAGCAGAGCTATGCCAGTTTAAACCAGCTAGCTGGCCTCAGGATGTGTGTTGAACCATGTAAAGTTTTTCGAGGCATTTGCAGTCAGCTTGAACACATTTGTTTTCAGCACCTCCCTTAGAGAGTGCTGATACTCTCTCGAAGCAGGCCCTGAACGCCTGCTTTCCTGAGAAACTGGCACAGGGTAGCAGGGAGCCTTTTGCACACTCTGGGAAACACACGCAAATCACTTTGGTGTACTCCTGTTCTTTTTAAGTATCTAATGCTGAATGAAAATCTTTTCCACAACAATATGTTCAAGACTCCATATTCTTCTTTTATGGAAATATTCTATGGATGCCCCTATTCTCTTCTCTCTTTACTTGCCGTGATATGCAAGATACTTTGTCTCAAATTTTCTATTTTTTCTCAAATATTTAAATAATTTCATCTCCCTACTTTATTTTATGCATTTTAAGCATTTGTCAAGTATACCTGGAGCTGGAGCATAAAGAAAAAAAACAGTGAAGATTTCTGAGAGTTCTGAGGAAAACATATTTAGCCTTACTCTACATTCCAGTGCACAGCAAAAATCAGAGGTATAGAAGGACTTCGAAACAGGACTTTGTCTGGGGTCTTGTGTAAGGCTCTGTAATAAAGTAAGGGAGCTTCAGTTAGAGCACGATAAAACTCTGTGTGATAAATATTTCATTCACAGCACAGCAAGAAACTGAATCTATTCCATATTAAGCATCACAAGCCAGGCAGGTGACAGAAAAGTACACACAAAACTGAGTTTGCTGAATTATGCATTACTTTATTTTATTCATCCTAATGTAAACAAAAGATAAAGGAGCATACCCAGTGGGCTACTGCTTGACACCATCTCCATGCTCAAAGAAATTGTTTTAGTATCTTTGGAACAATTTTTCTTTGTGAGCTTGTATTTCCTCACATGAGGTCCTCTTCTATCTTTTGGAATTGAATGAAAAAAAAATTCAATACTTTTATAGAGACATGCAACATTTCACTTCCAAAAAGATGTCGTAAATAGCTTAGTGTCAGAGTATGAGCTTAAAAAATAACAAAAGAACATATTTTTGAAGTTTTTGATCTTATAGTGAACCTTGAAACTTGCTGGGTGGTGAATTCATTAAAAAGATGCCAAAATATAAGCCCAGGGTCTCAAATTTATTTAGTGCTATAGAAGCCTTCCATTCCAGGAGAAAATGCATCACTAACTGAAAATGTACATCAAACACTCACCCAAACTATCCCATATTAATGGTCCTTATTTAGTATTGAATAGTTAACTTTCAAATCCTGATTCAATGAAAACATTTTTTTAGGGATTCTACATTTTTTTCCAGACTTTGTTTACGGCAGTCAGGTTATGCAACGTGTGTGTAATTCAGATCAGAATTTCCACTGAACATAACCATAACATGCGATGCAGATTAGGGGTGGACAAACCCATTCAGATACAGGATGAACAAACTCAAATGTCAAACAAGAACTTACTTCAAGATGCTCAAAATATACTTTCAGAACCAGAATGTTTATTCTTGTATTTTCTATCACTTCAATATTTCTTCATTCTGAATAAGCCAGCAAGTACAATGAATAAGCATTGCAGCCTGTGCTTTCTTAGAAGACTCTTCTCACTTGTTTCTTCTCATGACCAATACAGTTAGTTCTGCCAATGGTGCCAGTCTCATTCCAGAATTCATTTCTTTCTCCCACTTAGCACTTTTTTTGCATTATACCTGATTTCATACATTCAGTCCTCAAACTTTCTTAATTCAAGTCATCTTGAGAATCATAGTAAGGGAGTTAGGAATTTGAGAAGTGGGCACACATTTTTCTTCGGTTCCTTGTAAAATTCTGAACACTTCTGCCCAACTCTAAAACTTCAAAATGTTTCCTTTTTTCATATTCTGTTTTACTGTGACTGTTAAACATGGCACATGAGTACCTTTCCCTACCTCACAGAGTGGTAAGTGACATTCATGAAATGATATCTATTGCACACGTTTCATTCTTTCATCCATTTTCTCCCTAAAGGAAAGTATGAAGAGCACTTTGCTTGTTTGTTTAAATATAATGATATGTTTAAAATGAATGGTAAGCTTTTATATTTTAAGATGCAATAATTTATTTTTATTTCAGTTGGAAAAGCAGAAATGTTCTGATGTTTGGGTTGATATTATCAGACAACACAGTTCATACTTACTTAAGCTTTATCTTTGTGGTGCTAACTTAAACGTGCAAAGCAAATAGAATAGGAGCTAAAGGCTTGGAAATTCCTTGTAGAAAAGTTCAGGAGCTGCTTTCCTTTCAAAGTTTTTAGTTTGTTTCCATGGAAATAAAATGCACATAGAATACCACAGCACAAGTTACTAGTATGCCCAGCAGCTCGACTGTGCAATGGGTAGCTCTGCTGACACCATCTCATTTCTCTTCAGTGTGCAGAACTGCACATGCAGTAGTTCTTCCTTTCCAGGAAGAACTCTTCTCATCTGATTCCAACTCTGTTGATTGATGGGCCCCAAAGGGACAGCACAGAAATTATTCCACATATGAACAGATGAAATGAGTTACCTGCTTCAAAGTACAGCATTTAACTTAAATTTAGTGAGAGTGCATATCGGGAAGAAGTCTGCTTACAGTCAGTAGGCTTTACATGGGAAAGAGTAAGTTTGTTTGAAGAGACTCAGACCCATCCTTCCCACCCCAGGCAGACAGTACACACACAACTGCAGAACAGTCATGTATTCAGATGCCCATGATTAAATGAACTGCTCAGGTTCTGTGAAAAATCCTGATTGCCACAAACCTGGCAAAAAAAAAGCAGTTTAGCACTTCTGAAATGCAGCAAGACATTTTTCATCCTTATATCAAATGTTCTGGTGAAATGCAAGGCAATTTTATTTGCTGTGTAATGCTAAAATTATTTTCTGAGTGGACAACTAATATTAGCCCCCAGAACAATTTAAATACATAATTGAGTAGGAAGGAACTGGATTGTCCTTTATTAGGAAATCCTATTATTTTAAAAGAAACAAGGCTTCAAAACTCTCATGAAATGCAAATTTCAAAAAGTGTTTGAAGTCAATTGCAGTATCTTACCTAGATAAAATATAGTATGTTTCGGATAAAAATTGACCACTTTTAATATTTTTGTGTTAATACAAAAAACAATCAACTTTTTCAGTAGGATGTTTTGAACATTGTCGAAAGTCTTTATATTGTTGCTTTTTTTCAAAACAGAATTTTGTTAAAATTCATATTTATCTTAAATGAAAATGGCATTTTTCTTTGAAAATTTATTTTGACAAAAATTCTCAAGAGTTGTACTTCTTTTTCTTTAAGTAAACAGTTAACATGTTCAGCCCTGATGAGGATAGTTTCTGTATTTCTGGACTATAGCAAAGTACTTTGGTTTGTTTTGTATGTTGATAATATATTAACGTTATTTTCCCTTAGACTGAGCTGAATAGCATATTAGCACAATCTCATTCTTGGTCTTCTCTCACAATTGAAAAGAGTATTTCTTTGTCATTAACAGTTCAAGCATCTAGCCAGTAATCATTGCTCATTTTCTCACCACAGTGTAACAGGAGATGCAATTTACTGTTTTCTCCACCTTTGTAAATCTATAAACTTGCTATTATGAGTTCATATTCAATAAATTTGCAGCTTGCATTATCTTAAATGTAAACAACAGAATATGATCCAGAACTCTGTGTTTTAATACTAAGATCAAATAATACCAAAACATTTCTATATCTGACTTATTCTACATGCTCATTAGATATTTTCACTATTTTATCATTGTACTGAGCCTGTTTCTTTGTGCCTGACTAATGCCTATCTTTCAGATAGGCATGGAGAATCCACCACTTTTCTACATGCCGTTCAAAACGTTATCGTCCTCACTGTTAAATTTGTGTATTAGGGATAATTATGTGATTTATGCTTATTCAGAAAACTCATTTCTCTTTTTCACATAGTGGATGTTTTCTTGTCAGAAAATGCTGTCTAACCCAAATTCAGTGCTGTGTTTGGTCCTTCACTCTTAAAGCTCCATTGATTTCTGAATGGCAGTGTCCTATGTAGTACCGATTTTTTAATACTTTATTTGCAGGTGGTATACAAACTGGATTTTTGCCTTCAGATAAAATTATGGCTGGGATGCAATACATGAAAAGATATATTTGAGCAATATATGAAAAGAAAACAAGATAAAAGTCCTATCTGTGAAAAAGGGGGAGATTCTGAACAATATTTCATAACTATTTTTTGAGAACAGTTGGTTTAAATTTCCAAATAACTTTTGTTTCAAAGGGACAGTATCAAAACATATGCAAAAAATAAAAGTCTAAATAAGGCACAATAAATTATTTCACTGCTTAGGTATTGGATTTCAAAGGGAGAAGAGAGCATGCACAAGGATATTAGAGTGGACTATATTGTATCTTTGGGAATTGCTGTCAAGTATTGATGAAAACAGAGAGACTGTCGGAGATCAGATAAAAGAAATAAATGATTACATTTGGAAGAACAATGTGAAATGTGTGGCCAGCAGAGATTTCAAATGTAAGCTAATAGCAATCCACCAAAGAACAAAGTTGGAGGAAGTCCCGCATATTCAATTGCATTTAGAGTCAGTTAGCATACGTAAAAATTTTATGGTGCATTTTTCCTCATTTTGCAGCTCACCGAGTACACTGTTCAGTAGTGTACTGCACTGTTCAGTATGTGTCACTGTGACGCATAGTTACACTGTAGTCACAGGAATCAGAATGACTGAAGACAAAATGATGACCCCTGGGTTTCATTGTTTTGTCGTGTGTCCTTCCGTAGCATTAACCCAGCTTTTGGCCTGCCTATAGTTTAGCTGAGCCAGGAAATGCAAGAGACCTACTTCTTTTAAATATTACACATACCCCTGCGCCACACTTTGTCCTTCAGATGCTAGTTTCTCTGAGGATTATGGCACCTAGATATAGGACACAGAATGTCTCATTCTGAAATATTTAGGCATAGCATGAAACTAAAAGCTATGGTAGAAAGGTCTGTTTTTCCTGAGCAAACTTTCCCTTCCAGAAGAAAGATATTTGAAACAGAGGCTGTCTAAACCACAAATTCCCACTAAGTTAACTGCTGTGAACAGCGAAGACGCTAAGAACTGACAAATCAACATTTTCTAGGCCTAGAAAAAGATTTATTGTCTGGAATTTTTAAGTTTGTATATATATAATTGCAAAATCATTACTTATTAAATATGGAAGTATGGAAGTACAGATTCTTTCCATACAGACAGACACAGACAGTATTAGGAGTTCAATTACAAGTGCTTTTCTGTCACAATATAGCATGCAGTTATTGCATAGCTTTATTTGCTTTCATGTATTTTATGCACAGCTTTTTAGATATATTTCAATTTTTGCTAAAAAAGACAATGGACTTTGTGTCCTGTGATCAGATGCTTGTTAGATCCCATGTTAATTTAGGGTAACTGCGGACTTCAGTGCAGTTATTATATACACGTATGTTGTAACTGAGATTCCAGTGTGGTCTTACATTCATGTTGCAGAGCGATTACAATCCAGCCCTTGATTTAAGCAGCTTTTGGATCTATATTTACATTTCAAACCACTGAACGTAGGCTATGCAGATATAACTATTCTTTTCGATTGAAATATTTGAGTCTGATTTGGTCCTTCCTTCTCTTGCACTGGGCTGGGATCCGGAGTCTTTTCTGTCTTGTCTTTACTACAGCAGAGTGTATAAAGTGAGGATAAAGGTACTCCATTAGAGAAACCTTTGCCATCTTGTTGCCTTTTTCCTTTTGTGACCAGGGAAATGTTTCACTCACATGTACTTTCAAAGCACAGTTCAAACTAGATAAATCCCCAGGGAAATGCAAGACAAAATAAGGCATAGCACCTAGAGGGAAGTTCTTTTACAAGCAGTGACTGCTGCATGTGGATTTAAAAAGGTCTGGTAATATCATCCAAAAGATTAAGTGCATATGATTTTTGCTGATGCAATATGTTTATTATAAATATGCAAACATAACCCCAATTAGAGTAAAGCATTTCTCAGCCATTTTCCTCACTCTTGCTGAAAGATCCCTGTATGTATATACATAGGATATCTAATACAATATCTACTGCTATATATATCTCTATATTAGATAAATAGAGAGATAGATACTGGCTACTGTATACAGCATATAACATCTCTGTTCCACCCCCACCCTCCCATTTTTTTACATCAGTGTTACAATATGAAAAAGAGATTTCAGTAAGTTCAGGTAGCCTGTTAGCCAGTGACACACATCAAGCTCAAATGACACAGTTGCTCACTTTTTCCAAAAATGCCCACTCTCTTACAGACAATTTTCTGATTTTCACATCCTTGCACATTTCCAAGAAAAATAAATATAGAATATGAATGAACCTTTCCACTACTTTTTATTTTTCTATAGTTATGTTCTTTCAACAGAGAGATATTCATGTTAGAGAAGCACTTAGGGGTGGCTTGGTGATCGTTTCTGGAAAAAAGGAGAGATGGTCTTGGAAAAAAAATTGGACACAGTTCTATTTTGACATTTCCTAGGAAAATCCAAAGGAATTCCATAGATCAGTAAAAAAAAAGACTTGTTTGTTCTTAATTCAAAGGAAGTTGTATAAAATTTCAGAGATACCATACTCTAGCTTTCTTGTTTTCTTTTTTTGTTGTTTTTTTTTATAAGGGAGTGATGCTGACCTGTGACCTGTCAGAAAACACTTAAAACTATTATACAACATCAAAATACTCTTTGCTTTTTCTGTGGCAAGTCCTACTCAGTTTATAGCCAAACCTGCCCATTTTCAAGGTACCAATTTTTTGTCTTGTATATCAGAGGTTTTAAAAATCAGTTTTATGTGGCTGTTCTCCTAAACCATGTTATACTGTTTTCATCTTCTCACTGGACTATGGTTAGGGATAACTGCACCAGAGCTAAATGTAGTTGTGCAAATCCTGAATTTCTAACATATTGCAATCATGGGAGTATTGTTTTGGGGGATTACTCTGATGAACAAAATAGTCAGCTGAGCATTTGGAGAAAAGAAGACGACATGAATGGAGCACACAGGAAGTGCAGATAAGAAGAGTCATTGTATAACAAGTGCAAGTGAAAGCTGTAGTGCATATTTTCCTAATATTCAGATCACTTTTTGTTTTGGAGAGCTCTTATTTGCATCTGAGGACATAAAAAGAATTTGGATTTTAGAGGAGTGTTCATTTCTGATATCTCTACATGCTGCCCCATATGCCAGACGCGAGGGCTTTGATTTCCAGCAGCAGAATGAAATAAAGTTTAAATAAAGAATGAAAGAAAGAAATAGAGTTGATGCCATGTTCCAAATGGAAACATCCCGTACCTGTAGCCATCTGCATGGGATATGGAAAGCAGTCATAAGTTATAGACAGGATAAACTTGGAGGAAACAGTAGTTGCTGAGAAAGTACTATACAGGGAACTTCAGCTAGACTTGGAGCTATTCTGTAAATCGTTGCTTTAATAAAACTTCTTCTGTTTACCAAGTCTGGTCTCTTCTCAAGTTTCAGCCCCACATGAAGTATCTCAAATTCAACATTTAAATTCAATTAAAATTATGATACAAATGCATCAATGCCAACAGGTTTTATAAGACGGCATATATTTTGCTGTTTTGACTTTCTGATTTTTTTTTGGTTGACACTGTGTTTATGAAGTTATTTTGTTATCTTTTTAAATTTATTTTCCTATTTTGTTTATGTGATAGTAGGCAGAAAAAGAGTCTGTTATTGAAGCTTATAAAAGACCTAGATTTCACTGGAGAGGCAGATGATGTGATCATTTACTGATTTCACTTGGGTTGCATGCATGTAACTAAAAGCAGAATCTGACAATCTGTCCTTTGCAGTGAGAATGTGCAGACATACCAAATGTCATAAATGCTCCCAGCTGGAACTGAGACCTATACTTTTCTCATAGGGACAACACATACATTGGGAAGCTTGTCCTTAGCTCAGAGCTGGGTGGCCCAATTCCTTCTGTTTTAGGTTTTAGACCAAAATGAATGTGTACGTCTTGTCCTAAGTACTGAGAAATTCTGGCTTACGGTGGGAAAGATTATAAGCCCAGTGTTAGTGGTTTAGGAGGAGCTGATAGGCTCATGCACTCACACTGAGTGATTGCTAGGCTCTCCTTAAGAAAAAAATACTTTCAGCAGGCAGTCTTGGTGAAGAAGAGAAGATGAGCAGATGACTGCAAGCCCAAGACATACTGAAAATAGGCAAAGCTGATGGCCATCTGGGATGTCAAACTTGGCCGGCTTTATGTAATTTTTCAAAACCTGATATAGCTTCCATGCATACTGCTTTACTCAACCCTTCAGAATTCAAATAGATGAAAGAGGAAGAGCTTAAAATAACTTTCTATTTTAGACTATCTCTAAATGAAGGAATTTTATCCTCGTATCAGTGATATCATCAGTTCATGGTCATGACAAGGGTTGCCAGAGAAAATGCAAGATATTTTCTCTCGGCAGTTTGTTTAGGTTATTAATTAGAGGCAAACATAAAAATCTTGTGTTGCCAGAGCTGCTACTTTCCCCCTTTGCCTTTCATGCACAGTGGGTAACCCTCCAGACTTCCCTTGGAGGGAGAAGCAGCAACAGAATTTTAGTTTCCAGGTGCAGAGGCTTGAAGGTGTGAAAGCGCTGAAAAGGTCTTGAAGAAATTAGCAATTTGTCTTAGTACAGTGGCCAGGACAAAATTACCGGAATTTGTAGTTTTTGTTGGGAGAATATTTGTTTGGCATAAATCAAGGATTATATATGCTTAGAGAGAACCTGTGACGTATTTCCACTCTAAGTAGTATGAACAGTTCAGGATCATGAACTGATTTGTTCTGTCAAAACAGAGAGTTCTGAGTCTCTTTTGAGAGGCAGAGACTGTTGGAAAAATGTCAGTGACCCTCATACCACACACGAGGCATTAGATATGCTCCTGCTGAACAACAGGAAAATAGTGCTTGGTCGCTGTGTTATACCTTCTTCTCTGGTCACCGTTAATTTAGAAACACTTCAATCCACTTTAAATTCCATAAATAGCAAATATTTTCACATTCAGTTTGGAAACGGGAGTCGTTCAGGGTCTAGAAAGTCGTCTGGTTCCTGGAGACCAGGGACAATGTTTAGGAGTAAACCAGGCCAGGATGGCAATGAAGTAGCAGCTGTAGCTTGTACCACTTGATAGCCCAAGCAGACCTTGTGCCTTCTGCCTCTTGCTTTGTGCTCAGACTTTGCTTGAAGAGAATGGAGCTATTTTCACTGCCAAGGCAAAGGCTACACTATCTTGACCCTGACTTTGAGGATGTTATGCAAGAATAATACATAGTCTCTCACAACTCCTTAGTGTGATTTCCTATTATCCCTTACTGAGTCAGATTGCAGAGTTTGGCTCCATTTCTGTATTGCAGAGATTAGCAATGAAAGCATTAGTTGTTGTGAAGATCATTTGATAAGATTTTGTTTACACACTCCTAGTAATTTCTCAGAATCTTTAAATTAAATTAAAAAACATATTAACTTTTTCACCAATATCTGAATTCTAGTGCTAGTCAATCATCAAATTTGGTATTAGTTAATCCAGCAGAAACAGAAAATAGCATTAGCTTTAAATGATTTACACAGTAATTACATTACCCAAATGAGTATTTCTTCCAAAAGAAGGTCACAAAGCCATTTCTGATTGAGCACTCTTTATTGTTTGTAGTAAATTAGGAAGTTCAGTCTGCACGCAATAATATTGGAAGAAATTTGCAAAGTATTTTTAAAAAGACACTAGTGTCAAAAGACTGTTCCATAAAAACACATGCACTAAAACCCTCAGCATTAATTGAATCATGCTTGTGTTTTGGCAGTCCTGGAAACCTGGCTCAGTTGTAACTCTGGTGATTCATTAGTGCTAATTAATGCTTTTTCCAGGCTAGTAACAAACTGAAGAGAGGCTGTTTTTCTTTACTGATCATTCCACAGTTACAGTAATGGTTTGATTTATGTATCAGCCACTTAATGCTGTATTTCATTCACTTCTAAACAAGTTTCAAATGGATTGAGGATGCTTATGTTAAAGTTCAAAAGAAGCAAGCAAGCAAAATTTTTTTTCTGTGAGTACTGTTAAGAAACAATGCTTGGCTTCCTGAGGATTTTTGTCCAACCTGCTCTATCTCCTTCTCCCAAGAAGTAACTTCAGAATCCTCCCAGCAGGACCTCCCCGCTCCCTTCCCCATCACCTCAGTACTCAGCTGGGCTTGTAGTAGCTTGTGCTGTAGCGGGCACAGAGCTACCCAGCTGCAGGTTGGCCAGCTGGCTGCTGTCTCCTGGCATGGACACTGGGCCACTTTCTGCCTGCCTTTCCCCTCCATGGGGCCACGAGCCTCACTCTCTCTTCTCAACTCAGCTGCTGATTTTCCCAAAACTCCTCCAAACTTCATACAGGCAGTTCAACTTGAGGGCACAATTGTATCTTCAGACCTACACTGCGGACTTCAACTTCAATATTATTCTGCTCTCAGATCTACAGGGTAGATTTTGACTCTAATATTTTGCTCTCTCTACAGGCACAAAAGTGTGTGTGCCAGCAATAGCATAAAAAGTGTAAATGCTGCAAAAATATGTTACCATTTCCTCTCACTCTGCTGCCCAGTTTAGAAATCTGGCTGGAGGCATTCACTGCAGTTTGGAATTTTCTTTTAATATCATTTTTCTGTAACTGTTTTCTTTTGCATTTTTGAAACATTTTTAGTGCTCAGGAAATGTCTTAGAAGGGGAGCCTGGAAACAGAAGCACTTTACTTATCCACAGATCAAGAATAGGGTGAGCAGTGTCCTTTTCTGCCACTGATCTTCAGTCTTAGGATGAAGTGATCTCGCTGACTGAGAAAATATTTCAAGATTCATGCACATTCAGTTCTTGGCCACTTTTGGCTGAGCAGTGACAACTCAAGTGTTGTGAATCTCTTTCCATTAAGTACAAGACTGACATCACCAATGCATTTCCCATATGACAGCAAAGAGTTTCCAGATGGAAACAACTTTCCAACACTGTTGACTGGCCATGAACTAGAGTAGTGACACAGAGGCTCTGCACATCTGAGTCAGAAAAAATTGCTATTGTAAAATAACAATAATAAAAACAATAACAGTAATAATGTACCTGACTCAGTATGCATGAGGTGGAAGGAGGAAGGTCATGTTAGTTTTATAGCATCTGTTCACTATATAACAGGTATAGGATAAAACAGATTCTCTTTGAGCAAAAGAATAAAGTACAGAGGCCTTGTAAGAAAGGCAGAGTACATTAACTTTTTTAAGCTGATACATGATATCACTTAGAAAACCATTTGTGCTCACTATCCTCCAAACATGTTAATGATGAAAATACCAGCTCCTACTACATTATATGCAGATGTGGACTAGTAATAAAATACGACTCTTTCAAATCCCAAATTAATATCATTTGCAATTATATGGCATTGGAATTAGATACAGCTTAAAATTCATCTAACAAACAGGAGGAATGAGAGATCTGTGTGCAGTTGCAGGGCCATGATCTCACTGGGATCACAGAGATGTGGTGGGATAGCTCACACAACTGGAGTGCTGCAGCAGGCAGATACAGGCTCTTTAGGAAGGATCATCTGGGAGGATGAGGAAGGGGAGTTGCCCTGTCTGTAAGAGAGCAGCAGGAATGCCTGGAGAGCTGCCTGGGAATGGGTGCGGAGTTGAGAGCTGATGGTCAGTATTAGTGGGCAGGCAGATGTGGCTGCCTGCTACTGACCTTCTGCTCAGGAAAAAGAGCTAGATGAGATCTTCAGACATCTGGAAGAAGCTTCACATTTTCAGTCCCTGGTTCTCGTGGGGAACTTTACCCTGATATCTGCTGGAGGGACAACATAGCAGGGCAGAAGCAATACAGGGTGTTTCTGAACAGCATCGACAATAATTTCCTCACACAGGTGACCAAGGAGCTGATAAGGGAAAGTAGACTTGATACCTACAAGCAAGGATGATGTGGTCAGAGATGTGAAAGATGGAAGCAGCCTTGCTGCAGTGACCTTGAGTTGGTGAAGTTCAGGATTCTGAGGCGAGCGAACAAGGCAAAAAGCAGGATCACAGACCTGGATTTCATGAGAGTAAATTTTGGCCTGTTCAGGGACCTGCTTGGAGAAATCCCAAGGGGAACAAGAAATGGTCCTGGAGAGAAGAGTAGCCTGAGAGAGCTGGTTGATTTTCAATAATCATCTTTTGCTAGCTCAAGAATGGTCCATCCCAGTGAGGAGCAAGTCAAGCAAAGGAGGCAGGAGGCATGCATGGATGAACACAGAGCTCCCAATGAAACTTAGCCACAAAAGGGAAGTGCACAAGAGGTGGAAGCAGGGTCAGGTGACCTGGGAGGAATATTGTAACACCATTTGAGTGTGAAAGGAGGGGATTAGGAAAACCAAACTTGAACTACATGAAGGGCAACAACAAGGGCTTCTACAGCAGCTAAAGGAAGATGAGGGAAAGTGTGGGTCTGCTGCTAAATGGGGCATGGGCCTAGTGACAAAGGACATGGAAAAGGCTGGGATATTCAATGCCTTCTTCATCTAGCTCTTAATGGTAAGACTAACCTTCAGCAATCCAGGCTCCTAAAAATAGTGGGAAAATCTGGAGCAAGGAGGACTTACCCTTGGGGGAGGAGGATCATGTTCCCAGGGAACATTTAAACAAACTGGATATACACAAGTCCATGGGACCTGATAGGATATACTTATGAGTGCTCAGGGAGACAGTTGATGTCCTTCAAGGCCACTCCCAATAATCTTTGAAAGGTTATGGCAATTGGAGGAAGTTACTGAGGACTGAGAGAAAGTAAATGTTACTCCTATTTTCAAGAAGGGCAAGAAGTCTCACCTTGATCTCTGGGAAGATGATGGAACAAATACTCCCAGAAACCATTTTCAAACATATCAAGGACAAGAAAGTTATTGGGAGTAGTCAGCGTGGATTTATGAAAGAGAAAGCATGCCTGACTAACCTAATAGCTTTCTATGATGAAGTGGCTTGCTTGGTGGACGAGGAGAGAGCAGTAAATATTATTTACCTTGATTTTAGCAAGGTTTTTAACACTATCTGCTATAATATCTGCGTAGAAAAACTGATAAAGTACAGACTAGATAAATGGATAGTGCAAAGAGTTTAAAACTGGCTAAACTGCCAGGCTGTTGCGATCAGTGGCAAGTCTAGCTGAAAGTTGGACACTAGTGGTGTGCTCCTGAGGCTCATATTGAGGCCAGTACTGTTTAACATCTTAATTAATGACCTGGGCAATGAGACGGAGTGCACCCTCATCAAGTTTGAAGATAAAAAATTGAAAGGAGTGGCAGATACACCAGTATGCTGCCTCTCAAAAAGACCTCAATGGGCTGGAGATACTGGCAGAGAGAAGGAACCTCATGCAGTTCAGCAAAGGGAAGTCCTTCACCAGAGCAGGAATAACCCCATGCACCAGCACAGGCTGAGGGAGGACTGACTGGAAAGCAAATTTGCAGAAAAGGACCTGGGGTCCTGGTGAACACCAATGTGAATATGAGCCAGCAACATGCCTTTGTGGCAAAGGTGATCAACAGTATCCTGGGTGACATTAGGCAGAGCATTGCCAGTAGGCTGAGGGAGATGACCCTTTTCTCAGCACTGGTGAAGTCATGTCTGGAATGCTGTATCGAATTCTGAATTCCCCAGCACAAGACATGGATGGGGTGGAACAGGTCTAACAAAGGGCTGCAAAGATGACTAAGGGACTGGAGTATCTGACATACAAGGGGAAGCTGAAGGAGTTGAGACTGATTTATCCTGAGGAAGAAAAGGCTCAGGACAGATCTAATCAATTCATATAAATATCTAATGGGGGAAGTAAGGAAGACAGCGCTAGATTCTTAGTGGTACCCAATGAAAGGCCAAGAGGCAATGGGCATAAACTGAAATACAGGAAATTCTGTTTAAATATAAGAAAAATCTTTTGATTATGAGGGTGATTGAGCACTGGAACAGGTTGCCTAGAGAGGCTGTGGAGTCTCCAACCTTGGAGATACTCAAAACCCAACTGGACATGGTCCTGGACAACCTGCTCTAGCTGACCTTACTTTGAGCAAGAGGTTGAACTGATGATCTCCAGAGATCCCGTCCAAACTCAGCAATTCTGTGATTCTGCAGTTCTGGGTTATTTGAGTCTGGTCAGAAAACAAAACACCTGTTCATTGTATCCTCACAGGGGAAAAAATTCTAGTCATTATGAATTTAGGAGAGCTTATGTTTTGATAACTTCAGGGCATTAGCATAGATTTTTTTTTTAACTAGCTGTCATATTTCAAAACAAGAAAATAGACTAATTGCCAGTACACTGAAATCATACCATTTTACTGGCTGCCA
The DNA here is from genome assembly GCF_028389875.1 of Rhea pennata. Classification (NCBI taxonomy): domain Eukaryota; kingdom Metazoa; phylum Chordata; class Aves; order Rheiformes; family Rheidae; genus Rhea; species Rhea pennata. The sequence continues at coordinate 23,218,816 of NC_084665.1, read as the reverse complement.
TTGTGCTTTAACCTGAGAGAAATCATTTGAACTTGATTTAGGACTCTATGCTGGTAGACAATCTGAGCCGGTTCTTGAACTAGTGCCCAGCACTGAATTAGAGGGTCCTGTATTTGGGAAAGTGTCACATTTTGGAAGCAAAATAAATCTACCTTCTGAACAGTGAGATCATGAAACAGTCCCTGAGACTTTTCTTAACTCTAGTGCTGTTAACCTGGCTGAGCCTGAAAAAAATGCCATTTTCAATAATTATGTATTTGCTTCTATAAAAGTACTTCTTTGATTTCTACTGGCTGTAATTCTTCCGATTCTCCAACCACCGTTACAGTTTATAAGCTGTAACTCCATATAAGTCAATGCATTTGCGCTGTTGCAAAACTCATTTGAGATCAGAGCCTGATCCAGAACTCTCCTGAACCGTGCATTCCTAGGCACCCTTTAAGCAGCTGTCATGCCTACAGTAAATGCTTTCTATTGGGTATATGGGACATTGGTACACCAAATTAAAACCAAGTTCCAAAGACTAATATGCATATTCAGATGTGGCCACTGAAATTATTCCAGATTTTTACTACCGAAACTCAGACCAGAATCATTAACTTTTACACAGTAACTTTTATATGTTTTTTCAAGGCTTTCAAAGAGCTTTGAAAAATTGCCAGTTGCAATAGAGGGATCAAGAACTAGATTTGTATTGTACTATTTTTTCAAGCTTTAGCTAAATGCAGCAAATAAGGAAAACGTAACACTGGTCACTGGCTTAGTTGGAGTTGTTTGGTGTGTCTATAGCAAATATGCCACTAGCACCATGATAGGATTAAAAGGGATGAACAAGAAATGCAACTACAGGTTGCAGGATTAAGAAGAGGGAACATATTCACCATACTATCCTTACCAAACTGATAGCTCAGAATGTACATTTTCATGTTAACTTGAAGGTTAGTCTAAAGGTTCATAGCTCATAGTAACCCACTTATTTGCAAAATAACATGCAAAACTAGAAAACTGAGTTTAAACTAAAATATTGTTCATAGTCACAAATCTAAAGCTGATTTTCACAACAGTAAAAACATTATTGGTCTATATTTAGACCATGTCTGACCTTGCTGAATCAACTTGGCATTCTTAACAACAAGAAAATAAAACCAAATGACAGACTTTTTGTTTTCAGACTCTAGAGTGCATCTCACAGCATGTGAGGAAGAACTGCAATGTATATGAGGGAACTGGTCTCATCCCTCACGAGCTTTAGGTGATATTTGACCTCATTAAAGCTACATGCATTACTGAAATCTTTCAAATAAGTTCTGTGTATGGCCTGCAGCACAGAGATAGCTTTCATTTAGAATATATGGCAGGATAGACTAATTAGAAAATAAAATGTCCTCACACAAGCAAGATCTCCTGGGAAGGTACATATAGTACAGCTCATTTTTGAGCTTTTCTGGAATTGCTACAACATGAACCTCTCAGAGAAGCTTTGCAATAAAGGTTTTCACGTGGTCTTCCCACCAATGGGGAGAGATCTGTGCAAAAACTTAGTCCCAGCTCTGTGCCTCTCTTATTCTTCTGCATTTTGTGTGACTGCAGCTAGGCCTATTACTGGTTTCTGTGAGTGAAGAATTCAAGGTTGAAAACGGGAAAATGAAATGCTGCTAGTAAAGATGCAGAATCAGAAAGAAAGAGAAACATAACCTGCAGAATGAATAATTGATTGATGTCATATGCCGAAAAAATTATTTCACAATCTTGAGTATAATCATAACACTTCATTCTGAAATAGATAATCATAATGTAAGTGTATTTGCAAATAAATACTTGCCCCTCTCTAATTGCATCCTTGGAATGTAACACTCTATATCTGTTCATTACGTGTGCTATTTGTAAAGTAAATGGCATGTTTTCTTTCTCACTTTGCATCCGGAGTGATGTTTTTATTAATCAAAGTTCACACTTGATTAATGCTCCCCTGCCATCACTACCACAAAACTAACATTTAGCCCAACCGTGAACAAGTTGTTGGCTACAGTTCTCCTATCATTAGAGTTTATTTCCTTAATATCCCATGTTAACATGGTGTATATGACTAGACAACACAGAAGCAGAATTTTTGTATTTCACTTCAACACATTGTATTCTGAGAGCTGATGTTTTGGCACAACACAATATAGGCTATAGCTCAGCAAAAGTATCATTTGCTTTGTGAAAATCTTGCATATAAGTTGTTAATTGAAAATCTTTGCTCTGTGGTTGGATGCAATGTAAATGTATATTCCTGACACTTTGCCTGAGAGAACGAGAACAAAGACAACGGATTTTAGCTTTGCTAGACTGAGATCTGACCAAGGTCAGACTCCAGTCATTCAATAAGCATGGAGAGACAGGAAAAAATAAGAATAGAAAAAAATAAGAATCCCACATGCTAAAAAGTATGACCTAGTTTTTATAAAATCAAAACTGAAATAGAACTTTTGAGGAAATCTTCAAGTGTTTTCTTTTAATTATTTCATTTTATTTCCTAATTTTCTGTTTAGCATCAGAAATGGAAGCAGAAGCAGAGACTGAGAAAGGTGATTTTACAATATTCCCAATATGACCAGAATGGGTGTGCCAGAACATATACACACAGAGCTCCCGAAACTCAGTTTCTTATCTGGTAATGCTGCCGGGCTTTCTCCTGGGCTTTGTGCTGCTCTTACACTGCCATCATTACTCTTCTTTCAAAATAATTATTCCTGATTTGCATTATAAGTCATGAGAGAGGAAACGGCCTCTCATTTTCAGGAGTAATACCAGGAGTAAATTTAAGTCATAGGCATCAGATAATCTAGATCAGCATCAGCTGCATATAAGAGCTCTTGACTAGTTTTCCCAGTTAAAACCATACTATAAGCTCCCAGAATTTTTTCCTTCAGAAATTCAAAACAGAAAAATGCACATAACTTTGGATGACAGAAGATATTTAGGAATGAGGAATATTTGACACATCGCAAAATAAAAGCTGAAATAAATGCTACATTTAAAGCTCTACTTTCTACTATGGTTGATTCACACAAAAACAGTGATTTCTAAGATAAATTTCCCCTTCTCCTAGGGGACTGACACCGTCTTCTAAAATACGGTCATCTACGTATGGTGCATATGATGGGATGTTTCTCAGATGTATGGTATGAATGGCACTAGGTACCCATATATTTATTCACTCCTATTATGAAGTAAGCCTCTCACTTTAGACTCAAATTTATTCTCATCCCATGTAAATCACGTGGTTTCTTATTAGCAGTAGGAGTTGCAGGGTCACAGAATTTTTGGTGCAAAGGCTCAGGCTGTGCACCAAGTCTGTTTGGAAATCAAATGATAAACATAGTCTGACCATCTTCAGAGTCTGGTGAACAGATTTCCCCTTTTTTCAAAAATAAATCTCAAATGAGGACAGATTAATACTATTTGCATTACAGAACTGAAAGAAAGATGGGAAGGAGAAAGAAGACAAACTCAAAATGAAGAACTGGTCTTACCACAACTGTAGGTGGATCCTGCTTTGTTTTGTTGTTGTTGTTGTTGTTTTGTTTTGTTTGTTTGTTTGTTTTGAGCTTATTCTCAGCTTTCTGTGGCTCATTGTAAATAGTCATATGAGTTAAATCTCTGACAATTTTCTGAGGAAAATATGACAAGGGAGTTCTATGCAGACAACTTTGCAAATACAAAATTCTACATATAACATTGTAAAATCAGGATTTTCAGTTGCTTGTACTCCATGTCAGAGGTTTAAAGAGGCATAAAGAGCTGAAGTTGCCCCCAGAAGTCTCATCTTGGGAAATCTTTCACTAATGGAGAATTTCCAGAGCCTGTAGCACTTTCACATCTAGACCCTCTGACCACCACCATTGCTCTCCATATTCAAGGTATGCTTGTGGTGGAGGGAACTGCTGAGGCTTACTGATGGCAGACAGCAATGGTGATAGACACTCACAAAGTGAGCAATGCTCCAGCTAGTATGGTCACAGAGAGTGGGATTCGTCTCATCCAACTTGGCTACCTTGGCCAGTCTAAACTAGACATTTTAAATTTCTCCTATTGTCCACATGGCCAAATTAATTCCAACTTGAAACAGAATTTGGGGACATCGGGAGTGCCTACTTCTGTTCACTGTAGATAGAAAAATCACTGCTGTTAAAAAACATCACTGAAGTTAGATGAGACAGACCCCACTTGTAATGATCATGAATCACTGCCACGAGTCAGAGCAGCTCTGACTTTCTGTCATATCCCCTGAAAGTGGAACAAAGTAGTAACATGAAGGAGCTGGAAATGGGTCTTTGGCTTCCCTTCAGCAAAACAAAGACTCTGCCCCCCCCCCCATATTTTTTTAAACCTTTCTTTCAGTTTGGTATATATATAATATGCACATACGTATCAAAAGCTACTTGCTTATGCATCCAGACATATTGAAATTGTATTGAACATAGGCTTACTTTCTCCAGTTTAGTACCAACAGAATAATTAGCAAATAAAAGGATGCTGGCAAAACCAGAATATGCTTTGGCACATAAAGCCTGAAGTCCTTCTTTACACATTTTCAGATGACAAAAGACAAAAATATTGGCCTGTTCTTTCTCCTTCTGGAATTAGCAGGATTTTTCTCAGACATTTTGGGCTGAACAATGATTTCAGTCTGAAATACACACTTTCAGGTTTCTCAGTTAACTCAGGATGCACTTCATTGGATCAACACAAGCCTAGTGCCACTGGATGGATGCTACCCTGCTAATACAGCAGCCAGCTTTCAAAGTGCCTGCACATGCACTCCACAAGAGTGCGAGATTACACCCACTCAGCTTCAGAGATTTCAGAGATTTCACTTACGTGGCACTGAAGATACCATCTAGTCCCTAGTGCTTCATATCAAAGAAGGCAAAACAAATACAATCAGATAAACTTCTTCAGTGATATCATACAGCTGCAATGCAACTGAGGCTCAGCGCAAACAGTAGGTTTCTTGTCATCACTCTAAAGTATTTAAAAACTCAACACAAAGGCTTACAAATTAAATCTCTTTAATGCTTTAAATCCTCTCATTCAGCCTCTAAAGCTCTGTAACTTTTCTCATATACTCCAGGAATAATCTTTTAAAAGACATTTTGGTGGCAGCACCTGACAAATCCTCCTAAATGGTCATTAATTAGCTACAAGAACAATTCCTGCCTTTTTCTATCATTTCAGTAATGTAGCCTACCAATTGACATAGTATCTATTTTCTCCGTTTTCTCTTCTTGTTTGGTTTCTTCAGCAGACCTCTGTATTACACCGTACGGGGAAAGTTTGCAAGTTTCACAGAACAAGTGTAATGAAATACAAGAGAACTGTATCTGCTCCCTACCAGAAACTACAACGATTTGGGGATATTCTATTTTCTTATACTGCAAATCAGTATCAATGACACGTAGTCTCAGATTTAGTTTTGATTTCTGGTAGCTGGGATAAAGCAGTCTAGTTCACAGATGAGATGAAGGTCTTGTGGAGTCTGGCTTAGTGATGGCAGCTCAGCCTACATAAATGGACCTGGTAAGTCAGATTCTCAAGGATACCTCTAGCAGAGTAATTTCCTGGGATAATTCTAGACATTTTTGAAAAGTATAGCATAGGTCACTAGGTAAAAAAAGAGAAGCTCTCCAAAATGATTCCTATTTGAGCATCATCATGAAACACTATCAGAACAGGATCCTGGAAAACTGATACTCATTTGGATTTGCTACAGTTCCTATGGCATAATTCCTAGAAGTTGACTTATAGTCAGATTACTAAATAGCAGCTGGTGTCCTCCTTTACCATTGTCCTCAAAGTTTCCTTTCCCATCTCCTAGATACTTGTTCCCACTCCCACACCCTAGGGAAAATGTTTCTGTGGCTGTTTTTCAGCTGAGGAAAAGGAAGTCTTTGGTGAAGAGACAGAAATGGATTTTTTAACTCTTAATCGATTATTGACTATATAAGGCTTGTCAAAAGAAAAGCCTAAACTTGAACTACTGTCTTGGGTGTGTGCACCATTGCCCTCTATTGGCCAGGATCAGAGCTGCGTGATGGACCTTGCCTACTGAACAGCAACTTGCCTTCTGGAAGGTGCTTTTGTTGTGCAAGGATAGCAAGCTCCTTATTACAGCTTCCTGGCCTATTCTTGCTCTCAGGAAGGAGCCATGGATTTACTGTTAATGACAGTTGTCTCTCTAGAAGTTCTTATGTCCCATTTGGATAACGACCTCAAGGTAATGTTTATCTATGTGTCACTTGAAGTACTCGATCAACCTGGGTCCTCTACATTTCTGCTTCCTCACTTTTTAGTGCCTAACAACTGAAGAAACATCTAGAGAGGAATACCCTCAGGAAGGGAGCATAGAACTGAAAACAAAGAGAATCTGAGCACCAGTAAGTGTTGCTTCCTGGCAATGTGAGGTACTGACCGCTAGAAGCAGCCAGAGAAATGATGGAAGCTGTGTTACCTGGGCCTGAACATCAGATCAGACACCTAACAGGTACAGAAGACAAGTGATCAGGCTTTGAAGATGTGCAGAATACAAAAGATCAAGAGAAGAACAAATGCTCTGTAGTAGGCATATGTTTCATGAATAGAGATCTCAAGAGGCACAGGTCAGTAAAACTTAACTTTGTGATTTTACAGTCTAATAAGGCACTATTAGTGTTTCTTTTGCAAATGAGGATTGATTTGCTTGTGTATGATTTCCAAATGCATAGGAAAAAATTGGTTCTATGCCACGTAATTATTGTTCAAATCCCTTTTAAAAAGTCACTTAGTACATCATTTAAAAATCAGTGTGAGCAGTCACTCTAAAGTATTAGTTACACGGCTTCCATTGAAAATGAAAGTACCTGTTTATAGTTACATATACATGCAAACAGATAGTGTAGCATAAATAAATATCACCACTCCTTATTGGATCTCAGGAGGAAGAGAACAGTAACTTTTTCATTGAAATGTCCGTTGTTTTGTGCTGTCAACACTAATTCTCCAATACAGAACACTCTTTCTAATTGTGCACAGGAGATGAATATAGCATTATGGAAAACATTTGGTAACTTGATGTAACCTAGTTTATTTTGCACAGAAGTTTTAACTATTTATTGAACTGTAACACTGTTCCTAAAGTATCATTTACATTTGAATTCTTATGAAGGAGGGTAAAAGGAACTCATTTTCATACTTCAGTATCAAATGTATGGTTTACATTGTAAATACAGGTCTGGATTATAACAACGGCTCTGAGAAACACCCATTGCTGTAGAGCATTCCGCAGGACAAACTCCACCTCGGCCTTCTATTCTGAAGAGAGAGTGTGCAGACTTCTGCCTTATGTCTCCTCCTTTTCCTAGTCCTCTTTGCACCCAGTCATCATTAGGAAATGATGCAAGGAGAAGCAGAGACTCAGACTCCTTTTTAATGTATTCTGTTCTCTGATGATTTCTTCCACTGCGTGAGTATCGGGACACAGTCTAAGGTCCAGTTCGATGAATAGCTTTCCTTTTGGTTTTAAACCCCAGCAGAATGGTAGATGCTGTCCCAAGCACAAAAGTTTCCATTATGCGGAGTACAAAAGTCGAGTGAGGAGAGAGGACAACTGAGAGGCTACTTCTGTATTCTGCTCCCTCTTGTACAGCTCTCGGTGATGGCAGGTATAATGAAGCTCTCTGAAAACCCTTAATAAAAAGAGAGAGAGAGAAGACTGTACAAATACTGCAAGCTTAAAAGTTGGCTTATGGACAGGAAACAGAAGGCGTTAACAGGAGTGAAGAGTTCAGAATAGGGAGAGGTAGCAAGCTGTGTGTTCAAAAGGTCAATATACCATATATATGAATGGCCTTGAGGAGTGTGAGAGTTTTACTTCAAAGCCGATTTTGCTGATGACATAGTAACTGAGGGTGGGAAGCAAAAGAAACAGAGGAACCAAGCCAGACTGACCAGGAGGACAGAAAGGGATGGAGAGGGGAGGCAGAGCAAGAGTGAATGGATGTTTGGATTGATAAGTGGCACAGGCATTTCAATGCAGCAAATAAAAGTGAAAAGAAGATGACGAAAATATTTTCCTTTGCTCTTCTCAAAAGTAATGGATTGGATTCTGAGTTTGTATGATGATCACAGCTCCAAAATCAAGCATCAAGGGCTGAACAGCTGTTGCTGAAATCAAATTTACCCTAAACAACAAATTCGGTTCCCATGAACTTCAGTGAAAATAGAAAGTACTGAATATATAATGTTCTGACTTGGATTTTGGTTCTCAGTGGAAAGAAAGAAGCTCACCAGTCTTTTTGGTCTTCTAAGATACGTACTTTTATGTAAAGCTCATGAATATTAGGTATACTAAACCCAAAAGTAAAGAGTATTTCCAGAATTAACAGGAAGTTTTGAGAATGTCATACCTGCATATTAAGACTCTATTTAAATAAAAGCTTTTAAAATCATATTTGCAATTCTAATCTTTATATTTCATAATAAAGCAAAACCTGAAAAGAACACTGGCTATAACATTTAGAAGCTAAAGGCATAATTATACAGCCATTCATCTAATATGGCAGACTTTACATCCAGGATTAAAATATATTTTTAAAAAGTGGTTTTGAATTATTAAAAATGTAATTTATACTGCTTTCTGACTAAAGAATTTTATTGCTTCATAAAAACAGTGAAGCACCTCATACTTCACAGGAGACTATTATACAGTTCTCTTCTGGCTGATCAACAGTGATGCATTAAAGCACATTGAAAATTTACATTAAAGCACACTGAAAATTTCTGAAAATTAGCTTTTACCATTTGTTTTATAAGCATAAAGATGACCTGAGGGGTCGTCTGACCCCATGCAGTTTTCCCTGTCTTTATTTTTTTGGTGATCTCAGTACTTCAGCAAGTATCATCTTCCTGTTATAGAAATTCATACTTTGTTTTTACTTCTACAACATAAGGTTCTTCAAGCCTTGACATGACAGGGAGAAATAGCGTTTTACTTTTTTCTGTCAATACTCCACACTAGGCCTTAAATGAAAGAAAATGGAAACAAGAGGTGAAACTTGTCTTTTCCTTGTTGCTCTGTTTGAGATATTTCACCTCATCCTCTAAAAACCATTCACGGAGATGTGTGTTTGCATGTGTTGTGGGTGAGGGAGTTATTTCCAGATTGCTCATATTTTAGATTTATCACTTTCCTTGATTTTCCCATAGTTGTAGTACCCCAATGAACTAAGGAAAAAGTTTTTCTGATGCCAGAAGTATTTTTTCATGTTTTTCTTACCACGGATACTTTCCTAGATGAGTTAATTTCCACCTAGAGAACCTTTTGAGTCATCTAAATCAGAGGAGACAAGCCTTTTCCTTGAAGAGGGCCAAGCAGACCTTTCACACACCTTTCACAGGCCACACATTAACACACAGATTTGTGTTGTCTTATAATCCAGGAGGAAAAAAATACAGCTCCAAGCTGTACGAAATAAAGTTGCAGGCTAATTCTGCCAATAAGTTCTCACACCTTCTCTACATAACCTCTCTTGCATGGTGGATTCCCACACTTTTATAAACCTCCTTGAAAAAGATGTCTCCTGAATGCTTCGTTATGGGAAATAACACCTGTAAAGCATTCCAGCCCTGGAAAACTTCACAAGGAATGTCTCTCTGAAAGTATTTTTAAAGAATAGTTCATCTCTGGGTCGGTGCTTGTTTAGCTTAAAAAGACAACTGTTGAAGCAAGATGGATTATATGCATTTTCCTTTACCACCTTTTTCTGTACCCTAATGTATTCACTGAGTGTGGCCACACACAAGTACCTGTGGAGTTCTGCTAGCGGATGGTAGACTTAAATTCCAAAGAGGACACCCAGATACATGTTTAATAGAAGTCAGCTGAGCATATGTGAAATCAGTCCAGAGCTGGGCACCTAGGGCTTCCACACTGCAGATCTTCAGACAGAAGGGAACAAACAGGCAGCATATCCCACTAATTTGGTCACCCCAGGCACTAGCCACCCATGTACACCACTAGCCCCTGAAGCACATCTTAGGTAAAATTCACACTTGGATTTCAAAGCAATCTCTTGAAGAATCTTTACCCACATATCTTCTCTCAACTTATATCAGGAAGAATTTGTAGCACTAGGTGCAGTTTCTGAAAGTGAAATTCTGGACAGCTACCTCCCGGACCAGATCTCCTCAATGAACTCATGTTTTTCACTCTCACATCTATCAGAATTTCTTTCTATCAGAGAATTTCTCCTATATCACAAGAAATTCTTTCCTTCTCTCAGAAATATTTATAGAAGGATGGATAGGATACACCGCAGGATCATTGTAGGTATGTGAAAAAATATCTAAAACTTAACTTAAGCCTGCATTCTTTCAGGGCTGAGCTTAAGGCTGTTGTGTTGTGGCTTTTAGATCTTCATACATGCTTGCGTGTTGTCACTTAATGAAACTATAGCATGAATTTGCGAAAGGCCACACTTAACAGATTGTGTCACTAGCTGAAGAGTTTCCAAGAGTATATTCCCTGTTTCTGCCTGGAAATTTCTCTGGGCAGTAAAAGATAATTTTTCCCATTTGTAAGTCAGCCTAGAGAAAAGGTAGCTCTCTGGCTGCCAGATGTCCAGCAGCCCCAGGCAAGAGCATGTGCAGATCACCAGGTGGATGTGTAGCTTAATGCAGTAAGTCAGATGGACCTAAAATGCACCAACTCTATTGTGCATAGTATCTGTGCTACTCTCCAGTTTGGGAAATCTAGGACAGAAATATGGGAGTCATATTAGCTAAAATTCCTTGATTTGGCATGAAATAGCAGTATCAGGAAGTTACATCCAGGAATTTCTCCAATTAAAACACTTGTGCCTGATTTTCTGCATTGCCAGCACCTCTCTTCCACCTAAAACTATCAGCCTTAGTGCTCCCTACTGCAACAATTGTTTTACACTAGTCTGATGATAAATAATAGATTTAAGAGATCTCAAGAGCGGGAAAATCCCAGCCCATGTGTTAGGGAATAAGGGGATTCTGGTAGTGTATTGCTGCTGGGGTGGCTCCTATAGCACCACCTAATCAATTCCATCAATTTTTGGCTGTTTGAACAGCCTGAGGTTGTTGGGCACCAGGCCAGTGGCTGAACAACCGAAGGCTGAAGGGTGGATCAGCAACATGTGCTCCTGACCTCTAAGCTTAATGAAAAGCAGTTCAGATGTTGATCCAGGGTCTGTGGATGTATAGAGGGAGAACCTGTCTGCTGAATTTGTGATTCTAACTATCTGTAAGGTTTGCCTATCTATTTGACATATTGCCATAAACTGACTTAACTTGCATTCCTAGTTTTGGTCACAAAGTCCTCAGTAAGAAATTGGCTAAGTGCATGTGGAAATGATGGCTCAAAGGGCACATAAAAGGACAGAAATGCAAAATGGATACAAGCAATATGGAAAATGAAACCTAAGATGTGATGTCCTAAACAGTTCTTTACGCTTCACTATGAGTGCTATTTCACCCTGCAGGGTGACAGGGAGGTGCCTGGTATCACTGCCTTGTAACTGCTGTAATAAAATCTTGAATTTTCTGTGTTTTGTCCTACACAATTCAGCTAAATTCTGGCTATTATATACTTTTTCTAGTGAAAAAGACTAAAAGTCCTTCTTTTCTTTAAAGTAATAGCTACAGAATCTACCCTACTTTGTTATCCGATGTTTTCCTTGAAGCTGTAAATTAGCCTCACAAATTTTATTTGTGCACCAGGAGCTAAAATGAGCTAACCTCCTGTCAAGCAATGAACTCTGGGACTTTTTTTTAACTTTTGCAAACATTAGCCTGTGTAAGTGAATCAAGTACTTACCATGGCATGATGAGGAGGAACCCAGGGGAAAAACCAGTGAGCTCATAGTCCAAAACTGATGCAGTCATAGTACTCAAAGAAAAAGAAAGAAAAAAGAACACTCAAATTTTCCACTATGATAAAACCAGAAGCAAGCACTAGAATAAGTAGGTTTTGATATCCATTGTTCAGTGTCACTAGACACTATTTTTTTCTATATAGCAGGACGGTGGTTAATTCATAGCTCTTGGGATTTTTAAAAAACATAAATCACTATAGTTTTTTTTCCTACATCAATCAGTGGTTTGTAAAAATCCGCAGGGAGAAATAAACCATACAAGCTGGCAAGTATCTTTAGTGGCATTTAAAACAACTGTGGTAGTTATAAACAGTAAACAAAACATAGTAACCAATTTAAACACTAGAGATTGTTGTATCATAGGAGCATAAATCATTAACTTAGTAATTTCAACAGTAGTGACTCAAATACAAAATTAAGCCAACAGTACCCCCTGTGGCAATAATGAAGTACTGTATTCCTTACAGAAAACAACTGACACAATTCGTGGTTGCAGCTTGGAAATCCTCTGAAGTTGAAGCTTTGGAAGAGGTATCTCCAAGTAGCTTTAGCACATAGTATTTTTGTAAGGAATTGTATTCCAAACACATTTTTGTAAATACAAAAATAAACCTATGCACAGTGGAGATGAGGTTAGAGGGTTTTAGAGAAGATTTAGATAATATGTTTTAGATAACATCATTAATTATTTTTCTGGAGAACCTAGTAATATATCAATTTTATGCAGTAGGAGATTAAAATATAGAATGGTCTCAGGCTAAATTTATCTTATGGTAGGACTGAAGTTCCAAGAACCCAGATAGTCATTCAAGAAACATTGAAGCATATTTTAAATGAACCTACTTTCTCCTCTCTTCAGGCCAAATCCATCCTACATCTCTTCCTACTGTCTGTAAATGAAGCTTAGAGTGACTAGTCTTTTCTCTGGCATTAGTCATGGGTCTGAAAGTAATCTCAGCTTTAATTCCCTTTAATTTACAAGAAGAATTATAGAACTTCTAAGGTACATGAACACTGCTCAGCAGGAATTTCTTTTAATTATCATTTTCAGATTTTGATATCTCTTCAAAGAGATGAGGATATTTGTAAATTGTTGTTCTTTTTCTTATGACTTTCTGCTTTTACTCCTTCCAGTACAGCAAGAACAGGTCTTACATTTCTGATAATGTGAGATGCTATTACAGGAAAAAAGTAATGGGCTAATACTTCAGAAGAACCTTTCAACTACGGATCTCAAAATTCTTGTTCCATTCCTCACATCTGGATTATGAAAATATATAGAAATATTATGAAAATAATACCCTTAGTCAAATCTCAGGAAAAATAAATTAGGAAATTTCCTGTTGAAGAACAGGAAATTTTCAGGTGGAAGAGACAAAGGGAATACGGGTTCATGTTCACCTTTCAACTAGCAGTTGGAATCCCACAATGTTTTCTGTCAGTTTTAGCTCAAAAAGAAGACAGATATGAGTGGGTCTTAACGCTGAAATATTTAAAAAGGCAAGATAAGGAGTGAAATGTAAGCATTCACATAGGAAAAGAAACAACAATAGGAATCAGGCTGAAGTTCTGATCTTTGTTGTCTGCATGCTTAACTCGTGGCCCAGAGTAAGTGCTGTCTTCTGTTTGCTGAAATGTCTAAGAATCCCAGTTATAGAGCAGGGCCCTTGTACAATGTGGAAGATGATAATCCATGTTGTAGTGAAATTATGATCTAAGTTAAAGAGATTAAAAATGGAACTAGAGGGGTGCAAAGATGCCTGCTACTTGTGTATATATGTACAATAACAATTCTTCAGTAAATACTTGAGTATACTGTTTTTCTTCATTAAAATCACCCAAGTCAAGCCTACCTTCCTCAGCTGTCCTTTGTGATTTTGCTGGGTGGAGATCTGTATTTTCAGCTTAGTCCCTTTTTAAAAATAACTAGACTTTTATTCTGTATGCGTCATGACATACATTACTGATCATAAAAATATGAAGTACTTCTATGTACTCTAGGGAAAATACAAACTGAAAAGTATGGGACTGATTGCAAACATTCCTGGATATGGATCCAGACTATTGATTCGGGCCTACATATCACATATAATGCATACATTAGCAAATAAAGCTGATGAAAAGAATCTGCCAAAATGACAGGCTGCAGTGCTGTGTACTGCAGAATTTCCCCTCTAATTTCTGAGATTTAATAACTATCCTAAAGGAATCATTTAAGAAAGGAACATTGTCCACAGTATTTTTAACAATACTGCATTATCCTCTTAAAACATGGCTAAAAGCTGTGGAGCAACTCATATTGTCTTTAACATGGTGTCATTTACATACTAATAGGTCACAGATTAGAATCCTTCAGCTTCAATACCCCAGATTAAATTCTCAGCTTTAAATACAAATGCAGAATGATCATTCAGATTTATATCTGTTTACTACTACTTACAGGATAACCAGTTGCTGTATGTCTTTCCAGTTGTTTCTAAAGCTAAATTGTATATGAACTGTGGGACTGAGATGTGTCAAACTTTGAAAGGGATGAATCCAGGCCATATGCAAACATCTATCCACTATATCAAGCAATAGTATGTAGAATAATTATCAAGTACCTTGGTTGGGTTGAGATTTTCTCTTTCCAAATGTGCCCTAGTGTTTGATTTATTTCTGCAGCAGCATTAGCCAAGAAAATCCTGACAATGGCCAACTATCATTGCTGTGTAGCCAGAATTAGAATTAATAACATATTTAGTCAAAACCAGAAGGTTTAAGGATATTTCACAGATGAAATATTTTTCAGGTAGGGTGCATACTCATAGCAAAAAAAGGCTATAGGTCTTTATATACAGAAGAATTCAGCATCATTCACCAGTAGAAATTCCATCATTACGAAAATTTCTTGGAGGAGACTCAAAACTAAATACATGACCTGGCCAATTACTGAGCTCTAGCTACTATTAAAAAGCTACTTTAAAGGAAGAGGTGATTTGTGGAATATTTTTATTGAACAACACATCCCGGGCTTGGACTTTTCTACCCTGAGACTATTAGAATGACTGAATCATTCGTAATTATCTGAAAAATCATAAATATTGATCAAGATTCCAGCTGGGAGAGACGATTTTGGGAGACACTTCAGGAGACGCTGGAAAGAAGGAACAATTCACAATTGAGTGCTCTACCATAGGGTAAGTAGGACTTTTCTCACCAGTGGAAACTAGCTGAAGCTAGCTCAGACCCAAAGCCATCACTAATGAGCCCTGAGGTGGCCCATTATTATTATTATATACACAGCCATTCATCAAAAAAACATTAAGAGCTTCCTTGAGCTGCAGAGTTCACAAGTTTGTAAAGCAAATCTCTGTTATAAAATAAAAATTTCTCTTCAAAATGTAGGCTAATGCTGTTGATCATAGAGAACTATGGAGGCCTTGTTTTGCTGTAAATGAACAGCAAACATCTTCCTAGTCTGGGTCTAGTTTAATATACATGCCTGGAAGAAAATAATTAGGTTGTTAAGTGTGAGTCAACTGTCACGTTATGAAAAGTGCATGTCTGTGTGATGAAGAAATGCTGACTGCATATGAGTTCAGTCTCTCAGCTAAATTTTTTGCCAAAATTGCTAGAAGTTACTTAATATGTGTGAACAACATAAACTGTAAACAAACCTAAAGAGGGAAATTTAGTCCCTGAAATACACCCTTTTAGGTTCCAGGGATTATTAATCCAGCAAGTTAGCTCTACCATTAGCCTTTCTTGAACAAAAGCAGTCTATTGGTGTCTAAGTATATGTTACTATTAAATAATGTCCTATCAAGAAACAGCAATCACTTTTAAGAAGGTTTATTTTGTAAACATTGTGTGAGATTTTTAACAAAATAGAGAGATAAGTTAAAGTCATAAAGATGGTACCGGATAAGAGGCAATGTATTATCATTCACAAAATTCTTTATAAACTCCCATAAATCATGTTAATTTATTTTTAGAAATCCAAAATGCACTGTATGTGCCATATTACTTAGTCACTATGACAATGTACAAACTGGGAAGCAGGTCATTATTTAATAAGAACCTTCCTGAAATCACATCCACACTTCTCTTCCAAATTTTCATCCCAGATGATATTTTACTGCAAAGTAATTCTTTTTTTCCCCTTTCTTCACCATGATCTCCTTTCTCCCTTTCATCTTTCTAAAGACAACCTAAAGAAAATTTCATCTACAATGACAAGTCTACTTTATGATTATTCCACTGATGAACTACTAGCAAGGACCTTCGCAAGCACTTACTCTTGGTTGCTAAGAACATTGTTCTGAGCATCTCAAAACACAGCTCACCACCAGGAGGAGGTAGAAAAAATCCTATTGTAATTAACATGCTATCATTATTTTGGTCACATGAACACCCTGTTGCAATGCAGCTTGCTTTTATGCCTATCAACCCATTAACTGCCATTACTGTAACTCCAAGTGTATCACTAAAACTCACACAACCCTTTTTCGGTATCTCTGTAACAGATAAAATTTGATATTTTTATATGCCATAATTTTTGTGTCATATTATGTGCCATATTTTAATGGCTCATACAAAATGAAACTCCAAAAGCCTGGTATGCTTACAGTGATAAAGGGAAATGTGGCTACCGATACTTTCAGGATTATTAGAATGGGAAGATCTTTAGCTTGCAAAAATTTCCTTATGAGGAATGTTACACTTTTAAAATATGAGTTTTCTTTCTTTCTTTTTCTTACAACTTACAGACAAAATTCTGGGATGGCAGCATCAGAGGTTGTACCGTGACGCATACTTAGGAATAGCATTTCAGTATATATATAATGTGTTTGAACCCTGTGAATAGCCAATAAGGTAAAACATACCACCCTTCCAGGCAAAGAGAAGCTAGTTGTGATCCTTATTTGTCACTCCAAATTTCAAGTAAAAAAAAAACTATGCTCTATATCAAAATGCAAGGACAAGCCACAAATAGAGATCACTTCAGCATAATTTTCGAAAGTCCTGCATGAAACCAGGAGTAATTGTAAAAAAGATGTAATCAATAGTTAATGCTATCTTTTGATGTTGTTTTGAAATGTCAGATATGTCCAATACAATCAAAATGAAAAAACATAATTGCGTCTAGAGGTGTTACAGGTAATCTTTTTTTTGAACGCTATAATCCACATGGTTGAACACTCAGCATTTTAAACTCGCCTGCTCTGTTGAAACATTCATGAAATACATCACAAATATACAGTGTAATCATTTATTATCAACATCCAGATATGTTATGATAGCATTTGTGCTGAGGTAATACCTGAAAGTCCCCATCAAAGTCAGACTGCACACAAGGCAATATTCAAAGAACACAGGAAAAAAATGCCTTTGCACTGTCTTAATAAGACTAATTGATATTTCATGCTCAAAATGGTTATTTTGTGTAATTGGAAAGAACTGATGGGGACTGTATGGTTTGGAGCTCACGTAAAATTTCTCCTTGAGGTCACTCCTCGGTTCAAGTCTAGTCTGGGTAGATTCTAACCGATACTTTAAAGCATGATGCCAACACAGGGCCTGCCATACGATCTTTAAAGGACTGGTAATGGCAATACTCATCACAAACACAGTGTCTGCTACGAGATGGTCCTGCTACTCACTTCAAGCCATCTCTTTGCATACATCAGTCTCAACCAGCTCAGGCCTGGGACACAGGGTGTATCAACACTACAAGATGTGCTCTCTGCCATGTTCCCCTGCATGGAACGGGAATGCCTGGAGCTGTTTGAAGAAGTCAGTCAGTCAGCAGTCAGTCAATCATCCCACTCAGGGCAACATGGAATGATTTTACAATATCAAAAAGTGCAAAGTGAATAAATCTTTGCTAAACCTTCTCATCTATTCAGCACTCTTGAGACTGCGTTTGGAGTACTGTGTCTAGTTTTGCCCCCTTCTCCATATAAGAAATACATTGACAAACTGGAGTGAGTCCAATGGAGAGCCACCAAGATGGCTAGACTGGAGCACATGATGTACAAGGAGAAACTGAGCCTGTGATGTTTGTCCAGACTGGAGAAAAGGAGGCAAGGGGGGGATTTAACTGCTGTCCTCCACTCCCTTAAGAAAGGGTGACCATGGATAAGACAGCCCCAGACTCTTCTCAAGGTGCTCAGCAGATGCGCAAGAGGCAACAGTCATAACTTATAGGAAGAAAAATTCTGGTTGGACATTAGAAAAAAAAATTCACAGGGAAGGTAGTGCAGCACTGAAACAAGTTGCCCAGAGAGGCAGTGGTATTTCCATCCTTGGAGTAATTTGAAATTGAACTGGACAAGGTTCTGAGCAGCTTAATGCAATTTTGAAGCTAATCCTCTTTTCAGTAGGACTAGAAGACTGCCCACAATCCCCTCCAGCTGACATTACTCTATGGGCCTGTGATACAACTACTAAAGTTGTAGGTCAACTCAATCACTGGTGCAAAAGTATACACTTCTTCTCTTTTGAGAAGAGCCTGGTCAAATTCCACTAGCAGAGGTTTTAGTCTGTATGGCCTGATTTTTCAGAGGGAGTAAACATCAGTGGTTTCCACCAAAGTCCATGTCAGTTGTTATTATTTTGAGGGAAATAAAGGTAGGTCACAAAAGACTGAAGGACGAGATTTTGAAACTTCCTTTATGGAAGCTACTGAGCATTGAGGGCACTGATAGACACATCTATTTCATTTAGGTAGCCTAAAATTGTTACTATGGCTCCACAGAGAGTCAGGTCCTCGTTGTTTCACATTGATGTGTCTCCTTTATTAGTTATACAGGTCACATTTTGTTTGATATCCCACAGTGCTATCTGCGGTGCTGTGTTTATTTTCCAGGTCAAGTAGTTTCTTGCACTGGAAATTGAACTTTGAAGAAATCATGAGAAAAAAAAAAGATAATCTTAAATCTACGAAGTTTAAAGGGAAGAGAAAAAAAATTCAGTTCACATGATTAACTGTCATAAGCACAGTACATACCATCAGAGGTGCCAAAGCCCAACTTGAAAGGTTTTAAATGTTTCAAGCTGTGCAAGCATGCGTTTCTTCAAACAGGCAGAACTGATTATGATGATCACAGGCAAAACCTTAGTTAAACAGAGGATGTGCAATTTTTGTAAATCATTATACAGCGATTACTAACTATTGAAATAAATGGCTTGAATGTTTATTAGTATTGGACTTTTTTTCCCCCTCTGTATCCATGTAAAGAATAAGGAATGTTGCAGGTGATGAAGACAATTTTTGTTATCTACAAAGGCTAGGCAATGAGTTCTGAGAAAATCAGACCTGATCCTAACCCATCAAGTGCTCTTTGGCTTTCAAAGTTTGGTAAACTTAGGGATATTTTTCATTTCTGAATAACTTTTTTTCTAACAGCTGAGATCAAAATACCACAAAACAATGCTATATTTGAGATATTTCTTACTCATTTGTTTTTTGAAATATATACATTCTGATAGTACCGAAAGGCTGAAATGACCATCTGCTCCCCATTGTGTCCGGAGCTGTGCATACTCCTGTACACCCTCCACATTAGATGAATGGATGGAAAGAAGCACTGAAAAGAAGCACAGGAAATGCTGAAAGTAAAGACAGCATTATGAAGTTCATATTATATTTGTAGTTCCTGTTCCTAACTCTAAACATAACTTTAATCAGCCAAACAGTTTCTGTTGTTGTTAAAATCATCTTATTTCAACTGTTACAGGTCATTATTTAAATATTTCTAAATCTTTTAACCTGCACAACAGATTTAATTGACAGTAAGAAGGTATGAACTAAACTAAGTATTTAAACAAGGTTCTGTAATGCATCAGTTTTGTCAATTCGAAACATAAGTTAAGCTCATATCACTAAAAATTAATGTGCATACTATTCTAGTATTATTCTAGCTATGTTGTATTTGTTAAACAGTTAGCTGCTCCCAGCCCACTTCCAAAACATTATCTTCACCATTCACCAGCGGATCAGACAGGTGAAAACCTCTGGAGGTGGACGAGGCAAACATCGAGGGTGCAAAACTCTAGCTTCAGAAATGTATGTAGATGACGGGCCATCAACATCTTCAGTTTAAAGGACACACTTCTGAAGGGGTAATTCTGCCCCTTGCTGGCAGGCTCCTCCCATCATACAGCCAATTTCATCAGCAGTTCATAGGAATGGAAAGGTCTGTCTGTGGAGACCAGATTGCAACCTGAGATTTAAACATATGCTTGGTATGTTGTGCCTGTCATAGCCAGAAAATTCAGGAACAGCGTTGTGAACTCCAACCTGCCAATATGACAAATGATCTATATTCCTTATTTTCCACAGAAAGACGAGACATTTTTTAAAATGACCAATTTCAAAGTCCAATCATTTGCTCTCCCAAATGGAGATACTTGAAAGGGTCTGATTTTCAATAAATGGTGAGCACTTGCCCTTTGAACGTCTTCTTCTTTTTCAAATGTTGCAAATGTTCCTCTTCCAGAATAAAAAATAGCATTCAGATTGTGATTCACAAAAGTGTCAGTTTTTTGGGCAGACCATGCTTAAGTCCCACTAAAATAATAAGGTGTTCAAACACAATCCTCACTCAGATGTCCATAATAATTTCCTGGCTTACGTTCCTGACCAGGTAGATTCAGAGTTCCTGCAGTAAGACGAAATTACTTGCTCTATTTTTTGGAGTAAGAGTAATTTAAGTTTGTTCATGTTGACATAAAAATTCTGACTCCTGTGCCTGGATCTTACTCATAGTTTCTCTTTTCTTCCATTTTATGATCTATTACGTGAAACAAGATATGTAACCAGCAATAAAAGATTTAAGTTTTGTTTATTTCCTTTAAACTGAGCATCTCATAAAGAACTGAGGCACCAGTTTTCCAGCATCTCTCTTCCTCTCTACATACACTTCCATCTATGTCTATTTAGCTATGTATTTCTCATAAATATTTGCAGTCTTTATGAATATGTACCAATTTCTGACTGTGTTACTCAGAAGGATAATATATTCAAACTATAGTATATTGAGGTTGTCATTCTAAAATATCTTTAAATTTGTAATGGAAAAAAAATCCAGAGGGAAATCTAAAAGGTTGATTAATACCAGAAAAGGAATAAATAAGATTGGAAACAGAGTGGATGCCTGAAAATCTTACTTGTTTCTACCTAGGGTCACTAATTTAATTTTCTCCTACCGTCCATGTGGTTTTTGTTTTTCAATTTCCAGGAATTCCTGACTGTTTATTCTATACAGCAAACCAATGGGATTTTGAGGCCATGGTATGTTGTGGGAAATGTCTCAGTAGTATGTGTTCTTTGTTAAGAGTTGCTGTGGAGCTGTGTTGGTGTAATTGAATAAACACTAACTATCCCACTTTCAAAAGGAAGTATAATCTGCACAGCAATTAAAGCCAAATGTCTGCTTAATGGTTAAGACACTGCTGTGTGTCATCCTCCCAAAATTCGGCAAAGAAGTGTCCCATAAGTGCCTTGAAATCAAATTTTCAGTGTCAAAAAAAAAAAAAAAAAAAAAAAAGTCTTCAGATAGATGTGTGAAGGCAGATGGCTTGTTTATGCAGGCTTTTAAAAAGAACAATGTTTTTCTAATAAAATCGTGTGTGATTCATCTGCCATGTAAAGCACAACAAAGGAAAACAAGGGGCAGGCTAAACACACACACACACATACCAGGTTCTCATTCTGAACACGGCTCTGAAGCCATCCCCAAGCCTGGCTCGCCCTGCGCTCCCTCCCTCCAAGCCTCATGCCTGCGCTGCCTCAGTGAGGGTGGGGAGGCTGCACGGAGCCCAGCGGAGAGTAAAGGTGTTTGTCACCCTACTCAGTTTCCTCTCTGACACATCTCTCCCCACTTCTAACAGAACCTTGACACTAAATATAGATGCAATCATGAAAGAAGTAGCATAGGGGCTGCCACTGGCACCGGGTAGATGCCTGTCCCTGATCTACTTCCAACCTCATTTGTCCTTCCTTGCCTCCTCCCATCACTAATATTCTTCCCAGAATTTCACAGATGTTTTCTTATCATGCTACTGAGTGGTTATTTTTCAAGTGGTTTCTTAGAGCAGATGTTTTATGGGCAAGTGCTCTTTAGTCTTCTGTTGACATTATTTTTCTTTCAAAAAAGCACACTGCTGTGCTACTTAGAAAAAAGAAAAAAAAATAGAACTTCAAATAAACAAACAAATCATTGGTGTTTTTAAATACCTACATATATTACAAAACATCCCCGATCAGTGTGGATACTGCAGTTTTTGTAGCATACTTCCCAGAACAGTTCTTCCCAAATGCCTCTTGCTCCAAAAGCTCTAGCCCCCTACCTTGATGCAGGACAATTCCATTGCATGACAAATAAAATGTTATGGTGAGCACACATATACCCTTCAGACATACGCTTTTTTTATGGCTGTGCTCTGTTATTTGCTTTATCAAAAGAAGTCCCCAAATAAAACATGCCTCATTTGGTTTTATGACAGCAAGTGAATTAATTTGCAGTTAGTGAATCTTGCCTCTTCTCCCTCCACAGAGTTTATATATTGGGGCTCGGTCTTTGCTGAAGGTGATGTTTGTTCTTTTATTTAGACCTACCATCTTCTATTCCATTTTTAATCCAGCATTTCATTCGAGTTACTCATGCAGGTATATGCAGTAGCTACAATTGTGCTCCAGTTTTCACATGGCGTTTGGAGGTTCTGCACTTACACCCCACTGGTTCTCATGTCAACACTTCAAAATTAATGAGAAAGAACTCATTGGAGGCTAGATTTCAAAAAGAAATGTGCAATAAAGTAGTCATGTGGAAATAAAACTGGGTTGGAGGCACTATCTGGGTGGAGAAAATAAACAAATGTAATATGAGTTTGGGAGTTTCAGCCAGCAACCAGGTTTCTCGGCTGGTCTAAACTGAAATTGCTCCGTGAATTAAAACTTGATTTCTTGGGAACTGTGCCAGCTAAAACCAGCTGAAGAGCTAGCCCACAGCCTTTAGCTTTGAGAAATTCTGCACAACCCAGAATATGCCCTTGCTGCAGACGGCCTTCAAGAATGAGTAATAAAATAGAAAATCTTTACCCAAGTCACCTCATGCCTCTGTTCCAACTGGTCTTCCTATACAAGTTGTTTAATAATCAATACTTAGAGTGTCTGATTCATCCTCATCCTCTTTTGTGCCAGTGAAACCATTGGATCTGAACCAGCAAAAACCCAGAACCACATAGTGCTGAATTAGGCCCACGGATTTTGAAAGGATTGATTACCTAATGCTTTTTCAGCTCTTGTTAGTATAAAACACCAAGTGTTATTACTACTTTGAGAGACTTCTTAAACTTTCAGAAACTTAGAATTTGGGGTGTGTGTGTGTGGGGGGGGGGAACTATAGTTTCATAATGATGAATAATTAGGGAATAAGTTTTCAGGACATGCTCTCTACTGGGTAACCTTCTCTGGTTTTCTCAGACTTCTGCTCTGAAATGTAGCTTCAGTGCTGAACACAACAGTTTAGGAAAAAGGGAACCAGCATTTTCTGTTTACAGTCTGTCTCCCCTCAGCCTAATATCACTCCTTTTGCATAGTCCTACACACCACCAAAACATCTGGGGTGGCGGCCTGTGCCAGAACTCACACCAAGATGTCCAACTGGTCAGATGTCCCGAAGGATAGGTCATATGCCTCATATCATACGTGTCTCCATCCCACTAATAGCTTTGTCACACCAGGAAAAACACAAGAGCCCAAAGACTTAAAAAACACACTAAAAAAACCACAAAAGATGAGACAGAAGGATATAAGCAGTTTGGAAGCTGAGATAAAGAAAGAAAGAGAAGGTAAATATAGTAAACAAGTGCGTGTGAGCATGTGTGTGTGTGTGTGTGCGCGTACTTACACATAGATATAAAAATATATAAATATAAATATATACATATATATAAAATGTATAAAATGGCTGAACAATTTCAAGAGTGAGCACTGAATATTACCAGAAAGAATAAGAGAAATGAAGTAGCTGACTTTGAAAGAAGTGGAAACTCCTTTCGATTGGATTTCTACTGAAAGAAGTGGAAACTCCTTTCGATTGGATTTCTACTAACTGTGGGAAAGCTACTAGGGGGAAAGTGGGAAATGTTTAAGCAATTGTTGGAAAGAGTGCAATTGAAATTCTTCCCACTTCAATCTAAACAGGGAAAAGTGCAACACAGGCCATTGTGGTTAGGTAAGGAATGAAATGCAAAGAGTTTTACAAGCAGAGAGCTGAAAGCTTTTAAAAAAGATAAACAAATCTAGTGCAGAGGATTTGGAGGCACTGTATGTAAAAATAAGCAGAAGTAAGTTAAAGGATCAAATTAAAGGAGCAAATGGAATTACTGAATGCTAAACTACATAAATATTTCAACTGACAACAATGGACTCTTTAGATATATTCACGTCAAGGAAAAAGGAAAATATAATAGTGCTCTCCTAAAAACGCACAAAAAAATGAGAAACAGGGACAACGGAAATGATCTAATAATAATATAGGGAAAGAAGGGAAAAGTGAGGATTATATTACCATTCTTGATTTAGAGCCCGGTCCTACAAGGAACCGAAATGTGTCTCTACTGTTCAGTGACAGATGTTCATCTGTACCAGGCGGAGGCAAAGACAGAAACGGAAGGAAAGTGCGCGCCACTTTGACCTTTTCTCTCACTTCAGACTCTAGGACTAGTTCAGGCTGCTGTGCAGTTTAGAGGCATGAAGCTCCTGTAAACTTCACCTGGCTGCAGTGATCCTGAGGGCATCCCTGTGAATCACTGGGAGTCAGCCGTTTTCCAAATACTTGCTAAATATAGCCCTAGGTTGATGCTTGAGAGCAGGGCTGCTATAAAGCCATTGTGACAACTTTTGTCACCTTTTACTTTAGGGAAATCCCAGGCAGCTCAGCAACACTTACATTAACTTCCTATCTATTTTGTTTAAACCTTATGTCCCTGAAAGGAAAAAATGGATATTTTAAGACAGTATTAAATCTCAGTATAGCATAAAAAAACTGAGAGCACTATGAATGACTTTCAAATAGTCAGTGACCTAAAATTTTTGGACCTGGAAGACTTGTGTGCCTAGCACTGCTCACTTCTATCATATGGACCTATAAACACAGGTTCTTAGGGCATGCAGAGGAGGATTTACAGAAGGAGTCAGCTACGAAAGCAATATCCCCCTTCGCTTTACTGTATGTTCATGTTGTTTGATGGAGAGGCCTCTGCATTGCACTGCTATGGATATACTAGCACTGTTCTTTTGAGCTCCCTCTCCCCATCTGGCTCCACACCTGTTATATGTTAAGCTTATTTTCAATGAAGAAGAAAAACATTTAAGATGACCTAATAGATGTATACAAAATAATGAAGGAAGTGATAATGATGCACATGCTAAAACATCCTCCTATCCAAGAGGCTCAACAACCATGAAATATGGCAGAAGCATTCTAAACATAAACATGAATAAAATACAGGAAGAACCTTTTTCACAAAGAAAAATAAACACCTCGAAGAAGTGGTCACACTGGGCAATAAAAAAAATTGCAATAGTGATTTAAGTATTCTCATACAGCAAATGGATACATAAAAAGTTGGAAAGCAGGAACAAGATAAATATAACAACGAAACAGAAAGAAGACACTTGGATATGTCCAAGTGCAGGCTACATATGGAATAAAAGTAATTGTAAAAGAGTGACTGTTTATTATTATTAGAGTTATCATTATTTATTTGTTTGAAGCCAAAAG
This sequence comes from Rhea pennata, assembly GCF_028389875.1. Lineage (NCBI taxonomy): Eukaryota > Metazoa > Chordata > Aves > Rheiformes > Rheidae > Rhea > Rhea pennata. The sequence goes on along the minus strand of NC_084665.1, from coordinate 23,193,114 downwards.
TCTACAAAGCCAAAGCCATATACCTACAGTGTAATTAAAGTACATACTTGCTTGCAAGGTTCACAAGAACAAATCTTGACTTCTTACTTTGGGCTATCACTGCTCAAGCTGTTAGCAGTGACATAGCAGGTAGGACTACTCATGAAGGATGTTAACTTTCCAGAGTTAAGCCCATTGTTATTAACTCTATTTTTTGACTTGAAGAAGGGTCCTCGCCTTTCAAATCAATTTACTCTATTTAAAGTTAGATCTGAACCTGAACTCCAAATCTAAAACCATAAAGGTCTGGAACTGTCCCTAAATTTAACACTTCGCTCCTTCTCTGCACCAGATCTTCATCAGCTTTATTGGTGCCACATTAATTTATGCCTGCTGAGTATTTGTTCCTATATGTTTATTTCCTAAAGACTGAGCTGAAAAATACATATATCCAATACTCACGCATGTTTTGACACAGGCTTTGAAAGTGGTGTTAAACTTACCACATTGTTAAAAATAGGGAAGTAGAATTCAGTCTCTTCTTCAAGGGCTCTACTTTCTCTCAATTCTGCTAATTCTTGCCCTAAGGCACCGCGCTCACATGTTCATATGCTACACATATGCACGGTGGATGACGACCGTCTGTTGAAATACAAGGCTGCTATCAGCCCAAGTTTCTCTTTTCAGTCCTCGCAAGATGTTGTTCTTGACAGACTGACTTGGTGCAAGAAGCAGCACGGTTTCGCTATCGCTTTGCCTGGATGATTGTTGATTATTGGCCTTGAGGGATGTGGGGGCTCTGTGATGGGCTTAGTCCGGAGTGTGTTGAAGCTCCCACCTCACTTCCCAGAACCAATCCACCAGAGAGCAGGGAGGGCTCTCACTCCCCACTGCCCTTTGCTGCCTTGGGAAACAGCCACCTAGAAGCTGTATCTCATTACCAGCCCCTAGACAGTGCTGAATCATGTTAGCATACAATGATTAATTCAATGAATTTCGCACGCAGGAAAGAAATGTATCAAAATTGCATTATTCCAGTGAAAACACCTGGATACCCTTAGGAAATAAATATAACAACTCTATTATTGAGAAAAAGAATTGCTAGGAATTTTAAAAGGGGGAAATAATTTGAAGTCATAGCTTTTATATATCAGAACCAGCTTCATAAAACATAACCTTTTGAAGTGTTATCAAATATTCTGACACAAGGATGACACATAAAGTACACGTTTCCTGTTCTGCTAAAATATTAGGGCAGGAGTTTGTTCATTGAACAAATAGATTTTGTTTTAAAATTGAAAGCTTTGATAAATATTTCTTTCTATGATGGCATAGAATAAAATTATATCAGAAAGAATAATGTCTCATAAATTAGATCAAATCTGCAATTCTGATTCACAATAAATAATGTCTATCTCCTCCTTCCTCTCCCAGCTATTTGACAAAAGAAGAGGTTGAAGAATTGGGGCCTCACTCAGTTTTCTTGCTCCTCTTTTAATAAACATAGTACTATTGGCAGCTTCAATAAAGTCCATAAACCTCATCCTTGTATACCAAGATTGAAAGGTACTAGCCAAATTCACAATTCAAGCTGCCTAAACCAGTAATTCTTTTACATCATTATCACAAAGGCTCTAATACTGAACTACTTCAACTGATTGAAAGTCTCACAGTGGCTTAGATTCTTGAAGCCTTTGTAAAATTGAAGTTCATATTTACAAATGGTCTTTTCCACTCCGCAAAGAATCAGCAAAAAGCCTTGCCTTAACAGTTCCATTTCGCATTTCAAATAAATAGGCCACATAGAATGGCAGTGACCAGGATAGAACGGGGCAGAAAAGAATTTCACCTCATTTTGGATTTTGTTTGTTGTTTTAATTAAACAGAGTAAAACTCTGCATTCCTAAGCATTGGCACTACACACAGAACAATGTCATGTATTTTGAGATTCCAACTATATTATCTCTCAATTCCATTTGAGGACAATAAGGCGTAAAATCAGTACTCCGAGCTAATCAGATTGGCAGGGAGTGTTTCCAGTACTTTTCCAAGGAAATCTCTTGTGGTCTATTCTACTCATAAATATTCTAAATCTGTAATTTCGGTATTCAGTAAGCAGAGCTAAGACCACAGATGATCTTCCAGAACAAAAGAAAAGGAATGTGAGAATATGACAAAGGTATTTATTTTTCACTTCCACTGCTACAAAGTCCTATCTTCCTAACCCTACTGCTTAAAACACCAGTTTAAATGAGATTCAACAGACTAAGTCATAAGCTTTCTGCAACTTTGCCCCAGCTTGCAAAATCCTTTTCTTTATTCACTTCTCTGAACTATTTTTTCAATTTACTGGTGTGATAAGAACATCTTGTAATTCAAGGACCCCTTTTCTATACTCTTAGGACTAACCCTTTTTAGTAAAAAAACAAGGTTTCAAAACTTGTACTGTTTCCATAAATGAAATATGAGAACAATTTGCAGATATAATCACCATATGGGTACATACAAAGTACCTGATCAGATCCTGAGTTGCATCAGTCTTGCCTAGGCAACTGTACCTATGTATACAGATGACACAGGCATGTACCATGTTATGGATCTGGGACTCTTCCTCTGTATTTAAATAGCAAAACATGTAACATAAAAGACAGAGGGTTTAGCTTGGTTGGTTAGAGCATGGTGCTGCTAATGTCAAGGTCGTGGGTTCAATCCCTGTATGGGGCTATGCTGAGGGTTGGACTAGAGGATCTCCAGAGATCCCTTCCAACCTTCCCATTCTGTGATTAGCATCTGAAAATCTTACAGATGCAAACTGCTGCTGAGCACTTTTAAACTGCTATTTGCTTAAGATCTGAGTCCAACAATTTTGTATGAAAATCTGCAATGTAGATTGACCCAGAATCCCAAACTAATTTTTCCATTATAGAAAAGGACTATGACAGAAATATCTTACCTGACCCTAAACTTTTAACTTAAACAGAGCTTAGACAGTAGCCACTTTTGTTTCCAAAACATCTCTACTTAATAAATAAGCTGCTGTGAAAAAACTTCACCCCAGGTTCCTCTTGGTCCTTTTCTTAAAAAAGAGGTATTTTTCTTCCTGACCTCTTTGCTAGCAAAGACAGATAGATTGTGTGCAGAGTTTATTACAAGATCGATCAAGATAATTGAGGTATAATTTTCTCAGCTATTTCTGTCATCATTTTTAAAGGCAGAGATGATTATGTTTCTTTTTCACCCATCTGGGAAAATGTGTTCTCATGTAATTTGAACAGTTCTGCAAGGATGTGAGACCATCTTTTTGGATGTAGCTAATAGCTCTGCCATTAGGCCGTCCTCTCTTGAGACTTCATTTTTCGTATTAATAATTGTCAACACTATCTCTTTTTCAGAAACAACCAACCACACCTAAGACTTCTCTTCCTCTGTGTTTGGCATACTACAACCACTTTTAAACCTGAAATGTAGCTTTTGGTTATGAAGTTCCTTAAAGATTCACTTGCTCCTTATGAAAAACTTCAGAGATAATCCTATTTCTGTATTACATATTTTTAAGAGTGATTACTGAACATTTGCATGAAAGTAAATTTTATTTTTTTCAGGCTACCTCAAAATTAAACTCCAAGTTCCGTATCTTTGCAGGAGTGACCATACACAAAGTTCTCTTCTCACTTGGTCAATTTTCCAGTGCCGTAATTTCAGTGAATTGCTCTTAATTGCATCTAACATTTGGGAAGAACTTTGCTTTGTTACTTTTCATTCTGTCCGTTTTTTCCCCTCTGCTCTATTCTGTTTTGGAAACTGTGGTATCAGTTACCATAAGAAGCATCCTTGTTCTGAAATACAATTCCTTTGATGAAATATTAGATAATTTTCTGGATCTGTTATGATGACTCTCTGTGCTACTGTGATCACTAATAATTTAATCTATTTCAGCCACAAGTTTTCTCAGGCATTTGTAAGAGCCAACTTCAGTCTCTAACACTTGAAAAGGTTAAGATTTCAAGACAAAGTTTTGGGCTCTTCTCAATATTGTTAAAACCAAGACACAAAAAAGGTTAACAATATATGCATGAGTGCATATTATTGCGCATATAGTTTGTATTAGTGTTTGAACCCTGACTTTGTTATTTTTCTGTAACTGGCAGGGATAAAACATTCCTACTGGATATAAAATCAGTGGTTTCCAAGTGTGTTTGTGACATAAGCATATTCGAGTTTCAGGCAGGGATAATTCACATTAAACATTATTTGCATTGTATATACACAGTACATTTGATGTACATTGTACACCAAATCCAGTTATTTTCTAAACATCATCAAACATAACTGCTTTCTATACATTTGACTTAGAAAAATAATAATAATATTATACTGCTTCAACTTACTCTTTGACAAAAGATTCTCTTTCTACTACCAAAACAAAGCATTTGAACCAAATTGCTTCAGGAAAATAGTTACAAAACCTAAAAAAAAAAATCAAATTTAAAAGTAAGCTTTGGAAATTTGGATCATAACAGTGTTTTTTAGTTAGTTAAGCAGGACTTTTTTCAGGGCTGTCAAAATCTCTTTTAAAATGAACTATAAATTATTCACTATCTGCAAAGTTCAAAGCATTCAACATTTTACCTAGGAGTCTGATCTGATTGGCAGCAAAATAAATATGATGGGTGGTCTGTTTAAGGCACCTGTCCAAGTCCAATCACATTACATTTTTATAGTATCAACATTTGAAAACACTATAGCTGTTGCATCAACAAAAGTGCACGGGAATACTTCCAAAGCAGATGGCAACTAGCACATCACAAAAACATGCAGATTCATGAGCCAATTTCTATAGCTAAACAGTATCTACCACAGAGCAAAGGAAAGAATAATTAGCATATTCAAACTTTCAGAACTTCCCAACATCACATGGTTTACGCTAGAGACTATGAAGAGTAACTGCTCTCATATAACCCTGGCTTTCATTTGTACACGATCAGTTTATAGAAGGGTTTATTCAACTAAGTAATTTACTTTGAATCTGAAAGCATATTCAATTCATTTAGCCAATATTGGCTAAATTTAGTGTAACAGAAAGCATATAAATCCAGGCAAAGATCTTCTTACCCCAAACACTTAGGTATTTTGGTCTCTGCTTTTTTACAAGGATGTGGATCTAATGTCATTAACTTACCGAATTTTATTGTAATTCACAGATTTCTAATGATGATGCTGATATTAAAGATATAGGTGCAACTGGGAAAAAACAACTTTGTTGTCACAGAGCCATCAGACACCAGCTGTGAGAGTTTAGAGGTCCAGACTACATTTGTATTAGACCTCTGAAAGACATCATTTTCAATGATCTGCAAATAATGGTACGGCCATGACCTGGAACAACAACAACAACAACAACAAAATGAGAGTAGAAACTTAGAGTATGATTAATCTCACCTAACTTTAGACATCAAGACTTCAGATGGGTATAACCGAGCTAATCATCATAAGCACCCTCTCTAGTCCACAGAGAAGACCCACTGACTGTATTGACTGTAAAGAAGGCCAGTGTTACTGACTCAGAAATAGGTATCTACAACCCTAAATTTCAATTAAACAAATCAATAAGGAACAACCACAGATTTTATTATCCTTAGCACTTGGAGAAAAAACAGTACCACCAGAACTTGTTATCGCAGAATAGAGAACTACTCTTACGGCATATAATCCTCTTAAGAAAAATAAATAAAATATAACATATACGTATTGGCTTTACATTCAAACATGAATTTTTATGTAGAAAAAAATGTATTGTATGTCCTTACATCATATCTCATCTATGATGAAAAAGATACACCACAGTTTTATCTTAAGACATCACAAGCCTTATCTTAAAAGCTTGGGGTATGTTATTGCACCATTCAACTTAGGTCAATATTATATATATAAATATATGTATATACACACACACACACATATATTGAACACTCTTGGCTAGAAGAGTTTTCTCTACTAACATTAAAATAATTTTAAATACAATACATTCCATTTAAAGAAATGGTGTTTCCATTAGCCCGCTGTCTAAAAGTGGAATTATGTATCTTTAGAATACCTTGAGATTACCAGAGTTCCAAAGGTCATGGTGGTTGATCTTGTCAAATAATCACAAAATTGCCTGGAAATGTGAATGACAGACTCATTCTCCCAAATGAAATGCCACAATTTTAGACCAACATAAACTTGTCAGAATTATGCTTCTATTAGTTTCACACCAGGGTATGGTGCTTTATGATTGAGCAGCTGAGCTAATAAGCTTTGAAAAATGAAAAATACTGCTTTATGGCATCATGTAAATTGGCAAACAAAAAATGCTTATACCTACACCCTCAATTTTGATAAATAAATGCCAAAATGTGGAAGCCATGAGAATATAGTCCCAGTGGTATGAAAGCTAGAAGAAAGCAACAAAAAGGCCTATGAAGGAATTCTATATTCTGCCTATTTCCTGTGATGACACAAATTTGGACATTTTACCTGCTCAGGCTCAGAACAAGCAAATTTAACAAAACATTGTCAGGAAACAGTGAAAATATGAACACAACATTTTCCACTTACAGACTGAAAATGTGATTTCTGTCATTACAGTGTTCTAATGTGATTATAAAGTTATGAGTCCAAAAGACTTTTCTTGGTTTCAACTTATGTTGGGTAAACTAGAGGGAGTTATTTCAGATTGATAGGAATATAGCCAAAATCATACTTTAGCATTAAGAAAGCAAATTTGGATTTTGTTGTGACTGCATAAAGTTTTGCCAATATATTTATGTAAGTAAAGCCCTCTTTTGGACAACCGATTTATACTGGCAAAAGAACTCCATGTTAACATGAGATATTTTGACTGGATAGATTGCACTCCTATGGAGAAAATGAGATAGCTTGTCAGCCTAACTATATTATCTGAGACTGGCATGTTTAACCATCCCAACTCAAATACACATACTTGCAGAACTAGGCAGCATGGATGTATGCACACTCATTTATTAACTCCAGTAACCTCACCAAACTGCTCCTGTTATTCTCAAGAATTCTTAATTCATAAACCAGAACTAAAAAAAAATGGGTCAAAATTAGGAGAATAATAATAAAAAAATTTGGTGGGCAGCTACTGTATTTCTGAAATTTAGGGTTCATGTTTTCAAAGTTTTTTCCTCAGTTCAAGAGTGGTTATGTCCTTATAAAGGAATGAGAGCTAGAGATTCTTATTTAGTAGCATATATGCCAGACCATAAATCCTCAAGAAAAATATTACAGCAAACAATAAAATTAAAAGGCATAACAAACTTGCCAGATACATAGTTTAAACTAAAAGGAGGATCCTTGATTCTGCAACCTGAACTTTTGCTGAAGATTCAAATAGTATTGTGGTTCCAGTACCGACATTCTCCCATAGGTGAAGCGCTAACAGAGCCAAACCCTCACATAGCATTTCAAGCTTCCTCAAGAGATATTGCACCCGCATTTCCTGACTCCAGGGTGGGTTCACCATCCAGGGTCAGCATTTTTGAGCTACCGTCTGATATACATACAAAGCAGCTCTGCTAGCGACTGTCAGGTCGGTGTGAAACTAGTCATAGAGTTGGCAGCCTAGCTCCAATCTCTAACATCTTAAAAACAGACACCACCAATCCACGTATCAATAGACAATAGCTTCGCTATTTGCTGAGAGTATTGCTAACGTGCTTTTAGTAAGCCCAGAGCACGTCAGATTCCTTAGGGGATTTGGTTGAGGAACATCCTTTCAGGCTTGAGCAGGCTATAAGCCGAACAGCACAAGCCAAGGAGTTTGCCTGGGAGATGACTGCAGATGCAGCAGCTGAATGGGTGTCCAAATGACTCAGAAGCAGCAAACCAGCTGCAGAGCACAAGCAGGAGAAACACTCAGGCACTAGTAACGTAGCCAAGCCTGGATTACATTTGCCTGGGTGTTGGCTCGCTGCAGACTGAGATTTCTAAAGAAGGGAACTGCCTCCTGGTGTCCCTGGGACCCTGCCCTCATTTGTTTTCAAACAAATGGGATGGCATGCAGCAAGCATCTGGCTTCTATTCACACAATTATCTCACAAGACCCTATGCAGCGACTACCACTTGGGCCAAAAAGAACAGGATTTGTGTGTTTATCATTTGTTTACTTTGGTGTGGTAACCAAAAGTATTAGGTAAAGATCCCATTGTGCCGAACAGTATTCAGATGCAGAACACAATCCTCTTTGAGGACTGATTTTCTCAACCAAACTGTATGCTAAATTTTATCTCCGATGCATGATCTAAGGGCCGTAGCCTAGTTAGGGAGCTTTCTTTCTAGGAAGGAGCAGAAGTAGGCACCTGAATACACTTCTCTCTGGACACAAAAATTGGCTTTTCAAGATCTATATATTTCAAACACTAACCATTTGCTAAAAAAACAGTTTTTAATGAAAGTATCAATGCAAATACATTTTCTCATTTGGCTTGGTGAGTGCATGAATAGTGTGATACATGGGCCACTAAACTGTGCACTGGATTAGCAACACTACAGCACTTCCTACCTGCACTGCTGCAGTTTCGCAGAGAACTGTTTAGAAGGACTTTCTAGAATAAACTTGACCTAGATGGAAACTGAAAAAGGAGACTAGAAATTAAAATATCTCATGTAAATTGGACTTCCTATGAATGAAATTGTCTGTGAACCTGTTCTGAGGATAATTGCTTATGGGAAAGTCAAATAAATTGAGCATTTAATTTCAGTGCCATCTATGATGAAGAAAGCGAGTATATAGTAACTATTATTCAAGCAACAGAGACTAGATATTAATGATATGATCTTCTGATAATGGTGCTGATGGTGTTACAACAGTGAGGAAGAAATAAAGAGGGAATGTGGAAAGAGCCAAACACTTGCCTTTTTTGTTTCTATACCAAAACCCATGCTTCTATCAAAACCACCTAATCATAAAAATAATCGATTAGAAATCAGATACCATTCTTCATAATAATCTACAAAGCTCTGTGGCATAACTCACCTATTAAAATAAACTTGTAAATGAACATACAGTAACTAAAAAATGTATTTTTCAATGTGGGGTGCAAGGGCCTTAGTTCTGCAGTGCTTCTGTTAAATATGTACATAAACCTAGACATAAAAATTTCTCTTTAACATACTGTTTTGAGCTAAAGTTAATTTTAAAGCGCAAAGGCATTTTAAATGACAAAAATATCAAAACAGTTGCAAGCAAATTAAACTTTTCTGCTTTCTTCTGAATAGAGTCCATGTGAGAGAAAGGAGGTAGAACAGAGAGCAGTATGAGCAACGACTTACACAAGGAACAAAACGGAGCTCACAGTTAACATTTACTTTCCTTAGAAAATTTAGATGTGGCCACACATTTACCTTTCCATATTTATTTTGTATTTAAGTCAAAATTTAATCCATTTATTTCATTAAGCCTAGTAAAAAAAAAAATTAAAAAGAAGTAACTGCAACAGAATACATGATTTTAATGGTGTGGGAAAACATTTTATTGACACTGTGAAATATAATAAATTCCTTTTGGAGATGTTAGATGTTACCAGTGAAAGACTTGTAAAAAACCATAAGCATCAAAATTTAAGCATATGTTAGTTTAACAAAATTTGCAAGCTATTTTCACATTGCCTATAATTTCCTAGAGTTATTAGCATATTGTTAACTCATTCAGGACAGTCTTTTCAACTAGTAAGGCTAGGTTTCTGCAGCAGATGTGATTTTTGTGAATTTCATGGGTTACTTCTGTCTGAATATAAGAGGCATCACACCTCTGGCACAGAGGTGTAGTTACAGCCCTTTTCTAGTTTTTAATCCTCCCTCCTTTCCCTCCCTCTTAGGATAGAACACAAAACTGGCAGGGGAAGGGAATCTGTTGTGTTTCTAACAAGAGAAAACTCCCCAAAACGAAAGAATCATCTCCTGGCCATTTCTGAGCACTTAATTCACTCCTATCATATATTTTTTTATTATTAAAAGAAAAAAACACATAAAAAGATTTTCCTCTTGTATAAACAAGTTATTAAAGTGAATTAATTGTCAGTAGAACTGTAACTCAGTTCTTTTTCATTTATTTGTGTTCACTGCAGAGTGCCTATTTTCTCTTAAGTTTCTATGCTGTTGGTTCTTTTGGTTTTAACTTTTGAAAAAGACTAGCCTTCTCCCTGAAGCATCAGAGTCCTTTCCATTCAGTGAAAAACAAAGATACTGCTTTGCTTGTTTTCTAATGGAAAGGAAAAAATAAATGTTATGCCTTGGCTGTTTGTCTTTAAACACAAGACACAAAATCCCCCAAACCTAAAGTACTGTTTGTGCATCATTTGATTGTTTTGCTCCCAGCATCAAGCTTTATTTGTTGGCACAGATAAATTTTGTACCTCCAAGCTCAAAATTCAGAGAGGCAGGGAATAGCAAACTATGGTCTGAGGGTGGTTTGTTGCCATAACTGTGCAGAAGTTTATCCAAAGCTGCACAGCAGTGTTGGATTTTTGTTTGGTCATCCTTCACATACAATAGTTCTAGCAAAATTAAACTGCTCATAAAAGACAGCAAGATAAATTAAATGATTACAAATAAGTATGATTAAATGGGTGACTGTCCTATCATCAAGATTAAATTGTCCAGCTAAACTGATTTTAAAAAAAGAGCCTTGATGTCTCTCATGCTACAATTATTTCTCTAGACTGAAAGTCGAACAAAAAGTAAGATATTTCTCAGGTATTATGTACAGGCAATACTAACATGTGCATGGTGACCACTACTTTGCCGAGATTTTGTGTTCTTCAGCTGGGCAACTGTGATCATAAGAAGTTTTGGACGTATCCTTCATTTCTCCCCACCATGCAATTTTCTCATTTTCCATGACTATCGGACTTTTTTCCTTGCATTTTCTTGATGGATCAGCTGCAGAATGCTTCTAGGTATATCATAAAGACAGCTGCATACCTTTTGAAGAGGCAATATAACATGCTGCTTTGTCATTTTAAGTTTAACTGGTGCTCTAGGATTTGATAGCCTAAATATATAGGAAAATAGTAGTCAGGACAGTAATTTAAACAGAAATACAAGCACAGCATGCTCTTCATATTACACACATACTGATGTTTCATCTATTGAACCCACAAGCCATTCTTAAGGTAATAACAGCTACCTCAAGAGGCTAAAGTTTCATTACATTTTTAAGGACTAACAGGTGTGCCCCTATGGCTTGCCAAAATACTTCATGACGAACTGCAAAACTAATCTGCAAACTTGTTATTCACCTCCTGGATCACACTGCACCTGGCTAGTGAAATGGCAATACTGGACTTTATGCTTGGTCATCTTTATTCAAATGTTGCAGACCTCAAACCACCAGGGCAGGCGATTAATCTACACATCACTGGAGAGAAGTCTTAAGACCTTGATGGATGTGTGTATGTTACATAGAAGTGAAAAAGAAAACTCCTGCTCCTTACCCCTCTATAGCAGTTCAGTAAAGGCTACCACAAATATCAAATAGTTGCACTCAGATTAAGGTCAGACAAGCTTTCAAATGTCTATTGGACGTTTTTTAGTTCACTCTATCTAGGCCTTTCACTTTCTGAAATGCCTAAAAGATCCCACCAAAGAGTCCCTTACCACCTTAGTTCATTTGCCAACTAGCCTTTATTCTTGAAAATATGCACCTGGCGATACTGCAGCCAAATTGTATTTCCAGACCTACGTAGCTACATGAAAGGGACAATTCCCTTTTTACTGTTTGCTCCCCAGTTTGCCTACCATACGGCATTTCTAAATACAAAGATATACAGTATTTTCTATAAATAGATTATACTAACAAAGGCATGGAATTAAAAGTGAAAACTTCTGATCAGTTATAACTAGGAAAACCTGGCAAAAGTTTCATTCATTCTAGTAAAAAAGGCAATTTACAGAAATTTAATTCTAAATCTATGACACAATTATGTTTGGTAAGTTAAAGAAGTAACAAAACAGTGGTAATAAAATAGTAACAGCTCTTTTGGGGAGGGAGGACGAGAGATTTTGTTCTCCTCCTCGCTCATCTTTGTTCCAAATCAACAGGAGAGGTGACTGTGTTCATCTTTGTGACCAGTTACATAATAGGTAACTTATTGTTTAGTGTGAGTTTGGAAACGTCCCAAGGAGCTGGTATTCAGGAGAGTGTCAGCAGCAAGGTATGATTTGGATTTATTTTTAAGGAAATGTGAAAGATGCAGCGGTGCTTCTCGGGGCTCAGTGAGCCTCCTCCTACCTCTTGGCTCTTGGAAGTGGCTTCCAGTGGTCTGGAAAAGGCACTTAGCTGCTCTTCACCACCAAAGCGCTTCACAAAACAAAATAACGTGGCATGCTCCCTCCTCAAAAAGACGAACAGCAGACGCTGCTGGGGTAGCTGAGCACCTCTTCCCGCACCCGCACGGGACGTGATGAGGCTTTGCCTCCTTGGGGCTCGCACACAACCCAGAACTGGGAGCTCTTGCTGCGGCTGTGGTGAGGCCAATGCAAACTAAACTGAGGGAAATCGCTAACAGAAGTTATTTTCAACATTAGGCCCTCAGCCTTCTCGGGCCCAACCACAATCACAGAGCCACACGACAGCTGTTGCTGCAAAGCCTGGATGTCACTGAAAAGTGAGAAAAGTTGATTGCAGGTATTAAATCCTGCACCTGCCATTGTGGCTTTAGCCCATAATTTACTCCTCTTAAAAAAAGTCTCTGTTCTCCCTCTTGAAACATGTACGCATACGTATCGCGTTTAATTTTCCTCACGCAACTCCAGTGACACGCGTGGGCCGCAGCAGGCGCCTGCCCTGGATTTCGGCTCTCCGAAATCACAGCCCCCCTCCCCCGCGCACACACGTGCGGCCCCTCCTCCCCAGGCCGCGGGCCGGCGCCGGCTCCCTCCGGGGGCAGAGCGGGGCGGGGGGCCGGGCCCGCAGCGCGGCGGCAGCGCGGAGGCGGCGCCTCCTCGCAGCGCGGCCGAGCGGGAGCGAGCGCGAGCCCCGTCCCCGTCCCTCCCGCGGCGCCGGGCCCGCCTCTGCGCCGCGCCGGCGCCGTAGCGGGGCGGAGGAGAGCGGCGGACATGGCGGCGCCCGCGGCGCTGCAGCGGAGCGTGGTGGCCCCCGCGGGCCGGCACACCGCCTCCCTCATCTTCCTGCACGGCTCAGGTGCGCCCTGCCGCCGCGGCAGCGGGGGGCGGGACGGGGCTGAGGGGTCGCGACGGGGCTCGGCCGCCGCCGCCTCCCCCCTCCCGCCGGGTCTGCGGGCCCTGCCGGCCGCCCGGCCGGGCGCGCGCGCGCTGCCCCCCCCCGCCCCCGCGCACGCACGGCGCCTGCGCAGCGCCCTCAGGCCGCCGCGAGCCGGTCTGGACCGGTCGGGCCTGGCGCGGCGCGGCGCGGGCGGCGGGAGCGGCGCCGTGCGTGTGCCCCCGGCGGCGGCCGCGAGCTGCGGGCAGCGGTCGGGTCCGGCCCCCTCGCGCCTTTGCAGGGGAAAAAGAGAGAAAAAGAAACGCAGTTGGCTAAGGCAGTGTGTGTGTGTGTAGGTTGACCTCAGTGTGGGGGCTTTCTGTGTGCCTGAAGTTGGTCAGCGGGTTGTGTTGTGAAGGTGATGTCTTAACACCAGCCGAATTTCTTTGCCACGAGAACTGATGTGTTCGAAAACATTATCTTTTAATTCATTTTTTTTCCTTTTTTTAAGGGTAGTCGTATGTAGAGGATGCTATCCAAACATAAAATGACTAGTTTAAGCCATAATGTCTAGAATGAGATTGCGATCACCATTTCCTTAAAAAAAAAAAAAAAAATCTTAGGTAATAGTTCAAAAAGATTCCAGCTCTTGTCCAACCTTTACAGTTACCATATGCAAAAGCTGGTTAAATGCATCAGCAGTCTTGAGGGGAGAGTTTCCCCCTCCCCCCTTTCCTTAGAGGTTATTTTTAACTAGGTAGACTTTGTTATTTATCTGACCTAAAAAACAAACTAACTGAAACCCTGCATAGGTCTTGGTGAGATCCAGGCCTTGGGAATCTGTTCCACTTAGCTGTATATATATCCATATGTTGATGTGCTTCACTCCTTTCGTGCTTTTCCTTAGTTACCTTTGTAGCTGACACTTCTGGTTTAACAAATAGATATGTGCTTATTAAATTAATTTCATTTTTGTAGTCTAGTTTAACTTTGTTATTCCCCATTTTTTTAAGTTGGAAAAGAATAAAAATGAAGGAGAGTTGTTAAGATGTGTTCAGCCCTCTTGTTAACCCTAACGCTTTAATGCTTGGGGAAATACGTTCCTCTCATGTTGGAAGAATAAGGGAAGATTATGGTTAGAGGTTGATTCCACATGTGGTTTAAGTACTCTACAATTTTTCATTTTTGATATGATTTCACTCAGTATTTGCAATGGGGAAGTAGGAGCGTGCTTTTATTTGGTTTTGTTTAGCAATTCTGCAAAGCGGAATTAAAAGCAGAAGTAGCCACAGTTCTGTTGCTGTGGCCTGGCATATGAAAGTGAATTGGTACCTTTTACACACCACTTGTGAGGGAAAGTGGCAGTCAAATGGCTTCAGTCCATTTAGTTCATTATGCTTGTCTCAGATGAATTATAACAAGTGGAGAATGTAAATGCAAATTGGAATAGGAAAATGAGAGAGAATTCTCAGTGCTGTACATCTAGTTTTAGATAAAAGCTCTATGTGGTAGTTCATCAGGGAAGGCAAGTGGATCTAAGTGGACCTTAAATCTATAATAATTTTATAGACTAGATTACAGCTTTGCATGTATGCATGAAAAATAAGGAAATAAAATTTGGAAATTCAACTAAAATTTGAAAGCATTAAAGTTCATATTTTACTTTAAAAGGGGGGAAAAAAAGACAACAGTGCTGCCATTAGTTTATTTCAGGTTTGAAAACAGACTCAATACAGAATTGACTCTGCTTCTTTTGCCTTTTTTAGTATCATTCAGAAGAACAGATAATGCTAAAATCTACGAACAAACTGAAAGGCAAGCCTTTCTGAACGCTGTTGAGTTTTGTTTGGTGTTACTGTCTCTTCTCTTCCTCTTTTCCAAATTCTGTACTTACCAAATAGTAATTCATTATCTACGCATGCATATATGGGCAGAGTCCACAAAGCATTTGGACCATGGGGAGACTTGGCGTACTGGAGATCACAGTCAAATTTTCTTCTACTTAATGAGTGTTTTGCAAATTGTTCATTGATGAACTAGCTTCATTAACTGTAGGTGCTTCTGCTGATAATGGTAAAGCTTAAGAAATATAGGAATATCCCTTCTCCAATGTCTCCTGAAACATAATGAGTTCATAAAGACCCAAGTCTTCATCCTATATTTAGACAATTGACCTACCTAAGGGCCAGTCCCATGCAAGTGTTTAGTCAAAATAAAGTAAAAAAAGGGGGAGGGGGGAGGTTGTAGAGAGAAAAATGTATATTTGAGCCTCTTTAGGATATGTTGTTAATGGATTGACAGCAACTCTGAGGAAGTCCATGCATTCCAACAGTGTCTACTAAGAATCAGAGATGCATTTTGATTTCAGATCATGTTACTCACTTCAGCAAAGTGTATGTAGCAGTGTGACCAAAATGTGTTCTGAAGCATCTTTAACTTTGATTTTACTGTTTAACATAACACAGGATAAGAAGCATGGCATTTTGGGGATCCTATTGCTGATTTGTCACTTGAAGTATTTAGGTCAAACACAGAGAACTTCATGGTTATGCCATTTGTGCTTGACAGGAAAAATACGCTGTTTTGGGGTCCCTTTCGCGTTTCATTTGTTGTTCTGAAGGCATAATTAATTGTACATGCAAATCTCTGAATTTTCTTTGAATACTAAAGCAAGAAAAGACCTCTTCAGGTTGAGGAATTATCATTGCTGTAACAATAAATTAGTATGTTTATGTGCCTATGTTCAGATTAACCCAGGTAATATGACAGTAAGCCTGGGTTAAGACAGTAACGTTACTTGCAGTATGGACAGTTTATTAGAATAAAGTGAAATCTTAAGTCAAAATGACCAATTTGAGATAAAATAATATTGAAGACTGTTAACTGAAATTGGCAGTTTGAGTTGAGAGTAGTAAGGGAGCCTTGACTTCAAACAAAACTGAAGTCCTGTAGCAGAAGTGGCAGTAGTAAAGTTGTGGTTTGTTGAATCCCTGCAGAATTCGTGGGTTGAACTTCTCTGCAGGTTGTACTGCTGCCTGCTATAAACTGTATTTCTTGATGGTCAAGGTTACACAAGCCTGCAGCACTCCTTGTAAGAGTTTAACCTTGTAAGAGTTTAACTCTTAAAAGGGACTTCTGTGTGGATGGTGTTTGAACAGATGACTGTGAACTGATATTTGAAGATACTAGTGAAGCAAAGACAAGCTCAGAGGACAAGTGTCTGATGTATATATGCATGTTTGTCTATAAGCATCTGCGTAAGAAGTCATTCTACATATCTGTTCATAGCACTGAAGTTGACAGAATTTTTGGCTACAGATTGAGTTGATAAGACAAAAAACTCCCCACATTCCCACTCAGATCTGGACTGGTTTCCAAATGGAACTTGAAAAGATTTTGAGGAGGCTACTAGATACTGGAATCCAAACACATCTTGAATGCTTTTACAAGAAGTTTGGAGTATTTGACTGATACTTCGCTTGAAGCCCTTGTATAATAGCATAATTAAATGTGAAGATTCTTTTTATAGCTCTTGAGTGAGTTTAGAGGTAAGTTAATATAAAGTGATGTAGTAAAAAGTAATTTTCTTAAGGGGAATAGCATTTTTTTAACTCATTTTTGAAGTCTTCTCTCCTGTTTTTTGTTTATTGTTGTTACGAGCAAATAATGTAAGTTGCAAGTAAGAGGTGAAGCTTTGTGCTTGATAAAGTGGTGTTTCAGCTATTTGATGTACTGAATTTAAGCTTATACTGTGGGGAATCTTAAGGAGCCTGTTCCTTGGAAGCTTTGAGTACATCTTTATAGAAAAGGGAATTGAAGTTATCCTAGAAGGAATTTATTTTATCATTTTGCAGGATTAACTTTGTGGTTTATAAATAAAGTCAATCTAGTTTAAATATTTTTGACATTTTAAAATCTTCCTTCTAAGTGCACAGAATAACTCTTGCTATACTCTTCTGTGTGATGCAGGTGATACTGGCCAAGGAGCAAGAACATGGATAAAACAAATTTTGAATCAAGACATGGCTTTCCAACATATAAAAGTAATTTACCCCACAGCTCCTGCCAGGTATTGTTTAGTATATTTTAGCAGTAAGATTATGTTACTTTATTCCAGTGCTGTAAAATACACCTGTGAATGTTGGCATAGAGATTATGACATTTCCTTGTTCTTTCTCAGTGTATATACTTTTTGGCAAAACTAGAGTTGAGCAGTGCTTTGCTGCCCTGGGACTATGATTCTAAATGGATAAGATTTCCTGTAAGTCACAGTTTCTAATTCACATTCAAAGATTGCCCTCATATTCTTTCTCTCCATCTACCTGTTGTAAATAAGTTATGCCTAGGTGTCTTGTAACAGTGTTACAAAGCCATATTCTGGATTACCATTTCATCTGTAATAACTTTGTAAATTAACCAATTAAATTTTTTTGTTGTATTTAATTCCAGGCTTCAGTTGTGATAGGTAGTCAGTCTTTGTGACAGGGAGGATGTGAACCACAAGAAAGGATGTGAACCACAAGAAAGGCCTTTAACTGTTGCAAAAAGGACTGGGAATTAAAATTACATGTTTCTTTTTCTTTTAGTTTAAATCCTGACACAGTTGTTCCAAAGAGACTTAAACTAGACTGTCTCATCCCAGAAGGTTATAGGCACAGATCTAGTTAAGTGACACTTTCTGTTCAGTGGTATACTGGAAATAGAGATAAAAATACTTACCCTTAGGAATTTGAAATTGAATGAGGTCAAAGCTTAAAGGCAAAGTTTAGGCACCTGTATCCTCCATATTTGGCTATCTAAAGACATGGCCTTTTATTTCATAGATGTTTAATTTTTCTTAATAACACATAATTTTTTAAAAAGTTGTCTGTAGTTCCAGATTAGGAAAAAGGTTTCCTTTAAAAGTAGAGGACTTTAGTTTCCTTCTGAATTTGTGCCTATGTATAAGTGTAGTGCCGAAAAGAAAAGGAAACTGTGACATTCTACATAGATTTTCGAGGTACAGAGGTTTGAAAGACAGAAAAAAAATTCTTGGAGGGTATAAACAAGTGTAATAGCAGATGATGTCTGGCAGTTTTTTTCACTAGTATGTGGAAAAAAAAACTTTCCTTGACCATGTATTTTTATGTTCTACTTAGGCAGGAAAAACAATTGAGAGTTTGCAGTTTAATTGTACATACTGTCTTGCAGAAAAATGATACCTGTGAGTAGACGTCTTTGAAGAAATTATGTGTTAGGTTAGTAAGTAGTGAATACGATTTTCTGTAAATAACATGCTTATTACTTCATTGATGATGGGCTGAAGCAGTGACTAGAATTATCAATAGCATGTCTCAGATCCACAGGGTCCCATTTCTTACCTATCAGAAGTAGATACTGGAGAAATGTAGAAAGTTTTGCTTCCCTTTGGAATGATCTTTCTTAGCATGTTATTGGTAGCCAAAGTACCTCAGATAGCATCATCTGCTAGGCTTGTGCTTCACTTTTCCATTACACTGCACTTCCGGGGTCCATTCTCATTTGCTTGATTTTTTTTTTTTTTAATTATTGTAGATATAAACTGTGTTAAGATGATAAACAAGATCTTCGGGGTAAAACAGATGCTGTTTGTAGGAAATTTGTTTTTAACTTAAGGCTGTGGATTTCAGTTCTCCAGTAAATACAGGTGAAGAAAGATACTGTTGCAGTTAAAAAGTGTAAACAAACAGTTGACTCTTCCTGCTTTCTTTAAGTGGAGGTGGTTGTTTGTTATTTCCAAGAGCAAATTGAGGTCATGCATGATTTAATTCAAAAGTGGCTTTTAGCAAGGCTCTGTGAAAAGTTGAGCATTGAAAGATTAAAAAATGCCTACACTGTGACTGTCTTTGACTGGCAATGGGAAGTACACTTAGGAATATTTGTGTATAGCCCTCTGTTGCTGATAAGTGACATTAGTTGACATAGTGAGATAAAACAGATGCTCAGAACAAACAATGTTTGTTATTGTTTGCAGCAGTACAGAAGCAAAGTCTTTGAAGATACGTGTTACTGGCTGACATATAAATAGCAGAAACCTTTGCGACCAATATTATTTTGGTATTTAAGTACAAAACGTACTCTTTGAAATGTTTGTAATGGTTTCTTTCCTTTATCAGAAAAGAAGAACACGGCCTAGAACATCCAAACTTGATTAACATTAAAATAATAATCAGATACTTGACCACATGATCTGATTTTATATTTTTTTTCAAGAATTCCAAATGTTTCTGGCACAACACAGGAATTCAGCATCCTTAAAAATGGGATCTGTAGGTAGAGAGTTGTGGGTATGCAGATATGCTGAAGTAGGTTCTGGTCCAGTCTTTGGTCATAGGGAGACAGAGGGATATGCCAGTGAAAAGCTGCACTCACATGAGTGAGGTTCTTTTTAGATGGCACAACCTGCCACTACATTGTCAACTATACGAGCAGAGTGCAGAGCTTGCCAGCAGGTTTTGACATTGATGATGAAATCAAAGGAAAGCTTGAAGTTGGACAAGACTGTGTTGGGATTGCTTGGCTTATGTGCTCTTCTGCCAAAATGCTGCTAATACAGATGTGGCTCATGCTGTACAAACTCCTGTCTTTTCCAGCATAGCTTACCACATACACATTAAACACTCTCAGTAAAATTAGTTATGCCAGTAAAAGCAAATTTGATGATACAGCTGCAATGCTAGAGGCTTTGGTGGGATAAACTGCAGGTCAGGAATTACATCTCTTCACAGGTTTGTTATGATTGTTAGTTTGCTGTTAGTTTGATTGGCTTTACATTATTGAGTGGCCTTACACTTTCTCTTGACTGTAGTAATAAGGGTTCTGAAAAGCAGTGGAATTTATATTTTTCAGCCAAACATAAAAATTTCTGTTCTTTGTGCTGAATGGGTGGGTTTTGTGTTTGGGTTTTGTTTTCTAAATTTTATTCCAGGCACTGAAATATATGTATTTTTCATTTACTGTAACACCAAACATGATTTCAAAAGTCAACACCTTTGAGAATTATTTGGGAAAATCTGCCCAGCATGTAATCTAGAAGAATTTGAAAACATGTCTTCTGCTTGGCTAGTACTGATTTCAGCAAATACTGGAGAGAACACTTTTGTCATATGGGTAAAAACAATAGAATATTATTGAAACACATCTTATAAAAATGGTTAGGGCAGTTCTCTATAGGTCTCTATTAAATGTTACAGACAATTTTTGGGAAAAAAAAAACATTTTTAATCAATCACTTTTGTAATGTATAGGGTCTGAGTAGAGACTGATCACCAGCTGTCCCCTGAACAGGTAAAGCATTTGCATCATTTTGTCATACTCCATTTTAAGTGTTTCCAAAGCCCTAAGAGTCTCAAGTTTACCTGTTTTCTCGCTAAAAATGACACAATATAGTTAGAAGTTACACCCTTCTTTTAATATGGTCAGTGCCACTAAGTCAAATTACTATGATAAGAAGAATGCTTGAATAGAAAGGGGAAAAGTCTGTGAAGTCTGAATGTGATGCAGCTGGGGCCAAATTTTGACTGAGTTGCTTTGAAAACTAATATTTTTAGATTTCTCAGAGAGTATTTTTTTTTAGCACCTCAACTGGATTATGGAAAAGTAGCAGAGAAGTTACTTCATTCTAATAGGTTGTTCTTTTAAGTTTGTCTTCTTTCAAGATCAGTGATACTATACATAGATTTAAGTTGATAAATACAACTAAACTTGTTTCCTCCCCCTTGTAATTTTAATATGTATGTCCTAATTAAAAAGGAGAAATTCAATTTGTTGTGCTAGTAGCTGATGCAATCCTTAAAGCCACGTCTACAGTAACAGTTTTGAAGGAAAGGATTTCCTTTTTCTCCCCCCCCCCCCTTTTTTTTATTTGGGTCAGGATGGCTACAGTTTTAAATACTGCTTCAGCTGCTGTAACTGTGACTTAAGCATTCGGTTTCTGTTGAGTTCCTAAATCAGAACTGAATACCGCCCAATATAGACTTCTTTTTTTTAAATAGAAAGTGATAGTTTAAATTGGCATTGCAGGAGCTAACGTGGTAAAATAAAAACATTTAGGCTTGTTTTAATAAGTATACCTTACCTTTTATAATTCCCTTAAAAATCTAGGTCAAAGATTCTTTGCATTGTCAAGCATTCCATTCTGATAGCCTCTCTCTTCTGCAAGTTAGAAAGTAAGCTAAAAATACTGCTCGGGCTATTCTGTGGATCTTTTTGACATTCAGTCAACATGCCTTTCTTTGGCCAGTAGGTCTCACTGCAGAGTTGGTTGCCTATTTTTTCAGTATGTTCTAACTTTTCATAGTCTATATGGCTGGTAAGGACTGTTCAGCATTATGTGCATTGATACTCCATCCTTTCATCTAAGTTCACATCGTTGCTTTGCTTCTGGGTGGAAACGAGCTTCATCTCATCGTAGTCCCCATTTGGCCATATCACAAAACCACCAGACAGTTTGGCACCGTTCAGCTACATTGGCAGTTGCTGCTCGTGAGAGGCCCAGAATTGGAAAAGCAGCAGGGGTACTGCAGGTCAGACTTGAGATGGATTGGCAGAGCTGTGTAGGGGAGCGTGCGTAGTGCCTATCATACTATGTTTGGCTCAAGCAAATGTTATTAATCCTTCCCTTTTTTGAGCCCTAACCTCATTCATAAATTTAACACAAAGAAGGCTTTTTAGAAGAGGAATTCTGAGGGATAAATGGAAAGGGGTTAGGTTGGTATCATGGGGCTGCTCTTTAGTCTGTTCCTGCCAGTAGAAATACACTATATTCTACATAAAAATGATGAAAGCATGTTTGGAGGAACATTCTATTTTCATTTTTATTTTTTCTTGCATTAAGTAACATATATATTCAAACATGTAATGCTTACATTATATACTAAATATCATGCAGAATGCACTAAGCGTATAGCAGAGCTGCTTGACATTTGATAAGACATGCTTGAGAGAGACAAGTTATATTACAATGGCAGTGATCTTGGACTACTAATCCCTTTAATTACATTCCACTCCTTTTTCTCCTTTCTCTCAGCCGGTTTTTAGTGCTGGAGAACTGGAAACAGTATTTTTTGTATAGCCCCTCCAGTAAGCAGGTGCGGGGTTCTGAGTTATGTTTTGTCATGTGCCCTTGTTTTACATTCTTCCATTGTGCATGGGTTGGAAGTGTCTAAATGTTCAGTTTTGCATTGTAGTTCATCCATCCTCAACGCTCGTTGTTGCCAGCTTGTAAAAGATACCACTCTGAATCCCAGAGTGCATTTCAGATCCCTTAATGGAATACTAATTCAATTTGACCCCTGGTTTGCCACTTGCTGTTTTCTTTCACTGAATTTATGAAGCAGCCACTAATGGCTGGTTGCTATGAATTTGGCAGCATGTGGAAAAGGTCATTTGTAGTCTACATAACCATAGCATTATTGCTGTTTCTCTGATTAATAGAACAATCTCTATAAATGGTCTCTTCCCTCCAAAGAAACAACAACAAAAAGCCAGAAACAAACTCTTTAACATAAAGCTCAGTAGGTCAAATTCCATTTCTGTTGCAGCTTCCTTTGTCTCAAGATGAATAATATTTCCCCCAGGTAACAAAAGTCATACACATACTATTTCTTTGAGTAACTACACTGTATTGGTTCCATTAGGTTTCATTTCAGATGGTATAAATCCAGAACATCTCCATTAGTCATTTATATTTACCCTGATCTGGCTGAATGAACAGACCCAGTATGTTCCATGGAACAGCTGGAATTATTCCTCACAGAAATGACTATTCCCTTCCTTAAAAAAATTTTTTTTTTAAGTATACTTTCAAATTTAATTTCTTTGAATTCCTGGTACATCTTATACTGTCTGTGTGTTACCATAGAATTTTGAATTATGCTTCTGATTTGAAAAGGTGAATTATCTCCCCCCTCCTTTACATTTTAAAATTCACTTTCTGTTTAAGGTAGATGATGGGAATTGAAAGCCAGAATTATGGAGCAAATTTTCTCTTACAGTGTACTAGTGTCAGCAATGAGATTATACTAGCATTGAATTTGAGACTAGTGAGTAAATTTGCTTTCTTTGGAAAAACTACCACCAGCTTTAATACAGTCAAGGCTTGATTCTAGAGCTTGAGTCATCTGGCAGTGTTCACTGTAGATTTTCTTGAAGGGATGCATAGATCTGCAAAAGGCAACATTAGAATCCCTTATTTAACTTAATGGTTTTTATTTGAAATGAGATGGGTATGGGAAAGGAAGCAAAAGCGAGAATTTAACAAATTTTGAAGTATCTTTCTGTATTTAAATCCTGAAATCTGGCTTCAGTGGTTCTATCTGACATCTCAGGAAAATCTCACTGGAACTCCAAGAAAGCTGTGAGCCAGCACCAGTGATCTGGGTTATATTTAACTTTATCAGCAGAGTGATTATAGTGCTGAGTTTAAAGGCAGAGATATAGCTGTGTACCAGGAGGAAGAGTAGGGGAAGAGTATTTGCTATATATCAACTGTCTGCTGTTCTGATGTTTCTTATATAAAGCAACTAGTAGTCTTACTGGCCTGTCTTTTTAGGTCTTCTTTTAAGTTAAATGTTGGAAAGGGACAGTGATTTATTGGATAACCAATAAAACACCTGTCGTTTTAAATGAATTGCTATACTAATAAAATCATTTTAGAAATAGAATTTTGCGTATTTTTTAGATCTGAAATTGAACCTTACATGGCATCATCCAGATGCTCTCCACTTCAGTTTGAAATTACTTCAAATTAACTTTTTAGCACAACTTACACTCTAGACCTTTTTATATATGTTTATAATCCATGCTTCAGGAAGGTGGAAAAAGATATTGGCATTGCTGCAAGCCTTCGGTATATTTTTGATGCTTATATATAACTAGTTTCATTAGCAGGGGCTAACCTGTCTTTATTCTGTTAAAATGTAAATGTTCTGTATTACTTTGGAATTTTGCCGTGAAATCTACGGAGAAAATTACCTTTGTATTTAAATACAGGTGTGAAGGTTAGAAAGGATGACACATACTTGTGAAGATTTTTACATGATATATTTTCTTTTTCAAGACATTCAAGTATCAAACTCTGTTAGATCCCTGTGAAACTATGGCCTCATATGCTCAGTCCTTCAAGTATTTGTATGAGGAAAGCATTACAGATCAATACACACCCTTAAAAACTAAAACTTACAAAGTAATCAGAAAAAATGATCTGGAGTAATGCTGAGGATGTTGGGAAGCTTTTTAAAGATTCTGTCCCTTAGGGTGCCTGGAGTTTCTCCATGATACTAGGGGTTAGCTGTGACTCTTACCCTCCCTTCTTTTCTCTTCATTTTTACGTGTTCAGAGTTATTTCAACTTGCAGGAAGTGGCATTTCAAATCTTAAAAGTGAATAAAAGTTTGGAAGGTGTTATACCTGCAGGGAGGATTCTTCTTCTCTTGTATGAATCTGAGTCTTCCGTGTGTTAGAGGCTTAAAAAAAGAATAAATAAGTAAAGGCAAGCCAATTCTATCCCCCTTTTGATTTGGCTATATATTTATATTCAGGGTTTGGTTATATATTTATATTCAGGGTTTGAAAAGCCCAGGTTTTAGAGACATGGAACTTTAATACCATTAAAAAAGAGAATAAGAAAAGTGAACCACACACACAAAAAAATCATTGGGACTAGCATTAGTCTTAAAAAAAAAAAACGGGGGAGGGGGGGGGAAGGAAAGCAAGAAATCTGAACTTCAAGCAGACAGTTTGGATTGACACTGTTGTTAATTGACCATGCCAACCTTACTGGAAGGAGTTTTCACTCCACTCTGTGTTCCTTTGGTTTTGTGTATTTCAGGCCAGCCCTTCATGTCACTGTAACATAGGAATTTTTTTTTCTTTTGTGATTCAGTTGTATGAAAAAATTTTGTGCTGTATTCTTGGAGCTGTACAGATGGTTCCATGCCAAACATATTTGTTTACCGTGGTAATGTCTGAGTTGTAGCATGCCAGTTAATAAAGGGATTTATTTAAGGAACAAGGTGAATGACTAAAACAGATGTACCAGTTGGGTGAACCATTAAAAGAATCTTACTTCTCAACTTTATGCAAAAGTTATTTTTAATGCATTTCTGAGAAATCAAATGTGGTTGCAAGGATGTTTTTGAGACTGCTGAAAGCATCTTCCCTATTTGCTTGAGGGTCTTTTCCTTTGGGCTTAAATACATCAGTGTTTCATCTGTCTCACTGGAGAATTTGAAAAGACAGCAGGTAAAAGTCCTGATTTTTGACGTCTAGTGAGGTACTACAGTCTCTTTTGGGACTTTGTCCTTATTCTAAATTGTACAATTTAATTCTGTCATTCTGTTGCAAGGAAACCTATTTTAATATTTCTTTAATGTCCCATTTCCATTTCGCATGAATGTGTCTTCAGTCCATGGAAAGACTGGTTCAGCCTGCTTTAGTAGTGCTGAAGGCCCATGTATCTTTTCTCAATCAAATGTACATTACTCTATTGTCACAAGAAAATAGAGCATTCTGGCTGCCAAGTATTTTTACAGAGAGATGGATGTAAAGGTATTTGAGCGAGAAACTACAACTTTTAATTAAATGTTACTTGTCTGAGTGCTTAGTCTGTTGTACATCCTGTCACCCAAGTGACTTCAGAGACTCCACTGGTTCCACGGTTGAGATTTGTTTTGCCTGGAATGTCTCCTTTTACAGATTGACAACCTTTTGTGTATTAGAGATTTGTAATCTTGTTCATTAGGTGTTGATCATTTTGTTTGGGAAGAATCCTAGAGAGATTGGTAGCACTGAAGAGAAGGAGGAAAAAAAAGATTATAATGTTTTCTTAAACTTAGCTTCAGCTTGTTGGGTGTATGAAATACTGCCACGGAATTTCATTTAATTTAGTAATTATCATTTTTTAATTGAAAAGTAAAGGCTAGTTTGGGGGGAAAAAAGTGTTGCTCTTAATTCTGCTGCTTAAGTCCATTAGTTTTGAATTGAGCAAATGAGGGAAAATGGTAGTGCATTGTATGCCTTAAGTTGACCACATACTTGCATACTGTTTTGTGTAATTGTAGATTGTTTTGGTTTTACATACTCTTTCCTGGAACAGTGCCCAAATAGATGGAAAAGCATAATTTGTATACCTTTCTGATTCCATTTGTTGTCTCTTTATCCTTGGTTTATCAGCTTCTAAGTTGTGGGCCATATTTATTTCACATTCATGGCATCTAACAGAATAAAAGCTGTTTTCTGTCATTTTTGACTTGTTGACTGAGTGAATGCAAATAATATACTACCTATTGTACCCTCCTAGTAATGGCAATATTTCTGGTTTAGAAATACAGCTTTAAATATGTGAAACCTGTCTGGTATCAGTAAAGGCAGAATTTGTTTCTTCATTTAAAATAATTGCCGTAGTGACTTTCTTATTTCAGGTTAGTTTTTGTTTAATTCTACTAGTGAAAGAACTCAGAGAGAACAGAAGTCAGTGTTTGCATTTTTCACTGGGTTCCCATCCAGACAAATTTATCAAAGGCTGTCTGTTTGTAGGCAGCAACTGTAATCTGATCTGAGCTCATCTGAGCTTAAGTTAAAATGAAAAATGTGCCCCCTGATTAAAAAGAGCAATTAAGGATTTTAGGAGGCTTGGTTTTGAGAGGAAGCATCGATCTCAAAGCAGTATGTTTGGTATTGAACTGTGGAACCATTGCAAGGCAGTTAGATCACCTTTCTTAGGATTTCAGGGCTCTATTCATCTTCCTTATTTATTTATTTATTTATTTTTAAAAAAAGCTACTTTGGATTGTAGTTTCCTTGATTAGTTGAGGTTTGGGCAGCATTTTAAGGCATTTAAGATACTAATCTTGACAACACAATATTGTGGGGAAAAAAGTATCATTATATCTCTAATTCGGTGTGCATCAATCTAATAAACACATGGCATTTCTTTCAGTTATTTTTGAGATATGTGCCTTGTTAAGGTGGGGATTGTTGAATCTATTTAAGGAAAAAGGGAAAAAAAAGATTAACAGAAGGCAAGTATTTCATAAATACTCAGAGGTTCACAATACACAATTCCTGTCAATTGCAATAAGAATAAGACAACTAAACACCATAGAGCTAGCTCCTTGAAAGCCTTATTTAGCAGTTATTTATTATTTAGCAGTTACTTATTTAGCAGTTTGCCTTTTTGCCAGGTGAATTTCAACCCTGACTTTGTTTAAGATGAAGAAACTTTTGGCAGGCTTAGAAGTTAAAACGTTTAGATGAACTGTTCAACCTTGACTGAACTGACTGAAACTTGCATTTTATCTAGCTTCCAAATGCTATTCCCATTCTTGAAGGATAGCCTTTGAAATGCAAGGGAATATGGTTGGAGGTGAATTGAATTAGAATTGATGGAGGTCCATCTCTCCTTGGCCAAACAGTTACTGCATTGTTTTTATTTATCATAGTCACACCAAAGGCTTTTGATCATATGCATGGTTAATCATTTGAGTTTTTCCCTTCTACACCCCCAGGCCATATACACCTATGAAAGGAGCCCTTTCCACTGTTTGGTTTGACAGATACAAGATCTCCAATGACTGCCCAGAACACATTGAAACCATTGATTCTATGTGCCGTGGACTTACAGACTTGATCAATGATGAGATTAAAAATGGCATCTCAAAGAATAGGATACTAGTAGGTGAGAAAGACTTATGTTTTGATTTGTTTATTCTAATGTTTCTAATCAATCAGAGATCATCTGCTCTTGAGTTTACTCCATTCTGAAAGCATATGACCAACTCCTGCAGCTGTTGAATCTCTTCACCAACTGATCCTCAAAAATACTGAATTCTTTTTTAAACTTTCTTCCAGTAGGGATTGTAGCAACCTGCAAGCAGTATTCTCGAAAATATAGTTTAAAAATGATTTTGTTGTAAACTAGTCTTTTGTAATTGTCTTTTGAAACATAGGATGAGCCATATTTTACTTAAAAAAAAAAAAAGAAAAAAAAGAAAAAAAAATATGTACACGATTTTTTTCCTGATTGCTTTTAGCCTTTTTGAAGGATAGGAAAGCATGCATGCCCAAAGCTATATGCATTCTTGAAAATGTATATGTAGCATATAAGTAATTGCAGGCTTTTCCTTTCTGCTGTAATACTTCAGGATAAATTAATTCATGGAGAAACAACAATCTCTGTGTTAAACATCACTACAGATTAGCACTTGGTAATAAATGACCTGTTAGCTATCATATTTTATATGTGTCTGTCTTCCTGCCCATCTTAAATTTCCACAATTTCCAGCGACTTTAACGCTATTTCTGTGAAATAGGTAGTGGGAAATTGAGGCACAGAGGTTGAGGCCAAAGGAGTAGCCTGTGTCAGAGAGGAGTCTTTGGCTCCCTGTCCCATTCCTAGACCGCAAAGTATTTCAGGTTGGGGAAAAAACTTTTAATGTGGGAACGTTTGAATTTATGGCCAACTGAGTCATGTCATCAAGCTCCTAAGTGGTGGAGCCACTAGCATTCAGCCAGCCTGTTTTCTTGTTCCAGCCCCATGTTGCTCTTTGAAGGCCTCTGTTTACTTTCCCTTTCTGGCTTACGGCCCTGGCTGCAGAATGCATTGTTTTGGATGGCTGTCAGCATAGTCTCTTTGATGTGACTTGCCTGTGTTATACCTGCTGGCTGGGAAACAGCTGAAGAAGAGCAGGTGCATTCTGTAGGATTAGCTGAGGGATACTCTGTTTACAGATTCACTCTGCTGTTAGGCTTTTTCTTTTTTTCCTTTTTTTTTCTTTTCTCTTTCCCTTTTAGCAGCCTTCAAAATTAATAGTGAGACTGCAGACTGTGGAAGTTGCTTTACAAATTATAAACAGAGTAAGGAAATTGATTTGCACCAGTTACTTCAGTCCATAGATGACTTGGAAGTATTGATCTCTACCTAAATTCCTCACCTGTAAATTGTGTATAGTGATGCTTATTTTGTCCCTCTTAAGAGCTTTAGGTTGAGGCTTCTTGAGAAAGGTGCTGTTTGCTTGCTTCTGTGATAGATGCTACATGCATACAGATAGCATCGTCACAGTTAAATCTAATACAACAAAAATTAGGCAGCTCTGAATTAGCTCCATTGAGAGTACAGAAAGGGTCTGGATACATAAGAAATCAACTAGAGAAAATCTGAGTGTGTCATCTGTGTGTGCACAAGACAATGTCCTTCTATGAGGACTTGGTGCTCTCTCTGTGCTAATTTTGATGCAAAGTAAAATGAAGCTCAGAGATCCTGTGAGATTTCTGTGTGTAAAGATTAGTTTTAATATTAGTCTCAAACAGCATAATGTGACATTCTTAGTTACTGCAGATGGGACTTTGTGAAAATTCCATGCCCATCGATTGGCATTGTTTCATATAGAAAATAAATTCTGTAAAGGTATCTCACAGCTTTGTAAGTTTTTCAATTGAACAAGTAGTATGAAGTTGAGGTTTAGTTATTACAACATTTACAGTTTACTGCAGAAAGACTGCATAATCCACTGGAAGAGGAGAAATGGATGGCCTAGGATTTTTCTGAGATTGTGGAAGGCTGGTTTGCTGAAGTAATGCAAGTCCTGTCAGATCTGGTTAGATTTTTCTTTAAAAAGTCAGGAATATCTCTCTGGTAGAAGAGGAGTATTGAAGTAATCAGGCAGGGAGCAGACAGCAGATTGTGGATGCTGGTGCAATAAAGTGGGAAGAGGTGGTCTTCAGGAGACGAATGGAAAAATAAGATAGCAGAGGAAGTCAAAGTGGAGTGTTGCTATGAATATTTCCCCAGTGCAGTTGCTGATGTTGAATAGTGATGGTGATCAGTATTCTGAACATACATACCTACATAATAGGTATATATCTTATTGTGGAAAAAAACAGAAACAATAGAAGGGATTGGATATCTTAGAAGTCTGTGAAGGATAGTGTGAGACCTTTTTGAATAAGTTATAAAAGCTGAGAGAACAGTTGCATGAATGAGGATTTACAGGAAGTGAGATGGGTTGTTAAAGGGTTAAGGAGAACTATGTTGTGAGACTGTTTTGCAATGAGTGGGAGTTTTGATGAGTGGAAAAAAGCAAAATGAGGGTGACAAGATTGAAGGTTATGGTTTTATATGGAATACTCAACTAGAAATCACAGGCTGAGGATGAGTTAGGCAAGCAGGAAGGTGGGTAGCTGCTGACAATTCTGAGGTGTGGGATAAGAGGCAAGATCCGAGGGAACACTGTGCAAAGAAGAGTGAGCAGGAAGGAAGAAGAAGCAGGGGTAGGCTCTCAAGCACTGGAAAATGAGAAGCCCAGCACCTGGTGGGGGTTGATTCTCTCCGTTCGAACTTTTCACCTGCCTAAGGATTGTGGGTACAGTAAGATCATTTGTTCTCTGAGACGCTGCAGCCTGTGCTGTTTGCTTCAGTAGCATAATCGGCTCTGAAATCCAAAAGCGGCAGGACTCTATTAATAAAGTTGTGAAGGGAGTCTAGGTTGTATGATGCCACTCTTCTGCTATATCAGAAAAAATACTGGAGCAAGTTTGTTTTTAAGAGCTGATCTATGTATTGACTTTTAAAGAATTAAATAATTTACTGGAAGTAAGCAAAGGCCATCATTAAAACTTCCCTATGAATTCTGTGCACCAGCATATCTGTAGTACTCAGCTCATCTACCCATTCCTGTTTCTTGATAGTTCTCATGAGTGACTTTCCTAATAATACAGAAGTCCTTTGAAGGTAGCTGCCTTCTGGTTCGTTAAGGTTTTTTTTTTTTTCCCTAACCTTAAAGGGAAAAGAAAAGACTGACTTAAATATATAATTATTCAAAAATAATTATATCATCGTCAGAATTTGATAATGGAAGTCAGTTTCTTGCCAAACATTCCTGTGGAGTTACTCTTACTGGTCTTCCTGACTAATGCACTTCTTGTAAATAAGCCTGTAAGTAAGTTCATATTGGCTTTTGAGATAAAAGAAAATGATGAAATTGGTCAAATTCTGATGCTTGGAGCTTTGATAGTATCACTTCTTAAATATTTGATCTATTTCTTCTTTATAGATGTCTAGATGCATTGCTAAATTAGTTAGAAAAGCAAATAATCACATTTTCAAAGCTGAGAGAATCATTTTTTTTTTTCTAAGTAAAGCTGAGTTGTCTTTTGGGTGGTGGTGGGTTTTTACTGCATCTGTGGTGATAGTCTACTATTAAATAACTTTACTTACGTGGGAATTGTCAGAGATTGTTTGAATCTTAATCTTGAATAACTCGGAAGCTCTTTACAGAAATGGCTACTTTACATCTGAAGCATTTTAATAGTGCTCACTTTTGTCAGCCACAGTTTAGAGAAAGGCTGTCTTGTTACTCTCTTTTTTGGTCTTGATTTAGTGCTTCTTTCCTACTTTTACAGGTCACTTTCTATATAGCGCAGAAATGCTGATCCAAGCATGTTGGTCTCTGCCACCTGTAGTCACTTGTGTAAGCAGCCAGTAAAAATAAGCTTTCAATAACAGTCCTGTAGATTTGACTGTTTGCCAGAAAACACATGCTTGATTCCTGACCCCTTGTACTATAACAATAACATAAGACACACAACCACTTTTTGTTTATTGCTGGACTTCTTACATAGCTACTGAACCATGGTGGAAGTACCATGAAAGTTCTGTGCTTCTTGTAAATATTAGCATTTTCATCTCTCTCAGTACGTGCAAAAATGGGATGGGGAGGGAATGTCTTGGCTTTTACATCCCAGAGAAGGAGGGTTCTGTAAATATGAGGAGATGAAAAACCAACAATAAATCACAAAAACATTGGGCAAACTACACCTTCAGTCTTGTTGCTTTTATGTCTTTGGCATCTAGCCTTTTGCTATCACTTATGTCATCTTGTATCTGTTGTATTTTGTCTCCCATTTAAAAGGACTTGCTATCTTGCTTTCACAGGGCATATTTAGGGGTTTATGTTGCCATTTACCACTGCAAGTATAATTCAAATGAGGTTTCCCTTTCTGTGCCATCCATTATGTGGCTTCATTGTTTATCTAAATCGTGTTTATAAAATGCTTGGCTCAAACCAGTACTGTTGATCCATCTTCCCCATAATACCAGTGAACTTTTCATTAATTTTCAGTGGTTAAATGTAAATTTGCAGTTCATTTCTACTAATGATATATTCTAATATTCTCTCTGCTTGTTTGCTTGCACATGAACTGATCATTTACTTTTTTTTCAGTTCTCTGCTCTTCTTTTAACTTCCTGATGTGCAAGCAGGAAACATAACAAATGATGTTTGTATTTCATTCATTAATCACTCAGTAGGAGTTACAAATGGCTAATAGCTTAGCTCAGACGATAAGTTCCACCACTTGTGACTTTGTTTCACAACACCTGACAGTATGCTTATTAGAGCTCCTAAAAAAGAGAGCTTTGCTTCCAATCTGAGCTTCCAAGGTAGCATGTTCTCAGTTTTGATATGCATGGTGAGTAACAGGCTTAACAAGCAGTAGTGAAGATTTAGAGTAAACAAAATTCACAGTAGTAATATCAAAGATAATTCAGTCATGATATATCAGTAATCATACATTGTCATTGTAGGATAATGGCTTTGGAGAGAAGAGAATTATAAAGTGAATCAAATTGGTCCTTCAACCTGTGGTAGCACCCCTATTGAAAATATGCTTAATCATCTTTAATAAATGTCAAAATTCAATGGATAAATGAACTTTCAGAGTGCTTGAGAGTCACCTGGAGACATGCCACAGGGCCTTGCACTTTCTTCATGGTTGTGCCTGCAGAATCATAGGTGTAACAGAAATGTCAAGTTCTCTAATCCATCTTTCTGCATCAGTGCTGGTGCAGGCAGGTCTAGCTAGGCAAATCCTTTCCAGTGCTGCTTTATTTTTTAAAAAATTTCCTTTTCTGGTTTGTTTCCTCCTTTTATTTGAGCTGCCCTCAAAGGTATTCTTTTGCACCACAGGTAAACTTCAGTCAGATATTCACATTAGGAGAACAAAGTTTTTCATTTCTGAATATCTCCTGATGTCATGCATCTTCCTCATTTCTCCTCATGAAGTTTAAGAGCCAAGAATAAGGAGAAAAGATATTCATGTCTGAGAGCAGTGTGCCATAAAAAATGCAAATGAAGGGATCTACACATACAGATATTTAAGAAATAATCCTCAGTATTAAGAGACTAAGCTGACTGTAAAAATGACAGGTGGAAGTGTTGCAGCAGGACTGTTCTGTCATCCTCAGAAACAAACCAGGAAAATATAAAGGTAAATAAAGCCATGGCTGTGAATAGGGTAACATCTGAACGAAAGCTAATTTGATGCTATTCATGGATTTTATTTTCCTGCTTAGTGATAGAAATTATTCTGTCTTAGGTACCCGTTTTGGGTCCCCTACTACCACTTGCATCAGTTGAAAATAAATAAAGCATAACTGGGTTGTACTGTGAGAAGATACATTAGAAAATATTGTATACTTGGTTTTACAACAAAACAGTAAAACTTGTGTCACTTATATATACTTTTATTAAATGTTATGTTTCAGCTGATGAAAAAGTTGGACAGCAGATTTATTCGTGTTCCCAATATGTAAAAAGAGGAGGTGTCTGAGACAGTTAATGGAAGTTGTCTGTTCTTGTAAAGACACTAGAAGTCACTGACTAGCAAATAGAATAAAAAGACTACGAAGTGCTGAATCCATTCATTTCAATTTTGCTAGTATGTCAGGTCAGTGTTTGATGAAGTTTTACAAATAGGACAAAATTGTTGCTCTGAGGAAGTTTATTCGAGATAAAGTACATGTTGCAGCGCTTACACAGGAGTAGTGTTCTGAGAATTCTGTAGAGAAGGGAATTTGCTGTTCAAGTGACAATTGTACTCTTCTCTGATACTCATATATGAGCACTGTTAATGTGTATAATACTTCCATTCATGTGTGAAAAAGGAAGGCCTCAACAGAAAGTCAGCTTCTTTGCAGATGACATGTAGAACAAGGTTTTGCTGTTAACTATTAATAGAAGGTAAATCACAGAAAATCACTAGGGAGAGCAGAAAGTAAACTGAAATTCAGTTTAGGGGAAAAAATCACAATAATAAAACTGATTAAAATAATTCTTAAGCTGAAATATCAAAAAGAAGGGATAAATTGAGAATGAAAAATACTGTGAGAATGGCAAGAAAATTAAACAAAAGTAGGTAATGTATCATGATGACAACAGAATGGACAAAAGCAATTTCTAACTGTGCTGGTGCAGTCTCTTAATACAGAGAGGTAATTGTCTCTTTACTTACAGTGTTCTGTCACAGATACCCAGGCACTATAACATGCATCTCTTGCCACTTAGCTACCAAAGGTATACTGATGAATCTGAGGAAATGCAGGGGAGATGAACAGCACTTATTTAAGAGAAACTAAGGAAAAAATACTGTTTAAAAGAAACACCCTAAAACTCACCCATTCTCCCAAATATGAATCCTTATCTCCTGAATGCCTGGGGCTTAGCTTCTGTGCTTCATCTTCTAATGCTGTGCCATAGGCATCTTTTAATGCTGAGTGAAACAGCCCCTACCTCTCACATTCTAACCAGTGTGAGAAGAGCTAAAATTCTGTGTCTGCAAGTAGCACGTACTCAATGCAGGTGGCAGAATTAGTGTGATAAATGTGATTAACATTTTAAGATTTTTTTCTACCAGTGTAATTTTTAATGTGACTCATTGCTTTGATCACTTAATTATACTGGAGAGACCTAAAAAGTAACCTGATTCATTGTTTTTTTAATCCGTAATCATTATCTACAACAAATTGATTAAGTCATTTTACAGTCAGATTTGTATGGTTCAGAAAGCAATCAGCAATGTAGAAGGTGTGGGTTTTTTTCTATGAAGATTGAAAACCTAAAGGGCGTTCTGAAGTCATTGCAAGCCCTTACATGGAGCATGGGGGAGAGAGGGAGAGTTGTTAGCATTCTGTTTTATATGCAGGACACTTCTGAGAGAGAGAGAAGTTAAATAAAGAAGCCTTTGTTTTATATATTAATGTTAGTCATTTTCTTAGATACAAACCCATATATTGTTAGACAAAATACAAAGAAATGAATAAAGCTGAAGTTTGACAGTAGGTAAATATTTGGTTTCCTGAACTTAATGTACTATTGAAGTATCATCATGGACCAGATTGTCATTTCATACGGATATAAATTAGGAGCAAATTAATAGAAATCAAGATATTTAGGGGAAATGAGCTCAAAGTTTGATACAAATATTTTTATTTTTTAAAGATTCCTAAAGCCTTTGGTAAGCGCAGAAGGAAGCTTTTGTTATCACTGAAACATGACTGCTCTGATGAGGAGTTCTGTCGTCTTCAAGCAGGAATAAATTACACACGACAAATTCAGTCTATATTAATTCTACGTCACATCGGTATGTGACTGGGTTACCTTCAAGTATTTACTTACGCATGATACTCCAGCAAAGAATGTTTTGTTTTTAATAACCTATCATACTTGTTTAAGGTATAATGTGGGAGTTCCCTTCTGATTCACATTTTTTAATCTGAAAAGTGTGAAGATCCTGCAATTTCAGCCAATCTTTTCAACTAGCAAAGCAAAGTACAAGCACTTTCTTCCCACTAGTCTTCAGTGTGTATGGTATGTGTCATGATCTTCTCTACCTCCATTGTCAAAGGGCCTTGTGTGAAGTTTCTCTAATGCTAAAAGAAGTGCTTTGCTGAATTGAGTATATTTTGTTTGTGCTTAGTTTTTAGTCTGTGCGTAAACGTCCTTTGCAAGGCAGGAAAGCTGCAGGAAAGCTAAAGTTAATGTAAATGGTTAAATGTTTCCTGAAGCAGTCCATAAGGAATAACGTAATTCAGTCACTGCTCCTGCGCAGTGTATGAAGCCGACAGTTTTTTTAACTGTGTCTAAGCATTAAGATCGCTTTAGATATAAGTATAAGGAAAATAAATGGGGGAAAAAGCATACTTGCAGATACTATATGTGTGAAACCAATTAGCAAGATCTGAACTTTCATGCACAGTCTTTGGGAATACACTGGTCTCAAGCAAAGGGCTGGCTGCGATCTACCCATCTAAGATTGAAATGTTGTAGTGTTCTTTTTGATGTTGATTAGCACTCATAACACAATCTCTACAATAGCAGTTCTGTAAAGCTTACATATTCTTTATGCTGAGATTATTGGTGTATATAAGCATACCTGTACTTTATTTTGCTTACATCCTGTCTGTTGTATCGCTTTGGACATTTTATTTAGTGTAATATCTATGCCTTCCTCTTATTTTTCTTTAATGCATATATTGAATTCTTTCTGTAACTGAAAATTTTAACCTCAAAATACAAATACTTATTCCAATTGTTGTCTGTGAAGCCTTTACTATACAGTATATGCTCAGAGATTATTGTGGTATCAAGTGATAAACTGCAGGTTTTCCCCTGGAAAACCAAATTCAAAGAACTAGTCATTTGTGTTACATTCTCTCATAGTAGTATGAGCCACATGAAAGAACCATTACCTAATATTCTTCTAAACAGAAGGTGACTGCATTGTCAAAGACTGCTGGTGAGTAATTGCAGATAGTGTTGCCAGATTGTGACTAAACGGGTACAAAATTTTAGATTAAATCATTTACAAACTAGTAATGAGTTTTCAATGCAAACTCTTTTCTGTATTCTAAAAATAGGCTTCATTTTATATGTGGACAAAGAATATCTGTTTATTTGTAAGCAAATGCAAAATATGTATATAAGTGTAAGTGCTATTTTGGGGGCTTTGAGATGACTGTATCCTTCGGAATAGTCGCAAGGAAGTGATGAAGCAAATGATCAGATTCCACAGAAGAGCATAAAGAAAACTTGAGCACAAGACATGTTGCTGTTTATTTAAGAACCTTGTATTTTATATACTGTTGTGTTTTATATACTTTCTCACATGGCTGTTTCTTTCTCTCTCTATTTAGGGTCAGTGTTGTTGAAATGTTTGTGATTTCTTTGTGAGTCTTGAGCAATGGTCCTTGAGCAAACTGTCCTGCATGTGACAGAGAGCATGTCTGGTAGGAAATGTTGATGCAGGTGAAAGGCTTTTAGTAGTATTTTTGTTATTTTTATTTCTATGAAGGCAGATTTTTTCAAAATTTCAGGTGGTATGGACTGTGAGAGTTTCCAAGCTGTGCTCTGAGTTCATCATTAATGCTTTTCCTTAACTGCCTATATTTCTGAGCTGCTATGGGGCACCTAGACATACTGCTTTTGATTTGAAACAGGTGAAGATTGATGCATAGAGTAATACCAGGTCGCAGCTTTATTTACCAAAGGTAAATACCAGGGTATTACGAGACTACGGGTACATAGCTACAGGACTCAACGTGTATGCTCTAGTTTGAGGACACAGTTTTCTTAATTCAGTTAAGGATTGTGTTAGCAAAGGAAGGAAAGACTTTAGTCTTCCAAGTTGTGTGTTGTTGTTCCTCCTCCCCAAGATTCAAATTCTGCAACTCAGGAGTCTGCAGTTTACCACATTTTGGCCATATCTATCTCTTAGGACTGCAAGGTGACAATAAGTAGAAAGAAGAATAAGAAATACAGTGTAAGTTCTGATCAGAAATTGATCAAAAATCAAGAAACATGTTGTGAAGGAAGAAGAAGGAAAGCACGTCAAGTCTGGATTAGTCTAGTGTTTTTTAGGAAAATTTCCTACCTAAATCCAGCCAAATCTTCTAGTCATAACGTAACAAAGAGTGTGGGCTGAAAAGGCCTCAAACCTGGTGGGACCTACAGTTAAACATACTGGAGAGAATTAAGGATAGCCTTACCAAGGCCTAACTAATATATACAAAGTGCAGCATTCTCTGCCTGTGAATTCATGTGCCCTAGAGATTTACTGTGTGATTCCAGGATCCAGTCAAATACTGAAGTTACACATTTTGTGTTAAGCTTGGGTTCACTGGTAGATACACACTGCTTCCTGGCCAAGCTCTGATCAGCTGCTGTGTAAAACTTCTGTCTAGCATAGAACTGAGTCAGCCCAGTGGGCTCACATAATCCTTGCAGAAGAGCCATTCTGAATTTTGGAGTAATGTTTTAATCACTTTAAAAAGACACCAAGTTGAAATGGTTTGGTATTTCACCTATTACTTTTGTATTTCTCATTCAATCTGTAATTGGTGTCATTTGTATGGGTGTATGGGTGAGGTGTGGGCTCAGAATTTCACCCTGATTAACACCAGTTAACTAGCTGGCACAAGGCAATTGTATCACCATTACTATGTATGCTGATGCTGTTGTGAGTTGAGCTGCAGTTATAATCTTTCTCGGTTTCCATCTCTGCACCAGGAGAGATTTCAACAGGCCAGTTATTCCTCATGCTGGTCATTATCTGGATGCAGCCAATATACTAGCCTCTGTGCTCTATCCTTGTGAAGTAATATTGTTGTCTGGATTTCTTTCCTAATGAATAAGGATCTGTCCTGTAAAAAATCGTATCTGAAGAATTACCTCATTTAAAGAATTATTGCAGCTTAAAGAGACAACTGGACAAATGACAAATGGAACACCAAGTCATTAATTTAATGATCCTGTTAGAACTCAGATGAGATATGTGTCTCTGTTTCCTTGCTACTATTTATTACCTATCCTAAGGAGCAAGGACAACAAAAAGACCTCAACCTGAGTATAGTAGTCTAATGTGATGAATATTCATTACTTAGGCACAACAGTATGCAAAGATCTTTCACGCATGAATGGTACTATCCTAAGGGAAAAACAAGTTGCATAAAGAATAAGGAGAATTCTCTGTTCGTGGAATTTTGTTTTATTACTGTCAAAGAACAGTGTTCAGGTACTTAGCAGGGACTGTACATGAATAGATACACTCATGGCATTTTTGTTTGATTTTGTTCTTACTCTCCCAGTAATGAATCTTCAGTTCTTTAGCTACCCAGCTTCTTAATTTAATCATGGTTTGATTTAAGATCTTTGTAACCTTTAGGTTATTCAAGATGGTTTTGGGGTACATTATGTATAAAAGGAAAAAAAAAAGTCTGAAGATAAAAGTAATCAAAATGGATGCTGGATTACAAAGATATAGCAAAATCCAATCTTTTTTGTCTTTTGTTGCATCCCAGGAGGCTTTTCAATGGGAGGTGGAATGGCAATGCATTTAGCATATAGGTTTCATCGAGATGTGGCAGGAGTCTTTGCACTTTCAAGTTTTCTCAATAGAGAATCTGCTGTTTACCAGGTGAGTGTGTGGTAGGCTTTACAGAAATGCTGCTTAGCTAAAAGATTAAAATCAGATCTGGCATGTTTCTTCATTTGGAGCAATTGATTAATATTCTAAACATAAGCCGCTTCCTGAAAATTGATAAGAAGAGTATTAAGAAAAAGAGGCTTTAAAACTATCCTTACAAGATGTTTCATTACTTTTTGCACAGACAATACCATTATTTTTTTTCAAAGTAAGTCAGTGCAGAAGGCACATTAACGAATAAAATGCTATGTAAGTTGTCATTAGTTATCAAAGATTTCATGTAACTGTCAGTATTCTTTGAAAATTTGTAGTGAGTTATAATACTCATAGGCTCCATTTGCTGTCATGTTTTTTTATTATTTTTTATTTGGAGAAGGTTGTAGCCCTAAATTTAAAACTTACCATTTTTCAGAGTTAGCACATTAGAATAATTTGAAGTGCAGTTTTTTCGCAGTGATGTTTCATTGTGTGCTTTTGTACAGACAGTACGATATGCCCACTAAAGGGCAGATTAGTAAATGAAATGCTATGTAAATTGTCATTGCTTTGTTATAGAGACACCATGTAACTGTAACTATCTGAAAATTTCTAATGATTTGTCTGATAGTGTTTCTTTTCCATCCAGGCTTTGACAAGAAATGATGGTGTCCTTCCAGAACTATTTCAGTGTCATGGAACAGCTGATGAACTAGTTCGTTGCTCTTGGGGTGAAGAGACCAACAAGATGTTAAAATCACTGGGAGTATCAACGTCATTCCACACTTTTCCAGAACTTAATCATGAATTAAACCAAACTGAAATAGAAAAGCTAAAAACCTGGATTGTAAAGAAATTGCCCATTGAAGACAAATGAATAAAAGATGTAGCTTTCATTTACTTTCGGATTTTTGATTTTTTTTTTTTTTAAGGTCATGCATGACAAATAGATGTCCCATACACATTTATATAAACAAAACTTCATGTTGACACTGTTGTATTTCACACAGTTCACTAGATTGTGACATGGTAGTGCTAACTGTTACTACCTATTTTATTGTATGAGTGTCTCTTTCTGCTCTCTTACCTGATTTTTAAATATACCTCCATGTCAGTCTATGGAAAATAATGACTGATGATATTAAAACCATTCTTAAATAATCAGAACAGTATTTAGGAAGAATTGCTCTGAGTTTTCCAGATTCATTTTCTTTTGTGTTCTAATGCAGAAAAAATACAGTGGCATGATTATTTCTAATGATGTTATGGCTGACAAAAGGCAAGTTACTCTCAAAATGACGGGCCTTTACCTGTGGAAATAAATGTTCGACTTAGTTCACTAAGAGTAGCCCTGTTGGCTTCAGTAGGATTTTCAGCTTGGAAAATGAATGTGCATCAAAGCAGAGTTGTATGTCACTTCCAAAAAATAACTGAGGTCTGTGTTACATTCAAAGAAGTCCTAATTAGGTGCTTGCGGCTGTGCTGCAGACGCTGGTTGATACCTACTGTCACTATGGTTCTGGGTGAACTGCTTGAGTCCTCTGTGGCTTGTAAGTGTAGGCTTAAAAAAAAAAGTCATGATGATTGTTAAGATGTATCCTGTTTTGGAAGAAATCATTCTTTGGGCACTGTTCCTGTAGAAACTTATTTTTGCCAGCAGATTAGTTTTGGCCTGCAAGATCATATTTTAAACTAAAAGATGGGAATACTTGAAATCTCTGTGAATGTTTAAATGGATTTTAAATAATGATTTTGATATAAAGAAACCTTGTGTCCCATTATTTTAGTGGTGGATGATTCATCTCTATCAGCTTGATAAATTAACTCAGTGTATAAATATCTATTCTTATGTAATTTTTATACTACTTTTATTTTACTTTTGCCCCATTTTTTCCTCCTCAGATTCAGTAATTTTATTAGCATGACAAGGGATTCAGGCTTTTGCCAAAGTCAATACATCCAAGTCTATTGCTTAATCTTCTCCTTCCCCCTTTACCAAAGAGTGGATCTAGGACACTGCTGTTTGCTTTGTCACAGCAAATTGTTGCCAGTATTGGCTATTACTCCAGAAGTGTCGGCCAACTCCAAGGGACTAAGTTTTGTTAGTATCCTTATGCACTGTAAGCCAGCTTCTTTTACCTATCTTGAAGAATTAGCAAAGGGCTAAAAATGGCACTGTTCAAGTGCGAGGCATGTAATTGGCAGTAGCAAGTAACAACTTCCTGCTGCTAAAAATATTTTACTTTATTTCGTTTTGCTAGCATTAGCAAGTCAGCAGTCTGTTCTGAAAAACGGGGTTTTAAAGGGCACATGAAAATTCTACTATTTGAAACAGTAACTGAAAAGCACTTTCTCTGGTGCCCTAGGCTTCCTAATTATTACAAATTAAATTGAAACAGGTGTGTTTGGAGGCAGCTGAGCTAACAGTGCCTTAGTCCAACTCTAATAACAGTCTGTGACAAGTAGCATTTTAACATTGTAGTGATGCT
The DNA here is from genome assembly GCF_028389875.1 of Rhea pennata. Lineage (NCBI taxonomy): Eukaryota > Metazoa > Chordata > Aves > Rheiformes > Rheidae > Rhea > Rhea pennata. The sequence continues at coordinate 23,151,172 of NC_084665.1, read as the reverse complement.
ACATCATTTTGAGTTTTGCATCATTTTCTACTCTTGCTGCAGTTACTATTGGGAGGCTTTTTGAAGCACGAATGCAAAATGGCAATTCATTTTGGTGGCAAATGCAATGAGATGGGAAAATGACAGACTTAGCAAGGTGACTTAACAGTATCAGAATAGCTTAAAACCACTGAAATACCATAGTGGGAATAGAAGTTACTACCAAGTCAAACCCAATTTTTTGACTATTCTCTACAGTCTCAACAACTGCAAATGCAGTGGATGCAGTTTTGTTCTCTATGTAGACAGGGAAGCAATTATGAAGGTCAATATTTTACCACATTCTTATTAAAAAAGTCAGATCCTTAACTTGTCTGTTTTCTTCAGTCTTCCTCAGCTTACGAATGAAACACCAACTAATCAGGTGATATATTATGACATAAAATAGGTCTTATATGCTGTAAAGGGTTCCCAAGTCATCCAATGATCTTAAAACTCTTGAGAACTTTTGGGAAAGTTAGAAAGCTTCTAGATAATGTTTTCCTTTAGCCTGCAGATACAGTATACAGATAGTATGAGTTTTCTAGCATATTTGCTGAGGATGGTGTGGTTCCACATCCCAGTTGGTGCCTAGCTCAGGTTGGACAAACAGATTGAAGCCTAGCCCAGAAAAAGTTGGACAGCTGGTTGGTATTGAGAAGCAGCCAGAAGCAATATTAGTCCTTGAAGACAGTGGCTCTGCTGTTAAATCTCTAGTCAAATGAAAACTTTAATAGCCAAAGTTAGTGTAGCTGTTTGATAGCATATTACAGAAGTAATCCAGATAGATTTTTGACTTTCTGGGCTTTCCTTTTTGACTTGGATCTCTTTCACTGCACTTAAAATAATAAATCATTTTAAAATTGATACTGGAGCGCGGTGCAGTGGTTCATTTGCCAGAAGGGTATCTCAGTAAAGCTTATGGCACTACTTTTCTGGGATCTACCTGTTGATTTTTGGGTGGAGTTTGAGGTACTTCATAAAATGTTTAATAATTAAGAACGGTTCCCATTTGAATAACTGGTTGCATGTTGCTGGGATGGGATTGAGTGCTAGGGCATCCAGAACCCTGAATTGGTGTGTCTTACCAGTTACAATGTAGGTTTAAATAAGGAGAGGGTAGGGCCTTTTACATTAGGGAGATAAAAGCCAAGTGCTTGGAGGGGGACTAAACTTAAGGCCCAGTCTCTTTTCTTTTTTTTGTACATTAGTTTTCTCCATTTGCTTCTTTTTTCAGAGTGAAAGAGAAAACCATGATTAAAGATACTTACATACATAATTTTAATAAAAGGGAAAATTTCAGATCCAAGTATTCATCAATATCACTTGAGCTACTGAAGATGCAGCAACATTAACTGCAAAGAGGAAAGCTCTGTGCCTATCTGGAGAAAGCAGAAGCAATTAGTTGGCATACTATTCATGTTCTTAGTAATTCTTCCAAGGTCTTTATTATTATTTTTCAAACCTAGAATAGAATTTGGCATTTAAGTACAAACTTTTAATACCACTTAAAAATATAGCTGAAGTAACTGAGTGAGTAAAACCATCCAGATTGATGTCATTTTGTTGAAGCTTGGTGCTGTTTTAGGGAAAAACATGATTCAGTGAGCAAAAGAAAATGAGTTTAAATTAAACTTTAAATCTCCTGGGCTCAGTAAGTGTGTTCTGTACTGCTTCAGAAACAAAGCACTAGTGTGTGGACTTCTTTTGGTTTTTAATCTTCTGACATTACACATTTGTATTTCAGACATTTGAAATTTGTGACTAGATCAGTGTTGTGAACTTTGGTGCTTTCTGAGTAATTTATGTGGTAGTACAGACATTTAGAACCAGAGAGCAAATGTAAATAGGGCAGAAATCAGCTGATCAATATGGGAAGCCAAAAATCATTGGTAACATAATTTTGACATTAAAATAAGTAGTTCTGTACTTAAATTAATCTCTTCTCCTGTTAAATCTTTACACTCTAGCTTTTTTAGTAAATCATCTTTAAAGCCATTTAACAAGTCTCTACAGATGAAGTGAGCCAAGTGGGTGAATGTAGCTTGTATTTATAAAGATGAGATCCAGATGGCAAAACATGGAAATGGAACCTAGTGGAGTACGTTAGAATGAAGTTTGTTAAGACTTAGATGGAGGAAAGCAGTAGGAGTTTACTTTCCAGTTGACACATATTCTAAGACAGTGAAGAAGTTTATTTGGGAGATCTTCAAAGAAAAACCTTTTCTGTGACTTTTTCAGCTTGAGTCAGCCTTCAGTTGTGATGCAGCTGGTTAAAGGTGCTTCAGAGAAAAGAAATAACACAAGTGCCAACTCATGCAGTTTCCTACCTTTTTTTTCCTTTCTTTTTTTTCCCCATTGGGCATAACTAATATCACTACTCAGAAGAAACAGCTATCAGTTCTATTTTCAATATCAGATTGCCTGCTCAAATGTTTCCTTAGATGCTGCCATGGGACTTTACTATATCCTGCTCACATTCTTACTTGCAGACTGATCGGTAGCACTCGCCTGGATGTGTGAGATGATTGCTTTTCCTGTATGAAACTGTGAGTGAGAATATCTGTCCTTACAAATGAGAGTCAGAAGAAAAAGGCAGTGGTACCTCTGTCCCCGTTCAGTGCTTAGAGTGTTAGCTTAAGACATGAGACACCTGGATTTAGTTCCTCTGCCCAGCTTAGCACGTTCACTGCTGTTCCAGGCCTTGCTCCATTACTTAAATAGCCAATTTATCAAATATCTTTTAACTAAAGACCTTATAATTGTTCACTAGAGCAGAGAGAGCCTTAGGTGCGTACCTGGGAAAGGGTTACGTTTGTTCTCCATCTCTCTTTTAATGAGTATTTAATTATTAGAGTTGGCATAGAGAAGACAGAGCAACTTATCCTTCATCAGTCTGCGGATCACTGGTTAAAGTGATCTGACATTGCGGGATACTGACTTGCCTCCTCTCAGGTAGAGAAGGAAAATAAGTTTATGTTCCCTATGTCTCGTGCGAGTACTGTGTTCACCGAATGTCTGGAAAAAATAGTGCCAATGGCGTGGATCTAGTAAGTCCTCTTATTCCCTAGGCACAACCTGACCCACTTAGGTTACCTGCTGTGACTGAGATGGCTTTCGTGAGTTTAATCTGAAGTACAGAAATCTCCACTCATTTTTTTTAAGCATGTGAGGGCTGTAGATGCTACTTTGGTGATGAAAACAGCACCTGAAATCTTATGTGGGTTTATTGTGTAAAAAACTCCTTGATATTTATTGATACATTTTTTTTTTCAAAAGCGTGCCTGTATATGAGCATACAACATTATTCTTTAATCATGTGACATTCTTTGAGCAGTGACAAGGAAGTTCAATTCCTGAGAATAAAGCCGATGTGATTTTGTAAACTGAGCCTTAAAACATAGTGAAGACAGTGAACATAGGTCAGGGAAAGTACTCTTCTGACTTTTCCACTACTGTGTGTGACTGGTATGTTGTGCTTCAAGAATACGATGATACACAGAGTTCTGTAAAGTGCTTATCGTTTTAAATTAAATACAATACTGAGGAGTAATGCACAGAATAAAACCACAAAATTTTTTCTTGTGCACTCTTTGTGTAGTTGGAGGAGTTTGTTAGAATATGTACTCGTAAAGCACATCAGACTAGTTTGAATACGCAAGCAGTCGAGAGACATAACTATCATCTATGCAGTAGAAAATTAATAGAATGATTTTAATGGTTCTTGGCCTTTGAAGTATGCAGAACTACAAAAGAGTACATCAAACCACAAGGCTCACCTGTGGTAATAGTTGGTCTTGGTGTAAAAAAATCCTCTCTAGGGCTCATTTCAGTCAAATCCTGATACTCAAGCACATGACCAACCCCTACTGACTTAGATCACGTGGTTCCCTCTGATGGATCTATGTAGAAAGTCTGGCTTCAAAGATGGAGTTTGTTTTATTTTAGTTTGAAGGGTTTGGGGTGAAATTCCCAATGTAGCCAAGGTCTTACAGGGGGCAGCCAAAATAATTATGAACCCTGGTCACAGTAGTATGCCAAAAATGCAAAAGCAGTGATTTAATACTTCCAGAGTAATAAGAATGGTTGAATGCTCTACCACCCTTCCCGTTTCATGGCTGTGATTTGTGGTTGATAATATTTAGCCTGGTTGAGATATGCCTGTATCTGACAAAAGATGCTCTTTTATGTTTAGTTTTTCATGAAGTTTTAGTTAAAATCATTTGCTAGTTGATGTGATACATCATTCTAGCAGCAAACTTCATTTATACTTAAAACAAAATGGAGCTTCCCTTCATTCTGTTTGCATTGCAGAAATATTAATGAATAACTGGTAACCTTCTGACCAAGAACTATTGCATTGCGTTCAGTAGAATTTTCCAGATAGGCAGTCATTCAAACCAGGCCCCTCACGTTCAGGTTTTTTAAGCCTTGACCCTCCACCTTTCCCAGAAATTAAATGTTTTTCAGTGATCCTATTGAACAGGTTACAGTGTAAATCAACAGAATAAATGCCAGTGAGGAGCTCGTGTGTTTGAAAATGGGGGGAATTCTTTCTTTGTTATGCATCAGGGTATTTCCCAGTTTTGCTGTTAAGCAATCAGTCTGCGGAAAAAGTTAGGATACCCCGACACAGTTTACACTTAAGAACCATGCTGGTTTTTTTGTAGGAAGAGATTTTTATATTTTTGTTATTGCCACCTGCAGCAGGTACAAAGGAATGCTGACTGCTCATTTAAAATTGTTTTCTCAGTAATGTACCAAATCAAAAATGAAGGATGGTACTACATGTATTTTTAGTAGTATATTGACATATTTTTTGGAAACAACGTAGTCCATGCTTGCATTTGTATTTGTAATTTAGCATGACTCATAACCAGAAGTCAGAACTGTCCTGATGAAAAGAGAAGACTGTGATATGAAGATTACAAGTGCCAAGGCAGATTTTGTATATCGAAAGCTGACAAAAAAGACAATTTGCAGAAGTTTCAGTAAGTGCATCATTAAATCATCCTTGGCTCCTTCTCAAATGTTTTTTTTAAAAATGATGCTTCTCTAAGCAAAAAAATAAACATCTGAAACACTGAAGGTGACTTTCTTGGAAGAACTATTTTTTCCCCACTAAAGAAATATATTTTTTTTTCTGAAGATGTCTAATAGATTAATGCCAGACCACATGGAATTATTAAATGAAATCCTCAAGATGTTCTATTGTTTTTATAGCACAATTCAGTCGCCAGTGTTTTTCTGTATGTGGAAATATTTGGCAGCTTTGTGGACAACATAGGCAATGGTATATGAATTTTGCATTTTATATAGGAGTCCTTGTTTCACATTGAAAATTTGAGGGTTAAATGTTCAGTTAAAAGAGTAACTAAATGAGTGCCTTCATAATTTCTATAGGGTGTCCTGAGAAACGAGAGTCTCTCATCATCCTCCACGCTATGAAAACTGGACATGCATGTTGCTTTTCTTAAAAGCATTTTCAGACACAGCAAGCTCTCAAGTTTGGAATTATCTGTGGTCCTGCTGGCCTCAGGAACTCGCTGCATTGCCAATATGAGATTAGGTATCCTCTCCCTGAATTATAAGAAAGTTCCATCTTCTTAGCGGAACCCCTTACTACATTTGGCAGAGGCAGTATTGAGAAACATATGTATTGTATAAATTCCCTTTTTGAAGCACTACCAGTACTTTGGTTAAGCCACTGTAAAACTACTGGTATGCATTTGTTCATAGTTTGGAAAATATTGTTTTCATTACAGTAAACCAATATAAACATCAGCAATATTCCTATCAAATAAATTAGTTCTCATGTGAAATGTATGGTAAGTAAATTTGTTGCGTAGCTGAATACAGTATTATTTAATGGAACTTGATTTGGTGCCAATCAAACATATGGATCTTTAAATGCATTCCCCTTGTGGCTGTGTTGAAATCATCCACACCAATAACATGTGCTGAATTCCATTCCAGACTTGCAGGCTGGCTGCCCTTATTGTATGAAGTTTTGAAATATAACAAATAGTGTTGGTAGAAAAAAATTAATCAAAATAATTTTTCAGTGCAACAGTTTCTGTTTTGTTAAAATTATTTTTCAAGGAATTTTTACTTGACTAAAGTTTTTCTTCCCTCCTCTCTCTCTTTCCACCTGGAAAAGAATTTTATCTTCAAAAACCACAGAGGCTTTTTTGTTCCTTTGAGGTTTTTGTCTCCATTTCTCTTTTCTAATTCTTTCTTATTTTTTCATTTTACCAATTAAATTGATTTAAAAAAAAAAAAAGGAGAATGGAGAGATACAGGGAAGGCAAGGAAGGACTGGGAAATACTTTTCTTGCCTTTTTCCAGTATTAAAATTTACTAATATTGGGATAAGTAATATTTTTGAAAAATTAGTTTTTCAGAAAGGCTGTCCCTTTCTTTTCATTTAGTTGTGACAATCTGTATCCTTTGGCAGAAGGTAATGTTGGGCAAATTACTTCAGCCATCACATTTTTAATGGCAGAATTTTAATGGAATAACATAATAAGTTACATTACACATGCAGCGGAAATAATAACATAGGTCTGTGTCCTTCAAGCACTACTTTTATTTACTGTTGTTTATAGCTGTATTTGAAATCAATGTCATTCAATGTCATTCAATGACACTCAACAGGTGAGTGTCAGAAAGTTTAACGTGATATTCCTCTGCAGCAATCTGCTTTAAGGTGGTCTTTAAAAATGACTATGCTGTAATTATCTTAAGTCATTTAAATTTAATTGGAATTTTTTAAAAGCTTTCCCCTCACACTTAATCCAATATTAATGTTTGAAGTATTGCTAAGAATGATGGGCCTCATTTTACTCTGTCAAATTCCCTCCAGTGCTGTGACCACAAGTGTATATGTTATAATGATTTACATGTATGACATCTGTGTGTGCTAATGTCTCTTGTAGACAGAATTTGTTTTGGTTTGCAAAGATAATTAAATGGCACAAATTATGCCCCTAAATTCTTGCCCAACATCATATTCAGAATTTTGAATGAACTTAAATACTGGTTGGCCGAGCAAATTTGGTGTGATTGTGGCACACAAAATTTAACTAACGTTCAAAAATAGCTTAACATCCAGATCCAGGCATTGGTTTGAGACCACCTTGGAAGAACTTGGCTTTCGAGTGCAGCAGGAAAATAAAATGTTCTTTCAATAAATAATTAGGAGGACCTGTTAATGCTATACAGAGTAGAACAGAGTTATCTGTGCCAGTTCCTTCTGTAAATTGGTGTAGCTCCACTGGGACCAGCAGATCCATGCCAATATACATCAGCTGAGGATCTGACATTAGTGGAGTTACTGTGGATTTGACCCAGTGCCAGCTGATTCTCCTGGATAGTACATCAAGTAACTGAGGATGTTGAAGAGTCAATTCAGCAATGTAATTTTAAGCCTTGAGAAAATGTAGGTGAAATGGTAGTAAGCTGCTGAGAGCTGGGGAGGGGTGACCTATGTTGCAATTAATACAGCATCCAATGGCAAACCAAGAAATGTTCTTACTTGCTTACAAACAAAATTAGGGGCTAATTATAGAACCACTGACGTAACGGGAATGTCCTGACCCACCATTATTGTCTTATTCATAGCTGTAAGTCTGGTAAATTAAATGTTACACTTTTTCCTTGCTTTCTGCATACAAATCCCATTTCATAATATTTTGAGCTATTTCAGGGAGGTTACTGCAGTCTTTACATGATTATACTTAGTCATTGGTTTCTTGACTGGTATCCCACCCAGGGGCTGCCTATAATAGTATTTCTTCATTTAGTTATTTCTCTTGAAAATGTCTTAATTAAAGGTGAGGTGTGGTCTAGAGAACCTCAGGTACCCATTAGTGTTCTGTGCAGCTAAAACGATCTCCTGGGAATTTTGTTAAAATCTAGGGGGAATGAGGAAAAGAAGCGGTCAGTGGACATTCGAGTGTTGGATGTCATATTTTTACAGTGCAGTATTGAGCAGTATTCAGGTAGCATGTACAGTTTATTTATGATAACAATGTGCTCTGTGGGGATCATCCAGAGCAGTGACAAGAACAGGGAAATCGTGCTGCAGGAAGCCTGTGCAGGGGTGAAAAAACACATGCGCTGGCAGAAAGCCCTGTTGTGGAGGAGTTTGAAGCCACTTTGGAGGTTGTGCACTCCAAGTGATGATGCAGCGGAGCAGCATGGTTACTTTTGACCCCTGTAGCACCAGCAGGCAATATCTACAATATGTATCTCTCTGTGTGGTTCAGTGATGTAGACCCAAGCTCACTCATAACATATTTGCTAACACAGAAATTCTGTGTACATCTTGACAGATTAGTGCATTTTGTTTAAAATCTTATACTTAGGCCCATGTTTCTACAAGTCTTTTGTTTCTACAAGTCACGTCTCAAGCTGTCTCCACATGTCTCAAGCTGTCTCTCTAATTGACAACTGACCTGTTCCAAGGCAAAATCAAACTTTTAGTGGTCTTACCTTAGAGATTATTTAAGTTGATTCGGTTGACTTTGCTCTGAAATGGATTTGGGATGCTCACTCTGAGCTGTTTGGTTTTATTTGGAAAGAGGTGTCTCATCCATTTCTGAACTTGTTTTCAGATCAGAGCCCGGCTTCCCTCCGTCCATGTCCTCCCGGTGAGAGAAGTGGATTCATCTTTCAGTACACGTGTAGAAGTAGTAGAAGCCTAGTGATCAAGTAATGTTTATTGTGCACCAGCCTATTTGGCATGTGAATGACGAAGGTATGACATCTCAAGTCAACATCAGATTAGTAGGAACCTGTCAACAAGCTGCTGCTATGGTTGACTGTGTGTTGGTAATGATCTTGCCTATTCAGTCAGTAATAAGCTAGGTTTAACTTGCACAAGCCAATGTGGAAATAAAATTATCTGGGTCTCAAATCCATTTGGATCCAGAGTTGAAACTTAAGCTGTACTGAGTGAGATAGTGTCATACTGTTATGCTTGGGAAACATGGTCTCAGAGGATTTAAACTCCTTGGAAGAAAAATAGCAATATCATTGATTTCATATCACTAATGAATGTGTAGTACTTTTTTTTTTCCTTTTTTTTTCCTTTTTTTTTTGTTGAGAATTAACAGCAGTAAATGAAACTGTGAGCCAGATTAGATAGTTTTTGAATTGACAGCCAGTGTTTGGGAAGCAGATATCACAGGGATAAGCCTGATGCAATTTGATGAGATGTGGCTGCAGAGGGAGCCATAGGGAGAGCAGAAGATGTCAGAAGCCTTTAAGAGGTGCAGAAGGTAGTGATATTTTCCTCCAGCACCACTTGGAGATAAGCCTATCTGATGAAAGAATCAGCAATACCTTATTTTATGCACATCACAAATTGTAAATGCTGTATCAGCTGATCCCTCTGCCAAAAACCTATTCCGAAGCTTTTCAAAGCATTATAATCTTTTCAATTATAAGTCAATGTTTTTGTACTGTATTGAGATTACCATAAAACCTTTGGGATAAGCTACTGCAGAAATGACTGGAGATCAATATTTTTTGCTAATAAGATTAGAAATTTCTAATTCTTCCTCGAAATTTCTAATTCTTCTTCAAAAGGTTGGAAAACTGTATTTTAAATTCTGTTCAAACCAGTGTAGATTATTCTGGCAGTAATCTAAAGTTTTGGTTGTATGGGGAACAGTTCTTTAGGTGAAGGTTAGAATATTGCTGGTTAAAAGACACTTGAAATTACATTAGGTTAGCATAGCAAAGTAAAACAAAAGTCACATTAAAAAAGAGAAATTTCTCTCTCTAGTTTCTCTATCCTGAATAAAATGTGGAAAATTAACCAACTGCATAATGGGATAAATGCACTGTTACAAATTCAGCATTTTGTTGTGAGTTTAATGATTTTTTGATGTAGTTCTTAAAGCTCTAACTCCTATACGGTCATGTGAGACTTTTTTGGCATATTTGATTAAAAAATTTTTAGGCCATATGGTTACAAGAAAAGTTTGAAAATATACTCTAGAAACTCCAGAAATACAAATTTAAAAGACCACCCAAACTCTGAACATTCTTCAGTGAAAATCAAGTGATTTTTAAGTTGGCCTCAAGATTTGTGGGTAAGTAGGAATAGCTGGTTCAATTTCTTTAAGCACAAAAGATAGACAATGCTGGAAGTATATACTGCGTATTCAAAATCATTTCTCTCTTTTTTTTTTCCATAAACCTGAAGTGACTCAGGTTCCAGTACTCTATATCGAACGAGGTTCTGTTAGAGCGGTTCCACTGACTTCAGTGGGCCTGCTAGAGATAAAAGTATTAGCTGATGGTATTGGCATCTGCCAATAGTAGCAAGAGGGGTAACAGCAAAATTTAAAGCATGGCAAAAAAGTTAATGTTGTCCATCCTCTTTATATTTGAGTGCTGAGTTTCACCACTAACTTCAAAGTAGATTATCCAACCTCAACGTAAATATTTGCTAAGTCGCATGACCAGGTGGATCCAAAATTCAGATAAGCCTCTGATGAGGCTTCATGCATGAGAAACTCTTACTGATGTACTTGGAAAATGTTTGAGCCAAATGCCTTATCTTCGTGTTGAAAGAATTAGAAGCCAGGTTTGATTCGCGCTTACCTAAGCATTTTAGATGTGCTGGATGTGTGAGGCTGGAAAGTGTCTGATGTCATCAAACAAGGGGTTTGGAGAACGGACTGAGAAGAGAAGGAAAGATACTGGCAGTGCTTTAAAGACTTTTTGGAGCTAGACTTGTAAAAAACATCAGTTACTCTGTGCTTTTGTGATATGCAGGTATTACAAACCTGCTGTAAACGGAAACTTCAACATTTACTAGCATGATGCCCTGCAACTGGAATTAATAGGGGGTATATACACCTGACTTTTCAGCTTCTTTTTGTATTTTTGTTTGCAAGAATAAAAAGCACTTTTAAGGGCATTATGAAAGAAAGAAAGAAGATTTCCTGTATTCCTGCTGTTCTGTTGTTTAACTTGTTGTTGATCAATTCACTACAAGATTTCACTGCCATGTATTTAGAATTTTTTTTCTAGACATGTAACCTGAAACACTTTTCTTGCAAGTAAACTAGTTCTTTTCTTATTCTTTCTCAAGTGAACTTGAAAATCATCTGATCATTTCCCTGCCATTTATCCCTTATTATTCTGTATATAGATGATACATAAGTTCTCCAGTCTTTCCTCATATGTCATATATTGTAGATTTGTAACAATTTTATTGTTCTTCTGTGGCTTTATTCCTCCTAAAATGTGATAGTGTCAAGTTGGGCAGAGTATTTTAGATGAGGCCTTACCATTGCAAAATTGCATAGGATAACTACTATCTGTCTCTTAGGAATGACACTCAAATTTTTAACATAGACCAGAAAGACCTTTGCCCTCTTGCAGTGCAATAATTTTAAGGTGTGTTTGGTTTGTTATCCGCTATGATTCCAGATCCTTCTAATTTAGCCTACGTTTTGTATTTATACAGAATATGACAAAAAAAGTGTTTTTATTGAACTGGCTTAAAAAATAAGCAAATTCAATTTAACTCTCTTCATAAAAAATGGGGGGATAGAGAATTAGTTTTTGGGTGGAGAACTTTTATTTCTAGTTTCATCTCAAAGCAAATTTTTATGGCCAAGTTATAAACCCCTGAAAATTGCAGTTCATAATGGAAACATTGGCAGACCCTGAACGGCGCCGCTGTAAAGTAGTATGAGGCTTTAAGTTTTTCCACTTTTAGACCTGGAATAAAACTAAATTACAACACTTTCCATACAGGCATTTAATTTTCCCCCCAGTAATTTTTGCTGGATCCATCCAGTATTTCCTGACTTCCTATGTTGCCATTGGACTTTTTCCTATTGACTAGGCAGTTAGTTTCATTCAGTCAATAGATTTACCAATGGAGATACTCAAACAAAGTGTTGTTTACAGGGGCAGAGGGTGTTAGGAAATATAATGCTGGCTTAAGGAAAGTTACAGTGTTGCTGTATGGAAGAAATTTACAGCAGATGGGGCTGGAACGCACATTATGGGACTCACAAAACATGGGAAATGATAAGGGACTGTACAGTGTTGTTCTGCAGAATGTAAATTTTCTTCCAGGCTCCTTCCAAAGCCACCGACAAAGCGGATGCAAGAACACGCTAAGAAGAGAATGTAAAGATTGTTTTCCTTTCCCAAGGCAGGAGAAACAGAGCGGTAATGTAATTTTTTCATAGCATTGCAATATGCTAGGATATTCCAACCAGGAGCAATTTTATCTTAAAGTGGATGTGAAAGCAAAAGGCAGAATAGAAGTCAGCAAGTGGACAGGGCTTTTTTCTGGAATTATTCCTGGAGTCATTTCTGTACTGGCACAGGCTGCAGGAAGCCAAAGATCAACATGCGGGTTATTTATAGCCATTCTGTAAATGACTTCAGTGCAAATGAGCTGTTTAGCTGCTTCACTCCCTAGGGCAAGAGTTGCTTTGCCACTCATTCTTGCTTGGCCCTCATGGTGTTCCTCTTAAAGTTTGTGGAACCAAATCGAGAGTGTATCCTTGCCTTTGTCTTCTAAGTCTCTCCCTGAAGATGAAAATCTTTATTATTTTTTATTGTTGTTAGCATATCCCCACCTATCTGTGGTGATTCCTGGTCTGAATAACTGAATAACTATGATATATTCTTAATGTGGTTTGTACCTAACTGCCTTGTACAGACAGTCTTGTCTGCAGCCCTGTGACAACTCTCCAGGCTGTCAAGACAGCTAGGATTTTGGCATGTTGATGTGCTCACTGGCCAGCGGGTAGATTTTCTTGGACTGTAGTGGGAACGATTCTAGCACAAGATATAGGAGACAGGTGCCTAAAGATTAGATTTTGGGCTTCATTCTTTTGGGATGAAGAAAAGTGAGGTGTATATCCCCTAAATGACTGAGTATCATTCCTGAGTACTGAATTAGCCTAGCTTGGATTAACATTCCCACTGAAAACTTTATTTGTGTCCACACTGTTCTTGTATTCACTTTTGCGTGGAAGTAGGGACAAAGTCCTTTGTAGCAAAAAACTCAACTGTTCTTTTCTGGTTAACTGGAAAGCTTTATATGTCTTTGCAGGGGAACTGTGGCTGTGACAGTAAGCAGCTAGGAAACCTGGTAATTCTGCTTTTCCCCATTACAAAATGAGTGAGTTTCATCATAAAACATCTCCAAACCAGAACCATCTAAAAGGAGTTCAGACTTAGACAGTAGACAAAAAAACTCTTCCAGATGTTGCGGAAACGTTTAGTTGTCATTTGCCAGAAGTTGTGGTATCTGTAGCTCTTACCAATTAGAAGTGTGTGAAATCTCTATAATCTGCTGTAGGCAAAGTTAACTTACACCCTTCACTGATGAGCTGAGCTATTCCATTTGACATTGCGTGCGGTAGGTGAGGTCGTGTAGTTGTATCATCTGGCATATTGTGTCTAGGGTAGAGCCCCTGGTGAAAACAGTGATAAAAGTGAGCCCAAAGGAGAGCCACCAAGATAGTTAGGAAGCTAGACCATATGACATGTGAGGAGCTGCTGAGGGAACCGGCTTTGCTTAGCTTCGAAGAGGCTAAGGGCAAATAGGGGATTCACTAGCCAAAGGGAGATTATAAAGAAGATGGAATTAGACCCACCTAATAATAACACTGCAAAAAGACGAGAAGTGATAATAAAAGTTACAATAAGAGAAAGTTTTTCTGGAGAAGAGGAAAATATTCTTCATCATGAGAGCAGCTAAGCACCCGAAAGAGTCTTATCTTTGGAGTTTTTTGAACTTCAGCTGGGTAAGACCTCAAACAACCTGATCTAACTTTGAAGGTGGCACTGCTTTGAGGGGGTTAGACCAGGTGGTCTCATGAGGTCCTTTTCAACTTACATTTTTATATGAATGTAAGTTCATTTTTCCATAATTTCAAACAGGATGTTAAGAAAAAGTACCAGAAATGAATATTCAGGTGTTGGGAACAGAGAAACAAGTGTGTATGTGACCAACTGAGAGAAACAGATTTCCAGCTAGTCAGTTCTAATGGTTTAATTTTTCCTTCAGAAAAATAAAAAAGTCTAGAGTCTAAAAGTAAGAAATCCAGCTACAATCAGAAAAGCATAATATTTTTACCTATTTTTTTCAGAAGTAAAGCATCATTAGTAAAGAGTGTATTTCCATTGCAAAGCAGAAAACATGACTGAAATGTTTCTTAATGTCATCTAAAAGTCACATTCCAAATGCATTTGTGCATGTGTGCTTGTATATATATTATATAAATATATATAAGAGTTTATTCATATATTTTCAATCATTGGATGTACATGATTTTGAATTTAAAAAATCAACTTGGAGTTGCATGTATAATTATGTTTTAAAAAAGCAGTGTATAACGTTAGGGAGAGCAAAGGTGTTTTACACTTTCTGTTGAGTTTTTTGTTTCCTTCAGCTAAAGCACAATTGCAGAAGGTAAGAAATGGCTAATATCTTGCCTGGTCACTTTGTATTAGCTTTACTTTAATGCTTACCAAAAAGATTACCTGCCCTATGAAACTTAAAGTCTAACTAGACCAGGTGAATAAACAACCAGAGACAGAATAATCCATGTTCCAAGGCACAGAATGGCACATTAAGGAACCTCGGTCATGCAGGAAAACAAGAGGCAGATTTGGGATGGGAAACTGGATATTCTGTGTTCTGGGCTAGGACAGCTCACTTTTCCCTATCTTACTCCGTGCGTTTGTTGTTAATTCAAGAACCCAAACCCACCAAATTCAGATAGCCCTGTGTAGGATCTTGATTGTTTTTAAACACCGATAAGGGCACTTTGCAAGATCAGCTTTTGATTTATGTTTGGAAGAGACTAACTGAGAGATGCTAATGTCTCTTCTGACATTTGTAGCTATTTTGCTACAAAGTTGTGGCAGACAGGAGTTCTGTTAAGGTACAGAATCTGTTTTTCAACTCAAAGCATGTTGTTTATGCTGCAAATCAATGTCTGCTTACTTCAGTGACTCCTTTTACATTAAGGGTCGTCACTTCAGGTGTAAGATTCTGAAAAAAACTATACGTTTGGGTTTCATCTGTGAGTAGATGAAAGAAGCATTTGTATCTGTGACTTCTTTTCTACTCAAGTAGATTTTCTCCTGTGCCACAGATGTCCTCACAAGACAAGCAAGCATACTCTGTTATTAAGTCAAAAGGAACAGATAAATCTGACAAGTTTTGTTTTTCTGCTGTTTTTCTTTTTTTGGTTTATAAAAGGTCACAGTGTGAACCACTTCAATGGTTTCCACTGTTTTTTTTTTACATTTTATAGTGCTTGCATGATCTCAGTAAGGGAGCATATTTATTGTGCGAGCCATTCAATTTAGATTCAACTGTAACACATGATTACAGCAACTTAGAGGAAAAAAAACTGGAAAATAAGTCCCTGATGTAAAACTGGTAACTGAGCCAAAACAGTAGTGCTGGTTATTTCAATGCCTCACATAGTGATTTATGAATGCACTGCAAACAGATTTAATGATTTATTGGGACAACTGTGCATATTAACCAGTTCTCCCAAAACCTTGATGCAAAGTTCTTTTGATGATATTTTTCCTTTTAATATTTTAAAGAGAAGCATTAGAAGGTGACAGTAGGGAAAGCTTGTGTTTACGTCATACATTTTGGTGCCACACATGAATATATCCCTTCAGACTTCTCTGTATTATTTTGTTTGGGAAAACATATACAATGTCTCATCTCATGGAAGAATGAATGCCTACAGGACTGAGCTGAATCCTGTACATATTTAGTAAGCTCACATGTAACCCATTTTTTTTCACACATACATGTGTGTATTGCACACACAGGTGCCTACATGCCTCCTTTGGGCTGCTAAAGAGTGTGAGAAGAGTACTTGGCACCACTAGCTCTCTTCCATCTTTTGCATGTTCTTTCCAATTTGCACAGGTTCAATCTATGTTGACTTATGAGGAAGGAATATGGCTGAGCGGAGAATAGCAAGCAAGGACAAAATGATTTCTGCTGATTTCCTGACCTTATCACACCCAGATAAGTCCCTTTTGTTTTAGAATGGCATGTACTTAGCTTTATAATAGCTTGACCAGCAATGATGTGTCCAAATCAGGCTTGTGTTGATAGTCAATCCAGAAGCTTTGACAACCCTTCCAGACAGAATTTGAGACACCAAATATCTCTTTACTAGAGAATATTACAGCTTCCATCCTCTTGCTAAACTTGCAGTGAGTAATGACCAAAGACTGCGAATAAAAAGTTTTAGAGGTAAATGGAAGTAATGAAAGCTTCAAGTTCTTTCTGTTCAGTTTAGAGGCTAAGAGAGGAGATAGATAGATTAGATGTTTTGATTCAATAAGATCCCATCTCTCAGCCTTACGTAACTTCTATATTGTGATAAGGGAACACAGGGAAGTGCCAGCAATATACAGATAAGTAAGAGCTGTTTAAGGATTGTAGCAGCAAGCTGGAAGACTTATTTTTCACTCAGAGTGAAAGTGTGATCTTCATCATCCCATTTCACTGGTTATCTGCAAATAAAGTAAATACCATCAAAAGTTACTCTTATATTTTAAAGTGTTCAGTGATTCTTGAGTGGTAACCATAGTAGAAAAGATTGCTGCATACAGCCCATACACATGGCTCAAAAATTTCAATTCCATTGCATATCTATTTTTAAAAACTGTATTTTGGTAGCTTACATATAGTATGTCCAGTGAACATTTATGTGCTACAATGAGGTCATTTTTCTGGATAATTGGGAAAGTTAAGTAATTGCCTGAAAAAAAGTAAACATTACTTTTTAACATCCATGAGGCAAGACTTAGAGTTGTTTGATACCTACACTTCTGAAATTAAACAGTAGTTTACATCGTCATGAAATCCATCTTGATCTGTCCCATGATGTCATGTGGAACTGCCAGGCATATGTTTTGATGCAGGCTACTTCAATACCTTTCATTCATAATGGAGCCTCATGTGATTACACTTTTCCTTTAGACAGCAAAAGTAAATATATAAAACCTTGCATCCATGTGATTTGTGTGTATTTGTAGCATACCTGTTGACAGCTTAAGACACCAGTGGGACAGACTGGGTTTCCCAAGGGACTGGTAAATTAAGGGTTCTTTTTATCTTCCTATTGCCTTTATGCTCAGTGTGTGACCTTCTATCTTTAAAACAGTTCACCTGTTGGCACAACCATGTGGCAGTATTTTCAAAAAATCCACCCTTTTTTTCCTGATTTTTATGTTTATTTGGCACTAAACACATAATGATCTTGGTCTGTGTCTAGGCTTCCTATCCTCTGTATTTTAGAGTCATATTTTTACCATTCCAGCCTTGGTGGTGATTCCAGCTGCTATGCTGGTATGCACAGTTTTCTCTGAGACGCTTTGATACCTTCTTCAGTATAGTTTCCCATAAAAGTCTCTTAATTCATCATAGTTTAATGTAACAGGTTTAACCGTAAGATTAAGATTTGCCTTGGTGCTTCAGAAGCATTGACTCTGTGATTACTGCTTGTAATGGTAGCAACACAGTTTAATTGCGCCTTTGCTTCTACCTACTCTGCAGTTTTTTGCCACCTTATATCCTTTGCCAAACTCACTCAAGCTCCTTGGAACAAGACTTGCTTTTTCTTATCTCACACTGTACCATGACCTAAACTCTGAGTGGAGTGTCAATTAATTATTTGCACTGTGGTTATTTCCAGTAAGTAATAGTTTTTAAGTCACTGAAACAGAAGAGCTTTGAAAAAGCAAAAAGTTAGATGACAGATTGGCAAGAAAAGAGCAAAGTTTATGGTAGAAACAGGTAGAAAGGAAGTAACAGATTTTATGTTGCTGCAATAGACTGGTGCACTATGTAGAAGAAGGAGAAATAATCTGATCTCAGAGGTTGCGATGGTTCTTCATGATGGAATAGGCCTTGGAGCCCTCAGTTATGCCACAGAGACTAAAGAGTAGTTTGAAAAGAAAGATGAAGACTTTTTTTTTTTCCCACAGCGTTTATTAGAATCTGATGATAAGAAATCCAGAATGAATTCCCACAAAGACCAGTGGCGAAGGTACAAAGGGGAGCCATGGCAGTTGAGCTTGAGTAGAGGACATTCTTGAAAATAGGGGAAAAAAGCAAGAGGAGAAACAAAAAGGAAGTGCCAGAAGTGAATCCTCATCATAAGAAGTGAGCAGCAGTCACTGGTAGACTCAGCCTTCCCATGGGTGGTTAGATATCCTGTAACACTTTGTGGGATGTTGAAACACCCCTCAGCTCCTTAACCTCTTTTGATTAGTTCTGAATACTTCTTTGGTGGATATTTGGAAGCTTTGACTTCATTTGAATTCTACTTGCAAAGCCTGGATGTAATGGTTCTAGGTTTGTATGCTTGATGTTGCCTCAGTTACTTTCTCTGGGGTAATCAGAACCTCCCAGGATTTCAACAAAAGTCTGGGTGGATCTGTCTGCTGGTGGTAAAAATCAGTCATCTTCATTTTGTTTTTCAGAAATATCAGAAATAGCTGCTTTAGACTAAATAAACTTGTATTGTCCTTGGAACTAGCTGATTGCACACATTGCTTTCCAACCCCTGCATAGGTTTATCTTTCAAACCCACACATTCCTTCAAAAACATTAGTTAGATTTGCCACTGTACTTACCACGCTTCTGTAACTATTTGGTATGGCACAGAAGTAGTTTCTAGTTCATTGCTTCAGGAAATGAGTGCATAATAAGCTCACAGCTGTTAAACTGTGCCCTGCTTAATCTGACACTTAGTGGCACATTCAGCATTATTATGAACTAGAACGGGGCAGCAGAGAAAATACAATTATATGATTGCAAGGAGCTCACATTTTAAAAATAGATTTACATGTAAGGAGTACAAATTACCCAACAGCATCTTAACTTAAGGCTAAATTGACCAAAAATATTTCTAATGAGAGAGAGAGAGTAGGTCGCCATAATCCCAGCTCATGTACTGTGATTTTTTGGAGAGCTGTAGAGCAGAAAGAGCAGAAGGTGTAAATACCCCAATTTTCCAAAATGCTATGCAGTCTTTTAGGCCTCTGGGGTAAATCAACAAAGAATGTCAAATAAGATTGATTCTGTATTCAGTTAGAGGTCAAGTAGTGTAACAGCTAGGAATCCTATACCATTCCACTTCTCTTATGAGAGAGACCTGTCTTTGGTTTACTGATGTAAAGAGGCAGTAAGGGTGTGCATCAGAATGGAGTCATAACTTGTGATGCTGAGGCTTTATTCATGTATTAAAATAGAGATTAATGAAATATGTACTTTTATAAGTAAATAGAGTGATAAGGGGAATAATTAAAATTAATATAGTATTTAAGAGTTCTGTTGCACTGACAGCCTTAGGAAAGAAGTCCTCCAGTTTATTCACAAAATAGTCTCTGTTTATTAGAATCTGATGATAATAAACTAATAGCTCTCACTTGTGCTCTCTCTTTTTCTGGCTGTGTCACCTTACTGCTACTGGAATCTCCCTTTAACGTCGTTTTGGATCGGCATGAAACAATTTCTGTTCTCTTTGACATCTGTCTAATAAATGTAAGACCAATGAGTGTTTTAAGTGTAGGACTTCACCAGCAAAGAAGTAAATCAGAATTAATTCTAGTTAATTACAACAATCATGTCACAAAATGACCTACTGGAGTGGAATCTAACTAGCAGTTAGCTCATTGTTAGTTGGTGGGGTAACTCTAAAAGTTAGATGGTTTCTTCATTGCCTGACCAAAACCAATTTTAATTTTGACCAGTTGAGTAGTTCTACTAAGGAACAATATTTTTAAACTGAAGCACACTCATCTATTTATACTAAACCTTTGAAGAGATAGCATCAGTGAGGCAGAATATATTTCTTCTAAATAAACAAGTTATATGCCCTTCTAATAGGTTATTCTATCAGTAAGTTATAGTATGATATATTTGTTTAAAATAAAACATTGATTTCCACAAAAAACATTGTCATAGATCATATGGTGACAACGGTGATGATCATATGGAACGTGCATCTCACTAGTTTCAGTTCTTCATTCCGGGGATGATTAGGATCTGTATTCAAAAGTGGCCAGCAAAGGCTTATTTTAATTTGATTTGTGTTCTTTTTCCTTCATTGTTACATGAAGGAGCAAATCTAAAATGATCTTAATCACATTTGATTTTAACTTCCATTTCCATTTCAATTTTTGATGATCTATTTTGTGTTAAATTTATGATGGAAAGCCTGCATTTTGCTGCTTTCTTGGAGGATAAATGGAAGTTGCAAAGGAATCTCTAGCAAGTATTTCAGTGTCTTGGTTGTAGTTTGAGGGTCTGAAACTTATAAAAAGTTTCCTGTGCTGAAATACCTCCCTGTAGGAAAACAACTGAGGTCCAAATGACAGACTAAAAATCCCTGGCTCCTGAGGTTTTGATGCAGTGAACTAGGAAAGAGGGAAGAAAGGGAAAGGGGCTTTACAAAGAGAAAAAGGTTATAAATGATAGAGAAATAATTCTGTCTATTTTCAAGCCACCTCTGAGACAAATGGTTTCCATGAGAAATATATATATATATACACACTAGGACCAATAATGATGTTTAAAATCTCTTTTGAATAGTAATCACTGGGATTGTGTGTCATATTTCTGTATGTTTTTATTCCCATACACATAAAAAGTGTGTGTGTGTGGGGGGGGTTCATGATCCTTTCGCTCAGACACTCACCAACCTGACGTGTATATCGACTGAACACTTTTTGTAAAACCTGTGTTGATGAGCACTAAAAAGCCAAATAGGAAACTCAGTACATAAATTTATTTTTTCCCACAGCAATTAGAAACATGTTAACAAAGCATTTATTACTGCATGTGAGGGTATACATTTAATTTAGGGAAAACACGTAATTTTCTTCCAACAGAAATCAGATAATAAATAATCTCTCAAATAATGTTCTATTTGATTTCTAATCAGAGCACTCCAAATAGTTTTATAGTTCATTTAAAGACCAAAAACTCAACCAAAACTCAAGAGAAGCTCCAGTTAATTGTCTTTGCCAGGGATAGAGTTTGTTCATCAATAATTATGGTCTTTGATGAACAGCGGTATCCTGATTCAGAGCAGGCAGTTCATTGATCAAATTTCTCAAGTTCTCTCTTTAGATACCCACATGGGCTTTTTGCTTGCAGAAGAACCTGCCCAAGATATTCCAAAAGCAGATCACAAGGCTTCTCCAACCACAGAGATTTTGTTTGGAAGGAAAAAGAAATGCCTAGAGTAGGGTGCAGAAGAATTTCGTTATCTTGAAGGTCAGTTGCTTTGCTCTGTCCTCATTACAGGTGAGCAGTTGGCTTTTTTACATACACTTTTAGTCTCAAAGAGGGCAGGAATGACTTAGAAAACATCTAAGGATTTCACTATGGAAATTTTTAAATGCAAGATTTCCTTTCACAAATGCTTTTCTTGTTTGTTTTTTGAAAGGTAGATTTTTTTGACCTTTTTAAAGTTGTTAAGTTCAGTTAAAAGTTTACCTCAGCTGTTTGGGGAAGGATGAGACTAAAATAACATTTTATAAAGTTAGCCAAAGAATGAAGTAATGCATCTTGCATTTTGGGTCAACAAAATGTTATAGGTTGAACTGAAATTATTTTTAATGAAATTACGGTTCTTTTTTAAATCCCATTTAAAAACAAATTGAAGAAGGATTACAGTTTCATTGGAACCTGTTCTCATTTTTTCTTTTGTTTTTCCTAATTTCAGCTGCTGATTTATCTTCATCCAGCTATATTCTTGACTATTATTGTGCAACTATCTTAAATCAGATTAGCCCCTGCACTTGTTCTAATCAAAGCTGATTTAAGAGCAGTGCAGAACCAGTAAGTAAAACTTGCTTTCCAACTCCTGCCCCTAGGTAGGTCATGGGTAAAACTGAAAACAAAATAGGTATTAAAGGTTAATGAATAAAATACAGTTCTGATTAGAACTGTGCCTTTTTCATCTTATACTAATAATTTTAATTAAAGAAGGGACACACATTTCCATACAGTGCTTTTAGTATAAGGAACAGGTTGATATTCTTGTAATTTATTTTGGAATTTTTTTTACCTTTTTTGCTTCCATGGCAAGGGCAACCAGATTTCTATAGGAGAGAAGCAATTATGCCATTGTAAAGACTGTTGGTGAGATAGCATCAAATCTATGTTATATGGCCCTGGTCATCTATGTTCTGGAATGATTAATTAAATTAAGGGCTTGTCTCCTGTGAAAGAAGAGTAAAAGCTTGGTTTGCCCACCAGAGAAGAATAATAAAAAAATGGATTAAAAAAAATAGAATCTATTCTTGGAATTGAGGGGGAAGGAAAGAATTACTTTAAAGGACACCTTTGACCCATGAACAGATGAACTTGAATTGTTTGTGAGTAAATTAGGTTTTCAGAAGAAACTTAAGAATAGTCTTGTAATCAGGAGAAATGGGGGAACAATTGACCTACTTTCAGTTGGAGTATTCTCAGTTTCTGAAGGAGCTTGTGTAATGTGGGAGGCCCCTTCCTAGCTGTGGCCCTGTATTCAAAAGCTTTGCAGAGAAAACAAACACAACAGCAGCATCATAGCAAGGATATAAAATGCTATCACTTTCCTCAGTGACCTCATTGTTTTTCATATATGGCTTAATTCTTATTTGATTAAACAAAAATCAAATTAACACTGCTTCTGCATTTCAAAGATTTTGACTGTAAAATATTTGAATAAGGGAGCGTGAAAACAAAAAAACCCGATTTCTTCAAAGAGGAAAAATAATTAAAGTAAAGGCCTGTCTTTTTCTTTTCCACCTTGTTTCTGTTCCTTGTGCCTGCTCGTCATCTCACCAAGAGCCTATGTTGTTGCTCAAATGTTCTCAGTTCTGGATAAGGTTAAACAAAGGAAGAACAAGGAGTCATAGAGATAGTTGCATCAGCTAGCTTTTTTTGAGAATCTAATTTTTCTGGAAAATTGATTTGAAATTAAAACTTCCTACTCTGGTTATGGTGACTAAAGAGAAGTTTGCTGATCGTTCCGTCTCGTATCGCTGGTGCATTATGCCTAATGCTCTTAATCCGAAAGAGGCAGGATCACAAATTCAGTTCTCTGCACGATGCTAATTAACACCCTTCAAAGCAATTTTAGCTGAAGCCAAACATTATTTGGGCACAGGTGCAGATTAATAGGCACAGATTATTATCTATGGCAATAAAATCATTCGGGGGATGAGAAGCACAGCAGATCAGCTTCTTCGCTAAGCACATGCCCCTTTCCAAAAAATCTTGGGTCAAGGCAGCAAGGCAGGTGTCAGTGCGCGTTGCTGTGGAGCTGAAGGCTGCGTCACGGCGTGTGTATCAGCTTTCCAGCAGTAACAACGTGTTAACTCAGTAGTAGTTTCATACAATGTAGGTCTAGAGTTCTTCAGGGAATAGTATATAGCCTTTTTTGTTTAATCATGATTTTTGATAAACAGCTACAGCCTGTTTCTTAACCTATAAGAATGAGTGAAAAATGTCAACAAGAGACAATAACCATGTGGTATATCCAGTCAGGTTATTGATATAAACCTTCTTCCCTGATTAAATCTCTAAAAATTCTGTGCTATCTTAAGACAGGCACCCATATGTGTAATTCAAAGATTCGAAGTAAAAATTTCAAAAGCACCACGTCTCACTACTTCACATAAGCCCTAGGAGCTGGCACACGGTGTGTTATTTGCTACAGGCATGTATTTAATGCTGCACACACATTGTAACTGTCACAAAATCAGGTTAAACTTCACTTCTTCCTGCAATTCTGATAGCCTTGTCAGGACTTTAATTCTAAAATCTCATTGATGGATCTTTCTTAAATATTCCATTTTAAGAGAGGAAAAATTAATTTAGGTATTAAATGTTGTAAAATATCCAAACCCTACAGCAGCTTGCAATATGTAAAGACTGAAATGGATCAGAGTAAGAAAGTACTATAATTTCCTTTGAAAAGGAAAAAAACAAGGTAAGAAAATAGCCTTCATTTTCTTTGGTTCTTTTGGTTCCTTTTGACTAAAAGGAATTAATTTAATGTGAACAGGCACAGTGTTGAAAAAGGATGGAGTTAATGAATAAGGAAAAAATACATTCTTTATACAGACACTGAAATCTCTCACATTCTCTCCTCAAGACGTTACAGAAATGCAGGGTGGAATTTGAAAATATTCTGCCCCCCCAAAAGGTATGTGAATGAGATACTACCGTTATGAATGGGAATGAATTGACAGTTGAATTTATTGCCCTGAAAGGATTCTTTAGAGTCTAAGAAACAAATTCTTAGTTTCTATTTATTTATTTATTTATTGTCACAAGGTATTTTGAAAGTAAGCGGTGAGTTCAATGGAAAACAACTTCAAAGAATGTTTTCAGTTTCTAATAGCATGTGCATCCAACTTTAGTCATTTCCTGAGCTTTTGATCTGGTCTGTAAGGCAAACTGTATATCTAGATTTGGCTATTCATTGTGGAACTTTCCTTTCAGTTAAAGAGCGTGGTGTTGCTGTATTTAAGAAAACGTTATCAGTTTCTACTTTCTTAGATGCCTCAGTTAAAACAAGGGGTCTATACATATATAACTTTAATACTAATCATGAAGTAGTAATGATAAAATATAAATAACACCTTTCACCTCATAAATGGTGGCTTTCATCTAACCTTTGCTCATTTTTTTTAATCCCAGTATTAATCAATTGAGTTTCACAATGTTCTCATGACTATTGTCAGGAATGCAGGCACTGTATCTACTCTTGGCAAATACCAGTAATTTGGCTACCAGTACTTCTATCATCAAGGGAAATTTTACAAAGTTTCCTGAGGGAATAGAGGAATAAAAATACTAGTGAGTGGAGGAATTAGAAATTAAGCCAGCGGTGCAGCCAGCTGTTTACTTGGAGTCTTATGGATGTCTCCTCCTGCTCCCATCCTCACCCCTCACTGTCAGGATTGAGGAAAAAATGACCTGGGCCCCCAGACACTTGACCACCATCCCCAGAGCTCTGAAATCCTGTCTGATACTTTTGAAGTTGCCCTTGACAGTACTGTTGGTGGCCGGCGTGGAAGAGCAGCATGGTAATAGTCAGAAGCAATCTCTTGGGTTCTGTTTTAGTTTATTTTTTTGTCTGTTTTTAGTATCCCATTATGAATTCTCTTTTTAGGAAAAAGGTTGGATTCTAAGTAAATTTTTACATTTATATGGGGAAATATGAAGTCATGAAGATATTGCAGATTCAGAACTGGTGATGTGTAATAACCATATTTTTTTTTCTTTATTTTTAGGTAAACCTACAAGATTTTGTAACATAGAATATTTTTAATCTCTTACCCTAGTCACCTGAAGTATCCATCACATAAACCATCCAGCCACTCTGTCTATCTGTGATTCCCATTAAAACCATTTTTTCTTCATGCCAGGTCTTGCAAAAATGCCTTCTAGAAGGGGTCTCTGAGAACTTGACAACTTGTATAATCAGTTGAGTATATATGAGCATATGTATGGTTGAATTAGAAATGTTACATCATCAGCTTTCTTGCAGTTTGTCTTTCCTAAAATACCCTGAAATTGACTTTATGGTGTAATGGCATTTCTGGTCCTGCATCCAGACAGTAGCCAATAGTGAAAACTTAATCTGAGGTTCCATAAATTCTTAAAACAGGATCTACCTCTCCTTAAGCATCACTAGCATCCAGAATGAAACCGAAACACAATCACCCCATTGTCATTTGAATGCAATAAACTTCCAGATGCATTTTTCATAAAATTTTTCATGAGGACATTCATAGTGACATTGAACAATATGTGGCCATAGAACAACTGCTCTTTATTAAGATTATATGGAAGATCTGAGTCATCTTCTGCTGCAGCCAATAACAGTTCAAGAATAGGCCAGGAGCATGCAGGAAAGAAGAATGAAAAGAATAGGTGACCAGGAGCTGATTTATTAAGGACAGAAAAAAACAGAATAGAGCCCTAATGTCTTCCTATCATCCTACTGCTCCCCTCCAATAATAAATAAATAAATAAATAAATAAATAATTGATATAAAAGGAAGAAGTCTCCCTCTTACTCTTCTATTCCCCACAAAGAAATATTTCCATTTTCAGGAAAAGAAAAATAAAGACCTAAAAGATCCTGCTTAAAAGCAGGTGTTGGAATATCTTGTGAGAACTCTACTTTGCACATCACAACCTGATTCTCATCCACAAATCAGGATCTACAACTGGATTATATCATCCATAAAAAAACCTTGGCCAGAGATTCCCAAGGGAACATCTCATTGTGAGACCATGTTGAAAGCATTTAATCTGTAAATAGATATAGAATACAGGTTGTTTAACTCTCCACCTTTCCGTTGAAAGACAGGTACAATATTAAACTTGCTCTAGAGAGTTGGAGCCAGGACAGGAAAGAAGAGCTAGTGTTCGGTGTGTTTTTGCAGTAATCATGACACAGAATGATCAAAGGATGCTGTAAAAAAGAAAAATCACTCTTTCTTCTCTGAGAAGGATAAATAGAATAAAAATGGGCTCTTGAATGCTCAACAAGATTCTGTCTTGTTTGTTAGCCTTTGCAAATTTTTTAAATCCTCTATATCATCATTCAAAACTCATAGTAGTATGATTCCGTTTCCAATGAGTCCCCAGACTGTGTTTGTATTTCCTACCTAAGAAACCCCTTTGCCTCCTGTTTACTCCTGCTAGAGTACAAATCAGTCGTTTGCAGGCAGCTTGGGTAATCAGAGTTTTGGCTCAAGCCCAAGTCCCAAGCTGCCATGGTCGCAGAGATTACAAAGAACCTCCAAAGAGTGCTAGTCATGACTGAACTCTTAATTTGATCTCTCATAAAGGTAATTAATAGTAAAAACAAACAAATATCTACTGGTAAATGAAGTGTCTTTCCTCAATCTTATTGCAGCAGTGGTTTTTGTTCCTTTGATGAGGACATAAGGGGATGATAGCAGTTTAAAGTGAGGGGCTGAAAAATTGGAGATTGACAGTAATGAGAAGAACTGAAAACTATGGTGGCATAAAGTAGCAGAGTGGAATAAAAGAGAAAGGACAATGAGGTGGAGAATCATCCTGGTAAGGGCAGAAGGCCATGACCCCAGGGCATGCCTCTCCTTCCTGGCCATGAATGACAGGACATGTCCTTCTCTTTGGAATAGCTCAGGAATTCTCCACCAGGTGAGTCACAAACCAAGAAGTTACTTACAAAGCCTTTGTCTGCAGCAAGAGTGTTTGGATGGTCTCAGCAGATCTCCTCTCTCTAATACCTTTGACTTTATGATTGCGCCTGAGCTTTGACTGCACTACATAAATAGCTATGCTTCTGCTAAAAAAAAAAAGTTTTATTCCCACTGGCATGAGTTACCTATTAGATCTAATACCTGTGAATCTTTAGATTTGTTTCTTCTTCACAGCTGTAGTATTTCATTAATTAATCTTCACCACTGTACTTTTTCTTGTGAAGAGAATAAGAGATCATTGTTACAAGACCTAGATACTGATGGTAGGTACAGTCAGAGAGCTGGAAATGAAGAGGTATGAGGAAGTTTTTTTTTTCTTTTTCTTTTTAAATGATAGTTTTGGGTTATTTGACTTGGTCAGGAGTTAATCGGTTTCTTTGACAGCGAACTTTAAAAGAGCTTGGACAGCAGATCATTGAATGAGTTAGAGGGAGGCCACCTCTTTGCCCCCAAAGTAGATGCGTGGGTGGGAGGAAGAGCATTTAAGACAAGTTTTCTGTGCCTCCATTTGGATAGAAGAAAGTAGGCCCCACATGGACACAACATACTTTTGCTTAAGCAGGACAATCTGAGCATGAGTCAGAAGGTAAAGTGAGATTATGGTCTCTGAAATATAAGTTATGAATAACTGTTTTTTCTTGTTCATTAGCCTTTTCATTTTACCCATTTATTTAGTTTCAAACTCAATTTTTTCATTTTTTCATTTTTTGGCATGCAGCTCTAAAGAAAAGTTAAGACTGTGTATTTTTCAACAGCAGCAGAGTGCCCTAACTTCCCTCTGCCTCTTCATAAATGAAATACTTTGCGCTGTGGCAGAGGCAGTGTTTTCTCCTGCAGTTCCCAACTGTCAGCTTAGGCAGTCGCCTTAAGACTAGAGACAATCCTTAATTTACCAGTCTCTGACCTGGATTTCAGAAAGGCAGTTATCCCTTTGAATGAAAGTCATGTCATTGGAAAATAGCCTGATTTTAATGTCTGGAAGCCATGGAAATCTCTCGGTGTGGTAAACAGTCCTACCGAGAAGTCCGGTGGGTGATACGCTTCACGTGTCTGGCCTTCACCAGCAGGTGTTCCTTTCCTGTCGTTGGCCAAAGACAAGATAATCAGGCAAGGGTCACTCTGCGGATCGGGGACAGGGCACAAGACAGAGCCGTAAGGTCCAGAGAGGGAATGGCAAAGAATGCGGCAGCATGAGCAACAGTTCTGGAGGTTCACGATGGGCGTTTTCAGGGTGTTGGAGGTACTGCGTGAAGTGCCATAAAATGGTACACATATAGATTTTGTGATTGTTTTCAAATGTAGAGCACTGGCATCTACAAAAGGGGGTTCTAGTAAATCAGAAGTAATACAATGTGAATGTAAGGTGAAAAGGGCTAGAAGCAAAAAATCTCTGCGAACAGCTGATGGTGGGCGATTTGCTTAATTGGAAAAGGATTCTAATACCCTACAGATGCAAATCTGCGTATAGTTATCTGCTGGTTGCTGCAGAATTGTAGGTTAGAAAAAATTAAACTGTCTGGCACTCGTTCAGGTTTGTTTCGTTAAGTCAAGGTCTTTGTTATTTTTTGCATTGCTTGTAACTGTTGTTTGTTTGTTTGTTTGTTTTTTTAACTTGCTTCAGAGTAGCTTCAACTATGAGCCTATGAGTGATCTGGTTACATATTTCTTTTTAAAAAAAGTATTGCAGAGTCAGTATGTTGTCACAGTGCACTCACTGAAAATGCCCACTAATGATCTGGGAAACTGAAACAGCCCTCAGAATGGTTAAGGAGAATTTGCAGGAATTCCGTCATGCAAAGCTGGGCACCCTAAAAGAAAAATGCTTTCGAGTTCAAACTGTTGTTTGTTTTGGAGCATGTTTCTCTTTCTGCTTTCAGTGGTGACCTAGGAATGAGCTCACAATTGGAAGCAAATCTGTCCTCTGTTTCCACTCCTAAAGGATTACCTACTCTCTGAAAGTACATACGGTTATTGATGGCCTTACACCAAAATTATGATTTGGAATTCTGTGGAAAAAAAAATAAATACCCACACAAACATACACGTGTGTGTGACACTGACAGATTTAAGTTAAAAAACTTGTTGAAACATTACAATAAAAGAGATTGAATTTTGTAATAAACAGAAGGCTTCCTATACTCACAAGTGTTCTGCTTTGTGCTCGAATGGGAAAATATCTAATCTAGCGTGACTGTGCAGCAGAACGGCAAAAACATATTGTTTTGTGATGTGCATATGGTCGGTGTAGCATTTGGCAGCATCTCAAATTGAGATCCAGTTAACAGCCTCAGCCCTGCCTTGTTGTGGGGTTGTTTAATATTGTTTTGTATAAGTGGATCACATGGTCTAGTGCTTTTGGCGATTGGTTACTATTTCAATTACAGTTTTGATGACAAACCAAGTCTCTCTATACTGTCCTCCAGAAGACTAGCACTGCAGAAGATGATTAACATGAAATGCCAGATCTCACTTATATCCCTTTTGCCAAATTGAGTGTAGGCCATGGGATTTTGGAAATAGTAAAGGTACAAACAGGATTTTGTGTCAGCAAGGCCAGTATTAGGTAGAGGCACATGTCAGTCACCTAAGATGGTCAGAAATGCCTTCATCTTGATTTCATACCATCTTCAGCTTTTCTGAGGTCTGGCCTTGTAAATACACGCTCCCTTAAATCTCTTTCTCACACAAGGACAGCTGGGTCCGGGATCCACTCTGTAAATGCATTATGAGCTCTGCCATTTCGACCTCTGCCAGATAGCTTCGGGAAGAGTTTCTGGGAGTCAGTGACTGACAGTTAGCCCACCAGGATGCAGAGATGGAAACTTGTCCAAGTACAAGTTAAGTTAAAGAGAGATGGCTTTATTTTTCCTTTTGCAACAGTTAACCTATTAAACTAAATCTTGACAGAAAGCCAAATATAGTAGTGATGTACATGGTATAACAACATGAACACAATAATAACAAGAAGAAAAGGCTCTCAATTTTCTATTTGGTGAAGTGTCATCCTGCTTTGAGGTCCCTTATTGAAATCCCTGTGAAATTACCTGGCAACAGATTTCTTAGGTTTGCTTTGGTTCCTCCTCATACATATGTCTCTTGCTCTATTTCCTGCCCTTTTGTCTCCCTCCTTCACACATTTCAGGAGGAAGGATTACAAAAAACAAAACCCACCATAAAACCTAAATCTTCAGATGCAGGAGAGACGTCTCTTAAGTCATTCCTTCTCTTTTTTCACTGATGTATTCTCTCAAGAGTGATAATCATCTTTTTTGAAATGCAGGTCTAAGACGGAAGGAATTTTTATCTGGAAGAGTAATATAAATTAGCTTTGACTGCCAGTTTCCACTGATTATTACTTTCCAGGCGGAATTCCTACAAATTCTTGAGGCATGACCTCTGATGAAAAAATAAACCCCTTTAAAACTTGTTTGAGAAATTCCAGATAACTTTCACAAGAGATTTAATTTTAGAGCATTAACACAATCTTGGTTGGAAAGATAAAACTACAATGCAGTTATTTGGTAGGAGTCATTACTGAACAGTGAAGTCATTTGAGCTTATTTTACTGTGCTTATCTTTTTTTGCTCTCTTCTTTTTCTCTCAAACTAATTTTATTATGCATTACTCAGTGCACTCTGGATTCACCCTCATAAAAGGATAAAGTATCTCAGCAGATTTCCAGGCTTAGGCAGTCAGCTTGAGAGTAAACTCACAAGCCTTAGTTATGTACACCAAGCAGTCAGTGCACAGGCTATCATGTACACATTGTCAGTTAGTGTTCATTAGCTTGTAAATCTTGGGGTTTTCAGGCTTAAGCAAAGGTAAAAGCTGCAACAGATAGAAAAGAGCTGTTTTAAATACCAGTGCCAAGCACTTACTAATGGGAAATGCATCTTTGAATCAGGTTTCACCTCTTCTAAGCAAATAAATTAAAAAAAGAAAAAGCACCGACAAATCAAGAAAGCAGCTCTCCTGCACCTCTATTTGCTCTACAGATACATAAGTGGAAAACATATGTTGGAAGATGTTAGTTTATACTGCAATCATTTTATGCTTCTTTTTGAATGCTTAGGGCTAGAGTCTGGTCCTCTCCTTGTGAAGCTTCCTCGCGCTGCAGTGAGGGGCCCCGATTCTGGAGACACACAAGCACATGCTCAGGGTGCCATGCCAAGGTCAGTGGTGATCTGTGCAAGCATCTGCCCACTGGCACCCAGCTACTTGAGCAGATGCAGTGAGTAGATGTTCTACCAAAAAGTAGAACAGTGATGCTGCCAGACAGCTGATTCACGAGCATTTGCAATTACAGCTAGTAGCTATTCAGGATATCTGCCTCAGTGCAAAAAGATGAGAGCTGCGGTGCTGGGAAGACAAGATAGCAGATACACAGAGGCTTTCTCCTCGCACGTTACTTCAACCCTGTCAACTGCATTATAGATGGCTGGGACTTTCTGCGTAGAAATCAGGCCCTGGTTTCCATTCACTTTAAATGGGAATTAACAGCTGGCTTTGGTCCCTTTGAGATGTCCAGCTATACTCTCACCTGCCTTTGAAGCAACACACATTTATTTTTTCAACCCGATTTCTGTTTTCCAAAGTTTTCTATTTTCCACACAAGCAATAACCACTAGCACGCCACAAGACCCCAGGTTTGCCAAGAGATGACAGCTGACTTCCTGTGTGTAGGTCTCTGCCCACCAATACTGGTCTGAGTGTGTTATGACTCTGTAGGAGTACGGACAAACTGAGGATAAGAAGTTGAGCAGGTCATTAGAAGTTTCTTTTATGTATGAGGACTAACTTAAAATAAAGTCTAACCTTTCCTTCCTGACAGCTGCTTACAACAGTCTACGTATATTTTCACCGTTCTGCAGGAAATGAACATGATTGTTTTTTGGCTAGAAAAATAGCATTTTGGGGGAGCAGGTTTCCACTTGGAGAAATCCCTATTTTTCTGTAGAAATTTCAAATTTAGTCCTCCCTTATCCTCTTTGCTTCACCCCTTCTTTATCTTTAGCCCACATTGCTCATCTCGCTGGCAAAATGGAAGAACAGAGTGGGGAGGGAAGAAGAAAAGCAACACAGAATTTCGTAACCAAAAATCCTTTCTCTAGTTCCATTCGATTTTTGCAGGCACCAATCTTTTGGCTACACTTCTCTCTTTCTGGCTATGCCAGGTCAAAAAAACACTCTGCCTTGATCTCTTCCTCTTTTCTCTTCAGTGTTTTGCCTATCTGCTGATTGCTGCCTTATCCATATCTCTATATGTCATCCATATACACTGAAAAGGAGAAAGGAGCATTAACCCCAGCAGAAGCCTTTTGGAAGAGCTACCTAAACTGGTAATAGAATAATTCTGGATGAACTAGACAAGAGAGAAAAAAATAGATTCCCTGAGGCATTTCAGCTCGGTGATTACATGGAACAATACCTACATCCAACAACATCTCAAGATATGTATGTCCCTGTGTGTCAGGATATGTCCCTGGTGTTGATATATACACTTCCCCCCTGCCCTGAGTTCTCCAACTACCTCAACCAAATTAGCTGATTTCCACCTACTTAGCATTATGGACCAGCACGCCCATAATTCAATTCAGCCTGGCTCAGGTTCTCAAAATTTTCTCTTTGCCAAGGTCATTTAATTTTTGTCATCTCTGTGTGTGGACTACAAGGGTGTGATGGATAGTACTGCTAAGCAGGGGTTCATTCACCCGAATTAAATGCACTTAAAGAGTCTAATTTGGGAAAACCAGTTATTTGAATACCAAAAATTTCTCTCTTCTTTTATGAATATCTCCGTATAGTACCCACTGGAACAGGTCCATTCCTAACTTGACCAAACTCATTAACCAGAGTTAGAGTGGAGTTCATTCCTCTGAGAAATGTAGGGGTTTGTTTTTAATAAAACATGTGGGCCAAATTAGTAAGTAAATAAATGAATGACTTTCAAGAATCCCAGATAACACTTGCTGAGCAATGGGTCAGGCCAGATTTAATCTAAAAATCTTTCTGCTGCGTGTAAATGATTATGTCATAGCATTTGTCTTTAATTACTAAACTCTTTCCAAAGACTTGACTCATGGCATGTTTCTCGGTTAACCACAAAAACTTGTACTACAAGATTTGTCATATAGATTCTTTTTTTTTCCTACAGCATTGTTAAGCCCTGGCTCCTGAAAAAGGAAAGTAACGATCTCTCAGAGATAGACACTTGGACTTTACAGTAGTAAGATTTTTTTTTAATAAAGTTTCCATATAAAGGCAAAAGGCACTTTTGACTCATAAGCAATAGTGTAACATCCTTAAAATTGACAGAAAACCATAGAAATGGAAATGCTTCAAATACGTCTGTATAAATATTGGTTTATAAATCCACATACAAAGGAGCACTTTTGTAAATTTACACATCAGCATTTCTGTAATAAGTTTGATGTTTTTCCTATGTACCACAGTGGCCAGCCCCTACCAGTGGCAGGTATTTCAAAAGAAGGTTCAATCTCTCTCTCATTTTTCCCCTTAGCTGTAAAATATTTCTTGATATCCATGGACTCATTCCTCTGTATGATCTGAGGTTGAGGTGAGGAGGATCGTGTGTACTATCTACTCTGTGAATTAACAGACCAATCTGGGAACCTATAAAGAGTTTGATGAAGGGAAAAAAAGTGAGTCATACCTACGCTCGTTTTGTTTTAATAAAAGTGTTGACCCAATCTTCACCCAATTCTGAGAAGGACACTGTATGATTCCACTGGTGGCTTTGTAATTCACACTGAAAGTCAGAGGAGATAGATGTAATAAGCAGAACTAGTTTGTATGAATAAACTGGAAATTTGAAATGTTTTTTTTTTTGCTTGACTCTATATAACTTGAGGCTGGTATGAAGAAAGTGATGGGTACCAAGTGCTGTGAGCTGATTAGGACAGAGTAGAAACAGGCTTCTGCTGTCTTTTAAAAAGGAAACACAGTAGTTCAAGGCTGTCAAAGGAGAAGTAAATTCCTTCAGTAAGTTTATGCAGCACTACAAGGCACCTTCACAGGAACTGTTCAACTCCCTGCACTTTAAATATCAGCAAAGCTGCTGTCAAAAACACACTAGCCTTATGAAAAATTGAAAACTTATCTGCTAAATATTCTTAACAGCATCTTTTTTTTCCTTCAAAACCTCTGACTATTGGCCTTGTACTCTCCAGTTTCAGGGACAGGAGTGCCCACACAGCATATATAACCCATTACAATCCAACAACTGGCTACCACACATAAGACGGACTTATAATGAACTACTCAGGCTCAAGACACCAAGTAGAAATCTTGAAGGAAAAGCATATTGCCTATTCACTAAAATAAGTACCATCTGAGGAAAGAGCCACTCACTTGTTGATATACCTCAAACTAAAAGCTGTACGTGCTCTCTACAGCACTCACCGCCACTCATTTGCTCAGTTGAGTGTTTACTAGAATAATAACAAAATAGAAATAAAAAAAAACCTTGTTGGTCTGTCCTTTTTAAAAAGCAAGGAGAGCCACTGATTAGGATAACTTTGTCCAGCTATTGACTGGCTCTAGCTACACTGGGTAGGAGGTGTTGAGGGTTTCTGGTTACAAAAGAGTAGGGAAGAAATAGAGGAAGTTGTTATGTTGTAGTCAGAGGGTGCAGGACAACTGAAAGGAGCAGGATCTCTTTTTTTTTTTTTTTTTTTTGGAGTAAAGTCTCGGTAGGTACAAGAGTCTCCATTCACAATAGCAAGCTAGCTTGGAAAGTCAAAGGGACAGCCCCTTGCTAAACCCATGTGCTGGGGAGGAAAGCACCGCCTGAAACACTCTGGATTTGCCTAAATTACTGAAAGAAACAAAAATGTTTCTCTGCTGTAAGCAGCCAACACTGGGACAGAAACCGAGAAATGGAGATCAGGTGAAAGAAAAAGACAAATTTGGGTAGCTGTCTGCTTCAAGGATAGCCCTGATAGGTCCTACAGCTGTGATTTTATTCTTTTCTCTTCCTCTAACTTTTCCTGTTTCCAGAACTCCTTGTGCTTCTTTCTCACCCCATCCCAGGATACAATTCACCATCAGCAAGTACTAGATCTTCTCTTACCTAGCCATTTCTGAACAAACTTATTTTTCCTCTCTGAATCCCACCTCCTTTCTTCTTTATACTCCTCCTAGTATGAAACAGTTCTTTTTTGCTTATAGACTTAGAGTATTTCTCTCCCACAGGTCTCTATACCTCTTATCAAAGTTCTGCATTTTGAAATTTTGCTTTTTTTTCTTTTATTCTTACATTCCCACCACCTTCTCTAATGCCACATATTTGTTAACTGTTTTTGGCAGGACTGGCTTTGTTTGCCAGCTGTGATAGCTCACATACTGCACTTGCATCTCAGTTATTTGTTTTCTTTTTAACCAACTTTCAGTAGTCTGAAAATGTAAATGAATTCAGTTTTGGGAAGGTGAATGAACCTCCTGTTCGTTTTGCACTTCTTGTTATGAAAGAGATTTTGTATAGGGCATAAAATAGTAATACTTTTTGTTAAGATCTTTGACAAGAGATGTCAAGCGTAGACTTTAAGGTCCCAGGGACAAGCCTTAAAAACTTGTTGTGAGTTGTCTCTAAGTTGTTCAAAGGGTATAAAATAATAAATAAGACCTATGACAGTAGAGGACTGATGTAACATTTGCCTGACTCAACATCCTGTACCTGCCTTCCTATTTTAAAGATGCGGGCAATGCAAGTACACTGGTTTGAAAGTATGTGTTTCCAGCAGTACAGGCTGAGGAGAGTTACTGCTGGGAGTGTATATTAGACTGTAATACCTTTTTACCTTCCCAGAAGTTCAGAGGGGCCCAAAATGTCTAGCTAGAAAATCTAATCAATTCTATTTAATAGGTTAAAGCATTTTTCCCAAAGCATTCCATAATTTTAATGGTAATAGCCTGCTTTGGGACTGCATACTTTAATCCTCTCTTTAACATAAAATGGTCCACATAACATACCAAAGCAGACAAATTAATGGCTTCTGTACAGGAGGAGAATAACTGATTTTTTTGTTGCTTAGCTGTTACAGAAGTATGCTGGATACATATGATCCTTCTCTACTTTAAACAGGCTAGGTAATGAAAATCAAAGTCCTCAGAGGAAAATTTAAATATTTCACTTATATTTTCACATGTTCACTAAGTTTTTTCAATTCCAGCTACAATTTTAGTGATACCAGCAAGACTCAATTAATTTAATGTTTCTGTGACATTTTCTAGAGTTTGGCACTTATGTAACCTATAAAGATGACAGTTCATAAACAATATTGGCAGTCACTACAATAAAATAGTTTCTACCTTTAAGCAGTGAGTCCACTAGGAGAGTTGTATAATATCAATGAAAATTTTGAATAGTATTTTTTTTAACATTTATTAAAATATTAAGTGCTCCAGTATAAACGATAGTAGATGAAATAGTCAATCACACTTACATTTCTTATTAAATATCCTTCAGGAAGAGTCACATTTTCAGTTTATATCCAGTATTATTTCACAGAAAGAAGACCACCAAATACTTTATCCTGGTTCTCTTTCACATATATAGTATTGTATTGAGCTGAACTCTTCTGAAGTCAGTAGAGAGTTTTGCTTCCAGTGGACTGGATAATGTCTTACGTCTCAATCCAAGGCATAAAATTCTTACTCTAAATATAGAAAAATAATGTCTCCTCTTCTTTCATCTGCAGTGTTCCTCTCGCTGTGGTGTGCTATCAAGCTGCTCAGCAGAAGTACTGAGAGGTCATCCTTGTAATAACATGTCCCAGAGGTATCTGAGAGGAAATGCTTACACTGAGTGCCCCGTGTTTGGAGGATAATGTTGGAGATGCTTGCCACAAAGAACAGTCACCGTACGAAGTGGGGATGTCCTCCTGAAAAAGAGGGTACATCAAGCAGCCCTTCTCTAGCAGCAGAAAATTTCGTAGTTCACAGTTTGAGCAGCTGGTTACAAGAGAAGTTTGGCTGGTATCAAATGCTGCATCAGTTTTACTTTCATGCTTTAACTAAGTTGCACTTAATTAGGCTTCATCCACTACCATTTTAAAGGGCCAGGTGGTTACACAACAGAAGAGAAATATTCTGGCTCTAGTATATGAGGTATAAATTATATAAATATCTTAGTTATTGAACACCTTGTCCACAATGCTTTCTGCCCTGGGTAACTGTATGTGCTGTATCTTTTACCAGGGCAGGGACACTCATTTGGAGTTTTGCTATATAAAATTGACGTAATTTCTGTCCAAGACAGTTGTTTAAAATTGAGGTTTGGTTTTATTTTTGTGTTTGTATCTAATCAATTCAGTGTCAAGTCCAGGTAATTAATTAGTTTCCCATTCTTAAATTTTTGATATTATATAGTCTTTTTTTTCTAATCACTCCACTAAGCTGATCTTTTTATGATCACAATAACCTCCAAAGTCCCAGTTCTGTTCCATATGAAATCCACTTTTGTCTGGTATTAGTTCTCCTGTGTGCTGTATCTTCTCTGACTCCTACCTCTGTCAGATAACTCTGCGAGTCCTGTGGGGCAAAAGACTTTTTCTTTTTTCAAATATGATACAATCCTGAAGGCATTAGACACTCTCGGCAAGTGGGGGAGCTCATTAAAGTCTGCAGCCTCAAGCCTCATCTTAAAAAAAGAGTAGAAGCTGGTGTACACTGGTAATGTTGCATGAAAGCAGAATTTCAGCCAAAGATGTCCATTTGAGGCAAACTCAGGAAGTGTGGGATAGATGAGCAGACAGTGAGGTGGACTGAGAACTGGCTGCAAGGCAGAGCTCAGAGGGTTGTGATCAGTGGCACAGTCTAGTTGGAGGCTGGTAGCTAGTGGTGTTCACCAGGAGTCAATACTAGGGCCAGTCTTGTTCAACTTCTTCATCAATGACCTGGATGAAGGGACAGGGTGCACCCAAGTTTGCTGATGATACCAAACTGAGAGGAGTGGCTGATACCCCAGAAGTCTGTGCTGCCATTCAGAGAGACCTGGACAGGCTGGAGAGGTGGGCAGAAGGGAACCTCATGAAGCTCAACAAAGACAAGTCCAGAGTCCTGCACCTAGGATGGAATAACTCCATGCACCAGTACAGGCTGGGGGCTGACCTGCTGGGAAGCAGCTCTGCAGAGAGAGACCTGGGGGGTCCTGCTGGACAAGCTGTCCATGAGCCAGCAATGTGTTCTTATGGCCAAGAAGGCCAATGGTATCTTGGGCTGCATTAAGAAGAGTGTTGTCAACAGGTCGAGGGAGGTGATCCTGCCCCTCTACTCAGCCCTGGTGAGGCCTCATCTCAAGTACTATGTCCAGTTCTGGGCTCCCCAATACAAGAGACATGTAGCTACTGCAGCAAGTCCAGGAGAGGGCTAATAAGATGCTTAAGGGACTGGAGCATCTCTCATATGAGGAGAGGCTGCGAGAGCTGGGCCTGTTGAGCCTGGAGAAGAGAAGATTGAGAGAGGATCTGGTCAGTATGTAAAAATTGTAAAAATATCTTAAGAGAAGTTGCCGAGAGGATGCAGTCAGACTCTTTTTAGTGGTGCCCAGTGACAGGACAAGAAGCAATGAGCACAAACTGAAACACAGGAAATTCTGTCTGACTATGGGAAAGAACTTCTTTCCTGTGAGGGTGACTGAACACTGGAACAGGTTGCCCAGAGAGACTGTGCAGTTTCCTTTTTCTCGAGCTGTTCAAAAGCCACCTGGACACAATCCTGGGCGATGTGCTCTAGGTGACCTTGCTTGAGTAGGGGCGTTGGACTAGATGATCTCCAGAGATCTTCCAACCTCAACCAACCTCTGTGATTCTGTAATCTATTGTAACTTACAGACAGCACTTTCTCATTCATTATATGTGTGAACTAAACAAATCTGGCTTTCACTCAAGTGAATTTTGGCATGTGTCAATGCCCTACTGGCCTTTAGGCCTTTCACAAGCATGTGATTCCACATTTTATGTGGCTATGTACTAGTGAATGGAATGTTTAAATAAATAGCAAATTGAGTCACTTAGCCTTGAATC
This sequence comes from Rhea pennata, assembly GCF_028389875.1. NCBI lineage: Eukaryota > Metazoa > Chordata > Aves > Rheiformes > Rheidae > Rhea > Rhea pennata. The sequence continues at coordinate 23,111,805 of NC_084665.1, read as the reverse complement.
AACAAATACAGTGTCTCGAAAGAGATTCCCCACAATTTATAGCCACATATTGCAGAAGATTCGTATTCAAATTTTGTTTCAAGAGCTTCCAATTGAAGACTGGTGACATGGCAGGCAACCTCTTCTCCTAGCAAATTCTTTAGGTAGAGTGCGTCACTCCAGCTACATGAAACCTTTATGAGAAGTTTGATCCCACAGAAGCTCAATATCTCTGTGCTCATAGCAAGAATATGGCCTTATGTCAACAGCATTAAGAAATTCCCTTTATTCTCTCATTCTTTTCCTTTTCTTGAACAAGAAAATACTGATATTTAGAAATTAAAAATATCCTATCTTCTGTGCTGCAGGTTGGTTCATTATTAATGCATGGGTAACAACCAGCTTCCACTGAAACATTTGGTTTGTTTGAAAAGAAAAGTAATTATAGGGGAAAAAAGACAGAAAGTAATTTTACACATGGACCTCATATCACAGTAAGTTCCTGTTAAGTATTTTTATAATGCAACAATTAAAAATATTGTTCACTCTTTGTTCTTCATATCATAGCAGATCAGGCCAGCAGTTTATACATTACAGGCAAGGTCTCTTTAACCAGTTTTTCTTCAACTGCCTACCTCCTTTTAAGCAGCAGAAGAAGCTGTTTCTAACTGAGAAATCTGAATCTTATCCCATTGGAAATTTTGAAAAGGTCATCTGCTTTTTATCCTGCCTTTCCCTCAAAAAAAAAAAAAAAAAAAAGTGTTCAAAGGTATTTTTCCTTCTGTGATTTAAGGTCACGATCATTTCTCATCATGCCAAGTCAGTTTGTCTTTTAAAAGCCCCCCTCCCCAAATAAATAAATAAATAAAAGGATGACATGAATTAGGCCATGAAGAACTTTTCCTATTACCAAAACCAGCCATAAGGCAATTCAAGTGCCAGCCTCCCAGTGGTGTGTCTCTACCTCTCTGTCAGTCAGTATGCAGAGAGAATTGGAACTCGCTAGGAAAATGAAATTTCTGGAAAATTGAAAATCTTCATAAAAAAAACAGATTGAAATATTTAAATTCAGTTGACTGGAATTGAAACACTTCAGTTTGTCAGTCCAGAAGTGCCATTAAATTGATATTGATGTATGTGTGTTGGCTTGAGCCAACATACCTCATTCAGATTAGTTCAGGTGTCTCATACATCTGTTCTATCTCTTTAGAATACAACTTTCATGATGCAGCCTAATTTTACATAGTAAAGAAGGAAGATGGTGCATCAGAAGAGTTGGACGAGGTACGTCATGCATGACAAATGCAGTTTACCTGGGAAGTATGTCCTACAGAGGTGAGTAAGGCAGCTGTGTTACTAAACTTCAGCTCCCATGGAACAGTTTCATCACTCCCAAAAAAAAGAGATGGGAACAGGGTGTTGAGTGCTGAGGTTTGCAATGAAAATTAACACTTTCTATTGCAAAGTAAATTTTTTATTGATTTTAAACAAAAATTAGTTAAGTGCTGGTCAGATGGTAACCTAGGCAGATTTTATGAGGCACTGGTTGTGTAAAATGACAGTATATATATTCATCAGTACTGTCTTGCTGTTGCACAGGTAGATGAGAAAGCTGGCATGTTTTTTAAGCTCTACTTTAAAAACTTAAAAGTCATGGCTGGATGAGGAAATAAATTGATTTGGCCTATAGTATTGTAACTCAAAACAGTAATTACAGTGAAATACATGCTTGAGCATCTGAGGCAAATTTCTTGCATTGTAGCTCATGCAGAAAAGAAAACACACACATACAAGCAAAATCCATATTTTGACCACTTAAAAAGATCTTTTTGCCCACACATAAACATTTCAGTACTCCCCAGAGGGTGGTTGTGCTCTATCACTTGATTTCTAAGAACACAACTATTTATTATCTGTAAAATGAATGAGAACAAATGCTGCTATGTCTATGAAAAATCTTACTAGCAACAGGACAGTATCTTGCGCAATTAAGAGACATCTTTTCCCATAGGTGTTGCTTTTTCACAAGGTGGGCTTTTACCACGCTAATTCTCCTTTCAAAGACTGATCTGAAATACACCAAAAACCGTGGGACTTTTTCTAGTAATGTTAATGAGCTTTGGATCAAGCCTTTGATATTTTTGCTGTTAAAGACTGAAAAGGAGAATTCAGTGTTTTTCAGGGATTCTCTCAGACAAGCGTTGCACTTACCTGTTCCCAGCAGAACTGGGATTTAAGAGGAAATGAATCAGTAGCTCATTGATTTGGGGAAACCAAAGATAGTTGTGATCTCATAAGGTGGGTAGATATGAAGCTGATTGACACACGAGTATCTTTGTTTTAGTGGTACCAGTGACAGCGAGAAAACACTGTGCTATTTACAAGGTGACAGTTCTGTGGGCTTCGGCATCTCCCCGGGCTCCAGTTCTTCTCATTTTGTTTCAGTTCCAGCAGCTTCCTCTTTCATTCCTCTTTCCTGTTTCACTTCCTCTGCTTTGTTTATTTTTGTTGTCTTCTCTTCGCTTACCTGTCACTATCACTGTCCATCTCCTTTGTTTGTTAAGAAAAGTTCTTGGTCTTCTCCTTTGTTTGCTATACTTTCATATAGCCTTCTACGTTGCCCTTCAGTTTCTCTTAATCTTGTAAAACAGTCCCTGCAGTTTAAATTGAACTTGTTACCTCTGTCTGGTTGAAAGGATTTATTAAGAATTACTCTAGATTATATCAACCAACTTTAACCAAAATGGCTTTTGATTTCATATCAGTTCAGATACTGACTAGTGCTCATGTTTTTTTCCCTTTGTTGGATTTGACATAAATATCCACATTGTGATCCTTGCCAGCGTTTGTTTTCCCTTTTGTGCAAAACGAAGAATACAATAATTTTGCCAGTAGATTTTGTGATCAGCAAAGTATTTGCACAAGCTAGTTTATTTTTCTAAACAAGAGGTGGGGCTAGAATCATTCAGGGAACTCATTACACCCTCTCCTCTTAGCTCTCCTGCAGTCTCACATGAAGTCAGTTGAACGGCCTCAATTTTACCCTAAGGACCTATCACTGAAAGAGGCAGGTTGTGCAGGTAAACAGAGCATACTTTTCTCTGATTATTTATTTCACATAAGACTCAGGGCTTCTCAGTGGTGCTCATTGAAAAATCACCAGGCTCGTGAGTTCCTTCCTAGCACATGGACATAAAATATGTCCTTTGGCAGAGAAAACACTCTATTTTCCTACAGAAAAAGGTGGGGGAAAATTCTTATTGTACTACTGGGGCACATGCAGCTCTCAAGAGAAGTGCTCTGCATTCTGGAGCAAGCACTTGCGATGCAACATTTACCAGTGCATTAATAAATGAGAATCAGCAAATGCTGCCATCGAATGAAATATCGCAATTAGGCTAGAGTACAAGTTAAGGCCTCCAGGCCTCACTAGAGCTGGGGACAGCAGCTGTGATGGCTGAGAAAAGGTAGCTTGAATGTGGTGTCATCGTTAATGCAACCTGAAGGTCATGAAGGTGGGCAGCTGCTGGGGACAGTGCAATCCCTATGCTGGGGACAGTGCAATCCCAGTGCCCCTTAAACCTCTTTTAAGGACCGCTATAGGCATCTGTGTCCACACCTGCTGTTTCTAGGCCTGAGAAGTCCTGGGGCTGGGTGGGACATTGGCTGTGGTTGACATCTCCCCTGCTCAGTGCAAATTATGCTGCTGAATGTGGGAGCCACTCCAGCAGGTCTCCTCCTTTTTGTGCTTGCAAGACTTTGAATAGGTCATAGCAGTGGAAGCAGGGGCATTAATCCATACAAGAAATCTGGTTTAGCATACTTGCTATTTATCTGTGCTATATTTGGCTTTACGGTCACCATGATCTAGACTGCTGAGCCTGTATCTTGCATCTTTAGAACGCTGCCCTTATGTAGCTAATATAACTAAACATCTACCTTAGAGAGTCAAAATTCACCTGAGGATCTATTACTACTCTCTGGGTTTTGGAGGAGTCTTTGCAAAACTTTTTGTATTTGACTTTTTTATCATCACTTTGCAAAATTAGAGTCAACTAAGACAGGGAACTAGGTGTAGTTGTGGTAATCCAGTATTGACTGCTGTGGAGGAGTGCATGAGAAATAAGCAGTTGCACATGCTCTGGGTTTCTCAAGAAGTTTCAGACAGAGTCACTTAAAAGTATATCCATTCAGATGAGTCAACAAACCTCTGTGAGCAGTGCTGACAGTGTGCACTGACAGTCGGATCAGACTGCACATTGCATGCAGACAGCACACAAAGAAGTAAGCCCTGTATTAGAGAGGGGTTACTTCTGAGCACAACTGCCACTGAAGTCACACGCTGAGAATTTTGTTTATAAAATGAATTCCGTAGGTACAAGTCATCAGGAGAAGAAAAAACCCCATGGACAATATTATATAATCTAGATAAATTTACTAATAGGGGATTTTCCAGTGGAAGAAACCTTACATCATGCTTAAGCAAGTAAAAATAAACCTGGCAATTGCATTTGTTCTAAATACAAGAAGAGTCTTGATGAACTACTAGTTACATTTTTTTAGCTAATTATTAGTCATGCTGAGCATTGTGATGTTAGTTGCAAATTTATTCCATAACTGTATCCTAACCTCACTATTAAAGTAACATAGAAGTTAAAAACTGCTTTCTTTGTAAGACTCACTGTTTCCAGAGAACAATATATTTTCCTTTTCTAATTATTCCTGATGTTTTAGCCATTATCGAACATCTTGCAACCTTCTTCAGAGAAGAAAATAGCAATGTGATTTGGAAACAAACAAGTAACTTTTGAACTAAAAATAGTCAGAATAAACTCTGTCAGGTTTGTATACAAGCCTCCTTTTTATTTCAGATACCTTTAAAAAGCTTTCCTATAGTTGGAAAAACAACAGTTGTTACTGTATTTTACATCTCATGGTCAGTAGTGAAAGAATCTTGTGGTTTAGTGCTAGCACACCACTTTTTTAAACAGCACAGAGGAAGAAAAATTGTTCACCATGTTTATGTCAGGTGAAAAAATAAACACATCAACATGGAAAAGAAGCCAAAATGTGAGTGAAAGAGCATACTGTGGCTCTAAGAATAAAGCACATATATAAGATGCAAAGCCTCCAGATCTGTTGTCTGGGAAGAAAACCTTTATTTTCAGAGAAAAGAAAAAAAACAAAGTCTGCATCACAAGTTTCTGTTACGTTAGATTAAAAAAGGAACATTCAGCAGACGAGGTGATTTACTGATTCACAGTATGCCATTGCTTGTCAGTGAGATGTACTACGAGGTATTCGTGACTTTCCATCGCTGAATGATAGGATTATCCAGAGAGGGAAGCGTGTTTGAGTTTGGCAAAACGTCACTAGCTAGTTTTTACAAAACCTTACAGATAGGTCCATCTGAACTAGCTCCATCTGAGCAAACGGAAGTTTGTGGCAGAGAGGAGTTAGTTTGATAGGAAGGCTTCCGAACCTCTGCTGTGCTGAGAGACAAAGCTAAGGTGGGTTCGCTGGGTGTCAGTTACAGCTTATATGTGCTGATCTTACACCCAAGATAAGTCAGAACAGCTTTAGACCAACTGGCTAGGAGTCCCCAAGGGCCACATAAGAATGAGGGAAACGCAGATGTTCCTTTTCCTTAACACATCTTTTGCTGGGGGTGGACAGTGGATCATATAGAAATTGGCCAGTACTCATTGCAGCTGTCTAAATTTGGCCATTCCCTTCCCTTCCACCCCCACCTCCTACTCTTTCCAAGTAACAAATGGAGCATCTCAGGGAAATAGAACTGACCTGCAAAGTCCACATCAGGTACGGGCGGTTCCCACTGGGGCAGGTCATTCCTCTACCACCTTCACCTTTGCCAAAGGGATTTGCCAAAGGAAATAATCCCTGTTGCAGGTTAGTTCCTCTTGTTATGCTGAGCCTTGGCATTACTCGCCTCTTAACTACTTCTTTCAGCTGGGAGAGAATCAGCCAACTCCTGTAATTCTCAAGCTTATTCCAGGTTTCTCCAAAAACAGGGCTGCTGTTGGAATTGTTATTTCTCAGCAAATAAAGGTAGCAAAAGCAGTCCACTGGGTTTACTGTGGATACTAGACTAGCTTAGAAAGGGAAATAGCAAGTTTGATCACGGCAGCCTCCCGTCAGGCCCCAGCTGGCAGTAAGAAGGACTGAATACAGCTATAGAGGTCTTCACTAAACAACGTCTCAGCATCCCTAAGCAGAAATCTGGAAAAGCTACATCAGCTGGCCTAGGTCCTCAGAGGACTGCAGCTTCCATTCACTGGGAATGAACCAGCCAAACGAGCTCAACAAAACAGAGCTTCTCTGAAGAGAGAAAAATGTAGATGCACCTCCCAGACAGCCACCAGCTCCCCTCTGCAGGCCCCCTTCTAGGGGGCATGATCTAGAATTGAAGCCTTCTTCCTGGATACACTCTGCTAGCTGACTCCACTCACAGTTCACTTGGTCAACTGTAAGTAAAAAGCTGGAAGTCTCTTACCCAGTTTAGGCTGTTGGGAAGAGGGATCTTGTCGCAGCTGGACTTCCTCTCAATATAAATTTTGAGTGTGATTTTCACTTCCTGTCCTATCAAAGAAAGTTACAAATATATAGGTGGAGAATGTGAATGCACTGATATAAACACTGAATAGTTTGGTCTGTACTCTCTCTCAGTTGATGTCAGATATGAGAAGACACTTTTAATCTTTTTTTTTTTTTAACCTATCTGAGTTTGTTGAGCTACCCCTTAAAAAAACACATTAGCTTGTAAGCTCTTCAAATATTAAATGGAAACACTGACGCAATAAACATTGTACCGCTCAACTAATTATTTTTCTAGAGAAGTGCTGGCCCTTCACGTCACCTTGTTTCGGCAGGTTTTCAGAACAAGCAGAAGAGAGAGTTAAGGGCCTCCGCTGAGACTGCTCTGACACTAAGTCACAGACAGGTCCATTCCAAACTGAAGAGCATCTCATGATGGGACATAATGTAAGAGTCTGACTGAAAAAACAGCCACTTAAAACTAAGTAGCTCAATATGAATGTTTGGGTTTAGAACCACAAATTATTAATTTAAAAAACTCTTGCACTTTAGAGACTAACACTGACAACCAATGTATAATATCCTACCAGCAGAATACGCAAGGAAAAATTCTGTCTTGAATGGAATGTGTGGGAAGCATATGCCTCCGAATTTGCCTCTGAATCTTGAATATTCATTCCCCCTGACCTTTCTATACAGTGCATGTTCCAGAATCTGAAATCTGATTCCACATCAGTCTAACTTTGCATAAAAATACTTCTGATAGTTTTGTAAAGTAAGAATATTAACTTACAATTTGGATTTTCTTCATAAGAAATATTCAACACGTTTTTTCATGCTGACCCTTGGCTTTGGGTGATGATGCCAATAACCTTTTTGCCAATGTACTGATGTAAAGGGGGGGGAAATGGGGGAGGAGGGGGGGAGATCAGAGTGTAATACTACTGTCTTAGCAATTGGATCCAGCTGGCCTTCAGCTGCAGTAGGGGGGGACAACAAAAAATGACTTAAACATAACAGACATGATTTCCACAGGTTTTGTGCACCAGCAGCTTTTATGCATTTGAACTACATTTTTTGCATGTTTGGAAATCAGTCCCAGGAGTGGAATTATTCTGTGCCAACAATATTACAGGACAGCTATTGCTAATTCCCTGGTTCATCCCCTCCCATTTTTCATGTTATGTTAAAGTTCTTTCACATTGGAATCAAAAGGATATTTATTCCTACTTTTCTTCTCCAAACCTTTCTTCCCCATATTCCTCTTCTCTCCTCCATTCTTGTTTTCTCTCTCTGTTTGTTGCTGCTTGATTGGCTGCTGGTCTGATATGTTTGGGGAAACTAAAATCCCGAAGTCATGGAGGCCTGGATTTCACAATGCATAAATGAAATGACTCAGTGGCTTTTGGGCCATTTTTTCATAACTGGTGTGTTCTTGTTGTTGTGGCAAAGACCTATATTATCTTAGCTGAGAGCACCAGGCTCATTTCATGTGTTCTACACAATAGCCGTCACTGGGAAATTATGAGGATCCCAGGAGTTGAGCTGGTGACCTAGATGTGAAAACTTTCCTTATCTGTCATCACTTACCACAACTTCTCTCTGAAGTGTCCAGCTGCATCATTTCGGTCTTGGCATCAGATGGCAGGCGCTGCCTAAGAGCTTAATCTGGACAGAGAAAATAAGACATGAAATGAGGCATGTTTCTGCTGACTCAGATCATAACAGCAGGAAGCTGTTCTGTTAGAGATGGGTTTGTTTGTAAGAAGGACCTAGGAACATGACCAAAGTTGGGTGATATCAGAGCGAATCGAGGTTTACAGAAGCGAGAAGCATGTGCAAGCGCCTCATCTCACTCAGATCAGCTGCAAGACTGCCACCCTAAGGCCAGAGGGATGCACAATAGCTTCATTTTACGTCCTCTAAAGGCTCATGTACTGTCAAGTATGTCTGGATCTGAGCAGAACCATGGGTCTGTATAACTTTTGGATTCATTCACACAGCAGGCTGCTCTGCTTGCATGTGGCTGCGGAAGGGCTCTTCATTTCCTCAAGGAAGTTAAAAGGCTGTGCACACTGTGGTGCAAACCAAAGGGAAATGGAGTCCATGCTCAAAAGCAGTGCCAGCGTAAAGCAGTTCAAGGAGGCCCCAGGGCTGCAAGGCAATACCTACCGCCCATGCACCGCCACATTATCCTACGCTCTGCAAGTGCTCCTGAGCCCCAGGAAGGGCTATGACGGAGCAGACAACTCTGCAGGTGACCAGAGATAGGAGGGAGAATGGAAGGGGAGAAGGAGGCCATTGGCATTTGGGAAGAATTCAAGGGGTGGAGGTGGAGAACACTCTTTACCCCAGAATGTCCATTAAGGCTTTATTGACTGCTCAAAGTTTGGGTTCAGCAATATTGCCAACCTCAAGCTTTAAAAAATACTCAGGGAAATCTTGGAAAGTCAATGAAATTGAAATAAAATCATGAAATAGGAAAGACAATGATTTTTTTTTTGATCTTCTGATGGTGCCTCAGATGCAACTCATTTCACAGGTTTTAGTCTGCAGCTGTTTTCTCATCTGTTTTCTAGGACCCTTAAGAAAAAAGTAAGAAAATATTGAGGAATTAAAAAAAATCTTGAGTCAGATCCTCAAAGGGCATGAGTCACCTTTATCCTGATGACTTTAAAAAAAACAAAAAACAGAACACTCAACTCTTCCCTATTCCAAATGTTCAGACTTTGGCTGAAAACTAAAGATTTGTCATATAAAAAGCTGCAGTGGTGCCATCTGAGACCAGAAGATGAGAAGTTCCTTCTATGTCTCATGCTCAGCTAATCACCTCCATCTTCTATGATTCGTTACCTTCATGCAGCTGAGCAACAAGCATGGTCTAGGGTGGGAAATGTAGCTTGGGCAAGGCCGGGGGTTCCTCCTGGAAGCACAGACACAATATCTTTTTGTTAAAGCTTGGAAACATAGAGGGAATTTTGTTGGATTTCTGGGAATATTTTTATCAAATTTCTGTTGAAGGAGAAAATATTCCTTTGCAAACTCTAAGCTGATTTTTTCTTTAACATTCATACAAAGGATATTGAGGTGGATTGAGAACTGGCTGAAAGGCAGAGCTCAGAGGGTCGTCATCAGTGACGTGGAGTCCAGTTGGAGGCCTGTGGCTGGTGGAGTTCCCCACGGCTCAGTACTGGATCCCGTCCTGCTCAACTTTTTCATCAATGACCTGGATGAGGGGACAGAGTGCCTCCTCAGCAAGTTTGCTGATGATACCAAGCTGGGAGGAGTGGCTGATACACCTGAGGGCTGTACTGCCATTCAGAGAGACCTGGACAGGCTGGAGAGTTGGGTGGAGAGGAACCTCCTGAGGTTCAACAAGGGCAAGTGCAGAGTCCTGCACCTAGGGAAAAATAACCCTAGGCACCAGCACAAGCTCAGGCCTGACCTGCTGGAAAGCAGCTCTGCAGAGAAAGATCTGGGAGTTCTGGTGGATGACAAGTTGACCATGAGCCAGCAATGTGCCCTTGTGGCCAGGAAAGCCAATGGTGTCCTGGGATGCATTAGGAAGAGTGTTGCCAACAGGTCGAGGGGGGTGATCCTGCCCTTCTACTCAGCCCTGGGGAGGCCCCATCTCGAGTACTGTGTCCAGTTGTGGGCTCCCCAGTCCAAGAGGGACATGGAGCTACTGCAGAGAGTCCAGCGCAGGGCTACTAAGATGATCAGAGGGCTGGAGCATCTGCCCTATGAGGAACAGCTGTGAGAGCTGGGCCTGTTTAGCCTGGGGAAGAGAAGACTGAGGGGGGACCTTCTCAATGTGTACAAGTACCTGAAGGGAGGGTGTCAAGGGGACGAGGACAAACTCTTTTCAGTTGTCAGAGGCAGTGAGCAGAAATTGAAGCACAGGAAGTTCCACCTGAATGTGAGGAGGGATTTCTTCACTGTGACAGTGACAGAGCACTGGAACAGGTTGCCCAGAGAGGTTGTGGAGTCTCCTTCTCTGGAGATCTTCAAGGCCTGCCTGGACTCAACCCTGTCTAACATGCTCTAGGTGACCCTGCTGAGCAGGGAGGTTGGACTAGATGATCTCCAGAGGTCCCTTCCAACCTTACTGATGCTATTATTCTCCGATGGACTTTGGCCCTAAACTTTGCTTCGTAGCATGTTATTCATCCTCCCTTATCACTTTGCTCCAAACAGGTATGACAGGACTATGTACCCAGCCAGAATCTCATGTTAGTCCTTTCTGTATGTATGATTTTGTTTTGCATGTGTTACAATGAAATTGAAACTAGAATTTTCAATATTATATAAAACTGTTTTTAACTGAACTCATCATCAGGATCATGCTTCTTAAAATGCTTCAGAGACAATGAAGGGAAAAATAATGTTTATGGAGTGAGACAGAAGAGGATGAGACTTCATCTTCAAGTTTGGCTTCCTGGTATTTTGTAAGAGTGCACTCTTAGATGTTCAATTTTTTTTAACATAAATTATTTCCAGTATGGAGGTTTCACCAAACTTTTCTTTGGGATTATTGAAGTATTTCTTTTATTTTGCAGACCAGATATTTATTCTTCTTTCTCATTTACCTTACTCTTATGTCAGGCCTTTAACCAAAAAGTTGAACAAAGATTGGAATCTAACTGCAATTTATTGTAACTCTTATCTATGCTGTTGTCCACATTGTAAGAAGTAAATTTTGAATGATTAAAGCAACTGGACTCCATTACAGAAAAGCTGAGAACTCAAAATGGACTTTGTAAACATATTTTTGTAGAATTCAGGCAGCTGCCTTAATTACCTCTGGGCCTTGTTGTTTCAAAGATCTTTAGTATCAACTTAAGTCAGAAATTACAAAATTGTTCCCCCTCCTGTCCCAGAAAAGGAATTTCTCTTGGAAGAATGTTAAGAAATAGTCAAAAGCACAGATATTTCTGCTTTTGCATTTTTAATAATGTTTTATTGCAATAAGTACTAAATCAAGAAAACTCTCTTCCATATGTGCTCAATAATCAATTCAAATTTTTTCTACACATGACATTTGTTTTAGAATGCTGCAGTTTACAAATCAAATAGTTTCTCACAAAGATAGTATGTTTTTATTCCATTTGTCCTTTTTCAAATGTTCCAAACCTCTGTGGTTTTGTCATTAAAAGTCTGGTTGGCAGATATATACTGAAACTTTATGTTTTCCAGCTGGGCAACTACCAGTTACACGTACTCATTATTATTCATATGATCATTATAGTGTTCATCATAACCGTGGAGGATAATTTCATGTGGCTTACACAGTCAATACGCTGTGATCTACAGCAGATATTGTCCTGAAATCACTGGAACTTTGCTATCCTTAAGCTCTGAAGACACTAAGATTTAGATCTAAGCCTCCTGACTTGCCCCTTTCTTTAGCATAAAGCTAATGAAAACCCTGACCAAGGTTTCTGGAAGTCACTAGTGGGTTTGGATGCTTTCATTCAGGAGGTACTCAATCTGGAATATTTTGGTGTTGAGAAGGGTGGGTGGGCTTTCTCTCTCCTCTCATCCATGGCAGTTTTACCTCCCTATAATTTTATTGACTGTATTGGAGTTACTTTTAACTTACACTGATGGCAGAGGAGCGATGGGCTCTCCTTCCCATTGTGAATGTACAGAATGCCGTGTTTGAAATCATAGGGTTATTTTGGTGGGGTTTTAAATTGTTGTGAAAAATTCTAAATCCCCAAAGCTTTATTTTCCCCTCTTGTTATAATTATAAATGACCACACAAAGAGTACTCACTCTTGTACAGAAATCTTGTATGCCAAATTATAAATCACTAAATGAAAAAGAATGTCAGAGAAGATGAGCGGATTCTAAACTGTATCCACCCTAGTGGGTGGTACTATTATACTGGGGTAATTTATTGTAAAGCTTCCGCTGACATGAGCATATTTCTGTTGTCTGACAGAGCAGTTTATAAAGAATACCAGAACTTTTCCATTAAGTCACTTCCTCAGAATTCATATCATGACCCTACATTATATGAAAAGCACAATTGTGCAATTTGTGAGGCACAAAAACCTTAAAGCTCCTAGATTTGTAGCTGTTACTAATTTTTTACTTTTTATTTATTATTGTAAAAAGAAAGCAAATTGATGAATCAACACTTAAAGAGGTATTTATTACTGGAATAGTAAGAGCAACACCAAGTGCCATGAAAGAATAAGAAACCAAGCTCTTACCTTCCCCTCCTTGTGTATATAGGCCCTGTTTCCATACGCTTTTGTGCACTTAAATACTTGGCTGGAACAAGATCCTATGCAGGAGCAAATTGGGTGGATGCAGATGGATTTCTCCCTTGATTTGCAGTCAGGGAGGCAAGCAGCTATATCCAGCTGTTCTCATTTCCCCCAGGAAATACGGTCATCCAAGATGAGAATATTGCCTTTCTAGATACCTCCGGGTGAAATAAACCCTGCAGGAGTGGTAAGGAGCAGACAGAGCCTATCACCAATCAGCTCCCGTGACTAGCAGCAGGATAGTTCCAGGACCTTTGCTTAGTTACTTTTGCATCCAATCTGCAGCCCACCTCCAGCTTTAAAGGACAACATTTTGAATAATTTGTCTGATTAACAACGAGTCTTGCATCACTTTGGTTAAACGTTTTGCTTCCAGTTCAATGTGTTACCCTCCTTTAGGTCAATCTACTGCGGATGGTGTTCTCAACTAAGAAAAATGTGCAAGGCACGTTTTTGATGGAGTTCTTGGCAAATCATTTGATTACATTCCCTGATATTCAACAGATGTCTGCAGTCCACATGGCAAACAGATCCATAAAGGCAGTAGCTCACTGTAGCACTTGATATGAAGAAGCAATATATAACATTTAATGGAAATAATCTATTATGTATGCAATCTATTATGTATCCCACAGCTTAACTCTGCATAAAAATGTATTTTTTGGGGACAGCCAATAGTATACTGACCAACTTAATTTATATTTTACTTCAAATCTTATCTAAATGTTTGAAGCTTCAATATGAAGGACCTTCAGACTTTAAGGAACCATAAAATGAACCAGACATCACTTTTGTTTAAAGATAATTTTGAAAATTAAACCATTGTTCACTGCAGATGTTCATTCCAGGCCAGGACTGTAACTTGGGAAGGAGAGAGGAAAAATAATCAGAAGCATTTAAGTATTTTCTGAAATTTAAATTTGAACCTATTTTTCCAACATTGTTTTCTTTTTACTAAACATTGGATCAAGTCAAATTTCTTCATGGCACCCAAGAAAAATTCCAGTTGATTCTGCTAACGTGATTATCAGAATTCTCCTGCAAGTGTATCCTAGTTGTTGTTGAATCTCAAATGCAACCATAAAATAGCTGCTGGCAGTCATTGGCTTTCTTGTTGGTGCTCAGTTAAAGATCAAGTCCTAATGTTGTCACATAAGTAAGCACTAAAATTTGACTCACTCCCCTAATGGAAAAAAAAATCTTCAATCCTTATGTGAGGTGGAGTTGGTAAAAATAGATTTAATATAAACATTTTGTTATACCTTTTAGCTTCATTTTTATTTTTTGTTTTCATATATGTATATGAATGAGATCCACACATATAGAATTTTCTGCATCTGTTATCAGAAATAAACCTCAATATTATGTATTAAATGCACTGGGACTCTGCACTAATAATCTCTCCTAATTCTTATGTATCACATCTGTTGATGAGCAGAAATGTGGTAAAAGGAACACAAGAACATTAAATCCTGTTGTTTTCCATTAAATAACTTAAAGGATGGAAATTGACCAAATATCTTAGGGGAAAAAAGAAGAAATTTTTATTTGTCTCATTCTGAATATATAAAATATGTTGGGACTATTTAGAAAGACACTCTCAGGGTAGGGGCAGATCCAGCCTGTGTGGGTTTGAATGATGATAATTCTTCCTTCAACATTCTACTTATCCAGTAGCTTGGTACTTTATTATTTTTATTATTAATATTCAGGAGAAATAGTGAGCTTTTTATATCTGTTTGAAAGTGGGTAGTCTCGACTATACAGTACCTCTTGAACCGTTACTAGTGCTCACACAAGGACTGCCCAAAGACTGTGGAAGTAGTTCAGAAATATTTCGCTGACTTTGGAAAACATCCAGATTTTTGGAGTGCTTAAATTTTTACATATTAAATTTAGAAGCAAAATGTAAGTTGTATGAGTATACCTTTTCATGTTTATTCTGGTTGAAATGTATTTATATAAAAGAACCACACTATAATGCATATTCCATACATCCAGCCATTTCATGGCAACATGTTATCAGAAGTCCCAGGTATGTTGATTCTTCACACTATCTAAAACTTGTAGGTACTGGATGTAGTATGTAGGGGTTTATCCAGTTCCATTTATCAGTATCATAATTGTGTCTCAAGTATTGAGATTCAATAATAGAAAAATACCTGGTTCTTCCCTCTCAAATCTTATAAACAGTCATTCTAGTGCATTTGCTCTGGTGGTCAGGCATGCAATGACACAGAATGACATTCTGCTCTTGATATGCAGGAGAGAGGATAGCCACCTTTTCGTAAGCATTGCTTGTTTTGTGGGTAACATCTTACTGTTGTTTACATTTATCAAAAATGGGTATTTATGGAATAAATTTATCACTCTTTGGCTGTCACTGTCTCATCAAAAAAAAAAAATCTCAGTTTTACACACAACTTACATCTTGACAAATATTTTTATTGAGGTTTCAAGAATATTGTGAAAGGATAAGACCAGATGTTTGAGGAGTTTTGTCACTACCAGCTGTTGTTCTTGATGAGCTCTTGAAAAGCACGTAGGCATACTAATCAAATATCATCACTGGAAGTCCACAAGGAATTCTTTGTTAGTAATACTGTTTTCTTCAAAATATAATGTAACAGTCCTTCATGGAATAATATTTAGTTTTTTTGTTGTGTAATGTTTATAGTATTTCTTTTCATTCCTCATCCTAGAAAAACTCTTATTTGACCTTTTATTGTAGAGTTACTTGTTGTAAAATGTTCCACATCAAGTAAAAATATAGTAGTATAAGTTTGGTGAAAGAGACAGGGCAAATATTTCATACATATTATTTATATACACAGCATAAAGTTTGCACCTATTCATTGTTAATAGAAGACTGTAATTATGTACTTAACATCACTGGCAAAGCTTCGTATATGCATATATGTTACATGTGAAAAACCACCGTGCCCCCTTCACATTCCTCATAAACAACGATAATGAAAACTTCCCCGAAGTTATTACTCCATCTCCTAATTATAGAGGTCTACAATTCTGTCAATATTTGTCAAATTAAGCTATTGATGAAGGGGTCAGTGTGGGAGAGGATATGTCCTGATCCTGCAAGGCTGAAGTCAGTAGCGAGTTTGATGTTTATTTCAGTGGAAGCAGCGATGAATCCCATTTTCAGCCAAGTTTGTTCAACTGTAAGAACATGATCCTACGCTACTGAAACCAATGGACGTTTATCAGCCATGTGAATAGTGAATAAGGCTCCTTGTACACTTAGGCCACACTTCTGGTTTGGTTTTAATAAGCACCAGATGAGACAGGGCCATAGAAAGAAATCCACAGGTCTCTGAGTAAGATTTGTGTCTGACTAACTCTTCAGAGCACAAGCTTGCACAGGAACTGAAGTGTTCAAATGGAAGGTGGCAGCTCTTACTCTCCATAATAACGTCATGCAGCAGAAACAACGAAGAGGAAATTGGACAGACTCACTAAGCTCTTTTGAATATGAACTCATGTCAGGGAAGACAATATACAAGCTAGTTATTAACAGACACCCTCTTTTCTATCTATACTGAATTTCAGATTTTTTATACCAAGATGTTGTGTTTCTGGGTGCGTTAACTCTGTTAATGGTTACTGTGTTTTTTCCAAAAGGGGCTAATAGGTAATATGAATTCTGTTGGAATTATGTAATTGATGAAGCAGGTACAGTGCCTTGGGATTACACAATACAGACCATTTATATATCTGTAATACTGTTAACACCATTGTGTTTCTTCTTTTTCTTGACCTGTCTTTGTCCTCCTTATTTTTAACCATATCTGGAGCCAGATCACTAGTGGCATCTTGCTTTCTAAATGTGAAAAATGCTGGCTGCTCTCCTGGCAGCTACTGGCACCTAATAATACTTCAGTAAATGTCTCACAGTACTCACTCTCTTCTTTGATTTCTATCATCTGAAAATTTTTCTATGGCTTCCTGTAAGTGTTCAGTACTGAGAGAATCCTTAGAATCAAGTAATTTGCCATTTTGGAGAGGATACTCAATTAGTCCATCTTCTTTTAGTACAATTAAAGCTTAAAGTTTTCCTGTTACAGAGAGAAATGAGGAGGCAGTTTTCAGTCTGTAATTTTACTCTATCCCTGTAGATTTCACTGAATTTTGAAGCAGGATCAAAACAGGCATGAAAACACCTGTAGGCTGTTTTTTGGCCAATTAAATTCAGAGTCCAGTTCAAAGGTCCTGGTGATGACCCAGCTGCCTCAGCAATGTCTCTTTATTCAGGTCCAAAGGAACAGCTGCAGTCTGTAAGATTGTTCAAGTGAGAGTTTCCAAGATTGTACTCACAAAAGGTCTTGGGGATCCTTGACTGCAGAATTTATACATGCTGGGAATCACGTTGACACTTCTTTAAGGTTCCAGTATAAGAAATAGTGTTTTGGGACTTCCTACTGGAGACAAGCTCTCCAAGCAATGCTCTCCTTGAGGCAGACCAGCTGGAGCAGCATCTGTTATCCTTTTCCCTGCTATGAGCTCCCCTAGTGGGAAAAGGTGAAGTGTAGTGATGAATGAAGTGGATTGGCAATCGGGTCTCCAGAGTACTCTTCCAACAGCAGGATGCATGCAGCATATAAGCTGTTAACAGGTGCTTTTTGAACTAGAGGTACAGATGGCTCCACCTGTGTTTATGAGGTCTCTTAGCTCCACTTGTCTCTGTCACATATCTTTAATTTCCTGTACAGTGCTCACGTTAAGCCATAAAGTTTGCATCTACATTGATTTGGAAAAACATGCTTGACAGTCCCTAGGAGACTGCATTCCTCACTAACTGCACTGTCACGTCATGAGAGCTCCCCCTCAGGTGATGCAACCATGCTTTTCAAAATGTTTAGGGCAAATGGCATCTTCAGCTTCCTCCGTGTCCCATGCTGGCTGTGCTGGCACAGGAGCATCAGGGGGCCTTTGAGGAGACTGCTCCCTGCATCACCGAGACAGCCCTCTCAGCCAGGCCACATGCAAAGGGCTGCCACACATCTTTAACCATGCAAATGTATTACCATGAGCTGCTGCTTCTCCAAAAGCACAACGTGGCCATGAAGGATAGGGCCATTAACAAATTACATGTGAGTCTTGGATGGCATTTGCCAATCACAGTACATTTTCCCACAGTGTGATTTTTGTCTGTCACTGTTCATTTGGGCATGGTACGCTGACTTTCAGCTCTGGCTCAAGAAGAGGAGTGAGGGCCTGAGAACAGCGATACACAAGAGGTGTCCCTGTCACGTATGTCATACCATAGTGATTCACCGTATCTTGCCTCTGTCTTTTTGTTTCTGAACATAAACAGTAAATGATATGAAGATGATGCCATTCCAGGAAGAAGCCTCTGTTCTGGAGCAATCATAGTCTAACATAACACTTTTGAAAAGCGTCATAAACACTTTTCAAAGCAAACTGGAGCTTCTTGTGTTCACTTGGCAGCTCCTCAGGGAGATCTAAATTCATGCTGGCTGCTGATTACCAGCACGTAGAGACAAGACCAGCAGAAGCTCCTGCATCCTTTTCTGGCCTTCCAGAGTGCAGCTGTTCAACCTGTGGATGTGAATGGTCCAGAATCTGCTTTTAGCAGCAACTCTTCCAGCAACTAGATATACTCAGGCCCAGCCTCACATTTCAGCCTAGCAGGGGATTTGTTATCCTGCTTGTTTTATGCACTGTAGTGCAGAAAATAGAAACTCTATTGCTGTTCACTGGGGACCAAGAGGAACCCAATGATGTCTAGCTGGAGTTCAGCAAGCTGAACCAAAGAATTCAGCCTGCTGGTCCCCTTTAATTACATGCCTTTAAGGTGTTGCATTATGCAGTCTCCTGATGACTATCAGCTTCTGTCAGAGAAGGTTTGTTATGCACTCTGTATCTGATCGGATATTTTAGCTGCACACTCAAGATTAAATGTTAGCCTTGGTAATGCTATATACATATCAAAGCCATCTTTGGCTTTGAACATGTTCCTTTCTGAGCAACTTTCTTAGTATTTTTGTGAATTACAGGCATCCTGCTCCTCAGTGTCTATGAACTTATCAATCATTTTCTCTTCCTTACTTGAGTCTCATGGCTACTAAAATTTATAATTATGAGGTTTCTATAATACTGCGTTAGCCTAAAAGGGTTTTGTGAGATAAGTGGAAAACAAGATCATTCTCTCTTGCAAGGGGTGAAAAGTCGACTCAGGAGCTTAGGTGCCTACAGACCTTGCAGTTGACACAGATCATAACAGATGCAGAAAAGCTGTATCGCTAAATGCAGACAGTGTGCCTCTACCAGTGTCTGCACCATTCCTATAGATACAAGAATTGAAATTTGATGGTTTGCCACACTGCAAAAGATACGTTTTGATTCTGAATATGTAATCATGTATTATCCTCAACTTTGCATTTCAGATTTGGCAAGTTTATCAAATAAACTAAGGGGGTTCAATGACATAATTCAGGCAGCAGAGACCAATGTGGCTTCCATCCAAGTATTTTCTGAATCATTTCAATCTTTATCTCTGTTATTTGTGGAAAGACTGGAAAATAGGTTAATTACTTTAAAATGGAAATAAAAAAATCTGGATTTGTTTTGTATCTTTGAGCTTAACATTTTCCTGTTATTTCCAATGCTGTGTTTGGGAAATCTGAAATGCCAGTCTTTTAAATGATGATATCATTGCCATAAAAATCATTTGAAAGGTTTTGAATTTATTTGGCTAGCTTAACTACACTTCAATTTGGATATCAAAACCTGAAGCCTAAAAAAGGATACCTGATTACAAACCACGGGCCTCTCAAATGATAATTCGGTTGAAATAACAATGTTACAATGTACCTCTCTGTATGGTACACTAATTCTCCCTACTTTAGTGCTCTAAATATAAAATCTTTTATGAGCTTTAATATAATGGCACTAGGAGTGACAAATGTTGTTTATGTGATTAAAAATCATATTTTAAACAGGATCAAAAACTGTTTAACATGATCAAGACATTAGAGGGTACAGAAAAGAAAAACATATCTTTCCACATTCTTCAATGTTTCTCAAAAAGTACAACAGCTTGAGGTTATTTTAGCCAGAATAGGGTCAAGTTGCAGAATAAGAAGGTCCTCAAAAAAATCATGTCATAGGGACCACCCCTCTTCTTTTTTTCTCCAGCTAGTACTCTTTGGTGACCCCAGCAGTGGTAATAGGACAGATGGAAAAAGGAGAACTCTTACAAAAAGCTTGACCTGTGCCCCTTAGGAAGCCAGCTCCTCACTAAGAAAAATGCTACTATGGCAACAAATTAACTTAATAAAAATACATTTTTCATTCTAGAATTTCAAAGAAACAAACTTTACAGTGTCAAATGTATTCATAGATGTTAAGGGCAGAAGTAGCAATTAGGTCATCCAGTCTGGCTTACATATCACACATCCTATAATTTCGCTTATGTCTGCCTCTGCTGAGCCAGGAGTTTGCATCTGACTGAAAAATACCTTTCAGACAGCATTCAGTATTAATATGCAGCATTAATTCAGCATTAATGCATTAATATTCTTCCTCAAAAGAGGGAGGAAATAGCCTATCCCTCGGTTCTTTTTTCTATCGGTTAATCAGCCTTGCTATTAAAAATATGTATCTGTTTTCTAATTTGAATTTATCTAGCTTATACTTTACAGTATAGACTTTTGTTAGTCTTTTGTCTACTAGATTAAACAGATCTTTTAGTGCTTTCTTCCTCTCTCTCTCTCTCTCTCTCTTTCTGTAAGGTTACTTACACACTGTAATCAAATCATTTCTCACCACTAGGATATTTTTTTAGCAAAAGAATGATTCTACATCTTTTTCTGCCACAAAATTTGATCCCATTGAGTGTAAAAGGATTTTAATATTCTTTCCACTAAAACATCCAGTTACCAAAATATGCTCAGCTACAGGCCATCAAGGATCTGTCTAATTAAAGAATATGAATTACATACCAATTATGATATGATATACTCAGAATAAGTCTGCAGGGGGATCTAAAACTTCATCTTTGGGTTTTTGAAGGCAATTGCTCTGCCATTTGAGCTAATGGAATATTTTGCTGGGTCAGCCCAGAAGAGGGGCTTTATATCTTTACCTCCATCTCCTTAAACAGTGTTGCCTTTCACTTCTGTAACAGCGGAATTCTCAGTGGAGCCTTCTTTGAAACACTAACATTCTCCAAGAAGGTCTCGGGAACACGATATTGCCATAACTTGACACCAAGTTAGAAGTTGCCCAATAAATGTTTGCAAGTCTGCAATAAACTCTGTTTCTAATAGTGTGCTTCATGCTGTGCTAGCAAAGTGCAGAGGAAATGACAGCAGAAAAAGCTTTATGCAGTCCTCGAGAACGACACCAGCGGCACTCCATATATAGTACCTCTGTGTAGATGCAGGCGGCCCTCTGCTCTTTTCCATGCTGAGCACTTTGCTCTGCTTGCCCAGTTTTGAAGCCCTTAGAGAGCTGGGAGGAACACTGAAACATTCTTCAAATCAAATGTGGAGGCGCTGTATTGTTTCGTGTTCATGACCAGGTTTAAGTGAACAGAATTTGTTTTAAAGATAGCCGTCGATGATAACGGTCCTAAGAGCTCATAGGAATCCTCTCTACTGCTTTGGGGGATTCTGTCTGAAATACGGTGCCTCCATGGTGAAGTTATCCTAAACACATTGTCGGGCTGAGTGGTTTCACCTTCTGTCTAAATGCTGATGCTGCACAACCCCAACTAATTTCAGCAGCTCAGCACAAAGTTTTTCTCTGAAAAGGCCCTTTGACCCTGAATGAATAAGGTTCTTCATGTGCATTAGGTTCAGCTACGTATTTTCATTAGCAGAATCAGCTTTTCCATGCTATCAAAGCCTCTAGTAACTCTGAATCAATGTTTACTATTTAGTTATTGGTGATATACTGATTCCAGAGCAAAAAGCACCTACCCAAAGTTCAAGGAACTTCTATACATACACACTTGCACACACAAAGACACAAGAAAAGTAGAAGCCCAAATTCCTTTCATCTGTTACTTGCTTACTGACCTTTGTGACCACCACAGCTTGACTTTCTTTCCATACAAAAATCCTATCCTCAGCTGACTTGGCTGAACTCTGGCTTCCTCTTATAAAGTGGTATATAAAATAGCTTTATGGCATAGCAATAAATAAGGCTGATTCATTTAGAGTACTTAAAATCTTGAGCATTTCAAAGAAGAAGCCATTTAAAGAATCCTCTTGGGGTCCATTAAAGTATGGAAATACTATGTCTATTTTACAGATGGGGAACTGATGCACCATGAGGTTAAATGATGACACAAGATGTCCATAGAGAAGGAAAGAGTTTAGTGTAAATTTCTTTAATCATAGGCTAGCATATTAAAAAGAGAGCATCGTTCTTGCCTTGCTGCCTGGTGCTGGGATCCAGGTCATCCTCTTTCATAAACACGTCTACATCCTTAAAAAAAAGACGTAGCAATAAAGAAGTAGTTACACAATATATATGCTTTGAGCTGAGGCCAGCACATTTGAAATGATTTTAATTTGTTAAAAAATTAAAAGTACAGTCTACCTTCTCTTCAGGAAAATGAAGCTTTGAAACTGAGACAGAAATTTGATCTTTTGAGCATGGCTATAATGCTTAGAAAAACATACCATACATGACTCGGTACAGTTTATCTCTGTATCCAGAGGTATGCACCAAAGTCAAATGACTCTGCTTCACATTCATGCATGATAAGTTTCTGCTTCAGTAACTTCATTAAATAAGTTTAAGAAAAGAGACCACTGAGGCCTGCTTTCTAGTTTTCAAAAATATCCCACATCATTGAGTGTGCTTTTTTAAAAAATCAAAAACTGCTTAAAAAATAAAGTAATTAGACTTCACCTAGAAATATGTCACTAACATTTATCATGTAGAATTATAGAGGAGAATTTTTGTTAGATTTTTTTCTTTGATTTAGTTAGTCATATCATTATTAAAATTATTGCTGCTGTTCATCGAACTAGAATTATGTCTATTCTTAACTCCAATTAAAATGAATGAAAATCAAAGACTAATCTGCCTAGGCCTTTCTAAAAATGTTGTTAGGCACCTAGTGAAGCACTTAGGTACCTAAAGCCTTTGAGAAGCTGTACCTCTGTATGTGTAAGTGAAAAGATCAAACAGTTACGCAGGACAAACACCAATAAATGTTCCACTTAGAACTGGTAAAATTCATGGAAAAGTGTTTTCCAAGCAAATATGTTTAGTTCTGAGTCACTAGGAAATTTTTATTTCTAAATGTGATTATGCATGTTGTTGAAATATTTTTTTTTAGAGACATGTATGCTGAAAGCTAAATTTTTGAAGTGGATTTGGGCGCTCAAACATTTTGTTTGGCATTTTGTCCAAAGTTTAGACATGCCACTTGAATTGGGTATATTTTTGTCAATAAATCTCCCAAATGTCTAAAGTACTCCAAGTATATGTAGATTCATATAAAGCACCACCAGAAGAAGCTGGCAACTGCACTGGTCTTCTGCTGATGAGCTCAGCAGGTCCAATTTTACCTCTTGGTCAGGCAGAGGAAAAACTTGATCACAAATCCCAGATGAGGATGCTACAGAGGGGACCATCTGGGAAGCAGAGAAGAATCACAGCCACTGTCATCTTCCCTTCCTCCAATAGCCATGTTCAGTGACAGTCTGATATGTCTAGGCCTTAAGCTTTGGGCATCATGATTTTAAATCCTCAGGGAAGAGTGAGAGCAGCCATAAGACCTTCTACATCCCATTGAGAGGTAGAGGCTCATGCTAGAATTTCATGAACATTTATATGCTGTTGTGAAGCAATACTGCCTGTTTCACCCTCCCTGTTGACCACAGACACTGTACCCATGCCACTCTTTTTGTCATGCCAGCACAAGCACATGCACAAGCTTTAATACCCTGGGTTTCCAAACCACTTTGTTGGGAAAATGATCTATATTAAAATTAGCCCAGAAAGAGGTTAATTCACAGCTGACGATAAAGGAGGGAGGATAAATGGTGCAGGGGAATTTCAGAGTTTTGGTAGCAAAGCTGACTTAAGGTAGTTGATGCATCCAGGGAAAAGTGCTCTCAGTGACACTCCACTTCTGAGGATCTGAGATTCGATTGTACAGAGGTTTATTGACTTCGTACACTACCTTCTGCAGAGTCTGTGTTTGGGTATCTTAAGGTATAGCCACACAAGAGAGTACAGACAACCATATATTCACCCAACTTATGCTCCACACAAACTAGCTGAAGCTGGGAAGCCACATAGTCATTTAATGTGGTCTTAGGTCCAAAGTAACTGACTCTGCCTCTCAGAAGGCTAGTTTGAGGGGTGGGGGCAGGATCTGCTCTCATTTGGCAGTAAGATAAAAGGATACACGGAGAATGCAATGGCTGATTTAAAACATATATTGGAGTGAATGTGTTCCCCTGAGAGGTGCAGCAGCAGTTGCACAAACCCCTTTTCCCCAAGAGGAAATCTGCCTCTCATTCATTGTAACAAAAAAGTTAACACGCTGGAGGTTTGCACCCTTGTTTATCTTGTCCTAGGTTTCTTGTGCATTCATATCCTCAGCCTCAGGGGTTGAAAGTATCTAGAATGCTTGTAATCGCTTCACATCTTCCTTGTAATTTTTTCATCTGAAAGTCTCCTCTGTGCAGGAAGCAAGCACAAGTCTGCATACAACTTAAATCCCACTTAAATTACTATGGCTTAAATTCCCACTAAAATAGCTTCTGGGCCTAGAGCTGGCCTTCTATACAAGGATGAATTCCACTCTTACGGAATTCCTCAGCATTTCTTCATTTAATACTTTTCTTGTCGCAAGATAAATTAGACTCCTCTGAACTCAGCACTGCTGCATTTAGAAAATGCTGATAACCAAGCTTGTTTCATACTTTTATATTAGAAAGCAATCACCATTAAGAATTGGCATGATTAGGGGCAAAAAACTTTCCACTCTTTGGAGAGGATTGATCAGAACATTATTGTCAGCACTATGACTCATTTTGTTTACTATAAGATGAATCACAGATGACTATGACTATGGAGAATATATTACCAAAAATTCAAATAGCATTGGTAGAAATTTGGAATTGATTATTGCCAGAGAGGGTTGGGCTTGGCTGGACTCACTAGAGAGGCTGAAGGATATTTTTGTCGGAGTTCATTAATTTCAGTCTTGGCACTCTGCTACTTTTACTTTGAATCCAGTTCAATAATATATAGGGAAAATGTACAACAAAATCCTGAATAAACATGAATATTGGTGCCAATGAGACAATTGAATGTCACTTACTCATTACTAGAGTGATATCTACTTCAGTGGTAAGTGATCATCTCCTATTGTCCCTTCTTCATGAGATAATCTCTGCAATCAATAGACCCATCAAGCTAAAGAAATGAACAAACTCAGCTTTTATCCAGTGGGTAAATGATCCAGTAACACATTGATTTTCTTTTAAGATTTGGGATTTCATTAACAATTCTTTTTTCCATTTGCGTGGCAGTGCACAAAGGGAACTTAAATTTTTCATACGCATTCTTTTAAGTGTGTACATGAACAGGAATTTTATATAAATTAGAACATTCACTTTAGAAGCATCCACAAAGATCCATATAAAAGTCCTCTTATTTATAAATGTATGAATTGTTCAATCATATATTGTGATGCCATGGGAGTCAGCTGGCCAGTCTCATACTACAACCAATAAAAGACGGACAGTTGGAAGAGGTCATCTAAATAGGTTCAAAGGTTTTGGACAAAACTGAGGAGATTACGCTGGGAAGTTTTACTTGATATGGGAGGCACAAGAAGGAAGAAATCTTTCACATGAAGAAGAATGCCAGTAACCTGAGCAGTGGAACCAAAAAGCAAGACTGAGATGCACATGATGGTAGAAAATATGGAATTACCTATGCTTTTGATAGCATCATGTCCTGGGCCTTTGAGACACTTTGCTAAAGGAAAATGCAATGTTCAGGTTCAGTTTATTTAGTCCTGAATTACGAAAACCTAGCAGCTTTGTTAGTCATATCTGAAATTCAGCAGTTTGCTTCTGCACAGTACTCCATCATCCAGGAGCAGCTGTGGTTCCAAAACACCAGGGAGCACCATAAAAATGTGATAAAACAGTAAAAACTCAGTTCTTGCACAGTACACTAGGCCTTTGACTCACTTGACTTTCCCCAGTGTTATTTTTAATGTCTTTTCTTCTTGCCATTGAATATGTATTAACTGTTATACAACGCTTACCAAGTTTGTTATGTAAAATTCTAGAGATAAAGCCTCAATCCAGGGCCCCCTCTGAAGACTTTTGAACTTCCTGAGGGCTCTGGGAGCACATCCAAGGATTTTTATTGTTCCCAGAAGATACATGGAGATTATTTGTCATTTGGAGAATATGTTTGTGTGAGTGTATTGGGGGGCTCTGCTGAGCACACTATTGTGTTCCTTTCCTGGAGAGAAGGTAGGATTCAAGGGTGACCTAAAACAGATGTTGAGAAAAAAGTCAAAAAAATTTAAAAAAGAAACCTCTAGAGATTTGCTGAGGATTACTAACTGCATTGTGCTTTTTATGAGGGGGCCTTCAATATTACTCATCCACAATAAGTTCTAAATAGACCTTATAGGTTTTCTTTTATTTGCATGTATTAACAATACAGCAGCAAGAAGCTGACACTCATTTTCCATATCAAGCAAAGTTTTATAAGTCATTTTTTACTGGCTATCACCTCAGGTTAGTTCTACACTGAATAGTAATTCCATTTTTATGGATACTGTCAAATACTTTTCATAGAGTCCTTTTTTAAAAAAAAAAAAAAAAAAAAAGGTCTAATTTTTAAGGGTTCCTTCAGTGACTCATGTCACTTTGGATATTGAACCTACAGAGTTACAGGTGCAGAGAACCGCTGGAGCAATTAAAGGTCCTGAAGAGGAAAACCCTGGCCACACTGAAATCAGTGGGAGTTTTGCTAGTGTGACCAAGATTTCACCCTAAGCATTTAATATTTATCTCATCCTCAACTGGACCACTAATCATATGTGTCAGCCCAAAAGGACCACTGACTTTCATAATCACCATTGTCTGATATGCCCAGAAGAGCTAGTAACTAAATCAAGTTTTCCTTTCTGGTGGTTCTTTCTTTATTGTTCATCTGACAAACACCGTTTTCTTATTTCGTTGGTTGGTCTGGATTGCAAGCAACTATGACCTGGATCCAAGAGGTTTAAATCTGTAATATCACCATGTTATGGTGATATCCCAGAGAACTCAGGCTTGCTAATTACTTCTTAGAGCAACTGAACGAATGTTTGGAGGACAACATGCTGAAATAATACTGGAATCAGCATAATAAAAGGCAAACGAAAGCCTCCATAGCCATATTGGTGGCATGGTGGTAATTTTTGCTTGTTGTGATGTAGCTGGAACCTGGGTTATGAAATAAATTCCCATTTCAAGATTTTTGGACAGTGTAGCCTGTTAGCATCCTGTTAGCATTAAATTTAGGTGTGCGGTGCCACTGCTTACTGAACTTATTATGATTTGTTGCTATATTTTTAAATAAAAGGCATCCACTTTTACTGAAATGAGAATTAGAGCCTGGTGTTAGCTGGAAGTCAGTCATCATTTCAAATGTTAGATAAGCAGCTTTTTGGAAGGAAAGAAGAAACAAAGAGAAAATACTAGAGGTCACTGAGTGATGAAGGTTCATTTAGGATTTTTACATTAACAATGTGTCATTTGTGTAGCTGCAGGATGAACACCATCTCACTTCATGATAAATGTGACAAAAATCTTTATGAATTCAGGTCATAGTAGCATTTTGGAAATTTAGAAGGCCTGTTTAAACTGAGGAATGAGCTGAGTTCTTGACCATTCTTGTTAATAACTGAACACGTATGTAGTGACACAGCTCTCAGAATATGAGCAAATTCACAAGTTCTAGTTCGAATTACCTGTATCCTACTGATCTGAGAAGCAACGACCATACTACCAAATGTAACATGGGACTGTGTTGAGGTTCACTCTAGTACCTAGTTTTTAGCAAAGGACATGGTCTATATTACAGCAATCCCAGAAAACACTCATGCTAAAGCTAGCATTGCGGTTTCTAGTTTACAGTCCCAAAGGTGTAACACTGTAAGTTGACTCTTTAAAATGGCTAAAGTGATGGCACCTGCTAAGAAGAATCAACAGTATTTATACAAAAGACAAGAGACAGTAGACAAGGAGTGGGAAGAAACAAGACAATACTGGATGCTGTGTTTAAAATGATATATATAGAAGAGATAACTAATGCCACCACCGTATCAGGTCAACAAAGAGTTTTGAAGGAGAAGTATATGTACTATTTGGGACAGTACATCTCTAGACAATTACTCTCATGTTTGGAAATATGGAAGAAAGCATGATGCTCGTCTGAATCATCAACAATTATTTAATGAAGACTGAGACAGTGGTATGCCACATGTAGCATCTAATGTTTTTGAGAGTATTCAGAAAAGAAAAATATTCGGGAAGAGGTGAGGAAGAACCTGAAGGAAATAATCTGAATTTGACACCCTGTACAAGAAAGTCAGAAATGAAATCCACAAAATTCTTGAATGCCTTTTCCAATATTAGTTGGAAATAGTCAGGACTGTTATATCTAGTCTGCTTTCCTGACATTATATTGTAGCCAAATACCCCTGCACCAAGTCTGTGGTCTTTCAATAGATGAATATATATATAGGAAACTAAACTAGTATGTGTTAGAGACTGAGAATAAGAGGTATCATACTTCCATTCATGCCCAAGATTGTTACAGCTCTGGCTAATCTGTTAGTGGTACCTGCACAATAAGTGACCCATAAACCATGCTACAGTAGAAGAAGAATCAATCTGACCTGAAATAAAATGCCTTCCTAGGTCCAAATTTGGCAATTGTTTGAATTCAACTTGCAGTTGTGGTACTAATCCTCACCTTTTCTAAGTATTTCCTGTGTGACACCATGTGAAATATTTCCTGAGATTCTTGTAAAATATTCACTTTTCCTGTATTGAAGAGCACTCTCTTGATCTTTCTTCATTAGTTTTTAACCCTTTACCCTCTTTTCTCATGTCCTTAAATATTTTTTTCTCCAATATTTCTTGTAAAACATTTTTTTCAAATCAACTGCTTAGGTCAAGTTTTTTTCATGCACAGTTTTGTCTTCTATGTCCTTGAGTTAAACCTTTACTTGCTATGATCCTGTCACAAGGTAATGTTTTATGGAACATGCTGGGGCAGCAAAATGAGTTGCTACTGGAGCTGACATTTCACATGCCTGTTCTTTCAGCACTTTGGGGAGGAGATTAGTCATTTCTTCTGATTTGAATGTATTAAGTCTTTTGAGTTGTTTTTCCTCTACCTCAGCATGATTCTTTTCTATCCCCTTGTTTCTGCTAGCCATCTGGCAGTGCTCTGCCCCACCTCCAGACCTCTTCTCTGCAAGTTTCCATTTCCTTAGGTTGCAAGTTCCAGAAAGTCTTGAGTTGCAGTACGCTGAGCCTCCTATGTGGTGATATTTGGGAATTCTGAAGTTCAGTTGACTTCATGCACTGGGTCTATTAATGTCTTGAAATCTGTCTTTCTAACATAAAGAAATCTTGGTTATGAGTTTGTTTGTTTAACTTTCCACTTAGTTTAAACGAAATCAACTTATGATCAGTATGATCCAGGGTTATTTTCTATGACCAGCAGTTTTTTAATGCCACCACAGCTTACCAAAAGAAAGTGCTTTTGTGTAATATTTTCATTAATGCCCTTGGCACAAGAATTAGGGATGAAATCTATAAGTCTATCCTTTGCTGTGGTCCTTTGTAATCTATAGTTTGGTTTCATGCAATGCACACTGCACTCTGGAATATGGGAGCTCTAGCTAGCACAGCGGGCATCTGTCTGCTGCCTGGCAGACACAGCCATAGGAAGAATACTACTTCAGTTCTTCTCTGAAAGAGATAGCTTTTAAGTGGCAGCTAGATGCTTGTCTTGGCTACCTGATATCTAGGCTTTCACCCAATGGCTGACATCAGCTAGAGTATGGAAACTACAGATTCAAGTATCAGTGTGTTCTTACGAAAAGCCTCTAAGATCTGTCACTCACTTTTTCTCAGTGGCCAGACAGAGCTTATTTGTTGACTCTACAAGGCATAAAGAAAGGCCTGCTTATTTTCTTAGACCATTATATATTGAATGCTTAATGTTGTTCAGTCATATCCATGCGTTTAAAAATATCACATTTGAGTGGTCCTTCATTATGCCTAATAGTGCACATTAGCACAGCAGGAGTCACCAACTAGTGCAGTTAGTGAGATAAATATCTCAAAAATTGCTATTTTTTAGTGAGTAGAAAGTTTTTCCAAATTTTGAAGAAAATCTACACGTGGTTTTGTTACATTCTAAACAAATCATCGTATACAAAATCTCTATTTTGCTATATTTGGCAAATAGCAAGTTCTTTTCTCTGGTTTGGTCTTTGTGATCATGTCTGTTGCTAGTAATTTAATCAACACTGGATGCTGGATTTGATTAGACATGTCTACTATATTGTTGAATTATTAAACCTTCATGCAGAATAATAGAGTCACCTCTCACCGGCTTTTGGCCAAAGTCAATGCACCACCTCCCAAGCCCAGGCAAGAGTTCAGGAGTTAGCAAGGTCCAAGGACCTTTCCCAATAGGAAAAATGTTCTGCATTCCTTTTGGAGGATAAGACAGTTTAATATGAACATGTCAGGCCAGTTGGTCTCGTTACCAGAGAACTGTACCAGCACCTGCCTGATTTGCTTGTATAGATGTGATCCTACAGACAGAACAGAAAGGTTTTGTGGATCGTTATGTATCCAATATATAGCTGAGATATTTGGAAGAGGTGATTGCCTGCATCCTAGTTGTTCATCTGGGATAAAATGTGTTTTGCTATTTAAAATATGCCACCTTCATCAGATTTTTGTCACCAAAGTCTCATTCAGCAGCCAGCTGATGGGGACATACAGTTTGGATACTATTGAGAAAGGGAGCAGTGCTGAGACAGGAGAAAACTCTCATCCCGAAAAACAGAACATATATTCATTAAAATCTCTAAATAGTATTGAAAATCTATAGTTTGTAATAATTTATGTACTTAATATTATGCATAAAAGCAATTCTAGCACCAGAATCATTCATGTTATGAACCTAAATATGGACATAAAGGTAAGATAGATCCAGACAAATTTTGTGTAGAAAAACTTTTTTTTGGTAAAAGTTTTCAGTCTATAAGTGACCTGTTTAACTTTCAGAGCATTGTAAACTACTTTATAACTTTTGGCTTATATGAAATGATGTGAGAATATGGTGTGGGCAACAATGGTGGTTTCCGATTGGCTGGCAGTGATGTCATATGTGTCAATATTTCCCACTAAAAGTGCAGGTATGACCTTTTTACCTTGGAGTTTCCATATCATAATAGTTACAAGGCACTCATGGTTAATAGATTTCTGAGGGATTATTGCACTCTTTGAGTAGCTGAAGTCACTTGACTTTTGGCTGGTGCCTCCTGCTGCACCTGAGGTGTGTGATAATCCCTCAGAAATGCACTGCTTGTTGAATCTCATGGCTTAATTATAAACATTAACTGAAATCAGCTATACATTAACTAGCTTGCCCAGATGTTTCTGTACCTGATGGATGGATGTGATGACTGATGAAAACAAATCATGCAGAAAGTCCACTTCTGGTAAGTTCCTTCACCATGAAAAAAAAAAAAAAAAAAAAAAAGGAATAAAAAAAGAATAAAGCAAACTTGTTGCATTATGAGCTAACAAGAGAGCTGAAATCTGTTGACTACAATAGGAAAAGCAACAAATTTCATTCTAATTTCTGCATTTGGAAGAGCAGCATCTTTAAATATCTTTGTGTCACACGCTGGTTCCCACCTTCACAGTGCACTCCATCTGGATTTCTCCTCTGGAAGCTTTAACGACGGCCGTGGCTGTGCAACTCCCTTCTGTACAGCTCTTAAATCTAGACTGTCTTGGAGGCACCTTATTTCCCTATGATTTTCAACGGTCCAGAAGAGAGAATTTTGTGCCCTCGTAAAGCAAAAGTGTCTTTTCTTTAGAGATATTAAAGCTCTTCATCTGACTTACTTTCCCCCTCCCCGCAACGTTCTCCTTTCCTGACACTTTACTGCTTCAAGTTTTGTGATATACTTTTGATATGTTGGCATTAGGTGGCTCATATTTCATTTAGTGGTTTCTTTAATGCAGTAATGAGGAACAATGTGAATAAATCTGCTTTTAGGTGGTTTTACAGGTTTTTCATTTACAATATTTACTCAGTGTATGAGATTCCAGCTAATTCTAATTTCTCTGAAAGTCTGATCTCTTAGAAAAGCTATTAGTGAGTGAGAATGGGTTGGAGAGGGAAAAAATTTCACGGCATTCCTTCAGAGCCATGCCAGACCCTCACCTGGACTGATCTGTAAACCCATTCCTTCAGTCAAACCAGTTGATAGCTGCCCTAATGCGCTGATACCTGCAGCAGTATGATAGGATTCATGCCTGCAAAGCATGCACAAGCTTTAACCTACCATCTGCATCTCCCGCTAATAACTTGCAGAAATGAAGACTAAGGTTTGCGCAGATTGCCAGGGGATCCCCTGGCGTTAAGAAAAACCTCAGTGGCTGTATGGTGGCTGTTTTCCAGCTGCTTCTTTGCCTGGGAAAGCACAAAATATCTGCAAGAGGAGCTGAAGTGTAATAATTTGATTTCAATCAATATTTGTTTACATGCCTAATTAAGCATTGATTGTAAAGTTGCTATTAGTGCTTCTATAATAATGTTAACATCACGGTTAAATGAGCTGTGTTTAAACGTTTGTAAAGAGCAAGTCTTTCTGCTTCAAGGTATAAGCCAGGTCCACTCTCTGAAGTTGAAAGCAAGTATTCTCCTGTAAACATTTCACTGTATAACCAGCCTTAGAAGTTTCTTAAACCTGCACAAAAGTTTGAGTGAATCACTAGTCTGAATTTTATTAAATTATGTTTCTATGAGTAAATCCTAACAGCAGCTGGTAAATGGCAGTCCTGGGGTGGCTTGCTGTATGTTCTGGCATTTCAGCATAAGCAGCATGCAAGGCCCTTCATCACTGGGAAGCTGCTCGCTTTGCTGGAGTTGCCTTGCCAATACGCTCTGCTCCTTTGCTTTTGAGTAAAAGACAGTGGTGCTGCATGATGGTAAGAGATACTGCAACATGCATAGAAGAAGCTGCAGAGCTAGTTTCATTTCACATATGGAGAAAGAGGGATTCTGTTTTCTAGAAGGTTCTGGTTTCCTTCATCTTTAGCATTATCTGGAGTGGAGAGCATCAATGAATGTTAATGCTAATAACAGGCTTCTTCATGTTTTTCTCTTATTCTGCAAGCAGTCATGGGATTCTTAATACCACCAAATGTAGAGATATTAAATGAACTATGTCATTACCATAACCACAAGACAGCACTCTTTTATTGCATGTTTTTAGGTCATTTTGTACTACATGTGGGTATTGACCCCATGGGCATGCAAATTAGAATCTTTCAGCAATGACACATACTTGGAGAAACTGTTGTGCCACAAGCTGTGCTCCCTGAGGCTGTTCATCTCACCCCAAAAACATATTTAGATGACCACAATTCTTTCTCTTCTGGATTTTTAGGTTTTATCTATCTTTTCTCTGTGTTGTTTCACAGGTGACTAGTGATTTGGAGAAGGAGGAACAGAAAGAGGAAGAATCAGATCTGTGACTCAGTGTCTCCTTCTGATCCCAATGTCTACAGGTTCCAGGCCGTGTAAAAGATCACTCATTCTCAAGGATGTTCTGCCTCTGCTTTGATGCTGAAGACCTGGGTCTCCCTCCTGCTTTCAAGCAGCACTCCCACATATGGGCTGCATTAACAAGGACCTATAAAGTCCTTGTTAAAGTCCTGTATTTCCTTTTAATAGGAAATCTCATAGTAAGTACTCAAATCTTTTCTAATTGTTATGAAATACATTAATTATCATTCTAAAGAGAAATTTACACGCTGTTCTGTCTGATGCTCAGTCCCCTTTCTCCTCCCACTTACGGGATACACAGTGAACAAAATTTATCTCTGTGAATTTGGCATTTCTTTTTCTGCACTTTCAGCAAAACTGCTTTAGTTAGCTAGGGTCTGGAAGGAGAATGCTTAGTTGTAGTTAAATCCTGACAGGGCCTATGTGCTGATGAGAAAAAGATGCTTCCTAAGTATCAGTTTCATTTTTCATTAAGAGCACTTGGCCTTCTCCAGGTTCTTCTAAACGTATTTTTCTTCTAACATGCCAAGGTAGCAACAGTGAAAATGTCGAGTAAAACTCGCAGAGAAGAATACTGGCTAAAGCCTTCCCACTCAATTTTTTAAAATTCTGTTGAGAACATAAGAAATGTGCCAGACCAGGCCACAGATCCACCCACCTCACTACACTCTCTCCAAGAGTGATGAATAACGGGATGTACAAGCAAGAGTGAGAGAACAGGCCAGCATGTCATCATGCATTTTGCCTCAAGATATTCTCCCAGGAATTTGTGGCTCAGGGACTTCCTGAGCCTTTTCCAACTTTACTACATCTTTTTCATGATGAGCAGACAGGAACTGCAGCACACAGTATTTATGAGGCAAATGAAACATGGATTTATACAGTGGTATAATGATGGCTTATGTTTTCTATTCTGTTCCTTTCCTAATAGTTCCTAGGCTTCTTTTTGGTTTTTGTCTTTTTTTTTTTAAATATTGTATGTTTGGTGATGGAGTTTTTGTGGGATTGTTTTGTTGAACTACATGTGCACTGCTTCATAATTCTGTAAACAGAATTTTGTCTGCCACTTTATTTGCTGGTCTATTAGTATCATTAGTTCCTCTGTGAGTTACTATAGTTAGTCTTGTCTTTGCTAACTTGCTAGTGTCAGTAGGCTTTGTCATCTCACTGTTCATCCCTTTCTTCGGTGTGAATATGCTAGATGGATGGTTGTGAGCTGCTATTGAGGAACTTTTTCTTCTTTCCTATACTTTTCTGTGATTTTTCCCAACTTCTGTCCTATTTGTTATTTGAAGATACTTTCTATGAACATGTCATTTCAAGCCATGTGTTTCGCCACAGTTACTGTTTTTCCTACACTGTTTCGTTTAAAAACTTGTATTACCTTTTTTAATTCAGTCATCATTAGCCAGATTCTATTCAGGTTTTGTTGAATCTTCTCCACAGGATACCTCTGTTCAACAAAAGTCCCCAGAAATAATTGAATCTGATTCCTTTTTTTTCTTACATTACTTTCTTAATCCCACAATGCAAATTTGTCTCTCTTGTCTGGCCTTACATGTGGTACTGGGAACATTTCATTTTTTATTCTCTGTGAAACTCCGAAGGTCATTATGAAGATCCATCACTGCAGCTTTAAAGTGTTTTTTTTAGCTGTTATGCAGCTATGACAACAGATATCACTAGTAAAACCCAGAGTCCATAAAACTACTCCTTTTTAGTGCTTCACCTGGGCCAAAGACAAGTCATTAAACATTTACTAAATCATTTTTGAAGTTGCATAGTTCGTGCACTTCATAAACACTTAATCTTCATAATACCAGGTCAATTACATGTGTGATATTAAATGTATGAGGAACTACACTCTGTTTTACTAAAATTATCCCTAAAACCATGCTTAAGAAGGACAAGGTTACAGGAATATTTTTGGTAGACGTTCTTTCAGCAAATATGAATATTTTTAGAATTCAAATTATTATCCAAATTTTACAACTGGGAAGCAAGGACAGAAGAATATTTTCAGATGTACTCTGGGAAAGAATCTCTGTTCCAGATCACTTGGTGTCTCTGGCTGTGCTTGCATTAGCAGGTTGAGCCCAGTAGAACTAAATCTGTAGAGAAAGTTAGTTGATGCTGAAGACCCAGTATAGCAATATATATATTTCAGGACAAATTTCAGACAGTTGTGCTTTAGACTTGGTCTAGTTTATTCCCATGGAATAAATGTCTATGAGTGTTGGGAGCACATTAGGTGAACTGGAGCATATCCTCCAGTTTGCTTTCATCTGAAAGGAGCCCAGTCTGTGCCCTCTGGAATCACTCTAAAACAAACTACTGTCAGTGAGGAAAAGGCACACTCCTGAACTGCATTAAAATTCTGATGTAGACCCGTGTGACATTCCACATCAGATGCCATTTATGATGGTCATATTTAAATGGCCTAAGTTCTGTCTAAATCCACTGCTAAAGGATTTTGAAGAGAATCTCAGAGACTCTCGGTAAGACTTTGAGCTTGCAGCTACTCAGAATCAATTAGTCTATAGGCTTAGAGTAGTAGGCAGAATTTAGACAATCTGAATACTGCCTTAAGAACTCATTCCAGTACTTTAATACTTTTATAAACTCATTAGCTTGAAATAAGAACAAAGCATGATATTCTTACTGCAAGAAGTACAAGAAATTACTATCAGGCTTTTCAACATTTGAAAATACTTCAGCACACCATCTTTTTGTAGTCTTCAGCACCTGCTCATCCTTTTGAAAGAATAAATAAATAAATAAATAAGCCAATATAGCCACAAAATCCTAGCAATAGCATTTTTTCAATTGAAGTCCTCTATTTTGAAACTCAGATTTTGGCATCCATTCATTCCCAACCAGCTGCAGTTTTTCATCCTCTGAAGAGTACAACTGACATCCGAGAGTCTAGTGCCATTGTGCTAACGACTCCATAAACAACCCCACCAAATCCTGTATGATAAATTTCCTTGTGATTAGTTAAACAGATATTGTATCATGCCAGTGGAAGGAGTTTTTGTTGACACAGCATCTCTGGAGACACTGGTATGTTTTCTTTTAGTACTTGGATGTTCAGCAACTGGAGTAGTGAGAATGACAGAAAATCGGTCAACGTTATTCAGTCTTGATGATCGTTCTTTCCTCTATTGTTGCTTTTTTCTTTTTTATTTATCTTTTTTATTTTTTAAAGCAGGCTTTTATTGCACTGCCAGATTCTGTCTTGTAAAAACGAAATCAAGTTGAGTCTTTGAAGGACAGAATGTGAAAATATTGTTAGCTCCAATCACAATATGCTTTTTTTAGGCTATAATCCATTAAAGCTACTTCTGTGTTTTAAAAAGGAAAGAAAAAAATGCGCTCATTTTATGTTTTGAGGTTATTTTATTTTTAGCTCTTGGTTTTACAGAAAATGCATCAGTGGGTCACTTCTGTGCATTATTTTTATATCTTAGTAGTACTATTTCCATGAGCATGTTGGTTTTATAGTGGAGTTTCCACTCAAGGCTGTTAGTAAATCTTTCCACAGAAGGCAGGTCTTTATAAATGACTATTGTTAAAGAAATGTTACTGGCTGCGATGGGTGTGACAATAAATGTGGGAAAGACCTGGCTCTTGGTTATTGCTGTTGTATCAACTTTCCCAGTCTGACTAGAGGAAAGGCATAATTGTGTCTTCCCTTCCCCTCAGCCTCTACACTTTCATTTGGACAGTGGTTAGATGCATGGTTTTCAGAGAGAAACAAATGACGCATGGAGGAGTGTAATCACTGTGGCCTGCTCAGACATGAAATATAGACTCTTGGACAGACTTTCAAAATACTATGACGTGTTCCAGATAAACAGCAATTTACTGTAAAGTGAATGTGAATTCAGTATGCAAAGTCTTGGGTTCCTGAAGTAGTAATGCTTTTTCCATGACATGTAAGGAACATTTCTGATATTAGCTAACCACTGTAAGGAAAGCCCATGTATGTGAATGTCTGATCAACCAGATTTTAGAGTTGTGTGTCATACAGGGCTCTAATTACCATGCTTTGAATATTAGAGAACTCAACACTCTTTTAATCAATCCCATGGGTTCTGCTATTTCCATTACTTAGCTTCAATCCCTGTTAAAAACTAGTACTGAGAATTTGTTTCACATACTTAGTGAATCCCTAAGTGCACTGTTCCTGAAAGCAGACGCTCACACTAAATCTGGATAGTTTATATTCACTCTAAATGAAAACAGCAGAACAGTAAGATGACTGAGAAATTATGACATAAAGCTGATTCAATAGCTACTCAGATGCTTTGACTTCAACTGAGGGCTAAAGTACTTTTATCTATCTGCATTACTTGCAAAGGGGCGGAAATAATCCATACATAAGCCTCAGCATGGAGGAGTCAAGGCTGTTTGAACACATTCCAGTCCAGCTCCCAGTATGATCAATGTCTGTCTATTATCATATCGAGCCATTCTCTTCAAACACATCTGTGCAAATCTTAAAGAATGGCAAGCACTCTCCGTTAAATAGAAGAAAAGCTTTAGTAAGTGATACTTAATGAAGTAATTGAAGATTAAAACATGGAGCAGAAGCAGAAGCACAGAACAGTGACAATGAGCTGTGAGGAGAAAAGAGAAAGGAGAAATGTATATTGGCTTGATATCAGTTTGAGCAATCCTGATTTTTTCTGAATTGTATACAGTGAAACATGGTGATTTTTGTTCCCTTGTGACGATGCTCCCTAGCTGTACCCAGGGATTTAGCCCTTCTGGGAAATTGCAATGTTGCCACAGCAAGGGTCATCAAGTGGTGCTATGACAAGTAACCTGGTGTGCTCTTCCTTAATGTGAAAATGTGGTTTGAATCCTGGGATAATAAACCACTGGGAGAGAATGGGTTGGTTATGGAACTTTTTGATGTGGTCTTTCCTTACTTCTGCAAGAACAAGGAAGTTTATTTTCTTTTCATCTTTCTATTTTGTGTCAATTATTGTGGTACAGCTATTCCTTGGAATGTAGGAATAGTTCATAAATTTTTGACTGAATACTGAGGAAACAGTATTCAGAAACATACAGAAAGAGAATCAATCAATAATCAGAACTACTTGCAAAGCTCAAGATATATTAAGATAAAAATATATATTTTATATAATGTATATGTTATATTATATATATAATATATTGCAAGATAATTTAAGAGAATGTGGTGCAGGACAGTATCTTCCAAGGTCCATGCAAAGCAAGATGCACATTTCCTTGTCCACATTGCCTCTGAGTCTGAACCTGCACCTCAGATACTTTGGAGAGGACTATGAGATAACTATATAAGAGAAAAGAGATCTGAAAGAATAACTAAAGGCAAGAGAGAGGGGAGATTGCATTTAAGTCCACTGTCTCTCTGTTAAGGCTAATAGTTTTTGTTAATAGCTTTTTACAGTTGGAAACTTATTCATTAGTACCCATTCAGTGATCACCAAAGCTGCTGAGAGAGGTCATCAGAAAGCTATCAGATGGACATAAGTTCAACCTTTCTTAGATTTGAATCAAGACAGGTGAAAAAAGCACTAAGATAAGCATATGGGTAGATTTTAGCAAGTAGCTACTGTTATTTTTCATTTCAGTGGGAGATGAACTGATTTAGTGCTTACCATCCCATAGTACCAGATTAGAAGAAAGGAAAGCCATAAACGCTTTTTGAGTGATATTACTCTGATACTTTGGTTTCCTAGAAATGATATCTATGACATGATTTGTGAGTTAGGTGCTCAGCTTGAGGGAATTTTTTTAAAAAAATATTCTAAAATATTCATCATTTCCTGAAAACTAGACCTTTTAAAAATTGATATTAAAATGAAGGCACATAAAAGAACACGTCACATACTAATCAGTCTATTGACTGTGATGAGGAAGTACTCTACAAACGTCTTTTATGATATAAAACCCTGACTTCCAGATTCAGGCTGCTGTTAGCAAGGATAGAGATGTTTCAATTCAAAGAAGTAAGTTTTCTGAATTAGTTTTACCTCAATGAATTTAATGACCCATTCCCTTTTGACTTCAATGAGGCCAGAATCTCAAATTAAGCTGTGGATGTTGTTTTTTGTAAAAATTTACAAACTGTTTACCTCTTTGCAAATAATAACAATTTCAGTAAGTTTGGAATAAAGTACAAATAAGAAAGTAAAGATGGCTACTACTCATAGAAAACCCACGCTTGTTCTTATTCAATCTGTTCTTCCTCAGAAGACTTTATGTAGAAGACCCAATTGATAGACACTGTAAGTTTTCTTGAAGCAGAAATTTCTTTCCTTCACAATCCTTTTTTTTTTGTACGTAGAGCTTGCTTTCTCATCTCTTGCTTTCTGAATAAGATCTTGTGCTAAAACATTAATTGATGGAGTGTAATTAAATCTGAGGATGATCTTATTTGAAAGGAGTATATTGTAGTAGGGAATTGTGTTAATTAAAATATTAACTATTAACAGAAAGTATATTATTTTGATTATTTGTGCTTATTTCCTTCTGGAGGATGAATTAAACACCAATATACCCTTATGTCTGCCATTTTTGACTCTGAAACGCTATCCTTATTCATTTTCATTAAGATGAACATACTCCAGCATAGTCCAGGCTTTAACTTTCTAGTATTTATGAATCTGTAACCACTGGTGGATCTTTTTTCCTAAAATGCATAGCAAAGCATATGCATAGCAAAGAGTGACAATAGCAGGTTTATCAGTATTTTGTAAAAGACATTTCTTCTAAAATATGTCTGTTCATATTTTTCTTCAAATTTAAGATCCAATCTATAGCTCATTAAAGGCAAGAGAAAGGATTTCCTTCAGTTTTGGGCCTACTATTTATTGATCTTAAGTGGGAAATAAAGATACTCAGGAAGCAAGTGGTAACTCCAAATAAAATATCTCTGTTTATTTATATTCATGAGCTAATCATTTTCATTTTTGCATTGCAATGCAGCTGATGTTCTTCCCACAAATACAGAGAAGTTTGCTTTTTCAAAAGCAAATGTTGGAATATATTCTATAAACATTGCGTACGTTCTCGTATAAAGTTACATTTTATAGGAAATTTTACTGGTCTTATATCCATTAGCCAAAAATTTCAGGTGCTTAAGTCTGTGGAAAAATAAGCTACTGTCTGTTGAAGTTTCAGTAAAACAGTCCAAAAAGTTGATGTTAAAGAAAAACTGACATACAAAACTAATATTGTTTTAAAGACTCAAAGGATTTTTTTTCTTTTTCAGTTTATATTAAGTACATTATTATTTCTTTCAAAAGTCTTAGATTTTTTAGATGTTAATTCTTACTTTGAAGTTGAAGAGGAATAACAACATGGGTTCAGAAATTTATACTTTTCATATCCGTTTTCAAGGTAGGATTTTTTATCTTCTTCCTTTTTCCCAATATTTTCTCAGTAGATATCTGTAAATTTTTCTGATGTAGAAGGAGACACATACAAAAATATATTCAAACATCAGCAGTGCAGGAAAGAGTTCATGATATGACAGGTAACATGAATACAACTCACTCTCTAAGATGACGTGGAGTAACCGAGACAAAATCATGTTTTTTCAGGGTCTTTGTAGGGAAAGTATTGCAAATCACTGCTTTGGAGTCTCTACAATAGATAAATGCTGGGCATTGGCATCTGATCATTAAGCACATCTAAACTGCCCATAGTCTGCTTGGTTTTTTTTAAATTATAATTCAACTTACCTAAAAGTAAACTTAGAAATAGTTTTCACACAGACAGCATAAAGTTTCCACTGCAAATCATCAAATACACCTCTGAACTGTCCTTTTTTCTCAAATTTTGAAAAAAATGTGAAAAAGAAAACAAAAAAAAATTTTTTTTGTTTTTTTGGTAACGAAACATACAGCTAGAATTCTGAAGGAATTGGTTTTATTCCTCACCTTAAAATTACAACAATAAAAAAGGAGGAAGAAAGTTAAAATATTCTCTACAGTGCTTGTTCACCTTACGTGCAAATTTTGAACCTAGTTCCAACTCTTTTAAGTCAATAGGAAGATTTCTGAGGTGTAAAGTAAAATATCCACTTGGACAGACAGGGCCAAAATTATAAAAATTCAACATTAACTAAATTTCCACATAATCATTGCATCACTATCTACAAAGGTTGAATTAAATACTAAACTGAATACTGCTTCTCAAAGTTTAATGTATGTGCTTAATGTCAATTTCTGAGTAAATTCTGTGAACCATTCCCAATGATCATGATCTGAGGGGATGAAATCCTGATTTTGCCAAGAAAGCTTTACCTTGGATATTAAATAGGATGTCATTGAATACAAATGTCTTTGACTTCAGTCTTCCCTTTTTGAATGGTTAAGTTGTAGACAGTTTCTCTTTCCCATTTTTGTTTAATGACAGTCCTACTATTACTGCGTCTCTGACATAAAGAAAATATTTCAATTCTGTTTTGTTTTATTTTTTAAGTAAGCCCGTCAACTTTGTGGCTCACAGTTTTTCTGCTTCCAAATTCAAAAGACTTGCCATGAATTTTTCCTTCTATTGAGCAGAAAGTATATTAATGCCAGCAATTTGGGTATGATTTATGGGCTGTGGAGTTGGTTTTCAGGATGTTATAAAATAACCATTGCTTACAAAAGGCAATCTATCAAAACAACCATAAAATGGCACATACACAAGCATCCCGTACTCTCAGGTCTCCTCCCTAGAAATTAATAGAAAGCGTAAGAAGTTTGGCAACCTCATCGTTCCTGTCTGAGTAGCAACGGAGCCTTTTTTGCAGAGCCAGTGACCATGGCAGAATATAGGGATCAAACAATTATATCTGTCCCTCCTCC
The DNA here is from genome assembly GCF_028389875.1 of Rhea pennata. Classification (NCBI taxonomy): domain Eukaryota; kingdom Metazoa; phylum Chordata; class Aves; order Rheiformes; family Rheidae; genus Rhea; species Rhea pennata. The sequence continues at coordinate 23,069,282 of NC_084665.1, read as the reverse complement.
TACTCCTCCTAGCAAATTCCTGGCACGGCAGCTCCAAAGGAGAGCAAGGGGCAAAACAAGATAAAAAAAAAGCCAGTTATGTCATTCCCTTTCAGTGATTTCACATAAGACCCTACGGAGGCTACCTGATCACCAGGTCCCAATAGCCTCCGTTGTCATTTTACATCAAGATCTGTGTTCATGCTCTGTACAGATGTGCACGAGATTGGTCATTACATATTGTGCAACTAATTGTTTTAAGCTATTAGACCATGGCAGAAAAAACTGTTATTCTTTGTTCCACAAAAATATTATCCATGAATCTGAACATCTTATCTCTTGCAAGGTGGCAGATATCTTTCACAGAAAGGTTTTGGAAACATTCAGTGATGTCTTGAACTGAGGCTGGGATGTTGGGAGATTTTGTTTTAGCAGAGTAAGAAATACTTCAGATACTTTCATCCTGTTTTCCTCAGTAGGATCTTTCTGAACTGCATTTTTACTGAGTCATATTTATAACATGTGCCTAAACCTGATGATCACATTTGTGCTGTCAAGAGCAAACACATGGCTTTATCTTTTGTTACTACAAATGATGTAGCCTTTTAGAAGGTAATAGAACAATATTTATTTCTACCAGCAAATATTTTTCTCCAGATTCCTATATTACTAAAACTATATCTTTATATATCATAAAATAATATATTTTCTTAGGGCATTATAAAATATAAAATCATTTAAATTACACATGTATAATAAATGAAATATATTTTAATGAATTCCATCTTTGGGATTCATAAATGTATTTCTTCATGTAAGGCCTTTTCAAAAGTCCACTGAAATTAATAGAAAGGGTCCCTGATATTTCTATAGATTTTAGATTGGTCCCTTGCTAAGATTTAATTCTACACAGTTTAACTCAAATAAGTCACATGTGGAGATGGTTGAAAGCTATGTTTTAGTTCTTGTGAAATTTTTCAAGCAAAAATAACACTTCAAAGAATTTTCTTTCCATTTTCCATAAAATCAATTAATAACCCCAAACTTAATGTTTTGACTGTATCTTTGACAACTAAGAAAATTGTTCTGGCATTTCTAGGTATGCCATTCAGCATATAATATTAGATAATAAATCCATTTGAGTTCTTATAGCGCTTTACGTGAGTGCTGTAAAACTTTTTTTGGTATGTTTTTTTCTTTTGGCTTGTGTGGTTTCAGTACCCATTCAGTCTGAATACCCATTTTTTTTTTAGATTCGGTAGCTATGGCCCTTTATGCCTTCACATAGCAGACAATGATGAGAATTAATTTCAAGTTTCACTTGTTTATTGCATGTTTTGTTAGAAAATGAAACTCATGAAACTACCTTTGAAACTTCTTATCTTTCTAGGGACATCATAAATATATGATTTTGATCACAAGGTCAAATGTTATTTTATAAATATACCAAATTTCATTACTATTTTTGAACCCCAAACAAACCAGTTGTTCCAAAGATAAACATATTTTATGGAACACTAGCTGCAGTTATAGCCTGAAATATATATTTGAATATATATGTAGTTACACATACATACATATATATATATATATATTCAGTGTGTATATATATATATATACATGAAATGTTTATATCAAACATGCATATTTGACAGGACAATATATTCTGCTTGAACATGTGCATTTCACTAATACTAATTTCTGAGCTTTCATAGGCCACTTAGGAGCCCTTCACTATGTTGTATAAACATCTTCCATAGCTGCTTCTAAGATCTTTTGATTGTATCATGAGTGGGAAGCAGTACTTCTTTCTAAAAGCTGGATATTAAGCTGGGTTCTTTCTTGGTTATCTTTTAAAACACTAAAAATTCTGTGGGCCAAAGATGTCCTGTGCCAACCCTTTGCTGTCAGATGATGCCATCAGGGGCAGATACTCAGCAACTGTGATGTGGATACACTTCATATACACAATAGTAGAGTAGAAAAGGTAAAGGAACTGGCATGTATAAAACGGTAATCCTGCTAATATACAATATAACATAATGTAGCTCACTGTTTGAGCTCTGAAAATAAAAATAAGGAAACACATTGATGCTCAGACTGATGAGGTGTATTAGTAATGATAATGGTGGAATGGAATGATTTTCTGGTAATCACTAGTCAAGTGCAGAAAACCATTGACAGAGGAGAAATACCTGAGCTTATAGTAATTTACTGATGTCTCAGACCAGAAAAATAAAAGACATGAAACGAATGCCTGACTTTTAATGTAGCCATAAATAGTGCTCACCAGTGTTTCATAGAGGAAATGTCTGTGTAGTAACTAAGATACTTAGTATTTTGGTGCTTTCCATCTTGCTTATGAACCCAGTATTACACTGAAATGAAGAGGAGTCCTGGTTGCTGTAGGAATGAAGATTCCAGAATCTTAATGACAAGATTTGTTTCTCCAAGAAATTTATAACTAAGTTTATACTTATTTTCTAATCTACTCTAATGTTACCATATACCTGGCTGCTCTAAAGTTGCTGGAGAAGGAAGGCTCAGTGAAACAAAAAGTGTCTGAGCAGCCTGGAGGGCTGAGAGAGTTTGGTCTTGTTAACTGAGGCATTTGAAGACTGACCAACTTGTACCAAAACTAGATCATTCAAAGTTTTTGCTTGCATTTGCAAAGGGATGTGTATGTTTCCACTGACTCATGAAGAAGTCTGACTTTGAAAAGCTTTTTTAAATTAAAAAGAAGCATTCCAAACTACCAAGAACATTCAAAATCAAACTCAACTACCTTCTGTAAGAGCCATATTTTCCGTGGCTAGAAGACTTGCTCCAGCTTCAGAGGTGGAGAAATAATGACATCCAGTGGCCTGCTACCTCACCGAACTTTACCCATGTTTCTTATATTCCATATCTTACCTCGCCAAGTAAAAAAAAAAAAAAATCCAGTGGAAGACACTAGGAGACCTGAGTCTAAACCACCATTTAATATGGTCCAAATTACATATGTAGACCAATTACAAATCATCTGCCTTGGATGTAATTCATTACACTTGCGTACTCCTCCTTACCAGACCTTGGTTACAAAGGAATACAGATTGTGAGCTTCTATTTTAAAGCTCTGAGTAACCATTTACGAGTTTAGTCAGAATATTGATTGTAACATTTAATCAGATTCTTTATAAGAAACCATACTTATTTCCAAACAGAAGTAATACATATTTATATATTTTAAATGTATATTATATATATATAATTTACAGTATAGATTTATATCTGTAAAAAACATAGGGTCAGAAATCCTTCATGATCCAAATATTATCTGTTAACACATAGCTATAGGTATACCTGTATTTTCATTGACTAGCAAAATTCACACATTTGAGATATTTACTTTATTTAGAAACATGTTTTGTTGTCAAAACATGTGTTGTTAATCAAAAATAGGCTGTTATCCATGTGAATGAGGTGGATTTTTTAGATCAGATCTTAAAATCTGTAACATTTCTCCTTGGCTGGGACTCTAGTAACTTTTTGTAACCATTTATTAAAAAATTAAGGTTTGCCTCATTCATTCAAACACAACTTTCCTTCTTTGTCTAATATTTCCTTCCCCAGAAATGGCAAGATTTCGATTCTACTCTTCTTATTATTGGTGTATTGTTATTGTAGCAACACATGGGAACTTGAGCAAAGGACCAGCTCCCAGTGTGCCAGGTGCTGTTCACACCCAGAACAAAAGCTGGTCGGTGCTCTAGGACTTTGCTTGTTAAGAGCTTTGGGCTGAAAAGCATTTAGTGGATGTAAAAATATTGCAGCTCATCCACACAAAATTTGTTTAAAAAGATAATCAGGTTCTAAAGTGATCTGATTTAGTGAATGTGTGTAGTAATGTATCAAATTTCACTGTGGCCCCATGTGATTCCAGAATGATATGTGCCACATTCACTTCTCATTTGTATTAAAGCCAGTTTGCATTGCTTTTACAATGAAAAGCTTAAATTAAATGTAAAAATGGGCCCAGGGGATATATCGATTTGCTGCTGCTAGGATCAATGATAGGATTGAAAAGAGAGGGATGGGTACTTGGAGCAATTCTCCTTGGGCCCGGAAAAGCGCTCAAAGAGGCCAAAGAATCCCTCTCCTTACTCATAGTCCCTGCAAGTGTTGCTGTCCTCACTCTTCTTTTTGCCACTTTTCCCCTGCTGTGATTCTTTCTGGCTCTCCCACTGTGGATATTTTAGTTTCCATGTGGAAACCAGACACCTTTGTCTGAAATGAACCATAGGAAACAGTCCAATTTTAAGAACATCTGAGGACACCAGGAAATTTTTTTTTTTTCAACAGTGCTTCAGTAAGTATTTTCAAGAGCATGAAGGTATAACCATCAAAGGACTTTCATATCTGGTGTGCTCAATTGTTAATATATAGAAGATAACAATGGATCAACCCATGGGTCCATTTATTGTGCAATTCCATTCCCTGCAGAGGCCTGTATCTACCTGAAGATAACACAGTGCCTCTTCAGTATAGTCAGCTTCTAATAGCCTACAACTTCCGAATTTTTGAGCCTGAGGCTATATCCTGGTGGTTTTTATGACCTTTCTCTGATTAATTTGTCTAATAATTTTGAACATATGTAAAATTTTGGTAACTACAGACTCTACAGATAACAGTTGCACTGATTAACTGTATGTAGAATGAGCAAATATTGGGGGTTTACTTATCATAGGACCTTCCACCATCATTTCTGGGTTCTCTTAGCTCCTGTTTTATGAGAGTTGATCAGTTACTCTCCGCTTCTCACTGATTCCTTGCCAGCTGGGACATCTCTCTCACATGCCCCCTCCATATCAAATGCCCACTATAGTAGCTCAGCTCCCTGACTGACAGTGAAGTCATGGAGATCAAAGCCAAACATGGAGACGTGTCAGCTCCAATACTGGTTAGGACTACTTCACTCAGACAGGAACAAGATGCATAAATCAAACAACATTTGGTAACACAGTTATATCTTTTCATCTATTTCATCTATTAAAACAGATTGGCTTAGATTGAGAGAAGGCTTCAGATACTGAAGTCGCTGATTACTTTAGCATTGCGTTAAAATAAATACATAACTGGCATAAAACAAAACAACCTAACTGTTAGACTGTCAATGTTTCAAAGAGCAATTACAGAATCAACATGGGTTTAAGAAGATATTCCTTAGATTTAAACTCTGTTGCTGCTCCACAGCAGTGAAGTAGCCGTGAGTGATGACACGGCTCTCACATGTAGAATCACAAGGTTCAGGAGGAACCTGGCTACATAAGCGTCCAAACATTATTTGTTTGGGACCTACCCTCCCCCCCATCCCCAGTTGAGAATAGCTTAAGCATTAGGTCCTTTTAATTTGTTATAACTTGTGAGAAACTGGCTAAGTTGACAACTATAAAGAGTCTGGGACAGTATCACAGTCTAATAAAATCCCTAATAAAAGTTTTAAACTAGTTCACACATCTGCAGTCTGATGGGGGGGAGATATTACATAATATATGCCATTTCTTCTGTGCTCCCCATTATCCCACTGGTTCTTGTAGGGAGAAAAAAAAATGTTACTATGATGTCCCCTAGGCACTTTTATGGCCTTCTCTGAACCACCACCATCTTCAGACAAACCTCATGAGAATTTATTAGAGGGATATTAGTAATTCTCTGAAGTGCTTATAATTCTTATTTCTCAAGATTCTTTGAAAGTATTACCCACCTTCTGATCCACAGATTCTTTCTGAGGGAGATAAAAAAATACATGTCTGGTATTTTTATACTCTGGATATAAATAATCAAGTTGGTCCTCTGGGTCCAACAAGTGTTTTAAAACATTTGTTCCTTCAAGTGCTATGATTTCACCACACAATCCACAGAAAGAGTGCCCCAATTAATTTCCAAGATTTGAAAATAAATGAATAGATGTATTTAAACCTAAGCATATCCAGGAGGACGTGGAGCTCTTACAGTTTTAAATGTCCTTAGAAGATGAAGCAGATTCAGCTAAGAGCATCTTGTTGGTTATTCCTGCTTTTGGTAGGTATTAGGGTGCTATGTCCGGTGGGTTGTACAGTGGGATTGCACAACATTTGATTAGGTGATAAGATTCAGACTTTCAGACCTTGCCCAGCTGAAGTAGTTTTCCAGAGACAGTGATTGATAATACAAAGCTACAGCCTTCCCTTGAAATGTAGACCTGCAGCTCCATTATGTAGTCCTTATGCACACAGCTCACCACATTGCATGTGATTCCCATGAACCGTGTTTCCAGTGTGGCAGAAGAACCTGAAAAGCCACACTGTAAAACCATCTGAATGACCTTCGATTACAGAGCTTGCAATATTTCAGGGCACAATTTGAAGATGTGCAAGCTGCCTTTCTTTCTCTATTCTTTCTATACAAAGAAAGTCATTACAGCAAAATGCTGAGGAGCCAGGGGGAACAACATCTGGCAGGAGCTGGTATAAATTCACTTTGAACTCTGATGAACATTTCCACTCTGCTTGTCACTAAATCCATTGGCTTTAGATGATTCAAGGCTCATAAACTCAGGTATGATGGAACTCCCTAAGGAACTGTTAGAGAGAGAAAGAGAGAGACAGTATGCATTATTTCCCTTTTTCATTATGGCTGTGAGAAAAATAGTGATTGAATGAAAAAAAATCATTCTATGCTCTCAGAAAATTCATGATACATAGCAGCTATTCTCAGAATGTTGAAGGAAGATATAAGTACGAGATACTCATTCAAGTATCAACATCACTTTTTTTTTTTTAAGTTTTTCTCAGCTTCCTGGAAGTACCTGCTTTATATTTTAGAACAACTTTGATGATTATGACAGAATTTTAGGCAAGTTTATTTATGAAAGGAAAATCTGTCTTAAACTGCAATGTAACTCCAAATTGTAAAAATGAGGACGAGTGAGAAGCCCTGACTTTTTTCACTTCGGTTATTTTAATTCATTACCTCACATTATGGATTTGATGTTATCTGTTCATGACATTCCCAGTAATATAAGGTTCAATCCCAAATGAAAATGATTATCTTCAGTTCACATATACGTTAATGGGAACTGAAAGATTGAATGAGCAGGAGCAAAAGAAAATTCATATGGCTAACACGGGCATCACATGATAATCCAAAATTCTGACCCTGACACCCCCCCCTTAACTGTCACCTCTCTGTAGAGACATTTAAGCTTCATTAGCACATTAATTTTCGAAATTCTTCATGTTAGTCCAAAGAGGCAAACATGACTTTGTAGCCTAGTGGCAACGGTTCTCCCTGGAGCAGGAGAGAAACCCAAGTCCCAGACCTTCTTGAGGCTGTTTTACCTCCTGGCTGCCCACTGTCGAACGTGCCTGTGAAGCAGGACCGGGCACCCAGGTGTCTCTTATTCCTGAGAGTACACGAGTGGGTGACTCTGCCTGCTATAACAGGAGGAGAAGCCCAGGGGGTCCAAGGCGGGTGATAGATCCAGATTTGCAGCAGCTTGAGACAGAAGTGGCAGCTGAGCCCAGGTCTCTCGCGTTCTCGGGAACACTGTAGCCACTTGCTGTTGTTTTACAAGAAAAGCATGACCCTGCTTTGGCTCTGAAAGGACAGATAAAGGCACTCCTTGCAGGCAAAGATAAAGTGCATTCCCATTTGGCACCAAAACTTCAAAGAAAAGCTGGATTAAGCTAAAGTTCTGTCCTCAGAGTTTGCATGAATACTCTAGGGAACTCTATTCAACACACAGGTTATGCTGGCATACGCCTCTGCACTCATCTAAGCTCAGGGCCAAGATTCCTAGGAGTTTGTCACTGATACCTAGCTGAAGATGATAGCTGCTAGAATGATTAACTAGATCTGGTTGGGTAAAAGCATTTAATAAAATGGTTAATTTTCAAAGGAATTAAGCATATGTACTTGCTTAAAGTTAAGCAAAGAACTGAAGCAAAATCCAAACTCTTTCAAAATCTGAAGTTCATAGTTAGTATGACTGGTCACAACATTTTTGGTAACTGAGAAATAAAAAAGTCTATCAAGTTGTTCTGTTTGTAAGTCTCAACCACAGTACAAGGGGAAAATGCAGTAAACAGTAACAAAATTTTTACAAGAAACCTGTAGGCTGTGATGTGTGTTTATAAAATCAGGACTGATCCTTGAAAAATAAAATATAAATTCTTATCTTCCTTGTCAAATTTTTATAATCCCTTGTTTGTGTTTGCATGATCTCATGAAAATGGAAGAACCATTCAGAAAAGAGTTTTACTCCAACTAATCTTTCCAGGGGTAAAGAAATAATGAATTCACAAAAAAAAAAAAAGTCATTTTAGCACACAAAGTTGCTCTCTACAGGCAAAATACATTGCAACAAGACAGAAAGGGTGTAGTCACACCAGTCCTTTGACTTAGACATACGTATCATTACTGTCAATGTGTTAAATGCTCTTCTTTGTTGATTGTTGACTGGAATAAAATATTGGTGGAACACAGAATTTTATTATTACTCTAATTATGTCATCTATTACCATCATCTTAAGATTCAGTTGGGACCAGGATGTGCTTGGCATGTTTCAAACAAGGTAATGAACAAGTCTCACCTTTAAATAACACATGCCTTCCGCATAGTGGTAAGATATAGGAGATGGGGCTGGAACTCAGCTGAGATGACAGAGAGGGAAAGAGTGACAGCAGAAGGAATAGCCAAATATAATAAGTACCTATTAAAATCAATAACAGCTTTTCCACTGGCTTAAGTAACTTTTGGACCAAATCCTAAATGTACCATTTGGAGGATTTATAGGTTTCTTTTAAGAGACGTGAACAAAAGTCTTTTTTATTAAATCATTCATTTGCCGCTGAGGCTTATGGAAATGACATGCCTATCTAATACTAGTATGATGGACCTCGGTTCTAACACTTGCACATTTGTTTAGCTTTATGTGGTGAGTAGACTTAGTGTATAAAATTTAGCATGTGTATAGGACTGGGGCTTTTCTTAATTGTATATTTTTTTTTTCTGGAGATGTACCAAATCCAGACCTACTTTTCTCTGACATTTGTTTTTGTTTTTAATCCCTACTCTCTCCTTCTGGCTTCTTGAATCTGCATTTCTTTGCACAGAGAACCACCGGGAGTTGTATCCGTGCAGAAAGGACAGTAGCCTGATGGACAGGGCATCCTCACAGAGACGCGGGCACGAGGTGTGGGCCTCCTGCTCCTGAGGTAAGTACTCTTAGGCCTGAGCGTTGTATGGATGACGTCGTACCACCAAAAGAGCAAGCTGAGCCTGCCAAGTGCTTTGAAAGAACACTTATACTCAGGAGGGTTTTTTGGCTTTGAATCTCAAGTAAATAAAGACAGTTAAACTCAGGAGAAAGATTGTATTTCAAAGACAGCATGCTTAGGTTCTCCTATTGGGTAGATTTAGGTTACTGTATACTCATCATGTAGATTTTTTTAATTATCCTTTTCAGGTATCAGACATGTGCAATCCGTCAAACAGACAGCCCAAGTGCAGGGTCATGCACACAAAATGTAGGTATTAAGCCCCCTCAAAGTTAGCTTGATGATACCGACCGGTTCATTTATCACCGGTACCGTAAAGAGACAGTCATTCCCCAGCACCACCTACGCGCTCCTGCTGTGCTCTTCTGCCAAATCCTGAACTCATTCAACTCACTGAGAAACGGTAAGCTAATTTAAAAAAATATGAATTGTTTTAGGGAGCTGAACTGACTCAAGGAAGAGGCCAGGTAGTTCTGAGCCTGCGACAAGGCAAGGGCCAGCGACAGAGGCAGGAGGACGGAGAAGGGAGCAGCACTGCATTCCCGGAGGCAGCAAGCCCTCGGGTCAGCTCAGCCGATCCCTCCAGCCGCAGTTCAGCTCGCAAATGGCTAGTGCTTTCACGGGATTTTTCTGCCTGATTTCCTTTAACAGTAACAGTAAAATTTTCATTTGATGCCTATTATGAGCGGTGGTTGTATTTTGTTTATTTCTCTGATTTAGATGAGATTTCTTTTCTTTCCTATAAATGTCTCCTTTTTTCCCCCGTATTTCTTTTAGTTGCAGTGACAACACAGTGAACAGCAGGACAGACATCCTTTCCAGAGAGGAAAGGGCATCTTAGCGTGTTATCTTAACCTGTTGTTGGAGAGAGAACACCACTGAAGGCTCCGCAGTAGGGGAGGTAAAGCAAGCCACTTTTTTCCAAAAGGCACTTCTGATGATGGCAGTTTTAACTGAAAAGGCAGCTGTGAAATAATGCTTTCACTGTTTGCAATGATCTTATATATCTGGCTGTGAACTCACTGATAACATAATAACATTTTTCTAAGATGAAAAGGAGGCTGGATATGTAACTTAACCATGAAGAAATGTATCACGTATCACATCGTCTTATTTAGGCAGCTCAGCAAAGGACTTACGCCCATGTTTAATCACATGCTTATACCATTAGTAATGCCAAAGTGCTTAAGCTACTAGCAGCAAGAAGATGGATGGACATGTACTCAAAAATATAGTATAGACTTAACTGCTTTTAAGAATTCTGGCCTTCAAATGTTGCTAATGTTACGTGGAAATCTTTGGAAACGTTCTGCATTATTTGTAGAAACGCTTCTATAGGAAAAAAAATTTTTGCTTTGCATTTTCTCTTTCATGTTCCTCTCTTAAAAGTATTTGCCTGAAAACACTCATGATCTTTTTATGTTCTACAAAAATAAGTGTATAATGATTTATTTTACAGTGTTCTCTTCTCAAATTCTGAGCAATTTGCTCTGGAACACAGAAGTCAGCGATTTAGCTGAAAAGGTTCCTGGAACTGCTGAGGGGAAGACCCAGTTTTCTATCTTCCCCACAGTGCTTGAGTCACCAGATACTACTGCTACCTTATTTCAATTTGTGTTTTTAATGCCAGGAATATTTGCAAGCTTCATGAAGTAATGCTTCTTCCATGTTAAGCTAGAAAATATAATGAGCAGATGTTTTGGACGCTGAACTAAAAATCAGGTTATTCAGAGATTTGATAAATCTATACTATGCTTTCCTTTGCTTCTACATGGCTTCTTCATTTAAATTATTCACATCTTTTTACTTAACAGCTGCATGTGGAAAGAAAGGGGTCTTCAGGATGAATTTAAGTCAGTAGAAGGAAATGAGATAACAGAACAAAAAAAGGCAATGTCCAACGCACATAAACAGAAAAAAATAGGGGAACTAGTATGGAGTTTCCATGTTAATCTCTTCCAAAAAGTGAAGACACTGCACTTTTGATGAAGACTAGAATGAAATTATTATTGAAAAACTTTCAAGGTTCAGAAGCATGCAGTTGATTCATTAATTTTTTGCATTGTACTTTTCCAAAGTCTATCTAGGGCTGAAAGTAGGTGTGCCAAAATACTCTGAGAAAGATTCATTTCACAATTTTGCTGGACCTAACAGAAGCCGGACATGGAAAGAAAATCATGAGAAATCCATATTGCTTGAGATTTATTGACAGTTTTGTAGATCCCAGATGTTTTAATGGTTTATGTAAGCTACAAATATTTGAGAGCTTATCCAGAATCAATTCCAAGATTTTGAAAATTTGTCTATCACTTCTCTTAACGGCCCACAGGCGAGGACAGGATACTTGCTCACATCTGCTCTTCAGCGGAGACCCAGGCGAACCACTGCTTGTTGATAGGGACAACCCGCACACAACAGAAATATGAACCTGGGCATGGGTGGGTTACCTCTGTCCTCTGCTTCCATCGGTTCTATTCTGGAGGTGAGAACCAGCTGTGAAGTCGAGAGCCAAAGCGGCTGCTGGATCTGTATGCTGCTTATCAGAGATGTGGTCGTAATCTACCACCTTCCTGCTCTCTTGTGCTTTGAAAAGACTACATTGCATATAACCAGCAGTCATGAGGTTGACTCTACAAATACAGTAGCTGGCCTCTGAATTATTTTCTCAAATGGGTAGTACAGTAGGAAAAGAAAAAGAAATATGTTGTAAAAGTTATTATCAAAGTTACTTTACCTCTCTTAAAAATGTAGAAATCTTTATTCTTCTGGCGTTACTGCAGAGCAGTTTAGAGAGCAAAATGTATTCGATATTTTGTATGGAGCGACTTCCATCAGACTTTGAGGGAAGTTAATAAATCAACAGAAACCACTTAACTGCAGCATTTTCATGGGTCCAGTGGAATTCTAAGCAAATAACAGGTTTGTAAGAATAAAAAGTCACTTATATTATACATACAATCAAACGTTCAAAGGAGTGTAAAAGATGCTTAAGTGTTAATATTTTATGTAGCTTTCGCTCTCAGTAGTAATTGCAAGCTATTAAAAAGAATGTTAAACTGTAGCTGTTAGCACTGGCACAGCCCCAAGTAAACAGTGAACCCTCACGGAAGGGGGTTAATTGCTACAAGAAGAGGTAATTTATTAAGGAACACTGAAACCCTGTATACACCCAAAGATCAGACTGAACTGTAAAAATATCTTGTGAATATTACATCTGATAATCAGATCTTTCCTATACTGCACTTTAGAGTCTCAGCCTATTCAAAAAACTGAAAAACCAACAAGGTTTTTCTACAAGGCTCCTATAAACCTTTAACTGGTGCCCTTCAGTCTGCCACTTCTCCCCTTTCCCCTCCCTGGAAAGTCTGTTGCTCACTAAAACATAAGCTCACTGGCAGGAAAAGCCAAAGTGACAGTCAGATGGGACACGTTGGGGGGCTCCTTTTGCTTTCTTTTGCTGTGTTTGGCACACTGTGCTAGAGCCTCACTAGTCCTGCACATGTCCAATTACCTTTCTCCTGATTAATAATCTTATGTTTTTATGAATCTCATTAAAAAGACATCTTCTACAAGGGTTCAGATCTCCTCAGGCATGACACAGCAAATGAAAGTGCAGAGCAGCTAGTGCTTCTCATGCAATCATCTCATTAACAACTTTTTTTAATGACCTCTTGGAAAAACACAGTTTAGTTCTTTAAATAGTGTCATGAGTGGTCTGCTACCTTCAAACTTCCACACACTGTTTTAAGGCCAGGAGCCACCTTTCTTCTGACAAACCTTAGAAGCATTGCACACACTAGCAGGACTCCATTAAGAATTGCTAATAGGCAAGTCTGCAGATCCAAGGACAATATCCAGTCCCCTAGTTAAAAGAAAGGTATCAACTTTTATGTCTCTCTCTGGCATAATCTTTTTCTTGGTCTGCCATGCAGATGTCTCCTGTATAGTTGATGTTTGTTTAAGTTCAACATGAAAGGTGTACAGAATATATGGCAGAGATTTGTAGTTTGGAAAAGCCAAATTTTATTATTTGGCTTTTAGAAATTTTGTCTTTATAAGATGTAACTAAAAGCCTATCAAGCCTGGGAATTCTTGTACCGTGCTCAGCAGGATTTGGATCAGGACCATGAGCTGGAATATCTTGAAATCAATTTTTATAAGCCCAAACAAACCACAACCAGACTTCTGAAAATGCTCCTGTTCTATGTTTTGCCTCTCATGGAAAGGTAGCACAAAAGCAGGAAATGAGCAACCTGATAATGATAAGATTTTCTGTCACAGTAGCTGTGATCCCTAAATAGTCTTCTTGATCTTTAGAGAAAGTAAGAAGAGTTACATCCATTCAAACTGATCTAAACAATTAAGCTAAACTAAAATGACAATCTAATACACTGAAGTGATTTGCAGTTGTATCTGTCTTGACTTAGTTTATTTTATGTTACTAAATGCCATTATTCTGGGAGGACATTTTTATTTTTCATATAGGAAATTCTGTTTACTCAACCTTTTGTCTCTAAAATTTATAGCACTGATGGCTGTACGTTACATTTTAATGGGATAGGTTTAAGGAAGTACTACATTCCTGCAGGTGTTGATCCCACTCTTGCAACTTAGGACATTTACCATGTACTTTTGACAACAAAAGATCTTACATTGGTATAGAATTGGTGTAAATGAAAGGAAAATCATATCCTAATGCTTGTGAAAAAATTCTTCAAATGTTCTGAACTTGGAGTCTCATTTAATAAGCCAAAACCAAGCCTTAATCTTGACAAAATAGGCCTGAAAAACATTGTGAATTTATACATGGTACTTTTTTCACTTTTAATTGCTGGTTCAGAAGACTTAACAAGGAGTAAGTGTGCAAAACTGAAAGATCAGAGTTTTCTCAGTTGAACATTTTTGTTCAGATTCAAATAGAATTTTAAATAAAAGTCCTAATCCTTTTTTTAGATTTCTTTTACTAGTTCAGCCATTCTCTTCATTTTATTTTCTAAGTTCTTTTGTTTATTCATCATTTTTTATTGTTCAAATATAAGATTTTGAGGCTTTCAAAGCAGCCTCTAAGAATTTGTTACTCGTGTTTTAAAAATATTCTTTATTTTCCTTTGAAGGGTCTTACAACAATATATAACACAATTTCAGCCTTTATTTTTGCATTAGTTGTATTTATATGAGTGTAGTTGCTGCCTTCTGAATGAACTGCAAATAAAACTGAGCAGGTTTTTTGAAAATAACCATTAGGCTGCAATATGGCTGTACATTACCCAGCGTATATCCATACAGACACTAACTCAGTAAGTCAGAAAAGTGCTAAGAATAGTTTTAATATCGCCACATATGTTAAAAATCTCATTCTTTCAATGAAATAAAATCTATTCTATGTGAGTTTGAGAACATTTACAGAAATTTTAATAGAAACTATTGAAATATCAAGGTGTTTGAAGATCAGCAGCTGATGGGAGAGATGGGATCCACCTCATGGGAGCGAGGCACACATATCTTTGCGAGCAGGTTGCATAGCCTGGTAAGGAGGGCTTTAAACTTGGAAAGATGGAGGAAGAGGAGAGTTACAGAGACAAGGTAGTCAGCAAAACTCAAGTCAGCCTCAAGTCAGGATGCCCCCAGTGGGTGCATGCAGCCAGGGAGTTGCATATGGAATATGACTATGGAGGACTTTCTTGCACCCCTCCTGGGAAACCTGTACGCTCGATTACCCCTCCGAAATGCCTGTACACAAACACATGCAGCGTGGAGAATAATGTGTGTGGGGTTGCAGGGCCATGATCTCGTTGCAGTCACAGAGACATGGTGGGATAGCTCGCGTGACTGAAATGTTGTCATGGATGGCTATGCGCTTTTTAGGAAAGACAGGCCAGGAGGGCGAGGTGGCGGAATTGCTCTTTACGTGAGAGAGCAGCTGGAATGTATTAAGCTCTGCATGGGGGTGGATGAAGAGTGAGTTGAGAGCCTATGGGTAAGGAATAAAGGGCAAGGCCTTAAAGGGCAGGGGTGACACTGTTGTGGGTGTCTACTACAGGCCACCTGATCAGGAAGACAAAGCCGATGAGGCCTCCTATGAACACCTGGAAGTAGCCTCATAATCACAGGCCCTGGTTTTCATGGGGAACATCAAGCACCCTGATATCTGCTGGAAGAACAACACAGCTAGGCACAAACAGTACAGGAGGTTCCTACAGAGCATTAATAATAACTTTTTGAGACAGGTGATGGAGAAGCCAATGAGGAGAGGTGTGCTGCTGGACTTTATAATAATGAACAAAGAAGGACTGGACTCCTATACCTAGGGAAGAATAACCTCATGCACCAGTACAGGTTGTGGGTTAACCTGATGGAAAGTAGCTCTGCGGATAATGACCTGGGAGTCCTGGTGGACAAATTGACCATGAGCCAGCAGTGTGCTCTTGTAGCCAGGAAGGCCAGTGGTATCCTAGGGTGCATTAGAAAGAGTGTTGCCAGCAGGTCTAGGGGGGTGATCCTGCCCCTCTACTCAGCCCTGGGGAGGCCTCATCTCAAGTGCTGTGTACAGTTCTGGGTACAAGAGAGACATGGAGCTACTGGAGAGAGTCCAGCGTAGGGCTACAAAGATGATTAGGGGGCTGGAGGATCTCTCTTATGAGGAGAGGCTGAGAGAGCTGGGACTGTTGAGCTTGGAGAAGAGACGATTGAGAGAGGATCTTATCACTGTATAGAAATGTCTGAAGGGAAAGTATAAAGGGGATGGGGGCAGGCTCTTTTCAGTGGTGCCCAGTGACAGGACAAGAGGCAATGGGCACAAACTGAAATACAGGAAGTTCCATCTGAACATGAGGAAAACTTCTTTATTGTGAAGGTGACAGAGCACTAGAACAGGTTGTCCAGAGAGGCTGTGGAGTCTCCTCCTCTGGAGATATGCAAAACCCACCTGAACACAATCCTGTGCAAAGTGCTCTAGGTGACCCTGCTTGAGCAGGGGCGTTGGACTAGATGATCTCCAGAGGTCCCTTCCAACCTTAACCATTCTATGATTCTGTGAAAGACAGAATGCAAAAATGCAACATGTTTTACAAAGAAAATCTAGGGAATGAGAAATAGGTAGCAACTTTGCTCATATGAAGATTTTGACCATGAACCTGAATTTCCGTTATAGAAATTGTTCAGAGCTGCACTATGATTTTCATCCATCTCTCATATTTTTGGAAAATGGGTGATGAACTTCCTAAACACCTCACTTGACAGCTTATTTTTACCTTGTACACCTTGTACAGTGCTAATATGTGTACATACATATATATAGACATGCATGCATATATACATATATATTAGTGTAGTAGTACAGCCACTAGTGATACTGAACTATTAGCAGACAATCAGATATTTCTTCTTAAGACAAACATTTTGAGGAAAAAAGATATTCAATATAATATTTCAGAGAATTTCATAATCATATTAAGAGTTATTGTTTTAACAGCCCACAAAAGTATGTTTTCATTAGAACTATTCTTCACTACATTCCTTAGTTTTGTTTATATTTCAGCTCTTTTGTAGGCTGAAGTGAAGCAATATTTTAGTTAAGAACATTATATCATCTTATACAGTGTTATCAGGAGCAGTATGTACCTTTCAAAGCAGATATAATGTTCCATTTGCGTGCACCAGATGAGTTCACTTTCAAAAATAAATCTTCACATAACCCACAAAACAGAGAGGCAAAACCTGGGAGAAATCAGATGCACTGAATTTAGTGGGCAACAAGGGGGCTCTGAGGAAGCTCCTTCTAATCTTACTTACACATGCAGAGATCATGTATGTGAACAGAACTCTACTGAAACATAAAGATTTATCTTTTTACGTATGCATAATCCATAAACCATATGATTGAAAGTATGGCATTATTTCATATACAAGAAAGAAATAAAAAGATTCCTAAATAGCAAAATCAGATGTTCAGAAGTTAAGAGATGTTCATAACAGGATTAACTCGCTCAGCTTTTGTTCTCTTCTCCTCCCTTCCCACCCCTGTTTACAGCCCCTGTATATTTGGGTCTTTACATGCTATTCACATGCATTCACATATGGGTCACATGCTATTTTAACACTGAATCTTTGTTTCAGTCCATGTTCAAATTAGTAATGGTGGAAATTGTTAGTGAACTATCCTTTCAGCAGGTTATTTTACATAAATCAGGAATTCTCAACAAATTAGTTACACTCTAATCCTGCTCAAAACTGATCCAAAAAGGGGTTTCGTTGACTTCCCAAATTCACTTGAAGGTGTTCATCCAGCTACACAGCAAGAATACAGAGAAAGGCACTGAGTGACAGGAAGGATTTATTTGCAATCATCTGGGATGATGTATATAATTCTCTCAGGTCTTCACCACTTACAGGTGATACACAGTCATTTCAAAATGATGCCAATAAAATGTGCATTTCAGATCACATCATCATGTGCTTAAAATGTGTATGATGTATGCACTAATTTAAAGAAAAATATCAACTGCTTAAGAACTCCGTTATATAGAATATTTTCTTTCTTTTTTATTTTCTTTCTTTTTTTTTTTTTAATGACTTTCAGAGCCTTTTCTTATGTGTGCTCTTGCTTCAGAGACCAGGTGCTTTAGCTACTGAGTTCAGCTGATTGAGACTCTCAGCAGAAACTATTAAAACTTCATAAAATGATCTCAAATCACTTTCCTATACATAAAAATGTCATGATTTTAAGGCTTTTTCTTCACAGACTCCTCTGAGCTAGGAACAGCTAGGCTGGAAAACTGGGGAAGACTGTTTCCCAAGCCTTCTATTTTTAGTATGACAGGCTGTGAGATAAGTATCTGAAACACATCATTTATCTAAAATGAAATATTGTCCATTTTGGCTGCAATATCATGATGAGAAATTCCAGATCAGAAAAAGAAGGAAAATAATGCTGTATGGGATGTTTCAGATTCCTTAATGGCATCTGTTCGAAGAAGGGTAAAAGCAAATATATTAGGTATAGTTTCAGAAGAACTAATTTTTAGGCAGCTCTTAATGGAGAAAGTGAATGTCATTTTTCTTATAACTAACTAACTCTCAAGTGGGGCAACTTCACTCTTATGGATTTGGACTGGAATTCAATATCTCCGTTTTTGTCATCATCCCTATATCAGATTTGTTTTTGTTACATTACAGTAGCAAAATGTCTTAGAAGTAAATCTTGTGCCTGCTTGGATCAATGGGAATTCCTCAGCTTGCACAGAATTTCATCTTTAACCATTTTATGCATCTGTAGAATGAGCAGTCTAAGAAAAAGTGTTTAAAAGCATTTATGACCACTTCTCTTTAAGGAGTAAAGCTCCAAGTTCTGTTACAGGTTTTACTTTGCAGCGCTTGCAGTTGGGGGTCAAAGAAAAGAATTGTCAGTCACTGACAAAATAAGAGTGGCCCACCTCCTTATGATCCCAGTTATTGAGATAGTTTGCATCCATACTCAAACCAACTTTCTAAAGTTACTAATTTCATTAAGCATATGCAGAAGTAAAAATAAAACTGCTGCAAGGCATCATAATTTTCACCCAGTCACTAAAATCATCTTTGCTTGCCACTTTCTATCTATTCTGGACAATCTTCTTGCTATGTATCTATAAGTATTTTTGAACGACATTTCTATATCGATATAGATATAGATGTCAATATATAGATCTATATATTCATTGCACTCCTCGATAATCATAGCAAGAGTAAGGACACTAACAGAGAGCAAAAACAACACATTTTCCTATGAAGTTTTAGTCTGGCTAATACTCTAAGGAGTGGAGAGTGGGTGGAAGACTGAGTCCTATGGCTACCTAAATTAGAGTATAGCTGAAGTTCTAAGAAAAAAAATATGCATTGGATTTGCATAAAACCACTTTTTCTTTAACATGCTAAAATGACTTTCTTGTTTGGACAGTCTTGGATACCCATCATAAAGTACTCTGGGAAGAACTCAAGTCTATTTGGTTTTAAATAGCGGTTAAATTACTGACTTTGCACTGGACAGTAAAACCTATTCAAGTATCCTTAGGGTGTTATTCATATAACAACATTCAGCTCAGAGGCAAGACTGACCAGGCAAGATTTTGCAAGACCAGCAGTGTTGAAGGTGCGGTGCTGTCTTAGTCACACCAGTATGCATGAGCGCTACTGGGTTGCCACAATGTTGTTCACATACCTTTAGTGAGAAGACATATGCTCATCTCTCCCTTGCTGGGCACCAAATTTTCAGATAGAAAACACACTGTGATCATTACAGAAACATTTTCTTTAGGATAGTCTTTCCATCTTCCATGAAAATTATTGCACATGTTGACAGTCAGGATCAGAATGGGATTGATACCATGCACAATTTCTGTGCTCTTTAGTTTTGATAACATTTTCTCAACTGAATCAGGAAAAATAAAATATTTGACTCCTTTTTCACCAGATGTGCAGGGAAGACCCAGAATTTCTGGATATAAAGGTATCATGTGAACACAGGAACACTGAAACATGCCTGTATATGAACTCAGAATTCCCAGCAGACTTCAGTAAGAACTACCATTTTTTCAAGGTTACCATTTGTTTTCCATTATAGCCACCTTCTGTTAACATTCTTCTGAGATGAGACTTTGTATCTAATTGTATTCATCCACAGTTCAGCCTATGACTGACTTTCCTGGCACCACATGTCTGTATTTGTCCCGAATCCAAGATACTCAAGGAACAGCATGACTATCTATGATCATTTCTCTCCCCCAGCCCCTACATACCAGAAAAGATCTATCTGGGAAGAGAAAATTGAATTCCCTCCTACCTGAAAACCAGTATTAATGTTATCATAATTGCAGAGAAAGATCATGGGAGCATGTAGAGTGATACATCTTCAAGATTAAGCAGGACTTCCAGTTCAACTGCCAGTGCAACTCTCCTTATTAAAATGAATTCTCTAAATTTACCTCTTCTGAGGGAATATTGGAGCAAAGAAGGGATGGACTACTTTAGTCCTTTCAGATTTACTCGTTGCAGGCTCTCTTTTCCCATTTTGCTACGGACCTCTAATTCTGTCTTTTGATTTCTTGTGTATTTTCTGTTGACTTCTACGTTTCTGTCTGAAAATCATTTTCTATCTCATATTTTCTGTTTTGTCCTTATATTATTACGGCAGACTTTAAATCTGAGCTTTAATTGTGCACCCTTTTGAGTCTTTTGAGACTTTCATATCCTTAAAAATCTCTTCCTAATAGTTTCTTATTAGACTTTAGTTTTTCCTTTGCATTAGTGTAGTTTGCAAGTGTGTTTTTAAAACAGCCTCTTGAAAAAATTGCCATGTCTCCTGCAATGTTTTTATTACTTAGTTTATTACGTTTGTTATGCTGCTTCTGTTGTTCACACACCTTTCTTAAAATTAGTCATTTTATAATCTCTTTTATTCAAATATTTCACTTCTAAACATGCAATCCATTCTTCCCTACTGGTCAGTAGTAAATGTAAAATAGTCACTTCTACAGTAGTTTGTATTTGCTTCTGAAACAAAATGTTGCCTTCCATGCATTTGTCCAAAAGGTTGCAGATACCATCACTTCACCTGGACGTAGTAGCTTTTAGCAGGGTTATGATACCTCTTTGGTTCTCCTCATATCTGTTTATATGTACCGGATTTCAGCAAACTTACTTCTTATGATCTCCCAAAAATACAGTTTGGCTTGTCTCATCCATTCCAGTCACAAGCCACCAGGCAAAAGATGTACCTCACTTAGCATTCCACTGAACACACTGCGTAAGTCACAGAAAATTGCAGGAAATATCTACAGTAAAACACAGAAAGACACAACTATGTCTCATAGAAAGTGAGCAGGAGAGTTCAAAGACATCATGAATGACCTCTGCAATAGTAGCTCTTAGACAGTCATAGCAAATATACACATCTGTGACATAAAACACAAAAATCTTCTTTCATCCATACTTTCAAAATAAGCTAACCCCTTCTGTAGATACTGTTTTTCTGAGGTTTGTCTCTGAGTGTTGGTTATGTGATAAACCCCTCAGTTCTTCCTATTTATTTGCCTGCTCCTCAAAGTTTTTTAAAGATGATGTCCATATAAGCTCTTTCCCTTGTAAGATCACATGGCAGTTTTCTGATTTGGAAAATTTCTGAAATATTGAAAAGGGAATGATTTGAAGAGAAGTATCCACTGAGAGAATATATACAGAGTTAAAGCAGGAGCAGCTTTACTTCCTGGCAAACCTCTGTGGCTACGAATAGGATGGTCATCTGAAACAAGTGAGCAGTGATTTGTTTCCTGTGTTACCTTCCCATGTGGATTCTGATTTAAGGACTGTTCATATTTGAAAATTTTGAAAGTTCCCATTCCAGATGATATGCCAAAACTTCACCTGATCAAAGCAGTATGACAGCTGTTTTCATGGAAACACAGAGACTGATGCAAATTAGATGTCTACCTCCAGATCGTTTCAGCTGGAAGACCTGCAGATAGTGCTGAGGATGTAGAGCCAAGACACAAGCTCTGCTCTAGGTACCATTTTAAAACAAATATTTTCTCCTGACGGACTTTCCAAATTGTACTGTTTTACCATATGATCTATATCTCTTTTCTGATATCTGCCAGGAGCCAGGAAATGTTAAGTCAACTTTTTAGATGACTGTATAGTTTAAGTTTTCCTTAAAGTTTTCCGTTGTGTCAACGACTTGTCTGAGAGGTAAATCTGAAGGCTCAGAGAACATCTAGTTGCCTGAAGAGGAGGGAAGCCCCATTTTCCCTCTCACAAGACAGGGCCTTCAAACTGCATGGTGCTTAGGCTGAATTTGAAGTACTGATCCCTGAGGTCCGTACAAGTGGGTCAGATGACAATTCACTGTGTTCACATACTTCTGCGATGAGAAGCACGTCCAGAAGTTTGAAGTTCCCCTCTTATCTAGGACTGAGAGATCCTGTGCCCATAAATTACAAATAGCCTGACATTTCATTTTAACTTATCTGTACACTTTCATACGTTAAAAATGGAATATTTTTCTTCCCCAAAGAGTTTCCAGGATAATTCATCAGTGTTTGCTTGGCGTTCAGATTTTGCAGTAATATGCACTACATAAATATGTAGACAGCAAAGTTTCATTACACAGATATCACCACCCATGTGTTACTAAAAAGCAGATTGAGGTAGAGTCCATACTCTTTTGAAATATACTGTAGCTTTATCTGTCAGTTCCTGGAGAAAGGTAATTTACTTTCTATTGATCATTTCCTAATGACTTAGCAAAAATATTGAAAAAGTGATAAAGTATATTAGAAGTATTCACCAAAATTTGACTCTCACTTGCAAAATTAATGGAACCATGCCATGCTTTAAAAGGTAAGCAAAAAGAAGAAAAAGAAAAGAAAAAAAGAAAAGATGCTAAAAATAAATTGGTAAAAGAGAAAAGTTCCTGTAATTTTAGGTTTAAAATATGAGCCTGAGTAATCAAGGAAAGTATTTTTACTGCCCTGTCAATATTTTTCCTGGAAGCTCTGGTAAATAGACTTTCTTTAGATCTGTAGTGTGCGTGCCTAATGGTCTTAGGTGTCTCTTACCGCAGAAAACTTTATCCTTAAGAAATACAGTAAACAGGAACTCTGTGGTTACGTAGTTCCTGAAAGAAAAAAAAAATAGGGAACATGTTCACTGCCATGACACACAGACAATTTATACTGATTTAAGAAGAAGCTGTTCTCTTCTATTTTGAATCTTTCATGCCAACCTTTGTTTCCACTGCATTAAAAAAAGCTATTTTTAAAACCTATTGGTGAACCGGATCATATTTTCTCAGTCATTTGAATTAACATCTCTATAACCCCAGGAGCCCTGCAGAAGTGCTGGAAAGCAAAAGGGAGCTTATTCTGCCTTTCTAACGCTCTATTTATTTATTTTGCTGGAGAAAAAGATCGGCCATCTTCTCTTCTGAATCAACAGCTAGTAAAAGCTGTAATCCATTCAAGACTGAAATAAGCTATAAAAATTATCTCACATAACTTTCACAATTTCAGTGTCACACCGGTCATTTATTTTTTAGTATGTTCATTGCTTCAAAAGCTGCCACTTGTGCAAATGAAGTAACACAGCGTGTTGGCTGTACAGATCTCCCCGTCAGCAGCAGCTCCCCTCTGTAGTCTGGTTCATTGACTAGCACTCATCCTACATTCACAGTAAAGTTCATCTCTCGGTTTGCTAGGCCTCCCAGACAAACTCACAGGTCAATCATCTATCATAGAAGAGGATTTGCATTACAGACAATGTATTGTCAGGGGAATAAACCTCAGTATTCAATGCTACTGTTTTGCCATGAAGAGTGAGTGCTCTGTCATCATGCCTGATCAGTACAAGTTCAGTCTGTTCTTGACTAGAGCACTGATCAGAATTTATGGTTAGGAAGAGTCTCTTCTCTCTCAGCTCATGTTGAAAGCAACTGTAAAGCTCAGTGCAGTCGTAAAAGATGTAACCTTCAGTATTGCACAGAGATGCAGATACATTATGGTAGTATTATCTAAAACGCGAAAAAGACCAACACACTAATCAAAGGGAGTAATGCTAGGTTTAGATTCTAAATAATTTCTTTTCTTAAATGGTAAGTTCTTTTTTGTCAAACCCACCTGTCCAAAAATATATATATATATATTTGACTCAGTTTACTTGCTGATCAATAATTTTGTCATTCCTGATGTCTGTGCAAGATCAGTGCTAGCAAATAGGGAAGCATGCTGGACATGTGGCATGCCTGGCCTCAGCTGTTCCAGGTCACAGACCAGTGAGGAAGCTGAAGTTTGGACATGCAACCCATTTTCTGTTATCCAGCTGTAGAGGCTCCTGTGTTCAGGGAGTAGAGGGGGTACACTGCTGGAGGTAGTAAGACTTTAAAGCCTGTATGGGTGGCATCAGCCTGCCAAGCTACTCATCTCACCCCTTTGCCAGAGTTTGCTGCCCTGTGGAAGAGAGGAGGTACATGTTTAGATGAGCCTAAACATGTTGCTGGCTCCCCCGTTACAGTAACATCAACAGTGGTAGATGCTGAGGGATGTAATCTGTGTTTGTGTTATTGAAGCCTTTTGGATAAGAGAGCAACAGTTTTCAGCCTAAGTAGCTGCAAAAAATCTTACGCTTTATGTCAAGAGCACTGCCAGACTCTGGGCTCACACAGCTGCAGCGTTGCAGCAATGTCAAGTGAGAAACGATTCGGAGACCCAGCCAAGTCAAGCCAACTCTTTATTGTGAAAGTAGGGTGATAACAGAATGAAGTTTTTAGGAGTCCTGTATTTTGGTCTGTTCTTTTATGTGAATGATCTTTGTACTGTTACCTT
This sequence comes from Rhea pennata, assembly GCF_028389875.1. Lineage (NCBI taxonomy): Eukaryota > Metazoa > Chordata > Aves > Rheiformes > Rheidae > Rhea > Rhea pennata. The sequence continues at coordinate 23,044,653 of NC_084665.1, read as the reverse complement.
TCCCAGTGTCACTGTACTTTTTTACTTAGTTTCCCACCTTGACTCAAGTTGGCCATTTTCATCACTGTAATTTCTCTCTGTGTCTCTTTCAGGCAATTCAGGTATTCCACACAGCAAGAGCTGAAGATGCTGAAGGATGTTTGTTGGTCTATTGGAATAATGTCTTTTGCTTTATGTCTTCTTTCTAGCTGATTTTTCTTTCCCTGAGGAGCAGAGCTCACATTGTTCTCAAACTGTTGTTTGGACACTGAAAGAAAACAGGTAGTCTTTATGGCCTGTGATCAAAAAATTGCCAGGTTGCCAAAACTGCAGTCAAAATAAGGGGAGAGGACTGGTTTGATAAATTTCCCGAAATACAAAAAGGTTGAGGGAAAAAAATCTTGTCCAAAAATTTGCAAAATTTTTGATGTCTTATCATCATTTTCAAAATCAAAAGTCTTATTTTACTTTGAAATAATCTTATTCGGACACCAAGATCAAACACTAGAAGAAAAAAACAAAACAAAACAAATAAGAATTGGCATTGGCAAGAGTTGCAAAAGACTGGGAAAAAAATTGCATTGGCAACTTTTTCTGTGATTTTGAAAAATTCAAATATTTAACCAGATTTTTTGTGAATGGCAGATGCAAAATCTGAAAAAATCTTGTGAGACCAAAACAAGAACACCACCTACCACTTATAATCAGGTGTGATAACTAGATCACTGAAGTAAATCACATGATTGCTTTCAGTGTCCTAATGGAAATGATACTCTGCGTATAAAAGTTTTCTCTACCTAAAAGATGGGTTTACTCCTCCTGGAGTCAGTTTAATAGCCTGAAAAACAGGCAGAATTTTTGTTGAGTGTGCTAAGATTTTGTGGAGTCTCTTACCGGTGTGTATTTTTGCTCTGAACTTCCCAGGGTGGCTCTAGAATGTGAGTTCAGACCCTTTCAAAGAGATGAAGCACATCTGCAGCACCCTCAGGAGATAGTCTCATCAACGAGGCTCTTGTTTTCAGAGTAATTTTCTCTAAATAATTAGTACTTCCCTTTCAGTTCAAAAGTAATTAATTCTCATTCTAGACTGAAAAGAACCTTGGGTCTTTTCACCTCTCAAAATTGAGAACCCTCAATTTTGTCATATATAAGTTCTATAGCAATTATAAACAAATAAACCCAGGTTCTTGTAAGTTATTTATGTCATAATTAACGTTATCTATTCCATTACCAAAGTGTCTGCCATATAAATAATAGATATATGCTGAACTTCATGGAGTACTAAAGCAGAATGTTTTAAGTCTAAAATACCATGTTTGAGGTCAGCAATTTTTTTTCAACGGGTTAAGCGTTAAAATTTTGGCAAGACCTCAGCATCTAAAAATGTTGGCACTATTTTGGAGACACCAGTGGGAGGTGGGGTCAGATCTCTCCAGAAGGAAGAGCAAATTGCATCTTTCCCTAAAATTTTCAGGGAATCCTTTAAACTCCAACCAAAATGTCGATAGGGATGTCAGAGTGTCTCTTTCAAGCTTTCCTTTAAAGAAAAAGACGCATCTCTTCAGAGGTTCTTAAAAGAAGAGTTTATCTAAGTAAAGGTGAGATGGAGGGCTTAGCAGACAGAAACGCTTCTCTGAAGCTCAAAATAAGGCCTTTATGCTCTGATGCTGGAGCAGAGCTGGTCTTTGCCTTTCTCCACAACCTAGGTCAGATAGGAGCCCTCCAGCCAATGTGGTGCCTCTGGTGAATGTAATCTGCTGCTTTGATGGCCCCTAATTTTCATGGGTCTCAGTGTCCCATGGCTGGGTACTGTGAATTGCATACAGCAGATCTGGTGCCGAAATGTTCAGCGTTGTTGTGCATTTGCAAATCTAATTTCTACCTCTTCATGAATCTAGTGCTGAGAGCACCATGAATATCACTCAGTGATATTCATGGGTTTACAGCAGATAACAGCAATGCTCTGATCCATCCACCAGTGCTACATCAGCTTGTATGAACTGAGCTGTACAGTAAACAAAACATTAACCATATCAGAAAAGCTTTTCTTTGCTCAGCTTTCAGCTCTGTACTGTTTATTTTTGTTCAATAACAAAAACAGATGTTTTTTAGTGTTTTTACTTCTCCAGATGTATCTTTTAAAGTGTTGTCAGCTGTTCAAAGACACTGCTGATTTTTGGAGAGCAGAGAGACCTGTGGGAAGTCAGCTATCTGGCACTGGAAATTGAATTTTCGAGGTGCACAGTCCATTTTTTTCTAATGAACGCACCATAATTAAGGATTCACTTAGGATTTTCTCAAAAGGTCCAATTGTGGCTTCAGCCTGCACTACAAACTGCGTACATCCTAGCAAATTAGACCTTGGCATGAACAGAATATGTATTAGTGTACAAATCACAGCTGCCAAGACACACAAATTCTCTGTGTGTTCACTCGGATTTCTGCTCTCTCTGTTGTTGGGCAGAAAACGTTGTGATCACTTGGAGAATTAGCATGAGAATTCATTGAAAAAAATATATATATATTAAACGGAACCATATATCCAGACTGGAAAGAGGAACAAAATTCACCATCAGATTTTTATCAAATCTAAACTGCAATAGTGTTACTTCAAAGTATAAGTAATGCTACATTTTTCATATGAAGAAGCAACCAAGCTTTCTCCTAGTTTGTTTATGCTCAGTAAAAGCAGAGGCAAAAGGGTGTGACTAGATTCTGCATTTAGAGCTGGAGAGTAGTTTCCTCAAGTGTGAATATTTTGTTATGATTCCAAGCTTAGCTCAACATCTATACTCCATTAGTGTATTGGACTGCATATGCACAGGTGAAGGTGAAGGATATTTAGCATAATTTACAGCTGATGTGAATCTGTCAAATCTGACATACATGTATTTGGCATTTAGACGGACAATATGGGAGAAACTCTTATTAGCCAGAATATGATATTCCTGATAATTTGAAAAAACAAAGGCTCTAGTTACTTCCATATTCTTGCCTGAGGATCTGAAATCAATAGTGTTTCTTTAAAATTCAATTTACATTTATGTGTATGCAGACTCTTCCATCAAAACTTACCAGTTTCACATGTCTTATTAAGGCACTCTTCCAGAAGGAAACCTGAGGACTGCTTAATCGTCAAATTGAGATCAATTATTTAATTCGTAACTATACTCTACTGTAGATACAAAACCTTCCTAATAGAGAAAATAAAGAACAAAATAAAATAAAATAAACTCTCTTCTGTGGTGTGGATTATCGTTACATTTTCTTCACCAGCATGCTCTCTAAAACTTGTGGGAATGAGTATAACTTCACAGTTACAGATTAATACTTTCTTTGTTTCTATATTAACTATATTAGTAAAAGCACTGATTTCTCTATTGAAATCAGTTCATTACTTCTGACCTTAAGGAAATATACCTACATCTGATCTGCTCGGTAACAGAGACCTTGACAGACACTATGGCAGGCTTTCTAATTTAGGAATTAGGAAGACCTAGCAGTTGTAGCTCTAAAGACTACAAAACAGTTCACCAGGAAGATTGACCTAAACTTAGGACTCTGTTCATGCTATAGAAATGTGGAAATGTTTAAATTTTGTTCTGAACTGGATATTCAAATAAAGCATTTGAAACATCAAAAAAATATAGAAAGGAAAACAGAGAACTGTGATTTTTAGACTGACCTAGTGCATTTTTTTAACTCTTTCTCATTTTACATTAAAAGAGACCTATTGATGACCTTACCCATTGATGACCTTGTCTGAAAGACAGCAACTGTAAAGCTAAACAAGGAAAAAAAATCATTATATTGTGAATGTTTCCTCTTAGGGAACTCAACACTGCAAATAGTCATGGTGGCTGAAAGTTCCTAGAATTACGATAGGCATTTACTTGGAAAATATGATCGTTCAGAGTTATGAGTAGGGAAACTGTTAGGAAACTCTTGGAAGACAAGTTTGCTTCCAGAGATAAGCCAATTTTGAAGTGATAGAAGCAGCATTCCTCTTAAATAGTTCAAGCTGGAGCTGCCTTTGTATACTTAACTTCATGGTCCTAATTAGACAAGTGATACTGGCGTCTGTCAAATGGTCCTATTAGTCGGCGAGGATTATTGGTCTGACTCAAGTTTCATAACTGTATGCTGAGAATTAAGGATTTATAAAGAAATATTCAGGGCATAGTTACACTGATCTTGATCTATGTCCCTTGTAGCATTGAACAAGGAGCATACTTACAGAAGAATGTATGTATGTCATCACACATTGTCAAGAACATAAAATCCTAAGACTGAAAGGGACTTCAAATCCCTGCCAAAAAGACAGTGTCAGCTATGCATATCATTCCTGAGAAATGTTTGTCTAGCTTATTTTTAAAGGTTTCCAGTAACTATATGTCTTGATAAGTAGTCTATTCCATATCTTCTCTATCCTCTTAATGAAGAGCTTTTTTCTAACATTTAGCTTACATCTCTCTTGCTGAAATTTAAGTAAATTATTTCTTCTTCCACCTATCTTGACTATGTAAAGCATTCAGTTCTCATCTTTCTTACAGTACCATGTTCTGTATTTGAAAATTATTATTATGCTGTCCCTCCCCTCTACCTACCATCTAAAATATACATACTATTCAATCTCTTCTTCTATACCATGCTAGGGGAAGTGTAGAGACAAGATTCTCAGTAATCTTGCTTTGTAAAATTACTAACTAAGCTTTGTACGGCTTATTCTCACAATGTTTGTCTCTTTAGTATGCACATGTATATTCATCATACAAAACCTTAGCATGATAAATGTCTAGCCTGGAAATAAGGTTTGGTCCAAAGCTGCCTGACATGAACACAAAGAATACCTTTTTCTTCTCTAGCTTGTGAATCAAGACCACACCTAGGAAATAGTTTATTTTTCTCATACAAATAGCAACAAAAACCACTCCACCAGCTGTTTCCCCTGCTCTCTTACCCACCATTTCAGTTCCAGATATGTTCTCAAGTTGATCAAGTTGTTACTACAGAGATTGCACTATGTTTATTTTTGTCATTTTAAGTGGTATGTTATCTAAAGATTTTAATTTAGTGGAGAAGCTGAGTGCTTTTAAAACACTTTTTCAATAAACGATCATCTTATCAACATTGGCCATAATAATGACATTTACTGCGTTTTACTACAATAAAACTTTCACAGAGCAGGAAGAAAAAGTTTGATGGATACTGAACTATGTGAAGGTTGTAACATTTCTGCATGTTTCAGGATAGACCACAAACAAAGCAATATTTCCTGATGTTCATTTCTTGATGAACAAGAAACTGGGAAAGTGAATTTCAAAATGTGTTGATCTCCACATGCATCAAAAATCATCACCAAAAGCACAACATAATTAAAACTTAATTTTCCCCATGTTATTTCTCCACTTTTTGCAGTAGTAGTGGTATTTACATTAAGCCAATTTCATATCCAGGAGCAGGTACCTTCTGGATCACAAGACAGGGGCAGGCTTTGGAGAGGACCTTGGTTAAGGAGGTAGGTAAACAGGCAAACTGTTCTGCTGATGTAAAATTTCTCAATGTTACTTGCTTACCCAAATAATCAGATACTAGATAAGGTCCAACTTATTGGTCCTAAAGACTATTATATTCTGTGCAGACAGCAAATGAAGAGCATTAAAAGAGCATGTGTTAGACTACTGTGGATTGTGCTGACTATCCAGTGATCGCTTATACAAATGGAAGTTACAGTAAGAACAAGGGGAAGTCCTCTGGCCATTCTTCTTCGGCAAATTGTTTCTCTTAAAAACATTTTCTTATTGCTTCTGTTTGAGGCTCAAAAGTCAGTTCCAAACTAAAGAAAAATAAAAACCTCAAAACCATCCAAACAATAAATGCACAATCACAAAGATTAGCAGTTTAATCTTTTTGGGGAAGACCAGTTTCACTTAGAACCCTAGAAAGCAAACAGAGAGCATCTACTATTAAGTAACTGATATTTTCTTGAATTTCTTCTTATTTCAAGTTTGCTTTAAAATTTGAGAAATGGCCATTTATTCAAGTGGCAAGAAAATTGTGAGAAACTCAGACCATATATTCTTTTCCACTAATTACCTGAAAATTTAGATAATTATTCAAACTTCATCCAGATAATTTGAATCTCTTCAGTCAGCACCACTGGCTGGAAATCTCACAAGAATATGGAGGTTGTCTTCTGAGATGTGCAGTACTTCTTGTTTCTGGTTAATATTTTGGCCTTTCACTGTTCCTGTCTCGGTATTTTGGCTTTTATCAGTTCCTGTCTAGGTATTTTGGTCTCCCTTGATTTCTGTCCCAATTGGAAAACAAAAGTGCAGATGCATGTGAAAATGAGAAATAATGAAAAATATAGAAAAATTGAATATTCCATATTTTAAAATTTTGATTCAAGTTTAGATTTTACAATGAGCAGCAGTTTGGTGAGGACTTTTTTAAAAAAAAATTGATATGTTTCTCCCTACCAGAAAGACTCTCAGAACAGTATTATCTTACTAATTTGTGACAGTCATACTACATGACTTAGCATTGTACATTTTGTGATGATTAAACCTCCAGAAAGATGACATTGAAATGAGCTACATTTTTCTAAGAAAGTAATTGATCCATGTCTTCAAAGGGAGAAAAAAGGAACAGAAAAAAATGGGTCAAGAGAGTTCCTACATGAATTTTTTAGGATAATTAGTGGGTTAGCGTTTCCTTGCAACAAGTGGGTATTTTCCAGCTGGCCAAGGGCAGCAGTGATTTCAGATCCAGCATGTCTGATGAGTTCCTAATGAAATCCAAACAATGTCTGCCCTGGCTCTTTGCAAATAGAAAAGTCTGTGCTAAACCCTGGAAGGCTATAAGGCATGAACTCTTCTGTGTCAGCTTAGAGATTTGCAACAGTTTGCAAGGAAGGAACTCAGTGGTCCAAGGCAATGGCTGTCAGAGCTGCTCATTCTCCTCACCACTCTTGGACACCTCTTCTCCAAAAGCACCCAATCCAGCTCAAAGTTTGGTTTATAGGTTGTCACATCAGAGATTCAAAAAGTAGTTGAAGCTGATGAACTCCAGCCTTTCTGGAATGGCCCTTCAGAGTGCCAAAGCACTGATTGCCATAGATCCTAGGAGCTCCCATCAGAGAAGGGTGACCAAATAATAAAGTAAGGTGATGACAGATTTAAAAATAAATCATGTAATAGGGAAATGCAGCAAGAGCCTGTGGACTCAGTTATTTGTAATATTTATAATACCATTTCCAAAAATTTGAAGACCAGCTGCAATGCTTTAGGAATGGACAAGTAAACCAATAAAATGAACATAAGTACTAATGTGAAGGGCTGGGGAGGCCACCCAGGCTCATTCCCTCAGTAATTACCAAAGGAAATGTGGGATGCATGAGTAGATGTGTCTTCCCAGAAATATATGCTGTCTCAAACAGAGATTTCAGGCATCCTTCACTTCTACGCGCTGTCTGGGTGTATGACTTGGAAGCTCTGGGCAGAGCATAAAATAAGAGGGAAATAGTGACTGCACTTCTGAAGCTGGCAGAAACTGCTGCCTTGCAGGAGCAGGAGGGCAAAGCAAGAGGCAGACTAGCAAGATCAGCCCCTGCAGGTGCCTGCCTTCCAGGATGGCAGCAACTCTCAGTTCCTCCTCCCTCACTGTAAGCTGGGAAAGTGCCTCCTTTCACCGAGGCACAGCCCTTACTTCCTGGCAAGGCAGCAGCTCCCAGTGCCCCAGGGTTCTTGAGTCCCCAGAATTTCACAAGTGACTTTTGTATAGCACACGCTTCACATGGGCATGCTAAACAGAGCCCACTGCACATGGGCTCTTGGAGCCATTGCGCCCTGCGTATCACACGTGAAGGCACTGGCTCTTTGCTGTGAGTCTGTCTTCAGTGCCTACCAGCTTGTGATTCTCCAGAAATTTCACCTAAGTCTCAAGGTAGCTGTATCCCAGCCCAGGGTATGGCTGTGTTCCCTGAGAAAAATCACCATCAAAAACCTGAGAGTTTCCTAACAATGTTTTTTTAGCAAGGGAGGAAAGACAGCAAAAAAGTCAAAAACCCAAGTGTTTTGCTCTAGCTATACCATAAACTGTTACTTACCTGTGACTTGTAATTTAATGCCATGACCAATAATATTTATATAATATACTGAAAGGTGGTCAAGTACTATGGAATATATTTGGCCGACAGTGAAGTAATAGCTCTGTCATGGATGCTAGCAGTTCAGGACACCCTTAGTGAAAAGTCTGCTGTAAATTGTAAATTGTAAAATTCAATCCAGAGAGAATGCATACCAACATTTAGTTATTATGATCCCATTATTGGAGAACTGAGGTCTTGGCATTGCAAAACAAATTTCTTGGATGAAAAAAACCTCTCTCAGGAATTAATTTGTAGTGTGCAATTATGTGTGCATTCACATGCTACTGTGTCAATGAATATAAAGAACGAATTGTTCAATGAGATTTGTCCAGATCCATTGTTATTATGATGCATCATCTCCTAAAGTGAAAGCTATTTGATACCTTTCTCCATCCCTCTGCTTTAAAGGCTTTCATGTATATGAACCACCCCTTTAAAAAAAGAAAAAAAAGGTAATCATGCAAGTGAAAATTTGAGTAAGCAAATGCATTTGGCTCTAACATACATGGAAAGTTTATTCTGGAGCCAAAGGTGGTTACTCTGACCATAATTTTACACAGACAGTTACAAGTGGTTATCTTGATGGGTTCATACCATTTTAATGTGAAGTACTTTAGTGTTTTAGTTTTTATTATTTTTCAATAAATAAAGCAGAATGAACTTCAGTGATTCATGCTGCCAACTACTTTCTAAACCACTGCTTTTTACTGAGAATAATTTATAATGATCAAAGATAAACTAAAGTATTAGTTTGAAGAAATATGACTTTAGATTTAAAAGTTCATTTTATGAGGTATATAATCTTCAAAGTTTTTTTCAGGCCTCATAAATTTGATTACTTTTTCCTTAGGTCTTTAACTGCTTAAAAGGCATAAAGTTCAGAAATATCATCTCATTTGAGTTCACAGGCATTTCTAATCATTGCTCTGTCGAGCTGCAAGATCACAAGTCAATCTTCACTGAATATGCATTACTAACCAAGGTATTTGTGTTGGAAAAGACCTGTTCAACACCTCTCCATCAAGAGACTGTCTGAGCATGTGATAAATTTTCCTCCCATTCTATGAAGGACACAATGTCTGATCTGTTTGATGCTGGTTACTAAATATTAGTACAATGAGAAAGATAAGATCAGTTAATGTTTTTTTCAAAGAAAAGGCCTATATAAAACCTGTGCCAGACACAAAACAAAAAATTCTAAGGTGACGGCAGGCAGTTCCTAACCAGGCAAAGGGCAAAAGACAGCCCTCATATTCTCACATTCGATTCCCTATCAACTTCCCTCAAAAGGTATTGGGGGGGCTGAGATAGGCTCATACATACATACTTGCATTTGCTCTCAGTTGACTTCTGCAGAGTTATCAGTGTATGGAAATGCAAAATATACTTCTATACACACTTTTAGGGAAGCTTTCATCTTCATCTTTCACTTTGGTGATCATTTAGCCACCTTCTTGTGCATGGTATATCTCTTTAAAAAGAATATAAATATATATATATATATATATATAAAATTTTTGAATTGCTCTGTACTTACGTATTTTAATGACTCATTCTTAAATTTTAGTTTTATTTGAAAACATCTTCTTATTCTCCTCTTGTGACTTCATGTGTCTTTAATGCCCTCCTAAATGATGCATTAGTACAAGGAGGGCCTGTGGACTTCATTTTTTCTGGTTAAGAAGATAATGCAGCAAAAGATAAAAAGGTCAGATCTTTCAGATTTTCTGCCCTGTTCGTATTGTATTTTATGTCTGAAATGAAGCATAAAACACATATATGTCAATAGAATTAAAATTCAGGAGTCAAGAAACATTACAGGACAGTACCTGTTCATTACTAGCCTTCTAGACATGCTAAAATAGAAATCATATAAATAAGATAATTATCTTTACACTGCTTTGCACCAGAATAATCTAAACCATACTAGGAAATTATTCTTCATCATCCTCATTTCTAAGCACATCATCATCATTTTGACACCATATTACAAGAAGTTACCTCATATTAGGAGACTCATGGCAGTATTTTTTTTTCTTTTATTCTTTCTAGTCAAATTACCTTGTATTTCTCATAAAATCAGTGTGTCGCTCACAAGCTTGCAAATGGAAAGATCCTTTAAAGAGTTATATCTATACAGGGCTGGAAGAAGTGTGAATGAAGCAGTCCAGTCTTTGCACAAAGACAGAAAACATCAGGTCTTAAGCAAAACTGAAAATATTTCATAAACATGGACCCTGGTATTCTTATAATTACTATTAATATGACACTAAAAGTTACTGTCCAGATCCAAGGTCATGAGTGTTTATGAAAGTCCCTTCTCCTAAAACTTTAGGAGTTCAAAACTAGGATGGAATGAATAATGGTAGGGACAAATAAACTACTATTTCACTTTTCAGACATTAGAAAAAGTAAAATATCAAAAAATATCAGTGGAAGGTGAATTCATCCCTGTTGCAATCTTTGCATACTGGAAGTTGAAAAGCTGTTTTCACAGAAGGTATATTATTCAATATTTTCATCAGATCAGATTTGCTGACTCTTGTGAAACCCTCTGACATGGGTGAGATGCTAGAATGGGTGCATTATGGCTGTAGGTATAGGCAGAGGCATGACGCTGGATTAATTTGGGGAATAGCTTGACTTCTGTGTACTGGACATAAACTTCTAAATGCTCCAGGGAAATTTATTTCTTCTGCTGTCATTGCAATGTGATACTTTCATCCTCTCACTTCTCCTTGAATTCTCTCTGACAATTGGTAGTTTTGGTTTCAGTGTATTAGCACAACAGCAGCAAGTTCACCAGCAACTGAGTAGCCATGAAGCAGTATCTATACAATGCATTTTCAGAAAGTATAGTGTCTTCTGGGGTTATCTACTTCCAAAAATGTTACTTGAGGTTGAAGCCAGGACTTATATTCAGAGATGTGAGGTGTTATTGTACTGAGAGAAGGAATATCATCCAGAAGATGACGCTGTCTCTCTCCATACACTGGAAGAGCAGCCACTCCTGAATCCTAATATTTGTAACTGGCTACAAAACAGAAAAATCAGGCAATTCTCTGTTTGCCATAAAATATTTCCAAACCAGCCCCACATGATGTCACTTAACTTTGATTATATTCAAGATTCTACTTCATTCAGTCCATAAAATGAAGTTTCTTGTTGTTATTTTCACCTTCTTTTTAGGCGTATGTTGGGGGTGTTGAAGTGCTCAAACAGCAGGCAAAGCAAGAATAATACCTTCACATTCCTCAGCATCTAATAAGTGTGTGTGTGTGTGTGTGTGTGTGTGTGTGTGTGTGTGTGTGTGTGTTCATGTGCACAGGGAGAGCATGCATGGAGGACTGGTGAAAAGGACAGGAGGGTGGAGGTGAGAGAAAGGGAGTGAGATTGCAAGGTTAGTTAGATCAACAATTAGTGACAAGCACTCTTGTGACAGCTGTGACAACCAAGATTGATCAGGTATTTCAGAGCTGAAAAATGCAAGGCATTTGGCAACCTCTGATTTCATAATTCAGTTGATGCTTTTCCAGGAGCTTTTCAAACTGATGACCTTTCTGAGCCTAATTAGACGGGTAGGACTCAAAAAGAGGACATTGAAGAGTTTTAATAAAAGGAATTGGATTGTTTCTTCATCTTCACAACCTGGGATTTATGAGGGAATTGCACTGGCTTTGTAGCAATGTAAAATAAATAGACATTAGATGATGACAGGGAAAATAGAATTGCTGCCAAAGCTAAAAAGAGCTTGGCAAAAGAAGAAAGAACTACTACATAGATGGTCATTCTTTACTGCACAAACCTTTTCATAAAGCACAGAAAAGAGATATATAGAAATAATAGATGCTTGCTAAAAGATGAAAAGGACTTTCTGTAGCTTACATTTTTCACCAGCAAGGGCTAAGATGCATTTCAGTTGTTACAGAATCTTATTGTTCTCTTTAGCCATTCAGAAAACTGACTGAGGCTCTTATGGAGCATTTGCAGCCTGAACTTTTAACATCATAAATAAATAACTGAAACAAGAGGTCAGGAAAAGAACAAAGTTGTTACAAGCATAAATACATTAGTTATCAGTCACCATCCATTCTCATATATTTCCTTTTTAACTGCCTTTCAGAAATAGATAAAGTGATTTTTCATAGAGTGAACTTCTAGTGAAATTATGTTTCCATACTTGATATAAAAAATATGCATATATAAAATATAAGCATTAAAATAATACAAAAATATATTTTATATATGGAAAGTATGTGAAGAAATTGGAGATGGAAGAAGCCCTGTGCTTCATGAGGTAAGATGTTTCCAACCCATTTTTATTTTTTCATCACCAGGATATTATCTAGGAACCACTCTGTACTAGCTGAGATAGAATCACTAGGCACACCTTCATCCTTACTTCTTACTTAGATGCTTACTTCTGCTAGCTTAAATCATAAGACGGAGTGTCCAGTGGTGGTGAGTTTCACCAAAAAGGCAACTGGAAATGTAGCTTCCCCTTGTCACTTGCACAGGGACCAACAGCACCTCTGAGGGTGTCACAGACCAGGTGTTATGTATGACACATGGGATCATAACAAACGTTTTGATGCTGCCATGCTACCAGCACTTTCACTGTGACCTGTTCAGGCACACTGGAATAGGTCCCAGAGAGGTGCGAGGTAGCCGTTTTTGCATTAGGCCAAGATGATTTTAATAAAATGGTTTTATCACTTTGAATTTGTCCCAGTCTTTCATCAATTCCAAATAAAATTTGAAAAGTGGCAGAAGACTCAAAATAAATACCTATAAGTTTCATGGAAATGGGAATTTCTAAAGGAGAGAGACAAGTCAGCATTCCTCCTTATCCACTGGGAAAGGGGCAGGCATAACTCAGCTGTTGGACTTTCTGCTGAGGGAAAGTCCTGTGGCTAGTCACTGTGTCTATATCTCAGGACTCACTACAGTGTGATCGTCTTATGGCCAAAGACGTATCAAAGGAATTCAGAGCAGTGCTGGGGTTATTCAGAAAGGAGTCCATAGGAAGACTGCTTCATTAGGTTTCCTGCTCAGGAAACAAAGTATTTTGCTCCTAAGGAAGCTGAATAAGAAGAGCCCACATGAAAGGTGGTAAGTATAAGAAGTTTGTAGTTGAGATAAGGGCAAAGGAGAACAGGACAGGATAAAAGACTCTATTTCCCATAGGCCTTTCATCAATTCAGTGGGTTCCTGGAACTGGCAAAAGATCAAGAATAGTATCTACTTAGTCTTTGATATTTTTTCGTACTCAAAGTCTGTAAATTGCAAGTTGGCCCAAATCAATTTTGTTTAATTTTTGTTAGAGAGGAGGCCAAATCTGGTAGCCCAATAGAGGCGATACTGCCGCACCTGCACGCCCCCAAGTCCAACCAGTAGTGAAACCAAGCACAGTAGTGAGACCAACAGACACCCACACCAACGCACATATAAAACATGTATACCTATAAATAAATACATGGCCATCCATGCCAATCAGCACAGACAGACACACTCAGCTCTCTCTCAAACACAAACAGCACCGACAGCCTCATCCTGGTCCCCTCTGTGGCTGATCAGGAGGAAGGTCCATTAGTGGGACATATCTACGCTCATGTACAGTGTGCATCCCTCCAGCAGCTGGGCTCAGACACTCAGTCCCTCCCATAGCTGCCCCTGGATCCCCTGTCTCACCCATTGCTGGCAGCTAGACATACGCGGCCCACTCCAGCAGCTGATACAAATTGCCGTGCGCAGAAACCCTCTCCACACGCATGCACCCCTCTCCTCTGAGACGTACACACACGGGGGTCTCAGCCAGCCCCTGAGGCCCTGTAGTCTCTCTGGCAGTCAGCCAGGATTCCCCTGTCCCTTCAGTAGCCAGCTCCTATGGTCTCATCCTCAGAGATACACGTACGTACCTGGCTCCCCAGCCACTTCCCCTGCACACCAGTTGGCACCACAGACATATGTGCCCCCACCCCAAGACCTGTGGTCCCTTCCAGGTGTTGGCACTGGAATAGCTCTGGTCAGGGTGTTTCTTGGGATCCCCCACATGCCGTTGTATCTCTGTGCTCCTCTGTGCACATGCAGGGAAGCTTTTATCACACAACCTGAACAAGTTTGGATACTTAACCGTGTTAACTAAGTTAGGCCTGACCTCCTCTGGCTCCTTCTGTGGTGAATGGAGAGATCAGTGCAAGTTCCAGGCGAATATTTCTCTCCTTGTCTCTCTCTGCTCTTTCTCACGTGTAGAGAAAGTCCACAGATATCCACGCTCACCAAGCCTTTAAGTTCCCATGGAATGAAAGTAGATTTACCTAAAACCCACTGAAGTCAGAAGTTCCACTTCCTCAAAGTGTTTCTCTGTCCAAGAAAACTGATTTTTCAGACCTCCCAGATGTTGAGGGGGAAGTAACCTCTTAGTGGAAGAAAAAATACCACATTTTTAATGGAGTAAAATGTTGATGAAAATCTTCACTCCGCTTTAGTAACAGGTTTAATATTTATATCAATTGGTCTTTTCTCACTCTCTTTTTGAGAACTGCTTTGTGGCAATAATATTTCAGTCATTGACAGCATTCATTACTGTGTTTTAACAGTGTATGCAAATGAAACAAAAGAGGTGTTATTGTAAAGACAGGTGTCTCCTTTTCTGAGGTAGTAAGTTGCAATTACAATAAAAGAATGTGGCATACAAAGTGCATGAACACAAATTGTCATATAAACTGTCGGTAAAATCTAAGCCTATTGAAGTCAATTAGATTTTGCCATTTGCAGTACTAGTTTCAGGATTTTATCTGATATAAAAATGAGAAAGGGCTGAAAAAAATCAGTGAATGAAAACTGCACAGTTTTGCATATACTAAACAAACTCTCCTAGATTTTTGGAAACAAAATTTTTAGCCAGGATTCCCTCTCTGATTGTCCTTTCTTAAGAACTAAATATTTTATTCCTCTGTTCATATCAAAAAAAAAAAAAAAAAAAAAGAAGAAGAAGAAAGATCCTCTTGAAAGTGATAAAAGTTCTTCTCACATGAAACAAGAGGATTATATATGGCAGGGTTTTTGAAACAAGGGCAAACACCCAGAGTAGAGCCCAACAGCTGTTAATATAGAAGAGCTATTAAAGGGGATCTCCCGGTATTACATTGCAAGCTGTCATTTTCAGTAGTACTGGAGGTATCTATTGATGTAATGGTCTCAGGAGACAGGAGGGCTTAAGTAGTTTTTTGAGACGTGAGGGTATTGACCTGACCTACTCACAGCAGTTGAATTGTTGGGAATGTTGATTCATGATTTTACAAAAGCCTCACTATTCTTACTCTCTAGAGTGATTATACACCTGACAAATGGTAAAAGCAACATTACTGGACCTTGGAGAGTTATTTTACTTTTAATGCATGCCTTTATTAAGCCTGATAGCCTCTCTTATTGCTGTTTTGATAGCTGCCTGCTGTTTAAATGAAAGCACTATGTTTCCTGACAGCTCATGCACAGGTGGCCCAGGTCTCATTCTAAACAAGTTGAGGAGAAATCAATCTTTGTGAGAAAGGAGTAGGAGAGAGGTGTCAGTCCATGTCATCCCAAGTTTGAACAGAGACTTTCACCTGGTCATAGGGAGAACAAGGGGAAAGGGAGATGAGGAGAAGAAGCTGACAAGCATCTCCACCTAGCTGGCTTACTTGACTTGGAATCATTTATACTCAGCATCATGATGCAAGACATGTCTTGTAGCCCTTCTGCATAAAGGGTTGTAGTAGCTTATACCTGCAGGGACTTAAACGTCATTATGTATCCCATCTTGCTGCAAACCATAGCCATATAGAATGGGATGTTTGGGCAATACTCAAGGAAAGCGCATTTCATAAATCCATGCCACTGCAAAAATAGCATTAATGCTGACTAGAAGTGACTGATGCTTGGAGATAAGCCATATGTTTGCATGTACATTTAGTTATAACTTTAAGGCATAAGACAATGAAAGAGAGGAATTGCCTCTTGATTTTGTAAATATGTATATATGTAATTTTAAATGTTTGGCTTGATACTCAAGGGCTCTTCAAACTGGCACTAAAGAACCATAGAGCAAGCTTTGACTTTCTGAAGACTCTTTCAGGTAAGGTAGTCATTTCTGGGAGAGATACGAGGCTTTGGCTAGAAAATCCAACAGGAACCACTTCCTGTTGAAGAATTTCTGCTACACAGAAGTATCATTACCACCACCTTTTCTTCCAGCAGCTGTGCTTTCGAAAAAGTGAGCTCTCCTATAGTACGTGTTTAGCCCCAGCTAAATTCACATTTTGCAGAGCCCGGTAAGGCTCCAGAGAAGGAAGACTGTTTTGCCTGCTATACTCCCTTCTCTGAGAAACATTTACTATTTGCTAGTTTTAGGAGGCTATCCTTTCCATTTGTGGCATCTGCATCACATTTCAGAGACACAAAGTTCTTTCTATTGGTAATTTAGGAAGCTTAGACACCTATTTCAGCTATTCTGAATCACAGATTAGTTGAAATTGGGAGACCTCTGGAAATGATGTGGTCCAAGAAGGACCATTTAAAGTAGGTTGCCCAGGACCACATCCAGATGAATTTTGAATATCTCCAAGGATGGAGACTTCACAACCTCCCTGGACAACCTGTTCCTGCGGTCAACCACATTCACAGTGAAGAAGTGTTTGTTTGTGTTCAGATGGACCTTCCTGTATTTCAGTTTGTACCTGTTGCTTCTTGTCCTGTCCCTGGGTACAACTAAGAATAATATTGCCCCATCTTCTTTGTACTCTCCATTCAGATATCTGTAAACATCGATAAGATGGGCTCCCTGTGAGCCTTCTTTCTCTTCTCTGTGTTAAATGTCCCAGCTCTCCTTGTATGAAAGATATCCAAGACCCTTAATCATCTTTGTAGCCGTTCTCTGGACTCACTCCAGTATGCCCTCGACTTTTTGTACTGGGGATCCCAGAAATGGACACAGTAATCCAGATATGGTTTCACCGATGCTGACTAGAGAGGAAGGATCACCTCCGTCGACCTGCTGGCAATGCTCTGCCTATTGCAGCTCAGGATGTTGTTGGCCTTCTTTGCTGCAAGGGTTCATTACTGGCTCGTGTTTATGTTGGTGTTCACCAGGACCCCAGAAAACTTTTCTGTAAAGTGGCTTTCCAGCCAGTCAGCCCTCAGTCTATACTGGTGCATGGGGTTGTTCATCCCCATGTGCAGGACATTGCACTCCTCTTCATTGAACTCCATGAGGTACCTTCTCTCTGCCCATTTCTCCAGCCTGTCGAGGTCCTTCTGACCCCGATGGTATAACCCTCTGGTGTATTAGCCACTCCTAGTTCTGTATTAACGGCAAACTTGCTGAGGGTGCATTCAGTCCCATCATCCATGGGGATGAAGATGTTAAACAGTATTGGCTCCAGTATCAACCCCTAAGGAACACCACCAATGATTGGCCTCCAGCTCGACTTTGTACTGCTTATCAAAATCCCTGAGTCTAGCAGCACAGCTAGTTTTCAGTCCACCTCACTATCTGCTCATCTAGCCCATGCTTCATCAGCTCATCTATGAAGATGTTATGGAAAATAGTGCCAAAAGCCTTAATTAAGTCAAGGTAAACATCTGCTACTCTCCCCTCCTCTTCTCAGATAGTCATCTCATCATGGAAGGCTGGGTAAGCATGATTTCCCCTTTGTAAATCCATGCTGATGACTGATCACCTTCCTGTCCTTCAGGTGTCTGAAATAGTATTCCAAATCAGTTGCTCCATCATCTTTCAAGGAATCAGCATGAGGCTGATCCACCTGAGTTCCTGCTTCTTACCCTTGAAGATAGGGGTGACATTTGCTTTTTTCCAGTCCTCTTGAACCTCACCTCATCACCATGATCTTTCAAAGATAATCAAGAATGGTCTCTAAATGACACCAGACAGCTCCCTCAGCACTTGTGGGTGTATCCCATCAGGGTCCATGGAGCTGTGTATGTCGTTTATTTTGTATTCCTTAACTGATCCTCCTCCACCAAGGGCACGTGAATCATGCTGCTGGTCCAGCTGTTCATTTTTAATACAATATGTAAAATAAGAATATCTAAGGCGGCTTTTTGGCTCCTATGATCCTATGAGCCAAGGACTCTGTGAGCTCCTAACTGGATTATAGAGCATTCAAATACACTCTTGATATTTGTATACTTAGGGCCTCTGTAAGCATGAGCTTGAGATATTGGTCGTGAGGAGAATTGTGGTGCCATTCTCCACAAGTATTATCATTCTCTAGCATTCCTTGCCGTGTTAATTCCTTTCTCCTCAAAATGCTGAGAATGAACTGCGGGATTATATGTCTATTGTGAGGGAAGGAAGGTTCCTTCCTTCAGTCATTTCTCCTAGCATCTACTTAGCACTGTCCCACCACAAACAGAACTCTGGCCTTTCCTTTCCAAAATTTCTTTTTTAAAACAAAATCTTACTAAAATTCCTAGTTATACCAGCCCCTACACACCAAAGTTCTCCAGAGTTCAAGGGTGTGGGTTTGGCCTCAACTTTAATTATGGTTTGGGGTTATATTGGTTAATTAGTTGCTAAAACTTTCTGCATTTCTGGCTTGAATGAGAAAAAAAAAGTTGCAAAAGCCACTGTAAAGAAAGTTAGTTCTCACAGAATTTTTGGCCTGGAGAGAAGCAGTAAGTACTTGAAAACTTGTTAGTAAACTTGAAAAGGAAGTTTGCTTGTCAATTCTTCTCCATTGGATCACTCCTCACAATGCTAACGCTTGTACAAATGTTAACCACGCTGTGAAGCTCAGACAGTGCAGCAACTGGAAGTGCCTAACTGTTACCTATTACATTCGAGTCAGTATTAATATGTGCAGAACTGTCTAATTTGAGATCTTACAGTATACTCAAAATCATGCTGTAAACTTGTGACACTTTCTGGCGTTTAACCATGGGCCTGGACTGTTCACATCTAATTATAAAGGCCTAGATTAAATCTGAATCTAGTTCTCTAGCCATAAAATTACCTTTCTTCTATGTAGCACTTCTCTTACAATGAAGCTGCTCAAGAGCTAACTTCCTCAAATATATGATTTGATTTTCCCCTCCCTCCTTTTTTGAGCTTACTTACTGGCATACACTTCAAACTCAGTTATAAGTCCTCCAGGGGAGGACTTTGTCTGCATGCATACTTGGACAGCAGGAAGCTTACTGTGCTCTGGTTAATGACTGGACCCTATAGACCTCTCAAAAGAGGATTAAGATAACAATAAGAAGGAACAGTTGTTTACAAATTCACTCAGTCCTTGCAATAGAGGCTTCCTTTACCACAGGTTTGCTTAACATCTACCTCCATATAGGCTGATTTTGTTCAGAAATTCCTGGATGTTACCATAATAATGATTATTACTACTCTTGTAGTTCAAAATAAAGTGCATCATCTATAGTTTTTCTTGACATTGATTTTTTGTCAAGCAAATCCTCTCAAGTATATTATGGTCAATAAGGTTGTATTTATACCCAGGATAAACTAGAAAGGCTGCTGGCCATTAGAAGGTGCAGTGATGGAAGGTAGCTACAGAAGCAGGTAGACGGAAATTACATTTGTGGAGTGCAGTATCTGTAGCAAGAGGGACACTGTGAAAAACAACCTATGAAGATTCAGTACTACTTGTTCCGTACTGGCAGAAAGGCAGATTTTGAATTCCTATAAAGATGGGGAGAGAAAAGAAGGATAGAGAAGATTAATGAAAAGGCCAGTGAGGGAAAACATGATTTCTTTATGGAGGAACATATAAAAAATGTAGAAATCTGGTGAACATATCTGCCAGCCAAGTCACATATCAGCATCTATAGTCATCCTAGGCACTAATCTAAAGCTGTGTAACAACAGTGTAACAAGCTAAGAATTCACCTTCGAAAGGAAAGTAAGGTAATATTCTTTAAAGTATTTTGCAATGATTTAAATCTGCTCCCAGCAAAGCTAGAAGTAAAATTGTTAATAACTTCAAAGTGAACAAAATTATAATATCACTAAACATCTTTGAAAAGCCTACCCTAAGCATATTCTTCCTGGATAAAAATTGTACTCTGCTGAGGTTAACTTTTAAAATGTTGTCAGAAATGCAAAAGAAATAATCTTTTTGCTCTTTTCTTTCTGAGTAGTTATATGATGCTCTCATTGTGGTATCTCAGTGATCCCACACATTTATGGAGGTGTGACTTCTATTTTGGAGATGAAGATTAGAGACAACAGAAGCTGAGGGTCTGAACAGAGATGTACACATGAGCTTACCTCTGATTTCAAAGATTGTTTTTTAACATTTTTTTAGGCTCTAAATAATCTCAGGAAAAGGAAAACAGACATGATATCTCCTGAGCCTCAGCCCTAAAAATCTCAAGAATCTGACCGAGTAGACCATAGGGCTCATGGTCCAAATGGATCTTGCTTGAAATGCCAGAGGAGATTTGGGGAAGCTGCCAAGGCTTCTGTGATGACCAGTACTACAATTTGCATTACCCTAGCACTTCTTTGTCTCAGCTGAAGCCAACAGACCACTGCGATAGGTGCTCTACAAGCAGGAATGACAGTTCCTGGGCTGACAGTATGCATTTTCAATAGATGAGATCATTAAATACCAAAAGATCATTCATTCATGATTGTTTTGAACATCAAGACTGAATTAGAATCCAGCACTGACCCCGGATGCCCAGTCCAGAGGCTTATCTGTTGCTGATTCCATGAAGCCTCTCACTGCTCCTAGCTGCTGTAGGAAGACATTCAGAAGTCCTTTTCCCTTTTGTTAATGCCTCAAGTTTTTTCTGTAAATGTAAACATAGAGAGACTGAACATGGATAACTGCAGTTCATCACATAACCCCATTTATTCTTCAAGTTAGTCTTGCTATCAAAGCCTTTTTCCCTTATTTTAATTCCAAAAAGCTAATACAATAAGGTGTGCCAGCACCTTTGAAGGCTGAACAGTATAGAAGCTGAAGAAAAGGTTTTTGCCATGCAAAATGCTAGAGTCACCATGAGTTTTCCTCTTGCTATTTACATTAAAAGGATCATCTGCAAAGACCCTTTATCCCTTGTAAGATGCAGCAGCACTTTGATCAGGATTCCCTGTAACTCTTCTCCAAACTATTTTTCATCCACCTAGATCACAGAATTCTTTGGGCTGAGTGAGGACGTATTCTTTTGAGTTTCCCTTTCAGCATTTGACCTTGAGTAGGAGCTGAAGGTCTCATTCCTTCTGCATATTTTTAAATCAGAGTTTGAACCCAATTCTAATCTCTTTGAGGTAACTCTGGAGGGCAATGAGGAATAGAGGCAGTGTTTTTATGGAGGAGCACCAAAAGTGTGTTCAATTTGACTTGCATCAGCCATGCTATATTGAGATATCACAGATTTTGCTGCAAGGACAAAGAAAAAGTCCTAGATAGAAAAAGATATTTTTAAAGGCCTTCAGCTTTCCAGAGGAAGCTTAGGGAAGAGTAGACAGAATCAGCTATAACAGCGTACGCTGCAACAGCCCAGCCTGGGGCAACAACTTTGCTATACCCAAAGGGTCTCCTATACTGGTATTCTCTGGTTAGTGGGCAGGGAACTTCCACCTCTTGTATAGTCTGTTTGGCTACACTTGTACTAATAAACTAAATAGAGCCAATGTGTAGGTGTGAGTGCAGTTGCACCGTCATCTCTACTGCTCCATTGCTAGTACGCTACACTCCATAGGAAAACACATAGTAAATGTGCTCTATTATATATATATATACATTTGTAGATTGTCCTGCGCCAACTAGCATTCCCAGGAGCTGCTTAAGGGATAGCATAAGGCAAGGACTGTTCCCAAAAATCTAAGATTGATGAGCTCATTATGTTGAGGAGAGGTAAAAAGAGTTTAGCCATATGGATAAAAGCCCATCCCTTTGCTTTCACCCGCTCCTCCTGTGCTTTATGTAGATATTTCTAAAATCCCTCAGAAAATTTCACAGATATAACAGCCTAGATGTTTTGAGGTAGCTTAGCTACAATGATCCATATCAACAGTATAATTAAGTCATTATCAGTTATTACTATATATTGCCTTCTATTTTTTAAACAGGGTCACTTCATTTTATAGAAAATTCTTTCTTTGGCTGCATTGCTAATTGTTTCGTTGCTAATAGCTAAGCTTCCTTCTTTTTAAAGTATGCAGCTGTTTTGATTGTTGTTAGGCCTACATTTGGGGATTATCACTTTTATTTCTGATTAAAATATCTACTTGGTAATGTAACTGAAACAATAGTTCCAAAGTAAATGCATTGGTTGTGGTTTTCATTATCAGGATAATCTTCCTCTCTCCCTCACACCCAAAGCAGTGAAATCTTTCCCTCTCCAGCAATATAAAACCACATCAATGTGCACAGCAGATTTTAAACAGTTTGCTGCTCACTACCTATTAAACTATTTTACAAACAACAATGAAACAGGAAATAACAAAGCATGCTCTTTGAATTAATACTTGAGCTAAAATACTCAGAGTTTTTCCGCAGTTCATAAACTGCTCCAGCTGTGTATTTATGGTTTTATGACATTTTGAGAATTGTGCTCCTCAGCAAAATTAAAACCTTCTCCACAGTTGGGGACTTACTGTAGCCCCATGGGTTGTACTCTGCAGTGGAGATGGCAGAAGCTCACTCTGTTGCTCCCAGATGCCAAAAAATCAAGGTAGCTCCCACAGGCTGTTGAAGCAAAGCACTCCCAGGGTAAGAGAAATATGGAACATTTATTTTCTTTCTGCTGTAAGTAGAAATAAATCAGAGGAGGGTCTGATGATACTAATGCTACAAACATGAATAGTGCAACGATATTAGGCACCTCTTGGGCCTGGACTAGTGGATGAGTACTGCCACCTTTTGGCTAGATATTAAAATGACGATGTCGAGGGGAAGACTGTTCTGTAATTCCGATCAGAAACACTGCTGAGAGGTGTCCAGTAATGGATGTGAATAAACTGGTTCTGTGAAAAAAAAGAAAAAAAAAAAAGAAAAAAAAAAGTTTGTTTTGTCCCGTGTTTAGGCTGCTAAATACTACTTGAATATGTGAACATTTATTAGTACTTACTGGTTTGGTTTCCCATCTGCCATGTCTGAGGCTGTATCTTAACCAGAGTGCCAGAAAAACACTTTGAGAGTCATTGTATTGCAGCAAGAGCAAGCACAAAACTCAGTTGATGTAAAGCAATCCCTACAGTCTTTCAGTGCTGGGTTTATCCCAAGGCAAAGACATTTGTGAAGAGATTTATTTTATTTTGCTATATTGTGATGGAGTTCCTCCAAAAGAATAAATTACGTATCAGTACTGCACTGACACTAGACAGGTAATGATAGTCTCAGAGGGGACTCAACAACATCTTGCAAACATCTGTGGTCATTTGTATGACAGCCAATTAACCTGTGGTGGTCTAGTAAATGAGAAAGGCCAGCTCTAATGTTCTGGAGGTTAAAAAACTTTTAAGAAAAAGTGGTAAGGTTTCCACATGCTGGCAGATAAAATCTTTAGGTTCTTTATGGAAAAAGAAATCCGCATGGTACTCTATACTCCCCTGCAAGTCATCGGATGTCCAGTCATATTTGGAATAAGTAAGGCCAGGGAGGACTGGTAAAGCAAGGGCAGAGATATCAATGCAATCAAGAGACACAGCATCATTCTTCTCTCTGCCATTGACTCAATGACATCTTCAGGTCAGTTTTTTTGTGTATATACTTCAGGTACCACAGTAAAGAAAATCTGGCCACCTCAGCCAGGAGCTTTGGGATGTACAGTCAAAACAGTTGCCTTTAGTGTCAGGTTATAATCATCCTCTATGTCCAAACAGCCCTGTGCCTTGGTTGCCTAACACGTACAGGCACTTCTGCTTAGAGTCTGCTCATTGGTTTGCATGTGGCAGGGGAAGATCGTCTTTGATTAGCTAATCTTGAGAGCGAGAATTGATTGAATATGGTCCAAATTCTATATCTGGAGTCCCTTGAGGCTAAAGACAGTGGAGAATATACATGAGAGAGAGTGTGTCCATGTGTGCGTGCGTATGTGTGCTCCCATGTGTGTATGCATCTGCACATCCCCACATGCTGAAGGACATGATTTTGCACTGAGGCATGAAGTAGAGTAGGAGATACAATAGCCATGCCAGGGGATCTTTAAGACACACTTTAAAATATATATTTTTATCTATACTCTGAAACAATTTTTCCAAAACTACTTCCAAAGTTGTTAGCAGATACCAACTGAAGTCAGGATTGAGGACAACAGTTAACCATGATTTTCAGAAAAAGCTGTAGTAAGTTTTGAGAGGGCTGCCTCTCAACTGAGCCAAAGATGACATGAGTTGTGCTGCTCTGGTTAGGCTTATGTTAAAACCAGTGTGGTTGAATCGAATAGTCAAATCACAACCAACCCTCAAAAAATTGTGAGCATCTCTGCCTCTCATCAGTGTTGCTTATCCTGCAGAGAGCAGTGCTGGTGGTGCGGGGCTGAATGGATGCCTCTCCTCTGTCCCCTCCAGCTTGCACCTGGAAGTCCCAGTTGTCAGCCCTGGTCTTAGCTCCTGTGTCACACCTCCGGTCCTCCACAGAAAACTGGTCCCTATCTTTCTTTCACGCTTCTATGTAAAAAAAATCTTCCTGTCTCACAAGTCTGCCATAAGGATGCAATGTTTTTCAGTCATTCAGTTTATTGGTCTAAGTTTGTAAGTCATTCAAAACACTCCTGAAGTGTACCCTTTAAGCTAACCAAAGAATTACAATTAGTTTTGAAAATATGATTACCCATATTGTTTAAATATGAACTAAACAGTAGAGATTTAAGCACTCCCTTTTTAAAATATTGGTTTTAGTTTTTCTGATAATTGGCAAAACTTTCAGGAGGGGTTTTAGTTGTGCAAGAGGACTCCAAGCATTGCTTGGCTCTTTCCCTCCCCATGGGTAAGATTCTTATAAAAAGCTTATCCCTGTGACTGTAAACAGGAAAAAAAATTAGTGTGTTGGGAAATGCAATAATAGTTTGTCAGAAAAAGCAAGCAAACTGTATCCGGAAAGCGCATACGTATTCACCTTCCAAAATTGCCACGAAAATTAAGCTTTTCAAGACGAGAAGCACTTACCAGAGTGAAATGAAAATTAAAGTGTTGAATGTCCACATCTTTATACTCCATAATGAAATAGGAAAGTCTTTGCAGTACCTTGTTTCTCAGAAACATCCTCCTTATTTCTGAAATATGTTATGCTAGTATAACTTAATAGTAGGTTTCCGTGTTTGTTTTGTATGTTTGTATAAATAAAATTTGACTTTATAAAATATTTCTACATCTCAAGCCAACTTACAGAATAATTACAGCATTGAAAACTAAACTTTTGCAAAGACTGTTTTGATATTTTGTAGAATCTTTTGGCTTTGTGTGTGCTGCTGCAAATACTTTGCAGTAAAGAATGAGGCCATACTTTCATGTTTATTGTGTCAGACACAGATCCACACTAAATCCTGCCAAACTTTTGCAACTTTAAATATATATACATATATATGTTTTAATAGTACTAATTGCCCAATGAAACATTCTTCTACTTCCTATTTCCTATTCTCAGGAGGCAGTTGTTTATAGCATCTGCTGCTGTGAGAGCGAACACACAGTTCAGATTTAGGAGTAAAATGTAAATTAAGGCAGCTATAAAAATAATTTCATTTTGTAAAGGTTTATCTGGTTTAATTGAGCTCTTAACAGATACGGTAAAATGCCATGGTGATGTGACTGACAATTTGATCATATCTTTCTGTCTGCAATGCAGAATAAATGCGTAGTTTGTTCCAGGGTAGATTACTTTTCACTTCTGTTTCAACATTTTTGAAATCTTTACATGAACAGGAAGAAGAACTCTAAAAAAAAATGCAGTACTTGGACTTTGCCTCTCAGTGCTGCAAACAAAGCTTTGGTCTTCTTATCTACTGCTATATGTAGTAGTATACTACCATTTTAATAATACAAGCTTCATCACTATTCTGCATGATAAAAGTAGCATGTGTGATGAGATTGCTAACAAACATCAGAATGATTCTTTCATGATTTTATTTCTTTGTCATATGTAGCATTTAAAAGAAAATTTGATTATCTGAAACATCACATATTTAAAAGTCTTTTCAGGCGTGATTAAGACCAAGGGTCGTATCAAGCACTTCTAGTCCGAACACCCCAGTCACTTTTACTTCTTCCGTTATGTAAAGGCAATTTTTCTACATAAACAGAAACACATACACACACACACACCTTTATCTGCCTGCTGACTCTGTCTATCAAACCAGAATAATTTTAATTTATACATCTGATTTTCCCCACTTCTTGGATTTTAGGGTTTAGGAGTTCCTGCCTTTCAATCAGCCTGAGTAGGAGATGCATGGTGACTCTATGGTCAAGGGACACCACCCGACTCTTGTGCAGCCACTGGGAGGAACCTGGCTGCAGAGCTGTGTGTGCAGAGATATCACATCAGCGCCTTCCCTATTGTTTGGGACCCCCAGTCTAAAACGTCTGGTCTGTATGTAAAGCAGGAGAAAAACATGCCGAAGGGATCATTGCATTTTTCTTCACAGAGTTACAGTCTGCACTGTTCAGGTTCAGATGTCACTGTGGACCTCCTCCTTATATACTTATTCATATTAGGCAGCATTGTTTTGTGCTGCACCAGTAGCATTTATATAATTTTTGGTTAAAACCTACAAATACCTGTGAGGTAAGTATTAGCCTCCAAGTTATATGCGAGGGAATTTGCATAGCCCACTTTCTCCCTCCTCCATCGATAGAGGTAAATAGCATTTTCCCTCCTTCTGTACTTGCTCAGTCTCTCCCTCTGCCTTAATCCCTGAAACACCTAAGGCAGTAGTATGGTTCTGTAAAGTGCTAAAAAACTATGCCATTTCCCAGGTCGTGCTGCCCAAGCTTAGATCTGCACCCACGGTAGAAATGGTAGAAGTGAGGGAAATCTTGTGTAAGATTGTGTAAGACTGCAAAAAAATATTTGATGTGGGGATATAAAGAAAGAAAGACTTACTCCTCATTTTCCTTCACTTTAAAGACCAACAAATTACTGGTATATGTGATGCAGAAAGCTGCTGCTGTTTTTGATACTGGTGCTTTCTTCATTGTTGCCAGCATACCCAGAGCTAGGATATGTACCTCTTCTTGGCTGGCCCTATAAATCCGAGAAACATAAGACATAGGACTGGGGTTCCTGAATCATCAGTTCCAGTGCCTTGCTGACACAGGCAACCACACCATACATAAATCTATAAATATACTGGGGAGATGTTGTTCAGCAGAACTGTTTGTAAAAGGCGTACGTACAGCAAAAGATAAATAAGGGAACTAGTGAAAACAGCACTCAAAGGGAGTTCCTGGCTCTGACCCACTAGACATCAGACATTCTATGGGGACATATCCACCAAACTAAAATAAGACTATTTCAGTTCAAGTCAAAAACACAAAAGATGGCATATTTCCACCACTGCTGGCTCTTTGATATCTTTTCATTTCAATAGGAATCTAAAAATCTGGGGGAAAAAAAACTGAGAGAGTGAAGTCCTGTAAAAAGAAAGGTCGAAAACATTCCCTTAATATCTTACAAAAATTCACCATGGATAAAATATACTTCTCCTTTTGAAGTATTCATATGAGAGGAAAGAAGAATTATGAAAAGTTGTCCCACATGCTCAATTGTAAGTATCAGACTCACACAGCTTTATAGTAGGGTGTAGCATTTTCATTATATTTATTTATTTTACAGATAATAAGGACAAAATTTTATGTGATTCAATTTGGGTTGCTGTAATATACAATAGGTAACATTTGAAGCTATTAAAAACCGTGCTTCAATCAGCTGGCAAATTCAATTGCATTTCTGAAGACAGTAGAAACTACAGGTCGACTTTCTGTCAGGGACATATATTTTCTACGGTCTTGATGTTATTTATGCCTCATCTTATGTTTTCAGCTTCTTAATTAAAGTGGAAATTGAATGCACTTGTTTTAAAAGGGAACAAAGTGGAAATGATTGATGAAAAGTAGTTGCAAGAATTGCCACTCTGAAACCACTTGATTTGACTGTCACAGAGGACTTTCCAAAGGCTAAATTAGAAGGGCAAAACAAAGGAGCATTGTATGTTGAGACTACAGATGGTAGTCTGAACCCTGGGGTCTAGGCAGATTAATTTCAGTATGAATTTATAATGCTTTAAGGATATACTGTTGCTGTATTGATAGCAGTGTAATTAAAGAATCACTGTAGAATGATTTTAAAATATAGTAAAAATGAAACCTTACAGCAGAAGCTAAATCTTAAGAGAAAAAGTCCTTGTTTCATGGGACAGTTTGAAAGCTCTTTTCCCTTTTCTAAATATCCTAGTTGTCTTGCTGCTTTCAGGAGCTTTGATACTTGGCCAACATTTGAGCACAGAATAATGAAAACAAGAACTCTAAAATCCCGAGTCGTATTTTTTGCAAATGCCTTTGAAATGTCTTAGGGCAGCATTTCTTCTTTGAGGTTCATCTATTTAAAATGTTTGTGTTGAGTTAAGTATAATTTGACTGAGGAATATAGTCGGATGCATTCTAAGGTTTAGGGTCAGGGTGATACATCAGTCAGAGAAGTGTGCATTGCATAAACGTGCCCCAGACTACATCCTGTCTAAATATGGGAAGGAAGGAAATATAATATTTAAAAGATCACATCCCAGTTGTAGGACTGAGGCAAAGGCAGAGTGACAAAAAAAATGGCAAGTGGGACATTGGCTTTCTCCATTAAGACTGACACAGCAGAGAATAAACACCTTTTTGTTTATGCAGGTATTCAAATGGCTTCAAGCCATACAATACTACTAGCATTCCTGATGTAGTAATATTGTAAGCTGAAGAGCAGCCACTATCCAGTTCTCTCAGAAACAGTTAATGTCTGTCTCAGAAACAAGATTCTTGGGGACTAGAAATATATTCTACTATTATCAACTTTTCATATGGTAGGAGAACCTGGAATCTGGGTTCCAGAGCAGGATCGGTGATGCTGCACACAAAAGTAAATACTAGCTCTGCTCTTAATTAGCCTACAGTGTAATTAGGACAATAAGTGATTGCAACATAATAAAGTAATTTATTTAATTAAACCAATTCACACTGAACTGCAAGGATGTTTTTTCATTATATTATTTCTTTATAATAACAAGGAAGATATAAAGAAGCAAACAGCATATAAATATGATTGATGGGCTCACTGGAGGTCTACCAACTCATTATGCAATTTGACTCACGGGAAAAATGATGCATGACTACTAGATACTTTCTACAGGGAGCCCTCATGGGGCACCACATATTGGAACCCCATGAATAAAAACGCTTTTTCAGTGTCTTGCTTCCATAAACTAACAATTGTGTGATTTGGTCTTCTCATCAGCAAAGAAGAATAAATGATAGAAGCTGATGCACAGAGCTGGCTGATGCTCAGACTTTGTAAGTTATCTCTGTCTTTCAAAATATTACTAAACTATCTATGCTCAAGTCATTGTTTAACCCTACACATAACTGTTTTAAAAAAGCTGCAGTGAGGAAGGAAACAATTTATGCTCCATGTCTGCAATGGATAAAAATAGGAATAAAATGCATACAGAAAGAATGAGATGAGGGGAGAAAGTCTTAACAAGAAGGATGGCAAGTGCATTGCCAGAATATCACAGGCTGCAAAAGAGTGGAGTTTCCACATCTTTAAGAGCAGGTGTTAGATAAACATCGGTCAGGGATGACATACAGCCAGCTGGTTCTTCTTTAGGATAGGAAAGGGGGAATGATCCCCTTAGGTCCTTTACGATGACTGCAGTACTTTATCACTTAACAAGGCACTGATTTTAGGAAAGGGGGAAGAAAACATGGAAAGTGATAAGAAATCTCTCCTCCTACACCCAAATACTCACAATAATCCTGGGTGAGCATAGGGGTACCCATCTTGGGAATAATACAAGTGAAAGAGATACAAAGAAGGTAATAATCTGGCTCATTTCACTTGAAACAGGCAGGAGAGCCAGGCCAAATGAGCAATCTGCTCTAGCATAGTGACTAGCAAAAAGCATCTGCTGTCTATGTGCATTGGGATAGCCAGTTGCGCAAGACGCCATTCCCCATATTTTCCACGGGCTGCTGCAGTGCCACGTTGCGTTCAACAAGTCAATTACAGGGTAAGTGGCATGACATCGCATCTAGTACTTCCCCCATAAAGCAAGTCATTAAAACATTGGCTTAGGTTGTTCAAGAGCACAATTTCTTCAGTAATGTGGCCCTTGGATATCCCTTTTGGATATCTACAACATGCAAAGCTATATTCAGCAAAGGAGAAAAAATAACTAAAAGAACACAGCGGTATAGAAGGACATTGTAGTAACCGTGATCTTATCTAATCAAGAGAATGTAAAAAGATGATGTGAACTCTCAGTGTTCCCTGGAGATGGAAGCCAGGCTAAGGAAATGTTAGTTTTCCTACCATAGTCATAAGGCTTACTATGGTTTAGATTTGACCATAAAGGATACAGGAAATATTTATTTAGAATTAGAATTAGCACCTGCTCCTTCAGTGGTGTGGTAAGAATTGTTGAAAGGTACCATTAAGGAAATGAGTAGGCGGAGGTCTGGGAGGTGACCAGAAGGTCTTAGAGCACGTAAGAAACTGTTTGTTATAGCTCTGTTTACATTCGTATGGATATTTGCACATTCAAGAGAAGTGCCCAAGTGTGTTCTGTCTGTATAGACCTTTACAGGTTTTTTACAAAATTGAACTTTTTATTACATTAATAAAAGGGAGCCATCAATGAGAAATCCTGTATCAGGGAAATCTTTATTTATGTTACGGTCCTTTCACCATATTTCAATAAACGAATGAAGATTAAGATATCTGGTGCACGGAATGGTAAATTTATACTGCAAGCAAGGCCTTTCAAGATCTTCCCATTCCTTTGGTGGGATTCATCTGGTCTAATTTTAGCAGTCTACAGTGTAGGTGTCTACATTTTAGCTAGTCATATGATATCCCCTTGTAGTCAGTTGAGACCCAGGCAGTATATAAATGATAGTCTGGGGCATGATTCACCTGAACACAGCATGGAATATTGAATTAAGTTTTGAACTGTAGTGACTGTTCTCTCTATTGAGTATGAAAGGAGTCTGAGTGACTAGCTTAGATATACATATTTCATTTATTATTCCCTAAAATTAGGCAAAACGAATCTCAGTCTCTGACCACACATTCAAATTTTGAAAATGGATAGTCCCAAAGGTTGTATCAGATCATTAGAAGACAGGAGAAAGGAATGAGAACTGACACGCAGAGATGATTTACAAATGTTAGCTGCTCTGACATGCATTCAGGCCTCTCTACTACCATCTTTGGACTAAATTTGTAGATATAACTTCACTGGGCCTGTATGTGCTTTTCAGATCTGTGACCATGCATAGAGAAGGAACAGTCAGTACCATGGCTTTGCAGGACTACCTATGATAATTAAGTTCTCCAACACTATTGAAAGGAAATGATCCAGTCTGATGAAAAGGCTCATGCAATTTATTCTTCCCACAAGCAAGTGGGAAGCAAAGACTAAATTATGTCTCTCAAAAGCATTGTTCAGCCTGTGCTTTGCTCTGGGGTCAGATACCTATGTGCTGTCCATCCTTTGAAGCAAGACACAAGTTACTCAGTTTAACCATTGTGGGTTTGTTTTAAGAGAGCTCAGGTTCTGTAAACAAGGCAGAGCAATGTTTTCTTCTGTCAGCCCCCACATTTTGCAATAGCTTTCACAGACTCTACTAAGACACAAACAGCTAGCCAGCAAGCTCACCCTTCAAATGGAGGGAACTGTTTTTTAAACCCTAACTGCAGTGTGTGCTGCTTCCCCAAACACACAGTGGTGTGCAGCTCTGTTGGACAGAGCTGGGAGAATTGCACAGTAAAGTATTTGTTTTGAGGGCATTCACAATCTTTGTTGTTTCTCTAATTATTTTTTCTGACAGCACAAGCAAAACCATGCCTTACTGAGTTAGACCCAGTGGGCCCAGCACTCTGCTCTGACAGTGGCAGTAGAGAAGGTTATTTAAAGAAAGCCTGAGCCTGGCCACTATCTGTAATCCATTCCTTCGTACTCTTCCAGCAACTACAGTCACTGAACTGCAGATGTTAGAGGCTACAGCCTTTACATATCTCCTTTGACCTTTTGTCTCTGAATTTGCCTAACTCCTTTCTGACCTTCTGAGACTTTCTGCCTGCTCAGTATCTGCATGCATTCCAGAAGCTCGCTACCTACTGTGTAAAAATCATTTTATTTTATCTACTTTAAACCAATCTCCTGTTCATTTCAGTGAGTGGTGCTTAAGTAGAGTGGCTTGAAGCTCAGCCTCTTTCTCTCAAAACTGTGCAGTCTTGAGTTTTTTCAGTCTCTTTGCACAAAGCAGCTGTTCTATCCCATGTATTATTTTTATTCTCCTCCTCCAATTCAGAGGCCAGAACTGCCAAATAACTCTGAAGATCATTGTTGGCAAGAGTGTCTGGGGAAGATGTCTTTGTCACAAATAGCCATAAAGGTTGATAACAACTCTAATTTGAACATTTTTGTGTGATCCTTTTGCAAGCTTCTTCAAGAGAGCTACTCACACAGCCAAAACCTCGCGGCTTGAGCTGTGGACAGATATCTTCTTCCAGCTCCATCTGTGCCAGTGGAACAGGTTACTGCTGGCTGCTGGAGGTGACTGATCTCTCAGAGCTGACAGCTAAATTGCCCATATTGAGTGCAGCCCACCCTGTTTTAGTAAAAATGTGCTAGATGAGCAAAGTCTGGTTATTTAAAGGTGGATCTGAGCTCCTATTCTGTCACAACCATCCCCAAGCTGAAGGTTATTGCACCTTCAATTGTGCTGACACAACTGTTCACGTGGCTATGCTCTGAATAACATTAGCTTAAAAATGGTTTGCTGGATGGCAGGGAAGCAACAGTATAGACAAAAGGATATTGAATTTATCTGTCACAGGAATCAGCTTTTGCACTTGAAAATAGGACTAAGAAAACTCGTTCTGTTGGACAGAATGAAGAAGTCTGGAAAAGTCGTCCATACTCCCACTGAGGCTTATTAAGGTCCCAAAAAATAGAACTCAATTTATTCTTGAGAGTTTCAAATTCAGGACTTGAGGGCTAGATGTTTACTTCTTATAATAAAACAAATTAATGATGCATGGGGGTTCCTTTTTCTTAACATTTCTTTTCCTTTTTTATACCAAATAGATCCACCTTGAATGAAGTTTGTCCAAAGCACACAACAAATTCTCTTCTTCCAAAAACCTCTGTCAAAATACCACACCTGGTTCTACTACAATTAATCGACTCAAAAGCCAGATACTGGTTAGCTTTAGGTGGATGATATTCCCCTCTGCTATTTGCAAGAATCTCCTACAAACAGAATTGCATCTCAGCTTTGACAGAGCATTTCAGTAAATACTGAACAGTGTGCTCAGTCAAAAAAATACTTACTTTAAAACTGTGTATATCAGGACCATCTGGAGACCTCCATCATAATGGTGTAATAAAATATACTTTAAATTTGTATTGTGACATTATGCTTATTATAAGTTTAGTTCTTTCAACAGATGAATAAACCAATAACTTTCCTTATGTTAAATATTCCCCAGAGAAAAGTAAATTGACCTCTTCAGGGATTTTCTGGGGATCAGAAAAATGTCCTCTCAGTATCTGTTTTCCATTATTGTAATTACAGGGGGTGATGATAATCCTTTCAGCATTATTGTTTCGACATGTGCATGATTTATAGTCCAACATCTAAGTTCATTTGATGCTGCCTTTGAGAGCAGCACATTGTATCAGAGATAAAAGGAATGAGAGAGAAAAGTAATCTGATAACGAACTTAACTTGAGAGCAGAATAGAAATATGGTCTTATTTAGCGTGATTGTAAATAACTGCCTACATTGCAAGTCATCAGTGGAGTGTAAGTGCTCAAAGACAAAGATTATAAATAAACAATTTCACAAGAAGGTATTCATATCAGCTGATAATATTCCAGCTGAGGGACAAAGAGTTTTTGCTATGCATCATGACACTGGGTCCTGCTCTGAACTCCTTTGACAGGCAAACTTCTCAAGTAGATCAACAGGAAGCTCACATAAATAAGTGACAGTAGAGTCTGCTAAAAGCATCTTTGGTGGGTTAAAAATCCAGATTTTTTAATAAAAGAGGTTCTGATAAATTGTGCCTACTTAGGTAACTGTACATTCTGACAGGATAAATGGCATCAGTGAGGGGACAGCTTGTTCCCAGAAGCCATTTTCTGTTCCCAGGAGGGGAGAGGAAGCCACAGTAACCTCTGCACAGAAGTATTTCAAACTAGCATTCAGCAGGGCTTGCTTGGTATGATAGCTGTAAATTCCTAACAATAGCTTAGCTAAAGCTCCCTGGAAAAGAAATGAAACAGCAATCTGTTTTCGTACTAAACCTTATGTCTCCAGAAAGAAGCACAAGCAGGTCTAGAAGCAGGAAACCAAAATACTCCAATCAACCAGCAGCAATACAGACTCATGTCTCAGCTACTGCGCACCAGCTCTCCCCACCTTGGGTAGCATGTCAAGTCTGAAGTGCAGCAGTTGGGAAGCAAGCACATTTTTGCTTCTTCTGCTGCTTCTGCAGTGCAATGACCCTCAGCTAAGGGTTGAGTTAAGCAGCTAGTGTCAATGACCTCTTACATGACATTAGTGCGAGCTGTTAGGGCTCTCAAGTCAGACTCATCAGCTCTTTAGGGAGACGTAGCTCTAGGGAAGAGATTTATGTAGTCAAACGTGCGCGTCTACAGCAAAGCTGATCACTCCAGGCTCTTTTTGTTGACTGCAGTGGGAAGTAGACACTTTCAGAGTCTGATTCCCTTCAGTATTTCAGTTTCATCCTTCTGGATGAGATGAACTATGTCCTAGAAGAGGCTACGTTTCTCCAGCAGCTGTAAAGGGTGTATATAAGGTGATTATATCTATGTTGCAGATGTCAAAACGTAACTGCGATCAGACCTATCTGCAACAGTTGGCAGAAATCAGCCCTTATGTAATAGTGGTGGAGATGCTCTTTGTTTCCTACTCATACATCAAACTCAGTAACCGAGTCAGCAATATGGAGTCTTTTTTATTTTTTTAAGATAAATTATTGTCATATAAGGAAAATCAGGAACATCGATCTGTATTCATTTTGAACTGAGCTGTAAACTGGATTTATTAAAAGGTGTTAAATCTGGGTACAGATACTCTCACTTAAAATCCAAAATAGCTTTATTCAGTTTCATTCAATTTGCTTTAGAAATTAAATCATTAAACTGAATTAAATTCACTTAGATTCTACCAAACAGTAAAAACATGTAGACTGTACATAGTTCAGTATTTGAGAATTACTAGGATAACAAAGCTGACAGAAGAACCCTGAAGTCCTGCATCTCAGCACTGGACTGACTTTCTTTGAGATTCAATTTCTTTCAATTTCTGTGTGTGACTGGACCATATCCTCAAATGGCAGTAATTATTGCTCTACCGACTGCACTGAGCCTTTATTATAAACCTGGTCAAGCCATTAACTGGTGCTATGCTGATCTATGCCAGCAGAAGGTGTAGGCTCTTATCTACCTTCACCATGGATTTGACCGGAAAACTACTAATTGAATGATTTCCATTACAAATATTGATTTATTGAAACTAGAAATTTTTCAGCAGGATTTCACTGGATTACAAATGAAGATGGAAAATTTCTCCCTAGATGAAAATCCTGTGACAAGCAACCTTGTATCACCCAAAGAAATCCATTTTGATAAAACCATAATAACTTGTTTCTCTTTACTTTTTCATGTGCATGAAATGAAATAACACAGCATTTTAACTATCTAATTTAAAAATTATTTCATAACCAGAACTGCAAATCCTTTATTCTGCAAATGTTAACTGATAATTTCAACTCTGTCAGAATCTTTTTTTTCTCTTTTCAAAGTTTGTGAGGAAAATTAGTTTCAGCAAAAACAATCAGGTTTTGCAAAGTATTTCCAGCAGAGAATCTTATATCTAACCAGGTCTTTGCACAAATCTTATTATGTAGTGTTCTACTTTATCTGAATTCCAGTGCAAAAAAACCTTTGGAAATAATAATCAGAGAAGAACAGTGTTGAACTTGGATTATTCCATCTACTTTTTCTCCCTGATGCAATGCTGTTACATTCTGTAAAAAATGCATTTATCCATGTGATGCGAGATCAAAAGAAATATAAATCTTCAATTGCACTGTTTGTTTAATTAAGCTAAGAGAGTGATTTAATAGTTGTGGCTAATCTTTATATAAAGTTTTCTCTTTTTTTTTTTAGATTGTAAACTGTGTTCTTGAAATTAGCCTGAAAGTAGTTGTATATTTGACCCTCAGCAGCAACAACAAACATACTCAGCAGCTCTGACATGCTATCAGAGTAATGGATCATTTTAAAGAGCCTGGAAATGATTAAACATGGGTGCTGCTGCATGCAGTCTTTAATTGATTGATTTGAGTTTGCGGTCAGAAAATGACTGTCAGCTACAGCTTATCTGTAATTATCAGTAATCAAAAACAGACTTCTCTCTTCCTAATGCTGTAATGCTCTTTCAGTGCTCTTGACATCTGTGTGACTCAGGCATTCATCTGCAGTTGCCTAATAGTGTTACTTTGAATAACAATATGTGCTGATAAGTGCTAGGCAGAAAAAGCAATATCTTTGTACCTCAGAAATAATCACTGTGAGTAAGGTGGAGAGAAATTGACAGGGAAAGGTTTGGGATACTCTTCACATTTTGTGCTCATGACAATGGAACAGTAGAGAAAATCATCTTTTTTTCCTCTTGGTTTGTATACTGGATGAAGAGCAAACAGAGAGTCTGTGAAGGAGGAGCAACTTTTATTCTATATCAGTTAATGGAAGTAAACAAAATAATCCCACACTCTTCAATACACCTCCTGGAGTAATTAGAAAGACATCTGAATTTTAAGAAAGACTGTGCAAATTGCCCTGTGTGGACCTTGAGCCTTACTTTTGTTGCACAATCTAAACAAGAAGCTGCCTGCTCTGATGGAGTGACTGTGAAGTATCATTGGCATCCTGGGCTGACAGCACCATGATCAACTGGCAAAGACAATTGCCAACAGGGAGGTTGTCCCAAAACCAGAAGTGGTTCTCCTACCTCTTTTTGACTTACCATGAAATGGTTGATGTACAATAGATCAAGGGGTTGAACCCACACCTGCCAACTCACACTGGAAGCTCTTTGGGAGAAAAAGGAAGGAAAAGGTCTACTCCAACTCCATTTTTAAAACAGGGAAAATTTTCTCAATTGCTGTTCAGTTGCTAGATCAAAGGATTCAATCACTGACTTCCAGAGTAGAACCAGGAGTATAAGCACTGCATGAGGGAAGATATTTCCTGCAAACAGAGGTAGTAGTGTAAGACCAGAAACTAGCTGGATGCAAGTCTCACCACTCTGCAACATCTGCTTTCAGATGCCTTAGCCAGCTGTCAACTCAGGCTGTTCCTCCTTGTGAACCCAGCTTAGAGCCTCCAGCACTTCCTCCACACTCAAGGCTGTAGGTGACCATGCCTCTGAAGAACAGGCACCACACTGCTTATCACCATAGTACCCAAATCCCGTTTAGACTTAGCCTCTCACATCTATAGGATAATAACCCCTTCAGGGCACACACAGGAATTCTGCTCTTTATGAACCCTATAATGCCTTAAAAACTACAGATCACTGAATAATCTGTCAAAATTTGAACACTTCCATTTATACTTCCCTTAGTGCCCATCATAGAGCGATTAATCTCCACAACATGGGAGAAGCACATGAGAGCTGGAAAACGTGCAAGACGCAAACTGGAAAAAACGGGTCCATTTTTCTGGTGCCTGTTTCCAACTGAGTGGCAAAAAGAAGGGCATCCCAAAAGAGGAGATGCTTTTTGCTTTCCCAGTGAAAAAAAAGAAAAAGAAGCAGGGAAGACTGCAGTGGTGAAGAGGAGAAAAAACAGGTTATTTTGTGTTCTGTTGAGGTACCTGGTATAGCCTATCTGCTCGTGGTACCTAGATTAAGTAATTACATATAACATGAAAGCTTAGGATATAAAAGAGTTCTTTAAGATAAAACTTCAAAAGTTGCCTATTCTTCTTATATATGTGCAAACATCAATCAGCCTTTTGTAATGTTTTAAAAAGGTAAAACTTGTTAAAGATAATTGAGGAAAAAAAGTAATCCTTTTCATCAGATGAGTCATGAGAACACGCAACTTTCTCATTGCAGGCAGACCCTCTTTTACCACATTTCATCATGGGGAGAAGAAAACAAATTGCTAGCAAAGTACATCACATTTGTAATAAAGAGATGAACAACTTGAAAGCCTTGAAGCAAATCTACTAATGATTGACCTAGGGTGAAAACTTTCTTCTATACTTATTTCTTTGGTAACTCTGAATAAGTTTTAAGCTCTTTGGGCTCTAGTTTCCTCTGAATAATTGTGCTACCAACCTATAATGGGTTTTTAGGTTGGATTCCATGAAAAAAAAATGCTCAAATTTGTTATACTCATCAAAATAAAATGATTTTTTATTTACTATTTTCTCTTCATATTTCACATAAAGACTATCTTCAGTCACTGAAGGGGGAAGCAGCTACCTTTGTCCACAGGACTAAGTCTCTCTGTATAGTCTGTTGAGCAAGTAGTGTAAGTAGTGCTTTAAGAACAGGTAAAGTCTCCTCCCGTTAGTTAATACTCTTAGAGTCTGCCTGTTTCCCCTCTCCAAAATGTATATATCCTGGCTGCATTTCCTATGTTTTGATTTATATGCCAAAACTGCAGAGCATTTTCACGATGCTTGTCTGTCAGCATGTGAGTCATCTCTCAGAAACCTACCGAACCACTTGTGCTGAAAGATAAGTATGTACTCGGCTGGACAAGAGCCAAAACAATCTGAGCCAAAATGCCGGGGCCAAACAGCTCTCACCATTCAGAGATTCACAGCCCAGATCACAATGTTGTGGCTTTGGGTCAGCTCTGATATTTCTACCAAATTTCATCTCCTTCAGTAAGTTGAATTCCAGCAATGAAAGCTCTGAGTGCTTCCACTCTTCTCAGGGCAGGCAAGAGCAAAAGACAAAGCCCTAAAGCTCTCGACATATATGTGTATGCATTCTTTTGTCTTGTTCCCGGAAAAATGGAAACAGTATATGGATGGATAAAATGAATGGGATAAAAATCAATATCATGTCTTTTGTTTTTATTCTTGAAAAATCATTATAGAAGAAAATACTACAAAAAAAAAAAAAGAAAGAAAAAAAAAGAAAGAAAGAAAGAAAGAAAAAGAAAAAAACAGGGTGGGAAGAAAGCCATGCTTGTGCTTTGATACCCGTACAGGGTAGATCCCTGCTGTTCC
Source organism: Rhea pennata (assembly GCF_028389875.1). Taxonomy (NCBI): domain Eukaryota; kingdom Metazoa; phylum Chordata; class Aves; order Rheiformes; family Rheidae; genus Rhea; species Rhea pennata. Next base: position 23,005,004 of record NC_084665.1, on the reverse strand, counting down.
AGCATTCCCCAACAGCTCCCTCATTTATCAGGGGCCTTGTGTTAAACTACTGTTAGTGTGCTACCCCAGATACTGTTCAAATGTTGCAAGAGAAAGTGCCAATGCAAAAATATTTGGGGCCTTTGATTTTCTCTTTGACAAGTACTTAAACGAACCAGAGCTGACAGGATGATAAATTTCTGCTGCAGTTTTGAGACTAGAAGTGCAAGTTGGCACACAGTGATCCCATTTTTTAATCAATTCAAGATGGACTTGGAAGGGGCATATTGTCTTGGTCTTCCACATGTTGTGCAAAGCGAGTGTGTAGTATCAAGCTTAAATTTCTCCTCTGATTTTCAGAGACAGATGAGCATGCCACCAAAAAAAGCTGAGTACAGTGCTGGCATGTTTACGAACCCATTAATATGAAATGTAAACCGTATTCTAGTGAGATGCCTCACATACTGGTATGTATGAGATAAGAGGTGGGGTACAACTGTGTTACACTCAGTAGTAAAAGGGGAAGAAACAGCCTCTGGAGAAGCACTGGGTGCAGTTAGTGACAATCTTGATGGCAATTGCTGCAGCTTTTCAGGATGCACCACCTGCCGCTGTTAGCGTGGGTGGATGGGAGCAGGGAGCTGAAGACAGCAGGAGGAGAGTCAAGACGATTTAGCTTGTGCTCTGCTAGAGCTAGCTGATCCACGTATCATGTCCCTGGAAGCAGTTACCTATGCAAAAGGCACATGTATGGCATGGGCTAATGCCTTTTGCTACCAGTCACCACCTGAACTCACATTCACTCAAAGCAGTGGAAAGATTCCCTTTGGCTTCAGCAGAGCTGGAGCAGTGCTTCAGGGTTTACATGGAACAAGCTGTTACACGTCTTTTTCTTAGACCATTGAAGAGAAGAAGCCAGTAAAGAAATACAGGTACATTCAGTATGTGTTGCTAATTCACATTCATGTTCAAAGATTCATAATTTACAAGGAACAAAGGAATGATCATGCTCATCTAACCTGCCATCCTGTACAATACAAGCTGCCAGAGAGCCTTAAAATCTCTCATTTGAATTTCAGCCTCACTCCCCAACAAACTGTCCAGTTTAACTAAGCTCTCTGTACAGGTCTATTTAGTGTCCTATTTCTAGTCTGAGTTTGTCATATCTTCATATTGATTGCTTCTCCAGAGCATAAATGACAGTTTTCTTTAACAACTTTTCTGTATCACTCTGTGCAACAGTGTCTCAATTTTTATGTTTGTTCCAAAACCTTTGCTTCTACAGTATGTTTAGGAAAGCAACTGATATAACTGTTCTCAATAAATAGATTATGTACAGTCAAGCATGCAACAGGTTTGGATGTCTCATCTGAAGCTCCTCAGGAACACTTTATATATTCCTTTTCCATAATGTTATTGACTAGTTTTGCCCAGAATTCCCAAGACCTCAGAAGACTCTACAGTACATTTTGCTTTATTTTTGTCTTATTGGAGGCTGTTTTCTTATATTTCTCTGTATGAAGAGGCAAGCTCCCACACAAAGAAACCCACAGACCACAGTAACCTCTTGGATGGGGGGAAAAAAGTCTCCAGTTGTTATGTCCATTTTTGGAAAGTGCAGTTGAACTACTTGTAATCTGAGTTCATCCAAAACTATTTTTGAAGTCTAGCTGTCAGCATTTTCAGCTCAGCAGTATTTCTGCACTGCACTGAAAGTCACAAAACTAGAGCATTGTGGCATTAAGCTTTCAAAAATAGGAGTCAAAAATGTTTGTGTGGAGTTGGATGTACTTTTAAACTAGGGGTAAAGCTAAGGAGCACTTATCTCCTATTCCAAGAAAAAAGGCCATGGACACTTTATATCCTTCATTTTATTACCTCTCATCGTAAAATCTGCTAGATGACAAGTTTCTTTTTTTAGTCTTTTTCACATATGAATCTGTACATTTAATCCTTCTTTTCCTTATATGCCCATAATATGTAACCTTTCCTGCAACAAAATATAGGCCTTTCTAAAAAGAATTTCTTTTTTTCTGGCCCTCTTAACACCAATTAGTTTTAACTTTAGCTTTACTAGAAAAGGGTTTCCACCCCATCATTTTAACCCTCCTACTAAGAACGAGGCTGAGCCACATGGTGGCCCTTCCTTTTTCAGCAAAAGAGGGAATACACTTTAAGGACAGTTCCTGTCTAGTTTTTATTTTTAAAATATCTTGCATCTCCATTTTTATCTTCATTGAAATATACAGAAAAGATTTCAACTCTTTTAAAGACACATAAAGGCACATTGGCCATTAAGGGCTGATATTTTCTTATTTTACCATTGGACAGAGATGATAAAAAGCAGCCAAAATAACCAGAGCAAAAAAGAACGTCTGCCATCAACTTCAGATCTCCAAAAAGTTCCCTTGCCTTCAAGCTTTCCACCATTTGCTAACCTTCTCCAACTATCCCTGCATTCTGGATCTTCGGTCAGTCCTCCTATCTGATTTTTTTTTTATTCTCAGTGTGTGCTATAGAGACAGGACTCCTGTTACTGATATAAGAAGGTCATTTCTGTTCAGGGATGATTGGAATGGTGATTACCTAGCCATGGTCAACATAACTTGTGTTTTCTTTTTTTTTTCCTTGAGACTAAAATACATTTTAAAGAAAACTGTTCCATTGCTTTACTTTTCAGTTTATAAAAGTCAGGGATATTAACAGCAGAGTTTTTATAGGTGAAAAGCAGTCAAGAACTACTTTTCCCCTGAATTTATATTTTGCAATCAAAAAGTACAGGAAAATATAATACATTTTAAGAAATACTGAAAATTTTTCTAAATGAAACAAATCTTTCACAGGTATTTGTTTTATATCTTTAATGTAATTTAATCAGTTCATGCTGAAAAGTAGTCTGATAACCTTTTTCATGTATGTACACATGTATAATTATGTTTGTAGTTCTTTTTAACTTCCTCTCTAAAACTCTAAATAGATGATGGCTATACTCTTCACAAAAAGTTCTGAAATGCCAGTTTTCAGATCTACTGCAGCACAGAGACGTTTTCATAAATCTTACGGACAAATCATTTTTCTTAAGTAATAATATTTGCTCTTATTATTTTAGCTTAGTATTCTCCCTTGATGATAATGTGGGTGTATAAATTATAATGATTGGTTAACCTCGAAAAACTTTAGAGGTTTACATAAAAGGTCTTCATCTCAAGTGAACACGCTCTTCCATTAGTTTCCTGGCATGTTCTGAACTGTCATGGACTGAAAAAAAAAATAATTTCAAAAAATTAATATCGCCTCCTAAAATAAGTCTTTATTTAAATATTGCTGATTATTTTCCCATGAAATGAGATTCATTTCCTGCAAATATTGTTCCACAAAGACCTTGGAGAAGGGAGGAGCAGAGGATACATGCACATTCCCGTACACATCCTATGACCAGACTCTACATCATTCTGTTGAGAAAGAACAATCCTATGACAAAATAACATAGTTTCACTTCTCAGGGCGGGGGGGGGGGAATAAGAATGATAAAAATCTGAGCTTATAGGCCATGCTTCATTGCTCATGGCACAAAACATGCAATTTTAATAAAATCCAGGAAACTTCTAGTAGCATTCTAGTATTATAAAATTTGTCCAGATAACAAAAGAAGCTTTGTAAGATCACTTGGAAGAGATTCAGCAAGTTGTAGCAGATATTGCCATTCTGCTACAGAGACGGTTTTTAACCCATTCTTTTGCAAAGGCAAACCTGCACAGGGAATGAACCAACCTTGGAAGACAGCTTGATAAACCACAGAATACAGGGGGCTGTTTTCTACCGTTAAACAAACAAAAAAAAATCTAACATGCTCTAAGAGGATAGAATCCAGAACTGAAAACAGAAATACAAGCCAACTATACAATCGGTATGAGAGTGGTCTCAATACCTCACTATGCGCACAGTATGCAAAGGATCTACTCATCTTACCTCATCCTATTTAAGTTAAACTCATCCGTAGCACAGGATCAGGTAAACACTGGTTGGATTTCTTTGCATATGAAGGATGGACTAAAATAATTAAGCATTTGAAAAGAAGGTGGGGACTCCTGTTAGAGGGCTTTGGGTTGCTAGTAGCCAGATAACACATCACGGTTTCTGTAGTCTTTCCCCAAAATTCAGAGCTATATAAAAGCTACAAAGAATGAATTATCTATTTGTTAGCTGCACAAAGTAATACAGTCCGTGCTATGGAGGGAAGCGTAGTAGACTGGCTTGTTCAGAAAAAGAATGGGAATTCCTTTCGGGAAGTTTATCGTTTAAATATATGTTATTTCTTCTGCAGGGGACATAGTGGAATATGTGACGCAGAAAAGCCTTATTTTGACAAATGAGGATGATAGAAACTAGTTAACTCCTCCTTGCACCTTTCTAGGTCAGTTGATAAATGTAAATATTTTCTTGTGACAATGTAACCAATATTTATATATCATCTACCTAGTAACATATTCTTTGCATAGGGGACACCCAGGAACTTCACATTTTGAATAAAGAAATGGGAGTATGAAAAGATAAAGAATTTTTCCAAACTCCCAAAGAAAAACAATAGAAGAGCTGCAAGAAGAACTTTGGTCATTTGCCTTGATTTTCCACCATTTCATCTTCTGGTTTTATTTTCCTTTATACGTTCGTATTCAGTATGCACAAAAATAGACTTGTTTGTGGTGTTTGAATGTTCTCATTTCTCTGAATTGCAGAGGTAATTAAAAGAAAGAGAGTAGATCATTTTCTAAGATATATTTTTGTCTGCAGTTTGGACTCAAGTTTTGGACTCAAGCCTGTGGAATTAGGAAGAGTTTCTAATATATTTGGCACCTCCTCCTTTCTAAGTTTTACAAACATATTTTTAACTCTATTCTTCAGAGGTTTTATTCCCAACCTATGACTTTTCAGAGCCTAATGCAATTGTCATTAATTAATGCTTCTTCCCCCTATTGGACTCTAAATGCCGAGATCTGTGGAACCTAATACAGCCTAAGACAGTGACACAAAATGCCTACATAATCACAGAATGGCCTTTTCTTTCCCGTTTATCAACAGCTAAATCAAGGAAGATGCTTCCCAAATGAAGTCCAATTCAATTGCTTACAAAGACATTCAGTTCTCTAACGGCTAGCATTCCCTAGGATTTGGAGTAGGACGGGTATATAAACCAGTGAAGTTCTGCAAGGTTAGATATATAAGTTAGGGAAGTAAAAAGCAGACTTTAGTAGCTCTTATGTCTTTCTGGGCAGAAACCAAAACGTATCAAACATTTTTTTTCAAACCCACCTCTTTTTAATTTGATGGTGAGCTCCTGCTCACTTCATCTAAAGACCTAATCCTGGTCCTAGCTGATCAGGCATGTCATGTGCTCTGCCACTGAAATTTTTGTTGCTAATTTGAGAAAATAAAAAACATTAAAGAGTTTTGAAAAATCTCAGTCTTGAAAGCTAAAAATATACAGTTCTTATTTCATCAGTGAATTCTGCTCAGCCTAACTGTGAGTATAACAGAATTAAACGACTTCTGTATAATAAAGCTGTTCCTTTTTTTTAACAGATCCTTAAGGGCAACCCCACTACATAAACATGTCTCCTTTACTTGGAATAATGGAACCCAGGCCAGGGTGAGTCCAGTACTACCCAACACTTGATTTTCTGGGCTATTTATAGAGATGATCTTTAAAGCAGCATTAATATGACCCATTTTAGAATGACTGAGAATTTGGCCCAACTTCCTTGCCCCTCCCAGAGCTATAGCTGTCAAGGTTTCAAGTAATGGAATCCAGTAGCATGAAACAGTAAATTTATTTTGCTTAGGCGTGCACACACACACACACACACACACACACACACACGCACACACACAGAGTCATCATAATTTCCTATGACATTTCAGAGAAGAAAAACTCTCATACATAATATTCTAAAGGTTGAATATTTGGCTACTAGTTTTTTCCAAAATAACTATTAAAGTTGTAATCGAAAGTGTTCCAGGCCACAGGGTTGGGTAGTTAAATTACACACTGAGGGGGAGATGGGCTGTGAACACTCAATGTGAGCTTTATTCTCTCCAAAAATGCTTTCATTAGGGAAAAACCTAAGACAGGCAACTTAATTTTATAATAAGAAAATGCCATTTTTTTTCTATTGAATTGACCATTTTGGAAACTCAAAGGGTTCCGAGCATACTATTAATTTTTTACAATGTCAGCATGCTTTTTATAAACTGCATTTTTTTTTCTGAATTTTTACGGACCTCCGTTTTGGAAATATTTTATACTCCAGAGGAAAGATTTTGCTTTCCCCAAAGTGGGAAACAGTATCGTGTTTAAGCCATATGATCTATTTTTATAAATGCCATAAATATGGAACAAACCCTTTCCAAATTGTTCACTTTATAAACAGTGCCTAGTAAGAGCTATAGAAAGGGCTTTGTTTGCTTTTGTTCTTAAAGGAGATTTCTTGCACAGATTTTCTCTGCTAATATCAGAAGTGGATGCTCATCATTTCAGCCTCTTTGGGCCTGGAAGCATGCCAGCACAGAAGGCCGTGTGGGTGGAATATGTCCTTCCTCCCTTTTCCTTGCGGCTGCTTCCTGATGTAGGAGATCCAAAGGCCACTGAAGTCAGTAGGAGCCTTTCCAGGAAGGGTAGTAACTTTTTGATCAGACCCGCTGAATCAGGGTATGACCAGGGAAAATGCTTCAACATGCAGTGAGACTGCAGGAATTGACGCCCTTTGGGGAGGACTGTGCTCCTTTGGTCCTGATCCTATGGTTCCTTGCCAAGGTACATCATCAATTGGTTAAAACCCCCTAATGAAGTGTTTCTTCCAAACATCTCTTCTCCAAATTACCTCAACTTCAAGAAAGATAAAGAAGATATTGTCTCAAATATGTAACTTTGAAAGGTCATGGCTTTAAAGCCAAGTCTCTCATAACTAGAATTAAAACACAAAAATTGCTACGTCTCTCAAGTGTTTTTCCCATCTCATCCCTAGAATATTCCATACTTTTAACCTTTAATATTTCAAATGTTTCAAAAGTTGAATGCTTCAAATACAATGTCGAATATTTCAAATACAATAGATTTTAAAGCTGTATTATTAAGTGAGCTGTTTCCTCTTTTTCAGGTTTGAGTCGTTGCTTCTTTAGTTGGACAGATTTACAGGCAGAGGTTTAGAGGACTTACAGGCAGAGTTCTAGGAACATATATCTGTTTCCCCAACATCTCCAAAACAGCTTAAAACGCATATTCAAAATAAGTATTTGTAGCACAAACAGCATAAATTTTGGAGAGTGTTCTCAGGTTTCTGGCAGTGTTCAGTGGGAAGGATCTGCAAAGCCGTATTGTGGGGTTGGTGTTCATGAACAACAGAGCTGTGTTAGGCTTCCTTGGAGAACATCCGGAGTCTAGACCACCCGCTTGCAGGTTTGCTTCTTCCTTGCCCTCATTCATGGGGATGTGAGGCCTCATCTGTTAAACAGAATTTCTTTTAAGGATTTTTCTTTTTTATTTGAAGGTGGCATATAAAAGGTATGACCTGGCAAAAGAATAGAACCAAGGAATTCAGTAGCTCTCCAGAGAAATTTGTTACAGGCCTGGGATATTTCTCTAGTAACTCGAAGGAATTAATCTCCTCCTTTCATATAAATGAGTCTTATGTGGAGCCTAGCAAATCAGATAATTACAACCACACTTATAATGCACATTGCCATCTACTCTTTTCAGTTTGGACAGCAGTTCATCATCAGGCTTAAGTGAAAAGGAAAAAAATGATTAGCAGAGAACAAAAACATATCAATAAAGAATAATATATACTTCCTTATTAGAGAGTCCATACTCTCTCCTCCCTCCTTATTCCACTACATACAGAACTATAAAACACAGAAATGTTCACAGGATATTAAGTATTAAAATGCAGATGCCAGCAAGCCAACAAAAATGCAAAGGACAATGTACAGAAGTGTTGCTGGAGCTGACATTGCAAAGTATTCATTTTAGGCCAAATTTTAGAGCTAACCCAAGAAAACTGTAGTGATGGTAAACACATAAATTTCTGGATTAACTAAATTACATCCATCTTGTACATTTTCCTCCACAAGACACAATTTCCTAGCACCATCAGATGGAAATACAGTTGAGTCCTGACACGTTTACAATAAGAACTGAAGCCTTGTATATTTTGGTATGCTTCTTCATCACATTACCAAGAACTTGCATTTTGCCTAATGCTCACCAGACCCCGACAGGCATGAAAAGACGAAAGCAGTTACACGTAACATGCAGACTGTTATTTGCAATTACTTACGGGTTAATAGCCCAGCTACATGTTTCCCTCATTCCTGGGGTAATAGCAAATCCCTGCTCAAAACTGACATCAGCAGCTTGTTTGATGCTAATCAAACCTTTGAATGATGCCGCTGATGCCACCCCGACTGGCCCAGCACCAGTAGCTGTCGCTTAGGCATTTGTGCATGTTTGGGTACCTGCAAGTGCATGTGTGAGGCAGAAAAGAAAGTGTGTGTGCAGTCCTCTCAGAGAAAACAAGCTGGGAATCCTGGAATTTTTGATTCCTAAAGTGTGTGCACTGCAGAAGGATTGACCTGTGAGCAAATTCATGTAGAAACAGTGCATTCTTTACTCCTTCCTAGAAAAATCCTGCCAAAAATCTGAGTAAATGGTGCAGAACAATTTATTTTCAAGTGGGCCCCACGGAGTCACAAGTGAAAAACAGAGAGACAAAATAGGTAGAAAACATTTATGCACTGTATGCTCAAAAGTGCACTTATAAAAAATTAAAAAGAGAGGAGGTGGGGGTTTACAGATTGGTCATTTTATCCCTGGAGTGCCATTAAATGTTCCAGGCTGTGTGTATCTGGGATCTTGCCAGATGTTTCATGTCTATTCCATAGTGTTGCTGAACATTCCTGCTAATGGCCAGATCCTCTCAGACTTAAACCTACTGACTCGTCCAGGTAAGAAATAACACACAAGAAGGTGTTAGCGATGAGAGCTAAGCAAAAGCACTGCAACACAGGATCTGTACGGAAAGGGTTCTCCTCTCTGCTGAGCTCTGAAACAGTCACTCAACGTTTTTGGTCCGTGTAGAATTTAAGTTCCTGAAATGCAACAGTCTGATTTTAATCTTGCCAGGAGCTCAGGGCTCTGGCACCCAAAGGCAGACTAACTGGGGAATGAGTGGGGCCAGTCTGGATGGCACAGATTGCAAGATCAGGTCCTGCTGTACAACACGGATATTCTCAGCACCCCTTCTCTTGTTATGTGGGTTCATGTGGACAATGAGGAAACCATTAAAGTGGTTTGTTTGGAGTGTGTCACATCTTAGACTTGGCATAGTGTATATAAAGTTTTCCTCTCCTTGAATGCCTAGTGGAAAAAGGTACTCCATAAAACTACAAAACTCAGCATTGACCTGGAGCTCAAATGCCTCTTTAAGTTTGAATTCCTTGTGTTTCTGCTCACTCACCATAAACATTCGCTCTTGATTTTGGTTTAACATGAAGAAAGCACTCCACAGTTACTCTGCGGGGTAAAGGCAGATGTGATTCTCTCAAAAGGGGATTTTAAACTGTGCAATTCCAGAACTGATCTCCACTCCACTTCTGCTATACACATTTCAAAACATGTGATGATTGTCTTTTTGCTTCCTTAAACAGCTGGGCACACAGTTGACTGACTGTCTTCACTCCGTACAGTATTCCCTCTGAGCCATGTTCTCTTAGTTGCTTAAGCTTTCTTTCAGGGATTATTCTCTGTGTGTATCTCCTTTGACTATAGCGGCTTAGATTTTAAATGCACTCTTAATATCACGGCTGTAACAAAAGGGGCACGAATTTGGCATCTTCCGGACATAAAGATATGTAGAACCCCCAGTTTTCGTTGTCACCATGCTGTGCATGTTTTCCTAAGAAATAAGGAAAGCTCTTACTCTAAATTGCTGTCTAACCAATTTTTTGTCCACAAAGAAAGAATTGCAGTCTTTGTTTTTAACTGAAAATACATACTGTTCTTTCAAATTGTTTTCCTTACTTGGCAATAGGTTTCACTGTTTAGGTCGTTTCCTTGCTTCCCTTTTCCTCAGCAGGGGACAACGAGGTCCTTCTAGCCTCAAAGAAACTAAGGATCTTTTGTGTTTTTATGTTTATCTTGAATATCTAGGACTTTGCAGCAGTCTTAGTCTTTTCCAAAGAATAAGTCTGTTTTTCAATAATCACTTGGAAAAGACATGGAGTGAATGACAAAGAAATGCTCAAGATAGAAGAAAAGAGCATGGCATGTATGCTGTCCAAACTTTCCCTTACCTCCTCTAGCCCTCTCAAAAATAAACCCTCCAAAAAAAATCGAAAGTTCGACATGAAGCATATGTGAAAGTAATAACTTGCTCTGGAGAATCCATGTCTTTATGTTACCCCTTAAAATATTTCAGATAAATCAGTCAAACAAATAATGGAAATCTAAACTAAACCAGTTGGACAGAGTCTAGAAGCCCAGTGTTCCTGGAAGTGCTGAAATAACATTCCATATCAGCCAGCAAAAGAAAAAAAAATGCCAAATCTAATTTAAGATGGGGGGGAGCTTTATTTACAGAATGTAGCTGTTTTTAAAATAGTCTCCAAGTTGATCTTTATTTTTAAAGCACTGCTGCTGTTTCAATTAAGCATGTATTTAGCTGAAGGAATTGCCATACAAGCACATTCAGGAGCCAAAAAGAGAAGTAGCATTTAAATGGGCCAGTCAGAGCAGTGTCACAAGACCCCATGGCAGTGAATGTAGATGCATATTGCTGCTAAAGCCAAAGGAGGATTCTGTCCCCCTAAAAGCTTTGCCCATCCTTAATTACAGTGATGCCAATAATAATAATCTTCCTATAGTGCTAGGCAATGCCAGGTACATCATCACCCCTTCAAGTGGCGTATCTGCTATTTTTCAACTTCCTCTAAAGACCTTGAGGGATATCTTTTGTAGTATACTTGGAAGCAAGGATGATCTTGTTGCCAAATCACAGAACTAGACATCAAGATTTTGTTTCCAGATGATGCTGGAACTTCCCTCTGATCCTGAGAAAGTGATTTAACCTTTTGATTCCTCTAACCTTTCAATTTTCACACAGAGAAAAATACAATATTTTAGCACTACTTGTCTTCACCTTCTTCCAAGAGGGATTTTCTGAATGTTACCCGGTCACACTGGTAGAGCACTTTGCAATCTAACGCTGAAAGGTTCCATTTGGACGAGAAAATTATTAGTAATACTGGAGGTTTTACATATTTATTTGCTGAATTTCATTTCTTTTTCTAAGGAGAAACAGATTGCTTCATGTGTGTTGTCTGATGGTCCCATTCTGCAAAACTTCCTTGAGAGTTTCTCCTACATTAGAATCGCATGATCAGGCCAAACGTGACTCCCATTTGTTAAAGGCTGAGTGCCACTGATTTAAATCTATACACAGTGCAATGGGGCAGATACATTCAAGCTTAAAAGACGTGTATCAAAAAAAAAGAAAAAGTTTCTTGTGTTAGCCAATGTGCGTTAGCTAAACTTTACATTTGAATTGCTGGTCTCCTGTGGACCCAGAATATATTTTCCGTATGTCCATGTGTTGGAAGTTTCATAAAATGCTGAGCACGTATATTTAAAATAGCTCTGACAATGTATAAAAAAGCTCTAAAATATTATGACATGGCCAATTTCCATGCTTTTTAAAATCAATGACATGACACAATATATTTTATGTGTGGAAATATACATCATAAATATTGGCCAATGTCATAATATCTTTAATGTTTTATATGTTGTCAAATCTGTTTTAAACACAGTATGTGTGCTGTACATTTACTGAAACATAACTCAGAGAGATGCAGGAAATCAAATATATTCTTTTTCCATGTGGGTTTATTATATCTTTTATGGTTTTGTTATTCCTTATTGCACAAACCTCTACCTTTCTCCTTTTCCTTTTTTCTTCCTTTTTTCTCTTTTTTCACTCTTTCTTTCCTTCCCTCTTTCCTCTCTCTCTCCCTCTCTTTCTCTCTTTTTCCCTTCCTCCACTTTTCTTAAACAAGATGAATGCTGTTTGAAGAACAAGCACTGACGACTTTGTAGTTTTCTATTGATCACTCTTCTCTTCAGTTGGACTTGTGACCCAAATAATTCCAAGTCATGGACAGGTATTAATAACATAAACCTTGTCTAACCACTGGGAGTGAGGTGCTTTAAAAATGAGGCAACAGTAGCCTTCCCCAAAGCTCCAGAGGGACCAGAGCTCAGACCTTTTCAGGTGAAACGCCAGGTCACGGCTCCTCCACAGCGCAGTCCATCAAGGTATCTGACATCGCAAGTACAAACAGAGGGGCTGCAATCAAAGCAAGGTAAGAAAATCTTTTTCTTTGCAAAGCAATTTCATTGCAAGGCAATGAAATCCTGCGAAGTAGAGTAGAAGTTCAGTTCCTCAAAGGCACCCTGATCCCAAGCCAATAGTTGTCACCTCCCCAGTATCCGAGAGGCCTGGCCAGTTTTACTGTGGACTGGTCGGTAGTTGGCAGAGTCCTCTTCAGAGGACTCCCCTGACATCGATGGGCACTGCAAAGTGTCCAAATGTACTGCAATGTTCCCTGGGGGATCAGGCCCTTCATCCACTTCTGTGACCCAGATGCAGCTGAACGCTTTTCCACCTCTCAGCACTACAGTCACCCGTGCTGTAAGAGGAAACAGTAATGTAGAGAGGAGGAGTTTTGCCACCATATAATGCTATGGGATACAACTCATAAGAAAGCTACCACAAAAGATGATACACTTTCTTACAGACATAGGCTGAAATGCTGACCCTGCAGAGGCAAATGGGAAACTCCTCATAGAGTTCAGCAAGCAAAAGACTCTACCTCTAAACTTCTTGCTTATCAGAGATCACCATGAGTTTCTACTGCAAATGTCTACATAAAAAATGCCTAACTATAATAAGAGGTACCACAAGCAGGTCACACCAATGACTTTTGAAAATCAGTTTAGAAGAAAAAGAACAGTTATGTAATTAATAATATTCCTAGGTGAAAGGGTGCAGGACTCTAGCTGACAAAAAAGAAGAAAAACAAAATTTGAAAATGTTATTTTGTAGCTTTTTATTTTATTTATTCAGGTTTTTCCCTTTCCTTTTTTTATTCTGCCTTCATTTTCCCTTTAGAAATGGAAGGGAAGCTTAATTAAAACAAGTTATTCTGTGAGCAGCAGAGCTAATGAAACCTTGTTTCCTGTGGATTTTTGTCCTATATCCCCTGTTGTGATAACCTTATCTCCATTCTAATGTTCTGTATGGCTGCCCTTGCTACCATACCCTCAATTCGCCCAAACAACCACTAAAATTCCCATACTACTTCCAGTTCAGTACCATGTTCTTCAAATCTACCCCACACCTGTGCTACTCTGTCCCCAGTTCCTTCCTAAGTCACTGATTTTCTCAGAAGAACTTCATTATCCTTGTGACTGGTAGCAAACTAGTTTGCTCTTGTGTCTTTAAAACCAGGAGTTAATGCTCACACCATTATCTTGCATTAATCTTAATGTAGCCCATACTGTAATGATCCTGGGGTTCATGGAATAAATATAACTAAACAAAACTGTATTCTGCAACATTATAACTGAAAGAGAGAGAGAGAGAGAGAGAAACAACTAACGTGTAAGAAAATACAGAAAATGCATACCATAATAACGCTCTGTAAGGGTTCACGTCTATGCACAGACCCATTAAATATTTTACTGCAAAGAAATGTTGCAACTGCATTGGCACAGACAGTAGTGCTTATGAGCCAGGCCTTGGGCCTGCTACATAAATTGCTACTGGAATCTCTGACAGGATGAAGAAACCTGGAAACCAAAGCTTGAGAATTCAGTAGGTGGGCACTGGGCGCTAAATCAGCATATATTTCAGAAGAAAAGCGTTTGTGTCTGCAGAAGTAATAATCCAGAGTTGAAGAGCCCCAGTATCCTATAGCTGAAGTATATTTTGTATACTCAAATTTCTCTGAGCACAGAGACATAGCTCATATGCTGATATATCCTGGTGAGGGTGGAACTGACCCATGTTCATTAAAGACATGCTGTTAAGATGTGTGGGTTGAATTCAGTATGCTTTTTCTTTCCTCATTTTTTGTTTCTAATGTACATGCAGTCATGCAACTTTGACCTTTCTCCATCAAGCTGGCTTTTCTTCAGTGATGGAAAGTGGCTCTTCCAAGGCTAGTGATTTTATGTGTTCCAGCTCCAAACAGTTAGGATAGGGCATGAAGCTGAGTGCAAATGTTCAGTCCTTTCCGAAAACCCATCCCTTTTCAAGTGTTTCACATCAGTTATCCAAAAATCAAAGACACTTACAAGGATTCATCAGTTTTGAAACATTCTAGATGGGAACAAAGGTGCCTAAGCAGCGTGTCTTTACGTCTGAAGCATGTCTAGACGGCATTTTGCAAGCTGGTGCAGGCAAGCTCTATGAATGCTCCAAGCAGAGATGAGCTCCTTCACTGCTTTTATGAAAAACCAACCCAAACCATATAAATCTCACCAGCAAGAGGCCTGTGGGCCCTACAGAAGGGCTGGGTGCATGGCCTGGGTGCTCACACTGATGAGCTTTCCTAGCTCTCAAAAGCACAGTCAGGACAAGCTCACATCTTTCTACAAAAGCTCTCATAGCCATCCCGTACAAAATAATCTTCTCCTCCAAGTGTAGCTGAGCTCCATCTCCACTAAGCAGCAGGCCAGTGTAAGGAGTGTGAGGAAACAAGTTGTCAGAATGACTCTTTGAAACACTTCCCAACCTTAACTGACCTTAAATATGCATATAAACCAGTAGGTCATTCAGCAGATGCCTGCTCAAAGGTAAAGTTCAGCTCCGTCTCCGTGTCTGTGAACAACATTGAAAGTGCTGTCTCAGTGTGGTGCTCCTACTTTCCAGCATACTTGTTCAAGCCAGTGAATTCCAGCATCTGTTGCACTTAGTGGTTAACTGCTGGTTAACCAGTTAACCAGTGCTCACACCCTATATTAAGTAAGAAATACTTTCAAAGATGAAAACTGAAAAACAAGTTATCTGTCTTGACTAACACAACAGAGGGAAACAAAATATAGATCCTCACTGACCACCTTCTTTTCATTAATCTACCTCAGTGCACTTTATGCTTTGGAATTATCTCTTTCAGAGCCAAAAGTTACTCCAGTTAGGCTAGAAAAACAAAGTATGCTTGGCTAACATGTGAAAGAACACATTTGTGATTGCATTTCTCTCGTTTCAGGAATACATTCTCATAGTCTATCTCAGTAACTCTAAAACTAGATGGGAGAAAGAAAAAGAAGAGGAACAGTTTTATTCTGGGAGGATGGTATGGAAAAAAAGGAAGAAGAAAGGACAGAAGAGAATCTAAAAACTTAAGAAACGCTGGCCTAAATGTCATCACTTGATGCACAGAAGAGGTATTAAAAATAGCAGAAAAGACAGCTCTGCTGAAGATAGTAAACTGAAAAGGTACGTAAAGCAATACTCAAGCCATTAACCAACGATATGAATGAATTCTGGAAATATTTGTGGAATCTCTTACAATCACTCAGTGTTAAGCCATCCAAGGAGTGTCCAGAGATACTGCAAAAAAAAATGTTTTGAATTCTTTTCAAGAGGAACTTTGTCATGCATCCTACTAGGAAGTTATACTTTTTTTCTTCAGAGAAAAACAAGATTTTCTTAATGTTTCTAAAAGATCATCACTGGCTCAGAAATTTGTGTATCTCATAGACTACTTGAAGGTGCTTAGATCAAAATTCATTTTTTCAGAAGTAGCACTCGGGCTAAAAATGATCCCCTTATGCCTCCGGAGAATATTTCGTTATTCTCTAATAATAAAATCCATGGACAGATAACTGTGAATCATGTGTAAGATAACAGTTATTTAAAAAGACAAGATCTCTCAGCATAGCAGCTTACTGTTCAACAGGGAGAGATCATATGAAGAGAGACAACATCAGCTCTACACAAAGTAAATACACTACTACTAACAAAACTGAGAGCAAAGCAGGGAAAAAAACATAGAGCTTGGCTAATTGCACTCCAGACAAAAAAATTGCAAGCAACCTGGGTGCATAGGTCAGGGATGTGATTCCTCCATGCTCTCCCCAGGTACCTTTAGAGAGCAGGAGCAATTATAGCTATGTAAGAGTATGGGGAAAAGGGCAAGAGAGGAACTGCCAAAAATAACCTTCCATAGGCCAGGGAAGCAGTGATTGAGAAAACAGAGTCAGGGTGCTACACGTAACACCACATGCACAAATCTCAGAGAGAGTAGTAAGTGTTGACTTCAAACTGCAGATTTTTGTGGAGGGGGAGAAACTCCACCACTCTTAGTTCTGGTATAACTATACGTCCACTTCCCACATCTTATATCGTGCTCTAATTGTGTCTCAGTGAGCCATGCCCATACTGCCCTATGTACTTCTCTGCCTGCCCATATGCTTCTTAAGTGGTGAGCTCATCTAAATCATCCCTCTCATTTCCCTCCTACAGAAACTATTCATGGCCTGTCTATTTCTGTTCTGACCGGATCACTGATGCTCCACAGGACTTTGTGGAGCCAGCTCCACTGAGATAATTGTCAGATTTGGAAATGGTTAAGAAAAGCTGTTCCCAAAAATATTTATTTGGTTAAAGGAATCCAAGAGATTCTCCAGCTCTCGTGAACAGCAGGTGACTGTTTTTGCCAACATGTGCCCTCAATTCCTATGACATCTTTTTTTATAGCTGTAGGCTCCAGGCACACTAATCTCTCAGAGGCCATGCTAGGTTCAGTCCATAGCAGGCTGACAAAAGCTGACAAGCAGACAGGAACGTGAGCTGTCTCAAAAATCAAAATGTCTCAAAAATCATGTACAGTTTTGTTCATACCCAAAAGTATTCGGTATGCACAGTAGGGGAACAGAATATCAAAATTTCTCATGGCCAGATTTCCAAGTGCTCAGTTTCTAATGCAGAGGCCAGATTTTCAAATCATTTTCTAGGTCCTTAAATAATGGACTGTTTTTTTATGCTTTCTCAACTCAAGCAGGTAAACTCATCTAACAATGTAGTCACTTATTTAAAAGTCCAAAGAGGTGAGAGGTTCTTCTGAAAAATTCACAGCTAAATAGTGCCAGTTCACATTTGAAAATTGGATACAAAAAGAATGAACAAAGCTCAGGCCCTTTCAATGTGACTGGTCATTCAGAGATCACCCAGTTAATTCAGGGCCTCTTTGATTCAAACCAATAAGTATGTCTCTATTCAGGCTTTTCTTGTAAGTTCATTTTTGGTGGAGAACATCAGTGTTTCGTCTGGACAGGTGGAAGATATAAATAGAATTAATCGGCATTGTCAAAAATTTGATGGGAGCAAGAATTTTAATGAAAGAGGATTAGAACAGAACTTCTCTATACTGGTCCAACTCTAATAGCTACAGGATCCTGTGCCGTACTCAAGAGTCTGCGCTACACAGATAAACATGTCTACAAAAAGCACAAGGACTATCTGCAGTAAAAGGTGTACATGCTACAAAGGCTTCATTGTAGGCACATAAATGTGAGAGGTGGCGCGCCTGACTCTCAAGTACCAGGGAGCACATAACTGTAACAGATGGAGGAGAAGAAACCTGAGTTACTGTCATCATATGGTACCTGCTATCGTACGAGTTGGAATGAAAAGGGGCTGTCCTATCTCTTGCAGAGCAAAAGGATAAAGGCATAATCAGACACAACACTGCACAGTATTGTGGGTGGAGAAGGTAACCGGTAATACATAAATAAACTTTAAAAAGTGGAGTGATAGGTGGGTTTTAAAGGATGTCTTTTCTAAAAGAATGAAAGGTAATATTTAGAGTGACCCAACAGGATACGTCTGAATGATGGAACAAAAACACAGGAAGGAAAAAATTCAAGATAACTATCAGGCAGAACTTCCTAATGGTGTGATATATGGTCTAATACCATGGAATAATCTTCTAAGAGAAGAGGCGGAAGCCCAGCTGAATGAGTAATTTTAAAATTAGACTGTAGGAAACAATTCAGCATTGGCAAGGGGAATGGACAAGATGACCTCATCAGCCTTTTCCATCTCATATTTCTACGATTCTGAGGAAAGAGAACAATAAAAAGCCATTGCACAGAATCAGTCCCAGAGAGAGTTGCAATGGAATAAATGGGATTGGCTATTAAAAGATGTAAATTGCAAAAGTGACTGTGAATGAGGAAATGTGAATGTGAGGAAAGATGAAGTCATTGATATGTTTAGAATGCAGACTTGGAGGCAACGATAGGCAAAGCTCTGGGCAAGGAATATAAAATCTGAACAGACCAGTTTCAAAGAGATAAAAGACAGCTGAGTGTGAGGTGGGGAGTCTAGGTGATTTTAAACAGAATCTAAGTTTTCACTTAGCGGTCCCAGGTGTACATAGCTTATTTTCATTAAGAGCCATCAAGTGTTGGGGGGAAGTCAGTTTTAAAAGACTATGTGGGAATTTAAGGATGCTGCCCAGGTATTTGGAAAGATAGCGATACAGGTAGTATTCTTGTGCTCCAGAACCATGCACATCTGCTGGCCTTGCCAGCATTTGAAACAACCAAGGAAGTCTCCATCGTTTCGCTGGAGGGCTCAGGGTGCACGGATCTCCTTCCTGAGCCGATACCGTCATGGACTGTTTTATCAGTACTGAGCAATTAAGCACATAAGGTTTTCCTTTCATTCATACCATACGTGAACCTGGCTCTTTAGTATTTATTGGAGAATAAAGCACTGCAAGAAAGAATAAAATTCAGAATTCAGTTTCATCCAGCACAGGTAACTAGCTAACCATACAATTATTTTCTACTGAGGAGCTCAAAATAGACACCAGCTTCAAAACTGGTAAGATTGTTCAAATTGTAATTGCAATACTAAAAATATAATGGATTTAGGCCATTTTGGGGAGGGTTGGAGGTGATCCGTCCCTGATTTTTGCAGATGGATGCATTGTTTATAATTACTCAACCCAATTTGCAGGCAGTTCCCAAACTGTTCAGTGTAACTATTCAAGTGTTTGTAATTTGTGGTATATGACAGCTCCTGAGGTATTATTTCTGCTTGTTGACTGGAGGCCTGGAACTTTTTAAGTGGTAGCATAACAAATGGCGTGTAACAAACTTCCCTGCACAAATTTCATGAACCTTCCAAAATGCATAGCTGTTTTCATGAGTACATATTGACCTTTGGAACACTTGCAGAA
This sequence comes from Rhea pennata, assembly GCF_028389875.1. NCBI lineage: Eukaryota > Metazoa > Chordata > Aves > Rheiformes > Rheidae > Rhea > Rhea pennata. Next base: position 22,985,717 of record NC_084665.1, on the reverse strand, counting down.
AAACAAATATTGTGGGCCTCCCCATACCCTGCTGACGCACACAAAGAAGCTAATCAAATGTGAATAATTTATACATAGATCTGTTTCTCCAACTAATTTCAGGACATACGAAACTAAAGTGGGTAATGACCTAGAAATGCTAAACAATGATTCAGTTAGGAACTTATGAAGCACAGTGCAAAAATATGAACTCCTTAGCAATAGAAAGCAATTTTGTCATAGTTGCTAAAAAGTCATTTGAACTGTAGGAAATAAGAGTCACTGTTCTGTGTTTAGCCAAATGTCCCACATTGTTTTAGACAACACACTGAAGTATAGAGTGCCTTGCAAATAAGATGTATGAAAAGATTCTCCGAATATAGGAGAGTTTTCCCTTCAATTTCATATTGTCCAAGGCAGGACATTGGATGTGAGATCACAGAAAAAACATGGGAATGAAATTTAATTTAGAGAGAGGGTCATTACAAGGTTTATTTTGTGTTTTTCCTTGGAAATAGAATGATTATTACAAGTTTTACTGACTTAAACATAATGAGAAGCAAAAGACTCAAAATCTAAACCATATAACAATGGGTCTAAGATTAGTGATGGATAATTACTACTCACTGGTAACACTTCATAAACAAGCTATTACAGATAAACTCGAAGTAAAAGAGCAAATCTGCTTCTGCAGTCCCTTGCTCAAAACTGAATAGTTGTTGCAATCAGAGTCAAGTCCCAGTTTGTAGCCGGTGCAGATATTCATTCCTAAATGAAAATTGGGAAGAACACCTTATTTGAAACATATATTAGAAAATATTTTAATAAGTATAAAAATATAATCTCAGTTTCTCTGGGCTTCAGTACGATTTCTTAGAGGGACTCTAACAAATCTACCCATTATTAAATAACTATTTAAAAGTGCTTTATTCACCCCAATATTCATGTTTCTATTTATTATTCCCCCCACCTCAGATATTATCTAATCTGTTTAATTCCTTCTCTGCTCTTGCTATTTACACTGCTGATTCTCATGTATTATCACCCAGCTATTTATTATTGTTGGTTTTGTTGATTGTCACTATGGATGTTCTTTAATTGGCAGCATAAATGTAGTGTTTTTTAATAAAGATATAGCTCAATGAAGTCTCTTCATACACTTTCCAACATAAGTAGTAGAAGATTATTTTATAATCTTTTTCTCAGATAAGTAACATCATTCTGAGGACACTTAGGTGAGGAAAGACTGCTACCATTAGCACGGTTTTGAATATCTGCTCTTTAAAATGGATTCTGAAAAGGTATACAATAAAGCTAGGTACTAGCAGGCAGAAATTTGAAAAAGAGTGTTAGACGTGAACCCGGAAAATATATGCTACTGCAACAATGTTGAATGACAGTGAGTAAAAAATAGAGAGGCATAGTATGGGGAAAAGAAAAAGAAAAAAAATGTACTAATGAAAGAAATGAGCATATGCTTAAAAGTCTCTGGAGTTCAAATAATTTCTTGATTTTTTTAAAGTAATATTTCATAAAAATGTGTATGTTTTTCTTACACAGTATTCCTTGAAAAAAGCAGTAGCATCATAATGGGCCATCTTGCAAAGCTTCCTAGACAAGCATAGGAATGAGCTAATTTCACTGTTAGGGTACGCTAGTAAAATGAAACTTAATTCATTCGCCTGTAGAACGATGAGCCTCTGGAATGAAATGCTTGCTGAAATAAGAATGTTTTTCTTGAACTGAGGTTTCATAGCATGAAACAAAGTAAGGTTGCAATGCCACTGTTCAATTATTCAGCCCTTAAGCTGTCTGTTAAAGTTCAGTATAGTTATTGCCAGAGGGGATAGCTTTAGTGGTCTAAACCTCAGGTCTGAACAGACATCCTGGAACCATAAGGTTCTAATATTGGCAGAGCAGACCAAGTTCTTCATCCTTCTGTGGTAGCTGTATTTTACTATGAGACAGTTTATTGAACAAGAGTCTTTAAGATTTGCCCTTAAAACTCCAAAGCTCCTGCGAAAATTAAAAGTCTTGTGCTACTTTTCGTAGGACCATGAGCCTGTCCTTGTGTCATGGGTGAACATTTCCCATTCATCCACTGCAGTGTTTTTTGATGTTTATTTGTTGTCATCTACTGTGTTTCAGCAACACTGCCCCATGAAATGTAAAGTAAAGCACTGTGGGAGCCTTTGTGATGAAAACTGCTACATTGAAATAAATCGTAATTATCATTAACGCATACATGAGCCACTTTAAACATTCTGCATCCAGACCACAGTTAGATCCACCAAAGACTAATCAATTCACTTACAATTTATAATCCTGTTCTCAACTCACTCTGCAGTGCTTGGGGATTCTTTAGTACCTCATGTATTTTATGTTCAGGCCCTGTGGTGATATTGCCTGTTATGATTTAACATTGATTAATACCCTGCTATTCCTGGCAATACCAGCTACTAGTTGAAAGAGAAAAGATTTTAAAAATAGTTGGGGCTTTCTCTGCTAATTTTTGTGTTATTATGTAATGATTCCTATAGGTAAATATTCTTATATACTTTATGTACATAAAAATGTTTTCTGGCTTAAAGTATATTTTCACACAATGAGGATATCCTACATGCACCCATTCATGAACAATCTGTACAATGAGCTTACAGAGAAATAAATACAGAAGTGAATATGTATGTGCATATACATGTGCGTATATGCACATGTGTATATGCATGCATAGTGCCCGTAATACATTATATTGAACATAAACCCAGATATACTTTAAGTAAGTGCTTTATAGGCTGTATGTTTATGGGTCAGTACATGCAGTGCTGAAACATCCTCTCAGGTGGAAACCAGCAGACATTCTGCACCAGCAACACTACACAGCTGTGTTTGCAGAAGGGGAAGTAAAGTCTTCCAAATTAAACTGCAGTAAAATTTAGATAGGCAAAATGTAACTACCAGAGTTGGATTTGGCTGGCATTCTGAGATCTTAATCCCTACTCTTGCAAAAGGTCCCATGTGACCTTTACAACCGTAAATGGGTTATATCTGGGTTTACATTTCATTCAAAAGATAGTAGTGTCTGCATCCCAGAGGATGTGTACACCTCGTGCGGTACTGCCTTGCCACAAGAACTTTAGTTAGATTTTTGCCTATTCTGACTGTTTCTTCTGGCTCTGAAGCCATGTTTTTGTCTGGCATATATCCAGTCAGTCTACCAGTTGCCATCCTTGATGGTTTCAGAAAGTCCAGACAGACACAAAACTTGGTTGGCTACTACAAGAGCTTGATATAGGGAATGGTGCATGAGAAGATCTGAAACCATTTTTTACTTATTGCAGTGCTTCTCATCACACAGGGCCTGAATCAGAAAATTATAGACACTGTTTGAATCTGTCTTATCCAACGTAGTGATTTCTGAACAACACATGGTCCCAGAAGAAAAATAGCCTTGAGTGACAAAATGGGATAATGAGAAGTCCTGCCAGGACTAAAGCTTTACAGAACTACAGAGGAGAAATGAAGATTTAAACAGCACTCTGTGCCTGCAACTGATGAACACCTGTGAAAGGAAGACAGAGAACATCCTTATTTTCTCACAAAAGCAGATTCTAGAGCACTTCAAACACTGATTTAGGTGTCGAGGGATAAATATGAAACTGCAGTATAACAATTATCATGGCAGCTACACCTGAGACTGATATACACAAGCAGTATGCTTCAAACAGTGAATACAGAGAAGAAGGAGAAAACATGAACAAGTTCTCAAATGATCTAGAGCAGATGAACCAATTAGCAATACTAGGAAGAGCTTGAGAGTGGTTAAGTTGGAGTCTGGAGCAAAACACTCATCAGGCTGCCACTGAAAGACCTCAGATGAACCCTTGCCAGCACAACTGGAATTTGCCAAGCAAAGTTAGCCTGGAAATCAGATGTTCCAGACTGACACTTGCATTGGCTCTAACACATAGACTTACGTCGTATGAACAGTGAGTTCAAACCAGTCCAGATAAAGATCTGAATCAGAATTGCACATGCCCTGAGCATGACAGTAGGACATTTACAATTCCCAAAGCATTCAAGGCATTGATGGGCTACAAGCACTGCTGCTCCTCATCCTAACAGGGTGACCCACTGACCTGATGACCAACACAAGAAGTTTCTCATTTTCCTGAGGATCCTAGAAATGAAATAAAATGACATATTAGCATTCAGACTGCCTTTGTTGTATACCTAGAAAAGTCGTGGCCAGTGGTGGTTTCCATGCCCTACAAATAACCCAACAAGTCCTTATGATTACCTGGGCTGTGATCTTTCAGAGGCAGAAGCAGCACCTTATTCTGTGCTTGTGCAGTGCAAAGTACATTGGAGCTTGTTCTGCACTACTGTAGCAGAAACAGTAACATAACTAAAATAACTAGGATGATGTGTTTTCAGCTTAAATCAATGTCTTCACCAGCAGTGCCTCCAGGAACACTTATCCACTGCCAGTAACTCTCCTTACCTGCCAGAATCTGTTCCACTGAATCTAGAAAGGGTTCCTTTAGAACTGAATCGGCTGTGGAAGTGTCTCTTTACTATTTGTCTATTTGCCACAACACAGAAACTCTTGCTCTTTTGAAATAGACATGTGAAAGCAAACAAAAAGAGCAAGAAAGCAAACAAAATCCTAAATGTTGCAGCTGAACAGAAGTGCTTTTCTTATTTTGTTACCATCCTCCAACCAGAAAGAGTATCAGAACATTTCTCACTGTACAATTGTAAGGCACCACATTTCAACTGACTTTGTTCAGGATGGTTGTCCTAGGTACAAAAAATGACTATTAAGTTATATGACATATGACTGCACTTGCACAAGCCAAGACAATCCCAAAACTTTCATAAGTATTTGTAAGTGCCTCTTTCTTGAACAGAGAGAAGTATTTACATACTAAATGGAGAAAACTCTCCATTTTTTTAGATGTGTCTTTATTCTCGGTTTATCGTATTTGCTTTTTTCCTAAATTCACTCATTAGTCTAGTCATTGCATCAGGCTATGTTTTTGCTGTGCAAGGCTGAAATGATAGATTTTGAAGCAGCCATTCTCCACAATGGCTAGGAGGAGGGAGGAGGAAAGAAAGGGTAGCCAAGAACTGAGGAGAAGGATGTAGTGGAATGAAAGATGATCAGGGAAGGGAAAGGGAGAGTCTGTTTTGTTAATGCTGTTCTGGCCACCTCTTATGTCTTCCTCTTGAATTTTTTAAGTTCTTCAGCTGCATATGTTTAGCTTTCTGGCTGCTTTTGTTTTTTGGCTACCCAGCCTCCCTCTTTGCATCCACTCACTTTTTTTTTTAACATTTTTTTTAAGAACTTTCTTAAACTTTTCCGGCCACGTCTCTCTCACATTGTGTGGCCGCTTCTCTTAGCTTCCTTGCCAGGCTCTCAACAAAGGCTGCTGGGCTTAGACCTCCCCCTACTGCACGATGCTATTATGAAGTTTCAGAAAACTGCCGCACAATATGGATATAAAGCATTGAACACAAGCATGCAGATAATGGGATATTTCATCTCTGCTAATGACACAGAGTGGTGAGAATGCATTTGCCTGGCCCACTCCTCACCTTGCAGAAAACAGAGCAGAAATCTGCCTGGAGAAGTCTGTTGCCTCACAGCTCTACTCAGGGGTCAATATGTAATAACAGGTAAAGCAGCCAGGGCAGGCAAGACTCAAATTCCTAGGGCAAGGCCTTCAGTGGACAACACAAAATTTAAAATGGCAACCTGGCAATGCCCTAATATTGAATTCTTGGGATCCATATTCTAGGTGAGGACTACAATTAAACTAACTCAAAGGGTTATCTGTACGGGGAGCAGACAGCTTGTGTTTGCATAGATGTGTTTATCTATCTACTAGCCAATTTATCTAGAAATGTTTTGAGATGGAGTTTAGTAAGATGCCTTCCTGTGATCATCAATATCTACATGAAACCTCTGTAAGCACTTTGTACACTTACATGTATACACAGTCTTAAAGTAGGAGAGCCTGGGAATTACAAAATCAGGTTTATAAAACTGTTTCCTGTAGTGCTACCTCATAATTCAAAAGGAATGCTGGTCACCAAAGTAATTAAATAGAAGCTTAATCTTAAACATGTACTTTGGCAGGAGAATGGCACTGTTTATTTCACTTGTAACGTTTGTTCTGAAATGCAAACATTGTTCCTAGTCTAATGAGAGCAGCACAAAAATCATTTCCCCATTAGAGAAGGAGAACAAGAAAACAGAGATGTCAATGCCACAAAGTTACATACATGTATTCAGGCATGTAATGGCAAAACCATCCGAGAAGGAGGGAAAGAAATAACCACAAATGAAGCTCCTCACTCCAGTACATAAAAAGAAGATGAGGAGTGGGCCAGCTCTCTGATTTGCTTATGCATTAGTATGTATTCGCAGAAACATTAGAGACATATACTGAATTGTACTGCAGATCTGAAGTGCTATCATGCATTGAAGGTTTGTCCTTTGCTGCTCACTCTTCAATCTCCAGTTCCTACAGCTAGAGAGCTCCCTCACGAGCACTCTGGAGATCCGTAGCACAGAATTCAGCCTTTGCAGTCATTTGCATTTATTGATACAAAATACTCTTAGGATACCTAAGGAAAACAGGCCTCATGAGGAATTCCAGAGCTTCCATAAGCTGCCTTTTTAAGCACATTATGATCAACTGAAAGAAAAAGAAGAAAAAAAAAAAAGCTCCTCGCTCTGGCAAGACTCCTCTCCTATATTATTCCAGCATCTTGGTTGCTTTTGTACATGATTCCAAGTGTTGTTTAGCTTTTGATCTGTGTGTTTACGCTGTAAGTTGATACAATGTAACTAAAATATACTGGTAATACAAGAAAAATATTGTCTAATTGTCAGATTCTCTTTTCAGCATTTCAGAAAAGCTTGATTTGGGGCTGCATTGCATTACTTCTGCTGTTTCAGTTTGGAATACAGTTAAAACCTGGTCCTGCTCTCATCAGAGTCAGAGGTCAATAACCATTTGCACCCATGATTGAGCCTTCAGTTAACATTGTTAATATTTTTTCAGAGGCCTGCACATCTCATAGGATCTCAATGAACTAGCTAGCTGTACATTGTAAACAAAGGAATTGCTTTATGTACCACTGAAGGTCAGCTGCTTCCTTGGAAGAGGCTTAACAGCATACAGAAAAAGGAAGTAAAAATGAATATGTCAGCTGAAATCTGAAAACTGGAGAGTTATAATTATTTAAATTGGAATTTCTCCAGAACACTGGGATGATTATGAATTTGGATATTCTTAGAACCCTTGCAAATGACTGAAACTCAGATGTGATAAATTATTCATCCACATAGTGGGGTCAGTTTTGAATGCTACAGTACAAATTAAAGTCCTTGCATATTGCAAAGAATTGTACACATCACATTTTTCTCCTACATTTCCATTCTTTTAGAACTGTAAATGTGCTAGATGTTTTTCAAAGAGGAAAACAAGCTATGTGTTCCCCAAAGAATTACAATCAGAATAGATAAGAGAAGATTGCGGATGGAAGGCACCAAGGAAAAACTGAATATTTTGGGAATTTAATGGCTTTTTGTCACTTATAATTTGGCTTAGCTGCTTATGTTGATATGGGCAATGGGGGGATCATACTCAGCTGTAGCTGAGTTCTACTGATCCCCATCAAAAACATTCATGTATTGCTTTAAAGTTGATTTGTAAAATCCAAAAGAGAAAATAGCTGGCAAAATTCTAAGTATCTTCAAAAGGTAAACTTGGGTGATGGGTTTTTTTCATTTTTGTGAGTGTTCCCTAGCTTTTCTTCAATCCAACAGGTTAGGCTAACAAAGGTGTACCAAGAAGATACTTTAGCTACCTCAGGTCATTTCAGCTGCCACAGTTTAGGGACTGCTCAGCCAGCAGGTCAGAGGATGAGGCAGCCTTCAGCACCGGGGCACTGACAAGTAGCTGTGGATAAGCCCAGAGCACTAACCTCCTCAGCTGGCCCAGAAACATCCAGAGGAGGAGGTCTGTCATCGCCTAGACTGATGCCTTTGATATACATAGTGCTTTCCATAAAAGCCAGTGAGTGTTGTTGATATAAATAACTGACAGTGACAGAAGAGAGGATGGTGGTCCACCTCCCCCAGCTAGGGCACAGACACATTTATAAATGCTGAAAATGCTAGTATTTTTTCTCAACTCAAAAGAATTCAGAAAAAAATAAAAATCAGAGTGAAATTTTCCAGATCCGAGAGTGGCCCATGACAACAAAGAACCAGGCTTTTGGGACAAAAAATAGAGGAAAGTCCCAGACTTACCTTGGAGTTCATTCATATGGGCAATGGATGTTTTTAACTACTCTAAGAAAAACAAACAATTTTCTTCTTTGGCACATATGTACCAAATGAAACAAATCTATTAAATTGTTAGTAAAATACATTGGCTCTTGTATTGTTTATGTGTTCAGACTTCTGAATGGCTTTGTGCAGTGAAAAACAATAAACACTGTCCAAGCTTCTACCCCTTCCTCATTAAAGATCTCTTACTGAAGACACTTCTTTCATGCAGCTATTCCAACGCTATCCTGCCAGCAGTGTGTCATGATTTTGTTTTAATGCACTGAAATACATCCATCCGCTTGTCATTCCAAGACCAGTCCAGTTTCCTTAGAAGCCAATGGAAAGGTTCCCTTTGATTTCCATGGCAATTGGCTCGCTCTCTGTTGTATTACATGGCAAAGTTCTTTTACTTTCCATTGAAGAGATACTGTGGTTCCAATGCTGCTTGCTTTAATTTAGGGAAATAGTCTTTCATCACATGGTAAGCACTGCTGGCTTTACATTTCTCTGACAGCAACACAAATCAGGAAGTCTATCTGTCTCCGTATGGTGATGCAAAGGAGGAGAGAAGAAGGCCTGTAGATTCTAATGTTCACTGAAAAAGCTACACCACAAGGCCACATTCTGCAAATTATTATTATGTATAGTTAACAGTCAAATATTAAGTAAATAATAATTAATATCTTAACTCTGTTTAGTTGAATTGTAATCATTTAAATGTGTAACTTATTTTATTGTCATAATGGTGCCACAGAAAACATTCCAGAGACAAAAAAGATGGTTACTCTCCATTTCTGAAGCTGAGATTCTTAAACAGGGAACTTCACATGAACCAAACATTCTCAACTGGAGTTTAAATCTCACGCATTGTTCAAATGCTCCTCACATCTACTCATACAGGCTTTTCCAATTACCCTATTAATATATATTAAATACTTTTTAGTTCTTCACAGCTTGTATTTCCTTAAGAATTAAGACAGCATATTAGATTTATACTATTCCTTTTACTTTCCACATCAACAAATTACTATGCTTTTAAGTGAAGGATTTTGAATCACAACTGTAAGTAAATGTAAAATGTAGATAGCCCTTCCCAGAAAAGAAAGAGAGGCAATAGAGTTTAATAACTATACACTTTCTTTCCTCCAGCAGAAGCAGCTCATTTTCACATCACATCTATGTGGATACAGACATAGAACATCAAAAACTGAGGAGAAAAGGCTCATGGTGATTTTGTGACTGATTGTCACAGTGCAGAAGGGGAAATGGGACTTAAATCTCCTGGCTGCTTGCACTAAATGTTGCTGTAAAAATCAAAACCAATTTAAAATTTAACCTCTTCACCAGTTCAAAAGTCTGAGGCATTTAAAAGACATCCTGCTTAAGTAGCAGCCATACTAACAGATTATTTTTGAATAGAATCAAAGTCAGTATTTCTTTCCATAACTGTTTCTTGTCACATAACAAGATTAACTTTGAAAGACATTGAAATGGTAGTGATGTGTTATCACTGGATGCTCCCTGATGACCTAAGTATAAGTTTAATGGTCTCATTTCCTAAACAGCAGATATCTTTATGAATAAAATAAGTAAAATTCTAGGATGGTATTAATTAGTTATTTTGCTGGCAGTCTCACTAGGGATGCAAATGATGATCACATACATACTACATTGTTCAACTGCCCCTCCCCCCCCCCACCCCCCCCCCCCCCGCCCAGCATTTTTCTTTCTGGGTTTGGGTTACCACACCTCTGTATGGCAATGTGGAAAAACTTGAGTACTTCTGTAACAAGGCAGAGGATTTCAGTTTCTAGGACTGTAATTTAGACACTTTTTACAAGCACTGAATTCACTTTTACACATTTGGTTAAAAAAAAAAAAAAAAAAAAAAAGTCCTGAATAGGCCCATTCCAAAACAGCCTAGGTCAGAAAGAGACACCACCACTGAGGCTGTGCAGCTGATTTGGCCAAGGATCTCATAGCACATCAAACTGCAGCTCAAGAAGCTATTAAGAGAAAGACTTTTGACACTTGTTTGAGTTTAGGCAACTGAACTGCATAATTTCTCTTGTTGCTGAACTTCTTTCATTATCTCTGTACTGTCTATGAGAACATTCACCCAAGGAAGGCCACCTCAGAGTGATTATCTGTGCAATGGAGACGGCCTATACAAAGATGCCTATGTTTATACAGTCAGTATATGAATCTAGAACCAAAGACTGGCAGACCCATTTAGGACAGGATAGCTACCAGGCAGATTTGTTCCAAAAATACATTTTTTCCTCCACTTCCTCCACAGGGCACTGCAATAAGAAACTGAGGACAAGCAATATTGCTGTGCAGGACAACAATAAATGAAGGAAAGAAATAAGAGCTTTCTGAAGCACTCATTCCATTTTTTTCAAGTTTCAGCTCTTTTGGTAGACATTGTAGCCCTTAAAACTCTTTAAATGGTGGTCTGAGAGGACTCTAGTATCTGGCCTTGGATTTCACTCAAGGTGTTTCACTACTGAGAAAGAATGACAGCTTGAAAAGCTCCTGATGCTGCCCTCCACCAGAGGAACAACCATAACAAGTCAGTAATTTCTTTGTTGCATGCTAAATTGCCCTAATTCCTTTCCACACTACATTCAAATAACCTAAGCTCTACTAACAGTACGTATCAGGTTGCTAAACTCCATTCAATACTTAAATATATCTGTGAATCTGGACCTAATTCCAATGGAGATTCCAAATTAGCAAGAACTTTTAGTTATTCACATACAAAACATGTACATTTTTAAAACCTACAAACTTAACATGTTTATAGACATTCCAGTGGTAACCAATTCTGGGGATGAGACTGAAGGAAGGGGTTGCTTTGAGCAGCAACAAAGTGCAGTTTCTCGGGAACATCTGAGCCCTATGACATTGCGGAACATGCTGCGATTTATAAAAGACTGGGAAGACTCTAAAACAATGGTCCTTTTCTAGATGTTTTCTCTGAACACTTGACCTATGAGGTATCATGTCTCAGGAAGACACATTTCTCATCCTTTAATCTGGAACAACTTTCATGTTCTACACAGGCTCCATTACATGTCCATAGACACTACTGTTCCCATAAGGAGGCTGTCCAGATGTCTGTGACTTATCGTCTGGGAAGAAAATAACCAAACACTAGAGCCTAGAAATTTACTGTGAACATACTAGTGTGACACCAATAAAGTCACTGAAATTACTTGGATATTTCTTAGGGCTGTTAATACTGTCAAGTGGTGATTATCTACTCATTATCTACTTGCAAAACCATGTTATGAACCTACTACAAAATGTAATTTTTCACATTGTAGTGTTGTGTGTACTCTATAATAGGTTTGGTTGAGGAAGAAAGGCCCACGGAAGTTTAATGGGCTTGTGACAGGATTAGTTTGTCTGACTCTAATTTTATCCAATAGTTGCATAAACAAATTTTTAAAACATGATACATATTCTTAATGTCTAATCTGGGACTGTGCGGTTTCATGCAGGGCTAATCCCATGGAGTAATATACGACTTAAAGCCTTGGATCAGAAAACTAATGAATATCATTTATACGAAAATTATGATGCCTGAGAATAGTTAAAATAAATAGAAGAAAATGACACACAAGTAAAGAAATTGAAAAGACATATAAAGAGTCAGTATGAAAAAGATTTTTCCCGAAAGCTTAAAATTCTCTAAAATGTCACTTAAACTTGGAACGGGGACAATGTTGGTTAAAAAGACCAATTTTAATTAAGATCTCTGTGTTGGGCAAGCCCAAGAGAAAGAAAAGTTATACTTGTACAGTTAATCAGAAGATTAGAGAGAAAGTCATTGTAGAGACATAGAAATGCTGGGAACACAAAAAAGTGCTTCAGCTAGCAAGCAGCTGTCTCTTGGAAACCAGATCCTGCGCTCCATGAAACCAATATATAGTTCAACAGAAAGGGACCCTGAGGGTGGAAGGTCTTGGAAGCCCAGTCGAGCTCTTGGGAGACACCAGACTTTGCCTCTCCTCTGGTGTCTTCCACCTCTCATTGCCTCTCCTAACAGATGCAGTCACCAACCTGCTCCATTCCAGCTGCCTGAGTCTACGTTCATGTCGCTAGGAGCAAGAGCCGCAGTGGCTAAGCTAACAGGAGCTGCTGACTCCTGCTGGGTTATTTTGGGATCCACTCTCGTCCTCTTCGCCCTTGTAATCTCCTGCCTACCACCCTTGGAGGTCCTGCTCTTCTTAGCTTTCCTAAGCATCTAGGTCTTTCCCTTGTATCTCTTGGCATGTGAAGATTTTGTTGATCACACATGTAGTAGATGAAGTGAGTTTCCTACCCAACTCTAGCCTGTCTGTAGCACTTTGTTTGTATCATAAGGTATCAAATAGATCCTAAAGACCTTAATTTATGTTGCACATAGAATCATAGAATCACAGAATCATAGAATCATAGAAACAGTAAGGTTGGAAGGGACCGCTGGAGACCATCTAGTCCAACCTCCCTGCTCAGCAGGGTCGCCTACAGCATGTTAGACATGGTTGTGTCCAGGCGGGCCTTGAATATCTCCAGAGAAGGAGACTCCACAACCTCTCTGGGCAACCTGGTCCAGTGCTCTGTCACTGTCATAGGGAAGAAATTCCCCCTCACGGTCAGGCAGAACTTCCTGTGGTTCAATTTCTGCCCATTGCCTCTTGTCCTGTCACATGGGACAACTGAAAAGAGTTTGTCTCTGTCCCCCTGACACCCTCTTTTCAGGTTCTTATACACATTGATAAGATCCCCACTCAGTCTTCTGTTCCCCAGGCTAAACAGGCCCAGCTCTCACCGCCTCTCCTCACAGGGCAGATGCTCCAGTCTCTTAATTATCTTAGTAGCCCTCTCCTGGACTCTCTCCAGTAGCTCCATGTCTCTCTTGTACTGGGGAGCCCAGAACTGGACACAGTACTTGAGATGAGGCCTCCCCGGGGCTGAGTAGAGGGGCAGGATCACCTCCCTTGACCTGCAGGCAACAGTCTTCCTAATGCAGCCCAGATTACCTTTGGCTTTCTTGGCCACAAGGGCAATGCTGTCATCCATCTCAAAAGTGACAGAAAATATTGCCTACTGACTCAGCTCCACAGAGGTAAGGGACTTCCATGCTGTCCCTTGATGGCACAGGTGACACATTGTCTGAGTCGCACAAGCAAAGTGTCAGTGAAGAGACTGCTGGCTCAGCAGCAGCAGCCCCTCCGACCTGGCCTGGGCACTGCTGCCGTTGGCACACTCCATCCCTGCTGGGGACTCACAGCCATGGGATTTGCACCAGCGGACTCTTTCTCCCTCCCCTGTCGCTCCTGCGCTGGGCTGTGCATGGCAGGTAGGCAGGCAGTGTGCAGCACCAAGAAGGCAGACAGATGCCTTCTGAGCACCTGCTGTGCCAGGGAGCTGAGGGGATGCTGCTGCAGAGGATGAGGGTCAGTGGCCTGCAGATGTTGGGGCAATGACCACCGCCCACCGTGGCGAAAGGTGCTTACCAGCATCGTGGCAGATGTGCTGTGTAATCCCTTCCTTTCTCCCGCATGTAGTCCTGCCAGAGCAATCAGGAGTTCAAGCTGTCGCTGAATTCAAATGAGAATTGAATTATTACCGAGCGCTGTAATATTCTTCACGTATACCAAAGCACTTCCCATTATGTGATGCAATTGCAAATATGTTAGGAGCCTTTCGCTGTGTGCGCTCCGAAGCTAGTGAGAGTCTGCTCAGCGAGGGTGTCTTGGCTCTTCATCACACACTAACCTGATATTTTGCCTCTGGAAGTCTTTTCTCGCGTCCCAAAGTATCAGTGCCAGCTAAGATGGCAGTCCTTATGCTCCCTTGAGTTTCTGTTATATTAATTGTCCACGTCTTTGAAATGACATTTTTATCACAGTAAATGATCCTGCGCTTAGTTTTAGCTGATGTATTTGACAGCCAAATCTATCACTGCTTTTCCCTTGGATCTTGTGAAATATTATCTGAAGAGATAATCTGCCGTGATAAATAAAAGAAAACAAACGGGCTCCTCAACAGCTGGTTTCACTATAAAAGTCTGAAATCAGAGCTGAGAAAAACTTTATCTGTTATGACACAACATCTCATCAAACCCTGGCAGATTTTTCCTGTTGTTAATATTTATATGATGAAAACAATCAACATCATTTCTTTTTTTAAAAAAAAAGGACACCAAAGACTCTCAGCCCAGCCTCACACAAAGCTTTTTCCAGATGTTCTTCTTTTTGCAACATGAAAAATAAGAACGTTTGTACAAGATCAAGTTAAAGATGCATCTAGTCTAGTATTCTCACTTGGAAAGCAGACAGTAGAGGTTGTTTAAGGAAAGTGCATAAAGAGCAGAACAAGTACATGGTGGTACTTTGCCTAGTCTAGCCTCCTTGCTTCTAGTATATCTTCCCTGCTTCTTTTGATATGCCATTAGCCTTGCACGTCAGGTAAGATTCAGAATTAATAAAGTATTAGTCATCCTGGATGGGTGGATTGAGCGAAAACTGCTTTCCATGAACATTTAGAAAACATGCACACCCAAAATCTACATACGTGAATGTCTTCCCCAAAATTTTCTATCTTTTTTATTAAAACTGAAGAAGGTTAAGAAGATTATTGTGCAACACAAGACCAACTATATGAGGAGCTTTCTCTTTCATTACAAATATTGCGTACATCTCTTCAAAAATATTTACCCTTTATCCTCTTAATTTCATGTCTATTTCCGTTTAATTTTCCTTAGAAAAGCTCTCTTCTTGCCACCTCTCTAAAAATAAAAGCCAAAATTCCTATTAACCTCAAATGGGAAATAGCTGCTCTAAAGTATGGTCAAGATATATGGGTACACCGGTTCAAATCCTATGCCCTACTTGGTCTACATCAGTAGCAAAATAGCTGCACATCTGAAATAATGACGTTGAGTAACTCCAGATTTGTAGTAGCAGAAGGCACCTTCGCCTCGCTGAGTAACACCGACACGCACCGTGAGAGAGCGAGCTCCATCCTTATCCAAAGGGGTCTCTGTTTCCAGCATTAGATCACACACAGTAGCTTGCATGGACGGGAGAGCAAAGGCTCTGAAAGGCTGTGAAAAAACCCTGCGTAGGTCTCTTAAAAATGCATTGTGAAACTCAATGTTTTAGGTTAAAAATACAAAATAATTTTTAAATGATAAATTGGTCTCTGCTTATGAATTTTATCCTACTGGAAACAAAAGAAACCACTATGTGCACCTTATGGTAAGGTTTAAATAAATATTAGTTAAAGAAGCAAAAGTGTGGTCTTTTTTTATTGCCAATTACAGGTTTACAAAGTTAAACAGGGAAAAGTGTTACTATAGCCAAAACACGCTTCCAGAGAGCCCTCCAGACTTTTACTTGCTGTTCACTGGACTAACGTTAGCTATATTTTTATACCACAAGAATGGGCAGGGAGTATTATTAGGGTTTTGGTAGCTTTATGATCAGCTTCATATTCAAGATACCTTTTTTTTTCCAGAAATCTACAAGTTTATGTACAATCCTTAAGGAATATATCAATGAATTGGAAGAAGCAGTAGTAGTATTTGTGAGAAAACGAAAAAAGGCAGGCTTAGGGTCAATCTAGCAGTCAGATGTAGCTGTAAAATTTGGTTCAACATATTCAAAGCAAGTTGCTGGCTTTCTACTCCTCATGTTCCAGGAAGAGAGCATTCTTTGGCAGGCACTTCATTCAGAGGTTTCGATTTATGGGAAAGAGGCTTGCCTCAAAGAGGTTATTTTTCTTATTTGACCAAAGTTTGGTGTTTTCCATCATTAGACCTTTTTGACTCAAAAAAAGGAAAAAAAGGAAAAAAAAAAAAGAATGAAACTTAAGTTTAAGGAGGTTTGTTTTCATCCAGATAACAGGGAGTTCCTAGGTTTTTGTACTAAGGCATTTCTAGAGAAAATTGCAATCTGCAAGGGAAAGTTCTTTAAAATGTCAGCAAATAAAAATATACAACTCTTAAATAGATATGTATGGGATCTTTCTGGGCATTTATACCAACCTTATCACTGCAGCATCATGCACATGAACACCCAGATAAGCCAGGGACAAATGCTAGCTACACTTTGTAAATGGAAGTAAAAGGAACACTGAACAAGCCCACAGCTGTGTCATGCTCACAGCAGGATTTGAAATTGAACCCAGATTTCCTGAGTTGTAATCCAGTGCTTTTAACTACAAAACAAAGCAAAATATAATGGGCCAGATCTTCTGATTTGGGAGGTTATATCTCAGTTTTGCCAGCCTTATGTTGTCTGAAGATCTGGTCCAATATATATTTGCTGGGCGAGTTCTGTAAAATATAGAGATTGATGGCTTATCTGGTTTCCTATCTTTGATTTCTTGGGGGGGGGGGGTCAAGAAAAGAGATTTCCACTAAAAGGGGTACTGTGCATTTTCCAGAGTTAGTGCGCAGTAATGCCATGCATGTAGCAATGGAACATAATTTGCCATCAGTATTTTCATGAGGTAATGCCATCTGCATCACATCTCTTCTGTTATGAAGAAAACACTAAAATGTAATTTGAGGTCAAGATTGTAGGGATTAAGATTACTGCTTCTTTTAAAGTACACTATAAAGCCAGAAACTTTAAGTTGGCTTGTAAAATGGAAGGATCCTTATGTCAGGCCATATTTTCAGCACATTGCCTGTTATTGCCTAGACCAGTATTTAACAATGAAGTAAATACCCACGATACTGTACCTTGATGTATGCACCACATGTTTGTTTTTTTTTTTTTTCCTTTTGCTTATGTTGACTTTTGAATTGCTATTCTTGATCTTCTTTTAAATGTATATATATTTATTTATTTATTTATATTTCAGAATGTAACCTCATGTTTTGAATCCCAAAGCAGGAGAAATCTCACTTAACTTTAGACACCTACATTGGACATGTCTCAGTCTAGTTGCATGACACTCTTGAGTTATGCACTCACTTTGTCTTGTCCTTTGCTTTGTTGTTGACCTACAACAAAAAACGCTACAGGATATAGAACGTCTCTGGGATAGATTCTCTTCTTCTCAGAAAGGAGAGCAGATAAGTCTCTAAAAATTCAGCTTAAGGCCTAATAGTATACAGTGTGAAATAGTCCGAACCACAGAAAGAGCTGAGCACTTCCCAGAATTGGGCACTTTAGTATCTAAATCCAGGTCTCCTTTCTGTACCTGATCTCTTTTGGTGACAGTGTCACTACTTTCCTGCAGCTTTATTTGCTTGAGTTCAGTAGTGGCTTCTCTTTTAATTCTGCAGCCTTTGACTTCGACCCTGTTGACAATGGAGCTGTTTATGTGTATGAGACCATGATTAGTTATGAATTTGAGATATTTCTTTTGGTTATTTCTTCCATAGTTTGTGCTTAAATCTCATCTTTTCTGAATAAGAGTGAACAAAAACTCCGGGACGAAACAGCAAATTGTGGTGGAGGATTGGTGGGAAACTTTATGGCTTTCCAGCCTCCCTATCCTCAGTCTTTTCTCAGTGATTCCTCTCTGAGGCACCCCTTTAGCTGCTCTTATCACATTGTCTCAGAGTGACTTTTGAGAATTTCTACAAGCAATTCCTCTGTTACATACCATCACCTTCATTTCATCAGCAGGGAGAATGTAACCACTGAAATTCAGGTAACTTGAGCCAGGTTATAGGCAAGCCTGTATCAAAGCGAATGCACCGATGTCTCCAGGGCACAGACACATTACTGAACTGAAGGGTGATATCCAGGTCCCTGGTTTGCATGCTCATCCCATTCACTTCCCATTTCTGTATCAATTCTGTCCTCAATGTGCAGCAGTGCCTGTGCCAGTCTCTTCACTCTGCAGTCCAGTTTCTACCTAAAGAAAGGCAGTTGCCTTTAGGTGGGCATTGTACATGGGGCAGACACGGGAGCCAAAAGGCTCCACTGGTCCCCTTATCCAAACTGCTCAGGATCAGGATCAGGATCAGGATCAGGAGTCTGGGCTGCAAAATGGCCAGAAGGTCATTTGGACATAATGTAGCTACAGTGCTTCTTCCTCTCCCTTAGTAGAGATGAATATTAACATATACAAAGAGACACCAATAACGCCTGTATTTGCAGGACTATCCATTTGTTAAAATGGGATTTAAAGCATTGCTCTTATTGACAAGACAGAGAAAGAACTTCTAAAATAGTATTTCATAGGTGCGCACCCTAGTGAACTGCTTTTACAGGGCCAGAGAAACTCCCCAGGTGGTGGACTAAATGACAAGTCTCTAGACTTTCAGATCACTAGTCCATAAACTCCTCACTTGGCAAAGAAGCAGAGACATCTGCTGAAATTGAGAAATTCTTATTTGATGAGTTCAGGATAGAGAAGCCTGCAGCTAATCAATGACACCACTACCACCATCATTACTCAAAGCTGCCAAAACAGCCCAGATGAGTGAAGGGTCAGGGTTTCAAAGACCTCATGACAACAGAGCTAAACACAGAGAACAAAAGAGATTAGAAACTTTGGGAAATATGTCAAAAGATTAAGTAGAGGTGAACCCAGTCATAAATAAAGAAGTTGGTAAATTCTCACTAAAATGAGCCTGGGTAATGAGAAGCGGGAAGACTTTATATTGCCCAAATTTAGAATGAGTAGAAGTTAATTACCTGCTTTTATCCTCAACCATGCCAGTGAACTGGCCCAAAAGAAAATCCCTACTACCAAGGACATTGTCTCTGGACCTCATAGTCACTGCTGTTGAAAGGGACTACATCACATACTTGTATTAGAAATCTCTACAAACTTTAGCAGGTGATCATTTCTAGCACATTCAGTCATTTGTGTGCCGGTATAAATGATTATTCAGGATGTAATGCAATGGTGGAACTGTTTTTACATGCATACACAGATATCAGGAAGAAACAGATGAGACCACCAGACAGATTTAGAATTTGCTGCCATTATCATCTTTCTCAAAAGTTGTATGTAAAGACATGCTTTAAATATTTGAGATAAAATCAAGTACTGAATAGCTTGGAACATATTTTTGTACTGTATTTCAGAGCCTAGTTGATTTTTTAAAATCTTATCTGACTGACTCTAGAGAGAGAGATTTTTTCAAGAAACTGTCATTCTCTTATGTACTGGAAAACAAGAATGCCACACTCTGTGAGTGCTTGAGAATTAGAAGATGAAAATGAACTGGGCAAAAGCTGAAAAGTAAATCTTCTGAATAATAAAAGTGATTTTTAAGCTATCTTCTATTTCCACAACCTACTGTGTGAGTAACAAGAGCAAGGGCACCCCATAATGCTATTAAAACACTAGTTATTTACTTCAGGCTGTCATGACATGCTAGATTAAACCGGGAGTGACGCCAGAATCCAGCCCATATTCTTGGTGCAATCTCTAAATTGATCCATCTGTATTTTAGCCTTTACTTAGTTGCATTGCCTTGTTAAACTCTTCACTGCTATTAAGCACAGCTTATAACTTCAAAGGATACAAATATTTATTGTCTCAATAATCCACACACATTGCATGTACTCCTCCTGGACTGTTCTGTGAAAGAGAAGCAAACTTCTCTCTTTGTGCCCTTGAAATGAGCTTGAAAACATTCTTTAAATATTATTTTTATGATTGCAGGCATTTCTAATGAAGGACTGAGAGGGCACCATAGGGGTTTATACATCTTTTACCATTCCTTTATCATATGCTTGCCAGTGGCCTCAGGACGGGGAAATGCAAGAGCAAACCCATAAGATTCACCCTCTGCAGGCAGACAGAGCCCAGGCATGGCCTAGGCACTACCTCTTCCTCTCTCAGCACCTTAGAGCTCCCATGAGATAATCGATAATTCCCTACTCGACAGCACATGTCCCAACATCAGGGAAATGCCCTGAGGCTCTATGGCAGCCCCTGGGAACTCTGGATTCTCCAGGCATTTTTCCTCCATGGATCAGACGTGGTGCTGAAGAGCTCGCCTGGAGCCTGTTAGTGGTTCAGCCCTTCACCAGGGCTCATTAGTGCAAACGCTGCATCAGCTCAGCATGGCTATCTTGCTTCCAGAACCTCCACTAATATTTCTCACCACTGCTGGCCTGTGCTGAGATGGCTTCCCTACCAGCCAGCATGGAGCTCCAAGGGCTGCTCGCATGGCGCCACACTGCTCTTTGCATTTTGCTCAGGCCATCCCTCACATTTTGAGTACCTCATTTACAAATTAAAAAAAGGCTAAAGACTAAATCGGTTTTGCTGTCTTGTAATGACACATGCATGATTACGTGCCTGGCAAATTTTCACTGGATACACACAGAGGGAGTGAAATGTGTAACTGCTTTTTCCTACTGTGCACATGATGAGGTATTACAACACTAGGATGCTCAGTTGAAAGCAAGGCTCTGGTTCAAAGAAAATGCAGGTGGTTTCGATTGTTTCTGTAGACCAGAATGCCTGCTTAATAAGAACAAGTAAGCACACACAGAATTCTGAGGACCAACAAACTGTTCTCATTAAAGACTTTCTACCATAATATGCCTAAAGACATGCACACAAAATTAAATATATGTCACAACATAAAAATGTGGACTATCAGCTATTGTATTTCAATTCACTTGGGGAGAGTTGATGGGGCAGTGCATTCTCTAGTGATGTAATATAAAAATCTGCCACCTAATTGTGAAGGGTAAGTAAGTAATATGACTAGAAAGAATAATGCACAGTGTAGGTGCGATTCTATGTGTTCTGTTTACTGGGTCACCACAAAGGCTAACTATTTTAGTCAGTTGTTTTCCCATAGTTTGAATATAGCTGATTATGCAGTAAGAGATTCTTAATTTCCACAGCAGTCACCTGCCTGGAGTACAGTACACACTTCTCAGTTGACACCCTCCTGAAGACAAATATACTAACTACAAGATGGTCCTGATTATAGGAGATTAGAAAGAATACATTATCTGGAAGTTTGTATTCTGTTCAACATCTTTACCAATGCAATGGCCTGGAGGAGATGTTGGAGTGCACTCCCATCAAGTGTATGGATGACAGTAAACTGCAGGGAACATTTGATACACTCCAGGGCAGTGCCACCATTGAGAAGGACCTAGACAGACTGGAGGCATGGACCAAAAGGAACTTCATGAAATTCAGGAGGGAAAAATACCAAGTTCTGCACTTGAGGTCTGCTGAAAAGGGCTTGTGGGTCTTTGCAAACTGATCACAAGCCAGAAGCGTGTCCTCACAGCAAAAAGGGATAGCAGCTTCCTAGGCTCCAGCAACAGCAGCATAACCAGTGGCTGATGGAAGGGATCATCCCCCTCTACTCTACACTTCTTAGATTACATCTATAACACTGTGTCAGGTTTGGGGAAGAAAGACATCAATAAACTGTCCATGAACAGGAAGTGGAGTCAGTTGCCTGAAGAGATTATGCAATCTCCATCACTGAAGTTTTTCAGCTGGATTAAGCCCTGAGAAAGCTGGTCTGACCTCCTAGCTGTAAGCAGGAGGTTGGATGAGGGACCTCCTGAGGCCCCTTCCAATCTGAATTGTTCTATGATTTTGTGATTCTGTGAATTATTCTTTGAGTGTCTTCTTTTTTCAGCCAATACAAAAAGAATGATGGCAAATAAACTAAATGCTTGACTATTCTGTGTATGCACTAGAATACACCATCAAGAGGGAGGAGGATGAAATATGAAGCAAGGAGGTATCTTCTTACTTTCTGGACTACATTCACTGCCTTTACCAATATTCTTCTTTATCGATATTCTACTTGGGATGCATCAAAAATGACAAGTGTTAGTCTAATCTGTTCTTTAAAACATCCAAGAGAAGAGAGCCCACAATACCCTTGAGTAACATGTCCATAGACTCAACTATCCTCACCATTAAAACCTGTTTCCTAGTCTCTAACGTAAGTATTTTTCCAGCAATTTTAGTCAATCTCTTTTTGTCCCTATATATGTGGGGCCAGACTGATCCCTTTCTCTTTGCATTTTGCATATTTGAATGTTATTAAAAGGTCTCCTTCACTCAACTCCAACTTTTCAAAAGCTTTCTCTTATTTCTTAGTTCTAGGCCTCTAATACTCTCCATACCTCTCTTTTCATTTTATCTGTTTTTTTCTGTCTTGAAGTATGGTGCTGAGATTTTACCAGTGCTGAGCAGTGAGAAGACTGTTTCATATGTCTGGTAGTCTATACATCTGTTCATACTTTCCAATATGACACAGGTAGTGTCTCTCTCTGAGTGTATTCAAATAGCAAGACGCTGCAGTCAAAGTTGGAATAAACATCCAGGAGACAAGTCTGAAATTATCTTTTCAGTCTGTTTGGACTCGGTCTAATGTCTTATAGTCAGGGTGAGGTTAGATAACAAGTAGAAGGCCACACTCCAGCTTTTCTCCTTCTCTTTCCCTTCCTTGCTTATTCCTCTCCCATTCCTATCCCTAGCTGTGGAGCCCTACCTCATGTCTTTGCTGCCTCCTTTAGCTGCTTAGTAAGCCAGTTGAGCTCACAAATCCAGAAGATGCTATTTGCTTTATCTGTTGATAAAGATCTACTGCAGAAAGGACTATGGTTAAGGTAGTTATAATATATAAAAGTTAGGGCCTCCTAATTTTCTAGAACTCAGCAGTATGTTTTTAAGCACTCACTCATGCTACAGTGAATCATCTAAAACACTGGATGTATGGGTAGTGTAGAGCAGAGATTTGTAAGAAATGTCAGAAAAATATGCCTGTTTTGTGCAAAGTATGAATTTTGGCAAAACAATAAAGTGCCCACAAGAGTTATAGTGAATGTGCTTACTGTGTATGTTCTCATGGAGGTAGCTAAAACAGCTGTACTGGAAAATTTTCAGGCCTGATCCTGTGAAGCACAGATTTGCAGTCTTGTTAGCATTAGAGTCATGGGTCATCAGAGCCTTGCAGAATTCACACATTAGCCTCAAGCCTTGCAGAACTCACACATTAGCCTCAGTGCCTGGGATCTGCAAAGACACATAGGAGGTCTGTTTATCATTTGATTTTAAAGCCTCAGCCTCAAATCTAGTTGAAAGTCATTTATCTCTGTAAGCTGTTTACCCTTCCCCAAAATAGTGTTGTAAAAAGGTCTTTTAGATGGGTTTGCCTTGCCTTTTCCGAGGGTTAAATAAAGGGGGATGGGAGACACAAGTGACTCTCTTGCTTCTTGCCAGCATCCCACTGGGGTTGCTGACACTAGGGCAGCATCAGGACCAGATTACTCAGCCTGGACAAGTGAGTGCTAGGAAAGGCCTTGGGGGCTTCTCCCAGATGTGTCACATTGCAGTCAGGCGTGGTTCCCCAGCCAGGGACTTTGGGGAGAGAGATCTGACACAGAACTGCTGCTGCCTCGTATGAGAAAAGCCCTCAGGGGCCAGACCCACCGGCTGTAGCCGATGTTCAGCTGCCAGAGTGCTATAAAGCACTCAGAGCTGGGCCCAGGATCTTGGCCTACGCACCTAGATGCAAAGTTAAACACATAGCTGCTAAGGTACTAATCTCAGATTTATAGAAGTAAATTATGCTTAAAAAAATTTTTTTCCACTCTTAAAATTCTGCTTCTAGTAACCAAGCTAAATATGACATAAATATCCTGGACAAATGTGTGGCTCTGGAAATACTGAAATCCTGGCCCAGTGACATGGCTGCTGGGATTCTTGCCATTCTCTAAAAAGTTAAGCTGGGAAACACTTTGTCCAATTATTAAAAAACAATGAAGATATAAAGGAATTATAACCTAAAAACAGAGGTGTTGAAAGAAAGAAAACAGACCCACATAATAAACAATACTGTTTTAATTAAGGCAGCAGTGGAAAACGTTCATAAGCTTGGATGCCCCTTGCGTGTGCATGGAGCTGTGTGCGCAATGTGTGTGCAATGTGTGCATGTGTGTGCATATGTGTGTGTGCGTGCATATGCTTCTGTTGGGAGTGGCTTCTGCCCAAGTCCAAACACAGGTGTCAGAGACATGAGGGACATAGACATCAGCTTTTCTACTCAAAAGCTGCTGCAGAGAGCAACACTGGCATGAATCTTTTCCATTCATGGCCTAAACCCATCTGCAAAAACTGTTGTTGGTTGTGTATGCAAGGAGGGACACTGAGATGGGCTTTTGTGCTCTGAACTTTTGCACTCTGTAGGGCATGAGCTTGGTACTCACACTTTGGTTGTTTGCGAAGAAAGTCATTTATTGAGCTTGCTCCTGAAAGAAACCACAAGACATTCTGAAGGGCTAAATTCAAGAGCTAAAAATATTCCTCCAGAATTGGATGCAGTGAGAAAGGCTTCAAGATTTAGACAGATGCATGTTTCCAAGGGCAGTATTTTGTTCTTCAGCTCTCAGAAAATAGTATTTTAGTGCTTTTGGTAATTGGAACAAAGATTCATTCTGTCTCATTGAGTAGAGTCCCAGTGACTAAAGGGGAATTTCTGGCTGGTTTTTTCTTTTTTTTTCTTTTTTTTTTTTTTTTTTTCCCCAGGTAATGAGTAGAAGCAATAACATGTTTTTGGTAGTTCACATTTCTCTGATGGGAACCTTCAGCAAGCTTGTGAGTGATGTTTGCTGGCGAGATGAATAAGCAAATACATCAGTGATCTGGAGAAAGTAACCAAGAGAGCAAGAAAAGAAAAAGATGGAGAACTTTATGCTTGTTTGGCTTAGGAATTATGAAATCATGAAAAATTTGCTCTATGGTTTCTAAGCATCTCAGGAATACCTGCATCACGTTTTGAGGCTTCACATACTTGGAATCTATAAACTTCCTTTAAAACAAACTGTATGAATGTGAAGACTCTCACATTGTCACTGTGATACTGGAGCAGGGTCTCTAAACAAGATACTTATCTTGGGACTCAGATGAAGAGAGTTGATACAGCACATACAAAAACAGTAGAACGAGATTATAAGCAACACAATTTTTTTTAATTGATGCAAGACATAAATACAGACAACTACTGTCAAGACCAAGTATTCCAGGGACATTTCCACCATGCTCTCAATTTTTTGTTCAGGTACTTTCTAGATGATTCATTTCTTGTTGCACTAAAAGGGTATTGAAAACCACAGAAATAGTGGTTAATCTCTGGTAGTGCTGAAGTTTTAAGCATCTCAGAGCTCCCAAACATTCTTCAAGAAGCCTGAACCTTTTTCCATAGGAGTTCAATGATTTTTTTTTTTTTTTTTTTTTTTTTTTTTTTTTTGCTTGGGAAGGACAGAGTAATAAACACCACTCAAAATAGACTAGAAAACCAGGCAGAAAATTACAATGTGGTTCAACTGAGAGATGAAATACTTAGGAAGAAGTATTTTTTCACTCTTGAATCTGCAAAGGCAGAGTAAAAGATTATCTGCGTGGAAGAGCTTTCATGCACAAAAAGTTAGGAGCAGATCCCCAGCTGCAAGGGGAGATCTAGGTTCAAGTGCCTTGAGTGGTGCTATAACTGTTTACCACAGTTCAATTTTTGCCCTATTACAACTTAGCAAAACTATGGAGAGGAGTCTGAAAAAGATGATACAGAGCCTGGGCTTTCCATTGGCAGAAGGTCCACATATCAGAAAATACATTTCTACATACCAGAAAAATTCGTGCTAGTATGATACTAAAAAACCAATGCCAACTACTTTGCCTTGTCCCACAAAAGTAATCTGTCAATAAGAGTCAGCGAAGAGTAAAGGTTTGCTGTAGCTTTTTCCACTGCAGAAGAAACAGAATCCCAACAAGCCTGGGGCTTTTTTTTCTGTCCACATCAGATGGCCCTTTTCAAGGGACAGTATTTTCAGATAAGTGAATGCTCAGGAAACATGAGGGCTCAGGTTTTCAAAGACATTCTCTTCTTATTTAAATATCTAAATGCCAGAAACGTGCACACTTGAATGTCTGGCTACACCACTTAAATGATACTGCTGAAATTTCTCTCCCTGGGTGGGTTCTAAGCTCTTTGGAAATCTGTCCACTGGTTTCTCACTCAATGGAAGTCTGATTACTTTGTTTACTGGTTTGTAAGCACACTTTCTATTCTTTTTGTCATTCTCTGCTTATTTGGTTGCAATATCAAGGACAGTCAAAGACATTCATATCCTTCAAGCTAACTGAGACATAGGATAAAACAAGAAGTACGAAGCATTGCGTGGGGAAGGGACTATGATTCAGTCTGCATATGTTCTGCATAGGACCTAGGCATATCTGTATATGCTGCACCCTACAACAGTGGTGTTAATCTTATGAAGCTTCAAAGTGCTGCCACAAAACAGATATAATCATTATAACCTATTAATGCATAAATTGCTTGCTTGCTTCCATAGAAATATTCAGGTTGGAAGGGACCTCAGAAGGTCATCTAGTTCAACTGCTTGCTCAACACCTTTTCATCCTACGTCACTATAGCTTTTGTTTTACACATCCCTTACTACTATTTTCTCTGTTGTCATTAGTGCCATTTTTTTCATCCAGAAATCCCACCCTATGGCCTCTCATCCTTTTCATCCATATCTCTACTGCACTGATACTCACATCCTGTTCCACTGATTTTCTGCCTTTTGCCTGTTCAGCTGCTTTTTCCTCTCATTCTCACCTCCTAGGCTGGACTGACGGACGCAGTTCCTTTGCACCTCTTTTCTACTTTACTGCTTGTCTCCAGTTCCCTCAGATGTCACTTTTATGATTAGTTTATCTGTGTAGTAATGTATTCCTGTCACTCTTCCTCATGCTCCACTTTCAAAGACTCTTCTTTATCTAGAAGAGATTGCATTATACATCTGACTTTTATGAATAGTAGAACGTGTAGCTTGAAAAAAAATCTGTCTGGCAAGTATGCATGCCTTCTTTTAACAAAACAAATTCTTCAGGTTCGCCATAAGCATATGCCCAAAGCAAGTGTTGTTAAAAAGTGAGGAGAATTTTAAAGAGAGAGGGGAAATGAAGGCAGCCAGGAAAAACACAGCTTCTTAATTTTACTGCAAATTATTCTCCAGTCCTCCCTTCTCCCAAACCACCTAGATCAAGTAATCACTATGTGGCTTGTACTAAGCTGGGTCAAAAGTAGCAAACATTCAGCTGTGCCTAGCACGCAAGTGTCTGGGTTATGTTGCCAGCTACAGGTGGACTGATTGATGTTGTGGTTCCTTTTTTGTTGGGAAGGAGGCCATGCAGGAAGGCAGGTGAGGGAATGGGACTGGGCTGGGTGGGTTCTGCACTGAAAAGCTCACGGTCCATTGGCATTACAAATTTTCCTAACAGAACAGGGCTGTATTCAGATCTCCTTTTCAAATTTGTTTACCCTACCCTGACGGCTGAACAATATGACACTTTTCCACTACTTGGACGTTATCTCTGGAGTGCCATTCACTTTAGGTGGGCACAAGAACTCACTTGCATTTGCCACTGAAAACCGCTTTGAAATACGACCTCACTTGTGCAGCTCTTCCCAGATCATTAAAGGTTCAGGAAGAACAGATCAGGCCACCATGGGCAGAGGCTCTACCACACAGCACACACAGCCAAAAGTGGCTGTTGTACCCACTCACATTCTGTTGCCTGGGTTTTTTCCTTTTTTTTTTTTTTTTTTTTTTTTTTTTTTTGGGGGGGGGGTGGAAGGGTTAAATAGCAACAAATAATTCCTTCTGACTTCCCTCCAGCCTTATCCTATCTTACCAATGCATTAGAAACTGAATATATCTGAGGGTTGCCAGTTGCTGGTGTTGGTGAGAGGGCTAAATCCACTAACTTTAAAAGGCTTGGCCTGAAATGTTTCTATGGTTGAATAAAATTATCAAACCTTCCTGGTGCAGTTAATCTGAGTTGATAAAAGAGCTCTGCACCTCACCCTTCATATCTCTTCTGAATATTGCTGGAGTAATGAGTCCCTGATGCAGAAATTCCCATTCTGCTTCTTCAGAATGAAGGACACATTTGATGAATTAGCAAAAGAGCTTAATTCAAACGTCTCCAAAGTGTGGTCTGCACAGTTACAAGGAGAGGAGCATTGTATCCTTGGCCATCAGTACTGGGAATGTATGAATGCCTTTCCTAAAATGGCTTGATTCTCAAAAACAAACTCTGAGATAACTTTTAGCAATTGCCTTTAGGATGATAGAATATGTTAATAAAATGACACATATTGACACCACCATTATCAATCTGGTTCAATACGTTTGTATTTCTTGAAATATAGCATTTTTACCAAAACTTCATGTTCTTAACAGGTGTAGAGTGGCACACCAAACAAATGTCATTATCTCTCATTTTGTGTTGCAACAACTTCTACATATCTTTATCTTCTATCTTCCCTTCTAGCTCATTCCCTTCCCTTTTCATTTACTGCTCCCTCTCCTTTACTTCCACAGAAAGGAGAGAGGATGTTGGCAGCACTCTTCACCCCCTGTCTCTTTGCAGCTCTCCAGCAGAAGGGGCAACCTCCTGTGGGCCATCTATGTTTAGATCTTTAATGTACAAAAGCCAGAGTAGTAAAGCTGTGGTATGGGCATAGTTCTCAAGACCAAATCTGCTGTTTGGATGCTGCATTGCCAGCACTTTTATGTCAATTAATGCTTTTCTGCAGTCAAGTGTTTTTCATTAGCAAGAAAAGAGAGATTCCAGGTGAAGATTTTATAAGTGTGTTGACAAATGCCAACATTTTTTATTCAAGTTATGATTGAAATGATTGTAACCTCCTAGGGAAAATGCTAGGAATGCTCTTGATGTGGTTAGGAGGGGGAAAAAATGGCTGCAGGTGCCAGACCAAACTCTTTGATTCTGCGGAATGACTGGACAACAGGCCAGAAGGTAGTTTGTTCATGCCCACATTGTGAATATGTGGCTTAGCACAGTGTACTGTGTATACAGGTTTATAACTGAACCACATAGGTGCCAGTCTGATCCAGGTTACATTTTAAACTAAATGCTTAACACAATTGCATTTCCCAGCCTGAAGCCCAAGTCCTAGCCCTCTGATATAGATACTATTTTTTACTGTCTTTAGGTTCTTCTTCTCACCAGTAGGGTACTCGAACATCTTTCAGTAGTGCACCAAGCAAAATGTCATGTATTTGTTCTATCATCCTTCCTTTAGGATACATACACACTTATACGCATGTTTTACATGGGGCAATGAAGAATTGTATCTTTCATTTAGAGCAGATAGTCATACGGCTTCTGAAGGCCCTGAGTTCTTGTTTTCACTTAAGGGTCCAATCAATATCCCTCTCCTGTGTTACGCTATGTGCAACCCTTGCATGTACTACCCAGAGTGTTACAACTACCATGCTCAGGGGTGGACATGTAGCTTAGCTTAGCTAATAACCAAGGCTATTCCCTGAACTGGCTCACAGGGGAAGCTCTGTGTGAAATGATTTTCTGCCCCAACACAAGCACAAAGCATGAATCCCAACCTGCCTTTTTTTATACAGTGAAGCAGTGTCATTGCTCTTTCAGAAACAACATAATGCCTCATCTGGCAGTTGTTTTGACAACTAATAAGTTTAGTAAGTCTAGTAAGTTTAATAAGTAGAAAAATTCTATTTTTTATAGAATTTTCTAGTATGATCCTTAAAATTCAAATGCTCAGTATTTAGCTGACTAGCCCCTCCTTATACTGGGGTTTTGTCATCAACAATGTTTGTGTTTTAAGAGTGCAGGTTTTCCAGGCCAAGATATTTTACAAAGATTAAGAACTTCGATTGCATCCAGAGTGCACAGGTGGAGGATGGTAGGCAGGGAGGCCAAATCAGGTCACCCCAGGGGGCAAGACTCCACAGCTCCAAGTCCCAGATCCAACCAATAGTGAGGCTGAGCATGTATTCCCAGCAGACATCCACACCAACACACATATAAAACATATATGTAAAAATAAATACATGGCCAGCCATGCTGATCAGCACAGACACACTCAGCTCTATCTCAAACACAAACAGCACCAACAGCCTCATCCTGGTCCCCTCTCTGGCTGGTCAGGAGGAAGGTCCATTAGTGGGACATATCTACGCTCATGTACAGTGTGCATCCCTCCAGCAGCTGGACTCAGACACTACGTCTGCCCTGTAGCTGCTCCTGGATCTCCGGTCTCCGCTGTTGCTGGCAGCTGAACATACACAGACCACTCCAGCAGCTGCAGAGGTCCAGTGTGCGCATGATCACAACTGCACACACTGAATCCCTTTCATCCAGCAGCTGGTCCAAGATCCTCACTCTTCCAGGTGCCTCACCCTTAGGGACACACAAACACGCTCACCAGTCATGCATGCACACATGGCACCACATGTCTGGCACCACAGGCACTCTGCTCCCCTGCTGCCCATGGTCTGACTCCAGTTACTTGCACTCAGACCTCCACACACGCACATGTGCACAGAATAGACCCCCTTATCCAGAAGAAGAGAAAGGAGTTTAGTAAGACAGGACAGACTGTGCTGATCAGTCGGAAGGCACAGCCAGACAGGGGTGCTGACCAGCCCCTTTTTACCCTCATATCCTTCAAATGTCTCTTGTTTGTTTCTCCCCAGACCACCTGAATCCCTCCCTTTCCCCACCTTTGGTTCCTCCCCTACACATCCCACGGTAAGTCTTGCACGATGCTGAAATGCTCTTCCCCTGCGCCCCACAATGTGCCCCATATGCCTCTTTGCAGTAACCACCTCAGCCCCAAAGGTTCTCCGGAGAGCCACCCCCATTGCCTCACCATGCTGGTTTTCACCCCAGGCTGTGGGGCCGACGCTCCCCAGGGACTCCCACGAGGAGCTGGACGCGGCGGGGCGTCCCTTCTCTGAGCCCCGGGTTCCCCACTGGCTGCTGCACCTCTGCATTGCTCTGTGCTCGTGGAGATGAGCCCTGGTTGGGCTGGTCCCCGCTGCAATGGCCTGGGGCAGCGTTACTCAGGTCACCCCACCGCTGTTGTATCTCTGTGCTCCTTTGTGCTTCTGAAGACAGGCTTTCTACCACATAACCTAGCAGCGGGGTTTGCACAGCAGGTCCCAAGCAGACAGCAGCAGAGCTCTGCGCTGCATCCCCCACATCTGCCTTGCCGTTGGCCCATGCTGATGTCGTTCAAACCACATTTCCTTCAAAATCCATGTGTTAGAATCCAGCACTGTGGCAAAATATATTTCCATTAGCAATTGAGAGGTAATCTATTTTATAAGTAATACCATCCAGTAATCCTATCAGCCCAGTGACCTGCTTATGTGCATTTTTCCAGTCTTTCCATTAATAAACTAAGGTATGAAACAGTTTACTTTCTGTAGGCGATGGCCTAAGTTAATAACAAAAAGGGGACTTTTTTAAAAAAAAAAAAGAAAAGAAAAAAAAGAAAGAGGGAATGTGACACTTACAACTACAAGACAACTTCTCTCAATTAAGTGGCCCATGTTATGAAGCTCCTGTGGTTGTCAGTGGCTGTCCTCATTTCCCTCTGCACGTGAATTGTGTCTCTCTTGTCGCACGTACACATGTGTTACAGCGCAGCCCCAGAATTAGGTCTATTACTGCCAGAGCTAGGCTGAAGTCAGTGTGGATGCTGCTGCCCAAACAACAAAAAAGTAAATAATTGAAAAAATAAACCTCATTAATCGCAAGCTGTCTTGAAACAATGAGGAGAAATTAGTAAATTATTCATCAGTAGAAGTGCAAAAGAACAAAATCACTATGGAAAGAATTTCTACTTTCAAAAGCAGACAGACGCTCTATTGTGGTTTTAAAGGAGAAGAGAGGAAATGTTGGTTTGGCCCATTTTGATCTCTAAAGGCTTGTAAATCAGTGATAATCAGCTTTCCTAGTCTAGTCTGGGAGAGGCTGTCCTGGAGTGATTCACATTTCAAAGAGCCCAGGCTAAACAGAGCACAGCTCTCCAGTGCGTTCATGTGGAGTAAGCAGGACAGCATTAATTGGGGAAGACTGCTGCTCAGGGTGGACCAAATCTTCCACAGACCTCAAAGCCAGCAGAATTAATACAACGGGGTTCAACTTCTTTCATATTCCAGCCAAAATCACTCCCTTGTTAAACTCTTTTAACTAAATAAATAAACTAAATAGAGGCACAGGATGATTGTTCCCTTGCTCTTATTACTTGTATCAGAGGATCTGTTTTCTCCAGGGCCCTCCAGCGTTTTGTCTTTTAGATGGACTGTTTACTTGGTCGGACGCTGCAGAGGGCATTGGTCCTGAGAAATAGAAGAGATTTATGGTAAATAAAATTTAATAAAAAAAAGAGCCCTGATCCCTGTCAGGTAAAAGGGCCGGTGAAGAAAGTTGTCTCAGAGACAGTCCCACAGTTCGAGCAAGATAGCCAGCGAAGCCCACGGCTCACAGGGACAGCAGTGGAAAAGGGACTGTGGGGCAACCACACTGACTACTATGGCAGTTCCAGCAACATAGCATCTCACAGGGTAGACCGGAAAGACTTAAGTCCTGTGTATGTAGGAAGGTTTTTCAGTATAACCTAATAATTACATTAAAACTAATCCATAAGAGTATAGTATCCACTCTTTTATCACAAAATCCCATTTCTAATTCAGCAGGAGACTCAAGTAGGTCTCCAGGTGAGATTAAAAAATAATTATATTTTTACTGGTGTAAAAAAAAAAAAACAGAGCTTTTATTTTGGATTATCTGAGAATAGGGAACAAAATCTCAAAGAGTTTTGCAAAACAGACAGACAAAGTAGAACTCGAAAGGCAGCCAACTGGCATAAAAAATGCTACAGAGCAGCAGATCCGGACAAAACAAAGTAAGTGGTGTAAACGTTCCATCGTGAAAGCACGGGGATTTTTAACAGCCCCAGAGTAGCCACACTACTAAGGACAATAAAGGTGCATGTATGCAGTGACCTGCCAAGACCGCAGAGCTAGTGCTGAACTAGAAACTGGGAAGGTTATTGCTCCAGTGTCCCTATTTGTCACCAGAGTTTGTCATGTAGATCTCAGACACCGTACTGTATTGTGCACGGCTGACATCCCCCACACTGTACACCTAATCACACTAAGTGTTTGCCTTAACCGTGTGACTCAAGATCCGTCTACATATTCAGATCTTCTCAGTAACATCTGGGGAACAGAATAACATAATCAAAAACCAATTCAGAGAAAAAGAAGTGTTCCAGTAGCAACTTGGTTGAGCAGCTCATGGAAGAGATGGGTCTTTAGCAATTGAAAGATGTGATTTTGTATTTTGTGTTTAGTCTGTAGAAAGTAAAATCAGAGTACCTTGGTGAAATGCCTCCCTCTTTCTCTCTGTCTCTCTCATATTTATATTAAGGTAGTGCCCAGAGGCTGCAGTCACCATTGAAGCTCTATTGTGCTAGACGTTCCACAAACATACTGAAAGATAATCCTCCAGCTGAAGATAATTTGAAATCTAACCAAAAATACAAAACAAGAAGAAAAGAAACAAAGGCATAGAGACGGGGGGAGATGGTTTGGCAGCAGCTACACAACAAATCAGTGGAAGATCTGGAGACAGAGACATCTTCTGTCTTTCAAGTGAGCGCCCTAGCTGCTAACTTAAATGGGAGGATGAAGCCAGGAGGTTGACATTCTACAAACTTGTTGCTTATAATACTATATTGTTGCCACCCTGAAAGCTGGAAAATCACACTTCTTTCATAAAGGTATAAAAGACGGATTAAAAGATAAAAATAGATTATGTGGAAGGATGTTGATTCACATCTTGGAATAAAATTCATATTTGCAGTATAAAAAAGTCTAAGGTAGCAAACCTTATTATTAAACCTGAATTATGACTATTTCATATTCGTGAGACTAAGTCTACACATAATACACCTGACTCTTGAGCTTTAAGTAAGGTATGTAGAATGAAAGAATAAAAGAGAGCAAAAAATTGTCCGTCTTCCTTATCTTTATGTTTTTGTACACTAGGAGAACAAGGAGGTTATTGCTGAATTACAAGGCAATAAAAAACTCCTTTATGGACATATACTAGAATCATCCTGTGGAACTCATTTGTAAGGGAGGTCAAGCAGTCAAACAAAAGTTGGTCTTTTATGAAGGCTGAATAACTTTGTGAGTCATTGCCACTAACGTTTGCTATTATGCAAAGAAAGGTATAAAAATCTAGAGCACAAGACTATTCTTTATAGAGCTCTCTGGGGAGGGGGAAGGGATTAAGAGCAAGAGTTACTGTCTGATATTTATGCATTCTCCTAGCTTGGTTTGCTATTGCAAGGCCATGGTGTCTTTCCTCTCTCTCAAGATATGCTTTTGGGGAAAGGTTTAATGCTGGTGTCGACACCCCAAAATACAGAATGAAGTTAGGTACTGTTTCAGATGCACAGGGTCTGTCTTTGTTTTAAGACAAATCAAGATTTCTATGTTCTACACTTGGCTCAAATCTGTAAATTCATAGCACATGAATATTAAATATTTTGTAACTTCCAAGATTTGACAGCTTTATATTTTACTGACTGACTGTAAGAACACCTCATTCCTTAAAATCATGACAAAATATAATCTCCGCTTTGAGGTTTGCCACTCTTACAATGTTCAGTTAAAACATCAGTAGAAAATCACAACAGAAGTTTCCATCATTTATTACACTCACCATGAGAAATCTATGTAATTCCCAAAACACTAGAAACATTAAAATACTATTGTCTTGATAGTTTAAGCGCAATATACAGTATAGAGGTGTTCCTTTGGCTTAAAGCAAGCTGTGGAGATGATGAAGAATGCTTTATTTCTAGCCAGCTCATGTAGGGTCTCTAAAGCACCTCTGGAAGTGTGTACTTTTTCCTGCTGACAGTCTAAGGAAAATTACTACCCTAAACTTAAATGCTCCAGAATTTCATATTCTTTAGCTGCCGAAAATGATTTAAAATAAATTATG
Organism: Rhea pennata; assembly: GCF_028389875.1. NCBI lineage: Eukaryota > Metazoa > Chordata > Aves > Rheiformes > Rheidae > Rhea > Rhea pennata. The sequence continues at coordinate 22,950,544 of NC_084665.1, read as the reverse complement.
TATACCCATGGGTGTGTCTGGTGATGCATGCCCTACTCACATAAGCCATATGACTAATTCTATTTTAAGGCCAATCAGCCCAGTTAGTCATTCAGTCTACCTCCTCTATAAAACAAGACAAGGAATTTTCCTCACTCCTATCATAAGTTCAGTGTAGGTTGCTTGATTAAAGCTTGCTTTTAAACCACAGTCTGACTTCCCCCAAGAACAGTCACTCCAACAACCATTGTGTCACCACAGTTTTTTATCTTGACATTGCAGTTATTTCCAAATCATTGAAAAAAATTTGGAAAGTGACAGGGTTCACAGAGTACCTGTAACAACGTGGTAGAAACAGGCCCATTCTCTAATGATGCCCCAGAAAATTTGAAGAAATGTAGGTGGTACATCTTCATTTAGTACCAAACATCAGAGATTAATTACCACCATTATTTTAAAGTTGCACTTTTTTTCTAAAAGGTAAATTTGTCTGTATTTAACATCAACACATCATTTTTTCTAAAGCTTTTCTCTCATTCGTAAAAGAATTCTTGTCATTCTCTCTGTACAAAAGTACATAAGAACTTGAGGTTCTTATTATTATAACAGAGAAAATGAATATTTTTAATCTCTCACCTAAAAGGTTTTTACCAGGCCGTTCCATAAAGTGTGTCTCTTTTTCCCCATTACTCTAACCTTTGTGAAAACGAATGTAAATTGCCTAGCACGCATCTGAAGAGGGGTAAGATTGCCTCTGCCTTTCTGCTGCTCCCCTTTCAGCCCTGCCGATGTGCACGTTGCATTGCTTCAGTCCGCCACGACCAGCTGTTTTTCTGAGAGTCCTGCTGTCTGAGACATGGTCCCCTCTTCTTTTAAGCACAGCCGGTGTTCCCCACGGTACCGAGCTGTGTTTGGAGAAGATTTTGTTTGAGCAGGCTCAGAGCAGCAAACAGGCTGCTCTGCCTTATTGCCATTTACCACCCCACCGAGTCGGTCCCTGCGGCATCCGCAAACGGTATCATCAGCCGTTGCAGTTTGTGCAGGGAGCTTAACCAGCCTCGCAGAGCTCCACACTGAAGTCCATACGTTTTTGGTAATAGCGCACTACTGCCAATGCCTGTATGATTTTGAAGGAGCTGGTGCAGGAAGCAGGCTCTTGCTAGCTTTCTTCCTCAAATGTGCTGCTGCTGACTAAGATGTGAATTGCCTGCATGTCAGGGAGTCATTTCCCTGCGGATCCTGGGGGAGAAGCAGACTGCAGTGCTCTGGAGCGCTTCCTCAGAGCCTGGGCCACGACGAGGATAAACAGGATTACTACATCTTTGCTGTCACAACCACTTTCCCGCAGGTTCCCTCTAGTTCTCAGAAGCGTTACTGTGCAGGAATGAACTCCAGCTGAGGAGGTGTTGCAGCATGGGTACCGTAGCGGTACCCTGAAGCTTACTCCCGTGTCAGGGATGCGAACACATGAGTAATTTCAGACAAGACACAGCAGCCTAAGCAAGAACAAAGTCCTGGTGCATATGAATAATAACACCATCGTCTCCACCAGGGAAAATGAAGACACTGAGAGGAGTTAAAGAAAACATGCAGTTCCTGAGGTTGTTCACCTTAAATAGAAAGACTAAAACACTTGCAGGCTGGAAAAATAGTGTCATCTTGCCACAGAACAGCAGCAAAATAGCTTTCAGCAGACCAATACTCAGAGCTCTTTCTCACAGCAGTTTGGTCATGAAGCCACAGCCAAGCGCTTGCTCAGGGTTGGCTTTTAGGTTAACCGGTGCCAGATGATACTGAGCTCTGACTAGTAATCTTTGTTTCCCCAGTCTTGAGTCTTTCAGCTTCAGCAATGCTCTTCATTCTTCCAGCCCTCTTCCTACCCTGGGGATAGTAGACACCAGTATTACACTAACCTGAAGCAGCAGATAAAAGAACAGTTTTAGACTGTATATCTGGGATAAAGTAGAATACAAATTATCGAGAATTTCAATTTCAAAAGGGTTTTTTTCTGGCTATTCAGTTGTATCATCTTTTGGGGTTGCAATTTTCTGTACCTGGCTTTTACTTAAGACACTTGTTTATGCTATGACCACAAACAGTTAAACCATTTCTGAGAATACACACAAGACTGTGGGTCTGGGTCTGTGCCTGTGTGTGTGTGTATAAATTTGCCTTTTTTATGTTGGCAACTTTTTTTATTTTGAACAGCTCAGCATCTCAGCAGGAAATGGAAGAGAGTTAAAATTTGACCCTAGGTCAAAAATGTTTTTTGATGATCCAGTGAAAATCTGCTTTGCTATGACCAAGTCTGTAAGATACAGAACTTGAATTACGTTGCAATTAAATAGTTTGTCAGCCAAACAGTGGGCCATTCTGGTTTTCATTGTGTTAGCTAGGAAGACTTGCTGTTGCTCATAGCTAGCTCTGCTCCGAATTTTCACATGGTGAAATTAGGTATTCAGGAACTAGTGGGTTCTTGTGCTGCGGGGGCTTAATGCTGTCTAAATACAACAACTCAGGAAATAAAAACTCGTGAACTATGTAAACTGCTTGTGAAGTTAAACTCTTGATGGATGCTTTCCTTCAGAAATGAAGTAGCTTTAAGTCAATATGACTTAATCAAACTTTTCCTCTGAAAGACAGCATCTATACCAATTTTACTAACACATCCTCTTTTAGATCTTTTATTTGATCTTGTCTGATTTTAATCTCAACTCCTGGCCTTTGGCTTATAGAAAGCCAGACTTGCAAATATTCAAGGAAGTGAATTTTAAAAGCAAAGAACAACATTTATTGCATGCTGCCTTGCTTTGTGAGAGACATCTGTCACTACAGAGCTGTACTGCTCATCTGGCGCTCACATGTGGGAGGCGAGACACTCGGACCTAGAGCCTGGCCACCTTCAGTAAGATCCGCCGGCAGAATGCAAATGCAAGTTGTAGCTTATACTCAGCAGAAAGCAGCTTGTAAACACAAGTTAAAGCAATGCACGCAAAAGCGTTGGCAGAAGCGTGGCTGTAGAGGAAGTCAGCAGCTTTCATTTCTGAAGAAGTTAGGCCAGCAGATAATGCTTTGGAGTGGTTTCTTCCTCTTAGAAAGTATTAATGACCTTAAGCTGCTGAGCTGGCAGCAGATACTATTGAAGTTCAACGGATGCATATGTCTGTGCTACGTGATTCCACCACAGGAACAGAAGACCTTGGGAAATAGTTTTAATTGAATAAAGCCATCCAGGGCATGGACAGTGCTTGCATTGAGATGTTGGAATGGAATGGTCTGAAAAAAAGGCTATGGCCTAGGAGCCATAAAATTGTACTGACCGCATCCTCCAATCATTTTTTGGTGCCAAATTACACAAAGTTGTCTTTTCTTGTTTTGTTCTACAGATATATGACACAGATTTTTTTTTTTTTTAATATCATACATAAAAATTATCTTCAGAATGTCCCTAAAAGTACTGCAGGAAAAGCAGCTTAAAATACCCTGAAGAAAGGGTTGTCCTTCTATTCCTCTTGCAAAATAAACAATGTGTCTTTCTTAAATTTGAAAAGTGGGTATATATTGAAGCATATTTTTCTAGAAGTTAAGAAAACTGTGAGGAAAACCTACTACAAGGGTATTTTCCCACCACTTTCACCTTGAGAGTTGCTATCTCGAGTGTAGCAGCCTCAGGTTCTTATAGTGTTTAGACTGCATATATGATGTAAGTGAAATATCATTGACAATATCTCACACTGACAGCACTGGCTACAGAATAGTCAGTAAAAATTGTCCAAAATGTTCAAAGACTATCAGTTTCCCTTATTTTTTAATTTTAGATGGCATGATAACTTTAATTTTTCTTAAACACATTTTTTACAGTATAAAAGGACAAGGAGCAGCATGTCCCAGCCTAGTTCTACATGGATGATAGAAACATATAACATTATCTTAGGTAGAAATAAATTAAAAATTGCACTTTCCACTGTCTAAGTGAACTCTACATGAGAAGATTGGAAGAAACTACCCGTGGATTTGTTCGTAACAAAGATTCTTGTGCCTTCTCCTGACTTCTCAGAGAGTGCACCTTTACTGCGGAAAATCACATAACATGATAAAATTCTTAGCAGGTAATGTGGGAGCAGCAAGGAAGCTAAGAGATTTCCTCAGTCAGTTAACATAAAAAAAAGCAGTATAGCTATAAATGGTAAATGTCTTCACTAACATTTTGTCTTGCATTAACTGACAAGTTTTTCCCACAGTGAATTTAAAGCCAAAGAAAGGAAATAGGACAAGGTAAACCTGTAGTCTACTCCAACACGTAATTCCTGTGTCACTAAATAAAATCATGTAGGAAAAAATTAAAATGCTGCATAACTCAGTAAAGCAGTATTGTGGGTCATACATTATTCATGTATATTTAATGTTAGTGTGAAAACAGGTGCTGGAGGTGTTGCCTGTATGCTAATCCTCTTGGCCTAAAATAAGCTTTGTGATACTATTCAGGAAGATACAGGCAAAAGAAAGGTACTATTTGAGACGAGAAAAAGCAGTAGCTGGAGTTACCTAGTGTGAGGTTCTCATAAGAAGTGCTCAAAATACAGAACAGCTTGATAAAGTGTTGAATTATAAAAGCACTTTAAAGAGTGAGTATAAACTCTTAAAAAGAGGCTGCCAAATGTTGATTATTAAGTCCTAAATATGTTACAACCCCTTTACCGCAAGATGGACTGTGCTTAAATAACATGAACTTCAGATATGGCTGTAGATGTGGTGAAGAAGAGGCAGGACATGCCTAATTGTGAATGACGGGCTGCTGCTGGAGCCCCGGGGTGCAGATGGCCAGGTGAGCAAGCATCCTCCTGGCATCCTGCAAGCCTGCAGACCTGCTTGGATGTCCCCATGGAGGTGAGGTGCAGGCGGCACCTCTTCTGCAGGATCACCCTGCCACCCGCCTGGGCCACCACCACCAGGCAAAGGACCGTCCAAGTGTCCGATCCCTCCAGTCGTTCAGGCCATACTACCTTGTGGAAGTAACTTTTCCTGTGGCTTCGCAGCGCCCGTGCAAGGAATATCATTACAAATTTCCTTGTGTGCCTTTCAAAGACCATCCTTCTCCCCCATCTCACAAAACAAGCTGTCAAACCGCTTGGAGGAGAGATCTCCAAGAGCTGTATCAGTATTTTCGGAAGCAATGAGGTTAATTAGGTAGATGGCAGTCTTCCAAGTGAGCCTTTATTAAATCAGTGACCTGGCACAGTACTGGGAGGTCTCGTTGTACAGATACCACAGACTTTTTTTTTTTTTTTTTCAGAGAAAAAACAAAATAGAGGCTATTAAAACCACCACATCTCCTTGTATAAAATGATAGGATTTTAATTGCAAGGTATCCTAGAAATTCCAGTCCAGATAATAAAAATTCTCCCTTTTCATAGACATCTTTGTTGGAAATGTTATTTTTCTGTACAAATAACTATTCTCAGTGAAACTGCTCTTTGCCTGTATCCCCAAAGTGTCTTCCTTTAGGAGTTAAGGAAGTTGTTCCTGCATAATTTCCTGCTTCGTTCTAATGCTTTAAAGCTTAATTTACATTCATTACTATGCAGTATATAAAAATTATGGTCAGGAAAGATAACCTGTGACATTTCAGCTAGGTCAGCAAATATTGTTGCAGGAAACTTAAGTTTAAGCATTTTATAAAAACATTTTCATAAGTAAAAATTTAAGTTTACTTGAAAGCCTGCTCAGTCAGGACTTTATAACAAGATCATCACCTGAATGCTTTGCGAGTTGTGGGTTTTGGAGGTCCATTTTCACTTCTTCGTCATACTTTTGACCAAAGAGCAGTTGCAAGTGGCATTAAGTGGAAAACTGAACTCTGCTCCTCCAACAGAATGTCTCCTTATGGGGAATATACCACGCAATGGTTTTAAATGTAAAAGTTATGCAACTTCATTCCCCTTTATTTTGTTCAATTGCACTGTTTCTGGCACTATTCATGCTGTCAAATGTTTCCAGAAGCTATGTAACCCAGATATTCAGATTTTCAAAGCAAATATGATGGTTGCATTCTCAATTTTATGCTTTTTCGTGAGGAATCGTGTAGTTCAGCTGATGATAAGCTTCACTAGAAAACAGTGTATGCAGCCATTAGCTGTTGAAATGACAATGCTTTAGTAGGAAATCTGAACGGGATAAATGCCTTTAGACCACAATTCTGAGTAGGAAAAAAAAAACAATACAATACCTTTTCAGGACAGCTGTATTCCTCCATAAAAGCATTAATTTGTCAATTTGATCTGGTTCAGTGTAATACAGGATTTATCTCCTCATCAATCTGCTCGGAGCAAAACGTTGCATTCCTGGTCTAGCTCAAGTTACAAAATCTAGCTTTTCAGATGCAGGGATTTTAAACAGATCATATAGGATTTCAATTATTCTCAGTTTGGGATGCTTGTTAGACAGTTTTATGCCTTTTGTAGTGTCCCTTGCTAAAATCTCACAGCAACTCACAAAGCTGACACTTACAGGAAACAGCTACATATAATGGTGATTCTAGAGTGGTTCTTCCATACCTTTTTACACAGCCCTCCTCAGGAAAACATAAGGTATTTTCAGACACATTGATGAGATTGATTGGTGGCAGATATGAAGCTACCTCTAAAAGGAAATTGCAACTACTTGTTACCTCGCCTTGTCAGAAAGCATTGCTCTTTCTCCTCTTCACCTGCTGAATGACATTGACTACTTCAGCTAAATATCTGGAATTTTTATTGTAATATTTAGCATATCAAGAACATTTTCTATTGGCTCTTGTCCCCTAAGAGAGATCTTGCCTTCATGAAGTTAAATTCAAAACTCTAGCAGTTTGCATCAGTGGGATGCAAGAAGATCTTGCATCTATTACCATGGTATACGAGCATCTTCAGGACCACAACAGCTAAATTATACAATTTTCATGAATGGTCAATAATGTCATCCTTTTTACAGAACTGGAAATTGAGACATAGAGAGGTTATGTCTTCAGTTCCAAATGTTAAGCACTTAAATACATAGCAAATATTTTTAAAAAATTTTAAATGCATTAATGTTCCATCTGATGTTTCAGATAGAGGAGTGCCTTTTCTCCTGTTAATAATTACCCTAAATTTATTGAAAGGCAAAAGTGAATTGCAAGGTCACTGCTAGAAGTCTTTATGAACTCACATTTGACTTTTTTCTAGTTAAATATTTTGCTCAAAACTGGATACGTAGTCAGAGGAAAAACTACAGGATTCAGCCTGAGATTCTATATTAACTTCCTTGGACAATCTTCTTACTCCTTTCTGTTTCAGTTACAGTCCAGTCTGGTTAGACTGTTTGTCCCGCTCTTTTACTTAATCTCTCACGCACAGTGATAACAGAAATAGCATTACAAAACATTTATGAGCCTGGTGCCCATTAAAAGAGAGCAGGGTGTGGACACCATGAGCCAGTCCTTCTGACTGCAATGCAAAGGGAGTTAAGGGAGTTACACAAGGGAGAAATCTAAGCAATCAGAATAGACTCTCTCAACTCCTTCCAAATACGTTGATGATAGATTGTGTGTTCTTTTTATTTATGTATACAGTGATCTCAGCTTTATTCATCCCTGCCTTTTTGAGTGCCAGGATTTTAACTGAATAGATTTTAAATAACCAAGAGGAATATGTAGCTCAGTAGTCTGATAAATGATGTAGGTTTTGATAAACATTTTCCCATCCCAGTCTCTGAAAGGGACTCGAGATATCACTATAAAGACTAGAGAGAATCAAGATATATTCTGTGACATATTCTGTCACTTCTATAATACTTAAAATCTTTAATTTTCCTTTTAAACACATCTAGTGAGAGTTTCATTTGCAATCTTTATCTGCAGGTGAGTGCCAAAGACCTCGAGGAAGCCTATACTTACTCTTTGTAAAGGCCCATGTGCATGACAAATGTGGCTGCCAGTGTTAGGTAGCCTTTACTCATCCTCCCGGAGTGCTCCATGAGGACAACTCCTTGTAGAAGGACCTTTCTGCAAAAGATGATTGGTATCACACAGCTCTGTAGGGAGCAAAATTACAGAGTGCTCATGCAGGGATTGTTTAACACCAAGAATGGGTGTGTTTACCAGCTCAAGATACATTCATGCCATATATATCTGCAGACAACCTGAAGCCCCTATCTTGACTTAAGGGGCATCTGTGGTAGACATTGGTACAGGGATCCCTTGAGAAAGCTCCTGCTACATCAGCTCACGAAATTTAAACAGATTAGGCCTGTAGGATTCTCACAAGTCATTTCTCTCGGTATATGATTCTACTTTCTAATTTTAAATTAGAAGCTGTCTGCTGCACAATGAGTCAGAGAAAGGATAGGATGGAGGAAACAAGAAGCCCAGTCATAGTCAACCCAGACTTTTGACCTGAGCCTGAGTCACATTAGTTGTATGTACTGTTACCCTCCACACACACACACACACACAATCAAAACAATGACTTTTAAAAATTTATATGAACTTATATGAAGCTCTAACTCTGACTTAATCTGGAAGTGAAAAAGAAGACAGGAGAAAAGAGGTTATTTGTGCAGTTTTTCTAGCCTAATTTAATGAAAAATGTGCCTGTGGAATCCTGGCCTCACCATAACCAGTAGTAACATTGTGTTTGGCTTCGCTGAGCTATTCAGGGGTCTAGAACACGTGAAGTGTGTCTGAGATTCGAAGCTAATATGACAGCAACAAGGTTTCTCATTGCAAAAAGCATCATCCCTGTCAGTCTCAGCTGCTAGCATTCACAGAAAAGAGGGTAGACCGAAAGGGTCTGAGGAGTAAAGTAGCTTCTCGCCTCACATTCTTTTCTAAATCAGAAAGTCTATGAACAAAATCCTTACCCTATCTTAAGTTTCAAAGTGCTTTACAAATCAGATAAAAAGCTGTTTTCCTGCAGTTTAGAATGAGATAAATGGAGGAACCTATGGAACTGAGCCACTTGCAAGAGGTCATGAAGAGAGCAGTGGTAGTGATAAGAAAGCTTCTGCCTCTCATAGGTTACCCAGCAATGCTCTGTCCACTGAGAAACACTGCCTCCCATCGTGTAGGGGAACATCCAAAGCAAAAACTACCCTTTTGTTATCAATTTAGCAACAAAAAAAAGCCATGAGAATTCCTCAGGTTACAGTTATCCTTACTTAAAAATTCGTATCTTGTGCTTTTTTGGCTCCACCTGCTCCCAGTGAAATCAGAGATAGAACCTCTGGCCATCTAAAGAGTAAAACGTGGATGATATATATTTTTTAATTCACTTCTGTCTTTAATCTGAACATGAAGATAATTCTCTCTGTTAGTGACGCAAACTGTGAAATATGTAGGAGATCAAAGCCTGCACCATTAGAGTTGCTGGAATAACTCCAGTGTTGAGAATTTTCTTATTTTTAATCTTTTTATCTCACAACTTTAACTTTGGGCAAACTGGCTTTGTGCAGATTTCCCTAAATATCAAGACAATCAAAAGTAGGAATAAAGTTGCCTATAGTATCCCAGAGAGACTGTGAGGATTAGAATGGGAATTCTGCCTTTTAGTGTGTGCAAGGCCCTTCCCAGCTAATCAGTTAGCTGGTGAAACAACACATCATCAGACCGACAGAGAGAGTTACTGAACTCTCTTCCTGGAAATGTTCCTCCTCTCCCTTCCCCAAACGTGTATACATATTCACTGTCTCCTCTTCACATAATCTTCTTTTCGTAGGATTGGAGAGGAAGTCGGGGACCTTTGGAGTCTTTCAGCAGCCATCCTTGATGAGAGGCAGGCGTCGCTACCCAGACCCTTCGCGGCAGTGCTGCACTTTGTAACTCTCAATACATAACGTTAAAGACAGATTTGAGGGAGGAAGTTCAAACTGAAGGATGGAAGAGGCAAGGAGAGATGCCCCTGCTCTGCGAGGAGATAGTGTATCTGCTGCTCTTTAGCTTTCTTTTTTTTTAATAATAACCAGCCTGCAGCAGCACAATCATACCTATGGCTGCATTCACATGGTTTTATCTATTACTGTTAAGAACCAAACGGTGAGTGCTGTACTGTCGTTAATCATTATCACATAGCTAGTGCCACCAAAATCAGTGACTGCTCTCAGCTCAAATCCAACAATTCCGCAGACAGTCTACGGGAATTGCCCTACTGCATAGTCCAAAAATTACTTCTCTTGTTCTTAGTTTAACTGCAGTAGTTGTCCAGAGAATTTTGTAGGTTAGATCATACAACAATACTCTCCTGGATTCTCTTCGTTGACAAGGAAGATGGCAAGTTCCTTAACATTGTATTGGAAAAGAAGTTTAAAAAGAAAATGGAGCTTTTGAAACTTTAAATGGGGCCAAAGAGCTGTAGGAACGAGCAAGCCCACAGCAATACCCCGAGAAACTGGTCTCTACCACTCCTGAAATCTAAATTCTCCCAGAATTCAAAAGTAATTGTTCTATTTTCATACCAAACCCAGCAAAATTTAACAGCCTATTGTCTGCTACACTTTTGTTGGAGTTAAATACAAAAGGCCCAGGAAAAAAAATCATGAGGCTACCCTCTCCATATACTTAAATTGTAATAACTAGTCCACCTTTACTCACTGTGACGGTGGGTCGCCTCCTCTTTGAAAACTATTTCCACCAGTGGAGCTCTGCCGTAACTCGGGAGAGGACTGTTATGATAAATTTGAGACGTAGCCTTAGATAAATCTGTTCCATAGACACAGTCATTTATTCAAATACATGAGCTCTACTTCTTTGGATGAGTTTCTGGGAAAAGGAGAGCATGTATTTCAAAGAAGTTCTATTTCTGGGAAGCTAAATCCCTAGGGATCAGATATTCATGAGAGAACAACCACTCTACATTAAACAAAAGGAGCATCCTCTGCACCCAGTGAAATGTGATGTGCCATTCTCACCAGATGATCTGTCTACTTGAGTATTTGTTCAAAGAGAAACTGTGAATTTGCTTTTACAGAGCTTAGAAACCTTTTTAGCAATTTTCTGCATTTATAGCTAAGCAACTTGTAGCACATTAGAACGTTTTCTGGAAGTGAAAGTCCAGTGAACATTTTTGTGGCTGTTTGCTCAGAAAATGTTTTGCATGTTAGAGTTAAAGCAGTCATCCTCAAAATTCTGAAGTCCTTTGCATGTATTAGCACACCAGTCAGCAAAACTGCAGACTAGTCATACCCCGCAAAATAATCTACATGGACACAAAGCAAAAAGATCATGACAGTATTCCCAATCTGAAAAGAAGTGATTCACAATAACTGAACAAACTTAATTGCTAGCTATTGCTGAACAATTTACAAAGACAAAAAGGGCTATATTTTGCAAAGTCATTTAGTACTTTAGGGGCCAGGATTTCTTTATTGCCCTTTAAAGAAACAAGAGTAACCAAAACAGCAAAACAAACCCCAAAAGACAAGTAATCTAATCTTAGAAAGATGAGTTTTTAGATCATACTTGAATCACCCTTACTAGATGAGAGCAGCAATTACTTCATGCAGACCTCAAGGAGAGGCAGGACCAGGGAGCCAAAGGTAAGAAACATGGCAAGAAGCAGCACCAAATTGCCACTAGGAGTAAAAAATTTAAAGACTATGCTTTAACTAGGTATTTCCAAATCCACGGGGATCTCTGCCAATTACTTCAGCTTTCTTACTCTGTCAGTCTCCCGGGCTCCTGGCTAGGTCCTTATGGTACTCAATAGATTATCTGAGCATTTATTATTAGTGCAGTAAACAAAGTGTCTAAGAAGTAATTTTTACAAGCATTTACAAGTGTCTCAACTTTTTTTATTTCATTCATTTCTTTCTGCCAAATAGTACATGAAAAGTGGATGTCTGAGATGCTCTTGAGTGTGATTCATGGCACCAGTTAAACCACAGATCATTGTATCTTTCTCCTCATCTCTTACATGCTTTGTCAGATGATTTGCTACCAATCTGCCCTTTCATACCACGTCTCAATCTAGTCCGTGATTCTGAAGAACTGTTGGCAAAAAATGGTGTTACAAATAATTTTCACCTCTTAGGGAGTCGCTGTTCCTATTAAAACTATATAATGAAAACAAAACACTTGGCATATATACAGTATTATACCTAAGCTGCGTGTTTGCATTCATCCCTGCTCAAGGATGGCATGCGTTTACCTGGTGGCGTGATGAAAGACACCATCAAAGATCTAGACTGCTGAATGGGTATGTGTTCACTGCTGGTTTTGTAAGGGTCACCTGTAACACTGCGACTACATCTGTAATCAGTGAAACAAATGAGTCTATCTATCAGTTATTACTATTTGTGAGTCAGAAAAAATAAATGTATCAAAAACTCTATTATCTTTTGATTTCCTTCATCACACATCTATTGTTTCCAGATCAAGTTGTTGAATGGATTTTAATTATATTTTTTCCTCCTGCTTCTGCCACAGGGCAGAGTACTAAAAAAAATTTAATAGTTATGGTATCTATAGAAACTTAGCAAGACTTAGCTTTGCTCTTCTCTGCATTCATAATATGTGAAATCATGGAAATCTAGTTCCTGCCTCATTCACTTTGGTTCAGCCCAAGTAATGGCATTGCCTTTACCTATCCAACATTGCAAAATTTTCTAATATAAAGAGTGGAAATACATTCTGTGGACTTATATGGCCAAGTCGAGACTGCATTCTCCTGTGAGTGCCAGGTGGATTCCTTGCTTAGTTGGCTAAAAATAGCTATGTGGACCCCTCCACAGATCCTTAGCTGGCACTCCTGAGCTGTGCCATGTAAGTGCACAGATCTGAGATATCCTGGCTTGAATTGATCAAGTTTGAGGCTGGTCAGGAATAATCCTAAAAAAAATTTTAGAAAGTAAACCATCTTCTCTCTCAGCTTTGGATCAGGCTCTCCTAAAATTCAACAGCCAAAGCTAAAGAGAACTCTCTTATGTTGAGTTAATGAACTCTCCTATGTTGACAGTGCATGGATAGAAATATCTAACCTCCAAGAGCCCTCTTATATGTGACTTGCTAACAAGGCCTTTCCTGAAACTAAAATGATTGAGTCTTGGCAGACTGAGAAATTTCAATATTTTAACACAAGCAACACCTGGATTTGTGAAACAGACACATTACATAAAACAGAAAAATAAACCTTTCCAAACTCTGTCCTTCAGACTGCTGAGTATCAAGAAATGAATAACAACTTGGGTATTGTTTAGATAAAAGAGGAAATGTTATATGTTGGTGCCTATAAAACAGAAATTAGATCGCCATTCACCACAGTTACCTTATCAAACCTCTAGCTATGCTAGTTAGCAACCACACAGCAAGGTTCAGATTTATCCAATGTCATAGGTGATCCCAAAGGGTGGGAAGGATCCTAACATGGAGGAAGGGTATTAAAAACTTCCCTTAATTGTTCTGCATGTCTCTAATGAACATTATCACCTAGCAGATTTTTGGCAACATATAGAGCTGGGGTATTATTTTAAACTTTGCTTCCTAAATCAAATATCCTACTGTTTCAAAGCAATTTTGTTCCCCAGCCTGAGGATTAACTCAAGCATTAACAAAGTGAGCCACGGAGGGCTGTGACAGAGACGGCGTGTGGGCAGCACTTTTGCTAATTTGACCTCTTTTCACAGAAATGAGAGGAAACTGTGATCTGAAGCTGACATTTCCTTAGAACATCGCCCAGCTTTCCTAACTCTGGGACCACAATTCACTGATAACGGGGCTTTGAAGTAGCTGGAACAGAGCCAGGAAACATTGGAAGTATTCTTCAGAGAATATCTGTTTCAGATTACCCCAATTTATAGTAAACCACACATGCTAACTTTAGCATTTCTTCTGCCTTTAAAGCTTTTCGTCTTCTGGCTGATTGATCTCGAGCCTTTTCCTTTGGCTCAGCGCAGTAACATTTCTTGTCCAAACACCACATTCCTACTTTGCATCCAATTCCTTCCCCACCATGTGTCACTAGGCTCACTTATCTTTCTCATCCTCTGACCCACATCAGCTTTTGCAAATGTAAAATTTTGCTAGAGTTGAAGCAGAACCTGGGTCAAACATTGCACTGAATTAAGCTAAGCAAGTGCATTTTGTGTCTTCTTTACTTTCGCTTGGTCACTGTTGCCGTATTGAGTCTTCCAGTTTTACTCCTCCCTTCTTCAGCATCAGAGGATGCCTACGGGTGTGTACGCGTAAGGTAAGAGAGGTGAGCTAGGTTTCTAGTCCCACTGGAATTCAATGGGAGATGCACATTCAGCTCTCTTAGCAGGTGGTTCAAATCAACCGGAACAGCCCTGTAGACCGAATCTGCTGTTACAAGGATCTGACATTCATAGTACGTCCACCTGAGAGGGCTGGTTCAACTCATGCTAACTCTAGTGTGCACAAGCACCCCACACGTGCCCATCCAAGGCTGCATGACGGCAGCTTTGCCTGAGCCCCTCTGAAGCAGAGCACAGCTCACTGTCAGCTCTCCGCTCAGCCTGTAGGACCCCTAGTGAGCATGACTCTCACTGCCCGGCGTAGTCGGGATTGTGGATGATGACAGCCAAAGACAGTCCATTCACCAAGTCCGTGAAACACTCAGTCCCAACATGGCTTAGCATCTAACTGATGAAAAGCTTTGATGTGGGAGAGTCTGTAAGCTGCAGTGCTCTGAGACACTTCGTTGCCTGTTCCCAGGATGGAGCTTAACATCAGCCAATGCTACACAGAGCAGAAAAAGTGAATGGTAGGCCATTTTATCGTCAGGTATTCGTCTTGGAAATATAGCCAAAATTGATACAGATACTTATATACATAAGTATATTTTGATACTCACTCTTCTGTAAATACTGTTGCTAGTGTTTTCAGTAGGACTTCCTGTTAGAATGTTACTGCTGAACGTGAGTACGGATATTTACCCAGTATATGAAGCTGGTAAACTTTGGGAGAGACTAACTTCCCTGCTGTTATTGCGAAATTAGACTGATTTCACAAGAGGTTGTCTCCTACAGCTTCTGAGCTTTCCTTAATGCCATGAGAACAGCCAAAAAAGTAATAACTTCGGAAAAGACAAAAAATGGGAAAAATCCATTTTCCAAACTGAAGCAACTTTCTGAGATCAAGTTTACCTACATTTATTTTTACTGAAACAGATTCTTTTTATGTATTGCATTCTGAGTGGAACAAATATTTAATCAAAAAAATTTGAATAGAACTGATCTCACTAGAAAAACAGCAAGTCTTTCATTTCAGGTTGACCTACATGGTGTTTCTTCCTTCCATTTTTTTGGTTCAAGTCCTAAGAATGTAATTTTTGAGATAGCTGTTCAGCAGAATGCTTTGTCATTTTTAAGGAAAATTTTCAACTGCATATCAAGTTTTGTGGAAGCAAGCACTACTGCTGGGACACATACCCACTCAGATAGCAGGCTGTCCTTATTCCTGATTTTCATTGCCATCAACAACTTTTTCCCAAATTAAGGGAAGCTAGTTTAGAGAATAAAGGGAAGACTCCAAGAAACAAATACATTGCTGCTTCATTCTAGTTCTCTAGCATATTTGTTGCCTTGTGCAAAACGTGACACATTTCAGTTTGCATTACATCTAGTGAAATGTTACCTGTTATGCACAGCCTAAAGTTAAACTACCTTCTACATTGCAAAAGCACATTGCTAATCATGGCAAGCTTTCTGCACAGCACTGCAGCCTTGCTTCTCAGAATCTATCATTCAACCAATGAATTTGCTAAAAACTCCCTAACTAACATGATGTCAATTCAAAGAAAAGAGTGGTTTTATCAAGGTCACATGAAGGTCATATGGAGAAGGTGAAAACTGAGTTTAGATCTCCCATGTCCCAGGAAAGTGCCTTGACAGCAGCCTATCGTCTCTCGCTGATGTCAGCTTCTGTGATAAATAATGTCTCCTTGGTGGGGAACTGCCCAATTTGACATCATTAGCAGATCTGGAATTGCTAAAAGGTTTAGGGCTTCAGCATGTTTTGTTTTTAATTGAG
The DNA here is from genome assembly GCF_028389875.1 of Rhea pennata. NCBI lineage: Eukaryota > Metazoa > Chordata > Aves > Rheiformes > Rheidae > Rhea > Rhea pennata. The sequence goes on along the minus strand of NC_084665.1, from coordinate 22,934,568 downwards.
CATGAAGCTGTCTTGGCAATAATACCAAAAAAACTTTACACCCAAATAAAATCTGTTTGGATTGGCTGGTCTTCATGAAGTGATTCAGAACAACAAAGTAGCACCTTCTTTTTTCATGTCCGTACAGTTGTCAGGACTAAATATTACGGGCTGCACTTCTGTGAATGAGATCGATTGCACAATGTTTGCAAAAGTACAAAATATTTGAAATGCATCTTGTGTGGGAAGAAAACAAATGGATCAGCCCTCCTCCCCTTTGAATCTATATGGATCTTTGTAAAAACAGATAAACTGCTGAGCAGAAGACAAATAAGTAGGGTCATTCTTGCAGGGAAGTGTTCTCTTGTGTCATGTTGTTCATCCTGGTTAAAACTAATACATCCTCATTTGGCTTTGGAAAGATTTCTTCTTGGTTCCAAAAATGAACAGTTGATAGTCCATGAGAGCAATCTTTAAAAATAAAGGCATACTTCTAAGCTTAGGAAAAGTAATTAAGCTCTGGGCTTAAAATCGTCTTCAATGGCACCATTTTTCCAGTGATAATTATTCTTGCTATATTAAGTCACTTACAATAAGACTTGTTTTTGAAGATTAGAATCCAACAAATACTGAAAGATATTTCCCCCATTCCCATCTGACTCCTGATTCCTCAGATCGTGAAGGTGTTCCATATATCCCATACACTGCATGCTTCAACTTCCAGAATATATGTTATCTGTAATTGATTTAATTCCTCAACACTGGAAAACATAACTATATAATAAAATGAATGGATTGTGTCTGTTTCTTGTTCTCCTCACCCTAGTGATATATGCCTTTTACACAGACAACAGAGACATCTCCCTTCTAGCATCATCAGATTTACTGAGTAATAGTCCAGTCCGACTGCATGGGAGTTTTACTGCTCATATCCTCAAGAGCAAGGCCCTTGTTTGTAACTATATAGCTAACAGTGCATTTTCACAGGTAGCATAAGCCAGTCTGTGAGCTGCTGTAAAAAGGAGTGTCCTGCCTTTACCCCACACACGTCACTGCTGCCGCCCCTGTATCAATTCCACCAGTTGTGTGGCCCTGCAGTCAGCCAGACCAATGAGCTGAGCTGGCAGAAAGGGAGATCTACCAAAAGAAGGAATCATTTTCAGCCTGACAACTTGCTGCACGATCATTAGTGCCGAAACAAGGGATGGGTAGGAACACATGGTTAGGAGCAGAGGTAAAAGCAGAATAGCCACTTCCGTAACAGCTTGTAGTTATCCCTGCTTTGGAAGGTCATCAACAAGAAACATAACTTTCAGATGTACTTGGCCACATCTTGATAGTAAGTCAACAAAATTAGGTTATTTCTATAGGTTTTTGGACTTAGAGTAGCTAACAATTTGCCCCCTTATGACCAGTGTCCTCCTGAAGCAGAATATAATAAGTAGTTCTCAAATATATCCTCGCAACCAATCATTTCTACTTTTAAAAAGGGCTGAGCAAGAAGACATATTCTTAACTGCATGTCTGACTCTGCAAAACAGGTTATGCTTATCTGTTCGTCAGCCCACAACTATCAGGCAACATAGTTTTGACTCATCTCCTGAAATGGCGGTTTCATCTATCATTATTATTATTATTATTATCACTGCACTTTTTGAAAAGTGCCAAATCCACCTATGTGGAATGTAGGAGAATTGTTTTTCTTTGGATATGAAAAAATTCTCCCACCAATTAAGCAAACATTGGCTGAACCGCAGAGTTGGTATATTGTTTAGGAATGCAGCCTTGCACAAAGCCAGAGGCTTTTCAGAGTGTTAAAAGAAACCTCAAGCTTTGGAGTCAACCCCAGGAAGCAGATGAAAACAATGCATACATATGTCAAAATGCCAGCTTCAACTGTGTGAGTATGTCACTGATTTGAGCTGGTAGGAAGACAAGAGCTTTATGGAACAGTAAGAACCTCTTTCTAAAAACTTAAAAAGAAAACAAAAACAAATGAGAAAAAGAAAAGAGAAGAAAAGAAAAAAAAACAAAAGAAAAAAAGCTAAAGCAGAATTTTAGATTGGGGTTCTGATGCTGCTCTTTAAAACAAAGTTAGTAGTTATGAACTACAAAAAAAGTCTGAAATATCATATACTTTGTTCATTTGCAATTAAGAGTTTGAAGTTATCTTAATTTTCTTTCTATTCCTTTGCTTACAAGTTGGTCATTGGTCTGTCCAAAGCTGGTTTTAGAACAGACTTTGTGGAAAAAACATGAACACTGCCTATAGAATGCAGCCTCAACACTATAAAGTCTCCAGATTTATCAATATTTCTCTTCTTTCCCTAGCGTAGCAGCTATTTCCCATATAACAGAAGTACATTCTCCTTACATAAATTTGCCTGATGTCATGTTTTCTCGGACCCTTGAAATTCTTGCTTGTTACTATACCCAGATAGTTTTGTTTTATTGATTCTCTACTGATTTTCCAAAACCAAAGGCCTGGCAGCTGCAGTTTGGAGTTCACCGTTACGCTGCAGATGCGAGAGCCGTGAGGTAGGACATCTAGTCTTTTATTGCTCCCGGCACTGGGGAACTGTATCCGCTCTATGGAGAACAGTTCCTTCCTGCATATGACTTCATTTGTCTCCTAAGTTAATTTGCACTTACTTTTCCACCCTGACAGCATTTTCAGTTCTGCTAAGAGAGTGCCAGATCAGAGTGGTGGTGAAACCTAGCACTGTTCCTGTGCTATCATGTCCTTGTAGTGCACGTCTGAATACAGGTGGATTAGCCCTGTTATTCAAGAGCTAGAGAGGGAACACAGGAACAGCATCTAAGAGTGTTACCACAGCCTGAGGTCCCTTCATGTAATTTGGCAATTGACCTAGAAATACAGGACACACGAACAGCCTGGAAAATAGGTCCCTCATTCTGTAAGGTCAAGCTGCTAGGTCTCCAAAGTATTATCAACATCAGCAGCAGGGTCAGGCAAAAAACGGAAATGCAAGTCATATCAGATTTCAACTCTTCAACAAAAGCTAAAATATCTTGATTTGGAGATACGATTCCAGTCTCTCAACAGTGGTATAGCTAAAATTCTCCATCCTCCTCTGAGCCAGAGCTTAAGGCATACTCTATCTTGCCACAATGCACATCAGTGACCACCACCTGAAGGTGAGGTAAGCCATCACAAGGCTCTGGTGTCAGTATTTGTCCTCCAAGATATCCCAGGCCAGAGGAGCCAGGCTGAGATAACTCAACCACCGTGGCAATATGCCACAACTACAATTAGACTGATATTAGGCTTTAAGGGTCTGAAGGGGAAAATGTTTTTTTTTTTTTTTTTTTTTGATTTCTGCTTTCCATTTCCAGCCAGAAGCTAAAATTTTTACTTATAGAATCATAAATATATTTCTCTCTCATATCTCTAATAAGTCCGAGTAGCAGTAATGAGTCAAAGCTGCAGTTCTGGACCTCGCTGGCAAGTGAGCTCTTTGATTTACCTAAGGAGCATGAACAAAGTACATTTGATGAAACTTCCTGGCTGGTAGAGGACGGTGGGATAACACTTACTGGCCTCTCAGTTGCACAGTGGTATAATGAATGATGGACAAGATTGATCTGTGGAACATAAGTGAAAGGTAAGATACAAGGCAGCACTATGTCTGGCCTCTAGTGAAAAAGCAGAATGATGTCTCTGCACAGCTGTAGTAACAAGATGGGTTCAGCAGCCATTGCACAAAGTGCAGAGATTTGTGGTTAGGAGATCGGATGGGAAAACTGGACAGATATGAGCAACTCTGCCTTGAGTAGTGAGCTAGTATAGCAGGTAAAATTTGTGATGTAAGATGCTCTACTAAAAGAAAAACAGTACTAATAAAACCAAACAATCACAGACTAAGCAACCAAGAACCACGTATTCTTGAAATTCAGCGCGGTTGCACTGATGATATCCAAAGTCATAAACTTCTTAACAAAATATTTAGGAAGCTTACAAAGATAATAGGAAAAATTATTTTCCACTCCTTTTCCTCACATTTAACCAGAAACAGAATAGAGATGTCTATCACCACTTATACTCAGGTGGTAAGGCTAATTCCACAGATTCTTCTGTTTAGGCTTACAAATTTCTGACTAACTTTGCAAATTCCATGAAATCTGAAATACATTTCCCAACATATGCTACAGATATATCAAACAGAGCCCGCTGGGAGCAGAACCGTATGTCAAGTCACAGGAAAACTACCTGTTTCATCAGTGTAATCAGCAGAATATGCCATGGTTATGAGTTTCATGTTTCACATTTCTCACTGAAATTGGGTAAGAATGGAGGAAGGAAGGCAGCGATTCCAGACAAGAGAGGGTTACACAAAGTCAGGGTACCTTTTTGCTAGAGAATTTCTGCTCATTCTTTGATTTTTGTGGATTTGATCTAATATTCAGTATCTGCTAATGTTAAAAGAAGTAAACCAGATCTTGACTTTTTGCAGTCTTTATAAAATGTCATGAACATGAATCTACTTTAATTAACACCCTTAATAAAAGATTTTTCAGTAATATACATAAGAAGAATCTGAAATACCTTATAAAATTGTAGGTAACATCTATAGATGGCATAAGCACTACATCATTAACTACTAACTACAGTTACAAAACTAGTCAAATTCTAGCATCTCTGTTCAGTACTGTAGCAAACGTGGAAAAAGTCAAAACCCGGAAGTTTTCCATGAGGCAAAATCTCTAACAAAAAAAGTAATAAATTCAGGCCAGCTGAAACATCCTGCTTTGGTAAAGGCAAAATATTACATTTGATTTTTCTCTTTGAATATTCTTTAATTTCCATATTATTTTTTATTTTCAGAGGAAGATATTAATTAAAATTTTTAAATTGCAACAGCTCCAATAAATAAATACAATTTGCCTCAAAAATGTCAAGATATAAATATGTGTCCAAGGAAGGAAATATTCTCTTTCAAGCTTAATAAAGTGCATCTTTTTTTATGAAAATTCACTGAAATAAAAAAAAAAAGCTTTTGGAAATTTTTAACACCTTCTGCCTTGTCAGATATTCCCAACCCCATCTCAGAAAAGTAACATCAACTTTTCTTCAGAGCATTTTTAGAAATCGAGGGGGCCACAAGTCAGTGTAGTGCTAAGATCAGCCTCTTGTCTGTCAGGCTGTCCTTAACACTAGTTGGCATGAAGGCAGATTGTAGCCCTTTTTCATCTAAGAGCTATTCGATGCCGCACATTTGTTATTCTTTGCTGCCAAGGAGACAATCTGTTTTTCATTTCCTCTGAAGAAGAGCATAATAGTATGAGTAAAACATCAGATATAATTAGACAAAATGGTTGAGTACCTTACTGAACAGAGAGATAGAACCATCCCAGATATGAAAAGTAGCCATACGCCTGAGAAAGAAAGAGAGAAAGGAGAAAAGTGTTGCTCTCCTAACTGGAGTATGCAGAGGTTGTTGCAATTTATCCCTTTTTTAATGCAAGTGGGATATTTCCTAGGGTTTGTACAAAATAATTAAATGTCCTCTCGTAACAGTTGGAAAAGGGAAAAAATAATATGAAGATCCTGTTGCTTTCCTACATAATGAATTAAAATGTGCCTTAAGATGGAAAATTTGATTCTTACTTCCGTATTCCACATGTGCATTTGTAGCTCTGTACACAACCCGGATGCAGCTCCCCCGTGCTTTATGTTAGTTATACATACGAGTGTGTCTGAAAAAAAATCCCTTAACTCACACAATGAGAAGCGTGTCCAAAAAAGCCTTTTGCTGCTAACAGTAAATATCAATTGATTTGCTATTGTTTGTGAAAAGAGAGCATTATTTTAGAGCAAGAAAACCTGAATTCTTTGCACTCATACTCGTCTGCAGCACTGAGCCACTACTGTGTGTGGCACCATCCCACCCACAAGACTTTTTTTGATGATCAGGTTACTCTTGCCTAATAAGATTTATTTTTCTTATCTTCATTTAATCATGCAGTATAACCATAATTTTTATAGAGATAGTCATGACAAGTGGTTATTCTGTAGAATGAAATATTCATGGTCCAGGTAGAATAATATAGTGTAGTTGAATATGGGGCAAGGTGTGACAGCAGAGGGCTTGCAAGTGAAGATACAGGTTGCAGTGCAGCACAGGATGATCAGAGAACAGCACAAGATGACACTGGAGACCCCAGGGATATAAGCAACTCACTAATGGTCAACTAAAGAAATGCAGACCCAGAGAATGGGCAAAACCAGTTTAGAGGAAATGAAGCAAACCTAAGACAAGTATTTTTGAGGCACACCTCACACTAAATTTGGATGTAATGTAGACAGATCAATGAAAAATCAACAGAATGTGAAAGTGTGCTAGAAAAAATGCAAAAATAGTTCCAAATATGCCATAGGGTAAGGAGCAAAAAAAAACCTTTACCACCAACATCATACTCCTCCCAGTGAAGGACTTTGGATACTTACAGCACACTAACCCCTCTCTTAGTGTGAAGCCAGTGACGTTAGGACCAAAGGTGGCAGTGGAAGAGTGCACATAGTAGCAGAGAAAGGATAGGTAGTACATACATAACAATTTAAACAGTATCATGGAGATATTTTCCATAATTGTACTCTTTATTTCCTTTATTTCTTTTTCTGTAGTACTTAGATCTGAACTAACACTTATCCATTGATTAGACTGTTACACAAATACAGTGTTCAGTTACACAAATAATAAATTCTTGAAATTACATGTAATGTGTTTTTTCTTTTTACCCAGTACAAGATTTTCAGTGTAACACTACCTTTCACACTGTGGATTATCTTCATAGATACACTGGCCCCTATGGATGAAAGAAGTCTGGTATGTCCACCTGCATTAACAGATGACTCTGGGCAGTGAATTCAGTGCTGTCAGCAGGAGAAATATTGCTAGCATTTCCTACCAGCACAAGGCCATATTTGCACTGTGTTTGGTGGACTGAAACAAGTTCACTCTACTTGTGCTCCAAGTCTGCCTGACACAACCAGCTCCAAAATTGAAATCAGATAGTCATAGTTAGCACACCAGAGAGCCCAAGCCCTGCTGACGGCCAGATTTAGACTACCCCCAGGTTCTTGGTTTACAGCTGGCTTGCATCTGGCTCGTTCAGAGCACAGACTTTTGTCCACCTGCAAATAACCTCAGAGACATGCTTGAAGATACAGCCCAGAAACCCAAAACACTCCTAAAAGTCTTTTGCCTTCCTCATGCCGTACTTTTCTTGTTTCTTTTTTTTCCACTTTTTTTTTTTTTTTTTTTTTTTTTTTTTTTTGTCAATTTTCATGTGTGGCTCCTCTTCAGGAGGGTACTTGGTTTATTAGCAAGAAAGACCACCTAAGACTTCATCAGCAGGTAAGGCAGCAATGGTAGTAAAAAGAAACATTATACAGGGTCTTCTTCTACAAGATAGCTGTGGTTGTTGGTTCCAAAGAAGCTCTGGAGATGAGCAAGAAGTGCACCTCCGCCCACTATAGCTTAGCACAACGTGTTCACCAAGTGAATTTCCCTCTCCATCACCACAGCAAGATAACATTTATCAGCTACAGGAGGCAAATGGTTCTGTTGCTCACTGCAAGATTAAAGATATTACCTGGATGAGTAGAGATACATGAACATTCAGCTGTAGCTAAAGAGAGAGGCATGGCTTAACAATGCAAATTGATTCAGTCTAATAATTGTTGTAGCTGACAGTGTCAGGAGGAAGTTGATCGTGGTTCTGTAGTCTGGCTTTAACCATAATAGTTAGGGTGGGGACTGCAAAGAATTGGCAGCTGTTAATAGAAATGGAATGAAATCAAAATATCTATCTTTTGTTTAGTCATCATCTTGAAATATTTGTAATGGCCCAAGTAGCCCTCCACCCACTTTACATTGGAACTTTTAAATCTGTGTCCAGATCCAAGGCTAGCAGCATCTCTAATTCATCTTTGGATTATCTCAAGCCCTTTTCCTTAGGCCATTAATGCATACATTGATAAAATGAGACCAGAGTCTAAGCTAGTCTCGATTTTGAGTTTTCTGCTTAAATCCAAGCTAATTTTGATGTTAAAGAGCTAAAATGATCCCTAAGGAACCCAGGAGATGGTACTCTAGATGAAGCCATTCAAGATCTGACTCCAGCCAATGGGTTTCTATTTAGGGCAGTCTGTGTTTTAGTACCAACCTAGAGAGATTTCAAGTCTTTCCTCTCACTCAAGTTCAGCATTTCTGTCAGCTCTCTTTAATTAATTTCTGCAAAAAAAACACAGTGCACACAAAATCCATATTCAAATCATGAACATGCGAAATACTGCTACAGTCATGCCTGCAGTTTTCTTTGTTCTCTTCAAACAGATAGCTGCCAGTAAGGAAGATTACATGTTGCATTGAATTTTCCCAGATTATGTCTGTTTGGATCCAGCATTATGGTTCAGCCTTTTGTACACACGGAGAGGGCAGCTGGAACATTTCAGATGCAGATGTGAAACTCCCCAGAGATAATTATTCACATTATTTTTTGCATCTTTGATTTTAGTTTTACCCAACTTGTTTGAAAATCTTACATACTATGCACTAGCTTTAGTGTGCCAGTACCTTCAGAGAATTGCTGGCTGCAACCAAGTGCTTCATATGTACATTCCCAGACACTTTTTGATTTGTGCAATTGGTGGTGAGATTGTGAACATACATAAGGAAAAAAATCTTTTACCAGAAGAGCAGTTATTTAAACAATTAACAGCACAGAGGAGACTGAGCAAAGCTATTCTAAATCCCTTCAGTTGCTTTCTTTACCCTTCCCTTTTTTTACCCATCCCCTCCCTTTCAGATCTGAAATTCCTAACCAGAGAGTAAATGAGGAGACAACAATACGCTGCAGACAGTTGTCTTTGTGTATTGTTTTTGCTGGAACTGGAAGACGGTTTATCAAAAGGGTTTTGAAAGATGACACTTTCTTTCAGACCTGAAGAAACAGCTAGCTCCATTCCCTCCCACGTCCTCCACACACTTCTTCGAGCCGAGCTGCGAGGTGTTTATGATGATCTATTTCAGCCATTCCTTAACGTTGGAGGTTCTGGCCTCATGGGCTGACAACTGATTGATAAGTCCTCTTTTGTGGGCTTAGAATGGCTGACCTTTTCCTCTTGGATTCCCATTACAGGGAAGCCCAGTATCCTCTTTCTTGGCCAAGTGCCATGGGAAAGACAGTGCGCAAAGACAGCTCCAAGATCAATGTGTGAATTAAAAAAAAAGAAGGAAGAAGACAGCCTTGAAAATCATTCAGCGTGACTGGGCACACACTAAATATACAGGAGACTTTTTATCATGTATGGGTGTTTCTTTTCTCTCTGTGCTGGCCACTATACATTGAGATGAATCTTTCTTGAAATAGGTTTTTCCTAAACATTCCTGATTTCCTGATCTCTAGGAAGTCTTTCAAATGAATTATCCACTGGTATCAATTTTCAGACAAAATCCATCACATTCAGGGCATAGATTTCCAACTTTACAAGCTATTAGTTAAGCTGAAAGAACAAATTGCAACAACTATTGTGGGTTTCCCCAAGCTCTTAAATTATATTATCTCATCAGTGCATCGGAGGCCGGGGAGACCACTGTTGCTGGAAAGGCTAATAGAAGACTGATAGAAAGAAATAGCCAGACATTTACTATGTGGAAAAGTCACTCACGCTCCCTGTGAAACTTCTAGGATTCCCTCTGATTTGATGAGATGCTCTTCATCCACCACTTACTGCAAAGATACAGTTTCTCAGTATAACCTTGTAAAACATTTGTAGCTTACTTGATTCAAATCCATATCACACTTCACCCATAACCACACATAAATCAAACTCTTTTTCAGTTTCTAGAAAAGTTTTTAAAAAGTGAAAAAAAATGGAAAGCTACAAGAAAGAAAAGCTGCTGGAACATTCTAGCAACAAGAGGAAAGGGAAAGAGAAAGTAAAAAATCATATAGCAAAACCAGATCTTACAAAAGATTCAGTTCTCCTTCGGTTCTACAGAGGTGACTAAAGTTATCCACACCCAATCTTTTCAGGCTGGATAAGAACTACTGATATATTTGTTTTATTCTCTGTCATTAAACACTTTCCATGAATAGTTGTTTTTCCTTGCCAAAATTCCTCAATGCTGAGGACCCTGAAAACACTATAAAAATGTTAGAAAATTAAGAATTCAAGCAGGTATACATTTTTAACTACATTTGCATGTTTTTGTCAATGATATTTTTGCATGGATTTCCATTGATTTGTTTTGCACTTGTTACATTTGTATTAGATGGAATTGTCTCATTATTCTATGGCTTGGGGCCTGCCACAACAAGGGAGAGCGTAGGGAAAGCAACGCATGTTGGGATGCCCATTGCCACGCAGGATTGCTCGGGAATCTGTCAATGAATATTTTGTCAAATGCTCAAGGGAAATGGGCAGCAATGGAAGGAGACTTTTGCTCTCAGACATATTAACTAAGTACTTCCCCAAACCCGGCAAGATGCTCGACATACTTTTCCAGATGACACCTTTGGAGCCATGGTGCCTATATTACTTGTAAGTTTAAACAGCTGGAGAAGTCTACAAGAAGTGAGTTCTGAATGTAGGATCACTAATGCATGCCTGTTATGATATAGTCTAAATCTAACAACAATCAGAGATCAAGTCATCTCTTGGGAAGTATCCACTGGTCATGGTCAACAGAAAACTTGCCTCAGCAATAAAGACTCTACTAAGAAGGGGAATTGTTAATAGTAACGGGATGCTAGAAGAAGCTTTAACTTGGGTAATGTAAAAGCAAACTATGGCAATTATAGCGTGCCATGGAAATGACAGTAAACATAATGAAGCACCCTAAGGCATCACTACCGCAGCCTAGGTTGGGTTCAGTTGTAGGAGGTTCAGGCTTTTATTAGAAATGAGCAAATTCTGGGACATGTCAAATAACTAATTCATCCAAAGCTCTGATGAACTTGCTACTTTTAAGTAAAACCTGGAAGCTTTTCAGATGCAGGAAGAATTTTGTAAGTGAGGATAAAACATACAAAACCCTATGGTTTAGGCCTGAAAACAAGGAAAATTCAGCAGTTTGGGGTTACTTGAAGTTTGTATTTGGTTCTCCCAATGCAGAACCTGATCACCTATAGAAATAATTAACTCTTCTTTTACCTCATATGATTTCAACAAGAGATAAGTCTAATTAAATTCAGATTAAAATTTTCACAGTCTTCGGTAAAAGTTTTTATGGGCTAGACAAGTCAAGGTCGGCCATAGATCTGAACTACCCAAAGTCCTCATTCATCTGTGGATCAAAAAATCAAGTCCAGCTATTTCAGACATCAGAGCATCAAACTCCTTTTCATGGGTGTTTATTTCATCTCCAAATCAGATCAGCATTGTCTACTCAAGTGAACTGTAGTTCTACAGAGAGAGCATTAAACATTGATTTTTTTTTTTTTTTGTGTGTGTGTGTGATTGGAGGTGAAAATGCTTCTATGTGGCACAATTCAACTAATCTCTGTTGAATTTGGGATGTCCAGAAAAAGGGAGCAAGTAAGTAATTTCACGGAGGAAACAATAACCGCTGTAACAAAACCAAAATGCGCAAGTGTGACCAACCAATAAACCCCTGCAAGGGAAGAAGGCTCAGAGGAGATGGATGAGGGTGAGGTGCCCCCAAAGCTCACAAATAATATAGGGTATGATTCATTAACCACAGCTGTTGCACAGAAAGCTGACTGTATCTCAACGCAAAGGCAACTGAAGGTCACTTTTTTATCAAAAGTATGTAAATGTTTCTCCCTGAGTTAGCCAGACCAGCATGAGGGAACTGTGTACATGGCTCAACCCAAAACAGAGTATAGACCTGAACAACGAACAGGAGAATTGCAAAGAGAGCAATGGGCTTGAACTAGCTTCAACCCACATATTCCTTCTCAACAACCAGGGGAGCCCAGCATCGTGACTGTGGGCATATTATAGAGACCAGTAATGGGAATCACATTGGTATTGTGATTGTACTATATATTGCAATTGCTATGTTTTGCTAAGTATATAAAATTGTATTGTGATTTCAGTATATTGCTGTATCACCCTACTAAATCAAAAATCCTGTGTAACATCAAATATCTTCAAAGAAGTAAATGTTGATATTAAACATTACACCTTTCACATGTGGAATATCTAAAAGAACCGGGTTGGAAAGTATCAGACTCCAACAAAAAGGTGGAGGGGGAACAATGGGGAAAGAGATGCTTTGAGTCCTGAAACTTTTTACGTTGCATAATCCCATGGAGGGAGACCAAAATTCCATGTTTGTAATCTTCTTTGACAACATCACTTTAAATCCACACTCTACTTTATCTGACTGGGCTAGGAATTGAGTCAATTCTTTTTTCAGTACAACTGAGAACCATATCAGAGTCTCAAGAGGGGTAGCAGACAACCTCAAGGTTTTGCACAGAAGGGATAAAAAATGGTATAATGCTATCTTCACAGAGGAAGAAAAAAACGGTGCCCACTGGTAAAAGGTCCAAGTATACCTGACTAGCAGGGGCACATTTCTCCAACATCAAAGGCACGGTGCAGTATTTAATTCGAATGGCTGAAAAGTCTAACAGCTGAAAATTAAAATAAGCTGTCAGTCTGGTAAAAAAGATTTTTAATTCAAAATAAATCAAACTAACAATCTGCAGATGTTTGGAAAGAAAATGTTTGGGTTACTTGCTTTCAAAGCCTGAGCCCTCCCTACCTTTGGTGCTCCACTTGCATTTTAATGGTTGTGGTGGCTTCCTGCCACTGCCTGCTCCCTCCTTATTCATAGCACAAACCTCATGAGTCGGCAGGTCTTGCACTCACCCTTGGCTTTGAAATCACATGACTTCTGTCATCCTTGGTGTTAAACAGTGGAGGTAGGGAGAGAAACCCAGAGCTCATTATCCCTTGGCAGAAGGAATTTATTAAGGCAGAAAATCAAATTTATATTATACATATATATATATATGAATATATTTACATATGTGTGTATATTTAAAATGACATACTTGGAAAATACTGTGTTGGTAGAATGCTGGAAATCTTAAATAGTAAGTTAGATCCTTACAGAAAGGGAAAGAAGGAGAAATACAGAAGACAGATCTTTGGGATTTATGCTAGCAGTTTCTAAAAGCACAAGTACACAGCCAAGGTGTACCTCTAAACGAAAAAATGACTGCAAAAAATGAATTATACCTTTAAAGTTCATATCTCCAGCCCAGTTCTGCCTGCCCTTAGGCAAGCAGTACAGCTAGTGAGCAGGCATGGGGTGAGCTCTCTTTGCAGGAGAGTGATTACCCCCACCCCAGCCTCAGCCTTGCAGAATTTCACAGACAAGTTTCCTTTATTTAGATTATAAAAATAATTAAAGGCCATTAACACACACAGAACGAGAAAGGAGAGAGCCCTGAGAATGCTTCAGTCCCTCTTCCCTCCCGAGCCCGCCAGCTCAGCACTCCAGCCCGGAGACCCTCTCTCATTCACAGCTACCAGGATTTCCTGTTCCTTCTGCACTTGGTTGACCTGCTCAGACTGAGCGACTGTGTTGCCTGGGCTCTGTCCCTCCAGCCGGACCTCAGGTGAGGAATAACACGGCTGCCAGCTGTTACTGTTTTTTAATACTGCCCAGTTTACGCTGTTCCTGCTACCTGCCAGGGGGTTACTTCACCTTTTTCTCATGCCTGGAGTTGATGGGTTTTTTTCATACAGAACATTTTCCCATTGAGGGGTGAGGGCTTTTTTTAGGAAAGTCAGTCAGTTCTGATGACCTGAGACAAGACCAAGAAGGGTGGTGAGGAACACCAATAACAAGATTGCAGCTAATGGTATCAAAGCATTGGAACAAGAATTGTGCAAATAATTAAGACTTGGAACAGTTTCTTATCACCAGTGAACTTATTATTACGTGTCTTTCTTCAGAAATGAGCTTAGGAGCCCATATCACTCTAAAACGCTTTCAAAATTACCCTAGATACATTAACAGCGTTGGCTGTGAAATTGCAGAGAAAACCATCTCTTACACATTTGTGCCACCTAGTGAATAAAAACAGGTTGAAGCCTTGCTTTGGTAGAGAGGAAGATGGACTGGCCTCCTAAGAAGTGCTTGGAAACTTTGGCACTGAGGATTGGCTTAGTGGCTCATTGAGTTACTGCTTTTGTCCATTGCTGATGGACTGCCAGTTTCATATCCTAGAAGGACTGAAAATGATAGCAGTCTGGTAATCCAGAGCCACCAAAAGCTGCTCCGCGTTACAGGGCAGACAAAGCAGTTGCATCTCACCATCATTTTCGCAAGGCCCCTTAACTGATATAAGCAGTAACCATACAACAGAGTGATAAGCAACTCAAAGTCATTCTGTGCCCAGATGTACGAGACCTAATGCCTAAATTTAGATGTCTTCTATCTGTTGTTCAACACAGAGAATCAGAACATTATTCAAATTAATATCAAATTGGACTGTTCAAAACAGAACAGTATTAGCCTGGAACAGCAAACTCAGAAAAAAATAACTTTTCGAAGCACTAAGGATACTCTGTCAAGAAATACAAACCGTTAAGAAATCTGGGTCAACAACCCAGAATTTTCTCAGAAGACTAAACAATAAGCGGAGATCAGGATCTCAGTGATGTGTATTTCATGAATGACTGACAAATCACACATGCTACGCAATGTCAGTCAGCACTGTCGGCCAAATGGTTCAGTGCTAATAGTACTATAATACATTATGAAGACTCGCTATTATTCACAGTAACAGTGTGTTGTCCCCAGCCAAAAGAAGGGAAGCTTGAGTGTAGCTAAGACTTACAATCTAATCAAATAAGAGGGAAAGGAAAGAGATCCTCATTTTATTGAAGAGAACTGTGACATTACAAAGGCGGGTAAGGGAGGTTTATACTGTATCTTCAGGCCAAATCCTAGGCCCTGTAATCACAGTGGTGGTGAGCGTGGTGGCAGTTCCTTTCCAAATCTTTACCTCCTGCAGGACCCCAGCTTGTTACTTAGACATAAAAGGCAGGTGAAGTGCCATCTGTGAGCAGCCAGCTCCTCTCTTGAGAAGGACTACTGGCGAGACGAGAGTGCTGCTTCTGTGCTGCAGCGCTCCTGGCACTTGTGCTGGTGTTCAGAGCAACCTCTTTCCCCAGGCAAAGGATGCTCGCTCACATCATCCACTGCAACTCAGAGGCAGCTCACATAGCTGCTCCTTACTGTAGCTCAGCTGATGATTTTTACCTCTCAGCTTTGTGCCTCCTCATCCAAATTGCACATAAATGGGCTGAATTGCCTATAGATGAGAATTCAAGAGTCACCTTTTCTCTGGCAACCGTGCTCCTGGATGGTTTCCAGGACCACTCAGGCCAAGGGCTGAGATGAGTTGTGAGAGTTAGAGGTCCTCATAAACCTTCCCAAAACATTAGTGGATTCTGGCTTAGCTGTCCTAATTTAAGCTTCAACTGTGGCGTTTGTTTCTAGATTCAAAGCCAAAATCCCTAACCAGGCACTGTTTCAGTATCTTTCTGTGAGCCAATCTGTGTATTAAATGACAATAATCAGATACTGTGTAAGGTGTTGATTTTGTTTACCAGGATTTTAAATGTAACAACTCTCTGAGTGCCAACTTTCCCTGTAGATTAATAAACCAAGTTCCAAGATAAATGACAGGTACGTGAGCTGTAAAATACTGCCATCTAGTGCATACTGGATGTTAGACTAAGTAAACATTTTTCTCAAGAAAAACAGGTTAAAGTTAAGCGTTGGTTCTGTGTCACAACATGTCAGGTTTCAATTGTTTGTAAAATTTAGGTCTAGGCTAGGACAAATTAAATATATCTGTTCAAGGCTCAGGTTCCTTCCAGGCTACTCTTAAGACCTGAATCTTCAGAAGAATGCTTCATTGCAAAACTAATTTATACCTAAGCTGGGTAACAGGCAAGTTCCTGTTCATGGTACAATGCGTAACAATACATGTCAGAGGCATAAAAGGGAGGTCCATCTCCCTGTACCCCAGCACAGAACTGTCACTTTTCCTTACTGTCAATCTGCAATTTTCTACCCCTCCCTGCTCCTGACCACTCTCCCAGGCCCTTTAGACCACGAGTTGCTGGTATAATTTAAAACATACTACCTGCCCAATAATAATGTACAACCAGTCCACAGTGGAGGAAATATGAAGCTCATCCTTGCATCCCTCTGTTAAGAAAAGTTGGGTATACATTCTGACCCCAAGGAGATGTTAGTATCTTCAGCCACACTTATCTGAGCTGTGATTTCAGCAGTTCTCACACTGGGTACTGTCACATCCAGTCAGCAAGCAGGTGGAAAGTATCAGTATGCCAGAAATCTGGTAATTCACTGCATGGCTGTCTTCTGAATGGCAGTGGTCCAGTTGTCTACTTCATTGGTACCAGTGGAGGTTCTGCCACTGGACAAGGTGGACAGCTACTATCTTGCTTATTTGCTCTCATTGAAGGGTTCTGGAGCTCTTTCAGCTAGAGGAGACATGTCAGCTCAGGTGTCTTGGATTAAGTCCAGGTACATAATTGCATTTTTCCTGTCTACATTTCCCCTTTGCCTTCAGTTGGATAAACAATTCCTCATGCTGCAGCCTAAATTATTGTGTTCTGCTGCTCTGCTAAAAAGCTGCCATATTCCACCCAAACTTGGCTGTATTTAAAGGATGGATTAACTGTTCTTTATACGTGCAGTTTGGAACTGCACTACATGGTCCATTGTGTGTTTTAGGATCATTGTTATTTAAAATAGCCATTTATCACCTCATCTTATACTCAGGTCTTGAAAGAAGTATATAGAAAACAGGCCACAGCAGAGAGTGGGTTAATATCCACCATGGGCCAAAATCAGTGTTTGGTTACAGTCTGATTGCTTTTCAGAGGGGGCTGGGAAGGAAATGGCCTCCTCAGAATTAAGGAAAAAATAATCCACTTACATCATAGAAGGCTGGAATCACATCAAAGGCCTGCAAAAGCTCAGAAATTGGCAGTTTGAAACCCACTAAGAACTGAAATGAATTTATACCTTTTGTAATAGAGCTGGAACAATGATTCGAACAACTTAATCCCTTAGCAATTTCGCAACCTTTTCATACTCTTCAAAAATCCCTCTCCTGTCCTTATGCCTCAAACCATCTATTTAAATCTTTTGCATATTTAGGACCAAATTCTGCTCTCCTGAATATTTGATCCTGTTAAATTCAGCAGAGCTGCACATGTGTTTGAGAGAGCTGCAGAGCCTGGCTTTTGATCTTTACACAGAGGAGAGATTAGACACAGGAAAGGTGACAGCATGGTCCGAGGACAACACACGACTCAGTACGATGATCTGCATGACTTAGAGAAAGTTAATTAGCCCTTGTTTTTAAACTGAGAGTAACACCAGCCTGCTTCCTGGGAGAGCTAATAAAGCCATTTTGGTACCAATTGCAACAACAGGCTGAAGGGTCGTTTTGAATCAAGTGCTTAAAAATGAGCGAACTCTTCAGCCCTAAGCTGTCAGTGAAACATGGCACAGCTACAGGCTGACTGATGAGATCTATCACCTGTGGTCACAACTAAACTGGAGACGATCTCCTCCTTGCAGGAATAGGCTCCTCTGCCTGGACTTGTGCCATGCCAAGCCCTGGGCAGAGGAAGGGCACTAACGCCCGGAGCGGGAGGCAGGGGGCTAGTGAAAACTCCATGGTGTCCTCTCTTCCCAGACTCTGCCTCAGCCATGAATGAGCCATTCCCCTATTGAAGATGAGTGACTGCACAACTGAGAAGGCAAAACTCATGGAGAAAGTAAAAGGAGCCTGATCCCATAGCTTAGTGCTGGAGACACTCAGCTGGCAAGAGGGTGACTTGGACTTTGCTCTAGGGGCTTCTAGGGCTGTTGAGGTATTTCACTAGCCACTGGAGAAAAGAGAAAGAAATAATCCAGGCAGCAGTGACCAGCAACCCTGATTTTCCCCTTCCAGCTGAGTATCCTGACCATTGTCCTGGATATTGGTTTCAATCTTCGATTCATAGTTTAACATTTCCTTAACAGCAGCCCTGAAATAGCTAGGTAAGCTCCTGCTGGCAGCAGTCTATTTTTATTGTAACAAATGCCAGAGTTTTCCCAAACCATTCATGGGTAAAGCTCACACAGCACCCCCCCCCCCACACACACACACGTATATTTGTTTTTTACAACACTAGTCCTGTTGGATCTCTGTGCATCCTTGGTATAAACTTACTTTTGCCTGTTTGTTCTGCTGACAGCTGTTTTTCAAAACAATAGTCCCCTGTGTTCCTTCTGTAGGCGCTTAGAACTCCTGTTCTATGAAAACAAAGCCTTTGTCTCAGAGCTGACCCACAGCCCCACTGAACCTGCCAGTCCCATTGCTCACCTCTGCACTGGCAGCTATACCAGCCTTCCTTCAGGGCTGCCAGGAGACCTCTGAGGGAAAGGTACTGCAGAAGCTCCTGAGCGAACTCCTGATGCTCAAGGGGTAGCAGCAGAGCTCTGGCAATCTTCTCAACTGCTCTACCTGCCCTTTTTTAGGACTTTACAATCTTCTGTGTGTTCTTTGTCCGTGAAAGAGAACCACTTGTTCTTCACCTGCTAACTCTGTCTAGCAATGAGCATATAGCTTTGGGCAGGTCAGTAACACATCCATTTGTTTGGGAGAGAAATTCTGAGAGCCAGGAAAAGGGATGGAGAACATCCCAGACATCTCTTCTGGAGCTAGGAGGCGCAGAGATTACCCATGGGAATGGCTGGCTTGTGACCTGAACTGTTCCCAAGAGCAAAGTGTTCAGGTCCCCGTACCAAAGACCATGACAGTGCACCAACCCCTAGAAACTCGCTTCTGTCAATAAGCGCCATGGAAGGTGAAGCTCTCCAGCCTCTTACAACAGTTCTCTCTACTGTGTTTCTTTCCACCTGGCATAACATGTCTTTAATGTTCAGTGGTACATGGGCTAGAACCTGGTTTTCCCAGATGCTCCCCGCCAGGAAGCATTGATCCACAGGCTATACAGTCATTCTTACCCTGGATATAGTTACGGAAAAGTTTAACTAGTAAAATTCTGTTTTTCTAAAAACATTTAACAGTAATATAACATTTTAGTAAATGAGGACTTAGCCTCTTCCAGTTTTAGATTCAAGGTCTTAGTCTGGTTGACTCAGTCACATTCAGATGAAAGCAACTGCCCATAGCAATGTCAAGTGAGAGTGCTTTAAAGGCACAGTAATTACAGCAGTTAATTATTTGCACAGTGTCATAGGTGTGCACAGCAATACATTGTTTAGACAAGTCCCTACCCCAAGGACCTTACAGTCTAATTTGGATGGACACAGTACAGATAATTAAAGAATGACCCATGGAAGTAAGAGCAGAAGCCAGCAGAATTTGAGTTCATCTACTGTTATGACTGTGGGATATATTTATCCCTTTGACCACCTAATGTTATTGCCAGATTTGCTTTTCAAATGGATGGCATGCACAACAGTTTTCACAGCTCATCTTTATGGATGTAGTAGTTATCTTCATTATTTAGGTTCTGGTGCCCTCCTGTGGCCATTTGTTTTTACCCATTCGGAGTTGTCAATTTTTATAGCCCAGACTTCTATTTATGAATGTTATTTATACTTACGTGGCATCCTGAAAGCCCAAATACCACTGCTCTGCCAGCTGAGCTAGACCTTACCTTTTGTATATCTCTTAGATAAAGAAATATTTCCCCTCCAGAAAGTATAATTTATTTCTGTTTCCTTCAGAGGCATGAAGTGATCACAAAGAAAAAGGCTAAAGACGTTGGTGCTGTGTGGTCAATAAAACAGGGAAAACTGATACTGACAGCAGAAATACAGGCTTCTGGAGCTGTTATCGACATTAAAATGTAGAAGAATCTAAAATAAAGCAACGTTTTCAGGCCAGAGGAGAAAGAGGGCTAGCTATTAGGAAACTCAAAAAGAAAATCCACCACTGACTGATAATTTTCCCATTTCTGAATCACTTTTTCATTGGAAGAATAGTATTCCCTCATGTTTTTTTATTTTCATTTCTGGGCTTGCCTGGCATTTTCAATTTCCACTGGGAACTAGAAATAACAGTAGCCTCCTGTACGGGAGGAAAGTCACATCTGCTTATTATCCTGCCTGGATCTCAAGTAATATGAAAGAGGAACCATGCAAAGCTACTTCTCTGAAAGACTACAGCCAGCAATTTAGACTTATAAAGTACTAGTAAGTAGTGAGTTTAGCTATTAAATACTAGAGAGCTCACACATACTTCTAGATATGCCTGCAGTAAAGACTTTCCCTGATGCAACATGTGTCTTACCACACATAAAAACATTGTGTGCCAGTCTGTGGGCACTGAGACACTTTTGCACATGGGGAGAGCTGATTAGAAGTAAACACTGGATCAAGCAAAGGAAAACTATGCTCCACTCTTGTGCAATGAATAGCCAAAGCTAGACAACAGGACACTTCACAGTTGAGTATTAACCAGGGGAACATGGAAAAGGGCATTGTAAACAAGCTGTCGGCTAGTGGCTGTGTTAACATAATCATGGAAATACAGTGAATTTTGGGTTCACAGGGATGGCCAGGTCCTCCGAGCAAAGCAGGAGAGAGTGCAGGTGTTGACAAAGTCCTAGCATAGATGTGAGGAGTTGGGGAGGAGACCTGAGCCTCTGTCCTCCCTCCCTCCCTTCCTTCCTTGCAACAGGAGCATCCCTGTGATCACCGAGCTGTGAACCTTGCTCGGTGCCATCCTGCACTCTCCCAATATTCAGAGCATCATAGGAACCACTGCGAAGGAGCTGCCTGGGGGAAATAGGAGTTCCCAGCATCACAGTAGCAGAAGGCAGTGGCTAGCAGAGAGATCATCGCAATCCCAGTGCCCCCCACTACTAGTGGACCCCCTACTGAAAAGTCCTTCTGAATGCACACTTTGCTTCAAGCATGATCTGAGCAAGAAAACTTTCTTCCATCCATTTGACTATATCCTTATGGCTAGCGTCTGAGGAAACCTGTATATTCCAAAAGGTACCTGAAGTAAAAGTAGGTTATCTGACATACTGCCTTTGGTTATGCACCTGGGTACTAATGATGACGATGCCTTCTGCATTTCAGAGTTGACTATGAAAAACAGAAAAGTCGTATGAATGAAGCACCGAAGCATTTTTCAACAAAACAAGAAAGACAGATTGGGGCCAGTGTAGGAAATACGAAGAAGTAACAATAAAAGCCAGAAATATAATTAATACTTTGCCAGGGAAGATCTTCCCTATTACCTATTGGCACCGCAGACACAACTGTGACTACAACACCAAGAATTCTGACTTGTATTTCTATGAAACAAAAAAAAAAAAAAATACTGGGACAAGCAGGCCGTTTGCCCATGCACATGCACAGCAAACAACAGTTCTAAATCCTATCCAGGAAAATCAAATCACTCAGCTCAAATGAAGAGAGGATCAAGGATGTCCTAGCCAATTCGACAGTAAGTGTTTGTTGGATAAGAAAACTGTGGTGGTGTAAATATTATTAGGTTGCCAGGGAAGTCATAGAAAACTCACACCCTCCATAAATGTATGCACATCCTTGGACAAAGACCATCCTATGGCTTTGGACAGGACGTGAAAGACGTGCAGAGCCTTAAATTATGTACAGTGCGATATTGGAAAATATCCACTAACTTTTTAACATATATGTACATACACTTTCATAAATAGACCAAAATAGCAACCTGAATAAAATATTTAACACCTACACTTTACAGGGACTTTATATGCATACCTATGTTTTAAAAATATGTTTCTCAGTACTACTAAATTATGGTTACTTGAAATGTCCCACATTTCATACAATAAAACAACAAAATCATGTCATAAATATTGGTTACCTAAAAATGAAAATGTGTGGAAATTAGAAATCAATCTAAGTTCAACATGAAAGCATGAAAATAAATTTCACTTATACTCTGAACCAGTCAGCATAGGAAATTTCTCATTCCTATAACAACTCTCCTATTTTCATTTCTGTTTCATTTCAGTTTTCTTCCTCCTCTCTACTCAAAACTGTGAGGAAATATTTTGTATGTACTTACTGTATTCCTGATTTCTCCAAATCCTGTCAGAAGCACCCTCTCTAAGCACTTTTTCCAGGTTCCAGAGAAGCTTTTCTTTTTATGCATAATATCATGACACTCCCATTAACAATCTTTTTACCCCTTTTACATTCTGATAGAATGCAATGTCTAGACTTTAAATGTGATTCCTTACTGCTTGAGTGAAAAACATTCATTTCTCTGCCTGTGACAGGGACAGTATGACTTATGACAAGTGTTCTTCAGTACAGTAGCTGACTAAGCTATCCACTGCATCTCTCTAAACTTACTCAGGCACAAAACAAATAAAGATTATTGTACATCATCTAACTAAAACTCACACAGTTCCCAAAACTGCTTCTGCTAAGACTGGGTACAGACGTTCAGTCTTACATTGGCAGCATTAGCCAACATGTGGAATAATGCCACTCAGCTGTAAAGCCGATGAACCTGTCGAACTGAGATGACAGAAGACAGTCAGTCCCACACACCTGGTTGTGCAAATGCAGTTGCTTTTTTAACTCGTTACTAGTCACAATTGCACCCAGTTGTCCTATAAGGAATAAAAATGTCCCGATCTCATGAGCAATATTCTATCCAGTCATATTTCTATGAAAGAAATATTTTCACTTCAGTTGAGGGTTTTTTTCCACTATTGAAATATCCTCATAGCAGTCTTGCAATGAGCCTCTCCCATGTTGTGCAATATACAAAGTAAGCATTACCAGCAAACTGGATGTTTATGTTACTCTGCCACATAATGAAAGACCAGTGTAATTGTACCTGCTAAATCAATACAGTTGATTATGTAGAAAATCATTGCTATTCTTGACATGTTTTTAAGATTTAAATAGTACACTTTAGCAGAAAACAGCAGAAACCCATTTTATGCACAGGCATTACATATATTATTAGGATATATTACATATATCCTAACTTATCCCAGTTGAAACTCCTTGGAAAATACTTTACATTGAAAAGGGGTTTATTTCAATTTGGAATAAAAATTCAGCATTTTGAGATTTCCTTAAAGAATGAAAATTCCCAGTATCTTTTGTTTAGACGGTAATCATCCCATTTTTTCCAAGAGAAGTAAAGCAATTGGCTCTTGGGCTCCTCTCTCACCCTCAGAGGACTCCCTGTGGTATCTTCTAGAGATGAAAACTGTTTGAGGAGACTCCCAAAGCCAAAGAGCTGCCAGAAGTCAAGGTCAGCTAAGCATGCCCTCAGTAGAAATTCTGTCCACTTCTTCGGAGGGTGAAACTATTGAGAGCCTTTGCTCAAGTAAGGGTTCCCAGCTAAACTTAACGAAGTCTGAAAGACTCTACATTGGTCTCTTGAAATTTTCTGCTAAACACTGCTGGAGAGCCCTGTGGTGCACTTTAAGACAGGTGAAGATGTTGAGATACGACCTCAGAAACAGAGTCAACTTCTCTGCTTAGGCCAATATCATGCCTTTCGCTGTTTGGCTACACGCCAAATTCAATAGTTCTTTTAGACAACTTCTGGCTTTCTTTTGAAAGAAGCAGTCAGGTGAAATCTTCAAAATGCTTTACCATACCAATAACTCATGACTCCATCTAAAAAAATCTCTAAAAATCACAGGCATATCGAAAGAGTAACTTTCAAAACACTTTCCTCTTTCAGATAATTTTTCATCTTCTCAGGTGCTAACAAATTAAGTTGACTTGGCAGTGCCAAACAAATAAATAATAGATAGTTAAATATAATCTATTGGGACAGAAATTTGTTCTTGAATTGCAATGCTAAATTTTTTGAATAGCTGCATTTGCAGCTGTCCTTCAGTCTTCCACATCCAGAATGTGGAGAGATCAGGAAGTCTACTAAGATACTGGCACTCTCTCCAAAAGGATTGAATAATATGCCAGTTTATGAATCTGATGCAACTGAAGAGCTTCCAAAAGTTAAAAAAGAAACTAGACATTAGAAAGAATGTTTCCAAGAAGCTTCACCTGGTTACTTGCTGTTGCCTCAAGTAATTGCTAGATGTAAAGAAAGCAAAGATTCTGCAAGAAAAATGCAATCCGCTCTCTAGTGCCGATCTGTTCCTCTGCACCAATCATATGCAACCAAATATACAGGAAACCTCATGCAATCCAAGGTCCATTTTACAAATTAATGTTAAGTATTGCTAACACACATTATTGTCTTTAGACTATCCCCAAAACAGTAAAAAAAAGAATCCAACAACTATGTGCTTCAGCACTATATACATCAAAATGTCCATCACCTTACAAAGTTTTACTTGTCTGTTGCCTTCACATTTCCTAAAAGACCTGGGGATACTCTCTACATATCTCTTCTGCCAATAAGTGCAGAATATCCATCTCCATGCACATTACTATATGCAGAGCAACTACAGTATTTGTGCATAAATCTGCAAAGGTGAAACATATGGTGTTATATGAAGAATAAAAGTAAACTTTGGATCTAGAATCTACGCAAAATTTCAGGAACGTTTTTCTCAATAAAAAGGGTCCTAAGTAAACTAATATAATCACACCATTAATCAATTGTGTGCTAAGACACACTCAAAATTAGTGAAAGTCATCCTCTACATTATGCTTAATCCTGAAAAACAAAGCCACTGGAAAAAGATGATCGTTATGCTGTTGCAATAATGCCACGTAATGCCATTGCATAAATTCTATCTATTCTCCAGCACAAAAGCAACTACATTCCCAAACACCCTCACATCTTAGGGCATTTGTAACCCCACAAATCTCTGTACTGCTGCATCCCTCGGTTAATGCTTCCAGTAGTAATATCCAAATTACTAACAGCTTCCACAAGTGTAGTTCGATCTTTGGAAATTTGCCAGTTAATTCTGTATTATCCTTTCCAACATTCTCACTCTAGCTGACATGAAAAGCAGGCATCCAGTTTTACACCTAACTGGTATAACTACTGAATGTTTAATGACCTAAGTGGTTTAATTCTGATTAACTGCTGATTAAATCCTAGTGAGGTTTCCAAACCGAAAATTTTCCACCAAACAAACCTAAATATAAGGGAACTAACTTCCGTTTAGAACTAGTGGAAAACTTTCAAATGTTTGATTCCCTTTAAGGGAAATGGATAGTTTTCAGCAAACTCTAAAACTTAAAAATCCCATTAATCATGCTTTACTCAATTAAAATTTTCGTTGGCCCAGATCAAGTCTGTTCCCTGAGTTCCTCCAGCTAGCTACGTCACTGCTCTTCCAGACTGGCCTGCCTTGGGTCTGGTATTTTCAAATCTGGTTCTTCCAATACCTTAGTCATTCAGATGTTATGAGCCCTTCAAGAACAGGATTATCACTTATGTTCAAAAATGTATTACAGCTTTTCATTCTGCAAATCAACACTCTTGTTCAATGTGAGTACTTGCCAGGACCCCTAAAAGAAGAGAATGTGGAACTGAACTGATCTTTGTAGTTAAAACCAAAATGCTTCACATGCTTCAAAAGCCCTTCATCAGATTCAGTTTATGATAACCTTGGGAGCATTCGATGTTTAGGCTCTGACATGTTTTTAGAGCACTGGGCACAGAGGTTTGTGATTGCCAAATACAAGGTTGTGTTGAACTCCTAGTTCACTGCAAGAATATAACCTAAAACCTACAACAACAACAACAAAAATCCCAAACTCTCAACAACAGTGAAACCCTGTGGGTGATGTATTTAAGGGTAATTTATGGATTCTTTGGGTTGCTGGAGTCAACCTCCTGCCCAAGAGTATATTTGAGGCATATAACATAACTCCCATGAAACCCATGGTCTGTCAGGTCTGATCGCTTAAAAGAGCTACATAATTGCACAAATTGCTTTCACTTCTTGTACGTTATACACAACTCAAATGTTGAAAGAATGTAGGGATTGGGCATCGTTAACCAGCATACCCTGTTCCTTAGTGCAAACATGTCATTAGACTAATTAACATATTAATGTTGATTACTTAGGATTGTATAGCCCAGTGAGGCATTTAATATTACTGCAGAAGTTTTCAAACGTAGTTTCTGTAGAAGTCAAGTGTTGCAAGTCTGAAGACAAACAGGTGCTACATTTTAAACTCCATTGCTGTTCCTTACAACAGTCCAAAACAAGGCATTAGGCTTTAATATTCCTGAATTTGGATCCCAAATATGGAACCAAATGCTTGCTTCTGATGAAAATAATCCCACAGGCAGCTTCCACAGACATGTTCAATTCTGTAAGAATCTGATCCAGCTGCTTCTAAGTACAATGGAAAGGTTCTTGCTAAATTTACCCATTAAAAAACCCATAAAATCAGCATGTAAAACCAAATACAGACAAAATGAGAAGCTCTTCACATACAGCAAAGGAGTCTCTACAAAAAACAACAGCTTTCTCCACCTTTGTACCATATTCAACTTCCCGTCTGAGAGCATCTCTATAAGATCCTCGTGTGGCAAGCTGGAAAGATGCTTGTTTTGATTCTGCCTGTCCATAACCCTCCCTGCTGCCTGAACGCACGTTGCTTTGCTCTCCATAGGCTGAGAGGCTGAACTGTTCAAAGCAGCTCTACGGAGAAGGACCTGGGAGTCCTCATGGACAACAAGTTGACTATGAGCCAGCAATGTGCCCTTGTGGTCAGGAAGGCCAGTGGTATCCTGGGGTGCACTGGGAAGAGTGTTGCCAGCAGATCAAGGCAGGTGATCCTGCTGCTCTACTCAGCCCTGGGGAGGCCTCATCTCGAGTACTGTGTCCAGTTCTGGGCTCCCCAGTACAAGAGAGACATGGAGCTACTGGAGAAAGTCCAGTGTAGGGACACTAAGATGATCAGAGGGCTGGAGCATCTGCCCTGTGAGGAACAGCTACAAGAGCTGGGGCTCTTCAGCCTGGGGAAGAGAAGACTGAGGGGGGATCTTATCAATGTGTACAAGTACCTGAAGGGAGGGTGTCAAGGGGACGGGGCCAAACTCTTTTCAGTTGTCCCGTGTGACAGGACAAGAGGCAATGGGCAGAAATTGAACCACAGGAAGTTCCGCCTGACCGTGAGGAGGAATTTCTTCCCTGTGAGAGTGACAGAGCACTGGCACAGGTTGCCCAGAGACGTTGTGGAGTCTCCTTCTCTGGCAATATTCAAAACCCACTTGTATGCAATCCTGTGCAACGTGCTCTAGTGACCCTGCTTGAGCAGGGGAGTTGGACTAGATGATCTCCAGAAGTCCCTTCCAACCTCAATCATTCTGTGATTCCACAACATACAATATCCTTTCATGGGCTTTGTGGGAACAGATGAATTCAGCACAATCCCTGGAAATACCTTTACCATGAAGTACAGTGAATATCACCACAAAATGCCCTTTTCTTCTTCTGGATCTTGGGAAACATCCACAGATTAAGAGAAAAGAAATCACAGCTTTTTAAAAACAATCACCCTCCCTACAAAGACAGATGAGTAGGGAATTCCACCAGCACCACTCACTGGAACTGATCTCATTAATTGATCTCTCTCTACTGTCTTACAGGTGTTTTGAAGTCAAAGCTTGATGGAATATTTTTAATTGTTCTTTGCAAAAAAAAGTAGTTAGTAGTTTTCCACAGACACTTTGCTTTTATGTAAGAGTACTGTGAATAAACAATCCAAAACATTTGGTCTGTGAGAAATATCTAGAATGAGCTAATTCTACACATTTCAGTGGTTTCATATTTTTGTCAAGGGAAGTGCGAACATGACAGACTCCTTTGTTTAGTCATGATTTAGATCCAAATGAAAATGCCACAAAGTAACATTTTGTTTGATATCAAGGAAAATAACAGTTGACATAAAAGCCTAAAATAACTCCATTCTATTTTTCTGCCATATGTTGTTTTAGCCAAAATGAAAGATTAAGAACTGATTTGAAAGAATGTGAGATACTGGGCCAAACTCTGAACTTCTCTGAGATGTAGCTCCATAAAATATCCAGGAGTCACTTTGCTATTTAGACTTCAAGCTATACCACTTGCTTTACAGAGTCCTTCTGTGTCTTTCACACATTAAAGTATAGGTCAAAAATTTTACATATGTTCCTTAAGCTTTTGAGTGACACAAATTTCGGTGTGATTATGTTTAGATATCCAGGACCAGATTTTCAGACATGCTCTATACCCACACTTTGGGTTTTCCTACTCCCCCAAAATGTGTGGGAGCTTTTGAAAGTGTGAATGATAACATGCTTGCGTTTCTCCAGTAAACTCTGTTCACTTTAACATGTAGTAGTGTGGAGATAAAACAGAATTGAACATCCACACAGAATAAGTTTTAGACTCTTTCAGGACCGTCTAACCTCACTGGTCTAAGCAGACCTGTAAGAAAAACTAAATCCACAGACACATCGGTGTGTGGCATCAAAGAGTCATAGCATAAAATCCCATACTCAGAGGAAGTGTCTAACACCTTTTCCAACTTTCAGGCATTAATGGTTATGAAACATTAAATTTGTAACGCCTAAAAGTGCAATTCTCCATTGTCTGACACCAGAGAAGAACACTGAACCAGTTTCACTGGGAACTAAAATCATGCTATTGCTATTCAAATCATGCTGTGCTCTTCAAAATTACTTTATAATTCCAGGGAAGACAAAATTATGTAGTAACACCAAATTATCACTTAGCCTAAGGCCAGTGCACAGCCTTTCCCTTTCTTTTCCTCCATTTCCATTTTCTTTCCTCTTCCCATTCTCAACATACACTTCTTTTTATTTATAGCTTATCTCCAAGAAATGTAACAGAAAGAACATTTCTAAGCTACCCTCCAAATCATACAAATTTAATCTTTTTACTAGCACATGTCCCTCGTTATGGTCAAGGGGAGACCCTCCGATTATAGAACAGAAAAATATATCTGGAGAATAAAAATCTGCCTAGGTTATACATGGAAGCTGCAATATAGACCTAAGGATAGATCTCTCTACTGGCTGACCAGCAAAGCTATGTGGATCAGGGGTGCAGGCAAGTGCAATTCCTGATGGCATGGCTTATCAGTACAGGCTTTTTGCATAGTCACAAAAAATTGAACAAAATTGCTGGCATCTGGCTGACTGGCACGTGAATGTCCCCTTTCAGGGCCCTGTCTTTTCTTCTTGTATTGGGAGAAAAGCCTGAAAATAGACATGCTTGAAGCCCTTCCCTTGCAAAGAGCTGCAGAAGAGCAGGCGCTCCCAAACACCGGCGCCCAGCAGGTGACCTGGCTGGGCTGGAGCAGAGGTTGCAGGGGAGCAGGGGTTATAGCAGCACAAGCGGGCACTTTTTGCACTGAAGGATTAAGCTGTTGATCCTACAGGGAAGTGTACAGTGACACACTTCCAGGTCACGCAGAGGGGAGCTTGCTATAGACTACTCAGCAGTAAGAAAATGTTTGATATATGAATTATTTCTTCAGAGCAGCTAAAGAAAGCTGACTTCCTCGGACCTGCATCAGGCACCATCTAAGCATTTGCCTTGTTCCCATGCACAAGCAGAGCATATAGCAGCCTCAGCACGCACCTTTCCGTTCTGAGGACAGCACTCTTGATCCTTTATGCTTTGCTCTTGTAACAAGAGGACCGGACAACGAATAACTATGAAAGGCAAGAGAAGCAGGTGGTACCTGTAATGCTTTGTAAACCACATAGCCTGATTTTGTTTCTTTGTTGTTAGTTGTTTGGGTTTTTTTAAGAGAAAAGATCGAAAAATGAAAAGGTATTTTCAAGAAAATGTTGTAATCGTAACCTTTTTTTCCCTGAAAATTCAAAAGGTATTTCATAAATATTTAAATCTTTTCTTCTCAAAACAATGCTTAAAGTGATGTGATGTTTTCAACGAAAAAAATCTAAATAAACATGCTTTAAGAGTTTTGCAGAAGTCCTTGAATAAGCATTTTGTTGATGTTTATCGCTTCTTATAACTGTCTTTTTAAAATCTGTTTTACATCATAATGGTTAAAAAAAGTGACCACCTCTTTTTCTTTTTTTTTGGAGTCAACACTGGGCAATTTTTTCATTCCTTCCTGTATTAGGCTTTCTGCATTGCCAAGTAGCAACACTGGGTAATTTTTCAAATGCCCACTAGAGGGCTCGTTTCCACACGATTTCAGTGGCAGAGAAGGCTCCTTTTAAGCATCGAAATCCCTGCCAATCCAATTATGCCATTACCAGCACCCTTGTGCTACTGTATATTAATGATTTAGCAACAGGAACAGTTCAGTAACCAAAGCATATATATTGCCCAATTTATGAGAGTCAATTATTAGACTCACTTCTTCAAACTATTTTACACCTGCAATTAAAATTAACCTCAGAAAAAAGGTTGAGACAACCTGTCAGTGAAGCACAATTAAACATAAAAAGACAAAAAGATGATATAGATGTATGTATATGATATAGAAGTATTATGTATATGATAGAGAAGTATGTATATCTGAAGTTCTCTGGAGTGAATGGAAGGCTTTTCTGACAAAATGAGGTTTCACTAAGGCTGAAATAGGAGAGAAAATTCGCCAGAAGGACAATAGTTCTTTTCTGCGCTCTTGGCATGGGGAGAAAACAAGTCAAAAGTCTGAAGCAAGTGTATCCTGGGGGCTAGGGAATCCTCTTTCCCCTCCTTTACGTCAACTCATCGTACAACTTCGGGGAGGGAGTGCAAGGAAGCTGCGGCCGTCGGAGCTTTGCTTGCTCTTCACCAGTGCCCGCTGGCCGCGGCTCTGTCCGGCTGCGCTTTAGGAGCAGCGTCATCCCACGACGTGGAGCTGCCCGTGATCAAGTTACTGCCAGGACCCACACAGTGCCGAGAGGCCCTTCCACCCCACCGTTGCACCTCCCGGATCTCCCTTTTCTGTTTGCGGCCCCACTCTGAGGTGCACCAGCTAAAGGAGCAGCTTGCTGCCAGCAGAACGGTTCATGCAGGTGCAGTATTTAGCAAAGCGTGAGCTCTCTGGAAACCAGTTTCCTCATTTGTAAACAGCGTAGGGGCCCTTCCTTTTTCTTCCATGCCACCTGTTCACTTTTAAGGTAAGGTAAGGTAAGGTATTGGCCTTTTTCCCTTAAGAATCACACACACATCGATGCAATCTAGCATGCAGCACTCCAAACCTCTAACAAAGAAGCACAAAATGTCATGAAACAAGCTACCTTAAAAGGTAAAATTGGTGAAAAGATATCTATTAAAAAAAAATAGAAATGTCATACAAAGGAAAAGTTTTTCTTGAGTAGTATGAAATGCTGGAAACGCCACAAAATCTGCTAGCAACTTTGCTATTGTAACTGTTTTTTCAGAAAATGTGCTCAGAAGCTTTGCTGGTGAGAACATGTGAAATGAAGTGACTAGACCAGCTGCAAGGACTGAGACTGACCCTTGAGCGAATGACTTTATGCTTGTCCATGCAGGGACAGCTTGACCTCGTGTGGGGCGTTGGAAAATCATATGCATCAAAGGCAGAAGTGCGTTAGTGGATACTGCCCATCCCTGTACTGGTGAGCTTTGTTCTAGGAAGGCAAAAAGAGCCTGTGGATGCAGACAGCCAAGAGACTGGTGCCTTTGCTCAAGGTGAACACTAAATGGGTTTTGTTTATAAAAGCAACAAGTGCATCAAGGACAAATGAGCATTTACAGCATGTAGAGATTAAGAGAGTTCAGGGTATACAATTCATCTTTACATACAAAGAGCAAATTCTTAAAGGGTTGTTAGCCACTCATATGGGCTACAAAAGTGAACTCAAACCATAAAGTGAACCCAACTGCTACTGGGAAAGCTGATAGCAGAGGCGCAAACTCATTGTCACCAAGCTGCCCTGATAACTTGCACACATGGACCCCAGGGTTTGCGTCACCAGAACCTGAAAACTGCTGTGTAGGCAGGGGTTTTGTCATGGAATCTTGCATGTAGATGAGTTTTCTCATGCCATTTAGTACGAAATGTTTCTCTCTTCCTCTGCTACAACTTTGTTTTTTTCAGGAAATGTAAATATTTTCTTTCTTGAGAAAGGCTCTGTGATCTGAGCATTTAGCTGCAGGTCCCTTACAGTTTGCTGTAAAGTGATTCCCTCTCCTTTCTCTCCTTTCTCAGCCTCTATCTAGCCAATTAAAAAAAAGAGGCTTTGGGAAAGGGAATTCCTTTCCATTTGGAACTGGTCCTGACACACGCTAAGCAATGTGATGCAGGGAACTGTCCTGCAGCATCAGGAAGGGGGTCTAACCAACTAACTAGCGTAATCTCCATAGGAAGAGTCAGCTTGTCCTGTGATCAGGAGACACACGTAAGTCGTGTTCAGGACTCCTCATTCCTTGCAGGGGAAGGGCACAATATCTTAAATCCCCAGGCAGCAATATTGCCAAATAGATGTGTTCATTGTACAGGAGAAAGCACCATGGAAAATTTTAGTCTATTATTCTTATGACAGTTATCAGGGTCAAACTGCTGTAATTATGTGGGGCAATAACAACTAATTTACTTTTTTTCTAATTTACAGAACTTTTGAGAAGAAGCAGCAAGGACAGAGGACAGTCACGTATACGGTCACACACACTGGAGAAGAAATAGGTAAAAGATAAATTTCAACAGACCATAGGAAAAGATTTTTAAAGAACTTTTAATCAAAGGGACTGGATTTAGGGTGGCAAGACAAGGTTATTTTGTTTTTCTTCATAATCATATTAGGCCTTTTGGAACAGTCAAGTTTTCTCTAGGCTTAGAGGTAGATGTTCCAAAACAGAGGATGAACAACTGTTTGAAAAACTTTTTTCAAAGTGTTTTTTGAGAAAAAGTTTCAGATGAGATCAAATCGGATACCCTTTAAATAAATATTTCTTATACCTCTTCCTTTAGACAGTTACAGATTTTGATTTTTTTTTTTCCCCAAGTCTAAGTATCTTGTTTTCTGATACTGGCTCCTATACCTGGAATATCTTACTACTTTTACTGTGGAAGAACTCTAACTTTCTCTTGAATATCCTTCTTAAAATCCACTTCTTTCCTGCACAGTAATTTCACTTCCATCATCACAAACTATTTCCTACTTAGACAGGTTTAATCCTTTGCTAAAAGCCCAACCCAAGGAAGACTGCTAGAATGCTAAGGTAGAGCTTGCATAAGAATCTGCCATCTTCTGGACATTATAATGAGGAAAACAATGACTGTAAAGAATATAGAATTAAAATCTAGATCCATCAACGAAGATCATTAATCTTCTGCAATCAAATTTAAAATAGCCTTCCTCAAACTGCAACTCTTTATTTTTCCCAAATTTTAATGATATCTTCCTGAAATGTATACTGAAAATGATTTTAATGCTATGCTCTGTTGACGTTCAGTGGTAAATAGGCAGATATTTGAAAAAGAGGTATATTTGTCCCAAGAGAAAGTGTGTTCTCTAAGGCTATTTCTTTTAGGCAAAGATCTAATTTATCAAAGATTACCCTGGCTGAATGATATTGTAACATTTTCAGACGCAGAAGGTGTTGCAATGAGATAATTACAGCTTTCCTTTCCTTACATTAGGAACACGTTTAACACTACCTACTTTCAGTATTGCCAACTTATAATCACAGGGGCTTATTAAGTACTTTACTAAGTCATTCTATGTGCTTCTGCTTGATAGATATACGTGGTACTGCATTATTGTCTATAATAGTGCTAATGAACTTGCTTCTTCAGAAGAGATTTCCCTAAATAGGCTTTTAAATTATATTTTTGGAGAAAGTGAAATTAAGAAAGATCTGTACTGTGCAAAGATCTTCCTTATAAGCTTCTTCAAGCCTTGCTGCATACTTTAGCAGAAAGTTAGGCCTAAGGTCACTAGTTTATTCGCTATAATTTCCTTGTATACTATGAGATAATATGCAAGTCAGCTTATAGCCAACCAATATAGCCTGCTCCCTTCTCTTTGCGATTTAATCCTCTTTTATCTGACAACATCTTGAAACATTTGCATTTATTACTTTAGGATTGTTTGCACTGAACACACATAAGTGCTTCTAGTTTTGTGATTTTGTTTCAGCTTCACACTAACTTGCCGGTACTTTGAACAAATGTATCCTTTTCCCCAAATACTGAGTTGAACCACAGGATAGTGAGGAGTTCAGCGAGATGCCCCTCCCACAACCCAAACCCCATATGCCTGGCTCCTGACCTCTGGGACAGAGATTTGTGACTCCTTGCAAGGACCTCAGTGAACTTGATCTTCATCAGAATGAATTCAAGTAATTTTAACAAAGACCTGACATTGCCTTTGCAGAGGGAGCTTACCTAGCTAAAAAACTGCAGATGACAACGTGACCAAGGTAACAATTTGGCTTGCAGAACCTTTATTAAAAAGGTGAGCAAGGAGAGTGAGGAGTAAAGATCATGAGGCCACAAACCTCCTGGCACAGAAACAGCTGTTACTATAATTTCCAGTGCCCTCACAGAGCTGTTCCACGTTGCAGGTCCTGGGCATGGTGGGTAGAGCGAGGTGGGTAGAGCGGGAGTCAGCAGCTTGGCATTACTAGTCTCATTACTGTCATGGGGTGAAGGTAGCATGTATGGCTATAGAACCATGGCCATGTTTAGGATTGGCAATGAGGAGGTAAAAATGCTAGTTTTAAACACAAGCAGGACTCTTCTGTTTGTAAAACACTGGTAGTTAATAAACATAGAATCCCTGTTTTCACAGTAACTTTTCAGAGAATTGCTATTCTTTCTGGAAAGAGGAAAGCCTCAAGGCTTAAAAGGGCATGGATCAGTAGCATGATTCATCTCACCTTTGACCACCACTTTCTGCATTTTCAATGAATCATTATTATTAATTATTTATGACTCAGGAACCAACTGAACCACCTGCCCATACCAAAGGTGCATTAGTCTGTTACTGTAAATCCTACCTTTGACCATGATCCAAAGCCTATTAAGATCAGTAGGACTTTATATTTATTGTGCTTTGGATTAGACTACTACTAAGACATTAAGATGCTATGGCCCAGATTCTCCCCTGATTTACTCCAGAGTGAAGCAGTTTTAACTCCATTGTACGAAATGAGTGTGAGAGAAGATTTAGCTCAGTGCAATATTTATCACTCCCGCGTTTTTGACTTATACCAAGGAAAAGAGAGCAACACCTAGAGCTAGATTTTACATCACAGCTCTTGAGACTGTGCTGATCTTTAGGTCTAAAGATGAGGAGGTCCAGCTCAGCCTTTTCTTTTCCCATGGTTCAGTAAGACTTCCCTCTTAATTTCTACTGAAATCTCACCTTCGCCCTAGGGGATTCGGTGTATAGTTGAGAGATGGCAAAGAGGGATATCAGTTAGCTTCCCTTTCCCGGGAATAACCCAAAGTCTAAGTAGGTTGCTTTAAATATCTTAAAGTTAGCAGCAATTTGGACCCTGACTGGAGAACAGCAGGCTACATAGTGATAAGGATTTCTTCCTTGTTTGGCAGAAACATACTTAGCACTACCCAACAAGAACAAGGTTGTTGAGGGTCATGGCATGAGGAAGCTGCCCTGGATTGAGAGGATGGAGTTGTGGTACTCCCACCCACAGTGCCAACATATTCTTTGAGCTTACTTGTGCATCTAAAGACATGTATATATAATGCTAACACTGACCAAGTTTATAATTGTATTTATTCAGTTTATTTCATACTGAGATGTTAGGGTCTGAATGAAACTGCACAGCAGGTATGGGGCAGCTTGTCGGGGTAATACCTTTCAATTTCACTCACTACTGCCATGAAATTCCTACATAAGGTTTATATTTTTCTCTAAACAGCTGCTAGTCAGGAAAGCAAATCCAACACGAGCTGTCAAATCCCAGTAGCCTGTTACTCCTTACCATCTGAATAAATTTCTTTTGGTATGAAGTAGTTCAGCTTTTTGGTGCACAGCTGGTCCTTGAGCTGGTCAAGCAGATCAGGTCTGCTGAGCCACAGAAACCGCTGCCAGCAGCAGGACCAGTATAGTTGTCTGTCCCTCTTGTACTGAAAAATGGGAAGCAGAGATTTTTATTGTTTAGCAGCCCTGCTGTCCTTACAAAACATCTTCCTAGTGTTACTCTGACACATAAAGACTAAGCTGACACTTGTTTCAAGGTGTTGAACTTCAGCAAAGGAAACTTAAGCACAGAAAGATGTCATCAGAGAACTGCTGCACTCTCTACTCCCCTTTTAAGTTTTTAAGGTTTTCTTCTTTTCATCTTTGGAGAAGCTCTCCAGCTTTGAAGTAGTTACACATTTTATTGATGTTCTTTGCTGCCATACTGAAACTCGTTATTTGGCTAGAAAGCTCAAGGCCCATTTGAAACTTCCATCTCTCACAGTACTATGTTCGGGCTTGGATTCCCAACCATAAGTGTGCAATTCAAAACCTAGAGTCAGACCCAGAAGGTCCCTGTGCAGCATAAAAGAAGTACCTCCAAAAGGCAGGATAAATAGACCTACTAGCTTATTAAGAAATCCTGATTGTTTAAAATAGATGCTTCAATTGTCCTGTGTATGATATTCAAGCTTAGCAGATTTCTGGTTATACTGTGGAGCAAGGAGATAATAAAAAGGGGAACTGGCTTATTCAGACAATAAAAACCCAAATAACATGGAGCCTATGCTTCCAGGCAACTCCAATTCAGCATCATTTCCATAAAAGTAAGGTTGTTTCCTGGCTACTTGTATTTGCCTTTCACATAGGACTTCGTAAGATATTTCCCAATATGCATTAATTGAATTATACTGACAAACCAAAGTCTGCAGAAGGATGCCATCCATTGACTGCCTACAGCTTGAGATCAGAGACCAGATAACTGCCTTTCTGAATTTACAGGTGAAGCATAAACCTTGACATAGATGTTAGCTACCAGGACCGACAGCCACCCTGAGGACTTCTGTAAAGGACCTGAAGAATGGATACAGTAACTTCTTGGTCGCTTTACTCAGGCTAAGGTACATTTAGATACACTGAAATCAATGAGTTCAGTCATTAAAATACATGTCATTCTTATCTGCTAACTCATAACCGGATTCAACATCACTTAAGTCTGATGTTAAGACAGAGCAATCAAGAAGCAAAAATTACACATGTTCCTCAGACCTCTTTGCTAGACTAGACTAGGCTTAGACTAAACCCCACTAAAAGCAAAATTCAGATCAAAAAAATCCCCAGGTTAACAGGAATTTTGAGACCTTTGTGGAGAGTTTAAACTCTTCAGGGTCACAAGTGCCATAACTTTATGTTTCCTCTATGCCTGGCAGAACAGGGCTATGATCTTCAGCAGTTCTCAGACGCTCTCCTTACATAGGAACAGTTAGTAGTATTAAAAGCAACAAACTTTAGAACATTTCTATATAGGTTAATATTTTAAAACATTACTCCTTAGTACATATTCAAATAAGACTTCACAGAGTCTCTTTGCAAAGCTTAGCTGGGCAAACAAAATTTGGCTTTTTTTAACATAACCTTATCTTTGAAAGCGCAAAACAAAAGTCTAAGAGGACAAAGGCACTGGTTCGGTCAAGATATATGAGCAGTCCTGATGAGTGTTGCAGAGGTGGTTCATGAGGTTAAAATCCTGCAGCGTTTACAATACCTCTGGTCTCAGTGAAGGTAGAATCACCAGATTTTCAAACCAGCAGGAGTTCATTTTTAATTGATCAGAATAAAAGGTTAAATGCCTGGAATCTTTACTCTAGATCTATTTGACTTTTTTCCTTTAAATATCTACTGGTGGTCAAATTAGTCAGGGTTTCATCATTCAAACAATAAAATTTGCCTATCTCAACAGAAGTGCCCTTGCAATCACTTTGGTAAATATTTCTGAGACAGTTGTATTAATCTGGTATATGATAACAGGTTCAAAGTTGTAAACCCTAGAAATCTTTTACCATATGAAATGTTATTATGAGTATCAACCCATAGTGTCTGCTTGTTATCATGGCAACTGCAGAGTCATCAAATGAGTTCAGAAGGTTTATGCTAAGGCACTTAACCTTAAGAGTGCTGAGTAAAGAGCACATATAAATCTCTATTGTAG
Organism: Rhea pennata; assembly: GCF_028389875.1. Lineage (NCBI taxonomy): Eukaryota > Metazoa > Chordata > Aves > Rheiformes > Rheidae > Rhea > Rhea pennata. Next base: position 22,896,467 of record NC_084665.1, on the reverse strand, counting down.
CTGAACCCAAAGCCCTCGCTTTCTTCTCCTAAGCAAAACAATTTAAGAATGAGAGACACCCACAGACACATCCTTCTTGACTTTATGTACACCGCAAGTTCTCTAAAATAATTTTGATATCTTGAGCAAATCACTAATCAGAAGGACATTTTGTGGTTTTCTTAGGGCTGCTGTTGGGATGCAACAGACCAACAGTGTAAAAGCAAAAAGAACTGGCTGAATGGGGGTCAGGCTCATTGCAGCCCTATCTGGGGCCTCTTCTCAAAAATGAGGGAAACGAGGTTTAAAAAAGGAGTGTTTTGCCAGTGCTGCTGGTCTGCAGGACCAATTGCCTGGGCTTAAGGAGAGCTGTGGGCTCTGCTGGTGAGAGCAGCCGGCAGCCGGAGGGAGCCAAGCCACAGCAGCGCGGGGGGACCCTGAATAAGGGAATGGCCTGGAAGCATTCTTCCTGTAGCCCTGAATTACCACAAAAGCTTAGAGGGTTCACAAAGGCTTTCTTAATTGTCACTGTTGCAGCTTTGTACTGGTCCACTTCTCCAAATTGCCTGAAAATAGATACCACAGCCTTTACTTTTCATGTTCTTGGTGTTATTATTATAGTTATTGTTAAAAACCACTTCAGCCGGGCCGGGGTAGCTGAGCTGAACTTTCACATGTGCAAACTCTCTAACCTCTAACATGCAAATTCCTAGCTTTCGATAAAAAAAAAAGGCAGACTGCGTGTTTTCAACTTCCAGGTGCAGATATAAAACTGCACAACAATTCTGTAAAGAGCAAGTTATTTTTTGAACTGAGCACTTTTTTTGAACCCTAGACCCGACCATTCTGAACATCTCTCTTTTGGATCTTTCCAGGATTAGGCAGAAGAGGAGTCTGAAATGTAACAAAGAGACAGTTGCAATTGCAAGACGATAAGAGTGGACACAGGGGCCGCAATGCCGGCAATGGAGAGATTGGCAGCCCTGGACAAATGGGCAAGGAAAAGAGGAGATTAGCAAGGCTCTGGGAGAAAGCGATCTGAGGAGCAAAATAATCAAAGGTTTCACACAAGTAGGAGTCTGGAGCCCCCAGATAGAGCCTGGGTGGAGCAGGACCCCAGCACGCTTGAGGAGGGCGATAAAAGTGTGCAAAACTATGTCTGCTGTTGCCAGTCGAAAAATGAATTACAATAGGAAGTAAGTTTTGCTAAATTAAGCAGCTTCCCTTAAGGACCAGTAGTTTGCCAGCCGTAGCCTTTTCTTTTTCCCCACATGTATAGCCAACTTTTTAAAACCACTTTTATGCTCCTTTTTGTTCAGCGCTACCAGAGAAGTGAAAATCCATGTGAATATCATGATGAGGAAAGGCCACATGTTAGACCTTTTACACAGCTTTAGAAACAAGCAGAAAGCTGCCTAACACCCTTGGGATACAGACAACAGCACTTAGTAATTATATAGAAAATATATCAGATGCACACAGAGCCATGCTGATAAACTCCAGCAGTTTCTGCAACTGAGGACAGATTTGCAACTATTTAAAGAGCAATTATCTAATTCTTAGATACTAAATTGGTCCACGTTCAAAGTGATAAGCAAGAAGGATGTATCAAATTGAAGGTATCAGATGTACTCAGCAATTGGTATTTATATTCCACTGGGACTGAGTAAAAACTCTCATTTGCTGAATGATGCTCATACTTATATAGGCGTACTCATATATATACAGGTGTGCAAATATACATACGTGTGTGCATGATGAACAGGAGATACTTCTTTAAACTGTTTGTGCTAGCTCCCTTTCAGGCAGCAGAGCTGCTGCTGGCAATAGCCGTGGAAACAGCTTCCACTCTATGAGAGAAAGGTGCTTCGCTCTTCTCTCTCCTACAGCTTGTTGTCCCGGGGCCACATTCGCCTGGGCTTTTTTTTCGCTGTATGTGTGTTCCCCCCATACAAAGAAGGTGACCCTTATGCAGGCAGCGACGGGCATGGCAACGTACAAGCTGCTATGCTGGCTTCAAGGAAGGCCCAGGCAAGCTGCCGAACTCTTTGGCCAAGTGAACGACTCCTTTGAAAGAGCTCTGTGAGCTGGGACCCTCTTTGTTCCCCTCGGTCTCCCGTTGCTACTGTCTCACGTGGTTATTTATTGGCCAGGACACAGAGTGCTTAAGAAATCCAGTATCTGTCTTTCAGAAGGAAACATAACATAAATGTTAGTTGTGGGTTGCAAATATAATATAATTAGCAGAAGCCTTTGACTTCTGCCAGAAATAGTATATAGGCATGATCGCCACTGTGGGCAAGAGGAGGAGCATTGTCTTACTGATTCCTGACCCTGGAAATCCCACTTTACCCAGGAAAATAAAAATTGCTCTGCTAAAGGTGGTTCCTGAGTCCCTATGCACCCCCTCCTTGTCCTGCTGGCAGCCCGGTTCCCGATCGCAAAGAGAGGAGCTGAACAAAGGGCCAAATTCTCAGCAGGCAAAAACTGCCAGACGTCCCTTCCAGCCAACGCGCCTGCACCCTCTTCCACCGGCAGATCATTTATCCTTGCGTTCTCACACTTGGGAGCTGAATCCTTTCCTTCCTGGGCTGGCTAGGGGTGAAAGAGCAGCACGGACAGCAATGCTTGCTCTGCTGAAGGCAGTCTTCTGGTACAACCCTCCCGCCAGCCCATCCCACTAACTCCAAATTACCAGTTTGTTTCTTGGAGGAGCTATAGCCTGCCTTGTAAGCAGGAGAGCAACATGTCTGTTCTGTGGTTTGTGGAACTCCGTAACTTTTAGTAGGACTGTAACTTAAGGGTTTTTTTTCTTTTTTTTCTTTCTTTATTTCTAATATACATACACAGTCCTAGCCTATATGCGTTAAAGAAGAGGCACTATTAATTTCAAGGGTAGATGTACTTACAGTGTCTGTGGGCATAAGGGGCTGGTCAGTTAATATCAGATTTGATATTTCAGATACTGAAAACTAAAGGTGGTAGGGGCAGATTAGTGTTATACTGCAAAAAAATAAAAACTATGTCTGGAAGGAGAGAAAATTAAAGGGAATCATAGAGAAGTCTCAACATCTTGGCAGTTTCTTCACGTTAAAAGCATCTGTGAGTAAGAGGCAAGAAGACAGTGTATGCACCACTGCCCACTTCTGGATAGACTCAGAAACTGTGCTTGGAAACACAGCTGATATTCAGAGAATGGGTTTTCTGGAGCTGCTGAGGGAACAGCACAAGCATCCGCTCTTCCACCACCAAAAGAGTCAGCAGATACGTCCCTGGCAGAAGCCATAGTCATTTGTTCTGGGGCTTTGCTGCAGCACAGGGACAGGCTTGCACATACCCCCTTGAGCAGTATGGGGGAGACAAAGTGGGTAAATCGCTTCCCAGCAAGGGCAGGGGAGGAGCTTCCCTTGGCTCCCTGCAAAGGCTCCCAGATATTTTGAGCACCTTGCTTATCTTCTTTTCCCCTGACTTAGCAAGCGATACCCAGACACCTTAGGATGTACAGAATATGCACTCACACTCTTAGAAATCATAGAGTGATGGTGAAGTTCTCAAGTGGAAAGTTGGTCTCCAGATGGCGATGTCTCCAAAATCATTTGAGTGCAAATGCTACACCTGCTGCTGAAGAGCACAACACCCAACACCACAGCCGGGCTGTTTTGTGGCTGGGTGTTTTATCACTGAATAGATCCCAGACACCAATGAGCTCCTAGGCCAGTCTGAGCCATGAGAAAACACCTTGCAGAACAATCTGAGCAAAACAAAGGAAACTGGGGTATCCAGAAATACTAGCATCCATATCTCATATAACAATTTTAAAGAGAAATCTCTTCTTAGAGCAAGTGCTGATCTGCAAGATTTCATGAAACTTGTTGTGCTGACTTGTTATAGTCTGTTCAACTTCCTGTTTTGAAACTTGAAAGCTCTACTCTTCAGATACCTTTTCCAAGATGAATTTTTAAGGTTTATATTGCGAAGGGCTGTGTTTTCTTTCTCAGAATTATGAAATATTTTAAATACAAAACTTTCTGTATGCTAGATTGTAGACATACTGTATCACTATATGACGTTGTGACTTGTATACTGTCTTAATGGGTTCCTTTTTTTTGTATCTACTCCAAAGTGTCCTGCCATAGTTCTGTTCCGGTCTCATCACAACAGCGTGGTCAACAATAGGTGGTTAAACAGGTACAGAGCTTTATTAAAGATGGTGAACACTGAAAAGCGAAAAATAAATGTAGTGGAACACAAAGGTAAACCAAAGTGCAGTGCTGTAACGAACGTGCCACTTGTCTTGCACTTTTTGCTTTCAAAGCCATGCAAGCAGCTTTGATGATAGTGTTATCAACTGACTGCTCTGGACAGCCTTTCCCCTCCCAGCTCACCTTGTGCACTGATACAGCGCAGGAGAGGCGTGGAATGAAATAGCCAGGATAGGAAATTTTTCAGCCCCAGTAGGTGCCACAACTGCTCATGTCCCAAAAAAGCACCACCAGGTTCATCTTCTCTTCTGTCTGTGGGTAGTGGTGTCTTGAAAAACAGACCAGAGGCTCAGGGACTCAAGGCCTCATCAATACTAGCAAATTGAATAGCCCTAGGAACATTTCCCTGGGAACTCTTCCAGGCGCTGAAACATGGTCCTCTGTATTAGTAAACTGTTCGAACATTTCATGGCCCATGCCAGCTGGCACTCTCCCGCTCAGTTCCCAGGCACAGTCCAGAACAAAGGACCCATTTCCAAATGGCCCTTAGTATGCAGCTACTCTTTTTTGAAATGAATGATACTTTACTAGCAGAGATGCAAGCTCTTCAATGACCATTGGCCTCTGTGCACAGGAATATTCTTAGATATGTTTAATTTACTAATATAGATGCAGTCAATGATACTTCAGTCACCCTAAATCACAGAATCATAGAATGATTGAGAGTAGAAGGACCTTTAGAAACTATCTAGTCCAAACCCTTACTCAAACAGGGTCACTTAGAGCACATTGGCCAGGACCCTGTGTGGATGGCTTTTGAATATGTCCAAGGAAGGGCACTCCACAGCCTCTCTGGGCAACCTGTACCACCAAGTTACCTCACAGTAAACAGTTTTTCCTCATATTCAGATGGAACTTTCTGTATTTCAGTTTGTGCCCACTGCCTTTTGTCCTCTCACAGGACACCACTGAGAATAGTCTGACCCCATCTCTTGACACCCTTCCTTAGGATATTTTTACACATTGATCAGATCCTCTCTCAGTCTTCTCTTCCCCAGGCTGAAGAGCCCCAGCTCTCGCAGCCTCTCCTCATATGAGAGATGCTCCAGTCTCCTAATATCTTAGTAGCCCTTTCCTGGACTCTCTCCAGTAGCTCCATGTCTCTCTTGGGCTGGGGAGCCCAGAACTGGACACAGTACTCAAGATGAGGCCTCCCCAGGGCTGAGTAGAGGGGCAGGATCACCTCCCTTGACCTGCTGGCAACACTCTTCCTAACACACCCCAGGATAACATTGGCCTTCCTGGCCACAAGGGCACATTGCTGGCTCATGGCCAACTTGTTGCCCACCAGAGAAGGACCACTAGGTCCTTCTGTGCAGAGCTGCTTCCCAGCCAGTCAGCCCCTAATCTCTATCGGTGCATGGAGTTATTCTCCCCAGGTGCAGGAGCCTGCACTTGTGTTTGCTGAACTTCATGAGGTTCCTCTCTGCCCAACTCTCCAGCCTGTCCAGGTCTAACTGGCAGCACAACCCTCTGGAGTATCAGCCACTCTTTCTAGTTTTGTACCACCAGCAGACTTGGTGAGGGTGCACTCTGTCCCTTCATCCAGGTACTGACCCCTGGGGGACACCACTAGCTACGGGCCTCCAACTAGACTTTGTGCCACTGATCACAACTCTGCCATACAGTCAGTTTTCAATTCATTTAACGCCAAATACCTAAGGCTACATCATTACAGTCTCCACTCAGCAGAGGATGTGCTTTTCTCATCAGATAACAAACGTTTTAGCTCTCTCACTAAAGGGGGGGAAGGGGGGGAAGACAAACACCATTGCAAGGAAGTCTTCAGTCTTACTATACTTGAACTGAGACAAGTTTAGCCACATGTCTGCAGGGCCGCTTTAGAAACTTCTAGACTTCTCCAGAAAGTTCATGGTAAACATTGCAATTATCCCTCTCCACCTAGAACTTTATAGCAAAATTACCCTCTGTCTGTAAAATAAAGTTAGGACTCCACAATAAAATCCCATCTTTGCATCAAAGAGGGCAAAGCTTGTGGGCCTGTAGAGACAGAGGTGTACTCCAGTGGATACCTCGTTAACTTCCTTCAACATTTCATCACTTACCTGTTGCCCTCAAATTTACTAAACGTACACCTTGCTCTAAATGGAAGAGTCCCTAACTTCATGTTAATGGTCAAAAACTAGTTTGCAATGGTAATGTATATCACATAGCAAAACCAGAAATTCTAAATTTCTAAATTCAACAAAGAACTCACCTAATCCTTATTCCTCTATTTATGACCACTGTTATTTCCTCTATTTCTTAATATAACTTTGGATCAGAACAGGATTTCCACCAAAATAGAAAATATTTGCTCTCAGCAGACAGGGATTCACAAATAAGTGCACAACATTTAATAGCCTCCTAAAATATTCTTTAAAAAGTGTGTTTAAAAACACATTTGAGAGTCCAAGTAGCTGTAATTTTGTATATCATAATTTGGATGCATAAGCAATCGTTTTGCATACATAAATATTAGAGCTATATAGAAAAGTCCCATAGTTCATGAATTTCTTTAGAAGCTGCTTTAAAAATTTCGGCCTTTTATGCCCTACCCAACCTCTTAGTTCTTGGAGTGTAGGAAGTATCTGGACAGTAGCAGCCCTCTAATGAGGAAAGTGGAGCCTGCTCCAGAAGAATTCAGGTATAAAATAAGGGCCTCTTTAGAGAGGAGAAGACCTTGAAATTTAAGTGCTTTATGCCAGCCTATGCAGCTGGGAAGCTTAAATGCCAGCATTAAAATTGTGCATTCTGCATCTATCGGCCTATGTTCTTCTTGTCCTAAAACAGTGTTTTTCAACCCTTGTTAATTGAAGCATTACCCTTCTTTTTGGAAAAAAAAAAAAAAAAAAAAAAAAAGAAAAGAAAAAGAAAAAGGCCTCAGGGCATCATTGCTAATGATTTTCATGTACATCCAATTTCTGTTATATTAAACTCAAATTTTATTTTCTGTTCTTAATTTTTCCTTCTTTTGCTTGCACATGCAGAAAAAAATGCATGATTTTAATTGTATTTTAATTTTATTTGGTAGAAATTGCTTTACAGATTATGATTTCTGTCCTCCAAATCATCAGTGGGTCTAGCAGCCACAGGTTGAGGGACATTAATCTAGATGATACAAACACCCAAGCACATGTCCACTTGTAACTTATTGGCTAGGACACAGCTTATTTTTTGTTGCATATTTTCTGTGATTTAGACACAATCACAGGAGAAAAACAGGCATAACTAATATCCCTTTCTTCCTGATCATTACTAATAGAAACGTTACATGAACAAGTAGAGAACCAGACACGAGAGGATGGGAGAGGGGAATGCGTGAGCGCCCCTCCACGACCGCAGCTCCTTTAGGGGAGCTGGGACCCTCAGCGGTCATCGCTGGAGACCTCCAACAGTGGCCACCTCACTTGCGTTGCTAGGTAGGGCTCATCTGGGGTTTTCCTAATGGGGAGGTAGGACCTGCTCAGAAACCCAGACACAAGAATTGCGAAGCTCTCCTGAGCGCAGTGATACACGCATGTGGCTCTTCCTCCGCACGCAGTGACGTCCTCACAGACACGTGCACCCACACACACACATCCCTGGAGGACGCGGAACTGCGCTGCAACCCCCAACAGAGACAGTAGAAAAGCTGTTCAGCAGAACCTAAACACTCCATCAGCAGGCAGAAACTGGCAGAGCTATGCAGTGACACATCTGCAGCCTGCAAACGCCACGTCAGCTTGCAGCCAATATCCTTGCCCAGTACCCCAGAGTTACAGGCTCAGTACAACAGGTTCTTATTCAAAAATACACTTTATTTACAGTACATTCAAACTTCATTTTGAAAAAAAAATATAACTGTACATAAAACTTTAAGTGATTTTTCCACTTACAGTTAATAAAAATACAATGAGATTTACAATTCATTGATTCAGCAATCATGGAAATTATATTTTGGCACATTATTTAAATCACACAATGAACAGAAAAACCTGGAGGAAACTTAAGCAACATAACTCCATAATGTAACAACTTTATACAGTGACATCCTCATATCAAGGTATCACAGGTCAAATAGAGTGTTTACCACTGAAAGTGCTTCTACCGTACAGCAGAGTAAGTAGTAGAATCTATAGAAATCTTCATAGCATTTTGATTATCTTTTCTGAAATGTCCCTTTTACCCACATTGCAATTAGTGCTCCAAATTTTCCCCAAGGGTCTTAACTAAACAAACTCTACTCATTTCATTATACCTTCTCAGGTTTAGAAACCAACTTTCCTTTAAAAGCTGGTTCAGGTGGAATGCTCCTAAGAATTTGATATAGATCAGGCTGACCACATACATAGCACTTCTCCACAGCCCGAAGGACACAAAACAGTCCTCGGGGCAGCTGACTTCAAGCCAGGCTATTCACCACCTTGGGCAGTGAATTTCTCAGGGAAAACATGGGCGAAAGCATGTCACCCTCAAAGTTCAGAATAAAAGGTAACATCCAAAAAGGTGAACATTATAATTGAGTGAGGGAGTGAAGAAACAAGGGGAAAAAATGAAAAATGGAGAGCAGGTAGAAGTAAATATGGTCAAAAATTAGCTTACAATGGTAAAGTGTATCACTGAGCAAGACCAAAAATCAGATAAATTTGAATAAAATAGAGTGCAAAAATTAAACCAGTGCATAAAAGAGGTATTTGTAAACTGCATTATAGGTACATAACCACCACCACGAGGCTAGCAAAATATTACTGTCTTTATCAAAAAGGCAAAGAATAATGAAAAATATTAAAAGGGAAAATGCTTGCAGAAGTCAAAATAAGTATCAGAAAGGTTTATAAGCAAAAAAAAGTCCACTGAAAACATGATAAACCAAAGGAAACTGCTAAACCTAACATCAGAAGAAAGAAGAGCAAACGTAAGATCTGCATTAACAGAGATACAGAAGAATGAAAAATTAAAAGTCAAATTAGTACATTTGGTCAAAGGATAACATATAAAAAGTTGGCAAAAGAAGGCCAGCGACTGATGAAGGCCAGGAAACTGCTTTCGCAGACAATGTCATGTTAATACATCCCAGCTCCTACCTACCCTGGCTAGCAAATGTGTCATGCTCACATGTGTGACTGGCTATGGATCAGAGAGCCACACAAGCTGAACAACTGGTTAGAAGTCACCTGCGTTTTAAGCAGACTTCCTTTGCTACAGACAACAGTGGTGGCCATAAAGGGAGAATACTGCAAGAGAAACTGAATGCCTTCATGGTACAAGTGGAAAGGACATGCTGAAGATGAGAACAAGGTAGCACAAACAATTGCAATTACCAGAAATTTCACATTGTTGGATTGAGGAGGAAAAGAACAAGGTAGCACAAACAATTGCAATTACCAGAAATTTCACATTGTTGGATTGGGGAGGAAAAAAACAATGAGGTGGAAGAGGCCAAAAAAAGAATTTAGGAAAATGTAATATGCTACAGAATTGAATCCAGAACAAGTGCCCTAGATCAGGGCAAATACTGAAATATATTCTGAAATGAGGTAAACTACTTCAAGGGAACAAGAAAAAAAATATGCCAAGAACTTAAGGGAAATAAGCCAATAAAAAGTACGTAGTGATTGGAATGCTATCTTCTACAAAAGTATCAAGGGACCATTCAGTAAAGCCTAGTTTTCACACATTTAAAACTAGAGGAGGAAAAAAAAAAACTTGTTGAAGGACTCAAATGAAAACAAGGATACTGGGCCTTTGCGGGATACCCTAAAAGTCCCTCCACAGAAAAAGCAAGGTTCACCTGCTCAGTCACACCGCTCTGTTGGTTTTGCTTGCTTGCTTAATTTGAACAGATTTGATGCAATAAAGCAAAGTTTGAATATATTTGTTTTCTAGACCTGAAGATTTCTATAACCTCTGGTATTTTCCTATTTATTCACAGGCTACAGTACATTCAGCATATAATTACAGTACATTCAACCAGACAGGAAAAAAAGTTTAAGAATGTTACTTCATTGTATATTCATGTTACAACACTTTTAAAGACTTAAGAAAGAAATAACCACTGTTTTAACAAATATTGGAAGAATAAAGAAAAAGACAGTCCATTTTATCAAATGCCTCAACATTATACATCTCTAATTTCAGAGTAAAACAATACTGTCATTAAATTTAATACAGAAAAAGGATACCTGATTTAAGACACCAATGCATGAGTATGAAAGAGTGCTTGTTTTAAAGGACATCTGGGAGCTGAAGCGTTCACCCATAGACTTTGTTAGTATTTTGAGAGCCTTCTCTTCCAGTTCTCAAAGGAGAGAGAAGAAAAAAAAATCCTATAAATACATTATATAGATCTAAAACCCTACATTTAAATATCATCATAGCTGAAAATAAAAAAGGCAGAAAAAAACAGAGCAGAAGCAAAGGCTGTCTTATCTCATGCCATACACTTTTAAATGGCAGAGTAACTCTTGTGTTTCCTGATTTACAATAATTTGTTCAACTGTGAAGCAAAATCCTGCTGCTTTCACCTCTACTACTGCCAAGAGGGTCAAAGAGACTGCAGGATCAAGTGTTTAGTGCTATTAACATATAGTTTAACATGTTCAATACAAACCTACCATGGAAGGCTATAAAAATATATTCATTTACCCAAGAACCTGTTCAAAAGGGGTAAATACAAATCTAGAAATGTGCTATTTAGATTGCAGTCAATCCTTCAGTAAATATCATTTACCAAGCAGCAAAATATCCTGCTGTGTCTTTTAATATTCACTGACTTAATGTAATCATCCTTTTTAATAAGGAGCTGGCTACTTTCAAGCTAGCCTCACAAAAAAAGTCCTGGTATTCCTCCAACACAGGCAGGAAGTCTCTTTGCCCCTTCTGCTAAGGTGCCACTGAGGTAAAGACACCACTATTCTATAAAGATGTCCTTGTAAACAAATAAATAGCTTGTCCAGGCTGCTACATGCAGCACCAAAAGGCTGCTTTTAACAGCAAAACGCATTTGAAAGCTTCTGGATCCGACCTGCCTAGGCAGGCGAGGCCACATGCTTTGCTCGGCAGGGACTCGGTGCTGACAGGCATGGCACGGTGTTTTCCTTAAAGCACCCTAGCGTGTCTTCAAAAGGTACAAGTAGCAAAAAAGATAATGGAACTGCTTCACTAAATGCATGTTGAAATATATCCCTTGGTGGGGAGAGGGGGGCTTGAATGCTTAAAATGAATCTACAAGAGAGAAGCAAGACTAAAACAGGAAAAATTCCCCGTACTCTGAACAGCTCCCTTTAAGTGGCAACATTGCATATTAAAATTGTAAAGAGACTTTCTTAATTAATGCAATATTAAACTGTCTTAATGATAGAACGGAATTGCAGAATTTTAACTATTCCTGATAGATACATTAGCTTATTTATTCAGCATGAATAATGGCAGACACTTAGTGTTAAAGATACTGCAATCATTTCACATGAGAATGGATTAAGACCGTGGCTATTATAAATTCTGTTGTCACCAAAAAAAAAAAAAAAAAAAAAGCTGCATAATCCCGACAGTGAACAAGAAAAGTTGATGATTGCCTGCATTTTCATTTACTAGAATCAAAAGGGACAATATTAGCTAGTAAGTATTCCTTAGATTTCATGACAGGAAGTATATTCCTTAGCACACTTATCTGTAATTAAGCTAAGACTCCAGTATTATTAGCAGAGGAGTAGGATCAGCTTCTGCCCTTTCCCTAAATACAGAAGTCAATCAAGAAAATGACTCAAACTAAACTTTCCTGAGTGCTTCCTCTCCCCGCTAGACACTCCTAATTTCATTCACAAACTCACAGCACAGAAGCGCAAGAGTTACCGTCACCAATGAACTCCCGTCTATGCAAAATGGGCTTTAAGGAGCAGTAAAACACCTCTACTAAATTCCTTTACAAATATACAGTACTTCAGCCCATTACTCACTGCACTCACTCACTCGCTACGGCCTTTCAGGAAACAGCCCACTGCAGTAGAAAAGCCAGAGTTTAATTTGCAGTGCCACTGGCCATAAACTGCAAACATCAGCGTAGACAGCAATACACCTGATTCACCCTGAAAATAGAAGTGCATGCGTAGTTTGATAAGGAACTGTGTTAGGCTCTGTCAGAAAAATCGGAGATGATTGCAAGACTCTTCATGAAAATATTAATCCTTATTTCAGATACAAGCTTTTTAAGTGTATTTTGGTTTACAGCTAAAGCACAGATTTCTTTTTGCCACACCAGCTTCAGCTACAACCCGCGATGGCCCACTTTTCAGCCAGGATACTTTTGTTCTAAGGGAAGATTATGCAGAGTGAACCGCTTAAAATCGCGTGCTGCTCAACTGCGATTTGTCATCAGACATTGTACAATTTTTCAGGTTTTTAACGCTATCCTCTGTCAGCGGGTACTCAATAGGGATTTCGGTATCATTTTTACTTGAACCATTGTCTTTATGTGGCGCAGAGAGGCAACTATCATTTTTCTCAGTATAGCCATTGATTTGGGGGAGCGATGCCTCCTGCTGACTGCAGCAGAGCTGAGAGTCGCATGCTTTTGAGATGCAGGGTGAGCTGCACAGGAGCTGGGAGGTCTTGTGGTCAAGGTACTCCGGCTGGATGGTCACAGAATGGATCCCTGCTTCGTGGAAAACCTTCCGTATTCTATAAGCAGCATCTTGGTAATCCGTAGCGGTTTGGCACTTGACATGAAGAGTAGCAATATTCTTCCCACCTGCAAGCTCCCAGACATGCACCTCATGGAGGCTGCTAACCCCTGGCACATGAGCTAGTCTGTCAGCTGGAAAACAGAAGAGAAAGTTATTAGAGGGTTTGGTGCACGGGCTAGTGACCAGCTCTCTCACTCCTATGAAGAAGCTTATCTGAAAGCAGCAGTCTCTTCCAAAGAAGAGCTGCACTTTATCAGCAGCTCTGTTCCCAGCGGACTTGCGCTCAGACTCCCAGCGGCCTCATGAGCGGGGCCTCCCGTGCCTTCGGCTTCACACACTCTCGCTGCCTCCCTAGCGGCCGTTAACCAGCACTTTGCAGGAGATGGAGTCAGCGCGAGACCACCATTTCCACGGCCAAGGCCTACGTCTTCTGGTCTGCTCAGCCCTGAGCACGATGGGGTTCCAGAAGCAGACTGTGTTGCACCGTAATCATCCAAGGTGTGACCCAGCAATGCCAGAAAGCTTGGCATCGTTCACACGGGCTATTTAACTCCTCACAACTGAAATTTCTAAGGTGTTTTGGAAGTCTTTAGAAGGAAGCAGTGCAGGGCTGGGAAATATTAAAATTCAATGTTGTTTCTTGTATAAGCACCCCACACAAAGCATTAACAGTTCAAGACCTGGTATTTTTGTGTGTGTGTGTGTGTGTATTGCTGGAGTACCACATTCTCAAAATGCATGCTTTAACTAATCCAGAGAGATTTGAGTCATGTTGCTAGGGCACAGGCATGTGACTATTTCTCATGGTTCTTGAGAATTTAGAGCTGTTATGAGTGCATAATCCAAATATGTCATTACAGAAACAACATATGCATTGCAATATATCATTAAAATTAATAGCATTTCAATAACAAATCTGACTTACTCAGTAGCTGCATATTAACACCTTTGGGAACCATCTGCAATAAAATAATCGAGGTCTCTTTGATAAGCGGGAATGCAGAAGACAAAATGATGAGCACCATAATTATTGTCAGGCTTGGATCGATGTAGCACTCCCAGTTACATGGAGCATCAGCACTCAGAGGAAGCACATGAAAGATTGTAGCTGTAACTACCACAACCACAGATCCAAGTGCATCTCCCATAACATGCAAAAGAACACCTAAAACAAATGACACGATAAAGCTTTATATTAGTCTTTTGGGGGAGGGAAGGGGAACAGTTTGTAACAAAACGTTACATCTTTCAAATCCACGCTACTTTACGTGAAAGTTATGTATTTCAGACGCTAGAACTATAAGCCAAGTTTTCAACAGGAGCTTTTAGCACACAAAAGAAAGAAAAATACTGACTCTGAGCCACAGCTGGGTAAGTGGGATGCATTATTAAATATTTAGGGTGTGCTAGTAACTGTGGCCCAACTGCAACACCATGGCAACGCCAAAGCTGCTTGCTTAAGTGTCTGCCTGTTATGAAGAGATCCAGGCACATTTAAATGGCATTCTCAATTAAAGATTGACAATTCGATCTACCAGTTCTATCCTGGAAGCTAAGAGAGCCACAAACCACCCTTAATAAGTAATTATTATTCTCCTCTCTCAGCTTCTGCAACTTTGTTGAAACCTGAAAAAAAATTACCTAAGGTAAATTAAGGAGCACTCAGTCTTATGGTTCCAGATAGCCCAAACTCTGATTTTTAGCTTAAGTTTGATTACTTATCAGATTAGTCTTTCTCCATCAATGCCACTAGCCTTCAGACTCAAGGAAGTTCTGAATCTGGCCCAAAGGACTTTTTATGTGCCATACTACTGCATACAACTTTTTATATCTGTACATGTTTCTTTAAATTCAAGGTAACAAAAAGACACAAAAGAAGGTCTTGGCAATGACACATCTTTAATGTTCCTGCTACACTGTTACAATAATCTGAGCCCTTTATTGCTTTTTGACTACTTTGAATAGTCTTTGCTCTTCCTGTCATTACTAGGAAGCACTCCAGTTTTGTCAGCCTTTACTATTCATACCCAAATTTCACTTCGACCCATGCTCAATTTGTAATGTCTCTAAATACATAAAGTTAATTCCTTTGTCAACATTTTTCTTTTCATTTGGAGTACATGAGAATCTAAAATGGGCCATCTCCCTTTAACATCTGTGTACAGGCACTTTTGAAGGCTTCACTCCAATTTATTCCCTTCCTCTGAACTAGGAAAGATGCAGATGGCTCCCTTTGAAACTCCTTAACAACTCAGCTATGCAAGTTTTGACCCTTTAGTGATGCTAGACACTGAATTTCTTCTGTTTTAGAGCCCTGTCTTTGCTGCTGCTCCTTGCCAGCTTGGTGCCTGAACACTGATCCTCTGTGTGCAAAATGAAAGCAGTATCAGTAAGAGTTCCTGGGATCATCTGGGTAAGATAAGGAAGTACAAACTTTCAGTGAATCCAGCTCTTTCCACTAAAGTCAAGAGTATTTTCTCTGATTGGCAAATTCCTATACAGTTGTGCTTGTTGCAACACTGTTGTACTGTTTCTTTTTATTTACATGTAATCTAGATTTCAGCACATTAACCCGGACAAGAAAGATAGCTAAGACATAGTACAAAGGTAAAAGAACGTAACTTAAAAGGAGTAAGAAATGTTTCGTAAAGACTTTTTTGATTAAAAGAGTTACAAATATGTCAGAATTTTGATAAACTATGAATTGAAAAGACAGAATTTGGAAAAAGCTTATTTAATTAACATGCAAAATTAGCATGGTTTGTATATGTGTCCTAATTATGCCTCACATAATGAGGGCCCAGAGGGAAGTGAAACCATTTCCCTACAGACCCCAAGAAGCTGTGGTTATTGAACAGAATTGAAATGTATTATTATTAAATAAAATCTATTTAGCATAGTGTGTGTTTGAAACTATTGAAGTGAAAATATTTCCATTAAAAATATTTAAGTCTGATAGATGCCAGTTAATCTAAGGTTACTACTCTGCATACATTCATGAAGTAAAGAGGAGTGATTTTACAGTATAATAATTAATGCAGCTAGGCAGGATGTCTGAATTTCTGTTCCTATTATGTTAAAAAATAAGTAAGAAGATTCTCTGTCAATCCATTTTGACCAGTCTCATTTTCTAGGGAGAGATTAATTCTATAATGTACATCACTTAAAAAAAAAATCACGATGACTATGAATTTTTAAGTACAGCTATATAACTGACTTCCAACAGCAGAAGAAAAAGTATGCTTTCTGAATCAAGCAGAATTTTAGAGATTTATCCATAATATTGGCCAAAGGAGCAAGGAATATTAGTAAAGACAATAAGAATAGATAGATTTTACAAAGATAACATACTTTAAATAGTGCTTAAAGAAAAATTCTCTTTCTAAAATAAAAGAGGACAGGTATCTTAAGATAACTGATACAAAACTCCTTATCCTTCAGACATTTTTGCTAGTTTCCCAACATCACTATGGCTAAGCATCACCATCTAGGCGAGCAAGGCTTTCTTTAAAATACACTCATCGTTTGGTTTTCTCCTGGTCTTCTCCACTCCAGAAAATGACAGTTTGCTTGTCCTGCTCCAATGCAGTTGCCTGAACTCTCTGACAAAACAGAAATCCTCTAATAGCGATTTCTGGATATTCAGGTAAGTGTCATCATTGTAGCATGTGTTTCAACTTGGAAAGAATCTTCTCTTCCCCATGCACACACATATCTGCACAACACTGAAAAACACTTCTAAAAATCTTTATGTATCACTAAAAACAGGTGCCTCACTGCCATGTCCACCTGTTAAGTTGGATTAATGTGATGCCACCTACATGACTTTGAAGGAGTATCACACCTTCTCAGAGGCTGGTGTGTGTCCATAAGAAACCTGAAACTACTACTCTTGTTGCAGTTTGGTAGTGGTCCTTCCACTGAAGGAGGAAGTTACTGTTTAATGTACTCAAAGATGCCAAATTTTGGTCCTGTTTGGAAATTGTATGTAAATATGTATGTCTACATACATATACAGAGATTTTGTTTAATTTACTCCTAAAGCAGCCCTGCTGTTTCCGTCAGTAGCTACCCAGAGACATACTGAAGTCTTTACTGTAAAAGGGCTGACTCTGCTACCGACTCTCTCAGGGAGCAGTTCAGAGTTCAAGGACCTGGAAAGACACTGTGCTGGGGTTTCAGTTTTCAGCACTTTTTCTCCTCGTCTTGACTACGATAACATTGTTAACCTTGGGATTTAAAAAAAAAAATGTTTTCTACCCAAAAGCATGTAAAAGTTGAAAGCTGCTTCACTACTAAAGGTGACACTCAAAAGAAGCATCTCAAAGATAGGTGATTTATCTCCTACAAAGCCTGTAGTAACAGGAACCTAGTGCAAGAGGCTTTGCATCCTTTCCAAAAGGTTCACCTGCCACTTTTTAAAAAGGATTAAAATCAAAGTATTTATATATAGATAGACAGATAACATATCTCAAAGTCAAAGAACCAAATCAGCACATGCTTTACATCAGCATCACGCTATTTCTTTACTCATATCCATGCAACTTCACACAACCAAAACCTTTATATTAAAGACAACTAGGTCCAAATACATAGAAAATTCCTGTACTTTTGCTTCAGAATTTTTTGACTTTTTTTTTTTTTAAAGAGAGAGGGAAACCAGATGTTTACAGTCAATACAATGTTAGCCTTATGATTCCATCACTGTACCTCTGATGTTCAAGGCTTCAGACTTTTTCTCTGTTTTCCTCTCAGACCTCTCCTCAGGCCTCTTTTGGTCATTTGGTGACTCACCTGCATTCAAAGAAGAAACGCTGTGTTGTGTATAAGTTCTACAAACAGAAAAAACATCGTCCTTCTCAAAACCAACGTATTTGAAAGAAGGAGGGAAAGAAAAAAAAGAAAGAAGGGAAAGGAAATAAGCGCACACAGGGGGACAAAGCCGTTTTCCGGCGGCGCACCCGCCCACCCACCACCCCCGGCCCAAGCGCGGGGGAGGCGGCGGCGTTTGGGGCTCGGGGTGGCGGCAGAGGGCGGGGGCCGCCAGGGCGAGCAGGAGGAGGAGGAGGAGGAGGAGGAAGGGGAGCGGGCCGGCAGAGCCGCGCCGGGGCGAGGCGAGGCCGCAGCGAAGGGCACCTGCTGCGCCGGCGGCGGCGGCGGCCGGGGGCTCGGCGGCGGCCGGGGGCTCGGCGGCGGCGGGGGCCCCCTCGGGCCCGGGGGGCGGCGGGCGGCGGCAGCGGCAGCAGGCGGCCCAGTCCTGGAAGACGAGGAGCCCCACGAGGTTGACGGCGAGGCCGAGGGCGCCCACGATGAGCACCAGCTGGGGGTCGTCGATGCGCTCGGGGCGGGCGAGGCGCAGCACGGCCTCCACGAAGATGGTGAAGCAGAGGGCGGTGAGGAAGACGGCGTTGCTGAGCGCCCCCACCGCCTCGGCGCGGCTGTAGCCGTAGGTGGCGCGGGGCCCGCGGCGGCTGCGGCGGGCGATGCGCCCCGTGGAGAGGCCCACGCAGAGCGAGATGAGGTCCGAGAGCATGTTGAAGGAGTCGGACACCAGCGCGATGGAGTTGCCCATGTAGCCCGACACTATCTCGGCCACGAAGAAGCCGACGGTGAGCACCAGCATGAAGAGGAGGCGGCAGGTCTTGCCCGAGTACCGCCCCATCGCGGCGCGCAGGCTGTGCCGCTAGCGCCGGGCCATGCTGCTGCTGCTGCTGCTGCTGCTGCTGCTGCTGCTGCTGCTGCTGCTGCTGCGGCCGCCGCCGCCGCCGCCGCCGCTGCCGCCCGGCTCCGCCGCCGCTGCCGCCCGCCCCCGCCCTTAACGCCGCCGCCGCCGCCAGGCTCCGCCCGCTGCCCGGCCCCGGCCCCGGCGCCGCGCACGGTCACCCCGCCCGGGTGAGGGGCGGCCACCCGGGCGGCGATAAAAGCCCGCGGCGGCGAAGGCAAAGCTCCGGCACGCTCCTCTCGGAAAGGCAGAGAAGCAAGTGCAACATGCTGCCTCGGATTCTCTCCAGGACTCCAGGTGCCAGAGCTCCGCGGGCTGAGCCAGTGCAGCGGAGCTGTGGGGACAGACCCCGTAAATGTGCCGCTTTCCTGCCGCATTCGTGGCTCGAGTGTCAAACCACAGCACAGACTGCCATCTACTGAACCGCCAGACGGTTTCCTTAAAGTCGTGTTCAAACCGTACATACGAATGCGTGGAGGTATGAATTCGCACGTACATACGCACGCATCCGGCACAGCCAGGGGAAAATCAACATTATGCATTTATTTTACCCTGCAAAGCAGACCTGTACGAACCCTAACAAATAAGTACACCTCTATCCGAGCCTGTAGAATTTTCTCATTCTTTGGAAAGTGGCACCTGTGAATGCAATTGGAAAAGGGACAGAGGATGGCTATTAAATCAGCGTTTCGAGATGATGAGAGCAACAGAGTAATTGCAGGAGCTGCCAGAAATTAAGCCATTTTCAACCACTAGGTTCTTAAGAAACAACTGCTAATGTCACTAGATTTTTCAGAGATCTCAAACTGGACTTTCAATGTGTTTCTTGCCAGAAATAAATAAGAAAGACAGAAAAAAAGAAAAGAAAGAAAATCAGTATCAAGCTCAAGAAGAATAAACTTAAATAAAAGACAAAAGGACTGAAGGAAACAGTGCCCTGGAATTACTGCTTCAGCTACTCCACTAAAGCATCACTAAACTTGTCATTGCACTTGATAAAGTGTATATTGGTCTATCAGATTACAAGCAGATAGGATGGGCAAATACTATCATGCCCCTCCTATCGAAGCTGTGTCTTTCTGCAACTAAAAATTAACGGCCTGGAGAAAGATCCCTCTTTTATTCTAGCTCTCAAGAGATATTGCATTACTGCTGCCATTGACTAAGTTTCATCCCTTGCTGGAGTACAGCTTTTACAGGCGGCACCTCAGTTCCGTCTTAATTCTGTGTGCACAGCCAACGCCTGTATCGCATACAGCCCAGGGCATATCTCAACTGCTTCAAGGGACGCATGGCACTGTTCAGGGCATAATCTCCCTCATCGCAAGGGTTAACCTGCACGGCTCCCGATTAACTGGAGACTCTTGTATATGCCCTTCACATATCCAGTGCCCAACCAATAAAAATATTTGAAACAGTACTGTCAAGTAAAAAGCTGTATGACACAACTGGAACAAAAAGCAGAAACACATATGAGTTATAGGAAGCTTAACTAGAATATTAGACAAAAACTTAAAAATGACAGACTATATCTTCTTTAGTATAACTAATAATACTGAATGCTGCCTATGGTACTTCACTTACAGTCAGAAAATTCACTGTAGCCCTCCTCGTTACAGCTGCATAAAACTGAAGTGAATTACCAATGGGTCTTATTTTAAGAACAGGTAGAATACAGTTCCTGGAACATCATTCATCCTCTTGTGCAAAACATGCATTGATTCTCTTTGAAACAAAATCACATCATAGCCCTGCATTCAACTTCAAAAATATATAAAAATATATTAGTTATTTTCAAGAAACAGTACTAAAAATATTATTTTCGGCAAATAAGATGGTGACTAAGTCCTCTTACATGGAGCACAGATAGTGACTCATTGGAATAGTCAGAAGCAGTACACAGTCAGCCCCTCTGCTCTGAATCTGTTTCTGTTGAGCCACTGATTTTTCCTTGTTCTGCATGTCAAGTTTACGCATCTTGATCTGCTTCTCAAGACCTGTCATTAGTCTGAAATTCACACTTTTGCAAGGGTGACCAAAAGAGAGTCTCTGCAGGGTTAGACCAAAGGTCCATCTCTGAGTCATTTGCAGTTCAAGTCTATGTTTTTGGAGATGAGGGAACCAAACTGCACAGTTTTTGAACCATAGATGAACCACAGATTCATATAGGAGCATAACAGTGTTCCCTCCTGTATCCATTATTCCTTTCGCAGTGCTGCCTAACACGCTGCAGGCATAGCCATGCAACTGGTTGTTTTCTCCTACTTTCTGCAAGTAATCCTCTCGCCTCTTGTTTGCATCTCTCTCCCCATGGTGAGTTTTCCCTTACACCAGTATACTTACAAGCCTCCCCTAGCCCTGTTTGTCAAGGTACCACAACTGCCTCACACAAATGACTCCTAAAACTGTCATCTGAACAAAGTTACCTCAGTCATTTTTTCTTGTCTGGTAAGTCAAGCTATTTACAGTAACAAGAAAAACTAATTTAACTCAACCTTCAGCATGAAGCGAGTACGTTATTCCTATAACTCTTTTGGACTTTGGTCCTCTTCTATACAGTCCAAACGAAAGTCTTGATCCTGGGAAGCACCAAGCTGTTCTCAGGGTTTCTGCAGAGGGTCTTCTCTCACGAGCACTGCGCTTCTGCCTCCATAGTCCATGTGCAGTATCAGAATATTTGACCTTAAATTCTCTTAGAAAAGGCTTCAGTTTCTGATAGTTTTGCAAACACGCATCTCGGTGTGTTTTAGGTTGACTGCAGATATTCAGTTATATAATGCTACAGCCCCTTTAACGAAGCCCAGGAAGGGTCATCCAGAAAGGGTTAGCTTTCTGAACTGTTTTCCAGCTCTAGTTTCAGCTACAATACTGCTAGAAGTGTTACTAGTTTCCTCATCCTAATCAGAAGTAGGAATTGGTAGAAATCTGATGAACAAGACTGGTTTTATTTGGAACCCTAAAGACCCAAAGCAGTCCTGTACACTCCCAGAGTTTTGTGTACTAAGTTTTGAAGGTTCTCTACACGCTCATTGCTCACACTCTTACATCAGGCAGCCATCTAGCCAGCAGCCCATCTCCACCCGTGACCATAAGAGGAGTCTTAGGTAGCAGTAACAACAGGGTAAACATATATGATACCTTACCAGAACACTCCTCCATCCATCCTTCAAGTATTTTCAGATGAAGTGAGTTTCTGAGCTAGATATTTCCATATTTAGTACCACTCAGTAGATTTCTCTCGCGTGTGCTTGTCTGGCCTCTCACTTACCACAGTAAGCTTTAGCATTGCTTGGCAACAAGACTCAACAGCTTCTACCCATGGTGTGTGGTCTTTGCCTTTGTTTTGAGCCTTGATCCTGCCTGTTTCATTTGATATCCCCTAGTTCTTGTGCTGGAGGACAGAGCAAATAGTCAGTGCCTATTGACTTCCTCCGTACCACTCAGGATTTTACAAATTTCTGTCACATTCTCTTCAAGCTATCCATTTTCAAGTTGACAGCTGTTTCTTATAGAGAAGCCATTACCAGCCTTTGAGAAAAGGATGTCTCTCTAATATTATGTCTAATATTTTACAGTATTAGACAACAGTAACAGTAGTACTGTTCTTCTGCTACTGGATGAAGAAAAAAAATAAAATTACTCATAACCTGATGTTGCTACTGAAAATAAATATAAGAATTAGGATAGTAACAAAACATCATGATAATAAAGAATTAATTAAAGACACTAATTAAGAGGATTCACTCTTCATCCTGCTTATCAAACTCCTGGCAGAGATTACTTTTCAACTCATCATAAAAGTAAAATGATTTATGAAAGCGATTTCAGGCATGGTCTGGAAGAAACTGAACAGTGAAAGAAAGAAGCACCCATGTATCACTGTACCTTATAAAGAAGAGACATTTTTTTTTAAGATTATGGGAAGAAAATGACTACATTTGCATTAAAAAGCTGAGACTGTCACTAAGGAAAGCATATTTAAAGACAGCAGCAGTATCTGTAAGTGTCTGAAATCCAATGGGTGGGTGAAACTGGACCTTTAAGCTTGCATTTCTTTTCTTGTACAAAGTCTAAACCACGTTCAATCCAACAATATCTAGTCAGAGCCTTTAGAGACTCTCATTTCCACTTGACATAGCAAATTGTTCTGAAGGATGAAAAATTTTTTTGTAAAGTTTGTTTCTTTAAATTAGGATTACTGGACCAAATTCGTAGCTAATGTAAATGGAAACAGTTTGACTGGCTTCAGTCACAGATAAATGTGATCACCAAATTAATCACAAGATGAACATCAGCAGACCTTCTTGTGGAATATGGTTAGTATAAGAGTATTGTTTGTGGGGTTTTTGTTAGTAGTTGTTCGTTTTATTTATTGCACCCTCTAATTCTACTCAGAACTCTACTCAGAAGAGGAAGAGAGAGGAAGAGAGATCTTGGCATATCCTGCAGGGCTGAAGGGTTGGGAAATCAGTTTATTAGGTCTGCTTCAACCCACCAAGAGTGCAGCAATCTGGGAGAAGCTTCACCAGCCTCTGCAGAGCACAGAGGTGAACATCGCAGTTATGAGGATCACTCTCCAAAACAGTCCCGAAACTGTCCCAGAGGTCAGCGCAGGGGCTGACGGGACTTGAACCACATTTTTTTTTTTTTTTTTTTTTTTTTTTTTCCCCACATTCAAACAGGGCTGAAATATGCTGGCAAGACAATCTGAAATGATGAATGTGAGATGATTTAGTTACTAGCCTGGAACGCCTTTTTGTTATTTTTTTTCTGTTTTAAGGTGGTTGTTCCATTTGTTAGTTACCAACCACCATCTCTACTCATGATACTTAGCCTAGAGAAACTTTGTACATACCTTAAGACATATCCAGGTGGTATCTGCTCTAGCACCTGAATAGTGTTTCCCTGAATATTTCAGCAACTCATTAGCATTCACCTTTTAAAATGTATAGCTCAGCTAAATTTCTCTTATAACCTTTCCAATCTTGGTTTAATTTTGGTATCAGGAGGTACCAGAACATGGTACAAGGAACATGAGGAGAGAGCAAGTCATTGATTTCATCATTGTAAATTATACTGAGTGCTATGGCAAAAAAAATAATTTTCTGTCCCAGCAGAAACTCTAGTGTGCAGCTCAGATCAAGCCTGTGCCTTTAGCAAACTCTGTGCTGAAGAGCTGTCCAAATAAAACACCTGGATTTCATTTATTGTAAAGTTGTTTCTTTAAATTAGGATTACTGGACCAAATGTATAGCTAACATAAATGGCAACAGTCAACCTTGAATTTCTGTATTATACTAGAGCTGTTTATGACTTTGAACTTAGTTATCTTATAAATTCTTTTATTTCCTTACAGCTCATAATTGTAAGTATCACTGTGATGTAACTCAGACACCCTGCCTTTGCCATTAGTATGAAATTGGTTCAAGGTTGAAAGCAAATGCAGTTACCCAAAGTTCAAGAGTACTAATATTGTTGGAAAGTAGGTCCATAAATTTTGACCTCACCATTTTGCTACCATATTTGCCATGCAGAGATACTTCGATCTTTTTACTTACAGACCTGAAAATTTTCCTTCTTTATTTTTCATTTTTGACAAAGAGTATCCCCAAACATTTGCTTTTGCTTGTTTTCATATAGAATTTTTCCCCTTTAATACAGTTGAGGAAAACCAAATATGTTCCCCTTTTCTCCTTTAACAGAGTCGAGGAAAATAAAATATGCCTCCCTTAGATTAGCTTTATAGGCTTCTTTGAAGAGAACAAAGTATTCAAAAAAAAAATCTGAAGAAAATTTAGTGAAACATGCTTCTTAATAGACTTTCACAGTTTCTTCCCATCTGTCTTGTCTTCCTTAAAGATTATGGATTAGAGCTTTTAGCCAGCATAAGTTAACATAGATCTCAAGTAATGCTATCAAAATCAAAGTTAGGAAATCTGAATCCTTGATTGGAGTAGGCTTTGGCTACCTGCATGCCAACACACTGATACCTCTGGGGTCTATAGAAACAACTGCATAGAGCGTATGTCCCCTCATTGATACATACTATGCTGGCAGGCATATAGGAGTTGGATATCATGGTGCACAATACCAACAGCATAACACGAGGATGTGTTGTGTGAATCAAGCAAACATTTGTTGGTGAACTCAGGTGCTGCATATTTGACAAACATCTGTCCAGGAAGGTAGTACAGGCATGGATCGGCATGAGGAGTTTGCTAAAGGGATGGTGCTTTTAGGAAAAAGGTGGCATCCGCATGGTAAAGATATATTCAAACTATAGGTAAAATAGTAATAATCAGTAGTAATATAATTATTAGTAAAAATGATCCTGCATGAGAAAAGCACAGTAAGCTGTAAGTTTGTTATTGTGGCACCTAGGGCTCATTAAAAATATCTCCAAGCCATAGTCAGTACCTATGAGAGAGAAGTTTATTCAGACCAAGGAAGTCATTTTTCTTTTCTTATATTAGGTAAATTAAGTGATTGTAAAAATCTCATTGACAACCTGAAAAACTGAAATCCTGTATTCTGGGAAGAGCAAGAAGGTGAAGCAGTGCCTGTTCTCACTGTGCATTTGCACTGTGACCTGCAGCTTCACTGCTCCCCTTCAGAGACCATCTCTGAAGGTGCAAAATGGTCAGCACTTGTGTGGATACCTACTAGGCAGGAAAGACACCACTGCTGGACATCACCCACAGCAGACAGTTCCTACACCCTTAATTTTGTACCCTGGTTCTCGTAATGCTTCTCATCATTAGCTGGCTTCTCTGATACTGTTACCATACCAAGCAGTACAGAATATCACTCATCTGAGCTTGATTTTAAGCTTTCACATGGAGACTTCTCTATTGCAGGGATAGAGTAACCCCATGGGCTGGGCACAGACTTGTTCTCTCCTTAAGTTCTTGCAGAAAGATAGTCAAGTCACAGTTTCTTTACATCGTTAAAAATGGGTATAAATGAACAGTTTCTTGTGGGAACTGTTTTGAGATCTAAAGCTGAAGCTGATTTGTAAAGCAGATTTAATGGAAAGAGGATGGAAATGGAACTAAGTGGGATTTCAAGCCATTTTCATTTTTAGTGTCTGCCAGTGGAGCATGACTTTCTCCATCCCCTATCACATCTGTGGTCTTGCAGCAGTGGCACAGCTCTACGTGCCCACTTAAAGGAAAGTTAAAATTATTTCTAATTATTTCTAATTTCTATTTTCATTATTTCTAATCCCCAGAGCACTTTTGTCTCCTGCAGGACTAGTTGCCGGATCTGTGGAATCAGGGAGCACAGCTAAAAATACAATTGCTTTTCAACGTGCATACATTTCTGCTGGCCTGGTCTCAACTAGCATTACGGTCCAGGTCAAGCAGCCGCATGTCCACTAATTTTGGCCTGTGAATGTCCTCCCTCCCCATGGAATCAATACATTTGCAACAATATACACAAAAATGAGTTCAGAAAGTTATAACAACAAAGTCTTCCCAAATCACCCTGTCAAGCCGGAAAGCTCCTGTCTCTCTTTCTCTCAGTTCAACACACATACCCTCAACTCATTCCTACTACAAAATCCTGGGAAAATAGAAGAGCCTCACAGTAAGCCTCAGGATACGGATACTCACTCTACATTAGGACCAGAAGAAGGAAGAAGCCACATGCCACCTCTTAGCTCAGAGGCAGGCGGCTGGTGGGATAAAAAAAAAATAAAGACCCAACAGTCCCATCAGATACGAAGCTCATGCATGCGTCTGTTCAATCATGCCTGCTGGAACGTAAGAGCAAGCTACTTGGCGGCAGACACACGAGGTGCTTTATTTAATGAAGTGTGCGCTGTGGGAAGACACCAGGTCTTTCAGCAGAAAATCAGCCTCCAACCAGTTTGTGCGTGGCTTAAAATCAGGCAGCTCGGGCTGGGCTGCATCTCCTTCATTTCCTAGTCCCTGTCTCCAGCACAGATCACAAAATGACAGATCTGATGTTCTCCATGTTAAATCTTTATTAGTTTTCACAAGACAAACAGCAAAGAATTACTGTAACGGGACCGCTGGGCTGCGTTCTCCACGGTGCTCCCCCTCACGGTTCGAGATCACCAAAACGAAGAGAGGAGATGTACATTGAACACAAGACTTAAGGATGAGCTGACCTCTACGTGTAATAAAACAAGCTTCTGTATTTTTACTACGGACTGTAGAAGGTATGGCCTGTATTGAAGCTGTCTGGTATTTGTTATGAGAGTCTGATTTTTTTGCTTAGCTGCTTCTTACTTTGACTCTTAATTACTCTCAGTTTTTGCACCAAAATTTTCTGTGTGAGACGCAGAACTTCTGAATCGACAGAAAACTCTGGTTGCAGGCTGCGGAGCCCAGCTCAAAAAATCAGGTTTAGACTTGCCAGACAAAAATATTTGGACGAGGATGAGAATCTGCAGAGTAGATACTAGAGCTAAAACAAAGGAAGAGAGCAGAAAATTGGCTCCGCACGCGAGAACAACGTTGCGTGCGCGCCGCGGGCCTCGGCCTCGCCTGGCGGTGTTCGCGGCACGTGAGGGTCCTGCTTTGCTGCCGGGAGCCCCGCCAGCACCCGCTGCCGTCCCTGGCGCTGGCTCCCGCGGCGGGTGACCTTGGCGATCTGCACACCTTGGCTTGCGCCTGGGATGCTGGGGCGGGGGGGGGTTGCTTGTGGACAGCCGGCCCGTGCCAGCGCAAGCCAGGCACCACGGTCGTTCAGCTGAGGTTCTGATGGTGGCACCGACGCATTAGAAAATTTGCCTTGACTTCTACCTCCTAAGCTGGAGGAAGGAGCGTCCTCTCCTCGAGAGCAAGGCAACAAGGAAGAGATGGAATCCCACATTGTTTTCCCATGCTTTGTATGTATATATATGTGCATGTGGGGGGTATATTTAAGTGTATATATATATATATATATATATATATATATATATATTTGTTTTTCAGAGAACAACTATTTAGAGATAGCATTCTTTCAAAAGAAATATAATAAAAACCTCATTCATGTTATATTTAGAGTACTAGCGGAAATAAATGTGAAATTTTGCCTAAGGGAGGATTACAAAATCAAGTCCAGGTGAAAGCAGTGTTCTCTCTACAGTAGACGAGGACCCTGCCTTGCCTGTTGGCGTAACTGCAGGCAAAGATTCACCTTTCTGGAACTGGAGAGACAAGACCACAGGCAAACGTACCCGCTGTGTTCGCGGGACGGTACAAAACCCGTCGCTCGTGCAGCTCGAGCCCAGGCGAAAGCAACGCGGGGCTGCCGGCCGTTCCCCTGCGCAGAGCGGGGACCTGCGCCTGCTGGCGGCAGAGGAACGGCTGCGGCCGGCCGGGCAGCCGCCAGCGGCATCCTGCTAATTCACCCAGCAAGGGGCTTGCCTACGCAGCTGCCGCTGCTCTCGGTTAATCCCCCGCTCGCCCGACACTCTCCGTCCTTGGTTTTAAGCGCTGCTGCGTTTCCGACTTCACCCACGGTCGCTCTTCCGAGCCCGTCCCGGGGAGAGGCTGCGGCTGCGCCAGGACCTCCTGGGGCAGCTCCCAGCGCAAGAGCCCGTGAAATCCCCTGCTAATCACCTGCCACCGCAACTTTTGCCCAAGAGCAGCTCAAATTTTAAACAGTGGGGCACGTGAACAAGCAGGCAGGGAGAGCAAGCTGTGCGTGTGGCTGGGGATATGCAGCAGCAAAGTTAGACCTTCAGTATCAGCTGCAGATGTCTTTAATACGGAACAGAAATATTTTCGACCTTAAGTCCTACAGGAAACACATTAAGCACCAAAATATAAACTAACAAACTTCGGCTTCCAGCACAGGAGGGTAACAAACTCCAAAACCCTGTCCAGCCTCAAAGACAAATATAAATCTTATCTTTACCTCCCCTAAAAAGTATATAAAAGCAGCTGCATACAGGTTCTCTCACCTTTCCTCCCAGGGTATCCAGTTAATGTTTTGCAAATGCCTGCTTCCTCTCCCAACTGAAATACTTCTATTTTTAAGAAATAGTGATACACATACACATATTCATGACTATAATTTTTATATACATATAGAGAGAAAGAAAGAGCATGTACAAGAGCATAAGCACACGCACCTTATGTCATACAAGGTGAGATATTTTTTCCAGGAGTGAGAGAGAGTCCCATCCCTCCCGCCAAATGTGAAAGCTTGAAAATTTTGTGCCAAGAAAAATAAACTGAAAGACTGAACTTCTGGGCACTCAGCAAACCCTCCTGCAAATTCTTCACAGAAGATTATGGGCTATTTGCAGTCAGTGAGATTTTTGCAGGCATTACATGGAGGGAAGACTTATGTAGCAGAGTATCAATGTTTTCCCCTCTGCCTCTGTAAAACGTATTTTAGCAATTAGCAAAGAATATTTCAGTTCTGCATTTGCAAGCTTTTCAGTCAGCTTTGAAATATTCTCAGAACAGCTTTCTTTACCTGTGCACCCTCAAACCAAGGGGAGTTGACATTCTTGTTTTGCCTTTACCTATTCTTTTGCCTCACACAAACTGTGAACACTTCTCAGAAGATAATCGTGTCCTGAACAAAAATTACAGCCGAATTACTAAAGCACTGAGAGCTATTAGTTGTGGATGGTTGATATTTCGGGACCAGGCACTTCCTGATAATTATCTATTTAGGATGCTGATAATCCTTGCCCCCAATCCGGCCAGCCAGAGCACTAGGGAGAAATTTTTTCTTGTAGAACACCGTGTCTTTAGGAAGTCACCACATATAGACCTCTGGCGCATTTATTACTGAGAAGCACATGTGGTGATAATCAGGCTGCCTTGCAGAATAAGCAGGAAACATGGACGGGTTCAGGCATAAAATCCACCAGCCTTGCTAACAAAAGAACGAAGAAAACGGCATTGCTTTACTGGCCCGTCTCAGAGAAACGGCAAACAGCGAAGCCGTTAAGCAGAGCTGCGGCGCGCTGGGAACTGCCTTAGATTATTTACCTGTTTCTGTGTCTCCTTGGGGCGCGCGACAGTAGCAGCATTCCATGAAGATAACGTAGTTCAACGCATTGAGAAACAGACCTGTGAGCCCGACAATGAGGACAAGCAATGCTTTTTCTGTCTTCTGAGGACT
The DNA here is from genome assembly GCF_028389875.1 of Rhea pennata. Lineage (NCBI taxonomy): Eukaryota > Metazoa > Chordata > Aves > Rheiformes > Rheidae > Rhea > Rhea pennata. The sequence continues at coordinate 22,866,741 of NC_084665.1, read as the reverse complement.
GAGATACCTCTTGATTGCCTCAATGAAGACGCTGAGCATCAGAGCGGCGGCAAAAACAGAGTTGCCAAAGGCTCCCAGCACATCCGCCCGGGAGAAGCCGTAAGTGCTGGTCTTGTGCCATCTGATGTGGCTCACCCTAACGCCGACCAAACCGATGATCATGGAGATGAAGTGAGACAGAACAGCAAAGGCATCTGAAGCTAAGCTAAGAGAATTGCCAACGTACGCTACTGAGATCTCAGCAGCGAAAAGCGCAAGGCTCACAACGCACATAAGGATGAGCCTGCTGCTCCTCCCTGAGTAGCGGCCCATTTCGATTGCTCTTTCTGTTATTCTGAGGTTCTACAAGACAGAGCTGTGCAAGCAACAACTCAATCTCGGCAATTCTGCTCTTCGCCTGTCAGTGCTGCTCACATGTGGGAGTCACTTTTATAGGAAGCAATAAAACAATAAATCAGTTTAAAGGGCAGTTTAGCAAGATTTGTCACGTGAAGACAACTTGAAAGCTGTATCTCCAGTCCTGTAAGGGCTCCACCCTTGGCAGACTTTTTTTTTTTTTCCCCAAAATAAAAACAAAACAACTGAGACTAGCAGAATCACCAAGAGATTGCCACTATGGCCAACGGCATCATCCTCAAAAACAGAATAAGACCCACACAGGAGAGTATAAGAAGGTGGCCAAGAATTTTAAGACACTAGAGAAGGCATTTCTTCTGCATAAAATTTCCTGTGACGTTTCAGCCATTTCCATTGCCAGTAGCTTTAGTACTGAGAAAATACTACATATCTATAGGAAGAGACGTTTCAAATCCATGTTGGGTTGACATTACTTTTAATAACATGGTAAGCATGAACTGGCTGACAGGGTAGTCAAAAATGTTAGCTGGAGTACTAGTTTTAAAGATAACCAAATTGATACTCCATTTTAGCAAGCAGAGAGTTCTCTGCTGTTTGTACTCTTGGCAAATTTTAAGGAAATCCATAGACATGGAGCAACGTTGGAGAGTTGGAGACCATTTTCTGAATTAATGACCACTAGACATGAAAACTGAGCTTTAACAACAAACCCAAAATGCATTCTTCATTTCCTATTTAGAAATCCCTGCCTATCTTAAAATTCCCAAAGCAATCCTCTTACATTTGCAAGGAAGAGATACAGAGATTTAGGTAAAGGATGGGAAGAAATTAAGAGAAAAATATGAGATGCAAAAGCTCTAGTTTATACTTTGCACCACTTCTGGAACACAGTGAGAAGAACCTAAAGCAGTTAAGTGGTTTTTTTTTTGGTCAAACACTGCAGTAACTGCTGTGCTCTTGAGTGCACTCATATGCATTTATGTGCATACACAAATCTGATTTAAGGAAATATAGCTGCTAATAGCACACTATGCAATATGGATGATAAGACCAGGTGCCTTCCTTGAAGTTTACGATCTAGTTTTTGTTTGAAATGTCCATCTGGGTACATATACGCACACAGATAGTTACAAGATAAAGCGGAAGGAAATGACACAAAGCACAGCCACCGAAGGTTAAGATAGTGATATTGATAACCTGAGGCAACCAAGTGTCCCTCCTGCCCTTAGGCTCCCCAAGGTGAATTATCTTAAGGTCAAAAACTCAAACACTCATCCCTAGTTTTCATATTTTTTGCTCACAGGGATTAATCAGCCAAAATATTTATGTTTAAATGCAGCCTGTTAGAAGCAATACCTGCTTAAATGCTGTAACATTTAACATCTGTTCATTTGTCCACACAAATACTGCAGCAGCAACACTTAGAGGTTTCTTTTTTCCACCTGGGCTATGACAACTTCTATTTCAGCTTCAGAATCTGCTTTGAATTTTGGTCCAATTTTAAAAAACTAGCAATCCTGGTAATAAATGCATAGTAGAGTAGATTGGTAGAATGAATTACAGCACTCAAACTGTTACTTGCTTGTGTTTGCATCGCCTTCATCCTCCCCTAGCTTCATTACTACTTCAGCTATGCTTACAATGTATACAGACACATTTAGACTACATTTAGTTTTGCCTTTCTTTATCCTGTATCACTCTTGCACTAATGGCAATGCTCAACTACTTTATTATTTTATTACTCGAACTACAGAGCATGAAAAGTGAGATTTTCAAAAGGTATTTTCTTTCAACGGGAATGGACTAAGGTCAAAATTCAGAGCTCTCAAAAATCTTGTCTCATACACTGTTCCAATCACCAAAAAATGAGCTCAAGATAAATGAAGTATTCCCTTTGCAGCATAGATAACTTGCTCAGAAGTGTGCTCGTTTCTGTCAATAGGGAGCAGCAGTAGTACATAATGCATATTCCACCGTGCTATGCCATTTAACCCAGATTTGTCAGTGTGCAACTATAAAAAATAAGGAACCCCAAAGGGCTGCAAATCTATTATAAACATGCAGTAATGTATTTTAGTCAACTGTAGTGTATTATTTTGATTCATTTATTTTCTCAAACACATTTTACTAACTTAAAAGTCTGTAAGTTTTTGTATAAGTGTAACAATGTTTCTCTAAGGCTTTACAGACAGCTCAGATTTCCCTCAGAAGCACAATGTATTCGAAATTAAAATTTCTCTCCACTGTCACCACAGAGAGATCTGGAGGCGATTCATCCACATTCCAGATGCTTCCAGCCCTACTATAATTAGGAAAAAACATGCTGAGGGAGGAGGAGGAAGTATTCCAGAAGGGGGGAAAAACGCCCCTCCTTGAAAACCCCAGCTTCAAACAAACTCAAGGCAGAATGAGAGCAACTCTGTTCTAAAAACAACACTGTCAACATATTTACTCCGGTATTTGATCAAGTCAACTGGCTGCAGGTTGACTGTTTGATCAAGCCGATAAGGCTGCAATATTAGAGACTACATTCAGTTTTGCTTTTACCCTGTGCATATTAGCAGCTTCCACATCCCATTTTTAAAAGACCAGTTTTGCAGTGTTTCAATGAGAGGTGAAAATGCTTGCCTGTTCTCACTAATTTGTTTTGCTCTGACGTATCTTCTTTGTGTTCTTTTGTCTCTTATTTTTGAGCTCATGGAAGCTGCTGCTTACTGCCAGTCCTTCTCCTCCCAGCATCCAGCATCAAGTGCTGCAGTAGGCAATACCTCTTAAGAACAGTCTCAACTACCCATCATTTGAGTCTAAGAGAACCTCACTATTCTTACTACTTGCACTCTTGTTAGAGACAGGATACAAGGCTAGAAAAACCTTAGGGTCATTCCTTCATCTTTCTTTCTCAGTTAGTATAATGTATATATGCATTGTAGTATCATCCCAAGATCCATTGATAAATATTACCCTTGACACTTTGTCTAGGTAGGTAGAAAAATAGATGAAAATGAGATAGCCAGTTTTGAAACGTAACAGGAAAATGCTGCAGGACTAATCACAAAGAATTTCCAAGTGTTCAAGCTTTCTGAGCAAGTTAATCTGAAATAGTTCACCATTTTTGCACTTACTTGAAACACTGTGGTACTATCCCAAGATGCATAATCCTAAGTTGGACATGCCACTGCTTCAATTTGATATTCAACATTTTCACTAGGAAGGCTGGCCACATGAATCTACACAAGGGCAAACATTTTACATACTTCTAAAAAGCAGAGAAGTATGCAGATCTGGGAATAAGACTGCAAGTCTCCTGTAGACTTTCAGACTACTACTGTCTAAATAAAAACAGAGTTTTGGAAACATGAAGTCATGTAATAATGTACCAGGGAAAAAAAAGGCTGGAGATAATTCTACCAGCCCATTTTTTTTTCAGTTGCTGAAAGGGGTTTAGGTAGATAGCCACCAAATACACAGGAAAAGCAGAGAACAAGTTAAGCCTGTGCTGTTGAGAAGTTACTGCATCATTTATTGCTAGCAGTGTTCGTATTTTCTTAATCAATCCATTGGTCGGAACAGAAACAGTTTGTTCGTTTGTTTCTTAACCATTTTGTACCTCTACAACCTGTACCTTTTCTCCTAAAGTAACACATAGTAAGAGAAGGAAAAGCAAAAGGGTTTTATAGAACTTGTTATACATATAACCACAATCCAGGATTTTTATTACTGCAAATACCTCTCCTCAGATTGTCTTTGCATTACTCATTGCAGTATCACTGTTAGACAGCTATAACTGCCAATCTGTAAGATAAGAGAAACAGGGCCTTGCAAAACGTCTACTAGAAATGACATTCACCTATATTTTCCCACCAATTTGGCATTAGATAGCCTTGATATGTTTTAGGAATACATTTCCTTGAAATACCTGACTCCAGAGGGAGTCTTGACCTCTACTATCTTTGAAAACTAGTTTCCATTTTGCCTAAAAGAATAGCAGCAAGTCTAGATTGATAACTGAAAAAATTTAAGCTTTAAAACTTTACAGATAAAACCTCTGCTTTTAATTTTGGATTACGTAGACATTCTATATTGTATGACAGAATATATGACATTTTCTTCAATCTTCTAGATATTTTCTCAGAATTAAAAGAATAGTACATACTCCAAAAAGGAGGGGAAAAAAAAGACATGAGCAAAGAATATTCCATCCTTCCTACTAAGCAATACAGAAAAAATGACCAAAGCACGTTACAGCTCACAATACATATTTATTAGAGATGTTTACAGAAAAGTCTGTGAATTACTGCTAGTCTAAGACTGACAACCGGGGATTTCATGGTTTATGGCTTTGTTTTTTGAATCATTTAAAAAGTTGCAGAACTGATAAGTTTTGGGGCTATTCAATCTTATTAAAAAAAGTTCACTTCAGAGATAAAGGAGAAGGTGGTTACACTAGTAATTTAGTAACTACGACCAAATAGAGTGTAGAACTTAGCAGGGTTTTTGCTGCAGACACATTTTGCCCCACACTGCAGTTCACTGAGAGGCTGGAAAGGTATGCAGAGACTTTTCGCTCCCATGGAGGGGGCACCAGGCTCAAGATCTTGATCCCTGAAATAAAAGCATACTCATAAATAAATTTATTTTAAAATAAATGTAAAATAAAGTGTATTATTAAAAAAAAAATCCCCAAAGCATGCTAATGAGTCTGAAAGCTCTAAACTAAGGAGTTTACTGGTTTATGTGAAATAGCAAGACTCAATGGTGAGAAATATATATCAATGTTGCACATAGAGGAACCTTACATTCATGTTTTATATTCAAACTATTTAGGTTTGATCTTGGTAGAGCCTTTCTAGTTCAGTCATATTTTACCTGGCAGTGGTCTTCTTGATCCAATCCTCACACTCAGTTTCCCCACAAAAAGGAATTTGTACAATCTGAAGTGGGGGAGGGGGGAAGAGAGAAAAAGAAAAGTCAGTTATGCAGCTTAACATTAAAAAAAAAACCTTTCCATTTCTCAGAAAGATTTGTAAGCCTTAATATCTCATATACACTTGAAGTGGGAGAAGCACAAAACCACTAAACGAACCCAAAGGAGCATTTAAATCAAGTCAGCGTACCATTTTTTTTTTTTTTAAACAGGGTATCTTATAACTCTGGAAAGTATAAATACTATTCTCTTGAAAATGCCGTTCTTTCAGGAAAAGTTTAAATCTTTCAAACTGCAGAACAAATGCTTGCTTGCATACTGTAAGATAGCACCTTTGCCATGAAGTTTCCGTTTTAATTCCAGTAGTCTGAATTTTTGTATTTTCTGAACAAGACAAAGACAAACTTAAGATAGAACAGAACTGACAATATCACATTTCTCTCTTAGGAAGAAGGGCAGGGTATTTCAATACATTTGTTATTATGAATATTAGATAGAATGTTAGTTAGACTGAAGCAAGTGGAGGGAGTGGAGCCGAAATGATAATCTTGTACACTCAAATGAGCTGAGGCCAACAATACCTACTAAATCTGCAGACAGTCATTTTAATTCTATCAAAATAGAATTTCTTATACGAAGAAAGAAAAACAGCAACAGGAATTAAGCAGTAGTAATTAAGCCTGTAAGGTTTTTTCTTAAACTGTAGCCAGTGCTAATACTGTATAGTTTGAAGAAATCACAAAATAAGTGTGCCATAAAATTTTGTCCATACAACATATACGGGTAGATAGAAAAACAGTCACAAAATGACATACCTCAGTATTTTTGAGATACAGATCCTCTGATTACAAATAAACTTTCATAAATTCAGGACTAAAATGGAACAAGTGTCTTCAAGTTGGAATGGAAAAATAATCATTTACATTCCCAAGTTTAACTACATTATATATTAGATCTGGTTTTGAATTCTCATCTAACACAAATAGGTCAATTCTCTCATAATAGTACTATTTGAAAATTTATACAGAGTAGAATTATTTGGAAAGACATGTTGAAGTTTTTGCTTTGCTTTGTTTTTAAATCTACCACCAGATTCATCAGATGCTTTGGAGATACTTGTACCAGGAAAATGATACTTGATAGGCAGCAGGAGCGCAAAATATTTTGAAAATAGTATTTTACTTATATTTAGTTATGTAGAGGAAAATAAGGCAGGGCTGCTACTTCAACAGCTATGCACAAGAATATCTAAAAACTCTTTTATCCTCAACTTCAAAAGCATGATAAATTAATTCCTCCTCTGAGGTTCACAATCAAATCTAATTTATTACAAGACTCAAAAGAAATAAGTGCAATAAAGTAGCAAAAAAAGAAAAAAAAAGACAGAAGGCCAGGACTAACAAAGGTTTACTCACCTAGCTCTTTAAAAAAGTCAAGAAAAAATAACCATGAAACTAGTGACAATCAAAGGATTTTCATCAGAAATTCTGAAATTTTCAGAGTAGACCTAATTGGTACACAAAACCCCTAATCTCTCTTTATAACACATAAAGCCTTAATGATCGATCCTGGGAATTCTACCTGAATAAATTCATCTAAACATATGAACAGTTTCATAGGCAGCAGGGTGGTGACATTTCAGGGTTAAGATTTTATGTCAGTATCCCTATGAAAATAGGTCACTACAGCTCAATTGTCCAACATTATCGGTTATACTTTGCATCAGCCCAAGACGGTTTCTGGTTCCCAGCAATTCTCAATGAACCCAATGGCTTCTAGTAAGATCATAACAGCAAATCTGCTTTGACGTAAATAGCATGTACTTTAGACTCTTACTTGGACCTTATTAGGAGGTTCAGCAAGTGTTTTGCACTGTCTGTATTAGAATAATGACAGTAGCTTATCTTAATCTGAATATTTACATTGATCTCTCCAAAAAGCACTTTCTGACAAAAATGCAACACTTAATACTGAGTTTTATGCCTTGCATTTAAAGTCATTCAAGGCATGCTGTTACCTGTTATGTAAGATTAAGAATTTTGAACAATGCTTGCCTGGAAAAGGCTTTCCATTCCTATACTCTTCCTCACAAAAAACATCTAACAGCTCTACAAGAGAATCTTGTTTGGTTGTGAGGGGACAGTTCAATAAAGACAACAATAGTATTTACATATAGGCTGCAAAGTTTCTAGCCTCGATTATTTGTAATGGACAGAAAGAATGTGAAGGCACTTACCAGGACTTCAGAATGAAACGAGTTTCCTTACCTTTCCTGAATCAAGTTCTTTTTGAAAGTCTTCCATAGTATTAGCCACCACCATATGACTTTTTAGGTCTTCAGAAGCTCTAGGAAGGAAAAAAAAAAAAAGAAAAAAGAAAGAAAAAGAAAGAAAAATCAGTCAGGGTAGCTTCAGGCACATAACCTCCCTGACCAACTAAACTAAGTTTTCCATCAGAAAAAATAAAAGTCAGAAGAAGAGAAACCATACATTCACTAGAACCTTCTTAATCAGCTTATAGCTTTATCAGTTTTGTCCTCAAAAAGATAAAATTTTGATAGTTATTCACACTGTTGTGCATGTCAGTTAAATATTGACCAACTGTAGATAGAAACGCACAAGCTCTACAGACAAACATGTATTTTATAATTATGTTCTAAATCTGAATAGCAGAAAATTTCTTAAGTAGATAAAAATATCCAGCTTGTAAACAGCTTTGATTACCACAGAGGAAACTATACTCCAGCAAGAAAACTAATTTGCTATGGTGCTGATCAGCCAGTCAATTCTTTCTCAGTATACTCACTAACAGCAATTTGCAATGAGTTGCTCTGGTATTTGGCCTATGTGACAACTTCAAATAACAATTCCAAAAGCATGTGATGCCTTATAAGAAAACAATTCTATGAAGGTCAATAGGATGCAGGCTTTTAAAATACCAAAGTCACGTCTGAACATAAAACTTCAATTACTGAAAATTCTTGGACAACTTAGTTTTTAAAGTTTCTTCCTAAAAGCATCTTTCAGGAGGGAATCCTGCAAAATATCACCCCATGAAATTTTTACAATGCATTTTTTAATATCATAAAAGCATTGTTAGAAGTATTTTTTTTAATAGGTTCACTACCTTTCTTTCAACATTCCTTTTTATGAGCACAATACAAAACTTATCACTAAATCAGAAACCAGTTTTAGGGATTAAAAAAACAAAACAAAAAAAAACAAACAACAAAAAAGATGGGCCAATCTTGCCATTCTGAACAGCTGAATCAACGAAATGAGAAATTTTTCTGACAAAGTGCATCGGTGATTAGCACAGTAGTTTACCATACTTTTCAATCTACCTGTTATAAAGGTTAGCATGGATCTCCTCCAAAATCTGTTTGAGTTTGTCCTCTGCCTCACGTTCAGAAAAGGTCAGCTTCTGCCCTGTATCTCTCCTGACGGCTACAAATTGTTGGTTCTTCATGTCCCGTGGTCCCACTTCAACCCTGACTGGAACACCCTTTGTTAAAAAACAAAGCCAATAAACAAAAAAAATCAAACTGTTATAATCTTTATTCTCAAGAGTTTAATTTCCTCCTCTTTTTTTTTTTTTTGCTACAATAGTCTTTAAGAAAACCCAGCATATATTCTACCTCCATGCATTTCTGACTTTCCCATCTGCACACACTCTGCTTTCTTCTTGCACATTACACCTTGCTCCAAGCTTGTTTCACTAGCTTGGAGACTGTACTTCTACCAACATGCAAGTCATACTAAGACTGTTAAAACACAATTAAAAATAAGACAGTTATCCCAGATAGTGGAAATCCAATTTTAAAATCTAACTGATTATTTACTTTCAAAAATCATTTAAAAGTCTTGTTCCTCCAATACTCCCTTTTAATTCTGACTGCATGAAACACTTTCAAATGTACGAACAGCAAATTTTAAAACCAAGTTCTGTTGAACACAGCCCTGACAATTATTAATTGCATAGAAAACTTGATAGTAAACAGGTAGTTGCTTTCTTTACATAAATCTTTCAGACTTCGTAAACTCTGGAGAGAAGAACCATGTAATTTCTTATCTCCTATACATATATATAGGCAAGGGAAATCTTATCAGTAAAATAAATGGAAGAAACATCCTTCAGTGTTCAGCATGTGAATAAGAGAAAGACACTTATCCAAACTTTCCACTTATTTCATCCTCTGAAATCTCTTGGAAGTGATTCCTTATTCTCCTCGTTATTGTTGTTGTTGTTTAATACTAAAAGGACTTATATAGTAAAATCTACCTTAAGGGTAAAATTCTTACTCCTACTGCAAAGCTACATAAAAATCTATTAAAACTGCCATTAACGAGCAACTTAAACTGAACAAATATTCTAACTTATGGCTTACAAATCAATGAATGGTTTCATTAATGAAAGTTCAATGCAAAGCATTTAGCATTTTCATCCCATTTTCTAATTGTGATACTACTTTTTAATGAAGCAAAGAATCCTCATGGCCACATACAAAAGCTACCTAAAAAAGAACAGTGGCATTAACACCAGGAATTAACTTCCTTATCAACACTCAGCAAAATAAGTGCACTTTGCCTGAAAATGTTATTTGCATAGCCTACATATTCTTATTGTGCCAAAATTTAAGACAGCAAGACAAAAATACTAGGGTTCTCTCTCTGGGACATATATGTTAAAATTCCATGTGTTTTAAGAAGAGAAGAGACTAGCACTGGGTAATTCGGAATCAGCATCAAAGTAAACAGCACATGAACTGTGTGCGAAGTCATAGCTGCAGGCACTCCAAATACTGTTAGACTTCTACCAGGGCAATAAGCCTTTCCCTTTGTGAGCAGAACACCCAAACTATTTGTCTATTACCACAGATCTGTGAAGACGACTGAGAAGAGAAAATAGAAGTCATTAAGAATGCTAATTAGAAATTAGGTCTCTTACTTCTCGACATGACTCTGGAACAAGATTTGACATAGAAATTTCAAGGATGTAATTAGCTACAATTTCAACACAAGGCTGTACATAGAAATGTCTTGTCCTCTATATTTCAGTAGATTTTATAAAAAGCATAGTTTGCTCCCTGCTATGCCTCCTCAATAAATCTAATTTTATCTGAAAAGCTTCAATTACATGGATTGTTGGTATTAAGAGTTCCATTTAAAAAATATAAAAGGTTAGAAAAAGAGAGAAGAAGCTTGGACAAATGAACTGTTGACAACTCAGGGCGCAGGGCAAGTTTAGCTCAGTTGGTCAGAGTGTGGTGCTGCTAATGCCAAACTCATGGGTTCAATCCCTGTACGGGGCTATGCTGAGAATTGGACTAGATGATCTACCAAGGTCCCTTCCAACCTTACCATTCTATGATTCTTCTAACAATTTACACTGAAGATGAACATGTTGAAACTAATTGCAAATTCAGAATAAAAATACGATCCCATAACATACTCAATATATTACTCAAATACTAAAACAGCATTGTTTCCTTCTGTTCACTCTTTTTGCTTTACCTCACACAAAGCCTCTTACAGTTGATGAAACCAAACTATTTCTTCCAGTTACTTTATGAAGGGTAACATGGTAATTTTGGATCAACAAAAACACTCCTTTCCTTGTTAACAATATACAAATTCAGCTCTGTTTTCCACTGTGTGCAGAGAGTGTACTGTTGTGAGCCTGGTGGCACTTAATGTTAAGACAGATTTCCAATTTGTAATTTGTATTATCAATTTTATTTTCTGTATACATAAAACAAAAATTTAAGTTTAAGAATTGCTAATAACACACACATCCTAGCAAAGAGAGTACATCTGCAAAAACATCTTTTCTTCATTTTCAATAAAGGAAGTATCCTAACAGAGGTGATCACTGATTATTCCGCAGCAACATTTTTATTATTTTTATTTTTAAATTAATAGAAATATTTGACTTCAAAATATAAGTTATTCTGCCCAACACACATACCCCACACACATGCTTCAGAAGATTTATTGGAAGAAACATACCTTAAGTTCCCAGTGATTGAACTTCCAACCAGGTGAATAGTTGTCTCTTACATCAGCACGTACACGGATATTAACACTAAGTAGTCTATTACGATATTCATTACATTTCTTCAACAGAGCCTCTCTGTCTTCTTCAGAAAGGGAATTTGTGATACCACAGGGAATAATTACAACCTGCAATATAATGTGGCATGTACTTATCGTTATAAGCAAATTAGCTCCTATAACAGCCCCAAAACAGTACTGTGGCCCTATAGCCAAGTAATTTCTTTCAAGATCTCAGAAGCAACAAATACAAATGGAGCTTGGCCACCGCAAGTACCTGGGATCTGCAACTAAACTAATAATGTGTATTAACTTTATACTGCATTTTCTGTAATTAGATTGCTCCTAATCCCTAAGAGCACTCCTTCTAGGTGCCAATACGAAACACTTATGAATTCTAAGGCAGGAAAGGAAAGGAAACAATAATTTAAGGCAGGTTATGGAACATTTTTACACACCTGAACACAGGCTACTCGAGGTGGGAGCACCAACCCCATGTTATCTCCATGGATCATTGTCATTACACCAAGAGTTCGAGTTGTAAGGCCCCAGGAGTTCTGATATGCAAACTGTTTTTCTCCTGGTTTCTTGGGATCTTCAAATACAATTTCAAACATCTTTGAGAAGTTCTGCCCCAGATGATGTGAAGTTGCTCCCTGAAATAGTTGCACATAGAAAGTTCTGCTCAATGAAAAGTTAAGTCTATCAGTCTAAGAATTTCCTCTTGCTCTATTTACTGAAAGAGATATTCTTTTTATGTATACATACTTGGATAGCTCTTCCACTGGCAGATATAAATGCTTCTACAGTGGTAGTGTAGTCACCCCCAGCAAATTTCTCTTTTTCAGTCTTTCTTCCTTTCACAACAGGTATTGCTAACAGTTCTTCATACACTTGAGCATACAGATCAAGTATCTGCATTACCTATGAGGAACACACTATCTTAAGAATTACTCAGCATTTTGCATTTGCTAAATCATGAAATGCTTTCACACACAAAGCATTAGCAAAATATGACATCTAAAACATTAACATTCTCAAATCTTCAAGATTGTGATTAAAAAAAATTGCTTCAATCATTTGAAACCTGAGATATATCCTATGAGTCAAATATTTACAATTATAAATCTCAATATAAAACAAGAAGAGTCACTGCAGAAATGCCATGATATCAAAGGTTACATTAATTTTTAGTTTCCACCTAAACATTTGAGTAAGTGCTCGGTAAGTATGCCATCAGTCTCTCAAACATCTGTCTTTGGGCAAAGAAATGCTAAAATTTCCAAAAATTACAAAGTGAACTGGTTATTTTGATTTTTAAGGAAAATAGGTATCCTTTATGGAGATCACACTCTTCAAACTGCATATTGTTTGAAGTGACCAAAGCCTCACAAATAGGTTACATTTGAGAAAAACTGGGTTCTAGTTACATTCAGTTGTAAAGACCGTCAGTCAAAATAATTCAGTGTCACACAGAGAAAAGGCCTTGGAATGAAGTTCATTTAAAGGAAAATCCTTCGCTCAGTTAACTCCTTTTTGCAGAAGGGTGCTCTAAGAAAAGGAGATAGATTTCCACTAAATCCTAGTAGAAAGATTTGCTTGTATTGCTATGGAGTAAGATAGCTTTTTGAAAGCAACAGCATCAACACATTCAACTGCTTTTTACCTCCTCTGCTGCTTCTTCATATGTTGCAAATGCTGTGTGACCTTCTTGCCAAAGGAACTCACGAGTGCGAAGGAAAGGTTGGGGATGCTTGAACTCCCAACGCTGCAAAAAGAAAACAAATCATTAAAATTTGTGTTTAATACTGAAGGGAGTTTTTTATTATTATTACTTTAAAATTGCATCTTTAAGTATGTTACTAGCTTTGCTCACAAATTATAAAATTCTGCACAAGGTTAAAAAAGGGGATGATTTATAGATTTATATTTGCTTTAATAATATAAACAAAAGTGCACTTTATTAAAAGTAGTGAAAAAACCAAATCACATAAGCCACATTCATATTTTTGCCATGAAATGTGTGGTGACTACTATTATCATGCTATATTCACACAGATTTCTGTGCTGCCCTTACAATTGAACAGTTCAATGAGAAATTGTCTACTGACATACCACAACATTGCACCACTGATTAAGCTTGATAGGAAGGTCCCTGTGTGACTGCACCCACTTTGCATAGGCAGGATACATGACTGTAAAAAGAAAGTAAATTTTGGTTTTCTGTACAATATGGGCAGTTTATCCTAAAATTTTCTTTTTGCTATACATAACCTTGACTTCCTCTGTTGCAAGAAGTACACTTTCATGTTTTAGTTCCATTTAAAAGATGCTTTGTCTTGACACACAAGATTTTCACTAAAAGGGATATTTTAATTTCATCCTGTCTTTGGAAAATAGCTTGCTTATTGTTGGTCTAATAAAGGAAGTGGACCAACATGCACTCCAAAGCTTAATATGAACGATGTTATTAAATGATGCTGTATTTGAGACAATGGCTTAGAGTTATATATCTAGGTTCATAGATAAAAAAAATTCTCCAACTTCAGGAGTTTTCAGGATACTACACCATATGTATGTTTCAATTAAACTCATCCAGCTATGTGTCTTGAAATGTTTATTTAAATTACTTAAAGAAGCTAGTTTCACAGCTGTAGGTAAAAATACATGGAAAAACTGGAGTGAATTACAAAATGAAGACATTTTTGTATTAAAAAATTACTAAAACCAAACATCTCTTCCATTCAGAGGAAGTCAGACTTCAGGATACTAACAGACAAATCCCTAGAGTGATTCTGAAATACTTAATAAAAGTATATTTGAGGGAATTTACAGTGTGCAAGAAATTTGTTTAAGCAGCAGCATTTTTTAGAAAATTTTGATAAGGAATTGTAGAGAGAATTCTATAAGATGTGTTTCTACTTTTCAAAACAAACTTTTGTTTATCAACTCAAGAGTTGTTATTTAGTCACATTATACCAGTTAATGTTTTATTTACAACCAAAAGGTATCAAAAGAAGTCTACCTGTTTCACTTGTGGGACGTACAGCAATGGGTTCAGCCAGCTCTGTTTTCCCAGATCTTGTGACCCAAGCAACCTACAGGAAAAACAAACAAACAAACAAAGTTTACAGAAAACTTGCTTTCATACTCATCTGCAGACTAAGTTTTCTTGTATTCAGACTAAAGTAATGTTTTGAAGTGTACCTCAGGAGCAAAGTCAGCAATATGACTCTTCTCTTTCTCTAATGCAGCCTGGGACACAAACATGGGAAAGTAACAGTTTTCCACTCCGAGTTTCTTGATCTCTGCATCGAAGAAGTTCTTAATAGCTTCCCAAATAGCATAAGCCCAAGGGCGAAGAACATAGCAGCCACTCACATCATAGTATTCAATCATCTCCGATTTTGTGATCACCTTTCAAAAAAACGTTATTTAGATACTGAAGTTTCAATTTCACACACAAAGAACATTCAATACTTCAAGCCTGATGGCATCCAGAGGGCTGGAGCACCTGTGCTACAAGGAAAGGCTGTGAGAGCTGGGCCTCTTCAGCCTGGGGAAGAGAAGACTGAGGGGGGATCTTACCAACGTGTACAAGTACCTGAAGGAAGGGTGACAAGGGGACGGGGACAAACTCTTTTCAGTTGCTCCATGTGACAGGACAAGAGGCAATGGGCAGAAATTGAAGCACACAAAGTTCCGCCTGACCGTGAGGGCGAATTTCTTCTCTGCGAGAGTGACGGAGCACTGGCACAGGTTGCCCAGAGAGGTGGTGGAGTCTCCTTCTCTGGAGACCTTCAAGGCCCACCTGGACTCAACCCTGTCTAACATGCTGCAGGTGACCCTGCTGAGCAGGGAGGTTGGACTAGATGATCTCCAGAGGTCCTTTCCGACCTTATTGATTCTATCATTCTATGCCATACAAGAAATGTCTCCTATTTAAAAACAAGCTCTTTGCACTAGGAAAATTACTAAGATGTTTTCAGAACACTATTGTCACCTATAACTTGAAAAAGTTGAACAGAAATATTAAGCTTAATAATAGATCTTGATAATTTAAACTCTTAAATTCAATTTTACGAATCCAAGTAAAAACAGTAGCTAATTTCCAGAATCAACAAAATGTTCTTTCATATGAACTGTTTCTAGCTCATGTCAGAAAAAGATTTTATTCTCTTAAGATATATGCAAAAATTTTTATTAGGAAGAGGTAATGTACACCACTAATAATTGCCTACCACTCCTTCATAAATAGCCTAATCTAACCTTCTCTACTCTGTGGCTGTTGCGCACCTCATGACACACCAAACTCGTTCAATACTAACAGATACTAACTTTTATTATATGCAGAATAAAACTTCCAAGTCTGTAAAATTCCTACCACTTCACTAAAGTGTAGTACAGTCACATATACACACTTAACAAAAGATGAATTCATGCAGATACATATGGGGGAGGGGTGAAGCAGATGGCACTCATCCTTTCCACAGCTCCCTAAATTTATTCGGTGCTTCAATCTAGGAGTTTCTACTTAAGATCACAATAGAAACAGAAGAAATAAAAAAGAAAAAACAGATCTGGATACCTAATTCTTTAATGTAAACTGATATTCATTTACCTGAGAGAACCAGTCTGCAAGATTTTCTTCCTTTTTAGCTTCTAGACCCAGCCTAGGGATATTAGAAAAGAACCAGATCAGTGCTATCTAGAGCATTTACCAGTGAAATGTATGTTAAAAAGGAATGGAGGGGAAGGAGCAGGAAACAGAACATTTTACTTCATAAAATAATTTTTTTTCTCATGAGCCCTCCCATTTTTTTCCTGACAGTTCAATATGAATTGGGTCATGTATGCTAGTAGTTCCTCAACTTGGCTTACAGAAGTATTTCCTAAAAACAGCTCAATTTCTTTTCCACTGTTTGGACTCTAATTCCTCTCAATAGTTACAAAGAACTTCATGCAGACACATCAAAAAAACAGGCAACTCCAATAAGAATTCAAGGCTGCCAGACCTCAATGCAAGCTGTTTTATTCAATATTTTTAAAATCTTTTGCCTAGCCTATTGCTACAGTTTCAGAAAACATGCAACTTGAATTCACTGTTTGTTTAAACATGTCAGTCATTCTGTTTGAGACAGAAAACTGACCCTACCATCAAAACAAAGATAACTCGTAAAACTACAAGATCTTAAGGCTAAATCCCTCTACTTTTAACAAACTCTAATAACAATCAGCAAAAGTAAAGCTTGCATAGCTCTGCAAACAGAGATGTTTTAGGGTGTAAATGCATTTTTCTTGCATAATTTCTATATAAAATAACCACATCTCTGCCTCTAACATATAATAACCGTATCTGAAACGGTAAGTGCATAGTGTGGTATGATACATGCTGTGAAAAAGTTTCTAAACTTTTATGGTGGGAGCAGGAAAGGGAATGTACTGGGAAAATTCCACCATTAACAACAACAGTGTCCAGCTCTGGCTGGGGTACATACTTCTTGCAATATACATTTTGAAAACCCTGGTGCAATAAAATAAGTATAAAACTTCCCCTCCCCCCCCCGTGGTTTTATTGACCAAGAAACAGCAGTTCATATGTTGAAGCAAATAATGAATCATACCAAGTCCTTAATGACAGCTGAGCCACAGTAACAGACTGTGCACATTGCTTTATGTTTTGTGGAAGCAGAGTGGAATTTTCCTCAGTAGGATCCTGAGTTACAACTGACACTAAACAAACTGTGGTAACTTGCTTTTGCTTGCTGTCCATGCTTTCAAGTAAAACTAGAAGCTTACAAACCTCTCTAAATCTGAACAGCTGTAAACAGTTTAGGTTTCCAGTGTATAGATTAAAGATCAAATCTTTACCTAGTTTGTTTCTTAGGGCCTTGACCTTCTCCTGGTCCATTTGAGGAGACCTCATTACTATTCTGCCCTTGCAAAGGCTCTTTTTGGGGGCCATCATTTGGCTTCTGTTGCTTATTCTGCTTTTCAGACTTGTTCTCTTTCTCTTTCTTCTTTTTGTCTTTGTCATCAGCACTACTAGTGGAAACTGGTTTATAGTCAACTCCTGCAACACACTTGTACTGGGCCTTCAACTGAAGAAGTTCCTTAACAGCAGCATCTATCTTATCCTTGAAGAACATACAAATAAAATGAAATTTATATAGCAACCTCAGTAATAAAATGAAGCTGTCACAGGAATAAAATGTACCTATGCATGGCACTGTGGACCTCTACATAGTGTTGGAGAAGTCTTTGCACAAGCAACACATTAACATTTTGATGTTCACTTTTGATAGGAACATTTTAAAAAGTACATTTTGGATCTTCAGAATTCAAACGTTACTTACTTTGAATACAGACTTCTAATTCCTATAATCGTGGTTAATTTAAAATAGATTTTTAGAATTAAATATATTACATTTTTATATTATAGTATCTGCATGTCTTTACCTTTTCTGCTTTCTCTGATTTCAGTCTCCTAACTTCTTCTCCTTGAAGAGCTACTTTATTAAACAGGGCTTTAGCTTCAGGTTTGTCTGGACCACTGGGTTCTGTGCTTGATGTTTGGGACAAAGCACCTTGAGCCACTGGTGGATGTCCGGGCTTGTAGTCTTGGCCAGTCTTTTCTTTATAGTCAGCTTTTAGAGAAAGAAGGAGTTTTACTGCTTCATCTATTTCATCCTATAGGGAGGACAAATAGCAAGATGCACTGGTGAGGATTCAAAAGAGAGCTGATTTAAAAAAAAATGATTTTCAGGCTAAGAACAACCAAATTCACTCTAGCAATAAGCAGTGCTTCATGACAGGAGGAGGATTGTAGTAACAGCTATCTCAGTGTAGTTAAAGCAAGCTTTCCTCCAAGCAACAGAGGTATACTTGAGAGCTACCACATTATAGCAGAACACTCTCTTTGCCCCACCTGGCTAGTTACAATCTGTTAATAAACAATTACAGTGGAATCTACACTGAAAAACGTAAGTGTTTTCCTTCAGAAACAGTTTTTCATAAAAAAAAGTAATTCTGCAAGTTAGAAATTCAGAGACAAAAAAAAAAAGCACCCCCTGAAAACAAAGATTTGTCTCATGCTCCCTTCCACAGGGAGGAAGCATGCAAGACATTCATGCAAAATTCACTAAATTTATTTTTTAGTTTTGGAAAGTATTCTATTGTTGCAGCACACTAGAACCTGTATTTGAGACAGATGGAGATTAAGGAAAAAGTAAAATACATTACAAGCTTCTGATCTACCATGCTCATGCCTATTCCTCTAAATGTCAGGTCAGTTTTGACTTTCTGCACCAGTATAATTTAGACTTTGTATCTCAGGAATCAGGGAAGCATTCTGTATCAGACATACGCGTGGCACTGCCAGATTACGCAAGTTTGATGACCGAGCTACGACCAGGACATAAGGGAATTTGTACAATGTTTGATCGTTACTTGGTGAAAGATTTCCACCCAGTGGCAAAACATGGTAAGAATTGCAATTGATTACTCTTTATTTACTGTTATACCTTGGAAGCTTTCTCTGCCTTGAGTCTGCGTACCACTTCCCCTTGTTCAGCTACATGATCATAAAGTACTTTTTCATCCACTAAGCTAGAGGGTGCCAAGTTACTACAGCATACAGAAGATACAAGTGGAGTAGAAGGTATACAAGGAGGAGCTGAAGGTGGATTTCCAGGCTTGTATTCTTGACCTGTCTTTTGTTTATATTCTGCTTTTAAATTTAAAAGAACTTTCACCGCCTCATCTATTTGTTCCTGAAGCAAGAAAGGGGAAAAAAAGAAAGCAGTTGCAGACAAAAGAAACAATACAGATGCAACACAACAGCTACGGTAACACAACCTTCAGTAGAACAGCACTAACAGCTGTTGCAATTAAACATCCAAAGCTAACATGTTAGTAGGAGTTGGAGTACTGAATTTTATGATTTGACTTTTTAACCAAAATACCTGGAAGTTCCATTCTGAAGGACCTAATCAGGCAGTATATATAGGGGCTGACTTCTGTGCCATTAAAGCTCCCCCTAAGCTCCCATGCAGCTTAGTTCCATGCTGTTACAGCAGCCCATGGTTTTTTACACTGTAGAAAGTGAGCAAATATACAGACTCTGAATAAAAAATGATTTTCTGGCCACTATCAAGTTATTACCATATTTATTATTATCCCTCTAGTCTTCAAGTTACAGCCCTTTTTTCAAGTTACTGCCTATATTTCCCTTCACTCAGGTTGTAACATTAAACAAGTTTTGTTTGTTTATTTTTTTTTATTTCCTTTCCTGGTTCTCCATGCACTATCATAAAACTGGTGAAATCAGCCCTAACAGTTTAGGAGAATTAGAGCAGGCACTTCATAAAAGCTAAAGTATTTCCTTACACCTTGTTCTTCAAGTTTCTTAAAGCCTACAATGAGGGTTCTGTTTACACTGAAAATATCATTCCACTCAGAAGTATTCACTGCCATTATACCTTCGAGGCTCTCTCTGATTTAAGTTTGCGGACTACTTCGCCTTGTTCAGTTACTTTGTTGTACAGAGATTTGTTGTCTACTGGACATGTGGATGGAGTACAAATAGGAGAAGAGTGAGCAGGGACAAAGAGCACAGGTGGGTTTCCAGGTTTATAATCCTGGCCTGTCTGTTGTTTATATTCTGCTTTTAGGGTCAAAAGGACTTCCACAGCAGCACCTATCTGATCCTGAAGTGGAAAGAGAAAGGAAGAGGAGGAAGAAAAAAAAAAGAGGGAAGAACATAGCATAGATGTATAAACATGAGACTCTGAAGTACACTTTAAATACTTCTATGAAAAGACCCTCAGTTTATGGATATCTATTCCATTTTCTTTACCATTTAGATGTTTAAAGAGGTTTTCTCTGCTATTTTCCAACTATTATCGAGTATGTTCTGTTATGTGATATACAACTCTAACAGGCTTAAATAAATTTATAACATTAGTTTAGATCTTGCTCTTTATGTAGATTTTGGTAATAGTGTCTTGGTGGCACCATATAAGTATGTAACCACCAGGCATAAAGTGTATCATTTCCCATCTTTTCTTGCTCTACATTGGGAAGAGCAGAAACACAGCTACCAGGAGCTATGGTTTCTACGCTCAGTGTTCCACATGTTCAATAAACTCCTCAGCCATGAAGATGCACTGAAAATGTCTATAATATTTGGGTTTTTACTAAAAAAAAAAAAAAAAAAAAAAAAAAAAAAAAAAGTTTTAAATAGCAAGTCACTCTTATAAAAGCCACACAGTTTGATCACATTGAGTAAAATAAGTATTGCAGTATTTCAACCCCAAGGACCGCATTCAAATACTTAAACTCATGCTGTGGGGTGAGTCCTATCCACAATTCAGAATAATAACCTAAGAAATGTAGGTATTTACTTGTATTTTTATGAATATTAACAAAAACTTTATCATATATGACTATCTAAAGAATGACAATTTGAAAAAATCAGGCAATAATAGAACATGGCTCAGTGAATATAATGATCATTATGAAAACATGGAACCAAAAGCACCCATTCGCCTCCAGAGACAGAGGACAATGGGCTACGGAAACCTAAACAAAAACATTAGTTCAACCAGACACCTTAGATGCTTTCTCAGCTTTCAGTTTTCGGACCACTTCTCCTTGCGCTGCTACTTTATCATACAGAGCTTTGCTATCCGCAAGGCTAGAGATGTCAGGCTTTGAAGACACGCTCCGTTCAGCTATAGATGCTGGAGGATTTCCAGGCTTATATTCCTGGCCTGTCTTTTCTTTGTATTCCGCTTTCAAGGCCAGTAACAGTTTCACAGCGTTATCAATATCTTCCTTTGCTGCCTTCTTAGCTTTCAAGTCACGAACTATATCACCCTGTGCAGCCACTCTGTTGTAAATGACCAAGGGGCCTTCAGATGCAGTACAGTCAGAAGCAGAGGTATCATCAAGTTGAACAGACTTTCCTTTAACAGCTGAGCTAGCCTTCAAAAGTTGGGGGGGGGGAGGGGAAGAGGAAGGGAGGAAAAAAAAAAGTATTCAGCATGATACTCTAAAAGAGTAATACATTTTATAACACTTCCAAAAAAAAAAGAAAAAAAAAGTTTACCTCTTTCTTTGCAGTTTCAGCTTTGGTCTTCTCTTTTGACCCAGATGTTGGCATTTCCTTAGTGTGTCCATCAGGGATGTAAATCAAAATGCATGGGGCCTCTTTACAGCTATAGGGACTACAGAAGAATTTTAAAAAGCTTCACACCTAATACATTATGCCACAACAGTAACAGCAATACAAGACATGTACAAAACATTGGTTGAAACAAATGTTCTACACTTTCTATAAGAGGCACCAACTTTATCTTTGTACACAACTGCAGCTACCAGAATTTACTTAATTGAGGATCTGTATTGATTCCTGTTACATACAGGAGTTACATTGTAGTGTTATGCAAAACTGAAGTGTGATTTGTATGTTTGGTTACTTGTAAGAGAACTGTTATAATGAAATAGTATGTGTACACTCTAATTGGGCAAGCATCTGTTTATTACATAACATTATTCTTAATTCACACACTTAGAATCACGGCAAGGTGATAACCTGTTCCCTTTATTGTATCAAAGTTAATTGATGTTCACCAGAAGTGCCACATACTTGGGTTTAGTCAACTGGAAGAGATAGGATCGAAAGCTATGCCAATCCAGAAAAATAGTCCAGAGAGGTGGTAAAGGGGATATTGTCTGCTTACAATATTACTCTTGCCAATACACATGTGAAAACATTAAAACAAGCAACCAAAAACAAATTCTGTGAGTCTGCACAGGCCATTCTTAGACAGCTTACCTCACTGGCTCATATGGTTGATCACAAATAAAGAATCCTCTCCTCTGAAGTTGTATGATGTCTCCTTTTTTTAACTCTCTAAGGCAAGGGTCACCTAACATCAGTTCTTCTTGCTATAAGAGTTAAAAGAAATCAGTCCAAATCTAACCAAGCACAAGAAATTGTAAGAAATATGGTAGAACTGCTGAAGAATAGTGATGGTGGTCTGAAATGTCAGTTAATCCCAAGAGCAGTAGAACAATTACTTTAAAGAAGATGTTGTATCATAATAATGCATGAAGATAAAAGCTCAAACTATTACACCAGATGTGTAGGAGTCAGGAAATGCCTGGGTAAACATCAGTTAAATTTTCATTTAGTAACTATGAAAGATTAAATTGAAGATATAGGAGCTAGAAATATCAGCATATGATTTGCTTGTTTGACAAACAAAATCTTACTATCTGAAAAATTTGAGCTAGCAATGACAAAAGAAAATTAAGCTTTGTGGAATAAAGGGGAAAAAAAGAACTTACCTTGCTGTTTCGGTTGATATATTGCTTGAAATCTTCATCTTTACTTAGAACTGGCTTAGTAATTAGATGCTCATAACTAACACAGACAGTTGGGATGAGAGGTGCACGTGGAGTTTCAGCTAACCAAGTAATCTTAGTGGTTTTTTTGAACTCTTTATTCTCTAAGTTCAACTTGGCATCAATGGACACAATTTTTCCACTTGAATTTCTGTAGAAAGACATAAATCATCAGAGTAAAGCCTAGTAATTTTTTCTCATTCAATATGACAAACCATCAAAAGAATCAATGAAAAAACAATTGTTCAGAGTTCACTTTGAAGCATAGACACAGGAAATGAAAGAGTGCGCTGCAGAAATGTTTCCTTAATTTTGTTTTCCTTAACATCATGTGATAATAAAGAACATAGAAAAAACCTCTGCATACTTGTTTTATGTCCTCTATCCTAGCTCACCTCATTCTGTCAGTGTCTATGCACAATATTTCCAAGATACTTATGATGACATTTATGCTCTCCTTCCACTCTCCACTCTTCCTCCAAACAGTTCTCTAACTGAAATTGTGATAAGTTTAGTTTTTCAGTGTACAAAAGCAGATACATTACAGGATGGGCATTACAGGAAGAAATCTGTCACATTTCCAGTGTATTTTTTTTTGTTGTTGTTTGAAAAAGCTATTTCACCTTGGAAGTACTACCACAGACACCAATGTGACTGATATAGAGAAATGGATGAGAGGGACATACAGTATCAAGACTGGCTGGTGACATCAGACCCAAATCTGCAGCAAAATATGTTCTGTGATAAATATGCAGTTTTGTGATATGTTTCAAACTAGATACATAGGTCATACATTAACATCATATAATTATAAGTTACCTCTTTAAAAAAAAAAGATGAAAAGCAAAGTTAATTTCAACTCCCACTATTTGTTACCTGTTTATTTTAGTGATGATAATGTTGCCCCAATTAATGAACGTAACCACCTCTCCCTCTGCCAGAGTCTCTGCATCTGCACCCTCAATCAGCACTCTGGAGCCATACCACACAGGTTTCAAGCCAACATCAGCATTCTGTGAATAATGGTTTTGATTTCAAAGGAGAGATTGTTACTATGTAAGCTGACCATATTTAAGCATTAGACTGCTTAAATACCTATTTATGAATAAAGATTAAGAACAACAGTAGTGGAAAGTTACAGTAAAGCAGCTGTTCTTAACTGTCTCTCAGGCTTCTTGTTAATCAGCCTTGCATGCATAGCTCTGACAGTTCACTCCCCCCCGCCAAAAAAAATCATATTCTGTGCCTACCACTAGCACCAATGCAATTACCATGCCCTATTTTTTTAATGTCCATACATCTTTAAGATCTCACAAGTAAAAACTAAGCAAGTTCTATGCAAATTTTCACTTTGCTTTGCAAATTCCCTTTAAAAAGAAATATCATAACTCTCATTTTCACTTTTTTACATAGCTAACATGGAACTAGATATAACAAATATCTTCTTTCAACTGCATAGATTTTTAAAGACAATAATTCAAAATGGATGTCATTTAGAACATAAAAAACATTCAGCTTTAAAATACTACATCAATGGACATGATTTTTTTAAAAAAAAGGAAAACAACTAGGAGTTTTCAACTAGAAATTTCAGTTAAATGAGCAACAATTAGAAGTTTGAAATTTGTTTTTTCTGGTCAGTATTTATTTCATTATATGCCAGAAGCAACATTTTCAATATCTCAGTACCTGAATTATAAGTTTGCATCTGACCAACCTTTTGACCTTTTGATTCTTAAGGAGTTGCAATTCTCATTCGTATCTACTCAAAACCTTTCTCCTTGCTAATCTGCCACAGGGAAAAAGGCAAACTAGCCTTCTACCTCTCAGTCATAACAAATTGTTACCAGGACACTAAGTGAAGGGAGAAAAAAAAAAAAAAAAAAAAAAAAGACAGTAATATTTACTTGTTTCCCAGTATAGGTATGATACCCAAGAGATGCTTTCAGTGAGGTTTAATTGTAATTTGAGATGTCATACTCAAAGGAAAACATCTTTTCTAATCAAATAAATTTGTATGAGTAACACATCCTCCACCTTAAGAGGTATCATTCTGTTTACTGAACCTCTTTTCAGAGCATCAATATTTAATACTTCAGCTCCCTAAATAAGTCTAATTTTATAAACTGTTTAGAAAACTCCACCAATAACTCAGAGATAAACAGTATCTGCTGCATGATAACCATAACAACTTGAATGAGACTTTTTATTTAAATTTCTATGAGACGACTTATAAGCAATAATAAAAAATCTGAGCATAACTGCACATTTATCTAGTCTCTTCTGAAAACTCCAAGAGGAACCTTTCAATATAGCTTTGTCTATGCAAACTGTATACATTACAAAAGCAATTTCCTATATCATTCTCTTAATGTGCACACATGTTCAGTTATTGCCTACATTTTAATAGTTCTATGAGATACACCTAGGTTTCACCTCATGCTGTCCCAGCAAGTTAAAACCAGAACTTTCCTGGCTGACTGCTCTAACTCAAAGTACTCCTGTATTACAGGACAGTAAGGTTGGAAGAATTAATGCAAGTAAAATGAGAACCTTTGGATGTTTAGCCACTTCTTTCATCTCCTCCTGAGCTTCAGGAACAGTTACTGGGACCACTGCATCTTTCAGTAAAGCAGTGTAGCGAGGTGCTACTGGGTCTATAACCTACCAAAGAAAAATGAGGAGCTCTTGAGTATACAACATTATCAGAAGTAAAATGGTATAGAAAACAAGAACAAAAAGAAGGAATATTAACTGGTATTCTTTGTGTTACTGCATTTTTTTTTCATGTTTGCTTTAAAGGTTACATTAATCCAGAACTATAAAAAATGCAAGTGAGAAAATAGTGGTAATACTTTCCAATTTCCTACTTTACTGAAATACTTGGAGTAAAAACTATGGATTCCATATTACTAATGCCAGAAGCAACCAAAATTATGAGCTAATACCTCATAGGGAAGACACAGTAAAATATACTATAATAAAGTTTTATTATGCACATATGTTCTTATATCTTGACCACCTTCTTTATAAGTAGCTGAATTTAAAGCAATTTATCAGCATACTACTTTGACAGCACACGACCCGATCCCATACTCATTTCCCAGACCAGTATTCCCGCAGAATCAGGGGTAGGCCTAGCCATATAGGAAGCATCAATTAAGTCTGCAGTTTTCAAACAGTAGCATTAGATACTAAAAAAAGGCAACAACATAACGTTGACTTCATCAAGACTTCTACAACATGAGTTTGGCAAGAAAAGGAATCACAATGTCTTCCCCTATTTTTATTGCCTATTTTCAGGCTCAATCACTGTATTTTTTTTTCCACAGCATTTTTCTTGTTTTAAATATTGTTTGGAGGCAGCTAAAAACATAATTCAAGTAAAACCACTGTCTCGGACTTAAGAGGACTACCGGAAGTCTACCAGTTTAACTGGAAGCTAAAACAAAGGAAAATGCTTGCTGTTGTTAATATGTAGTGACTTCGGTTTTGTTGTTTATTCACGCTTAAGTAAAAAACTACACAACAATTTTTGTAAAAAGCATTTAGCATATAATTACTTGACTCTAGCAAGTAAGGCAATATGATGATATACTTTAAGTCATATATTCATAAGTTAGAAAATGCTGAAGTTGCACTTCTAAACTTAGACACACTCTAGAAAAGGACTTGTGTATGTATCTCAAACTAGAGGTTGAGTATATGATCTGTTATCAGAATTTTGATAACAGACTGAATTTTACAGTGTTATTATCAGGCTCTATTTTCATTAAAAACCACAACACTTCCTCGGATGACAGGTACTACAGGAAGGGTTGGGGGGGGTGGAAATAAAAGCTCTCCCACCACAACAGTCTTCAAGCCAAGAACAAAACCACCTGTGTGCAAAAAACTGCTTTTGCTTATATTACAAATTTCCAACTATCTACACAGACAGATGCAAACCAAATGGGCCAACAAATATAGTGCAGTCCAAGGAGTCAGAAGTGTAGGAGTCAGAAGTGTAAAGAGACTCAATTTAAAAGCCAATATAAGTCAGCACTGACCGTTACGGACTTTTCCCAAATCCAATTCTTAGTCACAAGTATATCTATGCAGCAACAGAAAGAACCAATTCATAAACCTTTGTGTACTTAGCAGACCAAGTGCAAAATACATGAAGGAATACAAGACATGCCAGACAAGCAAATACTATTTTAATGAACAGATCTGGGTAGAGTCTAAGCAAAAACAAGCAGGAATCCCAATGCAAGATAACAGGTGTTTCCACAATCACACAAAATATGCAGTCAGCATTCTAATAATTCGCCTTATTATAGTGTCCAAGCATCTGCTGCCAAAAAGCAACTAACCATGTCATGATGCAGTATTCCTTATTTGACATTCAGTCAGAAACATCAGCAGTGCCGGCTTTTATCTACGGAGGCAGTATACCCAGCATCTTAGTCCTTTTGCCACCAAAAAGTGGCCAACATGAGTCAAATTGAGTAAGATTTGCATTCATGTTAACAAATAAGCCAAACTAGAACTGGACAGCATTTTAAAACTAGGAATAATGCATTTTCAGTGGGTTTGCAGAGTTCCTGTTATATAAGCAAATATGACTGTGCTATGAAGGTGCAAAATGATAGCTTATGTTATATATGCTTACAGCACTGTAAGCTATATGCTAAGGTAAAAAGCATTAATAATACCTTCTTACAGATAGCTCGCAGCTTGAAAGCAGAAAAATGAAATGCAATTTTCATATCAGATTTATAGCAAATATCATTACCTTTCCCCATACTATTAAGTAAAGCAAGTAAATATTGGTATAGGAGAATCAGTAGGATTACTGCTACTTCAAGTCAGAAAGGGGCAACATTCCATTTTCCTGAAAGTCTGCCAAATGATGCAACATATTGCCACTGCTACTTGTTGTGTAAGCACTCCATGAACGCTAGATTCACTACATATCCCAGAAAGTAATATATTAAGGGTAGCATCAAATTAAAATAAGCACATACCTTTTTGTTAAAAGACCAAATTTTATCCCATTCCATATTTACAACAGATCGAGAGGATCCCTGGGGGAGGGGGAAAAATACCAATGTAAGTAATCTAGCCATTAGATCCACTTAAAACAAAATCCTTTAAAGACTACACACCCTCTAGTATAACCATTCATCAAAACAGTTTAGAAAGGAATCTTCAGCTTGCAAAACATTTAAACGAGAAAACTGCCACCCCATTTTGCCAGGACCCGTTCATATGTATTAATACTGTTGAAACCTTAAGCATGAGAGCAGCAAGCCTTCAAAAGAAAAAACCTCAAAATGATACTTCTAACTTCATGTAAATTGGTCCTAGTAAGCGAGACTCAAAGAATCAGAAAAAAAAAGAAAAAGAAAAAAGAAAAAAGAAAAAGCCATCCACCTGAGCAGCAATAAACTGTTTTAGTCCTTCAACTGTCATGCCTCTTCTCAGGACACCACGTACAGTGGGAAATCTTGGGTCATCCCTGTTAGAAAAGGAAGATTCATCAGTATTATACACTGAATTTACCTATTAAGCAGATCAAGCAAAAGCTTTAATAGTGGCACCAAAGAAATTACATAACTTCTCTTTATTTTGTTTGGGTGAATTTAGAGATATATTAGAAGAGTTAGCCTAACTGAAAAGGCTAAGCTCTTATCCAAATGTGTGTGGTGGAGATTTCCTTCTGCTTCATCTCTGGGAGGGAAAACGTCTCTCTGTGAAGTTGCTCTTTTCTACGTTTACTCAATCTTAAGTTTTAAGTCTATGAAGACCTAGCAAGGCACGGATTATGTCCCCATCACATTAGTTCCTTTTCAATTGCACCTAAACACCGTTAAACAACTGGGCTTGATTCTTTCTTGCTAAGGAGAAACAAAAAAGATGAGTGATAACCCCAATATCATCTCTTGATGACATAAATGATAGAATTTTGTGGTTTTTCTCTCTTACACAAGAAATCAAAGAGCTGAATTTGAAATGTAAAATATGTTGGTAGGAATAGGAATTACATCTTGCTGAAGTCCTAACAGGGAGGCTTATGAATAGAGGGGTCATTGCAAGGCCAGCTACACCAGTAGCAAAAAGCAGAATTTTGGCTCTAGCAGCATGAGCTCCATGCATACTGGAAATCTAGGCTTTCAACACTAAAAATGCTACAAACACTTGTCTGATCTAGCATCAGCCACGAAGTTCTTCAGACTGCTGTACTAAGAGGAGAGGATATCAGTGGGTGTGTTTCCACAGCTAGGTCACTGTAGGAAAGAAGAAAAAAGGAGTTTTTCTAGGCTCTGAACTACCTGCAGAAGAGTAAATCCACTACACACCTTCTCCAGGGAAATACTTAACTGATACTTGGTGGCCTAGTAGCTTATCTCCTGCAGAAACCCAGTTAACACACAAAGAAAAGAATATAAGAACAGAAAGGTGGTGGAGAGGGAGACTCTGCTTCTGATGGGGAGGGAAATACAATGGATTTTAACTAGATGGATGGGACTAGAAGTTCCTCAACTCAGATCTCCTTCTGGCATTGTTCTAGCATTTATTCCATGACTTTTAGAGTGGAAAGTACGTGAGCAGCCCTCACAGCAAAAGCCAGAGCCCAGAGATAAGCTACCTCATATTTACCACAGGACCCAAGTACATACACACACAGTTACTGAATAGTAGACAGATACGTTATGTTCACAAATCAGCTTGCCCACTGTGACTTGTGCTCTTATATTATTTAAATAGTCATTCATGCTGTTTTGATGCTTAAGCACTATCCAAAGCAGAAAATGCTTGCATCAGTCATGAGTATCTTAAGGAACAATGCTGAACTACAACTGCGTAACATACCATCCATCTACAAGCCCTTCGTTGACAAACCACGTAAGCTTCCTTTTAGAGAGCACAGTGTTGTTGAGGTTTAGCCGGCTGTACTCCCAGATATATGGTTTCCTTATGCCCAGTGCCTCAATGATCCAGTAGAATTGCTCATCTCTGTCATGGTATTCAGTGGTTCTCAACGCATGTGTGACACCTTCAATACTGTCAACAATGGGGCAGGCAAAGTCATATGTGGGGTAAACCCTGAGAATAAAGACCTTGAATTAGCAAGGCACAACAAAACACTTTCCTCATATTTAAACCTTCAAAGCACCACTCCAAATATTTATAATCTATGATTCTCAAAGCTTTCACATCAGGACTTAGTTGAAATAGCATATATATTTATAGCATATAGCTCATCCATAAAAAAAAGTCCAGAGGAAAATACATTTTTAAGGCAAAACCAAAGCCTTCAAGAAATTAATAAATAGTAGCATTAGCATTCAGAAATAAATTTAAAAAAAAATCCTACAATATCACTGTTTCTTTTCCCAAAACCACAAATGCTATCTTATAGTTTTCTCTGCTTCAATATCAAGAAGCAGTAAACTGAAGCATCAGTTAGCCAAATAATGTACAAAGTCTTCATCTTTAAAAACAAACCTCTACCAACAGCCATCACTTTAGTATTATACACACATTAAATCAATGTTTCCATGCTGTCAGATCTACCAGAGCCGAGTTGAATGGCTGGAAATAGAAGCTTCAGATAAGCACTGAACCACAGCCTCCAGAAATTGGGTAGCCTTACTTCAATGCACCTGTAGCAATTCTTCATTCCGCACAGAGAAAGCATTTGCTGTGAAAAAGGAGGCTGCCATGCAGATAAATAGCTCAAGGATATTTTGCAGCAATAACGTAAGATTGTCAAGGCTATGTTTAAGTTCCAATAGCTAGAGAGAATAGTTTTGTTGCCTGAGATACAGCCATTAAGTCTTAATGCCCCTTCTGACTTTAAAGCTCTTCACTGATACACAATGCATTTATGGATCAAAATTGAAATAATATGCATTGCTGACCATGATGGCTGATTTTTCACTTTTAAAAATAATTTACAGGTGCTTCAGAAAGTTAAGGAATTCATTATATATTCTGACTAAAAAAGAAAAGAAGCTAAAATGCTTCAGGTTCCAAGTAGAAGAAGAAGTTAGTACACTAAAGAACTGTAAATACCAGGGTGAGGGAGGCATGGAGGGAGGAAACAGGCCTCCCAAAAAGAAATGAACATACTTGTAGGTGCTTCCAGTACGTGGGTGAGGCTGGTTTTTGCAGCGATAAAGAGTTGGATCCCTCATACATCCATTGTTACTACTCATATCTATTTTTGCTCGCAGACAACAAGTTTGTCCGTATTCTGTTCCCTTTTTCATTTCTTCCCACATTTGGAGATTCTTCTCAACACCTAGGAATAATAAAAATAAATAGTTTTTAATGGCATAATGAACTCGACTACAGAACTATGTTTCATTACTGCAGTAACAAAGATCATTGTCACCTCCTCTTTAGACACTGGAATGCATTTTCATACATTATAATTTTAAAAAAATTCAGAACGTGGAATGTATGATGACAAATCCACACATACACAAGTTTACTACATCTGTCCAAATGTACACTTATTTTTCCTGGCCTTGCAGAATAAAGTACTGAACACTTCCAAGATCCTATGAACACCTTAGAGATATACCTTTGTTAATAAAAATCAAGTTTTGTTGCTAAATTAAAAAGATACAGAAGCAAAAGGGGAACTATAGAGCATCTTACAGTTATTTCTGTGTTTAGATTCTATTCTTTGCTCACGCTCCACTTTCATTTGTTCTGCAGGAGTGTCATCCACATACGCCTTCCCTTCTTGAATAAGCTTCTCAGCATATTTCATTATTGTTTCAAAGTGATCTGAGGTATATGTAAATTGATCTGGTTTGATGTGAAGCATTGCAACATCTTCAAGAATAACCTGCAAAGTGTCAAAGTGTATACTGTAATATTCAGGTATGCAAATTTTCTTAAACCTTCATCCTCTTTATGCCAGATTTGGTGTTTTAAAATACTCCATTGTCCAGGAAGACTAAAGGCATAAGAATAACATAACATACATGAAAGAAAATAGATGCACTTATTACTTCACAGCCTATAATTACATGAGATCAAACAGACAATGTCAAGAAAAAGGCTGAACAAGGAATAAAAAAAATAAAATAAAAAGATCAAAGCTAAAGCAAAACACATGTTACTGACTAACTAGCAAGAACATTAGGTAACTCAAAAAAAAATCTTTATGAATTTTGTGTACACATCTTGTCACTAGGAGTAGTAAAAATAGTAAATATTTCAAATTCATAGAAAAGGTCTGGAGTGGGCACTGAAAGCTCATTTAGCTTCAGATCAGATCAGCTGGGCTAAAGGCATTCCCAAAAGAGGGTAATCTGTGAAAACTGGTTAGGCAAACATTGGAAGTTTTGATAACTTCTTTTGCTTAATAATTTTAATATTTACTTCACATCATTTCATAGATGCTACAAATTGAGAAAGAAGGGAAAGATTTTTAAAAACGTTTTAAAAATGCATCTAACAAGCATCTGAGATATTTCACATTTTCTGTACAAATTTTTTAAACAATTAATATTTATAAAAATGTAAACAACAGTGTATTCCAAGAGGCTTCTATCTACATATTGTAAAATAAATTTTGGAGAAACAAAGCTTAAAATCCTTTGGTGGCTTATTTCTTACTACAGTAAACAATGAAATTTCTTCCTAGCACAGGTTTGCAAGAGTAACACTACTATCCTGCAAAGTAGATCACTGTGTAACAACAGATCTGCGTTCTATTTAACTTTGAATTAACTTATACAGTGAATGATTTCACTGTTCTGTTACTGCACCTTTTCAAAGTCTTCTTTCTCTTTTTCTGGATTTGTGTCATCAAACCTCATAATAAGTTTTCCTTTAAAGTTAACTTGGTAGTGCTGATTGAGCAAGGCAGCTTTTGCATGACCAATATGCAGGTATCTGAAAAGAAACAAGAGAAAAATATACACCAGCACATCTTCCATTAGACTTTTTTGGGGGTGTGGGTGTGCGGGTGTGTCCATCCGCGCACATGCGGGAAGGCTTGTAATGGAAAGCATCAGCTAAACCAAACCAAAAATCAGGATGTTTGTTGAAACACGCAGTATTTATGAAAGCAGCTTATCAGACAACTGTAGAGAGAGATAGGATACAAAAAGCTGACTGAATTGTATTCAAGAAATTGGTTATGATATTTTTGATTACTTATTGATTCATAGAGTAAAGCTCTATGTGACAGACAGTAAATCTCTGCTAGAGAAAACATTTCTAAACTGCTAAATGATTTCTGACTATGACTATATTTACTACATTGGTAACGGACGTGGTGTAATAGAAGTGAATTAATAAATCAAAGAGTTTTGTGATGAGGCTCATCACATTTCCACTATGTATCTGAGGAGGTTATTTTGGACTATATACAGTCTGGACCCCTGGGACAAAGGCCTCCGTTACATATCTGGTGTTACGCTTACAGGAAGGAGTCTATTCCTATATGCCTGTCATTTCCCAGCTCCTCTAAGAAGCACTATGTGTCCTTTCATACAACTCATGAAGACTATATTTACACAGCACATTTGCCATAAACGCACATGCCTCCATCATCCATGCAAATGCCTTCCTTGTGCTTCTCCTCATTCCACTTCTGAGCAGCAGCTGGTGCCTGCTGCTAACTCACCTCCCTGCTACAAGTATAGGTAACACACTGCAACGTATCACAGACAAGTAAACATACAGCTGTAATGTAGATGTGGACAAAGCTGTAGATAACCTTTTAACTTAGAAGTCTTGCCTGATAAATTGATAATCATCCTCACCAAAGCACCTTTTTTCTTCAAAGGAGAAGAGTGGGAAAAAAAAAAAAACACTCTAAAACAAAACAAAAAAAACAAACAAAACCAAAGAAACCCACACCACCCAATCTTCTTAAAGTACTTATGTGTCTTACCCACTTGCTTCAGGAGGAAACCTTACAATGACCTTTCCCATTTCTGCACCAGGAAGTTCAACAAACTTGCCAACATCTGCTTTCTTTTCTGTTGCCTTAAAAATTAAGAGACATAGTAACAGATCACAGTATCTGTATAACCAGACATAAAACTTCAGATGCAAGCTCTTCCTCCAAGGTCTTCTTTCAGAACAGACAGGGAAAAAAGCTGTCATAGTGAAAGCATGAATTTGGGACCTACAACTTTCACATTACTCCTAGAATATTTTAAAACTCCCGAATTAATTTTCTTTTGATGTACTATCTTCAAATTTAATCCAGAATTGAAAAGTCTGACCAAGTTGTTTAATTTATTAGATATAAAGAAAATAGTTGCTAGCCAAGTTTTAACTATCTCACTGCCCTAACCTAGATTGGGATTAACAAATTCAATCAAAGACTGCTTTCTTTGCAGGTCTAGCAGGATCTCAAATTCCTTGTTAGAAAAAACAAACAATGCAGCTAGAGAGCAGCACTGACTGAGAGTTGCCATTTTCACGATTCAAGTGTTGGACTACACCACATGCATTTCCGAAAATGAAATTACCCATTTTTCATAATCAAGAGTTTACAAGAATTTCACTAACTGTACATCTGATTCCTTTTAATTCTCTAACTTTAAAAAGAGCTACAAAAAGTGTCCCTTATACACTTCATATGTTTTATTTATATATAAAAAATACATAATATTATATATAATACACACATAAATACACTTGTGTGTGTATATATTCACACAGATAAAGCCACTCTCCTCAGAGAATCTGAATAAAGCTTACCATTTTGACCTTTGGTGCACCAGCAATCCACTTGGCTCCTACTGATTGAAAAGCACCCTGTGCCTCAAGAAAGCTATACCATCGTTTTGCATGGACGGGAGCTTCATTTTGCTGTACCTGCTCTTGCCATATATTATTATCTGTTGACAAATAAATTTTTTCAAGCTATTAATATATGAAAATAGAATGATTACCAAAAGCAATTCTTAAAACTAAGAAAGACTGTGATTTAAAAGAAAATCTGCTTGTTTTCTCTTTGCAAGGAAAACATCTAGCTGTGAGGACACATGGAGCATTTTAAAGAAAAAAAAATATCCCCAAACAAAACATATTGCATTCCTTTTTGGATTCACTAAAGAGAAAGAGGAAAAGACAGGGATGGGGAACACACGTTTTCTTCTTTGTATCACCCAGATCAAAACTAACAAGTTTTTTCAACATGTAACTAAAGGTATCCAACTAATGTGTTTATACACAATGTTTCCTAAACTTTACCGAAAGTGAAGCATGTTTTAATGCTACCCTTTGTTTTTGAGGGCTGTACACCTATGACCTGAGATAAGGCGCACACTTCACTAGGAAGATTCTGACTGAGCAAAGGAAGAAAACTGAAGGAAATACACTCATTTCTGATTTCTACACTAAGAGCTGCAACTTTGAAAAAATACTGAACCACATTAGCCTTTAACCTTGAAATAGTATATTTTTTATCTCATTAGGAATTTAGTCATAGTTGAGTGATAGATTGACATCTAACAGTTTTAGTCAAGCACCTACCAATTTTAAAAACAAACGAAAAGCTTAGTTTATCTTATGCCCTTCAAAGGTTAAGATATACCTCCTTCAATAACCCAAACTAAAAACCAAAGAAATATGTTCTTCTGCTAACTAACCTAATGAAATCAAGAAGTCTACATATATAATTTTACTCTCTATTACAAAATAATTTAATGAATAAATCCAACGTTTCAGACCAAGGCAAATTTTCCTATTTAGGAAAAGGATAATAAAAAGACATTCTTATAGTTAAAAAAATAAAGTTAAATAAGTTACAAATTTTATTTAAAACTTTTATTCAGCAAGAAACCTTTCACATTGTAGGATGTAATTATAAATGGATCAAAATTCCATATTAAAACCACAAGATTAAAAAAAAAAAGAAAAGAAAGACAGAAAAAAGAATCTCAGGGTTATCTAAACTATACTGTTTCCATCATTGGTGATGCACAGACCAAAGTAGTATGCAAAGCAGTATACAGTATGGCACGCAGCCAAGATCCGCCACTAGCAGATACAAAAAAAAAAAGGAAATATGAGAACTCTCATCTACTACGATAGCAAACCAGTGAAAATGAGAACATCTGCTGATACCTTTTAGTACAGCCCAGACACACAAATCTGCAAGACTCAGAGAGTTTCCGACCAAGTAGGTTCTCAAAGAGAGACAGTGATTGAGCTCTTGGACTGCTGAAAGAAACAAGCTTGCAGTAGATAACTTTGAAGCACTGAATTCCAGCCAATGGTCAATCTAGTTGTAAGAGACAAAATATTCAAAGTTTACAAGTTTACTTCAAAAAAAAAAAAAAAAATCAAAGGTGATACACAATGAATTAATAGTTGAACAGAAAATATCAGCTAGAACATAAGCATTAAATATATTGGACAATAAGTCACAATATACCTTCAAAGAACCTTCAAAATAAAATATAGTGAAACATTCATTTAGAACTATATTAAGTGATTAAACCCAATTTCTTCCTTCAGGAAGAACACAAACTACTGAAACTATACTGACTTTATTGAAGCTATTACCATTATTGGGAAAAAACCCAGCAATTCTTAGGTACTTATCACACACATGGTATATAACTGCTATGATCCTTCAATAAGTAGGCACTATATGCATGTCCCTTTTGATCTACCTGGTATTGCTACTGGATTAGTACACCATTTTTCCTTGCTCCCTATCTACTCTATCTTATCTCCTTGCTTTGAAGAAACAATCCCCACCACCAGCCCTCATTTCCCTTTCTCCACCCCTACAAAACAATCTTCTCCTTGAAAAGGAAATGCATCTTGGTCCATAACCAAAAGTCTGATTCTTAACCTTTAGTTTAATATATAGATTTTCCTATAAGCTAAATCCCTCAATTCTGTAACAGCTTGTAAGTATCTCTTACAATCTTCTGTTTCTATTTTGTGTGCAAGTGTTCTGTAATCTGCATTAGGAATCTTTCCAATATTCAAGCCAACGTGGCAGGCACCAGATGTAATTACACTGCCACGAAATTCAGTTTAGTCTTTTGCAGTTACGTTTCAAAGTATTTCCACTGTAAATGCAGCTGTCACTGTACTTCTCAAAAAGAAAATACTTTTACATCTTTCAAAAAATTTGATCAGAACTGCTGATCTTGAAAGCCTGCTTGTTGAGCTGTTAGGACTAAAGAGTATTTTTGGTGAGAAAACCTAAATAGCCACACACATCCTACTTTTTAAAGGCCATATAAGCAATATATAAGCCAACACTTCTCTTGACACCAGCTATGAGGCCTGAGTTTAAACTAAAGTTTTAGAGAGGAGCTAATTGGATCAAGTCCTCCAGTTCCCTCCTCAAATTTCAGAAGAAATAAATTCCAATTCATCTGCAAGTTTCACACAGTAATTTGAAATTCAGCATACAGCAACCCTACTCTGAGTTGGACTCAGGAGCAATTTCCTCTCATTTCAAATCATATCCAGTATTTGTAACCACATTTTTGTAATTTGTATAAGCAAAGATAACCGAAAAAGCTTTCTCTTTGGCATACAAATTTTAGTGATTTCATAGCTTCATTAGGGAAACATCAAGAAATAGATGACTGCGTGAGGGAACTTAACATCAATTTGGCAGTCTTGCTGGATTCCAGTCTTACTGGATTCCCAAACCAGAAGGCAAGTAGCTTGGGTCTCAAGCACTGAATGAAATCATGGTCACAGTTTGCCCATCATATAGACCAAAAACTAATCTGGTATTTGGAGTACATATTCACAAGTTACAGGAGGAAATGTTGTCATTAATTTAAGCATTATTTTCTAATGGCAAGACAGTGCATGTCATGTCTTACGGTGTTACTGTGTATGTTGAAGTATTACATGGTAGTAAATGAGGGCATCACAGCGGAGAAAGTGAAAAGGGAGAATAGCAGACATCATCTTCCAGGAAAAGGGGTGGGGGGAAAAGCAGCATCCGAAATAACCGGGCCCTCAACCTAATAATATAATGCAAAACAACAAATTC
This sequence comes from Rhea pennata, assembly GCF_028389875.1. Classification (NCBI taxonomy): domain Eukaryota; kingdom Metazoa; phylum Chordata; class Aves; order Rheiformes; family Rheidae; genus Rhea; species Rhea pennata. Next base: position 22,828,991 of record NC_084665.1, on the reverse strand, counting down.
CTCAAACATAAACACTTCAACTGCTGGCCAGAAGAGGGGAAAAACCAAAAGAGGTAAAAAAATAACTAAATAAAATAACCAGGACTACATCTCACCTCAGTGTGTTCCAAGAGATTTGAACCATACAACCCAGCGGAACTTGCAACTCTAGCCAGATAGCGAGCTATAGAATTCACATCGGTAAATGCAACATGGCTAGAGGAAAAAAAAAAAAAAAAAAAAAGAGGTAAAATAAAGGTATATTAACTTACTACCTCCAACTCAATTTTAACTGTACCTGCATAGTTAAACGAAAGTGTATAGTTAATGAAAAATCATTTCTGAGTGAGTCAATAGGAAAAAAAAAAACAATCTTTGTTTTTACATTTGGTAACAATAAGCTTTTAAACATTAAACATTTTCTTTAAACAGACAGAAATGAAGGATAATAAAACTCTGACTATTCTTTCGAAGTTAAAACTCTCCCTTCTCCACATCTGAGAGAATGCATAAGTATAATTTGAGCTACATACATTTTCCAGAGCATAAGGAGCTAACCTGACATTTTATTTTCTTCTTGTACCAAAGGATGATTTTAAAGAGGATTCCCAGAGAATCTGCAGAGGAACAGAAAAGTCTCTATCCTGGCTCTAAGTCAGAGGAGAAAAAAAAATGTATGTTTGCTATTTATTTTGTTCAATTCACACTTTATAAAGACTGTCCCCTGCTAAACAGACATGGCTGCTTATATGTTTATTTTTATTGTCTTCTCAGATACAAGACTAATTTGTCCAAATATGGTAATTTAATGGTACTTCCTAAGGTAAAGCGTATATATACCACCTTACAACAACAGTCAAAGACTTAAAGCACACAGTATCATGTATGCACAACACAGCCTACCCATAACACTTCAATGTGCCTTTTTTCCTAATTTATGCTTAAAATGAGTTGTCCACAGTTTTGTTTGCACTTCTGCTTAAGATCAGGTGGTGGTCTCTCTGATTCCTGTTAAAACCTGCTTTGCCTACTCAGTTGTTGAGAATTCTCACTTCTATCTATGTTTTAATCTCTTTTCCACCTCATACACAGTATTACCAAAAGCTGTACACTGTGAGAAATCTAGCTTCTAAACCATACAGGGTAGAGCGTTAATATTTACTAAAGAGCTTCAAAAAAAGAAGTATTACAGTCTTTAATTCTGCAGATAAGAATTCTCTATAATCTTGCATAGCAGTAGCTTTCAAATTTAAAACTCCAATTGCTTCTGAACAAACATCAACATCAATAAGAAGTGTTCTAGTCCACTCAATTTAATGGACTGAACATTACACTCAAATTTGAGTCCAGACAAGGTTTCATTTCTGTCTCTGCCATTGTTTTGCCAAACAACCTCAAGCAAGTAATTTTCTTGCTGGTGTACCTACCATGCCCTTTATAAAATGAAAAAGAATTTTTGATAGGCCTCAAAAAACCTTGCAAAGACCAATGGAAGTCCTGGAAAAGATATAAAAGCCTTTTTGATATATGAACCACTATAATGATTCCCATTTTCAGCATAAATGGATTAGCCAGGCTCATTAGGTTAACTATGTTAAAATGTACAAGATCATAGTTAATTTATGCTTTTTTTCATCCTCTTCTAACTTTTCAAGCTTCTAAGCTCCAGTGTACAGAAGATCCTTACATTTTTATTAAAGACAAAAGCTAATCAGGAGTCAACATATACAAAGTATGTTCTATTATAATTCCATACTGCTATCACATCTTAATAAAGCTTTTACAGACCAAGAACAATAAAACATTTCACCTGTAAATAAGTTTGTGAAATGTGTTTTTATTCTTGTAACTAGTTCATACTAAAGAAAATGCACTTGATCACTCAAGCAATATTGAATAATTATGAGAAAGGTAAGTGTTACTCTGAGTAAAACCTTACCTGTGCCTAGAAAGGTGTTTATTTGAGAGTGGGGAGGAAGAAGGTAAGCTTCCCTTTCAATCCAAATATAGAACTACTTGGTTTCCTTTCTTTGGAAATGGCACAACACATTAAGGATGCTCTTTGCAGTTAGTCACTAACTCCAGAAGCAAGTACAGGCAAAGAAAATACTAGGTTTCTATAGATAATGATGTGAGCTGCTACATACTAAAATACAACATTCTTTGCATTTATGGGCCAAGGCAAGGCAAGATAGCAGAAGGAAAAAGACCAATATATTAAGACATAAGACAAAATGCAGAGGATCTCTGATTGTAATAAATCACTACTGGAGTTCATTTGTACAAAGCATTGCAGAATGGTTCTCCGCAGAGGTCAAATACATTTGCCTCTCTTAAAGGGCAACACTACTCAAGCATGCACATATTCACGGCACAAAATGGAAAAGCCGTATTCCAATTTGTTACCTGATAAGATGCAGGTATATTAAAACATTCTATAAAGCTAGGAACACTTAGTTTGTTTGCTTGAGATGTATTGCCACATGAAGTTTTGAAGTTAAAGTTTCAAAAGCAAGCCTTAAAATAAAATTCAGCTTCTCAAATTAGTGACAAGTTTTTCAGCTAGTTCGATGTTTAACTGCACTTCAAAGTATTACTTTAAAAAGATCAAATAAAACGTTCTTACTGAAGTCATGTCACTGAAACTAATGGTTTCCTGAAAATCAAAATCTAGGATACACTAAGCGAATTTCAACACATGCAAAGGCAAGATAGCTTCAGCAAAATTGACGCCATAAGATCCATTTACCAAAAGCATTAGTTGAGGTATCATTTCAGTTGATGCTTCTCAAGTTACAAATACAATTGTAAAAGACTTTAAAATAGAAAATCAATTTTTACAATAATCGTACAAGTGAGCAGAAGATTAATGCATTATTGAGGGATGCAATAACTTCTTAAACTTCTTAATCTGAGGCCAGGGTTGAAACAATACAAACACACATAAAACCCCATCTGATGGAATCATGATTCTAGATCTTATCCAGTCAGGAGCGAAGTGGAGGAGTGTTTTACATTTTTGACCATTTCTATCACAGCTAAAATAAGGGTTGTTGCAATGCAGTTGTAATAGGACATGTTAACAATAAAATAAAAGATCATTTCAAAGCTGAGTATATACATTTGTAGTATTCCAAGATCATTTCTACACGTCACAAGGAATATGCGCACACAGATCTATCAGCATACGAATACACACACACACACACACGCACTTCCTAAACAGAGGAAGGAACACTAAATCAAAACCTGACTAAGGCTACTTAAATAGAAAACTCACTCATGAGAGTGCAAGGAAGCATGCAATTAAGGTATTTTATACATGCTAAATTGCCCCATGTGTGTAACATGCACTGAAAACCTACCAGTGCTGTACAAACTAAATCCTAGTACAACATACAAGATCAGAGACTGCAGTAAGGAGAAGACTCATATCTGAGGTCAAGACTAACATTTTTAAGCATTTTTTTTCCAAAACAGCATCATAATCATTAGGATTGAAGACTGTGAATCATCCCTGGTGCTTTGATCTTTTGCAGAAACATGTATGTGGAGACAGCTCACTCTCTAAGGTCACAAGAGAGTAGAAAAGCTCAATCAGCATTAATTTATGAGTATCATATTAGAATCTCCATGACACTACATAAAAATACAATGTTATTTTTACAGTCATTCTACACCTGTGCAGAAATACCAATTTATGCTGCATGAGTGACTTTAACAGCATTTACTACTAGAGCTGCTCACAAAATGCAAGTTTGTCAGTAAGTGAGTGAACAATATTTCCACTGATTTGACTGCTGTGTCAATGGAAGTTAAGGTATCAGGTAATCGTCTCTTAAAACATCTGAGTATCTTAAATGATACGCAATCTAAGATGACAAAGCAGCTTCCTCAAAACTAATAGAATCAGTGCTGTATTTCTGATACGCATATGAACCTACTCAGATCAAGATATATACAAAAAACCCTCATGCCCCAAACTTGAAGATATTTATTACAATGATAGCCTATTTTAGTAGGGTAAAACATAATTTTCTACAAAATTTTGTACATTTTTTTTCTGGAGAATGCAGATGGATATGTAGGACAGCAGGACAGAATTAACTGGCACTTTTTTTGAAATCACTACGCTTTTACATCTTTTATGAAGCAGCCAGCCCAAAACAGCACCTTAAAATTCTTTTAATGTCATTCTATCACATGTGTGATAGAAAAAAGAAGAGAAATCACGCAGACCTGAGCATAGTCTTACTTAACATAAAATGACTTTCCTTTTGATAATCCACAGTGCATGGAAAAGGCAAGTAACTAGACAACGAAGAGACTGCTACTACATAAGTGACTAGAGTAGACAGACTTTAAGCGTGCACAAGAATACCAGAGCTCTTTCCCTGAAAATGAAGTATACATTGTAAATGTTTTGTCTACGCTACAAAGAGACAACAGTAATGCAGTGATGAATAAAATCATATTCTTTTCTTCCCCCTTCCTAGAAAGGTTATTGTCAATGTTACAACCATGTGATTTTTAAAACTGCTGACTCAAAGCTAAAAGGAGAGATGCAAAGTCACTTACTCAGATACACGGAGTATGGTTTCTTTGCCTTCTTCCACGGAAATTTTAACATCATTTTTCACATGTTCCACCGTCAACAGAGCTCCTTTGAAAAACAAGAGAGAAAGATACTGATTTTTCTTCCAAGAAAGATGTATTTCATACTAGCAACAAAACAGTTACATTTCTTATCAAACAAGACAAGGTGTCCTGCTTGGCTCCTTCAAATGAGATTAGCCAGGGAAGAAATCAATGTTCCATCTTATATGCACAGAGACTTCTTATTCTTGGCAATCTTTATGACTATCTTAAATTGTTAATGCCTAGCATACAGTAATCTGTATTGAACTTTGCAAGTGTCAGCAATAATAAATTTTGCTTCCAAAGGAAATTGTAACAATTAATCCTATCTCCCAATATATTAAGAGAACAGACTCAAAATGCTTTATTTGAACAGTGTAGTAAGGTACTCCATCACAGACTTGAAATATGCAACAAGGAAGGTCAGCTACTGAATTCCTCAGTATTTTCTGAGCAAGGATGAGGCTACTTCTTAATCAGATTTAACATTTATTAAAAAGATTAGCCATCCAGACCCAGAAGCCCTACCTTCTGTACAAAGTACCGTAAGCTTATATAGGGTTTTCAGAGTAGTTCAACTTTGATAGTAGAGGACAGCCTCTAAAAATGGAAGAATTACTGAAGCTTTTAGGTTACATCTGCAAATGGAAAAGAGCTCTGCCCATATTCAAAGTCGCCTGATGCAAGCCTACTCTGATCCTGATGCTCTACAGCATGACACATTAGCTCAAGCAAAGCATCAAGCTAACTTGGCTATATTATTTCTGGATTGGCTCTGATCCAGGTCCAGCCAGCTGAACATAACCAGAGAAGCAGGGCATAAGAAGAGCTTTGCTCAGAAGCATGTATAAAGACAGCAAGCTTTTGCATAGGCCTATATTACTTAAACGAAACTAGCTAAAGGACTATACTCTAGATGGTGACTGGCAACTAACCTGTTACAGTTTTCATGGTGCATACTGCACTGTATCAAATCTTTTTAAGAACATACGGACTACTCAAGGCAGATGATGTTATTAAGCTATTAATACACTGGCCTAAATACAAAGCATTGGAGCTAGGAATTCCCTAGCTGTTAACTTCTATTCAGCTGCAAACCCTTCTCGTAACACTAAGCTTATGTCAACAGTACAACAATGTTGTTCTTCCTATCCCTCAGCTACCTATCTGTCAAAATCAGGATGACATCACTTATGCAGCATATTCAAGAATATTCAAGATATTCAAGAATTTTAATTAAGGGATGGAAGCGTTTTTGAAAATAACATGTATTGTGCATACCAAACTATGTAATTAATACTAGTGACATTAATAACTACTAGACTTTTCCCTACACACAGCAATGATGAACATATGATGGAGGAATGAGTATGGTGAGTGTGCTTGCCTTCCTAATACAAATGTTCACAGAAGTGTTCTTTTGTAATACTTAATATTTCTGACATAATTAATCAGTCTTCTACACTATATCTCTAATCCCATTAACCATAAAAAAAACTTCCAAAGCCCCTAAATGCATGTTAACCATAGCTTATGTTGTACATCTTCTCTAGAGAATCAGTAAAAACAAGTATTGGGAGAAAAGTTGTTTAAAAGGTACATGTTATCATCAGTAGTCATGCAAGTTGGACTCAATTGTGAAAAAGCCATCAATAAACTAAGATGAAGAAGAATGGGAAAAAAAATACATTTTCAATAACTGTAATAAAATGAAAAATATGGTAAGGAATAAGTATAAACGGCTGTTTCTGGACGACAGAAAACGCAGTGAAGAAGGCTCCTATGTTTCTAAAGGCAAAACAACATGAAAGGACAGCGAGCACCTAAAAAAGCAAAATTTGCAGTGCAACTTTGAACAAGCTCCCTAAACGAGCTGAATTTCAGCAGCAGGTTAGAACTGACGGGTGCAAGCTATCAGTAAACAAGCACAGCTTGCAAACCGACAACCCGAACTGAGGCTGCCTTGAGAACTGGGGCTCGACGTGCTAAGTCACCCAAGGGTCTTCCCGTGACTCAGTCTCTTCAGCCCAAGTTACTCGGACTGTCGGTAACATCCCAGCGCAGCATTACCGCAACCTGCCGGGGACCCGCAGGGCCCAGGGCCCGCGCAGCCCGACCGCACGGGCGGGCCCGGGGCAGCAGCCGCCGCCGCGGCCCCGCCTGCCCGGGACCCCAGGCCGCCGCCGCCGCCCCTCGCTGCGACGCGTCGCCGCCGCGCCGCCCGCCCGCCCGCCCGCCCAGAGGGGCTTGTCCGGCGCCCCTCGCCCCGGCCACGCCGGCACCAACGGCCGCACCGGCGCCAACGGCCGCATGATGCAACACGGCGGCCACGCGCGCCGGCGGCGGCGGCGGGGCGAGGCCGAGGCCGAGCCCCCCCTGCCCCGCACCTACCGAGCGGGGGGTTCCCCGCGTTCACGGTGAGGCTCAGCGCCGCCATCCCGCCACCGCCACTGCCGCCGCTGCCGGGCCGCAGCGAGGGAGAGCAGAGAGGGGGGGGCGGGGCGGGGCGCGGCGCCGCCAGCTCACGGGGCCCCGCCCCTTCCCCGCCGCCACGGGGAGGAGGAAGGGGAAGGCCGCGCACCAACCCCGTCACTTCCGGAGGGGCGGCGGCGCGCGCCCCGGGGCTCCCCGCCGCGATGGCGCCGAGGCCGGTGGCGGCGGCGAGCAGCGGCCGGGCGGAGCCCCGCGCCCTCGAGCGGCAGCGGCGTGAGCAGCACGCGCGGGCGCCTCTGTACCCGGCGGTCTGCTTCCTGACTTACACATACCTGTATGTGTGCACGTCCGTACACACGCGCTGCTGCCGAACGGGCGCGTGTTGCGGAGGGCCGCGCCGCGGCCGCGGGGGCGGTGCCGCGGGAGCCAGGCCGCCGCTCACGGCCCCGCCGGGACAGCGCGGGGTCATAGCGCCCCCCCCGCCTGGTTCGTAGCCGCTGCCACGGCGCCTAACCCGCCGGCAGGGGAAGTCTGAAGCGCTTGGTGGGGTCTAGCCGGAGCGTGACTGCTCCTGCTGCGCTCGCTCCTTTCCATGTCCTGCCACCAAACCGCATTTCGAGGCTCCCTGATGTTCTTCTGTATTAACAATTTTTAGTTCCCGTCAGTGTGGAGAGAACTTCCGTACCTGAACTTGTTCGCACGTAGGATAGAAGCTAGTGCATGCCGTGTGCGCTCTTAATTCCTGTGTGACGATTGTAAATGAGCAGCGATAAGTGAAATTACAGCTTAATTAATAAGTGGCATATGCTGAAGAAATTCACGGTGTACGGGAGCTTCTAAATGAAACCAAGGATATACAGGCATAGATGAACATCATTAACAGTAGGTTTTCTATTTGGCTGTAGATTTTAATGTTTATTAAACATCTCATGGAAATATTTCTTAGATGAAAAGACAATAATTTTTTAGTTGTCTTTAAGTCATTCTACCTTTACATCAGTGGTATTAAAGCACTTTGCAAATCCACATATAGATTTTGATCTGAATATTGGAACATACATATCCAAGAATTCTGGAGAGGATGGGAGTTATGTATAACTGAGTCAGTGAAAATTAGATTAAATTGTACTTGTTAGATTTTTCATACTTCAGTTATGCAATTAATATTTGGAATGATTAAATTTACAAGGAACCAAAATTTGAAGAAGACTGTAATTAGAGCAGGCTGAATCTGTCTTGCAAGTTCTTGCTTGTCATATACTTGAGGAAAGAGAATAAAGGTAGGCTATGGATGAAAGGATTAAAAACACATGTTGTTCCTATATATACAGCTTTAATCCAGTCTAATGAAAGCATCATAGACTGGCATAGGCTGGATGAAAGTAAAAAGAAGTAAGTGATAATTTTGCTAATTTATCTGTAAAGGGTTATGAGGGTAAGTTGTCCTCACTAAGGAAGGAGCTTCCCCAGATCCTGCTCTGTGTCTGCAGGTAGAGAAACTGGGTACACTTAATCAAGATTTGTCTTATTTGTATCCTCTACTGTCAGGATGTTCCTGCTTGCAGGAAATATAGCCAGTGTATATGCTAGCTTTAAGAACAGCTTAAATTCACTCAGGACAAGCCTGGAAGCACTCCAGCAAAGTCATTGTGGTGTTACTCTAATGTGAAGAAAGGATCAGATCCAACAACTTCTAAGCTTTGTCTAGAGAAGTAAATTAGAGTGGTTAAACATGTTGTATCTTGAAAGTAGAAAGAAATGAGTATGTCTTGAGCACATTTGGTTGAAAATTGAATTTTGAAATAGTCATCTGTATGAAAAACAACTTTTTTGTGGATCAAGACTGCCAATCTATGGAGATTCAGAAGGAATAATTTTTGCAGGCAGGCAGGAAGTGAGAACTTGGATTCAGTGCAACTTGCAGACTGCTTTGTCATTCAAGTTTTGTCAGCAGAGATTAAGGGAGAAAAAAAATCATGCTAGGAGAACTTAAGTATCCAGACTTTAAGAAAGTTAGCAGCCCGCTCCCTCGTCTGGGAATCTGACAGATGTCACTGTTCTATCTAAACATAGAATAGAGAGGAGAAAAAGCAAAATTATGCATGGTCTGTTTAAATTTCTCAGTATGTACATGTCATGATGGAAAGGAGTAGGGGGCAAGACTCCTTAGTTTGAGGGACTCGGATCACTGAATTTGGAGAAAACTAGGATACCTCAATTAAGCTGCATAGGTCCCCATCAAATCAAGATACTCCAGAGTCCTCAAATTCATCTTGAGGAGACTTGACATCATCTGCGCTGGCTAAGGTTGCCAATTTCAGCTCCTCCATTCCTCAAGTGGACTGATTGGTTGCATCCCCAGTTTCTCTATTCTATAGAAAGGATGACTGAAACAGGCCTCCAATTTTTAAGTTCATTTTGTGTGGTCTTACACTCCCTGCTCTCTCCCCTCCTCTTAAAACACCAGGAAAGGAAAGAGGCATTGTCAGGTTCCCCAGTTCTCAGGGGGAGAATTGGGAATTTGTTGTTTTCTTAATATTTTGATGTGAAAATTTTACAATTTCTCATCTCCCTACACAAGGGAAAAGGGCCTAGGATCTCCAATTCACATGCCCCAAGCTCTCCAAGATTGAGGTAGCATAAATTCTGCCAAACAGAGGCATTTCATGTGGTCAGGTGCTAGGGCCTTCTCTCAGTTGCCAGTTCCTTGGGTTCTCTCTAACTGAGGTTTCCTGGACACTACTGTGTGAAGACTTTCCCCAACCCTTAGACTGGGAGCGTCACAGGAACGCCCGCTGAGATGTCAGATGCCCAGCTGGGCTGAGGTGTCTTGGGCCCTTCAAAACTCAGACAGTGCACTTACCACACATGGAAATATTGCAGCTATCCCAAAACTGAGCACAGATCCACAAATTCAAAGATCATATCGAAGCCTCCCTGAATCCCACAACCTGAAGCACTGCCTATCCCTCCAAGCTGAAATAGTGTAGGGTGCTAAACTTTTTTTTTGAACAGAAAGGTACCTTCTTGGAACAAGCAAAGGTGGCTTATAAGTTGCTCATTTTGGAAAACTGATTATGATCTTTTAATTCCTCTTTCTATTTATTCTCTATCTGAATCAAAACATTATCATTCTTCATAAATACCCCCCAATATGTTCCTTGGAGCAACAGACTCCCAAGCTTAGGTTTCCTGGGCCTCTCTACTAAGTCTTCTTATGGTCTCTCAAATTGAGGTATCACATGCTCCCCAAATAAAGGAATCCCCTCTGGAACAGCAAAAAATCAGATGTCCTCAGGTTGGCTTGAACAGAGGGGTCCTTCTGCCTGATCAACACCAAGGTGCCTCAAGAGTCTGCCAGATTTACATGGCAACATGAAACTCAGCAGAGGGTAGGGCACAAGAAATGCCACACAATTTCCATATTCACAGTGAGAAAAATCAGTAACTACTTTCAGGTGCTCTTTGAGAAGCACTGGGAAACATGATGAATGCTCCTTTTCATCATTGCAGGAAACATATGAATTGATTCCTCTTCTCTGCCTTCAAAATAACATAGGAAAGATTCAGTTGGTAATCTGGCAGTTGCACAGGGCCAGCTGGTGATAGGTAGGTTATAGTCTTCAATTGAAGTGCCTTCTTTTGTTCTGGTTAAATTCAGTCCTTTGTCTTTACTTGAGAGGTAGGTAGATGACAAGAGTCTAATAAATGATTGCCCTTTGATTTACTGAGGCCAGTGTTTTTAAGTGTTTGGATCTGTTTAAGACTTGTATTTAGGGATAGCTGAATAGGACTCTGGAATTTGGTAAACAGCCTTTTGTGTGCCTCCATTTCTGCCTAGAAGCAGAAAGTATCACAGGGTTAGGTTTAGCTCAGTTGGTTAGAGCGTGGTGGTTGTAACGCCAAGGTTGTGGGTTCAATCCCTGTAGGGGCCACACATTTGAGGGTTGGACTAGATGACCTCCAGAGGTCCCTTCCAACCTTACCAATTCTATGACACTCTACTTAAGAAAACATTAAGAAAATCCAGCAGCCTTACTGTCAGATACCCAATCAGAAATAGGGAGGGATTTAAAAAAAAAAAAAAAAAAAAAAAAAAGCATCCTTTCACTACTGTTTGTTTCAAAGAAATTACCTCAATAACTGGATTACTTCAAGCTGTGTTATTGTTTCTTTATGCTAGTATGATTTTTATTATTAGACTGAAAAGACAATGTCTCTATTCATGTACACAACTGAACTTGTGGAAGTACCTTGAACCAGGCTAAAAGATACAACCTTCCTAAAAAGGAGAGCAGACACTAAATGCAGACAAGAGGTTTAAAGATTCAGTAAGTAGAATAAACTATACCATCATGAGAATCTGATGAAAAGGTTGATTTGACTGGTTATATAAATTCCTTATGTGACAAAAATAGCTTTTAAGAATTAAGCTGAACTGTTTCAAAACACACACACCTCTCTAGAACTAGCTAAGATCAACCTTAGTTATTCTAGCTCTAAAAAAGGACCACAGAATCCTTGCAAAGGATTAATCTACACACTGCTACGTGTGTATGATGGAGGTCCTGCAGGAAAGAAATTGCCTCAGTATTGTATGTAAAAGCCATTCTTGTGCTACAGTGTTAAGGGAAGCCAGATAAAAAACAAAACCAAACCAACTCCATTCCCTCCTCAAACATACCCCTGCTTATAAAAGAACAAATTTCACTTCTAAGAATTAAAACTATCAAGTTTATAATAAAGGGCTAATCCATTAAGACAAATTCTCAGTCCATTTGCATTTAACACAACCCTTATTCACTACATACAGCAACAACAACCATTAAGCAAAAATCAGGTAAATGACTTAACATGATTTTGTGCCCTTAATATTTCGATGATTGTGCTGAATCCATTGCTAATCATAATGCTACCATCCAAAAATCATATCACATGAAGAATGATATTCCGCTTCTAAAAAAAATGGAAAACAGCTATTGAAGAAAAATATAATCATTACAATATACCTGCTAAACACAACTAAATGAATTGATCCAACAGTATACCTAGATAGCATGTATGTAATTTTGAAATTATTAAACAGTCTAATGTAAGAATTAGGCTCAGATTCTATAAAAAGAAGTTTCAAGCTCAGTATCTTCTTTCTTCTTTTTCCTCTAAGATTGCTTTATCAGCTTTCCAGGACAAGTGAAGACCCTCTCTGGCTTTAAGGCACAAGAGATTGTTTAACAGTGTTAGGAATACGACCTGCGTAATAATCATAGTTCCTCAAAGTGGCAAGAACCCCAGCTGAATTCATGTGTTTCACTTCCTTGTAATAATGAAATGAATTTCCATGGATATCAGTTATCTTGCCTGCAAAAAGACAAAGTTTTATTCCAGCAAACAGGATTTGGAGACAGATAAGCTACTACTACAAGTGATATAACTAAAAACACAAACAAGCTTTGGGTAGGGTACAGGCAGCTGTTTTCAGATGTAAAATACAGTCTTTGCTCCATTAACCACAATGATATTTTTTTGGCTGAAATCAAAAAACTTAGTTTTCTTTTCAGCAGTACTTAAATTCCTCATGTTTCAGAAAAAAAAAAACAAGCTGCAACTCTTACGGATTAATTAAAATGCTTCCTGTGAATTTCACACATTGGCAATTGACAAGAAGGAAAGGAAAGCACAGTCTTCAGTTCAATAAAAACCACCATGATGTACACATACCACAGCTGATTTTTAAAGAGTTTCTAAAAACCACCTAAAAAGGGAGCAACACAAATTTTTATGCAAGTTAATTTAACCAAGAGATACCTACATAACGAAGAGGCTAAATAAAGCACTGTGCTGCCCCAGATTGGTTGTTTCTTGTGTCTGAGCTAACCTGTTTAAAACTATCCCAGTTATTAACATTATACTGTAAACTGCAGAGGAGATGGATAGATCATACCAAGCCCATTATGTTTGCTTGACAACATTCAGGAGATATTAATAGAACTTCATTTTAGCTGTTGTAAAAGGTCTGTCAACCTGAACAGCAGAAAAAGTATGATAATTATCTAATTCTTGCTAATCAGAGTTTTCATAACTTTTCTAACTCCTCAGTGCCCAGAAAGACTAAGTGGCTTATGCTGTCTGGAAACCATTCATTTTACTCAATTATACAAATGACTCCATTTTGGAGTTTCACATCCAAGCAATGACGGTATAACTTGGCCTGTTTTTGCTTTGAAGAATACAGCGCCCACATGTTGTGCAGTAATATGTTTATTAATAATGAGCTACTACATCAGGTTAGTAGGACAATATAATTTTACTGCAAAGTAGCAGCCAGCAGAAAAAGAAGCCATTAGTTCGAAAATATCAAAATGCTCAAAATTTTGGAATTTGGCCTTTTTTATTATTTTACAGTTACTGATATTACTTTAGGGCAAAATAGATTATATAATGCTTTCCAGAGCCTAGTCTGCTGCCCTTCCGGAGTTATTGTTGATTTCAAAGGGTCCAAGGCCCCAGTATATCATGATCATTAAAAAAAAAAAGTCTAATTGCCTTCCAAAGATGTATTATGAAATTCTTATTTTCATGAAAAGTATTAAGAACTTTGAATTGCTGCAGTTTCACTTATCTCAGGGAAAAAAAAAGAAAACAGTGAGTATTACTTGCCTCCCACAGCATGTAAAATAGCTTCAGGTGCACATGTATCCCATTTCTTGCACCCAGGACTGGCAAATACATAAGCAGATGCTTTGCCTTCTATAAGCTGGATGATCTATTATGAATAGAGAGTAGTAATCATTGCAATGGATGTAGGCATTCAGAAGTGAGGAAAAAGTAGCAGGAACAGGTATTAGATCAGCTTACTCTATACACTTATGGTTAGAAAAGAAGCATCAACCACCCCCCTTCAGACTACTGAAAAAAAAAAAAAAAAAAAAAAAAGAAAACTAAGATTTAGAAAACTATGATCTATTTTAGATTGTTAAAAATACAGTCTATAGGATAAGAATCTACTCTAGTTTCAAAAATGAGATTTCTCATCTCGTGCAAGTACTAAGAAAGTGGAAACTATCTCCATGTTGTGTTGGAGTGATTATGGCCCTTACATCTTGGAAAAAAAGGGTTTGGAGACCTTTTTTATTAGGTGGGGAAGCATGATATAACTAAGCTCCACATTCTGTAGCAAATGAGTATTCCCTGGATACTGAGAAGGTTTGCAAAAGAAATATCACTGTGGGGTGGTTCTACTTTTATCCTTTGATATCTGCGGCTAGATAGTTGGAGCAAAAGATCTATTAACCTGAACAGCAGAAAAGTCTAATAACAGTGATAAATTTAAACTCCTATTTAGTCATTCTGGGCTTTTAGTAATGTTTTATTTCTCCTCCACCCAGAGACAGTGTACTAGAGAAGATGGACCATAGCTATGACCAGGATGGCCATTCTTAGATATATACATACACAAAATTCCAACTCTACATTATAACAGACTGAGCGCTAGGAAGAGAAGTTGTGCCAGAGAAGAAGTCCCCTGCACATTGATGCAAGTTAGAGTTTTCAAAATTCTTCACTTTTTCCAAAGGTACCACCTCCAAACAAAAGAAGATTTGGAATTTTCATACCTTGTTTCCTGCTCCTCCCACTCTGATGACACTGTCTGGGTTCAGGGCACTAATGCAGTCATTTACCAGGGTACTGCTGTGAGAACGGGTGGTAACAATGATGTGTTTCCCAGCAGGTGCTTCTTTGAGCTCAAATCCAAAAGCACCTATACCCAGCACTCCCCAGATTGTCCTACCCAGTACAGCATCAGCTCCTGCCTATGTAGAAGGAACACAGGCAGCAGTCAGTGTTTAGTTTAAAGCATGAATGTAAAGGAGTAGCTAGAGAGATCTGCATCTTAAGGAATATAATATTAATACTGAGATACATATTTAAACATTCCACTTAAAAAGAAGCATTCTAAAGCCCAAAGAGAAATCAGGATGCCTCGGCTCTGTCCTTCTAAGGTAACGACTTGTAAAACCTTCAGTAGATCATTCACTGTTTTTCATCTGTGAAAGTGTAGTGATGCATTACTTCCTGCCTCCAGTGATTTTGACAAATTGATGTTAGTATATTTCTCTACTTCAGGCACAATTTGAAACTGAAAATATCTGTGTGTTTCATCATATACGCCACATGGAACATGTAACATCAGCTGATGTGCTTTACATCACTCTATCCTAGAATGCAAAAGCGCTGATCTGCAAGTGTTTCATAACATGACACTGCTTTACATGTACTGTAGTATTACACAAGCCTTGAGACCTACTATGACTGTTAGTAGGTCCTTGATATTCAGTTCCTGAAAAACAATATTCAAACTGTTTATAGAACAACTACCTTTGCATTACATCAGCTCAAACACACTGCTTTTCATCTGGAAGTGTGCTAACTAGAAATGGCTTAGAAGTGACAGTTTCAAATAATCTAAATACATTGATCTACTTGAGAGCATTAATACCTCATAGTTGTAATATGGCTGGTTAATAACTCCTGCTATTGCTTTGCCTCCATAAGCAATTCCAATAAGAACTGTTACATGGTCAAGGAGACCTGTACAGAAACAATAAAAATGTAGTTATGCTTGGAAAAGAAAAACTAAAGATATTCAAAAAAATCCCTGAATATTTAAGCCTTCAATAAGAGTCCATAAACTAATCTGGAAAGTGTATATGCAACACTGAAGATCTTAAAATGCAAATACTAATCGGGATTTTCAGATTTAACAGGTGTAACATGTTGCCTGATATGCCAGGTAGTGGGGCTTTTTTTTTTTTTTTTTTTTTTTTTTTTTTTAATAATTTAGCCTTGCGCTCTGCAAAACAGAACAAAACAAAACAAACAAACAAACAAAAGCCCTGGATAGGAAACATCAGCCTTATAGAAAATATTGTGCAGCTTCTATCATCTACAAAGCTGTCTACATGTACATACTACTTTATTAATCAGCAGAATTAAAAGAGAAGCCAACCTTCAGTGTACTCTTTGGTCCCATCCAGAGGATCAACCCATATTACAAGCTTTAAAAAAAAAAAAGCATATTAAAAAAAATATATTTTGCATGTTAATTTAATGCTTATAGGGAGGGGAATTTTACAATAGTGATGATGTAAAAAAAATTCTGATTTTAGTATTGTGATATACAAGACTGAAATCTACATTAATATTTTACACCAAAGAAAAATGCACAGAGGAGAACCTGTCAGCAAATATCTTAAGAGACAAAGGCTTAGATTAAACATGGAAATGACATTACTTTCTCAAGTCCAAGGTTGGTTCCTTCCAAATAAATTTGAACCAGAAAGTGTAAGAAGCAGACTTCCATCTCCCATAAGTACACAGAGGGATATGCAGCATTTCCAGCTTTTGAGCTGTTATTCTCATGACTACATTTTAGTTCAGGGCAAAAAGAGAAACTGACAACACTGAAATAACATCTATTTTTCCTTAATACTTTCTTAGTTAAAGTAAGTAATATTGATAGATGAGGGTAAAATATGAAGATGTGTAACATCACCTCTTCCTCTTTAATTCCTGTGTACTGAGGAGGACAAGTTTTCTTCAGTATTTCTTCACAATGGCCATCTTCAATCAATTCCTCAGCTACATCATGAGGGGGTAGTTCCTAAAAAAAAGATACTCAAAATCATTAGAGAAAGGTGCTGGGCACCTCATTTTGCCTGCGAACTGTGGATTTGCTTGCAGCTCACTTGATAAAACTAATGGAATGGAAAAGTGACTGGGATGGAAATAAACATATTATTCATTTATAAAGAGATGGTTTTCTAAAACCTGCCAATGCAAATTACACTGCCAGTTACATTGTTATTATGAAATAAATTAGGTTCTTACCTCTTCTCCTATGATTGTCACTTTGGGGAACTTCCGTGCCAGCGAAGCACAAATGCTCATTTGTACCAGTCGATCAGCTTTGGTCTGTAAGTCATTGGCTCCACTCTGTCAAAGGATGCCATAGGAATTTATTTATTAAAACAAGCAAACAAAACAGTACAATGGCCCATATGACTCTCTGAATACCTACCTTGTAATCAGAAAGAAGTCTAATTTGACAAATTTTCAGCCCCCAAAAAGCAGGTCTCAAGAGAGGCAAGCTAAAGATTGAAAAACTCAAAGTAGACTTTCTCTCCTTGTTCACTTCAGAGCTAAGATACACTGGTATGATACTGTAACAATACTTACATCAATGCTGATGTGCTGTGTCTTTCTGATACAAATTCAGTACAATTACATCAATGTATTTGTGTAAATGCTACACTATATACAGAACAAATTAATGGAACTATAAAGTCAGATACAATACAAGAGCGAAAAACAGAAATTAGGATATTAACAAGGAAAAAATAAAATGTTTTAATGGTCGCTGGAGAGACAAGGCAAATTAGGAAAGACAAGAAATACAGAGAACGTTGGATTTTTTTTAATACAGCTTTTGTTAGGGTTAGATGAGAGAGATGATCCTTGACTCTATGAAAACGGTAGTAGTGATGAAGAGGGGCCATATACAGATTTTTAAACTGGAACATCAGATTTCATGTTCCCAGGTTAAAGATGCAAAAATTACAATATAAAAGGCCCCAAAGATATTCCAGGCCAAGGAATATAGTGGGAGATTTAAAAGTCTAATTAATCTAGCTTGTTGAAAGGAATGAAAATAATTATGATGTATAAACTGTTGAGTAGTAACAGGTTCCTTACTCTAGCAGAGAGGATATTAGAAATGTCAAATACTAACCTGAGAAAATACATAGACAGTAACTCCTGTACATTTTTCCAGCAAAGATATTCTAGAGGAAACCATGGGTTTGCGATCTCAAGATGAAATGAAACAGTGACAGAAAGCCTTTCTAAAGATGTACTGCAGCCACACCCATGGCTGGTGGGGTTACAGTACATCTTTAGAAAGGCTTTCAGTCAGGTCTCCTTAAACATTGTTTCTTATTTCCTGTAGCAGGTTATTAATATTTAAGAAGAAATAAGTAATTCAAAAATACTTTCTAGTCATTACCTTCATGAATTTATGAACGGAAAAGCTCTTTAGCATGATCCAGGGACAGTATCTCAGTAACAAAATATTTCTGTGAGTACAGGAATAAAAGATGATTCATCCAATGATTTGTGTCTTAGCGGAGTTAAATAAAATTTTTATTTATCTGCTTGAATCTTATTTGGTGACAATGGGAAAATGATATTCAGCTACAGAAATTAGACATAGGGATGGAAGATTATAGATATATTTTTGCATTCTCAAAACCTAGTCCCTCCATTATCTGATTGTCTGTTTTTAATGAAACTTGAAGATACTACCTAATTTAATTTGCTTAGGAAAAAAAAGAAAAATTTGCATATGTTTTCTCAGAGGTGAATATAATTAAACAAGTGAGTACAAAAATAAGACTTTGCGTCTACTGGTTGAACTGACGCTAAAAGTCATAGAGGATCAGGCTTCTTTGCGCAAATGGCTGAAAGTAAAGAGGTTTCCTCATATTCAGATAGAAGTTCCTATGTTTCAGTTTGTGCCCATTGCCTCTTGTCCTGTCACTGGGCACCACTAAGAATAGTCTGGCCTCATCCTCTTGACACCCTCCCTTACGATATTTTTACGCATTGATCAGATCCCCTCTCAGTCTTCTCTCCTGCAGGCTGAACAGGCCCAGCTCTCACCACCTCTCCTCATAGGGCAGATGCTCCAGTCTCTTAATTGTCTTAGTAGCCCTCTCCTGGACGCTCTCCAGTAGCTCCATGTCTCTCTTGTCCTGGGGAGCCCAGAACTGGACACAGTACTCAAAATGAGGCCTCCCCAGGGCTCAGTAGAGGGGCAGGATCACCTCCCTCCACCTGCTGGCAACACTCTTCCTAACACACCCCAGGATACCAGTGGACTTCTTGGCCACAAGGGCACATTCCTGGCTCATGGCCAACTTGTCCATGAGAACTACCAGGTGCTCCTCTGCAGAGCTGCTTTCCAGCAGGTCAGCCTCGAGCTTGTACTGGTGCCTGGGTTATTTCTCCCTAGGTGCAGGACCCTGCCCTTGCCCTTGTTGAACCTCACAGGGTTCCCCTCCGCCCACCTCTCCAGCCTGTCAAGGTCCCTCTGAATGGCAGCACAGCTCTCTGGTGTATCAGTCACTCCTCCCAGTTTATTATGACCAGCAAACTTGGTGAGGGTGCATTCTGTCCCTTCATCCAGATTACTGATGGAAAAGTTCAAAAATACTGGACTCAGTATTGACCCCTAGGAACACCACTTGCCACAGGCCTCTAACTAGACTGTGTCACTGATGACAACCCTCTGAGCTCTGCCTTTCAGCCAGTTCTCAGTCCACCTCACTGAAGTACTAGCCATTTGAAAAATGTAAATACCCTCAATTACTTAATACTGAAAATAATATAGATACGTATATCTTTCTATATATAGGCAGTCCATAATATTGTGACATACCTGTAAAGCTTGAATTAATCTTCCAAGTTTATTCCACCAATTCCAGTATTGTATTAAAACCAAGAACCTGGTTCATCAGTGCAGCATACTAACTTATTGTAAATTAAGAATTTAATGCAAATAGTTGCAATTTCATTTCTGTTTTATATTTAGAGTTACATATGAAGTTCCAAATTAAAGTTGAAAAGCCTGATTTGCTTCTTCTGTTTTAAAAAGTAAAACACAAATTCATCTTAATCCAAAATAATTCAGGCACACAGTACTAAATACTACACTATAGATATTGGAACACAGGTATGGAAATACACCGGAAATATAAATTATTATAAATTCTGATATACTATCCAAAGTCTGTGTTTTGTAAAAGGTATCAAGACAAAATTATAGTGTGTTCCTTTTGGGAATCAAGACAAAGTTACGGTGTATTCCTTCTAAGCGTCTGAACATCCTTTAGAAATATGGGTCAAAATATATTATTTTTCCCAGGCTCTTTTAATCCTTTATTAAGAAATATTCCTTGCATCAAATAGCTATCATTGTTCTTATAGAACCGAGGAAGGAAATACAAACAATCCAAGATGCTCAGTCTGGTCTCTGAAAATACCTCTTTGACCTGTATCTAACTCAGCACTAGTAAGAGAAATGAAATTGGAACAAAGTAAAATATATATATGTATATATATATATATATATATGTATACATATAAAAATATATGCACACACATACCTTTTCCACTACCCCTAGATCTCCGGTAGACATTACATTTCTAACAATTCTTGCAGCTTTTTCTGCAACAGAATA
Organism: Rhea pennata; assembly: GCF_028389875.1. NCBI lineage: Eukaryota > Metazoa > Chordata > Aves > Rheiformes > Rheidae > Rhea > Rhea pennata. The sequence goes on along the minus strand of NC_084665.1, from coordinate 22,808,643 downwards.
TGCAGAAGCCACCACTCGCATGAGTAAAGTTGGAGAAGCCATACTGAATGCTGAAAACAAACAAAAAGCAAACTTGTAAGCTTCCCTTGACTTTAGAAAGGACAAGAAGAGAAATTTTACATAAATAACATCCCAAACACATGTAGGTCATTTATTTAAGCTGAGTAGAAAAAGGACAGTGAATTGTTGCACATCAGTAGTAATAAAGTGAGCTGTGATTTTCTTTTTAATATAATTAATATAACACAAAGATATGAAACTATTTCAGTCGAGTTTCAAATACTCATGCTCTGGCAATTAACCTATTTTTCATCACTAAATTAAAACTGGCATTAAAGAAAACAACAGCAGCAGAAAATATCTTTATCATAAAAGCTAAGAAAAAATGTAAATAGTCTACAGTGGATTATGCATGTACTAAATTATTTTTTTCAGAACTGAACCTACAGAGTTGGTTTCTGTTCAGATTCAAATAGAAGGCTACTGGAAAGCATGACAAGAGCTGCTTCACTTCTTTTAATTGAATTAAATAGGCTTTTGTAAATAGCCTGATTGTAGATACAAAATAAGCTGATAGTCTGCAGATACTGCAAATACTACACTTTTATGTGAAAGTCTGTTCATCTCCTTCTTACCATCCTTTCTATATTTCTTTAAACATCTCTTGATTTCTTGATAGAAATCTAATTACATTCCCCTGCCCTTCTCAACATTGTATCCTGTGCTTCTTTCAATTGTATTAGGTTCTACCTCTGTTCCCCAGAACACTTTGTGTAGTTTATTATGCCTTCAACTCTCAAATAAAAGAATAACTACTCCTCTTGCAGAACACCAATAATCATCCATTCCTTCCTCCTTTTCTCTACCTCAAGAAGGAGAGCTATTCACAACCCCTCTGTATTTTTTGAAGTGCAGAGCTAATTGCTTTTTATTGTTTTCCTGTCATTTTTTTTAATCTATAGAGATTGCTTGCTTTTTGGACTTTGCTTGTATATATAACATACTTCAAAGTTAATCACTTGAGCATGCAGCTAGAAAAAAATATAGAGAAAGAAGTCATTAATCACTGAATCAATGATGATCTATGTTAGACTTCCCTCACAATCACATAGTATTTGAGGTCACCTCAAAATCATCTACAGTAGCTGGACTTATCACCTCATTTTATGATACTTTATACTGAGCAGATTTCTCAAGCAATAAAGGAACAGTATTATATAATGACTGATTGCCGCTTATGCAATACTTGCTGCAATTGCTCAAATACTATGAGGTTGTAAGGGAAGTCTAACATAAGTCCAGCAGCTGTAGAGGATTTTGAGGTGACCTCAAGTTCATGTTTGTTTAAAGTAAACTTAAACAGCAATGGTGTAGGCATCAAAATCCCAAACTTGGGTGGTTTAAACAACCTTTTCTAACATTTTGGAAACACTGTACAAGCATCTCTAGAAGTCGGAAGATCACTGAAGCTAAAAGTAGATTTACTGTATAAGTATATTCAAAAGCATAGTTCTAAGTGCTAATGTTAATAATTATTTACTGTTCATGGAAGGGAGCAAAGTGCCCTGGAGTCATGTAAGATAGCCACAGTTCATACCCAAATTATATGCTGTCTACCTTGGACAGACAACAGTGGTAACAGAGGATATTTTTTGCCACACTATCTGTGGCAAAAACAGCTCTTAAAACAATTGAGCGAGGAGAGCATATATGCGTCATAACATGTGGGGAAACCATTATTATTTTAATTATGTGAAACAAGTTAGCAGGAAGGAAGACTGAATGTAGTTCAGACAAAACCAAAAAAAACACAACAACATCCAAGCAATTCAGTGTACCAATATGGATGATATCATTTACATGATAGAAGTAAGACCTCCTCAGGAGATTCCCTGGTTTCCTATGATTTATTGCTAAGTATATTATTGCTGCATGCATTACATCTAGAATGTGAGCACTTTTGAGAGAAACACTGAAAAATCTAGCATATTAGAGGGAAAGTTTGGGGTTAAAGAATGGATCTTGCAACAAGATAATTAACATTTTATCCTCAGTTCAGCTTCTGATTCTTCATGTGAATCTGTTTCTGCTTTCTAAAATTAAGTTAAAACTTAACCCTGATAAATATTTAAATGTTATTAAATAAACTTTCAAAAACCTAGGTGACAATACAGAAATACTCTCTCACATTCTTAAAGCTTGACAATGGATGTTTTATTTACCTTTCTTGGATCTTCTGAAGGGAAACACATTATTTTCTTTTTGTAGTGAACATACCTGAAATCTCCATACAAACTTTAACATTAATAAATCTTCTTTTTCATTAGACTGTTTTAAAGAGACATACTGAAATGGCAGTTTCAACACACACATATATACTCTCTCCTCCAGGATACTGGGTAACTAGTGAGGCAAGTGAAAAGTATTTTATTACAGCAAAAGGTGCCTTACATTTTCACAAGGTGCTAGGTGTTGTGTGGCACATTTTCCAACGTATCAGACATCTTTCTGGTTATTTAGGCAAATATGTGGTAGTTGCCTGTAAGTACCTTATCTCTGTCAATTTTTCAATCTCTAGTTAGTTTGTTCCTAAGTTTATGATGCATTCTTTCTGAGGAGGAAGATGTCTAATGTATAATCCCACAATCCGTTCAGGAATATATTGCTTGCTTTGGACAGACTAGTTTGGCTCTTAGAACTCTGTTTAGCTTACAAAGATTGCAGAGGAATTGTCCCCTAGATTTAAATTGGCATACTATTTTCAAAACATATCTTGTCCTCCAAGGACTAGCCATCCTTTCCCCTAGCCTAATAAACATACTGTTGAATACAATGGTCTCAACTTGACAAATCAACTTATTTTTCAAATGAATGAGTTATCCAATTCTTGCTACATATTTTAGCTTAAGATTTATTTAAAAAATATAGAATGGCTGCCATTAATTTGCCAAAACAGGTATGAAGTACATGTTGATGTTGACATCACGCTGTCTTTTCTGAAAGCACATTCTGTTTCAACTGTAACTTCATATGATGAAAGGAGAAAATGGACATCATACACATCATGCCTTTAAACACAAGTGCTAAAAAATAACTTCTTCCTCTGAATTATTCAATGCCCAAGTGACTAGTGCTCCTCATCTCTTTACAACAACCTTTGGCTCACATTTTTTAAAAGATGAATTTCCTCATTCTGCATATTACTTCACTTAAAGAAATAACAGTATTTATCCAGTATCAGTTTTCTAGCATTTAGAGTTTTCAACAGAGATTAAAAAAAGACACCATTTAAAATGAAACAACACCACTGGCAGGCAACTCTTGTAAGTAATTCAGACTAAAGTCAAACTTATTTCTAGTTTGCTATCAGACAGCTTTAGTAGAAAGATCTGCCCTTTCTCCACCTTTATCTGGGTCCAGCAAGTCCCTGTGGTAAGGGCACCACAGTCCTTACCACCACAGTCCAGAGCTTTCAGGTCTGTAATGTTAGTATGTTCATTATTTTTAAAAAGTTAAAATGCTTGTGCCTAATTCTTTTGCAATGAGCATTCCCAATGCTAAACTGCCTACTGTTTCATGCTATTCAGGCACTGTTACTCAACACTGAACAGCACTCTCTCAAAGTCATTTTGCTGAGCACTAGGTAATTTTAAAAAGGTGGTTGTGGATTACTGAAAAAGATCTCTCAGCTTTTATAACAGCTAACTCACCTTCTTCAGCCTTACTTTTTCCTTGTTCTCAGCAATATCACTTACACTTTTCATGTAATTGAGCAATAAATTGGCTTACTTAAAGGGATGGTGCTAAAGTTGGTAAGCATATAAGCTTTTTTATTTATGTTTACAATATGCAGCTTAAAAGAGTTTCCTCTTGTTAAAATATTTTCGATTTTACCCATGCTTTTAGAAAAGCCCTTTCCCTCCACAGAAATAGTCTCACGTCCATGAGTCTACGATAGTCACCGTGAACAGATGACGCGAGAGAAAATGCTTTAAGTTGACTTTCGCAAACGATTAAGTATCAAAAACCCAACGTTCAGCCCCTCACCAAAAATCTCCCCAAAACACCATTTGAAAGAGCAACAATCGCCTCCTTCAAAACAATTATTTTGCCCTCACGGAACAAAACGTTACGTTACCTCTGCTGCTGTTCTTCCGCAGGCAAGCTCGCCGTATGAGAACTCCCGCACCCACGCGGGGCGACACCTACAACGAACTCCGCGCACCGCCAGGCAGGGGCGACAGCACCTTTATAACGGCAGAAACGCCCCAGCTCCTTCCTGCTCCGGTCAGCTGCCAGGGAGGCCCAAACGCCCGGCCCAGGCTCCGGCCCTAGCCCGGCGGGCGGGAGCCCCGCGCTGGCGCAACGGCCGTAACGGCCGCCCGACCGGGGCGGGGGGGGGCGCGGGCGCGCGCGCCGCCTGCCCTAGCGCTCACCCTCCGCGGAGCCGCAAAACCGCGTTGTGGTGTAGCGTGTCCCTTCGCGCGGCCCGTCGCCACCCGCCCGCTGGCTTTCCGTAGCGAAGGCGGAAGCGCTTCCGCAGCGCGCGTCTCCGGGAGACGGCGAGGATGTTGCGGGCCTTGCGGGCGCCGCCGCTTGCTCGGGCCGGGGCGCGGCTGCGGCTCCGGCTGCGGGCGGCGGCTGGGCCTGGGCCTGCGAGCTGGGCGCGCTCGGCGGCCTCGGAGGCCAACAGCAGGCAGCCGGAGAGCCGCGAGGAGTCGCAGTACCGCGACACGGTGTTGCTGCCTCGCAGCCGCTTCCCCGCGCAGCTGCCGGGGCGGCTGCAGCCCGAGACCGAGCTGGAGACGCAGCAGGTGGGGCCGGGGGGCCCGGCCGGGCAGGGGCTTCGCGGCCGCTCGCTGCCCGCACGCCTGGGCTTTCAGGCGGGTGCTGAGGCCGCTTCACGTTAGCTGCCGCAGAAGGTTGAAGTTTGGAAGGGTTTTGATTGGGGATTTCTGGTTTTGTTTTGCTTCTAGATTACTACTAAATTTGTTACAGCTGTTGTTTGGAGGAAGTGTAGCAACTCTCGATAGCAGGGAACCAGGATAAGTAACGTTAGGCTCAGTGTTACTCTCTTTTCAAGCTTTCTAATACTTTTTAAACTACTAATATATTTTCCTACAAAGTTAGAGTACTCAAATCTTTGTGTTTTCCTTAAATATTTTACTAGCTAGTTGAAATTTGTATTTGTGCAAAGGTATGTGGTGGTTCAGGTTTTTCATGTCACCTCTACAGAAATGTGGCTTTTCAGAACTGTATTCATGGCAAAGGCAAAGGAAAACAAAGCAGGAATTTTGTCTTCATGATGGGCCACCTTATGCTAATGGAGAGGTTCATGTTGGCCATGCATTAAATAAAGTAAGTATTTATTAATTTTACACACTTCTTTTTTTTTACACACTTCTGTTTTAAAGTAGTAGACACTTTCTGTAATGTGCTGTGTATTCTCTGTTCCCATTTAAATTGACAACACTTAAGTGTTTGGAATTTTGGGAGATAGGGCTCTTGATTTTTTTTTTTTTTTTTTTTTTTTTTTTTGTCTTGTGGATGTGGCAGAATGTGGTGATGTGGTGTCTATACACTGAATGCTTGGTTATGAGGCTGCTTCTTTAAAGAGAGAAAAATCTTTTAAAAAATCCAGTTTGTAATTCATCCTTAAGAAGTATAAATGTATAATTTGTGAGTGTCATGACACATCTGTGAGTAAACTCATATGTGTGTGTGTATATGTGTATATATATGTACATATACACACACACATATATAAGTGTGTATATATTTATATATGTATATATTTATATATACACACACATACACTTATATATAAATGCTACTGTAATATATGCTTGAGCTGTGACTTGGTGGGTTTTTTTTCCTGTGGATTTTTTAGAAGTTTGTTATATTGCACTTTTTTAATTTTATCTGCTACTCTCAATGCAACCACAATGATGAAATGTTGATCTTTTTTTAAAGTACAAATTTTTATCTTTAAAATAATACTGTTAAGTAGGTATGGATATACTTAGATTCAGCCCTGAAAATGGTGATATTACATATACTACAGGTTGGGAAAGAATAAGAATGTGACCAACACCTTAAGTGCTAATGCAAAAGCATGGACTTCTGAAAAACAAAAGTTCTGGTAGGTGATCACATATCAAGAAGCAGTAATGTGCACTAGGCTAGCATTGTAGATTTACTTTTATGTTTAAATATTAGAGCAAGTAAGATTTTTTTTTTTCCCACTTCAAGCACTGCAAGTATATAAGCTGTATCATTCAGTTGTCCTAAATGTGAATTTCTTTGATCAAAGGTCCTCTGGTAAGATTCTGCCAAGGTGCAAAATGGTGGGTAAGAGAAACCACACATGCGAGGTCTAAAATGCAATTCATTGTGCGTTCTATTAAGTTTGGCTTTACGGGAAGATCTTAAGCAATCTATTCCACATGGGGGAGCTACAGTAATAATGATCCTTGTGTCTCACCAGATTTTGAAAGACATCACTAATCGTTTCTACATGATGAGAGGTTATAAAGTACATTATGTGCCAGGATGGGATTGTCATGGTTTACCAATTGAGTTGAAAGCATTATCAGCAGTCAAAGGAGCTGCAGATCTTTCACCGATGGAAATTAGGCAAAGAGGTAAACTATGGTTTGGAGAGTTGACTTAAATATTTGTTCATTCTAGTTGTCATATTTTGAATTTTATGATTTATAAATAGCTTTTATAACTTATTGTGCCCTTTTCTGTTAGGTATTGCTAACACTTTCTAGGGTCACATTATTGGTAGTCTATTTGCAAAGCAGATGGAGTACAACATAATCTCATGAAGTAGGATAACTGAGCACAAGCATAGTCTGTTGTTGTAATGAGCATGCATAGTACTGACCATAGATTTAAAGAACAAGAGGACAGGGGATTTGGACTTCCATTTAACTGTGTGGCAGCATAAAACTAATATTTATCAGATCAGCATACTTTTGGTGTTTTTGAATTCTAGGCGGAGCCACTGAACTTAGTTACAAATTAAAAAGAAGCACATAAAAATCAGGATGTTTCCTTTCTTCAAGCTAACTTGTGTGAATATCGTGATTAGAAATATATTTATGGACTCTGTTTCTAATAACACTACAGAACTATAGGAGTGATGCTTTTGGAAAATGTTATTCTACATTAGATGGAAACTATTTTGAAAAATATTTCAAATACCAAGTGTATTGAATAACAGTGGCATTCATCTGTGAACTATTTGAATGAACAATTTAAACTACTTTAGCTTCAAACAGCAGCAGTGAAACTGGTTAGCCTTAATTTCAGATGCATGTTGCTTTGAAGTTTGGATAAGCATCAACAAAAGGGATTAATTTTCACTCTTACTGTTTTTTTTTTCTTTTTTTAGATTGGTTGCATTCTGAGAAACTATCTTCATGACTAAAAATACTTGATTTTCTTTTCTTCCTGCTTAAAAAGAAAATGTGTGTTCTAGAAGTATGTGCGCTATATATCCTCATATTAGCGAAGAGGTCTCTCTCCTGGCTCTTTTTGCTCTTACCGGTTGTTTTATTTAACTACTTCTTTTTGAGTTTTAATAATCTTTTTAATACATATCATTAATTAGTATGTAGTTTCCCTGTATTCAGTTATGGCTCTTCCTTCTCAAAAATATCAATAGCATATTTTAAATGACATTATATTAATCTTAGTGGGTTAAACCATATATATAATGGAGCTATTCCTTTCAGCCAGAGAATTTGCAGAAAAAGCAATTGAGAAACAGAGATCTGCCTTCATTCGTTGGGGCATAATGGCAGATTGGGCTAACTGCTACCGTACGTTCGATGGAAAGTATGAAGCAAACCAACTGAGAGTCTTCTCCAAAATGTATGATAAAGTACGTTGAGCTCTTGTTGAAGTATGTTTTGACTTTTTTGTGCTAGGAGTTTTGATTCTATTAACTCTTTCCTCTCCTGCCCTCTTCTGCTTTAGGGTTTCATTTATCGGGACTATAAACCTGTGTTTTGGTCTCCTTCAGCAAAGTAAGAATCACCTTACTTATTTTATCTTTGAAAGTTCAACAAAGATCAATGTTTTTTTATGTTCACATGTGTTAACCTGTGTTTGGTATCTACCCAGTACAGCCTTGGCTGAAGCAGAACTTGAATATAACGAACAGCATGTCAGTCGTTCTGTGTATATGAAATTTCCCCTGTTAAAGTCGCCACCTAAGCTGATCTCTGTGTTAGGTATGATTTGCATTTAGTTCTTAAGACAAGTAGATTTGTTTTTTTTTGATTATTATTATTATAAATAAAATAGTTCTAATTTATATCTGTAGATGGAACATCCACTGCTAGTGTGTTAGTCTGGACCACGCAGCCTTGGACTGTGCCAGCCAATCAAGCGATTTGTTACATGCCAGATTCAGCGTATGTGTCTCTAATTCAGTTCACTGATTTGCTTCAGTCCTTATCAATATTTATCAGCAAGATTAAAATAACACATTTTAGACTACCACCTAAAAAAAAAAAAGTACATAGAAGATGCCTTACATAATTAGTGACACTATGTCAACTTTGATCTATTTTTCTATTAATATATTATTTTCTGTTTTTATTTTTAGCCCCTTTAAATTTATTCTTCCTGATATTGTGTTTTTTTGAAATTCTTTGGAGACTTAAAAGTGAATTGGATGTGTAGATTTAAAAACAAATCCTATTTTGTTGTCTTCTAGGATTTGAATATTTAAACTATTTTTTTTTTTTTAGCTTTATGGTGTCTGTAATAATTTAGTATCATAAATATTTATTTGCATTGTAGGTATTCCATTGTGAAATGTGCAACTACTGGAGAATACTTCATTTTGGCTGCAGATAGAGTTGAATCTACAGCTGCTGCTTTGGACACACAGTTTGAGGTTATGTCAACATGTAAAGGTAAATTTTCATGTTATTAATGTTAATTACTTAGAAATCTGCAGGTGTCTGCAAAAACTACTTCTGTTGGGTTCAATCTGATGGTGTATTGTAACAGTCTTTTTCAAGTATATATTTCAAAGTACTTTTAAAAATCTGGTTTCATGTTTGTAAAATTTGAATGTGAAGTTGGACTCTGTTTAGTACCAAAATCTTAATTACACTGAATGCAGTTTGTCTGTCTTCCTTATCCCTTACTAATGCAAATAGGCTAATTTTAAGTATACTTATTGACTACCTGACTGCTAAGTCTTCCTGAATTGTTGAAATTACTTAATGTAGCATTACCACCAGCACTATCAGCCATTGTTTTTATTTGATGTTACTCTTTAAGATTTTGATAATTAAGTGGTGTCTTATGTGTTCACTATAACCATGAAGACTATTGAATTGTCCTAGGTGACTGTAGGCTGGATTTTATCTGTAATGCTCGTGCAGTAAAGTCTGCATCCTAACTTACTGCCTAGTAATATCTTTTAACAGGCACACTTCTGATTGTGTTTGGAGATAGAATTTAGTATGTCATTTGTAAACTTTATTCTTTTGTCTTAATCTGTGATTCAAGGCTGGAAATATGTATGTCCAAAGGAGGTGAGGAATTTCTTTTTATCATCTACTCTTTTCAGGTTCTATTAGTGCCTTTCCACTCTTTCTTTCTTTCTCAGAAGAATAATTGGTTCATTTCTGTACTTAATCTCTTAAATTAGGTAAACTTTTACCTAATAAAATTGCCTCAATGTGTTGTTTCTACAAGTTGATGCCTTTGAGTTGTATGACTGGCAGATAATGTAGAACAGTCGGACCCTCTCATCAAGAGATTTAATACTGGAACCTGTTTTTTCTATCATGCTGTATAGTCAATGATTGTCTATGCTTGTTATATTTCTGTATTTGTGTATCTAGTTGTCAGACAGCAGTTCCTAATAAACCTCGTCATCTAGAAAGAAAGTGCTCAGTGAGGGCAGTTCTGTCGTACGAAGTACTGCTTAAGCTTTGTGGTTCTTGACTTTCAGGAAAACTTTACCATTAAGTGTCTTCTAACCTTAAAGTGTCACAAACTTCATCTGTGCTGTGCTCTCTTTTTGTACATATTTCAGGGAGTTGAAGTGAATTGTTTATGATAGTAGTTAGTAGCATAACTAGAAATAGATCCAAGAAGTTTGAAGTTTCTAGCCTGGTAAATCACTATGTCATGACTGCCATGCTAGATTTTTAGCAATCAAAATCAGTTTCTGGAACAGTGAAGTGGTGCACCTGAGAAATGGGAATATATGTGGTATCTTTAAATTTTTACAGAATATCACCACCAATGGACTGCTATTGTGTAGCATAGAAGAAACCCCCCCCCCCCCCCACACACACACAAAAGAAATGTGTAACAGTAAGGATGCAAAGAGTTTGTAAGCATTTGAATGGGAACCCACAAAGGAGGTAACATTACATCTGAATAATATCCTGTTAATACTATTGCTGATTTCCATTTCTTTTCCCTGATAAGAGAATCTGAGTGCATGAATTGTTTCTCTATCTCTCCTTGGATTGTTTTCTTTTTTTTCAGGTGGAGATTTAGCAGATGGTTCTTGTGCTCATCCCACAATTCCTGGCAGAGTCTCTCCTTTGTTACCTGCAAATCATGTGACAATGACAAAAGGAACAGGATTAGTTCATACAGCCCCAGCTCATGGTATGGAAGACTACAGTGTAGCTTCCCACCATCAACTACCCACGGTACTTTTTTTTTTTTTTTTTTTTTTCCCAGCTTTTGCTCTTCTTTCCTTGCAACTGTTTGATCGCTTGCCACTGAAGTAACTGTTGTAATTCGTGTGGAGAGCTTGAAGCATGTAGATAAGTGTGAGTATCACTAATAGTCTGCAGAGCTGCCATATGCAGGACTGAACTTCAAAGAGTATGTATTCCCAATAAAAGGAAGTGCTGTGTTTTTCATCCATCTGTTAATCAAAGTTGTCAGTACAGTGGTATAACTGAATCTGTTTGTTTGTTTTTTTTTTTTTTTTTTTTTTTTTTGAGAATAACGCAGATAACTTTTCTGTTTGTACTTGGAACCTGTTTTAAAGCTATATCTTTTGAACCAATAAACTAACAGCTATACAGGTCATTATTACTGTTTTTCAGCAAAGTTTGGAATTCTTGAGCAGGAAAACAATATGCAATAAGGGACTTGTATCTTAAGTAAATATACCCTTGTATGTCAGTGATTTTTTTAAAAGAAAGCTATGTATGTGTGTGTGTATGTATATATGTACATATATTTATAAGAATATCTACTTACATAAATATATTTGTGTGTATAAAATTTTACAGTGTGTGTACATTTTTATACGTGTGTGTGTATATATATATATGTATAAAATGTCTAGTTACGCATGATCAGTGTGTGTTTGGAAATGAAAATGCAGGGTATTTTTTCTTTTACCTTTTTAAAGAGGTAACTCTTGATCTTCCAAAACCAGAGTATGCCCATATTTCTGTGATTCCTTTTGTTTGTTTTACTGTTAGTTTGAAAACTAATTTAAATCCTAACCAGTGACTTGATGTAACACAGCTGTGGTATATTTTCGAACTTAGTGATGCTTATTTATTCTGATAGGTCAAATTTACTTGTCTTTTAGTAATTTACTATATTGCAGTTTGCTAAATCTGAGGTAAATATAGCATACTTTGTTTTTCATCAGAAAAAAATGTTACATAGCAAAATACTTAATTACCTTTTTGATATTCAAGATTGAGTTAATTACCACACCGTATTATATTGACATGATTAACATTTTAATTTTCAGGATTGCCTTGTGGATGAGGGTGGATTTTTTACAGAAGCTGCAGGTCCTGAACTTCAGAACAAGAATGTACTTGAAGAGGGAAATGAAGCTGGTGAGTACTTGTTATTTACTACATTTTAACTTTATTAGGTATGGTCTTTCAGGTATACTTTGGGGTGGTTATAAATCTGAACACATTTTAGATACGGGCATCACTTATGGTGTTGATTAAGGAAGGCAAGAACTGAGGCTAAAAGTATGTCCAAATCTGATTTTTTTTTTTTTTTTTTTTTTTTATCTTGCCTTCCTCTCCCCCGCCTTCTCCTCCCCTCAGTCATTCAGATGCTTCAAGCAGCAGGCAGTCTGTTAAAAGAGGAGAAATACGTGCATAGCTACCCATATGACTGGAGGACTAAAAAACCAATGATCATTCGTGCCAGCAAACAGTGGTTTGTAAACACAGCAAGTATAAAGGCTACAGCCCAGGTATATCACTTTGTTTTTTTGTGGTCAATTTAAAAGCCATTGATGCGATTAGAATAAGCAAAATAATCTTGCTATGTCTCACTCAAGGTTGTGTTCTTTAGTGTTTATAAACACTACCTAAATCTACACAATAGTGTTAGTAAACTGTAGGAGTGATGAATGTTGTCATTTTAGTTTTCATCAATATTGATATAATTTGACATAAGCAGATATCTCAGAGTCAGTGTATTTATTGTGCTTACAGGACATGCGTGAGTTTCTTAGAGCTACTATTTCCTGCCTCCTCTCCCAAGGACTTCTAAAGCTGTCTCTTCTGGCTTTCTTCCTTAAAACATAATATTTCTATCACTCTTAAGGTTACCTTTGCATATGTGACAGCCATGCATGGTTATACATCTGTGTGTCCTCCGGTATTTATTCTGCTTGAATAATAACCACATCAATACTTTTAGTGACTTAGAAGCAAATAATAATAAAAAAAAATGCAGTGCTGTCTGAAATTACACGCTTCCATGCAGAAAACTCAGAGCAACACATTAGGCTGTTTTGGGATTACAGTGATTTCATTCTAGTTAGGGCATGAGGTGTTTATTCCGTATTTCATCTAGCATAGATGAGAATGTGTCAGTTATTCAGTATGGTTGGGAGTGAAAGTGGTAGCCCACACTCTAAAATACAGGAAAAATGTATCAAGATGCTGTTTTGCCGTTGACAACAGCACAAGGCACAATAAGCGACTAACCATTGAATAGGGATACTGAAGCCATTTCTGAAACCTCACCTTTCTGCATGTTTGCTAGAGTGTCAGAGCTGTCAAAAAAGCAATGGCTGTTCTGTGGGGACGCATACAGTCTGTATGGCGTTATAAGAGTATTATTAAAGAGCAGTATACAGTGAGGTAAAGGAAAGAGATGTGATGGCTGCCCAAGAACGCATTTTGTAACGAGGGTGTAGGCCTGTAACTTTTTTTACTAATAGTATTTATCCAAATGCTGACTCTTTTGTTCAACAATTCACTGTTTACTTTATAGGAAGTGCTAAAAAAAGTGAAAGTTATTCCCACATCTGCAGTGAACAGAATGCTAGAAATGCTGGACAGAAGGACATTTTGGTGTATATCGCGGCAAAGAAGTTGGGGTGTTCCGATTCCTGTTTTTTATCAGAAGGACACAGGAGAAAGCCTGATAAACAGGTATTTGTCTAGCTTTATATACACCAGAAAATGAAAGGACAAGAGCACTATCTGTTGTTTGGCAGTTTCATAGTGTTATAAAAATTATGACTATTTAAATATGAAATATGTTCTTGCTTGTAATTATTTATATAAAAAGTTAGCTTAGGTATAAGTTAAAGCAATCAAAAGCTCATTGCTGAAGGTGACATTTATGTAAATAATTGGAGTCAATTTACCTAGATACTTAAGTTACCTCATGAGTCCTTCATGATAGTAACCGACAGTTGTTTCTTCCTTTTTCAAGTTAAGTGAGCTGGCAGTAGTCACTGGCTTTTATATTTTAAGCAAGGGGGGAAATGCAAGTTGTAGTTAGAGATTGTAAGTGTAATCTTAGCGTTATCAGTTGAACAATGCAGATATTTGTCAAAATAAGTTTTGAAATTGAGTAACAAACAATAAAAAAAATCTGAAGTGGAATAACAAAGTCGGTTGCAGAATAAATAACTAAGGCTTTGTTTCAAAGTTAAATTACTCTCTCTCTCTCTTTTTTTTTTTTAAATCAACCTCAATGAAAGTAAATAAGTGAATTTTAGCTGTATGGTTAGGTATGCTTAAAGTCTCAGCTGCTAGTCTTACTCTCTCACATTTTGGTGAAATCAATAGTACAGTTACTGCAAAAAATGCATTTCAAGAGTTTCAGCCTATTCGATGCAGAAGAAATCCTGAGCTGTAATAAAACCTCAACCAAATATGATGTTTTATTTATTTATTTTAAGGATTAATAGAGAGCTGCTTTTACCACTTCAGGGAACAGAAGTTTTCAAAAAGTTTTACAAAGTCATCAAAAAGATGGCTTTGTTTAAAAAGAAGAAACTCCAGGATACTGTTTTTTTTACCTTCATTGTTTATTTCCATAATAGTTTTCTGATGTAAAGTACATTAGTGTAACTCCATTTTATCCATTTGAACCTCAGAAATACTTGTGCAAATTAATTAGGATGATAAGATTACAAAGATGAAAACAAACTGTAGTTACATGACAGAATGTTTTGCTTTTGATGATGAACATACTGCAAAGAGTTCAACTTGTATTCCAGAGCCTTGACTGAACAAATGAGTATGGAAGTTGGTGAGGCTTGGGGGGATAAGGGGCGGGGAGTGGACTTCAGGCAGAGTTACTCCATAAGTTCACCTAGTGTGACTGTGTGAGTAGGTGCACAGATAGTACTTTGCCTCTCTAAGTGGCAATATAGTCATAGTCCTCTGTAGCACTCAAACAATGCTGAGGCACGTCAGAAAATAAAGGCATGGGAGCTCTGTGGGCTGTAAAACTGTTTTGCTGCAGAAATTGAGAAAGTCAGGTATATATTGACATTGCAAATTAAATTTTTTTGGGGGGAATAGTTATTGTAGTTTTTCTGAGCAGTATCCTTGAATGTTACTTGTACTGGTTTAAAATTGTATTAAACATAGTTTAACAACAGAATAAGAACGTAGTGAAATATAACTTGGCAACTGGCAATCAAATAGCTACTTCAGAATTTAGAAGAATTGACCCCGATACGGCAGATCCAGCTGGTAGAGAAAAAACTTGGAGGAAGGGGTAAATGGGGAATTCTTTTAGGTTGTAGTCAAGTTACCTTAAATACCTGTATCAAATGAGATGTCTCTTTAAACCCTTGAGGTGTCTGTGATTACTGCTGGAGATGTATAAAGTACAGCAGTGGAGTGATAAACTCTTCAGTAGGTTAACAGCCCTACCTTTGTGTGTTTAAATATTGGCATAGCAGTTACTCGTGTAGGCAGGTGAACAAAGGGGCTGTATAGCATGTTTGGTTAGATTTGCTAGGGAAAAAAAATTGACATATACATGATATGCTTGAAAAGTAGATTTATTTCATTTGACTGAAGTCCTTAGTTCTAAGTTATTTTACAGCAGAGATTTTTTAAATAAAAAGGGTAAAGCATTCCTTTAAATATTTGAAGTTAGCCGTACTAAGCTTCTGGAACAGGAATATGGAAAGTGTACAGAATATTGGCCTATAGAAATGACAGGCAAATCTAGAAAGCAGTCTGTCAATTCATAGGTCATTTTCCTGGACACCAGTTCTTGCTGAAATAAATAAATAGGTTTAAATATTTTGTTCTGCTTGCGTTCTCCTTTTGAAAATAATAGCACAACGGGATGCTGACATATGAAACTTCTGAGGTGTTAGAAATACGTAGCTTGTGTCAATAATTCAAAATCATTGAAAACAACAGCAAGTAACTTGTGTTTAAAACAAAAGCTGTTTTCTTAACTTGAATGCTGGATAAATATGCTTCTAGTAGCAGCGGCTCCAGAGTTTTTGAGTGGCTATCAAAAGTAACAGCATCTCCACTGGAAGTTAGTGTAGTCCACATGGAGTTGCTGTTACATATGAGAGCACTGATCGTTGGTCTTGAGTGATCCCGTCTATTAATCACCTGTAAAAGATTTTTTTTAAGCAATTTCCCTCTGTAAATCAGACAGTTTCCCCTGACTTTGTCACTTAAACACATGCAGAAAGCTTCTCTTTTATAATCTAATTGCTTGTCTCTAACAGAACAGTTTCCAGACCTTAATCCTGTCTTTCTAAATTCAAAAACAAGAGCTGGACTGTAATCTTGCATGCAACAATTTAATGCCAGATCTCCATAAAAATCTTCTTGTAGGCTGCTCTGATCCCATGTAGCCTTAGAAGACATTGGTTTGTGTGACACTTGTCTAAGATTATAATGTTGTGCTGAGGATTAGATCCATTATGTAGGGTGTACCTCATCATAATATGTATCATTCAATCAGGAATTCAAAGTTAGGATAAAAAACCAAAATCTTGTACAGCATAGAGAAGAGAGAGAAAACTTATTCATTACTGCAATTTTCCAGGAGGAATTGTGAGAATATAGAGATTATAGAAAGTTATACAGAATGTAGAGATTAGATTGTATGCGATTTCTTTTCTTTAATGAGAACAAGTGGAAGAAGACGACTTTAAATAGAACACATGCACAAATAAACATTTGACTTCTACAGTTTGTCTTTCAACTTTAGAAGTTAAGATTTCTTGAGAGAGGAATCTAATTCTAGGAAATTCTGTAACTCTTGAAAGAGATGAGAGATCCAAAAATAAGACCTGATCTCTGTTACTAACTCAGACCAAGTAATAACTGTGAAGTTAATTGCATGATGTCATATTAAATAATGCATTTACTACTTAAATTTACAAATTCACTATTCAAATGTCAGTCATAATAACTATTGTTGCAGAGGTTATTCTAATGCCTGAGAAGTTTTGTCCCCTTTCTGTGACCTTGATTAACAATTAACTTAAAGTTGTGATAGTGAAAAAACCCTCAGTTTTTGAAGCAGGTCTACATTGCATCTAATTTGCTTTGTAAAGTATTAAAACATGTTCCAG
Organism: Rhea pennata; assembly: GCF_028389875.1. Lineage (NCBI taxonomy): Eukaryota > Metazoa > Chordata > Aves > Rheiformes > Rheidae > Rhea > Rhea pennata. The sequence continues at coordinate 22,791,791 of NC_084665.1, read as the reverse complement.
TGATTTTTAAAAGCAATAGCAACTTACCATAGCCTAAATACTTACTGAGTGTCAAAATTCATGCAAAAGAAGATAACTTGCCCTCTTTACTGGTGGTTGAAAAGAGGCTGGGAGAACATCAGGAACAGTTTTCTTCCTCTCTCGGCTGTATCTTAACACTGCCTAATTTCTGTTAACACATTAAATAAGTGTTCAGCGTAATCAATATCGGACTTCAGAGTGATTGGCTGGTGTCGTGGTAGCGTGAATTGTCGCAGAGGTTTCAGCGTTAAAAACGTAGCAAGTGACACGTAATGCAGGTTCTTCTAGATATGGTGTAGGAATACAGGGCAAAGTTTTACAATGGTGTTTATTGCTAACTCTGAATTATCGTGTTCCCATTGAAGCTCACAGATTATAAAGTGATGAGTACTTATTTGAGAAAGGTGTTTTTTCACTTGCACCTTACAAACTTTTTTTGTATTAAAAAAAAAAGACGGCTTAAATATGCTGCTTTTTTTTTTTTTTCCTTTTATGGTAACAGTTATTCATAAGAATCTTAGGAAAAGATCAGAGTAGTGGGGGGGTTGTTTGTTTTGGGTTTTTAAACTGTAGGAGAGTGTGTTTGATATATTTGGAATCTTCGATCTTTTAAAATACTAGATTGCATGATTGTTATTATTTTCAGTAGGGAAACTAAATGTAATGAGGAAAAAAAATTTTTTTTTTTTGAACTGTTAAGATGTGCTTTATTCCTTGATTTGAAACTGATCAAATTTTGGGAATATTGGTCAATAATAAGTTGACAGTCATTGACTTGCTTATAAGCGATTCATGGAAGAAAGCTGACGTTCTCCTAATCAAGAACTTTTTTTCTGTAGCATAATCGCTAATTCACATTCATGTCACAGAAATATACCTTTAAAATAATTCTGCTCTTCGTAAAATAGCAACAAGCTTTTACATTGCATAGCAGTGCTTTACCATATGCTTGGTAAAAGGTGAGTCCCTGGCATGTTTTGCAGAACTGGTATACCTACGATGTGAGATACTGGCCACACTTACTGTAAATGAAGGCAGTCATTTTATAATGTTTCCCAAGGGAGACTGAGAGCAAGGTTTACTTCCTTCTTGTCCCTCCCTCTAACCTCTGATGGAAAGGGGAATTTGTCCTTGCTACAAGCAATACAGTTTGCCCTAGCCCAGGGTTCAGTTTCCCCTACCCTGCAGTTGCTCCCAGTAGTTCTGTGATGCACCTGAGGAGGATTCTGTAGCTAAGCAGAACTGGAAGAAAATATTTCCTTTCACTCCTGAAGAGAGAAGTAGGCAATAACTTTAAATATATCTTCCCTGCTCAGTTCTACAGGACAGTAATTTCCTGTGAGATCTTAATTGATATGGTGCATATTAAGAGCACATGTATGTTTTTGTATGTACGTGTACATATACATACTTAAAAAAAAAAAAAAAAGAAAAAACTTTGGCTAAAGACCAGTATTTTAATAAATGCTATCATACAGTTCATTTAGATTGGAGTTAGTTAAACGATTACTCTAAAACAACCTTGTCGTCAAACATGGTATATTTCATGGTTACCCTCAAGAACTATTAAGTTTTTATCACTCATTGGCTTATGTAAGTTCAGAGCAGGCATGGCACAGAAATGTGCTGATCTTTATGGTAAATCTTCTCATGCTGATAGTGTCAGTCTCCCGTTGTGCTGTTTAGTTAGTTGGCTTCTTTAATCCTAAAGGAAGATGAGGGCTACCAAACTGATTCAAAGCATAGAGCAGTTTTGACATGACTCCGTGTGCCTCTTGAGTGCATGTTGCAGTTACTGTCTTTGGAATCCTTTTTTTGTCAATCTTTTGTGTTTCTGTAGGAAGCTCTAGGAAAAATTGACAGTTGCAATGTCAGAATATTGCTGACACTTCAGGATATAGCTCCTTTACTTAGTTAGAATAACTGACGGATTGAGATTTCTGCTGTCAATTTTGGCATGTAGCTCAATTTCTCTCTTAAGAATCACCACAAATAGTGGTTTAATTAAACATCTGTTGAATGCTTCAAAAATGTATGGGCTGGGACTGCATTTATTGCCATAGTTTATGCCACTCCACTGAAGTATATTTGCAGTATGGGAAAGTTGCATGGGAGACAAGTTTAGTTTCTGTGTAAAATTTTCTACTTGTTTTATAGCTTATAAAAACAAAATCTAAGAACAAGTCTTCTTTACAGATCTTTCTACTTGTATTCATGGCCATTATGGGTATGATTCTCAATTAGAAAAGTTTTGGGGCTGTAACTTGATACCAGAGCCATTATTCAAGCACAGAATTAATTTTCATGAATTTCTAAATGCACTAAAATTTTGCTTGGTAATAAGCATGTTTTAGGGACATTAGCCAAACCAAATTTTAATAATTTCCTTTTTAAGTACACTCAAAAGTCTGTAAAATGTCAGCATTAAGGCAGGCAGTATTGTTTGACTTGGTTTCTTGATTCATTGCTATTTTATATTACAAGACATTTGCCAGCGTGAGTCACGCTTATATTCTGGTATGTTGCTTCTCTTCAAAATGTGCAAGTGCTGCTAGTCACAGGTAAGAGTTGGTTTATAACATCGAGACTAAGAGAGCTCTTGAAATACTCAGTTGAAGACAAGTAGTTACCAATAATTGGAATTAAAGATACGCTGATAGTCAAAGATGAAGCTTTCTTGTGGCAAGAAATGGAAAATAAGGTTGTGTTCTGCTTTTTCTGAAGTGTTCCTAGGTCCTACAATTTGTGTCATCATTGAAAAAGCTGTCTGTACCTCCAAACCTGCAGTAGAAGGTGCTTGTACAGCAGAGAAGAGTCAAATTTGGTAAAATAGTTTAGTATGGCCTGAGAGAGAGTAAATTTGATCCTGGCTAATGTGATTTTTTTTCCTGAGAGGTTTCTGAATTTGCAAATTTAGCCTGAAGGAAGGAAGGCCCAAAGGATATTTATTGGCTAGCCTAGGACCATCTATCAGGGCTTGATTTGTTGTTTGCTTCTGTTTTGGAGAAGTAACATTAACAGAGGAAGTTGCAAATAGGCTTCTGTAATATTTCTGAAGGGAGAAGACACCATTCAGATTGGAGTGCCTAAATTTTGCTTTACCAGAGGAGTTGTTAGCAGATGTATTGCAAAGCCATAAACTGTCCCATGACAATTAAACGTGAAGGTGACTGCCATCCATTTTGGCCTAAAAAGGTGAGAATGCCAGTGGATGCTAGTTAGCTCTGGTTTTCTAAGTGATACTGATTAGTGGTAGTGTGTTTTCTCTCCAGAAAATGTACTGAGATATTACAGATGTCTTTACTGTGAAAAGACCTGACTGGTTAATACAAAATCCTTGGTCTGTCACTGTAATTTTATCCTCACAATTAACAGCAAAATTGCATTGTCCTCTTACCATCTTATCTCAGGTGTTATTGTATAGTAATTTGTTTTATATCTTCTTGAAGAATGTAAGTTTTCATGCTTTAGGATCTATCCATAAGGGTACACTAAACACTGATGTAGCTTATCAGTAGTACAGAGAATATAGTGTGTAGAAGTCTAAATATAAAACCAAATGATGATACTGAAGAAGTTAGATCTGCATTTTGTATTTTCAAGATTAATGTACCAGGGCATAATTTTAATTTTTCATCTATTCCAATATTGTGCCAAGAACTTAGTTAATTGTCTAAGTACATGTTTTCTAAGTTAAAAATGCATCTCTAGTGACTAAGGTTGTATAACAGTCTTAGCTTGAAGTTAGCCGGCCATGATGATCTGATATATTCCCTAGATATAGCAGATGGTTTAAAAATCATCTTTTTAGTTGATGCTCTTGAGCTAGAAGTGAGTTTGGGGTAGGATTTTTTTTTTTTTTTTAACCCTAGCTTATTGTTTGCCTAGACTAGAATTATGTTAAAAATCTATTTCTTCTAGCTTTACATACTGTGGACAATTGAATGTGTCACAAATAATTGAGAACTGCATGCCTTTCTCTTCTGTTTGTTCACATCAGGAAAAAAACGCATAGCTCAATTTTTTTTCCTCATAGTATCTATTTGTTCAAGAATCTTTTGTCCTTGCTGGTGCTATACTCTTGACTGATACATTGCCTTCAGTGTGTACATTGAATGGTTGATTAAATCACTCATCTACTGGATACAAGAACTACAGTTCCCATCATTATTGGGAATGGTCTTTAGTATACACCTGTCTTCATATTTTAAAAATGTGTTGCTAAAAGAGGAATCCAGGCAGCTGCTAGTGTAATATGAAGTCTGTACGTAATTTGAAACGCTGGTATTTCCTAGCTCCATGTCCATGTGAGTTCTCAAATTCTCTCTCAATAAAGTGGAAAAGAGAAGCCTATTATCAAAAAGAGCCAATATTTGAGGTGAAATAGTTGTTTTGTTTCTATCATTCTAAGACCAAGAAATAACAAGTGAAATGAGTTTTAGAAGTCTTCCAGCTGCTTGAGTGCCCAAGCTATTGATGATGACTTGCAGAAAAGCTACTCAGAACATATGGAGATTTCTACATATCCAGGCTTTTACACAACCCTATAGCTAGCATCTTGGAAGACAAAAGTAGGAAGTTGGCCAGTTGGGAAGCTGATAAATTGCAGGTTAAAAAGTTTGATCTCCACCACTTTGATCTCAGATGCTCGAAGAAATATATGGTAATTTACCAATTCTTACAATCCATTTTTCTCTTCTGATCAGTGAAACAATCACAAATGTCATTAAAATAGTGGAGCAGCAAGGGACAGATGCCTGGTGGACTCTTCCTATTGAACAACTACTATCAAAAGATGCTGTAGTAAAGGTAATTTTTTTTGACTTTGAATATAGAATGAGGTGTTTCAGTGACAGGAAGTAATATAAAACCTTCACGTATTCTTGCAGTCCTTTTCAACTTTCTACATTTATGAGAAGGTTCCTGTGAAGGGAATGTTCAGAAAGTAAAAGCTGAGTATGACAAAACACAACCAGATTTATGCATTAATTCAGGGCATAAAGTCTCTATTTTTCTCCTTTTATTCCAGGATGAAACTGGCATCCTACTTAGCCAAGTTATGAGCACAATTATGTATTATTTTTTTTATTACTTATTTATTTTTTTTGACATTTTTTTCTTTTGTTTTTGTTCTTCCTACCTTCTATTGTTCCATTAATAGTTAGGTTCTTAAGCTTGCAAACAAACTATAGGGTTACTCTAGCATCTGAGGTTTCAGGTAATTTTTCTTCTGCTTTTTTGTCACTAGTGGTGACCCTGCTGAGCAAGGGGGGGGGGGGTTGGACTAGATGATCTCCAAAGGTCCCCTCCATCATTACTGATTCTATGATTTTATGAAAACCATTTGAATAACTATTTAAGTTATTTTGTGTTCACTTGCATTATTCCTAGCAGAACTTGTACAAAACTGGCCCAGAAATCAAATCTGCTTTATTTCTAGCTTTGAAAAGCATTGATGATACGGAGTATTCTAGTTGCATTATTTAACAGTTGTTTTTTCTATAGGCTGGTGGTCATGATGTTTCGGATTATGTAAAGGGACAGGATGTCCTAGACATCTGGTTTGATAGTGGAACTTCCTGGGCCCATGTTTTGGAAGGTATGGAATTAATATGTTGATAATTCTTCTGTAACACTTGGGGAACCAAATATAACCTTTTTTTTTTTTTTTTTTTTTTTAATGATGCTGTTGGTATCAGCAAAACTGAGTTGGATTATACCAGCAGCAAACTGGTGGTCATTTCTTGTAAAGATGCTTTTACTTGTAAGGAATAAGGTTTAATATTGGCAAATTCATTTTCAGCATAATTGAGGTTGAGATTTTTTTTTTAAGATATGTATATGTATACTGTTTGCCTCGAGAATAATCCAAAGTCAGGAGTCCTTTCTAAAGGAGGAGTCCTCTCCAGTGCATCAAGTCTGTTGGACTTTAAACTCTCAGTACACAATTGTGTGATAAGAATCTTGTTGAATTATAAAACACGTTAGTACCAGAGGTTTTATTTCCTAGCAACATAGGCAACAGTACCATCAGCAAACATTTTCTAAAGGACCTTTACATACACTAAAGTTCATTCTCTTTAAAAATGTTTCTGGTTTGGTTTGGTTTTTGAAAAGTTATGTAGTAATGGTATTTTACATGCACGGATATATGGTTGCATTCTTCAAGGACTTAACATCTCAGCACACTTCATAAAAACTATTTCTAATCCCATGTGGAAGAAGGAGAACACATTTAGTAAGTGATAGCAAAGTCAAGACCCTTGATTCCCTGTTAATTTGCCCCAGATTCCTACATGGTTTCTGTGATGTGTGTTAAATGTTTGGCCTTTCACAATACAAACTTCCTCTTTGGTTGAGCCATTAAAAACACACCACCACCCCAGCCAATCACCTATTCTCATGAAACTTGCTGGAATTTGATATGTTTAAAATATCCTGTCTTGTTCTCAGACTTGAATGGATTGGCCCAATAATCTCGAAAGTTGAGGAGGGACACAACTAACAGGCAGTGTAATCTCCAGAGCCTCTTTATCTTTAGAAACCAGACTGAAGTTGCATTGCCTTTTGTTGTGTGTAATTGAGGCTCCCATTTGCTGGCAGAAGTAGAAGTACAGAGTCCGATTCAGATGAAATGGCTGGTTTAATTTACTGTTTTTCAAAAAGTGTCCTTTGCAAGAACTGTTGAGCAAGTGCAACTGTTGAACAAACTGCAAGAATAGTTTCATCCTGTGTTTCAAGGTATACACCAGCTTTTAAAACTTGATGCGGAGTTTCCTTCTATACAACAATAATTGGCAGCATTTACTAACATACTAAATGATGGGCTTGCTTTCCAAAGTGCTTCTGCCGGGGGGAGGAGCATGGAAGAATCACAAATTTGCTCAGAGAATGTCACAGCAGAAAAACAACTCCCCTTGGTTTAAACTCCTGAAAGCACACTGGCCTGTGGGAGCTAACGTGCTGCCTGTAAAGTGTTATCACTGATCGTCTTCCAGAAATTTAATAGATAGACGTTAGTGCTTACCCTCTGATTATAGTCATGTGTGGTGGTAGTTCTTATGAAGGACAGTAGCACAGGAGTTAATTTCAGGATCACTAGAGGATTTAATAGATTGCTAAAAGTGGGAGACTAATGTGCATAATTCTTGCAGTCTACTGTGCACTCAAATTATTAAAAATTGTAAGTCAACAATCTTTCTATTAGTAACCAACACGTTTTTTTTCCCTAACTATTCCAGTCTTACAAAAATAAGCAGTTTTCTTCAACAGCTGGGGGAACTTGGGCCTGAGCTTTTACTGGACTTGAACTAGCAATGTCAGAGGAAAACAATTATTAAATGAGAAGCAATGAGTTTTAAATTCATCACCTTAGCTAATGGCCATGTATATCATATGTATATGAAATATGGCAAGTTGTGAAGAGGAAGAAGAAGAGAGATTCTGCAGCATAAGCTTTTCAAACATGTTAAAAAAATTGCTCAAAAACAGCAGTCAGAAGGATTTAAGTAATAAGTTGCAGAGGAGCAGTAGTATTTCTGGGGCTGCCCTGTTGCGTTTCCCACCAGTGATGGTGCATAGTTCTAATAGAAGTTACTTGAAGTTGTCTGTTGCACTAAAATAGCATTTGCTTCCTTTTTCCAGGCTAGAGGTATTGATTCTGACTAAACAACAAATTACCCAGACTTGAGATTAGGATGCCATTGCATGTCAGCATTGTCACAGGGGGTGCTACTTGCACATTAAGATGTAAAATTTAGTTACCATAGTCACAAAACCACAATTGCATAATTATACTTAGACTGTGTGCAAAATAAATGTTAAACTGCTTACATCGTAGAGCAAAACACACATCTGTGTATTGCAACATGCTCAAGAAAAAACACTACTAAAATATTTCTAGTGATATTCTTTACTTCACTAATGTTCTGTATGCGTAGCACTAACTTCACTGAAGTTTCTTGTGCAGTCTGATCCTGTTTGTTTCTTGCTGCAAATACCTCAATTATTTTTGAGAAGAAGCTTTTTCCACTTTCTTTTTATAAAGTGTTAAGATGTATAATGTCTGACTGCTTCTAATAAATTAATTTTCACAGTACCACTGATATAGAGTGTTAACCTGCTACTGACAAACTGAACGTGTAGTAAAGGCAAAATCTGGTTCTAAAGTATTTGCCAGTTTTGAATACCTGATTTTTGATTCCTAGGACTCTGTTAGTATTTTTTTTCTTCAAAGTTCGGTTCAGTTTGTGTGCAGCTCGATCTACAGTAAGCATTTAATAGAACTGCAGATCCAGACCCTCAGGTCAGACATACAGGAAAAAAAAAAAAGTTGTGAAAACTTGGATTAAAATGATTTGCAGATCACAATATGGGCTTTCCATGGTGCAGAAGGGCTAGACTCTGGTTTCTTAGACTCTGTTTGGTTGCTTTAACTAAGCCCATGCGCTCTACAGACAGTGTCTTGCTATATTCATTTATTTTCTAAATTCTAATGTAAATGAATTGTCATAGTCAAATTTCCTTCGGTGCATAGCCCTGATTGATAGCTAAACAGTATATACTGGATTTTTAACAGCCAGGTAACTAAAAATTGTTTCATACTTCAGAAAGAAGAGTGGAGGATTAAGGGTGGACAAATGACTGCAAAAGTTCATAAATGCCAAAGCTGAGTGCTTGGCCTTGTATTTTTAATACTTTTGTATTAAAAAGTATTGCAATTTTGCAAATTGCAAATTTATGAAGGATTATAAATAATGCACAATCCTTAGAGTAAGTGCTTTAATTTAAATAACAGAAACATACTGATTGTTTCTTGAAAATGGTCAGAGCAAATAACACTCACACAATGCTTAGGACACATTTTTCATCATCTCTACCCTAATATTTCTAATCAGTGGAAGTCTTCCAAAACCCTATAGAAAGCAGCGTGCTAACTCCAGATTGCAGCAGCAGACTTTCTTTTAGCGTGGTTGGTTCTGTATAGTTTTCCAGTAATTAGAAACACACATTGTCTTCTAACAGCCTTATAGCAAGATGCAAGGACTGCACTTTCTGCAGAGTAAATCAGTTAACCAGAGTCCCCTATGGGCCAGAGCACAGGTTGTGTTTGATGTAGTGAAAGAGCTCCTCTGCCTCAGTGAATTCTAGGTCAGTCCATTTTTCGTAGCTATTTAAAATATTTTAACAGAAATATTATCCAGACTGATCATTGAGGAACTCTGTAACAACTTTGTTCCACTTTGATAGTGCTCATTTCAGTAGCTTTCTTTGGAGAATTAATTTTAGGGGGGGGGGAAAGCTTTATCTTAAAATTCTTTGACAAATCTCATTTTCCTCATGACAATGTATCGTGTATACACTATAAACATGAGATTTATTTTTGAGAATGCTATATAAAAAATACATGCTGAAATAAGATGTGATTTAAAAAAAAAGAAAAAAGAATTGGCATATTACCCATAGTTCTGTATCACAATGATGGTAGTTTTCAGCATCATAATTCTTTCCCTATCTTATTAGATAATATTTAACTGTATGAATGTAATTATTTTACGACTGGCCTATCTATATGCTTAGACTTTTGTGCTGACTGAGAGACTTAAATTTATCTTAGCTGATTCATTCCTGGCATTAAGATACAATACGTTTAATCGAAAAGTCAAAGTCTGTAAGATCAAAGATACAGAATCTTGAAATCCAAACCAGAAGGATCATAAATTCTAATGCTCTTTAATGACCTATGTACTATATGTCCATGTAAAATAAACAATTGAAAAACCTCTTCTGGGTTGTTGAACATATTCTTTCATTTGTGGAGAAATATGTACAATGATCTAATTGATTTATATATAACCATTGCAATCTCAACAAAACTGAGGTAGGAGAGCTACTGGTAAAGTTAAAAAGCAGGTTTTGTATATGCAAAGACTATACTGTATTTAACAGAGATAAAATGTTTGGATATTCTCTTAAAATGTTATATCAGCCAGCCTCTCAGACACACTAGGTCAGAAGACACCTATACAATTTGCTGTTTGTCATCAGTTGTTTGTTCAAATTCTTCATTTGTTTAGATTTAGCCTTTTTAAGTTTTTTTTTTTTCTAGTTGCCGGAAGTTGCAACAACTGTCACTTCTGTGGAAACTTCACTTCTATTAAAGAAAGAAAGAAAAGAAAGTCTAGTAAACTGGCAGTAAATAAATGTTGCTTCTGTTCATTTTTTTTTTTACAGATTTCCCACTGTTGTTTTCTTCCTCACCACAGGTATTCTTACAGGTTTTTTGGTTGGTTGGTTTTGTTTTTTTTATCCTGTCCTCACAAGTATTTTTGCAGTCTGATCCAAAGACTGATCCCTTTTTATTCTGCTTTTAAAAACCCAGCTCTTTTGTAGATTTTCTTGAAGGAATAAACAAATATGCTAAAAACTGCAACATTCGCTCACTTTTTTTTTTTTTTTTTTTTTTCTTCCCTTGTGCTAGCAGTAACTGCATGGCCTTGACCTTTGTAATGTTGAATTTCATTTTATTGCAGGATGGATCTAAATATCGAAACTTCCATTAAGTTGAACAAATAAATCAAGTATGTCAGCAGCAGAAAGAAGCATTGTCTCAGGGGTCCTAGGAAGAGCATGAAAGGAGTTATTAGATAAAACTGAGCAGAAGAACTTTTGTCTGAATATGTGGAAAATTACCGTACCAGCTTTTAGAATCAATACTAAATTCCTGCTGCTGCTGCCTTCTGAATGTCCATATAATTTCATAGAATTTGTAGGTTTAGTGACTTGCATATTCTGCTGTGCTCCGTGTTATTCTATTCTTACTCTGATGCTGACCTGTGTGGGTTTTTTTTAAGGACGAGGAGGGACTTGTTGAGGCAACAAGTCTTGCACCTTTCTGTACAGTGATCTCATTCCACCCCTGTAAAGCCACGAAGGCTTTGCTGCCATCTTCCAGTCCTATGGGAAGGCTGGATTTGCTCCTCTGCTTTGGATGTGCAGTCAGCTAATACCCAGTCTGTGTATTCCAGCCCGTTTATTTTGATGCCAGCAGTGTTCGTTAGCACAAATTGTTCTTCTCTAGTATTCTTGTCTTTGTGTATTTATAGAGGACAATTTAAAGTCTCTCTCAGCCTTCACGTAAATAAGCTAAACCAGCCAGGTACCTCCAGACTCCTCTCTCATGCAACAGGCTTCGTCTCACCTGCTATCTTAACCCTTTTCTGAAAATGTTAATCGTCCTGGAGCGCTAGTGCCCAGAGGTGTAAATGCTGTTCCAGGTGATCTCTGGTCACTGCTATGCTGCTAAAGCTTACTGGTCTTACCTGAAAATACCCGAGGCGCTACAGAGGCTACTCAGTCATGTTCCATCTGTGGCTTACATCCAGAGCAATTCCCAATTGATAAAATCTCAGTTCAGACCATAAATTCTTACTAATTCCTAAGCATGTTATGTTGTCTTGAATCCAGTTTGATTATGAGTATTTAGAAAGTACTTTTAGAACTTCGTAAGAAGTGCTCTGAGTATCATATCTTCTATTTTTGTAACTAATTACTTTGTTTGGGGGAAGGCAAGCTTAATGAAATTAAATGAAGTTAAGCATTAACTTCAAAAGCTTGAAGTTACGCTAAGTTAAATTTCAGAGGTCAGTGAGTCTTGAATTTTAAAGATTTAAATTTTGTGATACTAATGGATCATTTGTGTCATATTGAAGAAGTCATAATCTCTCATAAAAGCAAGTCGTTTAAATCAGTGGTCCTAATCACTTTCAGAGATCTTTTTCATGTATATTAATTACTTGAGGATCTAATATAGGCTAATATTAAAAAAAAAAAAAAAAAAAAATCTTCTGTTTTTAAAGATGCAGAGCAAAGAGCAGATTTATACCTTGAAGGAAAAGACCAACTGGGAGGATGGTTTCAGTCTTCTCTGTTAACTAGTGTGGCAACAAGGAAAAAAGCACCTTACAAGTAAGTGCATGAGTTGAAAAAACATTGCTTATTCCTTTATTTAAATAATAGGCTCCTGTTAATATGGACAGGAGTATATAAACAAGTGAAATCAATCCATTACTGAATGTCTAGTTTGTTTTTCATTTTCTGCATAAAGGTTATTTTCAGAATATTTTTCTTTACAGGTTATATTGTAATGGATTTATTTATTGCTTAAAAATTGTCCATCTGAGAATTTTTAATAGCTTTCCTTTCTCAGGTATTCAGATTATACTGCATTACAGATGCAGATCTGTTCTTTTGCCATCCCTCATCCCTCACACTCCTATAACCAAAGCCTTTTGAAATATAGTGTGAAAAATCTCTTAAGAGTGTGGACAGATGTGTAATGAAGTCAGAATCACTGTGCATTTCTTTTTATACTGGGGCTGTGACATACTGTCTGTCCCTGCTGAAGATAAAAAGCATAAAGAAAGGTAATGTGAACCAGCTGCAAGGGGACTATGCAGTTTTATGAAATATAGTGGCTTAAATTAAAAAAAAAATCATACTTCAGTCTTTAATTCATCTGAAATATGTGCACCCTGGATACCTGTAAATATTGTTAGTCACATGGAAATATGAAATGAATAAAATATTTTAAAGATATACATGCTACTCAGATGGTTGTACAGCATATGGTTGGTTGAGCTCCACAGACAAAGCCCCAGGCTTACCAAAGTAGTGGATTTCCATGGATTTTGATGTAGGAATATCTTCTTTAGAAATGTATTTTTAACAGTGGACTTCTTTTGCTGGGTTTTGTTTTCACTAAAACCTTTTCTCCAGGACTCTGGTAGTTCATGGATTTACTCTTGGTGAAAAAGGGGAAAAGATGTCTAAATCTATTGGCAATGTGGTTGACCCTGACGTGGTAATCAATGGAGGTGAAGTAAGTCAAAATGCCGAGTGTCTCAGAATTGCCCCTGTCTTATGGCATGTTTTTTCTATATTGCTGCCTTGTAGCAGAATTCTAGAGAGCTTTTGTAATGCCTTTGAGTATATTGCAATTCTGTTTGGCTCAATTAAAAACTTTGAGCTGTTTTATTTCAGCTGTAGTGCTTAAAAAGACTTTGTGCTGAGAGAAAAGAAGTTAAATTATATGGAAGATGTAGAATGGTACTTATTATTTGGGAAAACTGTTGATGGAGTGATTGGAGTGGGGAGAGAATTAATTTATGCCTTCAAACACTGTCTTGAAACCTGTGGGCCTTACAGGATAGTGGTTGCGCACCAGCAGTCTGACTGCTCTCAGTCAGGGCTCTTTATTGACTCTGGGAACTTGAGATTTCATTCTGTAGTCCGGGAGGTTGCACTCAAAGTGCTACTCTGAATCCTGTCCCCCTCCTCCTCCTCCCCCCTTCACTGATACTCTTTCTGAGGCTACGGAACAGTTTTATGTGACTATCTAGACTAAAGAAACAATGTCCACAAAGCCTTATTAATCTGATTGAATAAAACACAAAATAGTTTGGGTTCTTTCAAAAACGAGAGAAGCCATTTTCAGAGCTGAAAATGGTGTGTGGTCTGAATCCCACTCCCAAAGATGTCTTCAGATAGTAACAATGTTAAGCATGAAAAGGATTCAAGACTGTTAGATGGCTTTATCTTATTTTTCCTGAGTCCTAGCATTGCCTGTATGGAGACTGCTGCGAGTATATAGAGCAGTCAGGCTCAACAGTAAATCTTGCTAAAAGAGGGGTGGAGGCCTCCAAATATAATGGCCCTGTGGTCACAGTTACAAATAATGTTAACAACCTGGAATTGCGTTGTTCTCCAAGCTGCAGGACCCCTGTCAGGTTTTGTAGTGTGCCTTCCTTTCCCTACATAGGATCACACCAAGGATCCTCCATATGGTGCTGACGTTCTCCGCTGGTGGGTAGCAGAATCAAATGTTTTCACTGAGGTGCTGATTGGACCTGTTGTACTCAATGCTGCAAGAGATGATATCAACAAGGTAAGAACTAAATATGCTAATGCCCTTCATTCCAATGATAGGTCCTCTATATATTTGGTCTTGTATTGGCTGAGTAGAAGTCATTGCAAAGTCTTTTCTCTTTAAACTAAATGAGCTTTTCTAAACTCCATTAGGTACTACTGCTCTTTACACCATGGATCAAATAGCAGTATGTACTAAGGAAAAGTATGTGTTCTGCAGCTTGCTTAGATAATACCTACAATGTATTCTTTGTTCTTCTGTACGTCTTTGTGGCATACATTCTGCTTGGTATTTTGTAATTATTCAAATAATCAATTTGAACAACAACTACATTTAGTTAATTTTATAATATCGTCTTATGATATTATAATTCCATACTATCATCTTGTTTCATCTAAAGTGCAAAACTTTCCATTTAACTTGTCTGGTTTATTCCTAGCTTCGGAATACACTGCGCTTTATCCTGGGAAATATAGATGGCTTCAATCCAGAAACTGATTCCATTCCCACTTCAGAGATGTACATAATAGATCAATACATGCTACATTTATTGCAAGATTATGGCAGCAAGGTAAATTGTATTGATTTTTTCACTGGATATACTACCCAGGTAAAAAGCTTTAAGTCTGCATGCTGTATTATTTTAAAGAAGAAATGCTGTGTTTTCATTTATACCTTTGATAAGAAAAAGATGACTTAAAGCTTAACAATGTTCATTTGAGTTGTTTAAAAGCTGTTAAGGCTTTTTAGGCTTCCATTTAAGGGGGGGAAGGGGAAAGAAGAAAAAAAACTTTCTCTGAATATCTAAAAGCTAGGTTTTCCCTCTGGCATGCAACTTTCATTGAAGCTATGAGAATAAAGAGTATGTATCAAATAGGCAAATTATGATCACTAATGTATCTGTGATACAAAGTGTCCTTCTTTAAACTCATTTCAGCTCTTGAGAGGAAGTCTTTGTTTTCAGTATTTTCAATTTGTTTTAGACATGAACCTGTCTTTTTCTCCCTCTCCCTTGTGTCCCTTTCCCCCAGGCCTCTAATTAGAAATTTTTAGAGTTAATACCTAGAGTAGGATCTACTAGAGCTTCAGAAATCTTCTGTATTCCATAGAGTTTAGCAGTTTATAGCACTCAGAACCATTCTGCTGATTGGATATAGTTTCTGTAGTTCCCCTGCTCCTCTACCCCTCCATATTTGAATTGAAATGATTTCTTGTTTTGATTAACTGAATTAACGCTTTCCCCTCCAACAACCATTAAAGAAAAGATTATCTCAGACTTCCTGTCACTCAGCACAGTTTGTGCAAATTCAGGTTCATCAGGAGTTGTTGTTGTGTTCAGTGTGATCAAAATTGGTATTTAACTCTCTGGTCCCTATCCCAGGTTACAGAAGCATACAAAGAATATGATTATAGCAAAGTTGTTCGATTACTGCAAGCATTCTGCTCCAGAAGTTTGTCTAACTTTTATTTCAGCATAATCAAAGACAGGTAAGTTAATTCCTGCTGCCTTTAAGTCATCACGGAAATGGGGAAATAAAAAAAAATAACTTAATCGCTTTGAAATGCTGGTAATAACACTTCAGGCAAATATTGAGTGAACACAAGTACCTTTGAGAATGTCTAACAGCTATTTATTGTGCTTTTGATGAACTAAAGCACTTAGATGAAAGCACTTAGATGAAAGCTGCTTTCAGCTATCAGAATACTTGTTTTTGTCATCAGTGTGCTAGCATATTCTTTCCACTAGGGGGTGCTGAATCCTTTTGAAAGGTGGTCAAGCATTGTACACACTTTACAACTTCATTTAGTTTTAAGATAAATTTCTAAATCTGTATTTCTACTCGTCAATGTGTACATTTGTGTTTTTGGGGGGATAAGGGGTGGGGGCTGGAGCACTTATCTGGGCAATGTTAGATCTTACTGGTCTAAAAAACAGATAAAGAATCCTAAAGGTGTGACTTCTTAAGCAAGGATGTAGTCTGATAGCTTAGCAACATTTGAAAGGGTGATTTCATGGGGGAAAGAGGGGATGGAGTTGCATGATCTTTGGTTTCAAGACTGAAAATAAAGGGAGAGGAGGGGCGGCTCAAATGCTACATTTAATAGATGAACTAGAATAAAGAGTTAACAGAGCTGCAGGCCCACTTTCCTGAAAAAAGATTCCCTTCTATACAAATGAAGCAAATTAACATGCATTGTACAAAAGCTCCTTTCCTTTAACAAAATGCGGCTGCGTACGTAGATGTCCCTGTACGCATACCACTGTTTTGCAAGGCAGGATAATTAGGAAAAGCTTTTTCAGCCTGATCCAGCTTGCTTTTCTAATTTACATGAAAGGTAGTATTGGCAGCCTTGAAAGTATGGCCCTTAAGTAATAATAACAACATAGCACTACTAAGAGAATTGTTTACAACTTTCATCTCTATCTTGCAGGCTCTATTGTGAAGAAGAGAAAGATCCTAAACGCCGTTCCTGTCAAACTGTGCTAGCAGAGGCTTTGGACATAGTAGTCCGATCATTTGCACCAATTCTTCCTCACTTGGCAGAGGAGGTTTTCCAGTACCTCCCTTATAAAAAGGGTAAAGCATGTATAGTTTCTAAGGACTTGTCATACTGTTTAATTGCACAGTTAAAAAGAATGCAAATACAGAGCTACACCGTTTTTCTTATTCATTTACAAGCACTTGAATAGAAAGGCACTATGTTCAAAATTCTTTTGTTTACTTTGCTCTCAAGTCTCAGGTGGTGTGTTTCGTAGTGGCTGGATTAAAGCAAGCTCAGGGTGGAAGAAACCCGGGACAGAGGAAGCAGTAGAAGGTGCATGTGCAATAAGAGACTCTTTCCTTGGGTCCATCTCTGGCAAGAATGCTTTGGAATATGAAGTTGTCATCGTCATTGAGCCTGGACTTCTATTTGAATTAATGGAGGTAAAAGATACAACTAAGAACCCAACTGTGGGGAAAATAAATATTATTAACTTCTATAAACACTCTTCTGCTTCAGTGGAAGGCTTTGTGCTTGTCAGAAAATGAGTGCTTTGATGCCACCTGCAGTGTTCTCCCTAGAGTAATTGTTTTCATGATGTGTTGAGGTAACTTGAGAACACCTATCTGAACAAGGGAGCCTTGGACACAAATTCAAGTCTGTAGGGGTGCAAGGGCAGGAGTAATGAATTCGGACTCTTGGTTGAAATAGACACTGATTCACTATCAAAGAAACTACTTGGTTTGAGAACCACTGGCATTAATCTTAGCATTTAATAATTTTTAAAGAACAGCTAACCTTAAGAGTTTGTACCATAGATCTCAGTTTTGATGCCAGATTTAAATGTATGCACATAATATATATGATTATATGGTGCACATATGGTGTTTGTATGTGCATGTGTATATTTATACATGAATATAATATATATAAAATATAAAACTTCTCAAAAAGAGAGCATAAGTTCTATTCTCTTGGTAGCAATATAACATCTGGAAGCTAAGCTACAAAAACTGTTGCAAACACAGCACAATTCTATTTTTGCTTTAACAGTTGCTAGCAAAAGGCTGCACTTGAATAGATGCTGAGCAACAAGAAACAGGTTGCATGTCTGAAAGTTAATGCTCTTTCCTAGGTACTGCAGGCTGAGGAATCTTCTAGTGTATCACAGCTGAATGAAATAATGATGGCTTCGCAAACAACTCTGCTGAGTGAGTTTCCTAAAGAAACACCTGCAGATGCAAACATCATCAATGGGACCTTTTTGATCAACTTAGAAGGTAAGAAAGATAACTATTCCAGACTTGCTTTTCTGGTATGCAGTATTTGGTTCTTTTCTGCATTGCTGCACACTGTTACTCACTTCATATATGGAGCTGAGCTTCCCTTTTTATAAATAGAAGTATGCTATATACCTACACCTAGTTGTTCTTAGTAGTAATGCTTTCCTTAACAGGTGGTGATATACGTGAAGAATCATCATATAAAGTTATAGTTATGCCAACTGCCAAAGCAAAATGCCCTCGCTGCAGGAGATACACTTCTGATTCCTCAAGCACTTCCTGCCCACGGTGCATGAAAGTTATTGCTGGAAAAGGGAGTGTTTGAAGACTACATTTAACCAGTTTGTGCATAGGCATAATGTAGATAACTCCACTGGAGTGAGTACTGAGATGTGTAAGAGTGGTGGTTAACCAAAAGGTCTGTATTGAAGACTGCAGAAAAAGATGTTTAACATTCAGCCTCAGCAGAATTATATTGTGAATGGGGGGAACCTTCTGTATTATATACCAAATTGTGTATATCACTTTTAAGCTTAATTAAAAAGGCTGTTCAAAATAAGATACTATGTTTTAGTAACCTGTGTTCATATTAGTCTTACTGTGGAATTTCATTTAAGTCAAAATGAGTTTATTACATTTCTGTACTGGCATTAGTTTTATACAGTCCCAAGGGAACTAATTCCCAAGGGAATTAGTTTTATACAGTCCCAAGTCTAGGCTGGAGTACTTCCTTTGTGAAACAGTACTAAAGAAAAAAAAGTGTCCAACATCACCTAAAAACAGAAAGATACAATCAACCCTCAAATTTATTTAATCAATTTACACAAATACACAGCAAGACACAAAATAGCACTATATACAGAATATTACTTACAGTACATTACAGATTTGATTGGTGTAGTGTGAGCTCTGACATGATACTGTTACAGTGAAGTCCTTTACACAGCTATACCAGGATACAGGAATGTAACACAACCAAGAAAAGTCTTTCCTTAATTTTCATGATTATTCACTCTTATTTCTGCAGAAGTTTGAAGTGCTGTTAGGCAAGGTGGTAAAATCAGTGTACAACTTTTATTTTTTTTTTCCCCTCCCTTCAGAGCTGCTTTAATTCTATAGTTTTATAATTGAAGTTACTGAAAGTGTAGATTAGAGACAGCCAGTTATTCTTACTAGAATTCTTACTGGTCTTTACTATAACTGATCTCATACCACTGAAGGAAGTCAGACATCTAACAGCAAAACTTTTCAAAGAGCCTTAGTCAGTTACATTAAAGTACAGCACTTAAGAACTGCGGACCTTGAACAGGCGAAATAACTTATATAGAACAAGCTATCTCCAGAACTGTAACCCTTGGATGACAGCAGCACATACTTCAGAAAGGTAAGACCAAATTCTCTGTGGTAACAAGGCAGAATTCTATGGAAGTTTCTTACATATAATGCAAGAAGAACAAGTTACAGTACTGAGCGAGTAATTTAATCCGACTTCAAGACAAAAACAGTTTACACCGATATTCTTCCATCCTGGCTTTTCCCAGGAAACATTCCTTTAAGTATAAAGTAAACAGTATTAACTGATGCAAGATAATTGTTTAATATACCACCCCAATAGTGAAGATACTCACTATATAATTCCCTGTAGGTACTGTAAATAAGTTTATTGTTTTTTTTTTTCTTTTTTAAGGCTAAGGTACTTAGTAAAGCTGGGTCAACTATTTAAGCAGTTTTTGACTAAAAGTTAACATGTGCAGAGATTTATAGCATACTACATCTTCTACAGTGATAAGATGGGGAGGAAACAACTGTACGGTAAGACACTCCTTGACCCACTGAAATTCAAAAGAGCTTAATACTTAAGGACAGGGATGTAAAACCAGTTTTAGCTGAGGCCTAATATCCATGGAAAGAGTGGTCAGAGATCTGGACTAAGAGATGAGTCCATAATTGTGTCTAGAGTGGAAGGTTCTCCCCTCACATAATGCCTCAGCCCCTTGTCCTATGTCTAGAGCCATCATCATTCTCATGATAATACAGTTACAAGGCATGAGCCCAACACCAGTTCTAGCTCTGAAAAAGCACTATTGGCTTTACAGGGTAACTTCAGAGACTGAAGTTTTCAGGTGTAATTCTAGAGCTTGCTTTAAAAAATTAATCATACATGGAACATTGAAACTGCAGCAGTTACCACTAGTATGAAATACAGAATTTCACGAGATGTAATTTTGTAAATAGATTAAAACTGCTGTCAAATCTATCCAATTTAGACTATTGCAAGAAGCACTCAAGTGAGAAATAAATAACAAAGCATTTCAAATACTGACAAATGTACTAGAAACTAACCATCTTTGTACTAGTGCAGAATTTAAAATAAATTCCAATTCAAAATTATCTTCTGAAATTCTGGGGTGGGAAGGGTTGTTCTTTTGGTTGTTTTACAAAAGCCACATTAACGTTTCCTTCTATAAAGTTCAGCCTTATTGTGTAAAGTCATGCATTATATCACTATATCGCAGACTAGTTTTAACCAAGAATGTCATGATGAGATTGCTTCTACAGCCTCTATGAGATTCAAGGCAAGGCTATACTGCCCATGATTCTCTGGTAAGTGCTCTATTACTTTGTTAACTAGTTTAGCTGTTGTTGCAATTGGCACTTCTGGATTTTGAAGGTCCTGGGGGTCCTGCAAAAAAAAAAAAAAAAAACACAGCATTAGTTATTTTACAAGTGTATTTCTGCAGGTAGTTCTCATGAACTTGTGTGCACAAAGTTAGCACTTGAGCATTAAGCTGATGCTGTGACCTAGAAGTAAAATTGTACTACTGCTGTTCTTGCCCCTCAGACCCTTCTTAAATAGCTCCTCATACTGCTAAACAATATTCTTCAAATGTGTGCATACAAGAAAAAAATAAACTTGCAATTTGGATAAACAAGGCATTAATTTGAGTTGCCACTAGAAAAGAGTGTCAATAGTGTTAAACAAGAACAAAATCTAATACAACTTCAGAAAAAAGTATTTCAAAAGGCACAAGGGCACTCCTACATCCAACACATTTAGCTCTCAAGAATCAAATCAGAGTATTATACCATGTAAATCAGTAAGACCTATGGCATTTATACAGTGGAGTTCCTCTCCTCTCTCCCTCCCTGAGTTTCACTAACTTCTTTAGAAAAGCCTTTTTCCTCCCAGATTTAGTCAAGTTAAGAAAACCTTTGCTGTCCAACAGTTGAAGAGTCTGGCAATAGGTAACTAGATCTCTTAGCTTGTGTAAATACCAAGAAACTATTAACATCCTGATGACTTCTAAAGCAATAGAAACTCCCAAAACAGAATTAAGTAAAATCAGAGCAGCAAACTAACACTTCTCAATTAGTGACCAATGTCCCTCTATTTTCAGTAAAAGTATTTTGGGTAACAACAAGCAGGTTTATCCAAAGTTTACTTGAAGGCATAAGCTTTACAGTCTGAATCAGCAAAAACATATAGTGCAGCATCACAGAATTGTTATGGTCAGAAGGGACCTCTGGAGATCATCTAGTCCAACCTCCCTGCTCAACCAGGGTCACCTAGAGCATGTGAGACAGGGTTGCATCCAGCCGGGCCTTGAAGATCTCCAGAGGAGTCCCCACAACCTCTCTGGGCAACCTGGTCCAGTGCTCCATTACTCTCACAGGGAAGAAATTCCCCCTCATGTTCAGGCAGAACTGCCTGCAGTTCAGTTTCTGCCCATTGCCTCTTGTCCTGTCACACAGGACAACTGAAAAGAGTTTGGCCCCATCCCCTTGACACCCTCCCTTCAGGTACTTGTACACATTGGTAAGATCCCCCCTCAGTCTTCTCTTCCCCAGGCTGAACAGGCCCAGCTCTTGCAGCCGTTCCTTGTAGGGCAGATGCTCCAGCCCTCTGATCATCCTCGTAGCCCTATGCTGGACTCTCTCCCGTAGCTCCACGTCCCTCTTGTACTGGGGAGCCCAGAACTGGACACAGTACTTCAGATGAGGCCTCACCAGGGCTGAGTAGAGGGGCAGGATCACCTCCCTCCACCTGCTGGAAACACTCTTCCTAATGCAGCCCAGGACACCATTGGCCTTCCTGGCCACAAGGGCACATTGCTGGCTCATGGCTAACTTGTTGTCCACCAGAGAAGGACCACTAGATGGTCCCAGCAGGTCAGGCCCGAGCTTGTACTACTGCCTGGGGTTATTTCTTCCTAGATGCAGGACTCTGCCCTTGCCCTTGTTGAACCTCATGAGGTTTCCCTCTGCTCAACTCTCCAGCCTGTCCAGGTCTCTCTGAAGGGCAGCACAGCCCTCAGGTGTATCAGCCACTCCTCCCACCTTGGTATCATCAGCAAACCTGCTGAGGAGGTACTCTGTCCCTTCATCCAGGTCACTGATGAAAAAGTTGAGCAGAATGGGACCCAGAACTGAGCCCTGGAGGACTCCACTTGCCACAGGCATCCAGCTGGACTCCACACCACTGATGACGACCTCTGAGCTCTGCCTTTCAGCCAGTTCTCAATCCACCTCACAGCTAACCCACACTTCCGGAGCTTATCTGGGAGGTGCCAGTCCTCAGGCACCTCTCCAGTTCTCCAGGACCTTTCAAAGATGATGGAGAGCAGCCTGGCAACAACATCCACTGGCTCCCTCAGTACCCGTGGGTTCATCCCATCAGGGGCCGTGGATGTGTGAATGTCAAGCTTGCCCAGAAGATCTCTAATCCTATCCTCAACCAAGGGAAAGTCTTCCTTTCTCCAGACTTTCTCCCTCACATCCAGGCTCTGGGATTCTTGAGGGCTGCCCTTAGCAGTGAAGACTGAAGCAAAGAAGGCATTCAGTCATTCTGCCTTCTCTGTATACTTTGTCACCAGGGCCCCACCCCTTCAGTCGTGGGCCCACATTTTCCCCAGTACTCCTCTTGCTGCTGATGTATTTGAAGAAGCCCTTCCTGTTGTCCTTAACATCCCTTGCCAAACTTAATTCCAAATGGGCTTTAGCCTTCCTCGTCGCATCTCTACATACTCTGACTGCATTCTTATAATTCTCCCAGAGTAAAGAGTAGCCTGTCCCCTCTTCCACATTCTATGTACTTTCTTCTTCTGTTGGAGCCTCTGTACATCAAGCTGTTTTCCCTAAATCAAGCTTGACTTACCATAGCTTTAAGCCAAGTACATAATGTTGGAGGAAGTCTAACAAGGAGTTCCATACCCTCCTTTGTCTGCATATGAAATAAAGCAAAGGCCAATCTCTGTCCAGTCAGTATAAGGAGCTGTGATGCAAGCACTTCTTTGTCAGTCACCTGAAGAAAGGCCTGAAAACAGAAAAATACAAGAAGCTAGATCCTGTTTGAGCATGACATAATTCACTTATCTAAAAGCATCTTTTGATTCAGTTTTTCACTCAGCTTTCAGAAGTTTAACAATATATTCCAAGCTTCAGAATAATTTCTTAAATTTTTCTTCTTCTCAAAAAAGAAAAGAATTTTCTGCCTGAGGACTGATAAACTTTTTCCTAAAATTCTGATCAGAGGACAGACACTTAGAGATGGAAAAAAATATGCACAACCAATTTATTGAACTCATCTCTTCACAAGCATTTTTACCTCTCTCCTATGAAGATGACCTGCCTGTTTATAAGTCTGTCACATGGATTGAGAAATCTGCCAAAGCGGAATATCCCCAAAGAATAAGCAAATGCTTTCTCCTAAATTTCAGTGCTTAGTTCACATAAGTACTATCTGAAAAGACTTCAGGTTTACTCTGTTCTGTTGATAACAGCTCATACTAGAAATCTGTGAATTTGTTAACATTAGCTACCTGTATGAGAATAGCTTATCAACTCCTGCTATACCTCCACCAGATTTTATATTATATTCCAAGTCAAAATTGTCAGTTACAGAGACTTCAAGCAAGTGTCTTCACTTGGAAGCAAACTTCTGAGATAAAAAATATAGTACCATACAAACAGCTGTAGTACTTCCAATCTGTCTGGTCACTGTCAATATTGTTTCCACCAGGTGCTATACATAAATGCTTGTTGAGATGAGGGAAGAAGTGAGCAAGAATACTGCTCTGGTCTTTTGCCAGTATGTTTCTAGCATCTGACTTCGCATCAGCTTCAGAGTTTTTTGAGCCTGGTAAGACTTGTCTAACTCTTCCAAGCGTTCCCTTACGAGTAAGTGAAAAAGTAATCTTAGCTGAGATTCTGACATAATACTGTATTGATTAAAAATTATTAAAAGGTGTCATTACCTCTTCACCAAGATGATCCATGCCATAATTATACAGTTCACAGACATAATGCCTTCGAACTACATCCTCACAGATTTGAAGATGCTGAGCTAGATCCACAACCAAAGATGGCCAATCCTTCTTTTCAAAAGGAAAGGATTCTTCTTCTGAGACTTCTTTGGCCTTCTGTGACGAACACAGGGTTTGAACCACTGCACTCACAACCTTGACTAAGAACTTGAAAGGAAAAATTGCAAGTTACTTCAATTTTATTTAAAGTTTTAGAAGTTCCAGAATTTCCAATAGAAAACTTGCACCTACCTGTTGTCGTATGGATAACACATTTGGATCCATATCCCCACTGGGTAACAGCTGAATTGAAGTCAGGTCTTTGAAAAATGCATTTTTGCCCTAAAATAGAGAACCAAAGACAATCCTCAGAGATGGTGGTGGGTGATAAAGGGAGGGGAATTAATCCATTTTGATCCAAAACAGAAGTCAAAACATTCTTCCATTTAAATTGTATTGTATCTTTTATTTTTTCTTGGAGATGAAAATGGATAATATAAGTTAAAGCTATGGAACCAAAGGAACACATTTCTTCATACAATCATAACATTTCAAGAATTTGCTTTCACTAAAACACACCTGCCTACCAAAGTAGGTATACTACCAGCTGGACCTTAAATTTACATCTATTTTTGGTCCCTGATTTAGCATTCCAGACCAAAATGCCAAGCATGACATGTAGTAAGAAATACATACTAGCTGGGGGAAAAAAGTACATTTTAACTATTATCTACTGAAATACAATTGACACTCCTTGATTTTAAAGGTCTCTTGGACTACACACTAATCAAATTTCAGATAAATCTTGAATGCCAACGACCACTGTTTTGCAAGCCGTCACACTGTCTGTGTTCAGAAATAAGCAATGTTGACCATAGAGAAGAATGGCACACGCAGCCCTTGTTTCAGCCCACCCTGCTGCAGCAGGGACATAGGCAATGCTAATCATCTCTGGCAGTCCTGCTCTGTAGTAAATCAGGAAATAGGAAATATTACACACAAAAGCTTATGTTAGAAGACAAAAATCATCATCATTTGGGGGTTCTCCTCCAGCTTGGGAGGACAGCTAGAAAAAATACTTAATAAGATTGCACTTCGCTCATAGAATTACATAGAATTACATTATAGATACTGGAATGGTGTAGGTGATGTGTAGGTCTAGGTTGTGACTTGCCTTGTTGGAAATACAGTGATAAATGGCCTTAACCTTCTACATGCTTTTTTCAGTCAGTCATCAGCCAAGATTCCCTAAAGATATGTTAGAAGTTCTCCCATGAAGCTCACAGAACAAATGGGAATCGTGAGTGACTGGAGGCAAAAAGGAAAAAGCTGAAAATAAGAGTTTATGTAAAATAAAGGAGGCATAGGAATAGGCTTTAATTGTACTCTGGAGAAATACTGTGCAGTCTTAAATGACACAAAATAATAATATGCTTTTTGCTAATGGATGAGCAGAAAAAAAGGCATAAAAAACCCAGTGGAATTTATCTATGCTAGAATGCTAAAACCAGATCCAGCTGCTTAATCAGGGCCAGCACACAGACAAAAACCTATAGCAAAAGGGTAATATTCTGCATTTACGAACTTGCCATATATCATTAAGAAGAAATCTTCAGTGCAGTGTTACAGGGCTAAATCATTTTCTCCTGTAGAAATCAGATGTTGATCTACATCAGCCCATTGTTTCTAAATTTTATTTGTTGTAGTGTAATAGTGAGGCAGAAGAAAACTTAGTGTGTGGTACCTTCTTTATATCAGGGTCAGACTTTGATGGAAAATAAACTGCATTTTAACTACACTGACTTTTTTTTTTCTCTTTTAAAGAGTTGTTTGTTATATGCATTTAAATGACAAGCTGTTGTTCTCCTTGAAAAGCTTAGAATTCTAGAATAAATATCAGCAATAATGGATACAACAGCAACACTTAACATTTCTGTATTCAAGTATTTATGTTTTCTCTGATCTGGCTTCTCTCCAAACAACTGAAGACACCAGTCTTATCCAGGCTGCATCCCGCATTCTCATCATGCGGTATTTTCAGGCCAGCTAATTATTAAGGCGATGATTTTTACACATCTGAGGTCAGTACAAATCTTTTATTTTTAAGACATGAGGACCACAGTTGGGTCTCAACCTGAGTTCTGGTGACAACGCCATTAACATTGTGCTCAACAGCACAGTGCACTAAATGACTTTCACAGAACTATGCATGAACTGTTTAAAGAGTGAAAGCTAACATTTTTAAGTAACAAGAGAGTGATAATTAGATGTATGCACATAAGTTTCAGAAGACATACCTTACTATCAAAAAGTGAGAGGGGCTTCACACTCTTCAGAGAAAACCTCATGATTACGTACAAGACAGTACATAACACAAACTGATGTTCCACAAGCGGGTAGTGAATGCGTTTCTGCTCAAGTGCTAGTTCTACTATGGATATCGGTCCTTCTACGGACAACCAAGCATCTTCAGTGTCCAGGACAGGAGCCTGCATTTCATCACTACTAACATCAGCCTGCCAGGAGCAGCACAGAAAAGTAGTCACACATAAAATGTTGTCTATATTTGGGTCTTCTATGTAGAAGACATGACGTAACACAAGTTTTCTGCAATAAAATTAAGAACAATTTCCTATTTTCTAGAAGTTTATTAATATTTGAAATGAATATAAAAACTAATATAACTATATTCCTAAGAATTACATTTTAATTCTTAAGTTCCTTATTTTCTACTAGAAAAATATAAACTCTTACCTCTAGTAATGTTTGCAGCAGATCTGAACAGCAGCCAAGAAAAGATGTCATTGCAGTGTCACTCATACCTACATCCTGTTAACAGTATGATTTAAATTTTTGCAGTTGGAATTGAAAGGGGCCTTTATCAGCTCTATATGTTTGAGAAGACAGTTGTTTACATAGAATATAGTGTTACGCTTAGTTTATTTATCTATTATATTTAAACAAATGTTCAGTAAAATACAAGGATTTAGAAATAATAGAAAAAATAAAATCTTTTAAGATATTAAAAACTGTTTAATTAAAAATAGCTCAATTAACCCATTTACAAGACTATATTTCTAAACAAGACTGAATTCCTCAAGTAATCATATCTAGTAAACTTCATTTTCTGAACATATCGTTTAAGCTTTTGAAAAAAACTTATGAATTATACATGAAAAATGACAGTGATTTGTCATGTTACAGTCTCAAGTCTACCTTCTACTAGAATTGTTGTACTTTCCTAAGTATATACTTTTCTAAGGTATTTGTTTTGTCAGATTTATTTTCTAAAATTCGTAACACTTTTAGGGCTTCATTTTGAATTTTTCTGAATTTCATAATGCACTATCACTTTCAAAAACAAATCATAAACTAGTACTGAAAATAAGTAATTTTTCTTTGTTTTTCTCCATTTATACAAAAGTAGTATTAC
Source organism: Rhea pennata (assembly GCF_028389875.1). Taxonomy (NCBI): domain Eukaryota; kingdom Metazoa; phylum Chordata; class Aves; order Rheiformes; family Rheidae; genus Rhea; species Rhea pennata. Next base: position 22,764,341 of record NC_084665.1, on the reverse strand, counting down.
TTGCCCTTCTGCATAATCTGTCCTTAGGAGCTTTTCCAACCTGTTAATAATAAATAAATAGATCAGCTCAATTAAATAATTTTCATTATAAAGTATGTATTGTCCTGTAATTAAAGCTAATACTTAGCACTTTCCTAACACAAAAAGGAGAAAACAATTCATTAAACTACATAAGAGATTACATTGCAGAGCTTTCTTTTGAAAAACAGATGATTTGATACAGATCATACAACACAGAAATGAACACCACTGATGCCAATACAGTTTTGTTTATCCTTCTTAATGTCTGGATTTAGAAATAAGCTCCCAAAGTCCTCTTTCAAAGTCAAAAGAAAACTAAAAAATTACCAGTGATTTCTGTAATACAATATTAGAATTCTAACATCCAGCATAAGATTAAAAAGAAACATTAGGGAACAAGAGGAAAGGAAAAATGAATGCTCTGGAATAATCATTGGGATAGAAAATATCAAATAAGAATGCCATTGCACCAAGTTTTTGTGCTTTCTAGTCTAAATTTTTTAAAAGAGACACCTTAATTATTTCCTGTTTAGATTAAAGTTGCTATAGTGTTCCAATTTCTACAAGTTAAACCCCATTCTACTGATGGTGAAAAACCTATATCAATGGAAACCAATTCTTCCACAGCAGAAAGAAATCAAACTAATGTTTACAATACCATGGCAAAGTTTAAGTAACAGCTGAAGAGAGATGCCAGAGTCCTGAATCACCAGATGATTTCAACTTGAAATCAAGTGGTCCAGCACACTGTTTCAAAGTCTGAATAGGACAACTTTCAGCTGTCACTTTTGGAACTGATTAAGTGCCAACAGATACACTAGTTGGAAACAGCATTATTACTGGAGTTGGTGAGAGATCAGTTATGCTTTTGCTACACAACACAAACTCTGTATGTATGTATCTTTTCAAACATATATAAACAACAAACGTTAACTTTTAATACTTATTACATTGTGTTAGTTTGAGGTGACAGATGATGTGTGCAAAAAATAGAAGATTTTCTGCTGTATTTGTTATTAACTATCTTTTCTCCTGCAGGTGTTCATATAGGCAGAAATAATGGTCTTAAATCTAAATAAAGAGATGTAGAATGAATGGAAAAGGTTTTGCAAAAGAAACGCATACAAAATTCTGAGCCTGTTTCTCTGAGCCTATTTACTGAAAGGAACAAAGATAACAATATTCTCTAATTCTTTCAGAGCTAAGAAAACAAGGGAGAAAATGAGAGGCCCAAAGGAGTAGGCAGGAAGAAAAAAAGTGTGATAGCAAACTCTTACATAAGTTTTTAAAATCACTGTCAACACCTTCCTGTTTTACTCATCTGGACTTTCTTACTAAAAAACACTTAGCTGCTACCTTACATCTGGCAATCCAATAGGCAGATTCTCTTACACATTTCAACAGACCTATCATTTACTGACATTAATCTCTCAATTGTCTTCCCATCCTAAACGGAACTTTCTTCCAGTAAACAGATCTGCTATATGCACGCAAAACTGGAGTTTAGCAGGAACAAGAGTAATAAAACTCAAAGCAAACAAGCTGTAAACTAGAACAGAAACTGATTTAGCAAGCTAGTGGAAGTTAAAAATACTCAACGGCATTCACAAAATGTTCTGCATCCAGAAGAATAAGAGCTCATACACCCCAAACCTGTGTCCCAGCAGGCAGAAAAGCTACTGCTTGTAGAAACCTGAAAGTGTCACCATCAGGTGTGGTGAACATATACACATATGTATATATATATATAAAAAAATACAAAAATATATATATACACACACATAAACAAAACAGGAAGTATATACTCCTTAAAATAAAATTACTATTAAAAGGAGGTCTAGGACAAACAGTTTTGCAAATATTTTTTGCTTAACAATCAGTGCATTTTTGTGATCTGCACTGGTTAAGAGCCTTCATTACATCAGCCAATTTCTCCTATTACTTAAAGCTATCTACAGCTGATCATTCCAAAGAACAGATATGATATTTTAAAATCAGCATTAATAAAGGAGTTAATAAAAAACAGCCTCCAAACTACTGTCATGATACTGCACTCACCTTGTCCATTAGATAAGTAGCAGAAGAAAGTCTTTTCACTATGAATGTATTCCACATCATCAGAGCGATACCTAGAAAAAACATATATTTGTAAAACTCCAAGCGAATAGAAGAAACATTTTATGTAACAGAAGTAGGGAGTAAAACAGGACTAAAATTCCTTTAATTATGGTAAATTAAAAGAAGATGGTAAGTGAAACAAGAATGTAACGCCAGTTATCCTGGTTGATTTACACTTGGACTTTAGAGCTGAGATTTCTCAGAAGCAGACTACTTTGATGCCCAAAGACAGTCGGAAATGCAAAAAGAAAAAAATGATTAAAATTACTATATTATGCATACTGAGTTAAATACTGTAGGGATAGTGTAACTTTGATAGTAAGCATGAATGTTTAAAACTGGTGCTTTAGACATAGTGTGAACTGTATTTTCGTATACAAATAGTCTACAAAAAGGATAATTTTCATCCACTCTAAAATACATTATATCAAGAAATACGTGAAATGTAAGGCTGCAAGGACTGCCCACAACTATTTTGAATACAATTAAAGTTTCAGAGCAATATTCCTACTATTTAAGTTATACATATGTTAGCTTTTCCTACTCAATTTATTGCCATGATTATGGTGGAAACTATCATTTTTAACAGGAAAAACAAAAAAGCTTGAATGTCAACACAAAGTGTTTCTATACAAAATGGGCATCGCTCCCACTAAACTGCACATATTTATCCTAGTCTACAGCGAATTGTTTTACAGTTTCAACAGAGATCATCTTTAATGAGCACTTTGTACTTACCATGTTGAACGTGGGCATTAATGATACATCTAAGGTGATCTATAGACCTAATGAGAAAACATGCTTCCTTATGTAAGACAAACAAAAAAAGTAAAAGAACAAGTTATTATATTAATCAAAGTTTGTTTTAAATGCAAACTGTTGATTCTTAAAGGAGGAAGGAGATAACTCATTTCTGATAGTTACAGAACTTATGAGGAAACTATTCTGACATTGTAATCTTCTCTGCTACTGTGTAACAAACATACACACACACGCAAAGTATCCTCATGAAACACCCTGATTTTAGCACTATTTTCAAGGCTTTGTTTCAGTATGTGTATACTGATACACTCTTTGCTGAAAGAACTTCCACTGACTAGTAGCACTGTCTTGCAAATACAAAATCCATTTGAGTGGATTATAACTTAAAAGTAACATTTTCTAACATTAGAGAAGCTGGAAGAGAGCAGAAGAACAAAAACAATGTGGTGGTTCATTTGTTTTTGCTATGACTACTGCGGGCTAGGGAAAAAAAAAGAAGACTGTTCAAGAAATTTCTCTTCCTTCTTTAAATGGTATGGATTATAGTCTAACAAATCCTATGATCTGTTTTACTATACACAAAACACACGAAAAGTTCGTGTCTGTTTTGCAATACTATATACATTATTTTGTATTTATACAAAATGCAAACAAAACATTAATCTTATTTGAAGCAGCATAAATCGTTTCAGTTTTCAGAATCTAAAAGTTTAGGAACACACTGTCCTATCTTTTTGAGGTGCCACACAACCTTAGTACTTCTGTTCATTTTCTCAATTAAATTTGTGCTTGCCACTTACCACAGAAAAAAATTAACTACTATGCTTTAAAGTCAGTGTCTCTTAACAGAAATTTTTATGAATTAAGATAAAATTGTGAAACTGTTTCTAGTCAGATTTCTTAACCATTACTCTCCTCAAGATGAAATTGTTTTACCTCTGGGTCCTTATTCCATTGCACTACATATTCCCAACAGCAATGTGCATGGAGTACATCCAGTTCAAGACTACAAGGAAATTGCTCATAGGCTAGTTGCAGTAGCTCTAAGAGGAAAGAAAGAAAAAAAACCCCACACTTAAGTTACAGCAGAGACTTTTTCCCCATTATAATTTCTAGTACTTCAGAACAATTTTACTGAAAACACCTCTGAAGACATTTTAAAATTGAGAAATTAATGTTATTTTCTTACCTAAGATTGTTTCCAAGCCTGAATCTGCTTCCGGTTCCTCAGGAAAGGTGTTACTACGCATGTCTGCTGATTCTTCAGTATTAGCAGTATCTTTCTTGCGTTTTGCCAAATTCAGTACAACAGGACTGAAGCCTTGCTTAAAAACCCACTTCGCTACATTGTCAGCAACCCCTCCTAAGACATTAAAAAAAAAACAAAAGAAAAGGAAAAAAAGAGAGAGAGAGTACAATATGTAGTCAGTGTATCCCAGATGAATTACGGGTCAGAAGCAAAAGGACAAGTAAAGAGATACTCATGACTATTAACTGATGCTGTTAATTATGTAACAATGACTCTGTCAATAAGAAAATTTTCTAATTGACTTGTTAGATGTTTACAATGTAGTCTTTACAATAATACCCTTTTACAAATTTAAAGCTCAGAAAAGCTAAGGAAAGTAACCCGTAGAACAATTTCCAATGTAGTATCTTTCACAAAGTGGGTAAAAATTACTCAGAAGTTTATTAGAAAGACAAAAGACAATCCACCACTTTTCCAGGAGGAAAAAAAAAGCGGGGGGGTGGGGGGTGGGGGGAAGTACCTTTTCCACTTTCAAGCAATTTCTTTACAGAAAGCCTGCCCAAAGGCTCAGTCTGTAGAGAGGAAATTCTCTTTGTCCTCTTGCTCACTTTGCTATGCAGTAGTGTTTGAAGTATCAGACAATCCTCTAACTGTTTCAGCAGAAGTTTCCAATATTCAGTATCAACAGAAAGTGCTTCCCACAAGTCTGTACCCAAACCTACAATTACTTGGGAAAACTAACAGAACACATGAGCTGTTTTAGGTTCAGTCACCTAAGGTAGCACAGTTTTGTTTAAAAGTCTTAATACTAAAATTGAAAGATATATCCCAAGAGCTACTGAATTTTAAAGAATAGTTTAGTTTAAGATATGAATGTTAACTATTATGTAAACTTAAATTAATATACTGATCATAAGATGCACAGATTTCTCAAATGAAAGCATCAGGAAATAAAAGGACCTGACTTAGTCCTGCTCTTTAATTCACATTTAGTTGAAAAATGCTTTGCCAGGAAGCCCAAGAATCTTTTCTGTATGGCATTGATCTGATTTTTAGTGTTTTGCACCAGGACAGCAAATTCTAGAACTCTTAAAAGTCTGACCATTAGCAGTGTTAGGCCTTAAGTTGAAGGATGGTGGGGAAGATGGAGGAGTGGGGGAAGAGAGGGAGAGGGAGAAGATAAATGGTTTTATGGAAAGGAAATTGTGGCTGTTGCTTTATTCCCTTAACAGCAAAAGAGAAGAAAATGACAAAGAGAAGAGTGTACGGGCGAAGCACAGTATGTTGCAATACACCAACACACCCACTTGAGTACCCACTAAAGATTTTTCTATATAGAGTTGTAATAGCTGACGAATGTGCAAAAATACCACACTTCCCCACAACCTAGTAGTAATATTTACAATAAATTCCATCCAATACCTTCAGACAAGTAACGAAAACTACTTAGGCCTAGCACTGTTAGTGTGGAATGATTTTTACTCTCTTGAACGACAATGTTGCATGCAGTTTCACAGGATTAGTCACAACTTTGTGAAAAGACATTTACTGTCAAAAAATACAGAAAAACACCTATCACCTTAAGAAGTAAAGGCTAAGAAAATTCAGTCTATTAAAAATTTAAGAACTGCAAATGTATTAAAAGAAGTTTGCTATCCAAACTCTTGAAATTTATTTGGAAACGGCATAGGTTTTGTCTATAAAAATTTGCTTTCAAGAAAAAACTCACTATATAGTTCACTCTACATACTTAAATACTCATAGCAAATAATTCTAATGTATCGTTCATTTGCCTCAGCACAATATACTTCAAACTCAAATTCAATTTATTTAGGCTTGCAGGATGGCATGCTTGTGCCAGTGTCAGAATGGTAACAAATGAGTGTTGGGAATGTTACTCCATTAAGAATCCAGCTCTTTGCACAATACTAATACAGTAAATGAAACAAAGGAGAGGGAACCAAGATTACTTACCTTCTTCTCTGTCACACTGTCAATTATCTCTGCAGTAACAGAATGTCCAACATGAGCAGACAATAAGGCAGCTGCATTATTTTCGGACTGAATACAAGCTGTACGCATTTGTTGCCACCAGGGGGAAACTAAGCGACTGTCCCGTGACTCATCTATGGCAACTGCAAGGAAGAGGAGAGTAGGACGTTCAATTTGTGTCATTAGTTGTTAAAGTAGCAAACCAGAAACCAGCCCTGACAGCAGCATTTATTTATTCAGCCTATATTGACAGTAATTTCAAATTACTCTATAGTAATTACATTATCTTTTTCTAGATACTTAGTCTACAATTTCTAGTTCACTAGTCAAATTTAAAATGGAAGATACAGAATATGAATTGCTTGGACTCCCAAGCTTTACTTGTGCAAAACAGGTAATAAATCTGAATCACTAGGCACTAAAATCTGCTGCACATTTCCTGCATCTAAGGAATGTTACAAAATGTCACTTCACAATGCAAACAGCTCATCCTTTGTTATTTCAAGGTATCATATGTATTCAGTGTACTCAAGCTGGCTGTCTTCAGGCTAGCCCACACTCAGTAGAATTAATTCAGACAACAGCAGTGGGTTGCTCATGCTTCCAGTTTCAATGTTGTCCACAGAAGCTCTTTGCGGGCTAGGATAAGTCAGTCAGTCTTCATTACGCAACCTTCCCCGGATAATAGAAAGCTGACTTCATAGAGCACCCTTCAAGTTACACAGATGTTCAGCAAATAAATGCTGCCAGAGTAACTGTGTCTCAACCTGTGTTAAACCAACCTGAAGCATTTCTGAGTACCAGTCAACAAAAGGTCAAGGGGCAGAACTATACACCCAAAATGGTGGGGAAGGGGATCTGGACACCCCCTTCTTCTGGTGCCAAAAGCAGTTGTGTCAACTCTGTGGTCAGGGACACTGCAGGCTATGTCACAGGACTTTAATGAGGACTTTGAATGCATTTTTTTAGTCATTTTAAAATGCATTAGCCATTCAGTATTTAGCTCTCTTACATAAATTGTTAGGGGAAAAAAAAGGCCTACCTGATAGTAGTCAGGTATCCTAGATGTAACTTAGCCCTTTCTTAGTCAGTCTAGACAGAGTAGTAAATGTCTAATGAATAATTTAGTCATGTCTAAATGTTCCAAATGAACACTTTACCTTTCATTTTGCTCAGAAGCGACAGCATAGTGTAAAGGCAGCTGACAGAGTCTGGTTTATTTAGAATATCCTTTTCCTTAGAAAGCCACAAATTGAGAAGGAGTGACTGTAGGCGAGAAAAGAAATACACAGTTAAAGCAACAGCATAAAACTCTTCAATATTGCAATGTACTTAATGCAAATACTTGCTTGAAAAAAATCTGTCATGGAGTAGAACTGCAGTATCCCTGAAACCTTATTAATGTATAAAGTTATAAATATACTGCAAATAGCACCCTGTGACAGACTTTGAAGTGAAACAATACAATCAGTAGCTTCCAATTTTTTAAAAAAAAATCTTCTAAAGGCACAGTCAGATACGAGTAAGTCAGCAATCTCGACTTTGTAAATATTAGTACAGTGTTATCAGTATTTCAGCTGAAAATCTTAACACAGACAAGTACTGATGAAATAGGTGTTTCAGTCATTAGGTAACGGGTGGGAGAAAAGCAACAAAGTACCAAAATTACAGGTAGATGAAAGATAAGGATAATGGTCTGAACACTACTAGAGTGAGTCTGAAAAATTTACTTTGTGTTCTTTTTCTTTTATACTTCCTTGCTTACTTACAACAGGAAATTGTAACAAATGTCGCAGTACCAACTCTTATCCCACTAATACTATTCAAGTTATTAATGCAGTTTATCTGAACTTAACTACTCTATAATTTTGTTTCTCTTTGAAAAAGCCTTTAGGGAAGTTTTATGAGATATTCTGCCTTCAAAATACTAAATCAGAAAGTTTTAAAGTACTTAAAATCTTACCAACAAAATTTGAGGGCTAAAACCTGCTGATTCCAATGTGTGACACATTTCTTCAGTGGAACTCTCTCCACGCAAACACTTCCAGAAGAAAAAGCTGCCTAAAACAAAAAATGAGTCAGAACTATGAATGACCTCAAAAGCCATAGCCTTTCTCCTCACATACTTATACCGAAATCCACCCTATGATCTGGTCATGACTACTGCAATACAAAAGACTAAGTTATACCTTGGATACTCTAACACTTTGCCCTTAGTAGAGAAGGTTCATACAGATTCAGCCCTTCTCTTACTAGCCAGGAATAAGACCAAAACACTGTATTTTGGAAGGTAACAGTAAACAGAGCATCTGTGGTTGAAATGAATGCTGACTTTAAAATTTTTAATTGCTCCCCTGCAATACAGCATGCATGCTATCTCACCAACAGGCAACCCTTCCCACAGTGGACATGTGTGCCAACTGCTACAGAACACTTGTGGAAAAAACTTGTAACAGAATAAAGATTATTGTACTGCTTGGATTACACATTTAGTTCAATCCATACAGTGGTCTGAAGTGTCAGACAAGTTTATCTACAAGTAACCCATAACTGCGTGGTAGCATGTTGCATCTTGCACTGCAAACTACAGCTATAACTGCATAATTTACACCTTAACAGTGCTATAAAAAGTCTGAGTGTTCCTTTGAGGCAGAAGGAAATTGAAGGGGGGGAGGAGATCTTCAAGAAACCATCTAAACTGCTCGGCACGACATCTATGTTTCAATAATTCTCAGGCCACCTACTTAGAGCTGAATACTGTCACAAGTTACTGATGAACTCAGTCCAAGAGGGTGGCGGAAAAAAAACACTTTGATTCTAGTTCTTAAACACAAGTATATTTTCATGGTAGAAAAAAATGAGAATTTACTTAAGTAGACTTAAAACTACTTAGAAACAGCCTTTGATCTTCACAGAGATGAAAGCAAAGCTCTTGTGTGTAACTTTCTGTCTCAATTCCTCTCCAAGTCTGACAATTAAGGTCGAAACAAGCAAGAGGCTCTCAAGTGAACACCACACAGCACTATGTACAGAATTCCCTGTTTGCACCCAAAATTCCCCAGGAAAGCGGTCATGTGGAAACAAACTGCCTTTCAGACAGATTTAACTCAACCTGTTCCCACCAATTCTTTCCGAAGAGTCTCTCAAGTCAGGAACAGATTTGCAAACTAAAGCAGACCACTAATAATAACCTGATCCCAGACAGGCTCATGACTTTTCCCTATCATCAAAATTTCAGATCAGTAATGTCCCTTACTCCACAAATGACAGATAGTTATTTCATCATCTACTGCTCCTGCTCTCGCTTCCCCATGCTGCCTCAGGCCAGTCTCCCCCCACCTCTGAGGCTTATCTCATTATTATTATTATTATTATTATTATTATTATTATTATTCTCCAGTCTTATCACTGACAACTGTTGAGATGCTGCTGCTACCAGAAAGGAAGAAAAGAGCTGGACACAACTGCTCAGTAGAATACCTAGTTAGTGGATCAGCTTACTGGTGTTAATCAATAAATGAAGAGTGGTAACAGAGTTTTAGCATAAACATATCTGCAGAGGTAGTTAATTACTGTTAGCATTCACCGGGTAGAAAAACTTGTCCCATGACTCCAAGCAGAGGCAGGAGCTACCACTTCACATACTACTCTGAAGTGGTACAGCTCAGAAACCTCCACGTTAATGCTACAATATCTGTTTTTTGTTTTTTAGAATATAATCAATCTTTAAGGTAACCTGACAAACAGTTCAGTAGTTCTTACCTAAAGCTACATATTCTCCATCTTCCATATTCTTCACATTAATCATATCTTTTTCATACTCTAAATATTCTAAGAACGTTTTCACAGACAGTCCACAATCTTTCTCATCAGCAAACTGAACAGCCATTTGAGTGTTTTCTTGCTTGTAGTTCTCCAGCAATGTTTGAAGCCTAAAATAATCCTTTTCATTCAGCCGAAGTAGCTTAGCCAAGTCCTTAAAAGCAAAAAAAAAAAAAATAAAATAAAATAAAAACACCAAAAACCCAAGACTAATGCAAACAGATGTTTTTCACAAAATAAGCAAAAACTAAAACAAACTCTCAAAAGAATCAAATATTTGGAGCATAAAAATTAGCTTTTAAAGGGTCAAAATAATTGAATAATCTCAAATTCAGTTATTTATACAGCTCAAAACAAAGACACATTCCCTATATTCAGATCTTGCTCATTGTATAACTATTATCTATTAAGTAAACAAGCTCATACAACACCACTGTTTTCTTATAGTTTCATATGCATTTTTATAATTGATATCAAAAGCAAGCCAAATTATAATGCAGACCACTGACTTTACTTAAAATCTCAGACAAAAGCAAGTAACAGAATGTGTGACTATTACTGGTCCCAAAATGCACACCCTCCCCCCCAGTCAGAAAACGATTCAAAAAAAATGCCCTGAGGACTTTGGATAAATGACTGAAATCAGGAGCTACTGGTTCTATTCACACTTCTGTCTCAAAATTCTGTGACTGCCAAAGGATTTTACGTTGATGATTAACCATTTGTATAGCAAATGAAAAAAAAACCCCGCAGTTACAAATCAATTATTTCATAACAAGCCTCAGCCCACAGAAAAACTGCTAGCTTGCTTAATTACTTCATGAGAGGCATGGAAAACGTGTTTTTATGCTTAGATCACCACACAATTCTGAAAAAAATGAATTTTGAATTTACTCACATTATCTGTGGGTGGAGTGTCTTCCTGTATTTTCTGGGAATTTAGTTTGTTAACTAGCTCATAAAGATGCAACAGTTTCAATTTATTTGCACAGAACTGTAGTAGTGCTTCATCCACACACTCGAGCTCTGAAGAGAAATAAAACCATTATAATTTCAGTGGCCGGGAGTAGTGAAATGTACTTTGCATTAGGCTCCTTTATTAGAATTAGAGGCCATATGTGTCTCAGTGTTTTTTTTTTCTTTTTCTGATGTACTGTTGCTTGCAATGATTACATTTAAAATCACAGCAATATAAAACAAAAATTATTTTTACCAAAAGAGTTGAAGAGAATGTTATCAAGCTTATTTTTAAACTGAAAAAGATTGGTAATATGACACTGAGCAAAGACAAATATATTGCTTTCTCCTGGTTAAAGGCCAAATCACACACTACCAAAAAAATAAAAGAAACTTGCTCTCAAACTGATTTTATTTTGTAAAGAATTACATACCAAACTATAACCTTTTATTTATGCTGCTAATGTTTTAATATGGCACATCCCTTACACTGAATTTCCAAGACTAAGTTTGTGGAAATAATAAAAAAAAAAAAGTTATCATCTTGGAGGGATGAACCTAAATTCATATTAATAGATATCAAGCTCTCTCCTGATATATCTGTTGTTCAGTACTCGAAAAAAAATACAGTAATCAGAATATGTGTAGTATGCACCAACATGATGTTGAACAAAGACTCTATTCCAATTTATTTGTTTTAAAAGAAAACTATCAAAGAGGAAGTGAAGTATATATTAAAAAAGAGTGTAAATTTTTAACTACAAAGCGTGTGTGGGTGTGTGCACGCGTGCATGTGTGCATGTGCATTATACTCACACGTTCTCTAAGTCTAGAAGAAGCTATTTTTCAGTTTGACTGAATTTGCAAAGAAGTAGGATTCTAACTCACCGTTTCATAATACAGACAAGTCTTCCTTCAGTTTCAAAACAAATGCAGAAATGCACAAAAACACATAAGACCAGAAAAATGTACAAAAGCCGTGTATGTATATAATTTGATGATTTAAAAAAAAAAAAAAAAAAAAAAACAAACAGTTACAGCTTCAGGGCAAATACTCATGTGTCTGTCCTCATTAGTCTTTTACTTATTACTTGTTTACTACTTTAAACTAAAGAATCAGGTATCATTCAAAAAAATTGGATCATATCAGAGGAAGTAACTGTGGCTGTTTGCCTACTCTCTGATTTTGTACAGAAAGGAAGGCAAGGGAACTTTGAAGGAACAAAATTGGACAACTGCTCTTTTGCTACAAGATTTATATCTCACTTTACCATGTGTTAGTTTCTAAATACTTCATCTTCATGCTGAAACAGCTCCTAAACACAATTTTCTCCCAGGAAATCTAATCATCTTTGACACATTGCTATTAAAAATCCTACAAACAAAAAAGAAACCTGTGCAGCTTGCCACAGTCACTTGATCTTTCCTTCACAACCACAGCATATATACAGCTGAACACCTGCTTCACAGTGTATTTTCACCTACTAAGCACATGTGGAAGCACTCCTACTTCTGTGAAAATTAGAAGGCTGGAATAGCAGGAAAGTTTGTTTATTTTGACTGACAGGAAAAAAATGCTATGTATGGATGTAAAAAAGCCCCACACTCAAATTAAAAATCTCAGTAAGCATATAGGCCTGTCAATCTTTTCAGTGCAGAAAAATGGCATGTTTTCGTGGTTTTTTTGTTTGTTTTGGGGGTTTTTTTTTTTTCTTTTTTTTTTTTTTTTGTATTTTAAAACTTCTCAGAGAAATAGATAATACTAGCATTTTAAAATGCTAGCTCTTGCCAAAATTAGGTGGGAGCTAATTAGGTGAAAACTTCACTCTCCTCTACCTACTTCAAGAAAATGTTTGAAAACCCACTGCAGCCTGTGGAAGAAAGATTTCCCCTTAAGGCTTTGAAATTAGAAACGCATGTTGTCACATTCTCTCTGAGGCAGAGCAAGGGACACAGCCATTCTAAATGATAAATAGTTTATTAAGGACTTCCATATAACAGTGGTAGAGACTGCTAGGTCCTATTGCCAAAGCCTCATCTCTTCCTCCTAATAAAGTAAAATGATTCAAAAATGAAACAAAAATATACAGACTTGTGCTGAGTGGTATGTGAATGAATTAGAACTATGGGAACCCCAACAGACATGAAAAAAAGTGGCATGGAAAATGCTTCTCTATGCTCTATCATTTCAAACAAACAACCTCACAGAATTTCAGCAGCGCGATATTTTGAATTGGTAATAACATGTCCCCAAGCGTGGCTCTGAAAACTGTAGGAAACCACATGAAATGTAACTCTAATGAAATTTACCAAGAAAGAATAGTGGGCATCTGGCCACAGCTCAGATCCTCTGACCCTCTTGGAAGCAGATCCATTAGATCAGAATTCACAGATCCAAAGTATCATAAACTTACTGCCTTCTTTAGAAAAAAGAAAAAAAAAACTAAGAAACTTCTACACAGAAAAAAACTTGGGAAACCTTTCTGAAGAAAGCTTTCATCAGATGAAAACACTAAGTCGGTGTTTTGTGTCATTTGTTTGGTTTTTTGTGCTATTTCGGGGGGGGGAGGGGAACGTTATTTATTTTTTTAAAAAAATAAATATAATCACAGGATGCTAGGCACATGACAAGTATAGCAAAGCACACTCATTAGCAAGCTATTTAATATCTACAAAAAAATAAAAATGTGAAAGCACCATTTTGTGATACCTAATAGCAAACCTAAGCAGTCTCCTTGTGGAATAGTTCCACAATAGTCTTATAGCACTAGTCCTTCTTCAAGACTTACTGCAGACAAAGTGCAAATGACACTCCATATTTGCAAAATAAATATCCACCTACCCTGTTTTTTTAAATTATCCATTAATGTCTGAGTGATGTTTGTGAGAGATGAGAGTGGCATACGTTCACTTGTCAATATACTTTCCAGAGCCTGTTAAACAAACATTCAACAGGATCAAGCATTTACTTAACTTTACTGTGAGAACATAAAACATAAGCCCACAATAGCACAACTTTGAGAATGATTTTCTGCTGCTTTTTGTCTTCAAGTGTATTTGTTATGTAATTTGATCCTACAGTAAGCTCTTCTCTCTTTACCTTATTTTAATTTTATCACAGAGGATACCTTAAGGAAGACACAAATCAATATTAAATCTAGGCAGTTTATTAAAAAGTAAAATAATTAATAACTCTATTTTTTACTTCAAATAACTACAGAAAAATAAAATATTTTGTAAGATTTATAAAGGTTTAGCACTCCAGACTGAAAACAGACTAGAAATATTTTTTTTCCAATATTGGAGTAACAATTTCTGAACATTCACCTGTTTCTTTGTAGCAGGGTATTTAATATCCAGGATTAATTCCTTTGCTTCAGCTTCAACCAAGTCTGCAAACAAAGACAATGTCTTTAATTCATATTTTCCAGTTGGACTGTAAAAAGCAAGGCAATTTGCATCACAGTTAAAACGTACACGTGTTCATGCTATAGAGTTGACTGACACTACTACAAGAGCTGCCACAACAAACTCAGGGAAAACAAAACAAAGTAGGAGCTCAGTGGCATCTCTTATTCAGATTTGCCTTTTGTAAGAAACATATAAAAAAGGACATCTACAGTGAAATGTCAAACTCAGCTCTCCGGTGACATGGCATAATGGCTTACAAATAGACCATGCTTCAAGTCAGCACTCACAGCAGAGTTCAAGAAAGATTTAAATGGCAGACAAGGCTTATACTGGATCCTTGTATGGGACAAATTTAACCTGATAGCTTCTAAAACATACAAGTCATTATAAAAGATCCTGACAGCTGTCAGCATGCACTGCTATCACACTTGTGATCATGTATGTATAGAGCAAACAATACAAGAACCATTTGATAACAACGTTAAGAAATTATATAAGAGGACCTACCTGGATCTGAAGTTTTAGCTTTGAGTAATGTATTTAGCTTCTTCACTAGATGCATATCCTTTGCTCGTTCACTCTTTTTATCACTAAAGGGAAATAATTTTAATTATGTGTGTGAAGAAAACTGAAATGAATGATTCAGAAAAAACATAGGTTTCTTTTATTTATGCTACTTCAAGATAACATCATATTAATAAAGATCAAGCTAATGCATACAGATCAGTGAGACTACGAACAGACTACTACACTATTCAGCTTGAGAGGGAACACCAAAACTGCTCTCTATAAATAAAAAATGATTTCCAAAACTAATAACGAAATTAAATTGAGTATACAGAATGCAGAAACCCCTTACCTCAGTGCTAAATGAAAAGGTACATGGATAGTTTTCACACTTCCAGACACTGGATCAAGAAGACATATCTGGTAGGTCTGAGGCTGCCATCCTTGACTGGTTACATTGTTTAAACCCATGATTTTGTAACCAGGATACAACAATCTGAAACCAACATAAGAACAAGGCCTTTACATTGAAGAATGGTATCAGCAACTTTCCCTTTTCATACGCTGAATAAAAAGGGGAACAGTTTTGTACAGCTAAGACTTAACAACTGTTAAGTGATTATGTTTATCAGGAAAGACTGTAGAGTCACAAAGCAGGACAAAATCCCCTTCTGTAACACACTAACAAGCTGCATTCAGTAGAAATACCGTTGGCAATACAAAGACAGCCTACCAGCACTTCCTGCTGATGCCACTGGAACACCCAGGCACCACTTCACCCCAGCAACGTAGCTAATGTATCTACATGCAAAGCATTTCTTACCTACAGTGCTTCCCCACATTGAAGGCCCCGACCCGAGGCCCTTGCTGAGTGCTCCACACTTCCAGAATTCCTCTCCTTGGAGCATAGATCACAAGAAATTGAGCCACTCTGCTTGGACCCTGTGCATGTCCAAAAGGAGAAAAATCCATCTTCTCTGTTTCCCTCTCATGAAGATCCTCTACAGTTTGTATCCAACCAATTTCAGCATCACGATATCCTTTATAAGAGGAGACAATTTCATTAGTATATAGAAATTAATAAATGATTAGAATGCATAAGCACCTGCTTTCCTAAGTATTATGCTGTTTTAAACTTTTTTTCAAACTGCGCTTCATTAGTTAATAGTCAGGCTTCTATAAGAGAGATCTGTGGTCGTGCACTTTGAGCAAAGCCCACTAGAGGACTTCTCAGAGCCAAATGCAGCCTCTTACAGAGCTTTTGGGAGGGATTAGCTCTCTCCAGCAGGGAGAAGCCACAGAAAATAAAACACAAAACATCAGGTTTGTACTCTCAGCCATTGTACCAAGACAAAAGCTTCTCAGAGAAGAAAGAGTTATAAACAGGTTTATAATAAGATACATTAAATTGAGAAGGTTGCAAAGGTTCCACAACTTGATTAATGAGAAAAGATACAATTCTCAAAATACTTTCAGTAGATAGTTTTGCTTTAAAAAGCTATTCCACATATCAACAGCCTCACTCATAAGGCTGTAAAAGGGAGATGGCTGGCAAATTGTGAATGTGTGTTTCACCATCAAATAAAGCTTGGAACTGTAGCAGGAAATCCTAGATAATAATTAAGCTGTCAGTAACAAAGGAAAAAATTGAACAAAAGCACAATATTATACCAAATAAGCTTCAAATATGAGAGAAGGAGAATGCACAAGGGAAACGTGACTACTCCAGCTATTTTACTGTTAGTATGTCTCTGAAGTAGACACTATTTTCATGCTCACTAATCTTCTGAGTTGGTAGTGTGGGGGAGAGACAGCAGAGCTAGAGATTTTTTCCCTCATTACAAGACTTATCCCCCATGTCAAAAAAGCTGCAAGACTTTAATCCTATATGGAGAATGAGGAGGATTGTTACATCAGATACAATCACAATTACAAAAATCAATCAAGAAAGCTTAACATTTATATTTTCTTACAAAAAAAAATCTTTGATTTAAACACTCCCTTCTTGCACAGTCACCATAATGAAAATGAGAAACTAACAAGTCCTATCTATTATTCAAACTTCTGCTTACTTTCTCAGCAAAGCTAAAGAAGATCCTAGAACTTACCAAGAGAAAGAATCTTGGAAAATAGAGCTAAAGCTCTTGAAAAAATTATTAAGTCAAAAGCTTCCTCTTAAGATACAGTCTGGGGTGGAGGGTGGGGTGGGAAATCTGTACAATACAGATCAAATAGACCAAATTCTTACTATAGTCAATATCAGTACTTCCAGGGTTGACACAACAATGCCCTTATGGAGTTAATATTAAATATGTCTTTAATTTGGTTTGTATTAACACAATGTACTAACATCTTCCATAATCATTAAAAAAAGTCCTGGGATTCTAAGTCAAGTCTGAACACAGAAGTCCATTATTCTAATGCATACTAGTTGCTATACTGATGTACACTATCATACCTTTCCACATGCGAACTGCAAGTCCTCTTGTAACATCCAGTAAAATAACCCTTCCAAAGTCATCTGTTACAGCTGCCAAAGTGTTACATGGAGAAAGACATATTCTTTCACCATGGCGACGTGAATCTGGAAGTCCAAACCTAAAAATCAAACAAAAACGCTAAGATAACACTTCAGAAATAGTAAATAGAATATTTTATATGGACTAAGATTTTTTTTAAGGTGTCATAAAGATATAGGTAAAATTAAGAGCCTATTAGGACTAGAGTTTTTGTGCTGTCTATAGGAGGACCTTGTAGGTCTGTTAAAGTTCTAATGAAAACTAAAAGTTGTCAAAATATGAAAGACTGCTGATTTCTGAAATTTCTGCAAATTCAATCAATTGCCTTATCAAGGATCTCACAGCAGTGGGTTATTTATATAAGTCCTCCTTTATTGCCAAACATCCTTAAGAATACTTCAAGAAATCAGGAAAGACAATCAATACTGAGTTTAGTTTTCCATCAGCTTTCTTGAAATCACTAAGCTATAACCTGGTATGTTCTCCCTTGCCCCTTCTCCTCTCTCCTTGTAATTTTTGTGAAATGCTGCAAGCTATCACAAGCAGCAAGTATTTCACGCAGTTTCTTTGAGATACTTCAGAGAAACTTCAGACCTGATAGTCATGCACTTAGCCTTAATTAAATAATGCAGATTGCTTTTATAGTAACCACACACACACACTAGAAGTTACACAGAGATGAATCAAGTAATTTGTAGAGAATGCTAAAATGAAATGAAGCTTTAAAAAGTCACCTGCAAATAATCACCCCTGCTTAAAGTCAAGAACAAGACAGAGATTGATCGATCAGCTATACTGCTTTCAAAAACAATTCAAATAAACAAGAATACAACAGCTTCAAAGCAATTAAGATGTTATGTGAAACTTGCCTCACTGCCAATGGGGTGGCAGGTTCAACTTTTGGTTTCTGTTTTTGTGCAGGTTCTTCTTCATGTCTGCTCTTCCAACCAAGCCAGCCACTTGTAACAGAAAAAAATTATTAGAAGAACCATACCAATGGTTCCAAAAATCCTCAAACTATTATGTGGCTACTAAAAAAAAATCATTTAATATTTTATTACCTGGCAGCATTAAATAATGCTGAAGTCAGTTTACTTGCAACGGCTAAGGCAACATGAGACAATAGCGGCTGTGAGCTACCCTGAAAAGGAGAAAAGTATTTAGAAAACTAATGAATAGTTTAGGCTGAACTCAGCTGCAGAATAGGTTATCGGGCTTCTTATAGACTTTCAGCTCAGAAAAGCAGAGCTTTAAGATTTTACAAAATTTTAATTCACTGCCTCCAGAAAAGCCATTCTGATATTTCTTTAACATTTCAAAAATCCTCCTACAAGGCACTTGTAGCTTAATATTTTTCTCTGCACTAGAAATTAATAACCTTGTGTTTTATCACAGAAAATTAGCTTCGGAGTCATGGATGGTTTTGGTATCATGGAAAGTATGGCTTCAGCATTCTTGCCATACCAACATTAGCAGATATCACAAACGCATTGGGAAAAGCAAGAGCAAAACCAAAATTCTGATTCTAGCACTTTCAATTAGTTTTTGACCCCTGATAAAGGCAGCATCCCATTAGGGTTTGAATGTACAGAACACGCACAGGTACATTGCCATCCTTTCCCTCCAGTGTGAAAAGGACTTAACTGTGCTTAAAGCTAACATTAAGCAAAAATTGTAGTTCCACTATATGAACTATGATAAAATTTCCTCAGTATGCCCAGGCTGTATATATAACATGATCAAAACCCAAAGGTCTCCAATAATCCATAAGATGCATGTATACATAATCTCTTAAAAAAAAAAAAAAAAAAAAAAAAAGAGGTACCTAACAAATCCCCTCTCCCCCCAAAAGAAGATTATTCGATTATTACATTGATTTCAAGATAAAGAATACAAGTTCTCATTGGCAGGAACCTGTGGAGACATCACTAATACCCAAAGAAATTTTTTCCTCCAGACAATTCCAGTTTCTGAAGATCAAGAAAAGGGGGAAATGTCAGCATGACATGAACATAAGAATACTTTAGAAATACTCATATAGAAAAGAGAAGAATTAATTATTCAAACAGTATCATTAATAGCTTCACTACATACCTCTAGAGCAAAAAAGAAACCAGTGAAAGGATTGGATCCAACAGTAACATACTGAGACATTGCAGGTGGGCTATTTTTTATAGCTGCATTATATCCACCTATATTGGAGGCGGTCTTCATTTGATCAAAAGGAGACAGTGTTGTGATCCCTAACAAAAAACATTAAGATGAGTGTCTTATATTTTCAGAACAAAGTTACACAATTTTATTCCAGGCTCTAGAAGTCTAAGTACGTTCCCGCCTTCTTGGTTGACCAGCCACAATTCAGGGGGTGGGTGAAGTAGGAAAAAAAGATCTATTTTCTTCTGAATTTGTGTAGCAAGAAGAAATAATCTAACATACTCAGGTTATTAAAAAACAGCGCTTGTTTATTTAAGAGAGCATAAGTCCAGTTCAGTTTCCTCCAACAGTAAGACAAAGCCACCTAGTTTTCATAAGAAGCTGAGAAAGATCTGTTGTAATAATGAAAAACGGGAAAACAATCTTACATAATGAAGGGAAACTCCCTACAAATTGCCTGAGTGGCTGCTGAGCCAGGAGAGATGCACATTAAACAGCACTGATACTATTCTTCAGAGTTTGGCAGCAGCAACACACTGATGGCTATCCAAATGCACTTCACTTGCCTGTTTAGCACACTTCTGACCACCTACCTCCCTGTGAGAGGGAAAGAAGAGAAATTAAGCTTGTTCCCCTCAGAACTGCTTATCTGATAAGAACCTGGGCTTCTACCAATTCCTATGGAGTCACAGTCTTTGATAGTCAGTTTGGGTTTCTTTTTGGAAAGGAAAAAATCTAAACTCATAGTTTCCTGAACAAGTCAAATTCAGGCAAGATCCTTATCAGTCTTATTCTATCTGCTAAATAGTTCTTTAACCCGGCAGAAGTAGGAAGAACTGCATCTGATCTAGTCTCTCTTGGCTGTTTCTTACCAAACAATAGGACAGAACAGTTACAAGTCTACTACCTTTTCCTCTTCAAGTGCAAGGGGAAGCTCAAACAGAATAGAAGACAAAGAAGAATGTATTTTTTTATGATGGTTAATGAGATCATTCACAACTTCAGCCCTCTCCCACTATTCATTTTCAGCCAGTGAGTACCACAGATCAATACTGTAAATCCTAATTTAATAGCACTAGGACATTTTGTTTCATTCAGCTTAATGTTTGAAGGGTGAACAGAAATGCTTACCAATGCTAGCATGGTCAACGATTGTATCCACATCCTGCAAGCCCCACTTCTTATAAGCTAATGGTGGAGGCTGAACATTCTCATTGCCAGATGCTGCAGCTGACAAAAGTTGGTAAAGAACACACACACAAAATCTCTATTGAGTCAAAGACAAAAGGAACAGCATAACAAAGTAAAATAAATTTTGATAAATATTGAAGCCACAGAATAACCTGATTTTAGATTAACATACATTTAAACATCTGCTGAGCTAAAAATTGAGCTTTGGAATACTTTCCTTGGTGTAATTAAAACATTTAGGAACACCTAACTAAATAAAATTTCCTGTAATATCCATCACAACACTTACTATTTACAGAGAGCTTTGTCTTACCAGTCATTTACAGATCTATATACTGTACAAACTATAGAATGCTACTACAACTTATTTCTGTGCTCTGGGCATGTTTTAGAGGAAACATCTCAGCCACAGTAATTGCAAAGCCAGCACATTAACAAGAAACACAACAGTTTGAGGTACAAACATTAGTAAAACTAAGGTGATGACTGAAACTCCCCAAAAACGTATTATGACAAACACAAATGATCAAGAATAAAAGATCACTGCTGAAGACATTACAGCTAGCTTTAAACGCTTGTCTGCAAACAGTGATCTTCTCTCATGAAAACAGTAGTTGTGGAATTAGATGGATCTTTCATTATAGCTAAAATTAGTTTATGCAGCATGACTCACAGAGTATAAGTTTTAAAAGTTCTGATTTATGGGAGTCTTCCCTCTCCTCTGTTCCACAGAAATGCTGCTTGTCCATTAAAAGCATAAAAACAACCATATTAGACTCCAAAATCCATCTAGCACAGTAAAGGATCTGTGCTCAGCTAAAACCAGATGTCTAAGAAGCATATTAGAACAAGGACATGTATCTGATAACATATTTCAAAACTCTTCCAGATTCCAAAGAGATCTTCTAAGCCACAGGTAAATTCTAAGCACTCAGTAACCTCCACAGCTTTCTTTTTTCTTAACCTGTCCAGTCTCCTTTGAGCCCAAGAAAGCTTTTAGCATCCACATCATCCTTCAGCAAGGAGTTTCACAATTTAACCACACACTGCATAAAATCCCATCTGCTTTTACTTTGAACTCACTACTACCTAGATTCATTTCATGACCCTTCATCCTGAACTGGAAGAAAGGGCAATCTATTCCTATCCACTATCTCCATACGATTCAAAGAGCTGTCTCACCACAGTAGCATTCCTCAGTTCTTTACCACTCGTCCCTTCTATGCAAGGTTCCAGCCTCAACCTAAGGGTGCTGCTGTCCCAACAGTTCCTAAAGCTGTCATGCTGGCAGATCCATTGTGGTTCTTCCATACATTCAGCCTCATGATATACCTATTTTCTGCTGACGCAGCCTAGTGCAGAGGAAATGAGAATCTGACAAATCTAAAGTACAATGAGAACAACCATCAAGAAATTCAGGAGAAAATCCAGCAACAGCTTCTGTTTAACATTTTATCTCCCAGATTTGTAATAGTCCCATTCTTGTACAATGTACCATACAGTACTGTTATATGGTTCTCCTGTCACCCCAGGAAACTGACTCAGTTTCCAAAACACAGTTTAAATAGGCACAAAGTAAAGCAACAAGATCAAAGGCTGCACAGTCTAGCAAGGTACCAAAGACACTCAGGCCTTCATTAACATGAAGAGCGTAGACCATTAGTAATGTCACCATTACAACAGTATCAACACTCAAAGGTCTTTTGCAGGAAGAAAAGCATTTCACTAACTCTCAGTGAAATCAGCGTCCTGGCTTGCTAGCAGTGTAACCGAGTCAAGGCGACATTGTGCAAGACAAGCAATCCTACTCAGACAACTTGTGCTCTGAGGACACTTTCTGGGGATGAAAAAAATTGCTTATATGCAGCAGATGCTACACGCCAATTGACATGCAAGGAAGATTCACACTCCACCTTGACTTGGTACTTAACCAACAAAAATAAATTTCATATACAGTAAAAGTACCACTAAAGCCCCAGAAATAAATATTTCCTTTTCAACATACCTCTTGCTACCTGATTACGACATGCACGAAGGGACTGAAATAGGCTGAAACCATCAATCGTCACAATTGCTGCTGGATACAAGATACTGAGTTCTTCATTCTGTACATTAAAAAAGTGTCACTGTTGTAATATAAAAAGCTAGAAAAGATACTATTATTTACTAGTTAAAGATGAGCATTACATCCAAACAGCAAATTTCTAATAATCCCCAAACAACAGAATAAGGTAAAACTAAAGGAATCAAGTATTAAGTTGCCCAGTATATGAATATGCAACAGTTATTCAGGCACATTATTTTGAATTTTTATCTTCTTTCACTGACTTTTATATTTCCATAATGTATTTTATGGCTTTAGGAGAAAATACAGAAGCTACAGCAGCTTATGAAAGCCACAGAGGAAAAGGTTTATCTCAAATACAAATATCAAGGATTTATGAGGCAAATTCTGAAACTAAGTTAGTGCCTGAATTACTACTTGGACACATAAATGCTAATTTGGTCATATAAATGCAAGATGTAAATGCCTTAATGCATC
This sequence comes from Rhea pennata, assembly GCF_028389875.1. NCBI lineage: Eukaryota > Metazoa > Chordata > Aves > Rheiformes > Rheidae > Rhea > Rhea pennata. Next base: position 22,741,096 of record NC_084665.1, on the reverse strand, counting down.
CGCATTTCAAAACTGATCCCAAAATGTCATGCCACGTCACACGAGCATTTGTATAAAGCCAGCTTAAGAATTTCTGTAACTTCATTAGTTCTCTGAATAAAGCAAGAAAACTCAGCCAAGAGCAAAGAAAGCTGGCTTTGCTATTAACTAGCATGAGCTCTACAAGAATTTTCGCAGGAAATACTTGTAATGAAATGCAGATTCCTAGCACTATCTCTCATGAAGATTGTTTTACTTTTCAGCTCTCTTCTCAGTGAAATAATTAGAATCAAGTGATTATGAAAGAGTAGCTACAGCTCTTGGCACCTGTCAAGTAGCATTTTCTTTCACCAACAATACATCGCTATGTTTTGTGCATATAACGAGAAAAAAAAAGGAAACAAACAAAGTCTTCCTTTGCAAGGTAGCATGGAGAAAAATGGAACAAATCCTTTAAGTTAACTATTCCAAAGCAGACAGAATTAACTGCTGAATCCTCAAACCATATAGAGGAGAATACTTATAGAACAAGAAATCTATAGTCTCTTGTTCTAAAGAATTTTCCACCCATCAAAAATTTGTAAAAGATGTAGAGGCTTCACAAAGAAGACTCCCTTCCATACCCCGAAACACTGCCACTTCACTTTTGAAATAATCTGACAAAACCTGTTCTGTGACACCAGGATGCCTGGGAATTTCATAGGTTCTGCACTTAAGCTGCAGGACAGGATCTTCATTTAAAAGCTGTGCAAGAAGCAGCACTCCGCTCTAGAAGAGAAAAAATAGTAAGCATGAACATTATTGCCCACCTCCTCAGCGGCTTTCACGTGACCCTGCCGTGCTGAGAAACCTACCTCAGTGTAGAAACGAACGTAGCCAGAGGTGAAGCCAACCACAATGCAGGTCCAGTCAGGACGGCCTGTGGAACTCCTGTTTCATAAAGATATAGCAGAAATTAAAAATCCAAACCTGCTCTGAGCTGTACATGTACGAAGTTGTACTGTAAGAGGACTGATAATGCATATACATAGGAAAAGATCAGTCCTTACCTCTTCTGACTCGCCAACGGGATACACAACACACTGCTCACACATTCACTAGAAACAGAAAGGTATAATTACTCCGCATATTTCATCCTCCAGTTCTGTGAAAATTTGTTCTATATGACAATCTTGCAAAATTGGCATTTAGAGCATTTTAAAAATGTATTAATGCAGCATACAATTTATCATATGAATTCACACTAAGTCAAAAAAAGACAAACTTCATTTTTAAGGACATTTTAATTACAAGTTCATACTAAGACACCATTAGTGTCCAAATATATTGTGTATTGTATGTGCTTATTACATCCTGTTAATGCTGTCTTTTATCATTCACAGATTGATTAGTCTGCCAATAGTCCTCAGTACAGATTCAAGCAAGTTAATTCATGCATCTAAAATCAAACTAAGTTTGCTAAAATTTTTAATAGTTACCAAGAATAATCATTAAAAGCCCCTAAACTTTACTTACCAGAACATTTCTGAAATCCATTCTGTAATCACCAGATTTTATAGACACTGTATTTATCAAATATAATCTGAAAGTGTTTCTAGAGCTATCATGGTCTTCCTAGTTAATGCAAAAATCTGAGCACCTCTATCCAAACTGTGCATGCTTAATAACTGCAGAAGAGTAGCCTCAATTTCTCGTATCAAAAGGGTTATTTTACTGCTGCCATGACAAAGATTTATGTTGTCTAGGGAAACAGAAGCAGTGTGAAAATTTTACAAAACAGAGAGCATACAAATTTGAAATGACATACCAAACAGTACTTGAAGCATATATGCCTGCAGTACTGTTGATTATTTGCATTTCAGGTCACCTCCTTTCCCCCAACAAATAATTAAATATGCAAGCAAGAGAATCATAGAAAAAAAAAGCTTTCTAAATGCTTTCATGTCTAAAAGCTTTCATGTCTAAGTTTGATATGTAATAAATTACAACTTAAAAGCGATGTTAAGTATCTCAGTGAAATCTCGTTTTTAACAGGAAAGCTAAACCACCTCAGGACTTTATCAGTTGAAGATGACTTAGGACAAAAAAAAATTTCAAGCCTTTATATAATCTGCATTATATTTACACATCCACAGAAATAGAAATCTCACCTACAGGAAGCATTTGCAAACCTTAAGTCAAGCAGTAATGAATATGACTGTGTCAATCTAAAGAAAGCTTCCCATTCCATATGTTAGTGTCTCTAGGGATTCTAATTGCAGAAAAAAACCCAAAGCACACCTTTTTTAAAAGAAAAACTAAAAGGTGACATGGTAACTTAGTGGTAGGATGGAAAAAAAAAACAACAAAACAGTTCAAATCTATGCCAGCAACAGGTTTATTGGACGGGGTTATGCTTTTTAGAGATTGCAGAGAAACTGGTTAGAGTCAACACCCTCCTCAACATAACAGAAGCCAATAGGCAGGATATTCAAAGGGAGACAGCAGCTCAAGACTGCAAATTTAAGAGAGTTTACAAAAATATTTGTAAGAATGAAATGCAAAATCCTCCTCCATATGGAGATTTCAGAAAGAGTCTGTTGACTACCTGAAGATAAATCTAGCAAAAATATTAAATAAATACCAAAAGTAAGACCAAAGTAAATTTTCAAAGTCCTCTAAATAACTTAGAGTTCAGAACCTATTTCCCACAGCAACTGAAATGTGTAGAGGTTATTTACCATGGACATCAAAGATAAACCATGCATACATGAAGTTTACTGCACCTTGAACACTAAAAATTTTCTGTATTATATGAATTCTGCTCACTGGTTAAGACTTGGAATGACTTCTTCATCTTCCTAACCTCACACAAATACAGAGGTCATCTTCCTGATTAAAAGAAGCATTTCTAAAAGACTTCCCACACCTCCAGTCCCAATTTCCCTGACAAGGTTCCAACTCTACAGTAAAAGTAGATTTTCAAAAATGGTCTGCATACTGGAAGGTTTTTGATAAAATAAGAACTTATCAAAAGCATTGTGATAATCCAGACCTGTTAGTTTTTAAATTATATGCCTGTGCACTGATTTCCAGACTGTACCTCTGTTAATTTGCACAAACTCACATTAAGATATCACAGTACCTATAAGCAATGACTTTTTCTGACAATGTTCCTGATCACCCAGTTTACTTCATTTCTCCATTTTTAACATTAGAATGCATAAAATCATGAAACACATTTCAATTAGAGCACTTCTTCCCCAAAAGTTTGTAAAGTGTATTTAAATAAAAATCATGTTACTATTTATTACATACATTAAATACTATTTATTAAACACAAAATGACATTTTAATTACAACTACAGTTCAACACCTACCCTTCTTCAACATTCAGAGAGCCACTCCAGCCAACAGCATATTGCATTTCCTCTTTTCCCTTGTCACTGTGCTTCCATTTAGCTGTCATTAAGAATTAACACAGTCTATAAAACCACAATATCTTGCATCACACAGATGTAGTCCTAGTCCTAATCTTTCTCTTCTGTAGAATACATCCTGCCACACTTCAGTTAAGCATGAGTTATACAACTTGAAGATTGTTTAAAAAGAAAAAAAAAGTAACCTTTAAAAACAGTCTTAAAAGTATTTTTAAAAGGCTTATATTTTCTTAGAAATTCATAGGGAATGACATACTACTAAAATCCTCCTGAAATGCCCAATCTTGTTTAAAAAAATACACACAATCATATCTACTTCATAAAATTTTAAAACGTTCAATTAATAAAACAGGAATCCTCTGAAGAAAGGTGCCAAACAAGCGCAAAGTTCTTCTGGGATGTCTACTCAAAACGCGTCCGAACAAAGAGCAATATTTTAATTTTCATCCCCAGAAAGGGAATGGGAAGTCTACATTAAATCTGACCACGTGGTTTTTAATCATCTCATTGGTCACCTCATAATCAAGGTTAGAAAACACAAAACTATCATTCATGTGGCTCTATTCCAACTGACATTTGATTGTTGAAGTTTCTGTGAAGAATTATGTATTCCTATCTTTTCATTTTCTATAGGTAGGTTAGTTGTTGATTTTCTAAGTTACAAGGAATGACAAATGCAGCACAAGAACATAATGAAATATGTCTAGTTACCTAACTCCCTGCTTCAACATTTTTTTTTAAGAGTATACCATAAACGTTATGTCAAGAAGTTCCCCTTCATCATGGTTGCCTACCATCAATTGCAGCTGTTAATAGCACCACCACATCTGAAAGTGGCAGTTGGCTGCTCAGTGTTCATGTATCTCTAATGATACTGATAAAACAGTTTGGTAGCCCTGCTTTACGGTAAAATAATAATAATAAAAAAAAAGTAATAGAAAACCCTGCCACCCATTCTAGAAAATAGAGAAGAATTTTCTGTCAAAGCAGAAATCTTAAAAACAATACATCTTGAGAGTCTCTCTGCCAAGTGACACTGGGCCAGTTAGCTCATTTTTTTCATGGGAAGGTGAAAAATGGTTAAACATTTCTTAAAGGAGAAACTAACACAAACAGAAGCTTTGTTTTGCTCACTGAGCACAATTAATGTCAACATCTCTGAGCATCTCTGACAAATTATATCTAATTATTCATGATAAAATAGTTTTCTCACACCCAAATATAATTGAGAAGATAAAGCATCCAACTTGCCTAGCAGTATCTGAAGATTGTATGACATGTATTATAAAACACTCAGCCATTTCAAAATTCTTGCAGACAGACCTTACAGGGTGGGGGGATGATTACTATTAAATGTACTAGGATATGTACTTAATAGAATTTATACTCACGCACTAAAAAGACAGCTTTCTGTTCATTAGCTATTACCATTAAGTCATTTGTTGGTGACAAGGACAACACACAATCTTGAAGCCAGTAATTTCTCTGGTTCTTGGAAGCAGATTCCTCTTCTTCCTATGGGTAAAGTTGTAGTCAATAGCAGAAACTTGCAAGACTCATGACAGCATTTTGGCTTGCTCTAAGCACCAATGTAGAAGGCACTACTACCTGCCAAATCACTAGAGCTCAAACTTGCACAAAAAGGCAAGCCAAATGCATCAACTTTGTATCAGCATGTCCACAGAACAGAAAAAGAAATAATCACTAATTCTGCTCCTTGAATTCTCCTTCACCAAAGGAAAGAAAGACATGGAATGAAATTTGAAGGGTTTTATTATTATTATTATTACTATTATTGATAAGATACTAGATAAGAACATCTTTAGTAACACTCATTACAAATCGTACTCAAGTCCAACAGTTTATCCAAGCTTATATGCAGACCAGCATTCACTAAATACACTGTCACATGAAGAAAGGAATTAAGGGTTGGTATTCAGATTATAGCCTTATGGTAGGTAACATGCAAGAGGTACACATGCCTTTCCACAATAAGGAACTCTACAAAGAAACAAATTCAACGTAAGAAGTACCAAACTTCAAGGGTTTAATGATGTTAAGTATAGAATTAGACAGTGTTATATGTGTAAGAGTGAAAAGACAGCATTATCTCCTCTGAGCAACAGCCTAACCATTTGACTATAGAACAAACGTAGGTAGCTTCTGCTAACCATAGTTCAAAGGCAGAAAGTAGGTAAGACATTTTGAGCAGATTGCTACAAGGTCACTCTCTACCCTACTCTTATCTCCATCCTCTTAGCTTATCACAGCAATATAATCACTTTCCTTTGTCCACCTGCTTTATTTCCATAGCCACATCTACAGCGCCACCACCTCCTAGCCATCTCAAAAACTTACTCTGTCAGATAAAGAAACCTTACGTGTCAATATCCAAATTCTACAGACTTCAGTATGCAGAAGTTTAGGTGAACTGAAAAATAAGCTGATGTGCAAAGAAATACTGCATTCCAAAATCCTAAGGAGTGGAATAAGAGAGCAGAAAGGAAAACAATTTTATCAACACATGCAGAGTCTATTAAACAGCAGCATAGGTAGAAAACGAAGTATTTGTTCTCAACACTAAGGAAATTCTAAACATTACAGCATATTTTATAGGGATGTGGCTTGAGAAACACTCATTTCATGGAAATTACAGTGGAGCTGAAGACTCATCCTATTTAAGAGTTTTCATACTCTTTTTTTTTCCTGACAGCATCTAGTGATTCATTTCTGACAGACCACATGCTCACGTTGTCTTGCTTCCTCATCTCAGCTAAGGATCTGTTCCCTGCTGAAGTAAGCAGTTACAAAGATACTGCCCAACTCATTGGCAGAGTTCCTGCATATTGAGATAAAGGCAGCAGATAAGAAAGTTTCATCAGCAAGGTGAAGTCTGAATTCCTTAATCTATCCCATTAGCTCTCTCTAGGAGAGAATTATTCAAGCAGTTCTGTTCAGATGACTCATTCGGATGCAAGGAATTTCTATATTGACAGTTTTCCCTAACAAAACATCTTATGCAAGTCAGCTGGCAACTAAGAAGTCTCAACCTTGCCAACAATTCCAGACTGGCCATGCTATTCTAAGTGAGACCAGTTTGATAGAGGCATGCTTTTCTCCCTTTAAAGAACAGCTGTGCTGCCCCATCCTACAGAGGCTGTATCAGCACATGCAGTTTGAGTCCTCATACAACACCATCCACACATCATAACATAAAAGGAGTACTATGCATTTATTAGAAAGAGGTTTACATCAGTAGTTCAGGATTTAGGAGTCTGAATTCTATTTGCTCATGGCAGATTTTCGTAACTCCACTACCACATACAGGCTCCCAAAACCCACTGTTCAGCCAACTAACAAAAGCAACATAGCCAAACACAACCTTCTTCGCCATTGTATTTAGGATAAATAAATAAATAGAAATAGGCTATTCCTTCCTCTTTGAATACTTATTTTTTGGCATTAGTCCCAAATGGAATGAAGGTCTCTGCATCTATTCTTTCCCAATCATTTTACTTGGTAATTTTTATCTCATTCTGATGACCTTCCAGCATGCCCTCTCCTTCATGCATATTCTGGATCGTCATTCACTAATCATACAGGCAGCTGCAGAGCATTAAAGCTGATGGCAAAATCCAACTCTTGCTCAGAGAATAGGGCATGTAATTACATCAGCTGGCATCATTCTTTTAACAGTTAGGGTAATGACACTTCCCAGTATTAATTCTATATTGGAATGGAGGCAAGCAGGAGGAAAGCAACATACTTGTGGATATGAATCACCAAAGCAATGAAAAACCAGACAAAACCGAAAAACACCCATTATCAAAGTAGGCATATTCAAATTTTTATATCACTTCTAAAAAAGTATTATTTCTCCTAAGAAAATAATAATAGCATGCATACAAGTATACACTGCTAGAAGCTGGATATTAAGGCAATCCTCATCATCTCAGCTTTCTTCTTTCAATCTGATAGCCTTCTATGATGGAATGACTGGCTGGGTAGATGAGGGGAGAGCAGGGGACGTTGTGTACCTTGACTTCAGCAAGGCTTTTGACTCTGTCTCCCATAACATCCTCCTACATAAGCTCAGGAAGTGTGGGTTAAAGGAGTGAACGGTGAGGTGGATTGAGAACTGGCTGAAAGGCAGAGCTCAGAGGGTCATCATCGGCGGCGTGGAGTCCAGTTGGAGGCCTGTGACAGGTGGAGTCCTCCAAGGCTCAGTACTGGGTCCCATCCTGTTCAACTTTTTCATCAGTGACCTGCACGAGCAGACGGAGTGCCTCCTCAGCAGGTTTGCTGATGATACCAAGGTGGGAGGAGTGGCTGATACACCTGAGGGCTGTGCTGCCCTTCAGAGAGACCTGGACAGGCTGGAGAGTTGAGCAGAGGGAAACCTCATGAGGTTCAACAAGGGCAAGGGCAGAGTCCTGCATCTAGGAAGAAATAACCCAGGCAATAGTACAAGCTCGGGCCTGACCTGCTGGGAAGCAGCTCTGCAGAGAGGGACCTGGGAGTGCTGGTGGATAACAAATTGACCACGAGCCAGCAATGTGCCCTTGTGGCCAAGAAAGCCAATGGTGTCCTGGGCTGCATTAGGAAGAGTGTTGCCAGCAGGTGGAGGGAGGTGATCCTGCCCCTCTACTCAGCCCTGGTGAGGCCTCATCTGAAGTACTGTGTCCAGTTCTGGGCTCCCCAGTACAAGAGGGACATGGAGCTACTGGAGAGAGTCCAACACAGGGCCACAAAGATGATCAGAGAGCTGGAGCATCTGCTCTATGACGAATGGCTGCGAGAGCTGGGCCTGTTCAGCCTGGGGAAGAGAAGACTGAGGGGGGATCTTATCAATGTCTACAAGTACCCGAAGGAGATAGGACAACTGAAAAGAATCCCCGTCCCCATGTGACAGGACAAGAAGCAATGGGCAGAAACTGAACCACAGGAAGTTCCACCTGAACGTGAGGGGGGATTTCTTCCCTGTGAGAGTGATGGAGCACTGAACCAGGTTGTCCAGAGAGGTTGTGGAGTCTCCTTCTCTGGAGATATTCAAAGCCTGCCTGGATGCAACCCTGTCTCACATGCTCTAGGTGACCCTGGTTGAGCAGGGAGGTTGGATTAGATGATCTCCAGAGGTCCCTTCCAACCTTACCGATTCTATGATTCTATGCTATACCACAAAATTCTAGGATAACTGCTCCAGTTTCTTACCTACTGATTCTCCTGCCTACCAGCATTTTACACAGGATTAGAATTACCCCATACAATGCATTTTTTTTTTTTATAACTCCAAAAGGTTAAATATCTTTTTCTGATAATGGTTGACAGTATTGAGAAGTTCGCTACCTCCACATAAGGAGCACTCCTTAGGCACCAACAGTTGACTTTTCCTACAGATCAGTTACCAGCCCACTTTATAAGGAAGCTCTCTTTGAAATCCCCCAAAAATGTTTGGTGTTTAGTCTCAGCATAGGGTTTGGGTGGGAGAAGGGTCAGTTTTGTTTTGTTTTTTTAATTGTAACTGTGGGCCAGAGTTTAAGAGTCACCCAGATTCTGAGATTAGATAGTCAAATTTGTCCCTCCACAGTTCAGAAGTTGGACAAAAAAGGGAACAGAAAGAAGGAGATCCCTAAAATAGAGGAGTCTAATTATGGATGCAATCAAATATCCAAGATTTCCTTTTAATATAAACTGATCTTCAGCTCCCTAGTTCTTTGTGGTATTTCTACGCATTATCAAAGTTGATGTTGATTTTAGTTACTAAAAAGACAAGTCTTTGCTCTCTCAGAAGGACTGCAAGATTGCTCCCACCAAACAGACTAGTGAGATAGAAACAAAACTCACTTTCTCCAGGTGGCTTTAAAGCATAAAATGACATCCTAGGAACAGCTCCACAGAAAGATCTGTGGATATTTTAGTAACAAGAAAAAAACTAAAGAATACGAACAACTATCAGAATAGGTAACACATGAGTTACATTTAGAAACAATTACAGGATCGATGGACAAACAAGTACTCATATTTAAAATGCTGTCCAAGATCTTTCTTGGCCAGGTGATAACGACAGAGGGAAAACAAACAAATATACACACAAGCAATTAAGAGAGACCTTTAAAAAGGCACATTAGCAATGAAAACTGACCCATATGAACTTACAGGTTCTTGTATTTCAGCATCATCCCAGGCTCCCCAGCCATCATCTTCCCAGTTTGCTGATTTACCTGCTTTAAACGAAAAAAAAAATCATATAAATATAGCATAGATAAAGAACAAAAAGAAATCAAAAAAGACTTTCTGGCAGTTGTTTTCCTTCCTCAATGCATTTCTTTTACTCCAATGAGTTATAATTCCATTTATAGACAGAAACTAAATGAGTTCTATAAAAAGAACCTGAAGTAGTAGAAACAGATGTCTTACTTCTAAGAAAAATATTTATTTTCACTTTTAGTATCATAAAAAAATTAAAAGATGTAATCTAAGTACAAACTAGAAATAGGCTGTAACAACACTCTTGCTGCATAAATTAGTTTTAATGGACTTCATCTAGAACTCTGGCCAAGTAACAATTTACAGTGTCTGGCACAAGATGTCATTGCTCCTTCATTAAGGCCTCTTCACTTTACAAGGACAAATTATTCAGACAGATTTGTCTTGTCTCTGTTTTGCCACCACCATTTCAAGAGAGTAAAGATGTATTTCTGCTGTCATATAGGAAACTGAAGCCAAGAGTGGAAAAAAACTAAACACAACAACAAAGAAAATCCACATTTGTGTGTCCACTTAATAAATAAACTTCTTTTAGTGGGTACAGAGACTCAAGACCTCACCGACTGCAAAATTTAAATTTCAGTTTGATTTATCTATTTGTTACTATTCCAAAGGTAGCAAAAAACCCCCATCTTGTACATGTTAGCAGGCAGCTAGAAAGAGAAAGAAAGGGGAGAGGTGGTTCTCTCCAAACCTTCACAACCCTATGTATATGCTCCCAAACAGCTTACCAAGTGATATAAGATGTCCCATAAGATATGGCAAGAACCACATGCTCACAATTTTGCAATAAATAATATTTTTACACTTAAATGGAACATCTCCCTTTTCATAATGTGTAGCGTGTATGTGTTTGGTTTGGGTTTCAATTTTTTTTGTTGTTGCTTTAAGTTAATTTCAGGATCAGTCAGTAGCAACATATGTTCACCTTCACATCTAAGAGACGTATATGGAAATCTATCTGTTACAACAGAATGCCTGAGGCCAGGATGATACAGATTTCACTACCATCACTCCCAAAGTAGCCAAAGTAAAAGCTGAAGCTGTGGCCTCTGAAGGGAAAGAGAGCCCAAGGGCATTGGCTATTCACCTCCTTGCCAAACAACACAGAGGAAAATTAACAAGACACTGGCCAGTTTCAATTAAGCCATCCAGAACCTCAGAGAAACCACAAGCTTACTTCAAACATGCAGGAAAACTGAACTGTAAAGACAGGCTCAAATCCTAATTGCTCTATAAGTGCTAGTCTTATTTTAAAAATTGATATCTGCTTTTATTTAGAAATACAAAATTTAATGTGAATTGAAGAGTCTATGCATAGAGTAATTAGGCACAAGGATTTCCTAGTAATAGATCAAGTTTTCCTGCAGTCAGCCACAAGAAGCTGTTACTTGCTTTTTTAAAATAAGGTGGTAACTTCCGTACAATTCTCAAACAATAAGATTGTGAAAAGCTTCAATAAGCCAATATGCACTGCTGTAGTCGAGCAGAAAAGCCAAATACCAACTCTCATACAGAATCACTAACATCAATGCTATTGCTTCAGCTTTCAAAAGACAAAGATTTTCCGAAAGATTTCTTTCAAGTTTCTCCATTAACTGATGTCATGTCTACATTGACATTACAAAGAAGTTAAAAGGTCATGCCTCAGTTTAGTTTAAATTTAGTTTTAAGCAGGTAAGATTATGCCATTTTTGATGGTCAAATGGTATGGACAACAAGATTTATATCAAGAATACTCCAATTATATTTGCTCTAAAAACTCTGGTTCCTTTAGCACTACACAAAGCATCCATTACAACAGAACAGAAATCCATACTCTGTCTGTTTAGGCAAATATTTAAATTTTTGTATGGCTAATGAAGGCAGAATCTTAAAAAATACATTTTACTTTAGGAAAGAAGCTTTTCAGCAATACTGTTGAGAAGGTATTTCACAAGACAGTATAAGACAAAACACCCACTCCATGAATAACCTTTATTAGAATTGGAAAGATCTCTACCATCCACAAAAAGGGTGAGTCAACCAGTTTTACTGTATCATCATCAATCCAGATCTCACTGCAGTTAATTCAGGCATAACTATGTAAGTAAATAGCTTCTAAGAGTCATGGTATCATCTCATACTTGAGCTTGAAAATTTTACAGTGCACAAAAGTACTACTATAAGGGAGAATAACGGCAAGCATTGTTGGATATAAACTGCAAGAAGAAAATACTAACTAAAACTTCAACATTTAAGAAAGCTAAATAAAACCCTACTTTTGTTTGAATTTCATTAGCCAAAGAGGCAATAAAAACTCATTTCTATTAAATTCATGGAGGAAAGAAGTGTCTTTGCATGCCACAGTCCAGTTTTGCTACTTCTGAGAGATACAAAACCACATCCATGAAATACAGTCAGCCTTGAGGCCAACGTGTTCCCTAAGCACTGAGTAGATCACCATTCCAAAAGATCTCAGCCACTTCATTTATGAGACTGAACACTCGCCACAAACCTTTGACTGTGAGGATCCTTGCTGCCTCTTTCTAAACAGTTACACTTTCATTGCTGTCATCTTCATCCTCAGATGAATCACGGATAAGGTAATGTTGGGGCATCATCCCATAAATGAAACTGCTGGGATCTTCTCAAAACTGTGACCTACTTTGGAAAGCCTGCATCTCCTACAGCTTGTAATCCCTCCTAGTCATTCTCCACACTATATTTATTGCCCCTGTGTATTTTAATTGCATGTATTCTTCAAGGCCCTGCATGCATTCCCACCTTTCGGACAGTAATTCTTCTAGAAAGCGTTGTTTCCCTATCCACGTAGTTCAGACACATCACCTATGCAACTAAAATGGCTAGTGAAGCAGGGCATTAAACAATCATCAGTAAAACTACGAAACAATGGATAGAGAAGCAGACAGAGGGATACGCCTGTAATACCTGAGGTCACCAAAACAAACATAATGCTATTCATCTGTGCCAGCAAATCTCAAATTATATCACAGAAGTTGCTAGCTTGCAGAAACTGACACACTTTCCTATACACCAGCACCTGAGAGATGACACAGGAACCTAGGTGCCTACAATGAGGATTTTAAAGAAATCTCCCACATTTTCCCTTAGTAAAATTAGAGCTCAGAAGCATTAACTGTGGAAGAAAAGACATTAGGTAGTGGTCAATAGCTAAGCAAACCTTAAACAGTTCTTGACGTGGAATATGCTGTTACTTGGGAGATCTTCAAGGTTCCTTGTGCAAACTTACATTTCTCATTTACCTCTATCTCTGACTAGTAGTAGATGTTTGGTAAACAGCTCTCCCTATTTTGATAAAGCAGCAACAAATGTCATAGTTTGCTTTACTGCAAAGACAGAAAAATAGAAGTTGATCTACTAGGTTTACAAGAATCATTTCATTTTTTTAATTTAAAGCAGATAGCACTAAAACTTTACCATCACTATGTTTGAAACTTTAAGGGAGATTAAATTTGGCAGAAAATTGCTTTAAGATTAATTTAATGTGCAAAGGCTCACTAGAGAAAACTTAAGCAGAACATTCGAGGAATCAAGTACTATCCTGCTAACACTTCCATGCAACTAAAGTGACATCTCTTAAGTTAATGGTTATATCAGCATTCGCAGCACTGGTGTTAATGAGTAAGAGACTTCATTTCAAGCATATTTATCATAACCTTAAGAGACAAAATAATAATTTTGACTAATAAACATATTTTTAAAAAGATAAGAGCAGCAACTTTAGCAACAGAAATGCACCACTGCAGTCTAACTGGCAGTTAATGAGTCATATCCAACATAAAACAGAATGTCATTTTCACTCAGTCTAAGATTTTCTCCCCAAAAGTGCAGAATATGCCTCTGAGCATTGAAAATTGATGAACAGTTACGTCACAGGATTGCTCCTGATGCTGGAGAGGAGTGGTAGGTAACAACTGCTGCAGGAGCTGGACCTTTCCCGTGCTGGCCACCAGCCTCCTCGTTCCTGCAGCAGCACAGTAACCTAGGTCAGGCGGCAGCCATCCTTCCCTCCAGGCACACAGCCCGTGCCTCTCCATTCCAGCCCTTCGCAGTGGGTGCCAAAAGGCAAGCTGGACAGGAGCTTGCCAGTCACTGCTGGCACAGGTGGGAGAGTGTATTTTTATGATCGTCTAGCTTCTTTTCTATCCGTGCATCAACAATTGACAAAATTAATATGCAATTGTTTCTTGGACTACTATTTATGTGAAAGAGTTTCAATTCTTCTTCCTACATATTGGTGTTCTAATACCTCTGCATCACACAATCAGCGAGGCAAAAAAGGTATTTCTTTTCTCTTCAGACTAAGGAATTTTGGACATAGTTTAAAATCTTGCTATTTAGTAATCATAGGACATTTATTAGAAAAGCTCCCTTGAGCAGAGACTGCCAGATTTATCAAGCTGTTTTAGCAGCATTTCTAGGAAGCCCCTTTTGAGACTAGTATTCTATATGATTTTTAACTATCACTTTTGATGTCTGTAACAAGTGAGGAAAAAACCACGACACTCAAAATCAGTTAGCTCACTAATTTGAAAAGTAATTTGAGAGATTCCTCCTTTAGAAGGTCACTACGGCCTTCAACAGAAAAAGAAGTTAAAAAAATAACTGCAAATACTATGTACTTCTTTAAAATAATGCTGCAAATTTTTGTGGCTTACAATTATAACCTACCTCCAAAAACAAAGTTGAAGTACCATAGAGAGAAAAAAAAAGAAAAAAGCACCTTGTAATGCTAATATAGCATGGAAAACAAGTGATACACAAAGCATAATATCTCATTTTTCTTTCAGGTACAGGTCACAGCTCAAGTTACTGCAAGAAAGAAAAAAACAACTATTATGTAAATGAAACATTAAAGCAGCAAGAGACTCATGGTTAAGATGATAGGGACAAAGTACTCTGATGTCATTCTGCCACGGGTGTTCACAGCATATCATTTAGTCTACCAACACCTAAGAAAGCATTAATAATTATGCGAGTAAAAAAATATAGGCAGAGCGAGTACTTTATGATATGTTATGGGAATACTGAAATGGCAAGAAAGGATATTTAGATGTATATAATGCAATCTGGAGAGAGAGGATCTGATTAAAAGATGCAGTACAAGAAAGCTCGTCAGAAGGCTCTTCAATAAGAACATACCAAATTCAGTAAGAAGGACATAGAAACAATTAAGAACTCTGTTGCTAAATGCAATCTAGAATTAAATTTTATAATGCATTTTTTCTTTTTAATCTTGTTTGCAACTCTGAAATAAAAAGCCTGGTCATCTGTACTTCTGAATTAAGCTAATTGATCCAACTAAAGCAAAGTATGCGAGTACAATTCTAAAGATATGATTAGGAGACTCCAGGGCTGAAAAGCACTTTTCAGGATGCTGCCAATTTAACGGGACTGCATTTTGGAAAACGTTCCTGTATTAGGAATTAACCATCACCTCTGCTGTAAAAAGGGGCAGTAAAGGACACATCATACCTCTGAACTAACCCCAAAATCAGTCCAAAAAATTTTTTAATTTTTTGTCCCCCTTGCTCCCTCATATAAGCAGCAGCATCCCAAAGTTCTATGTTGGCCACATACTGCTCTTAGGTGACCTGTTTGCTATCAGAGATGCGTGTACAATGGTTTGCAAATTCCAAAATATAAGTTCTGTTTCTATGAGTTTTACTTAGGTAATGGTCTCGAGAAAACATATCTGGAATTAATAATACATGCACACCAGAAAATTACTGATTTATTATTTTGATTTATTCTTATTAAAAAATTCCAAAGTTTAGCTAGAACCTACCTGGTTATGTCACCACACTGCTATCATCAAGCCTACCAAATCAAGTATTTCAAAACATAGATTCTGAGCTCAGAATCTACGGAAGAACAGAAAGATCTGACACACAGATTTAAATAAAAAGCAGTTCAATACCTCAAACAAATCAGAAAAGAATTATGGAAAGTGTTATGCGCATCATTACCACATGATTTTCTGCTCTTTTATTAAGAGCAGAATTTAATTTTAGAAATTAATTTTGGCACTAATTTCTTCATGCTGAAATTCTGTTATGCCTGTGAAGCCTTATCACATTTTGCAAACAGGATGTATTTAATGAGTTATTTTTCATTCATGTGCAATATCTCATTACAGACAGTTGTATAATAGAGATAACTGTTACAGCTGTTTTCTGATCTAGCCAACATTCATCCCAGAACATCTTGCATCACAGCAAGCTGTCAAATTAAATGCAATACAAATACTTTCTATTCCCAGTATTTGTACTTTGAAACAGCAGCATTCAAAGACACTTACATACCTCCAGGTTCAGGCTCCACAAAAGATTTCTGCCTCACTATTAACATTAGTGTTAACTTTTCCCAAGAATCTTGTTTCATGAATCCTGTTCTTCATTGAAATGTGAAAAATTATTCAAACCCTTTTTTTTAGGGAAGAAAGGACCAGCAATTCCATATGGAGCATCTTCAGTTAGCTTAACCCATAATAATGTTTTTATTGCTTTAAGCCAAGTGATGCCAGACCCACTACAACACATTTTATACCAATTAGTTCCACACCCCCTAGTCCCCCAAAGTAATCACATATTTTTATCAGGGCAGATATAGAAGCGCTTTAATAATCAATGAATATCACTTTAGTTACTTTAGTATTGCATTATTAGACGTTTCGGTGTATGATCCCATAATGCAACCAAGGAGGAGCACATGAACAGTTGCTGAACTGACTTTCCATCAGGTACAACAGAGGTCATCTTTTTTCTTCCCTCTCCCCGTTTATTAGAAGAGTATATCCTTCACACAAACTAGACAAACTGTTGTGCTACTGATGTCACAGTACCACATACTGATTTAGAAATACGTTATTGTTTGCACCTTCAGAACAAAGTGACTTCTTTTCATTTAGGACGTATACAAAAATGCTTTCACATTAAAAAACCTGAATTTTAGCATAGCCAGTACGTTCACAGAAAATATTTTGATAACTTTGGTCAGAATTAAAAAGTGTTCAAGGTTAGAAGAGCAGAAAGTTTTCCGATCTATAACTAAAAAACTAATGAAAGATCTGTAACTTCTGAAAAAAAAAAAAAAAAAAAAAAAAAAACATGAACTAAACAAAATAAACACCCTCACACACTGGCAACACCTTTTCAAAAATATTTATTAGCTAAAACATGACAGAAGCTTTCTAAAATTTCTCGAAGCACCTTTAAGATATGACTCCAAAACTCAGAAATAATCAGTTCATTAATTACAGTTAACATATTCTATATACGAAAAGCTTTAGTATAAATATTTAACTTAACCTTTTCCTCAGGTAGCCATATCTTTTATTTGACTACAAAATTTAAATACTGATTTCCCATAAAAATAAAATCCTGTTTCCATCCAAATACAGCTTAACTTTAAAAAGAAAAACTCTAGTAAATAAAAGGAGCAGACTCCTTATAATATTGTTAAGTGTTTATTAAGCTATATTTATCCACATATAAACAATTACGTAAGTGCTGTATGGAATATGATTGCAAATGAGCTGTTTTCTCTGTTAAACATATAAGCAAAGACATACACCTCTTCTCTTCCTTAAAGATTAAAAATGCAGATTAAAGTCCACGTTTTTAATGTACAATTTCATTAAAATACCATTTTAAAACAATACATTCTATCAAGGAAGCAGTCTTAGTAAAGTTTTTTCTGATAAGAAAAAATTATTTAGATTTTGCTCAGTTTAAAAGGCTTTGTCTTTGCTCTGGTTATATCAGCATACTTTTTTTTTTTTATTGCTTTTATTATTTGGGAAAATGTTTTGTTTTCCTGGTGCACAATATTAGAGGCAGGGAATTGTTTTATGTTCTCATCCTTCCCCAGCTATTCTTTATGTCCAGCAAAGAGTCCTTTCACCTGAACAATGCAAGAGTCAAGGTATACAACTATTACCAAAGAGAAAACAGAACAATTTTTAGACTGCCATGCAACAATTCAGTTGCTTACTGGTAAGGAAAGTGAAGGGGGTAACAAAGTACTCCAAACAGCAGTAACTCCTGACAGGCATTTTCAGCTACCAGCTTCTCTATGTTCATTTACATCAAGAGAGAGCAAACAGACTCTCTAAGATTTAGATCATCCCTTCTTCTTTTCCTAAATTGAACCAACACGAAGTCCAAGACCAAAAGATAAGCAACAACAGCCACATCTATACCTCCTCAATTTAACATAATGATTTTCCAAATAATCTTGCAGCTTAACTGTTCGGTTCACTAGGGAGCAAAGACGCAGCAATGCAGAACTGGAGAAAAAAGTGGAACAGGAAAAGAATGTCATGTTCCATGTAGTCAAATTCTCCTTTTTCCTAACTAAAAGATACTTCCATAACTTATCTTCACAAGTTGTAAAAACGTTTCTCCTTGTCAAAGACAAATGTACTAAAAATTTCTTCTTCGACATCACTAGTTTACATTCTTATGTAAAAGTCGCCTTGGGAACTCTTTTTCACTTATGTTTATACTTACTCATACTGAACTAGGAAAATATCTGCAGTATCAACAAATTACACAAGCCTAAAAGAGTTGAAAAAGTCCAAATGAGCAGTGTTTTGAAAAATATTTGATTCTAACACTAGTCTGCATCAACAATTGAGTGAGGAAATAAAAGTCCAGGACACAGCCAACTCATTAAATTGAAGAACAGCATATCTTAGAACACTCTTTGCTTCTCATTTTTGAGGGTCTTCCAAAAGCTTTCTCTCTTTACAGCTGCCATGTGATAAATTTACTCTAACAGAAGAGAAGTATTCAGGAGAAGTTATTTTACACAAACTCCTCTCATGTGTACTACCAAATAAGAGAGAAATAGTTTAACTTCTTTTGCATTTATTTTTAGAATACAAACGTATACTACCTTTTGCCTTTATCTCCAATATTCAAGAGACACTAACAACTTCTAAATGGTTCCCAAACATCTCCTTTAGATTTAGATAATACCAAGAGTATATAGAATCAGTACGCAATTTTCAGAGCATTACAGGAGTAAAAACAACATGCATAAAAGTAGCATATAACTGTTTTCTAGCAAAAGTTTTGGATAACCTAAGGCAGGAAAATAAAATCTGGCTGCATAAAGTTCTTCTGAAGTTACTTTCTTCCAAGTGCATTCCAAAAATAAAGTGAATCAAATTCAATCTTGAAAACAATAAGAAAGCAACAGTAAAATATACTATAGTAATATTCATATTGGTGTCCAAGTTAAGTAGCTGAACATACAGTGTACTTTTACACCACTTTCACAGCTGCTGCATCATTTTTCTCTCCTTCCTATCCCCATTTAAGGTTTTAAATTATGCCTCTCTGTGCTTTCTCCCACAGCACAGTTTATACTTGACAATACTTTATGAGCACCCCCACTGACCTCTTCTAATGCTTTACTTACCATGCAGTTGCCAAAAAAAACCCAAACACAGGCCAATATAGTTAATGCAAAACTGCACGAACAAGACACCGGCCAGTGACTCGTTTCCCTGTACCGCCTAGCCTGTGCATGGACCTACCAGCCCTTCTCTTCGGCCCAGAACAGAGGCTCTGCTCCGGAGAGCTCAGCTTCCTGTTCTGTGTAACGCTGCACACAACAGAAACCTGCTCCACAGCTTCCGACTGTGGCTGTTATAAGGTGGACTTTTCTTTTTAAGTCACTGAACTAACTCTTTACACCAGCTTCGCGGCAGAGCGGCCCTCCGCGGGCAAAGACCCGCACCCGCACGCTGCGGCGGCAGGACAGCTGAGCACCGCAACTCCCCCACGGCAGGCGAGGCAGCAACCGCTACGGCGGCGCCCGGCCTCTGCGGGCGGGCAGACGGCAAGGCCGCTCGGCTGCCCTCCCCGCGGCCGCCCGCGCCCGGCTGCCGGCGGCGGCGGCGCCGAGCCCGCCGGGGCCGAGCAGCCCCCTGCCCCGGGCAGCCCGCGGCGCAGAGGGCTCGGCGGCAGCGGCGGCGGGCCGCGGCTCCCGCTCGGCCCGGCGCAGACTCACCGCCCTCCCGGCCGGCCGCGGCGCTGCCCTGGCGGCGGTGCGGGCACAGGAAGTCGCGAGCCGCCTCCAGGTCCTGGAAGTGGCCGAAGGGGACCAGGGTGCACGACATGGCGGTGCCGTCACCTCCCCCCTCCCCTCCCGGCACCCGCCGCCCAACCCGGAAACGGTCGCTGACTTCCCGGCCGCGCGGCGCCCTCGCAGGGCGCATGCGCGGAGCGGGGCCCGGCGGCGGCGGCGGCGAGCCGCCGCGGCGCGCGCGGTGCGCCCGCCACGTGACCGCGGTAGCTGTTGGCGGCGGTTGCGGCCGTTGGCGGCGGTGGGGTGAGGGGGGAGAGAGGGTCGCGCGGCCGAGGAGGGCTCCGCCGCTCTTGGGCCGGGCCGGGGCGAGCGGCAGCGGCGGCGGCGGGTGCTTTCCCGCCGGCGGAGAGAGGATCTGCCGCGTGTGCGGAAGGGCCGGCTCCTGCGCGAGGCGGCAGGGCTTCTTCCTGCCCTGAGCTGCCCCTTGGGCGTTACGGCGTTGACAGCCGATCCACGGGGCCTCCAAGTGACCTCCAGGAACAGGGCGAGGAGAAGCGGTCTGAGAAGAATACGAGGGGATGAGTTCGGGGCCCCAAAGAAGTTTACTCCTCGTCAGCAGCCTTTTTTTTTTTAGGTCTTATTTTACGGGACTTTGTCTATAAAATCCCATTGGTTGTTGTCACACAAATGCCTTTTATTTGGTAGATAACAACGTTTGTGTTTCTTCAGTAGTGAAAAGCAGAAATGACTGAGCAAGCAGTGCAAGTAAAGCATCCTTAAAGTATAGAAACTTCGGGGTTTGATACAGTTCTTTTCTGAATGATCTTTATGACTGAATGCATCTGCTAGGAGAAGTTTCATTCCAAGCTAGATTTGCTTCTGGCTTGCCTGTAGGCACAGAGTGCAGCAGGATATAACCTTTCGAAAATCCCTGCCAAAATTTCAAAGAAATCCGTTTTAACTGGCAACTTTTTAATGTCTTGAGCTGCACATTATTTTGCAGCAATAATCAGGATCCAGTAACAGTCATGCCCTTAGCAACAGCGTGGATGTTTGCTTTTTTATTTTAAAGCTGTGGCTCCCCGGCAATACACAGGTTAGACCTGTGCTTATTCAATGCAGGGTTATTGAATCCTGGTTTGGAGGGGGGGGGGAGGTTGTGTGTGTGTGTGAGAGAGAGAGAGAGATCAGGGATGAAATGACATGCTGTGTACCAATGGGAAGGAAGTTCTCAGGAAATAAGGTCAGCACGCAGGAAAGGTTGAAAGCAAATGGTATGGAGGAATGGCTAATAACTTTGAAAAAGAAACTAATTAGGCATGTAAAGCCGGGGGGGGGGAACATTTAATGACATTTTGTATTCAGGACATATGCAAAGTCTCTAGTAATGTCAAGTGAATAAATAAAGAGCACATAAGAAATTAAATTAACAACCTGGCTCATCATTGTTCAGTGATGCTTTTATAATATCATTAATTTTTCTTCTTTAGAGACTCTAATGAACATTGCAAGAGACTGTAATATTCCTGTCAGATGTGTTGTAACAGAGAAGTCAAGTTAGAAAAGTGCCAAGATACTAATTTGTGCATAAAACAAGGTAATGAATCATTCAGTAAGTGAATTAATAAATATTTAAAAACAGAATTCAGCCTTGATGAACTCACCTTGTTTACTGAATTACCTTTTTTGTTGTACCTTCTGCAGTACTTAATAATTTTTAAATAATTGTTATTGGGAATCTGTAAAAGAAAAATGGAAACTTTATCATAAATATTAATCAAAGCTTTCTGAAGCCATTCAGGTAAGTGTTAATTTATATACAAAATTTATGGTATATACATTACATTACATAAATACATTTATGGTAACAGTAATACTTTGCACGTATGTAGGTCTTGTCATTTGGAGACCTTTATGCAGTTTATAGAAATTAATAGTTATAGCTGTTAGTGTTTTTCATTTGCAGAAATGAAGGTAATGAAAGATAAAGTGATTTGCTCAGGATCAGTCCATAGGTCTGTGGAGTGCTATGAGTGCAACTCTGCTTTCCTCCTCATCAGTGATGCGTCCACTTGCTGTTCACTTGTGCTAGTTAGCATAAATGAATGGGATTATTGTATCACATGTAGAGTCTTGAATTTGGTCTTTGATGATAAGTGAAAGTGAAAGCATCAACTTTATACTAGTTACAGCAGGTACTTTTGTATTTGTCATGTTAGCTTCACATAAACAATCACCCTTCTCAGATATATGAATTTGGCTTCTAAGTGATGTAGCTGGCATTTATGGGGACAGCAAGAATTAGCCAGTGTTCAATAAAAAGCAGAGAACAGCGAAGAGAATGCAGAGAATCTCAGTCAATCTTTCATGCTTGTACTGTATTTTTCGCAGCTGTTTAATCACACATAAGCGCAGAATTGCAGCCTTAGATACCTGAATAAGTGGTGTCTATTTCAGGCATTCTGATCATCTGCAGTTCCCTGGGCTTCAGTCAAACTTTAAGCACTTTGTCACTTCTGAATATCAAATTGTGTATTTATGTCCTTGGATTAATTTAAATGAGTATTTTTGGTATGCCTCTAAAAGTACAGAGCAAAAAGAACTGTATACCTCAGAATGATCTGACTTGGGGTCTCCATCTATCCAGTGGACAAAGCGTTGAATTCTTTGTTCAGGGCTTGCACAAAGGCACGAGGCAGAACTGAAGCAGGGCTAGAAGCATAATGATTCAATAGTGCTGTTACAAACAGATCTTGAAATTTAGTAAGTGCTGTGTTTGAAGCACAGATCATAGAAAGATACCTTGGAGGACTAAATGTCCCTTGATGTTTCTCTCTTCCTTTAAAATTACATTGCTTGCATGCAGAAAAATGTAATTGAAGCCAGAAGTTGTGGAGGAAAAACAACATAAAATAGTTTACTTCCATTTTGTCACTGGACTAGATGTGCTGACTGACAGCAAAGGCAGGACAGGGAGACAGTGAAGAAAGAGACAGGTGGACAGTATATCTCTGGCCATTCTGAGGTGGATTAAGTCTGGAAGTGAGCAACCTTTCCCTATTCTGCATGCTTAGGCAGGCACAGTAAGTAGCTCCAGTTTAAATTTATCTACAACAGCCTGTAAAACTTAATAAAATTCCTGCTGTGCCTTGCCTCAAATTCATTCTTTGCAACTTGAAGTAATGGAAAAGACATGAAGATTGGTGTGGCATTGACTACTCAAGATTTTATTCACAAATTTTTGTGATGAAGTGTGTGTAATATCCTGGTCTTCAATTAAAAAAGATAATAATTACCCCAAACCCTAGATAATCGGAATTGTAAATATAAAACAGACTTTTATTTTTGAAGTATTGAGACTTTTAAGATCATCTGGAGCTTTTTTCATCATTGAATATATGTGATTGATGGTGTCCTCTCCAACTCATAACTTTAGTATTCTTAAGTTTTTTCTAATGATGTGGTCTTAGCAGAGGGGCAAAGCATATTCCTAGACACAAATACCTGGAGAGGATAATGAAAACTCTCAGAAGTTCTCTTCCTGCAGTTTGCTCTAGATTGTTTGGAAGGCAGTCATGAGACAGAAAGGTAATCTGATTTCGCTCATCCCCCTCATTTCTGTGCCACCAGGCTCTTGTACACAGGATATTGGTGCTCACTTCCCAACACTCCAAAATATTCAATGAGCCAACCTCAGTAATTTCAGCTGCTGGTATCACCCAAGCCAGTAGAGCATAAAGATGCTTTTTCTGCAGTTCCTTATGTCTATACACTTTCATATAGGATATGAAAGTTCAGGATGACATTTTTTATAGTTATGCTTGGTGATAGTTGTGTTTCTCTCAGCACCATTCTTCCACCCATAGAAAATACGCTCTTGCATTAGTTTTACATACAAGTTACATGTATTTACTTGTCAGAGGCAGATTCTTAATACAAGAAAGGAAGTAAAATTGCATTCATTGTTTGAATGTTAAAAGCCTCAACAATATTTTCTCATGATAAAATGATATTAGATGGACTGTAGGGCACTTGCAAGAGAGTAGATTTGTATTTCAAATTAGATTTTAATTTCTCCCCTTTTCTTCATTTTTTTATTGAAATGACCTTTAATTGCATCTCCTTTTTCATTGTTAGTCTCTTAGTCTTTTTCTTGCACATCTTTTTTGCATATGAATGTGTTATTAATTTGGTAAGTGATTTGGCAGGAGAAGATACAACTGCATTTCATAAGCTCTGAGCAGTGTTGGGCACTGGAGATGTAAACATCCACTGCATGTGCAGATTTCCTGTGGCTTTAGATGGGCATGAACAATGTATGCAAAATGTATATCTGCCTCCCCATGATAGGTCCTCCGATAAGCACTGTTTTCCATGTGAGATTGTACAAGCAAAGCCTGGGGCCAAATATATAGGTATTGTCCTATACTGATGAGATTTGATCTTTCTGCTACCCTGTTAAACATTATTCAAACAAAGAATGTTCCAACTTTCTAACTGTTTTTTAAAATTTTGTCCTGCATCCAACTTCCAAGATATTTCTATTCTTGCTTGTAAGTTAATCACTGTTGTCACCTTTGGATTATCAAAGACATTATGTGAGGAATGTATATAGTTTGTAGCATACAGAAATTTCTGTTTCAGAATATTCAAAATCGTGAAACCTACAGCCTTGTGCAGTACTACTTCTGTCTTGCCCCATTTCGGTGTGCAAGCTAGTGCCTGCACAAATTCTGTGGTTCACCTATCTGCTAGCAGAGATGGGGATCCAGTTGTCCATCTCACTGCAGCATCTTTTACTTGTGCATCTGTATGTATTGACTGTGATTAACTTGCCCTTCAAATGACCTCTTCACGTTCGTGTATTTGTTTTTCTTCTGACAGAAGATAGGTTGCACTGAGTATATTTTTACTTCACAAGAGCATGTCTGTGACAATATTGGAAATTCCCGTTTGTCAGATTTACTACTCCTCTCCCTTTTTATCTAGTGGCATTCAAAAGTGCTATCAGTATGCACATGCTGCAGATACTGAATCTGGTATTTTCTGTTCCCTCAAGATTTTGGTGGTAGCCAGTATTGGGATATTATTGTGGATCGGTAGCCCTGAAAAGATAACATTTTATATCCTTGTGTGATAGCAGATCTGTGCCTACATCTTCTCAAGGTGTATGAATTGCTTATCCTCCAAATTCATTCTGAAGGATGCCCACCAGCATCTTTGCATTGCCATTTATTCCACAGATGTCATATTTATGCTTTATACCTATGATAAAGTATTGTATATATTGTAAAATTTACATGAAGTTACCAGCATCATGTAGATAAAAGAAGCACTCCAGCTTTCTCTTTTGTGACCTTTAAAAAAATCTTCGTGGCTGAAAGATTATGGCATATAAAATGGATTCTGCTGAACCACACAAATAAGTCTGCTGAAATACTGCTACATTAGATGTAGATGGTTACCCTTATGCCTGGAAAAGGGAATCCCTGTCATAACGGGTATTTATGCTGTTCTTCTCCATCTCAGGTCTGTAGGTGTGGAGGAAAGAAACAATATCCTTTTTCTCCCCTTTCAGCTCGCCTCTACCACCTTGCTGCTCTGTACGCTCACAGAGTAAAACCTCTGCCAAAGTGCCTGATCCTCTGCTTACCCATAGGGGAGAGATATGATCCACATGCTTAAGAGATGACTACAGTGAACATGTTTCAATTACTTTGGACTAGCACTACATTAATGAAACAAGGTTATCCAGATTCCTTCTTGGTAGTATTTGGGCTTATCTAAAGTTATAAGAGCTGGGATTTGATTAACTGTAACACATACTTAAAGCTTAATACTAAAATATTTTAGATCTGTAGATAAGCATCCAAAACGTCCTATGTAATGTGCACTTGATTACTGTCCTGTGGTGAATGAATGTTTGTTACACCAAAAGCCCATTCTCAAAATGTAAGCAGACTCTGCCCCTTCAAAGTATCTGCCGATTTGTTGCAGCATGATGTGCAGCTTCAAGTCCTAGAGGGAGACAATCTGTCTTGATCCTTCTCTTCCCACCTTTCTGGGCCAGACTAACACATCCCTGCCTGCCTGTTATCTGTGCATGCACAGGGTAGGTGTTGCTAAGCAACCATGCACCACACATGACAGGCTGTTTTTTAAATGGAGAATTAACTAAATTAGTCTTGATGAAGACAAGATGCAGCTGAAGATCAGATGGGAGCGAGGAAAAAAAAATGTGGTTTGCACTAGAGAATAAAAAGTGTCCAAAAAGAAAGGGGAATTTTGAAATGAAAGAGGGAGTCATGTACGTGGTGCAAGTGGAAGCAGTATATAAAGAATTAAGTGTTCTTCGTGCCCAGCACTATCTCTATATTTGTACAACACATAGGATAGCAAAGCTCCAGATCTTCAGGATGCTACCATAAGGGAAACAAGTTTAAGAAAAAAAAAAAAAAAAACACAAAACCTTCCCCTTCCTCCTCTTTTTGGTTCCAATTTGAATATAGACTCACAGGATATGGAAGATGTGTTCAGTTCTGTGCGCTGGGGAATCCCTGTCTCCATGGGCTCCTGAAGCCAGCCTGCCATGCGTGACATCGAGCATGCAGCAGCCTCGGGTGACCGCGCAGGAGCAGGGAGGCACAGTGAATGGAGACTTGGCATATTTTCTTCTCAGCCTAACAAAGTGGCTATTGGCTTAATGCTTAGAACGTAAAGAAATTCTCTTCCAGTAAGGACATTCTGTGTTACGTGGCCAAATTTCATTCTTTTGTACTGCCCAAGTTCCCTGACCTCAGAATCTAGAGCATAATGTTCCATGAAAAGGCAGTATTTTACATTATTCTTCTAGAAATATAAGGGACAAGAAAACAATGTAGAGACTTTTCTGACCATATTCATGTTTTGTCATTAATTGCAAGTATACTTTTTCCCATTTATGTTCCCTTTTCATGAATATCTCAGCAAATAAACTCACATGAAAATATTTTTAGAAAAAATATGCAAATGTTGAAGAATATTGCCAGAAAAAAAAATATTACAACTATGAAACTACCAATTTATATTCCTCCAATCACGGAATATATGTATCCGCCACTGTATTTTTGATCTAGTCATGACAAAGCAATAAGAATAACAATTCAAATTTTGAATATTTATACTAGGCAATTTACAGGAAGAATTCCTTGTTCCTGTGAGCTTGTGAGTAATTCTGAACAAGCTTAATACAATTTTCTGGTGTTCAGAACACCCTAAACAGAGCACAGAGAAACAGGTAAGGTGACTGCTTTTTGTCAGTGCAGCTTTACTTGTAGTGGATATCAATCAGTTAGTTAGTCTGCCCGTTTCTCTCTTGGTTTCAAAAGACAACAGTATGTTTTAAGAGATCTTAGTTCACAAATACATCTCCAGACAACTCTCAGATACTATTCTGAGTTGTACGTAAGCCTCTTTAAAAGTAAGATACTTAAAATGTATAGGCTTATTCAGTGGCAAAGTCCAATAGAGATGGATTTCATAAATAATTCAGATCCCTGAAATACATTATTTTATTTTTTTAAAATCTTAGTAGAATGCCGTGTATCTGGGTTTTCAGCACATAAGTTAGAACTCTCAGGAGAGGTGATTAAAAGATACAGACCTCTCTTCTGGTTTCGGCATTCTTAAGAGCAGAGATGACATACCCATGGATTCTGTATCATCACTACTTTGGTACCGTGCAATCAAGCAAACAAAAATATTCGTTTCCTGTATTTGAAGTTCATCTTTTCAATGTCTTTATTCATTACAGTGAGACTTTGATGTCACAGATCTGAGAGAAATACGAGGTAAAGGATCAGAAGAGATACAAGCACTCAGAAGAAAGAATGCTTACTATTCATGAGTCTCAAAGAGAGAAAACTCGAATGTCAGCAAAGCAAATTAACATCTCTGAGGATGAGTTCAGACTGCCATCTGGGGGACTGGTAAATCTGGCTGAAGAGCTAGAAATTTAGCCTACGTGGTGGGTTTAGCTGGATACATTCCATTTAACAGTAGTCAAAGCATTTTTTGCCAGTATCTTACCCAATGAACTTTTCACCGAATTGTTTAGTTTGCAAACTCTGCATATGGTGTTTGACAGATCTGAGTGCTTGCACAATGGTTTCAATGAATAATTTTCTGTCTACATGTCGTTCACAAACTTCCCTTCAATTTGTTCGTGATCTATGACTGGTCACTCAATTTACACAGGATTTTTTTTTTGGCGAGGGGGGGGGGTTGATTGATTTGTCACTGCTTAGACAAGACAATGTCTTTGCATCTTTGCTTCCCTCTTTAAGTGCAATAACAGTAATACAAAATCATCCTACATCCCTACATGCAAATAATCATTCTTCTTTTATCACTCTAGAGCCAATTTCCCTAATCCTGATAAAACTAGGATTCTCTATGTCTCATCCATCAGCTTAACAACGGATTCTAAGTAAAGGTCTGTTAGACCTGGACTCAGTTATTTTCTGCAGTAGCTTAGGTGATGAAATAATCTGAACAACAATATGTAAAACGGTGGTGATCACAGATTGCTCTGTGCCTGCTGTGTATAGATGTCAGCAGGCTGAGACGGAGTGAAAAATAGATCACGAAGAAATATGTCGTTATAGAGTGTGGTTTTGAGATTTTCCGAAATAAATGCATCTGGTCACAGTCATTTGGCATGTTTTCCTAGATACAGACAAATCTCAATAATATATGAGCCAGAATAAGCTTCAGAGCTGGGCATTATATTGTGTTTTCTTCTGCAGTTTAGGAACAAAAGAGCGTAGCACTGAGTCTCAGCAGTGCCATTTAATGCTTTTTTGAGAACTACAGTGTTGGTGGTTTGTAAGCCAAACAGCCCTGTCAGGCTGAGATCAGGATAGTGGGAGCATCTAAAAAGTTTTTGCAAAATTGGAGCCTGTAACTACCATTCTTTTCCTTATTTTACACATCCAGAAGGATGAAAGGAAGAGTAAGAGAGTAGATGGTGACAAATCTGAACTAAGTGAAGTAGATCTTAGGGATGTAGTACACAATGCTATCTCTATTTTTAATTCCGTGTTTCTGCATTGATTGCTTCTTTTCTTAGGCAGAGGAAGCATCTTTAGCAGGAAAAGAAGTCCTTGAAATTCCCTCACCCTTAGAATAATCTCCTTTCTCAAGAATTACTCATGTAAGAAAGAGCATACACAGAGGTTACAAATGTACAGTCTGCACTCAGAAAAAAAAAAAAAAAAAAAAAACCTCACAGTTATTTTAGAAAGGAAGACATGTTGCTAGCACTCTTGACTTTTTAATCCATGGCACAGGTTATGCATGACCAGAGCACAAACTGGATTTGTATTACCTATGATTTTTAAGTAATGTGGATTTGGTAAGTATGATTGGACTTGCAAATTGAATTAAGGCTCTAGATATAACATTTCTACTAAGGTACTTTTTCCATCATCTTCCCACCTAACTTAAGTTACAAATCACATCAAAATCAGAATGCCATTCATTAAGGTGTATATAAAAATCTATAAACACGTTTTTGCAAAGGGTAAGAGAGTACTAATTTGTCTTTTAGATTCCTAATTAAGGATGCCAGAATATAACTGATCTGATTATACAATCATGGAAAATATTTTCTGTAAAGATATGGCCAATTTACATCCTGTTATCTTCTACTCAATTCAGTGGAATTTCGCTAAGTTTTCTCATTCCTAAATATAACTCCAGAGAAGTCGAGAAAAGGTTTTGAAGATGAAAGTCACTCTCACTTCTGTGAAAAGGCATAAAGCAAAGTAACTTCTCTAAACACCTCTGGGATTATGTCTGCACAAAGCAAGTAGGGGTCTATTGCTGAGCTGGATGATGGGGCTAGAAGTCCAGATCTCAGGTATAACAATATGAAAATCGCATGATTAGGGCCTTCGGAGAGAAATAACCAGTCCCTAGATAGGAAAGGCAGATAGACTGGCTGCCAGCTTTAAGCTCTGTGTAATTTATTTAACTTCATAGTGCCATGGCTTGTTAGATTGGCCTGTGTTGCAAACACTGGCTAGCAGTTAACCCAATTTGTGTTAGCTGTTTAGTTTTTAAAACTAGATCTGATATATTAGATGTTACTGGTCCTATTCAATTTCATTATTTTAGCTAGAGTTCTCCTTTAGATTTGAAGATCTAGTAGCATGAAATCTAAATTCTCAAAGAAATTGTGCTGTCAGGGAAAGAATTTCTCCTACCACTTGCAGACCGTCTACACAGGAAAACGGAGTGAGTGTTTATCCTGCGTACAGAGAGTGAGATTACAACACTTACATACATGGATTTCTAATTTGGCATTTTAAAAATATTTAGAGATGATACAGTTGGGATATACCTATTATACTAATTTCAAACTATAACGAAATACTAACTTCCCTTTTATGTGACTGCACCTGCATAGGTTTTAGAGGAAAAGAAATGATTTCCTGTGTTTCTTATTTATGATGTTATCCGGAACAGTATTACATTTGCATGAAGTGGAAGCAAACTGAAAATCCAGCACAGAAATTCACAATTTCATCTCAGAAATTACAGTAATACTTTTTATAAATCACCTGCAAGGTTGTAGGGGAAGATGTCCAGAGTTCTGTAGTATGGATATTGATACTTAGTCTTTATATTTTTTCACAGATTCAGGAAGAGAATATGCCTTTGAAATTTAGTTGAGGTTGTTACAAACACAATTGCTGCTGTGACTCACTCGGTAGCAATTAGACTTTGTATGTGTGCAGGAGGCAGAGGTATGTAAGAGAGAGAATTAAAGGAAAAAAAAAATCAAAAGACTCTTTCTTGCCTAGTAGGGTTGTCTTGTTTTTAAAGTGATTGGTTTTGGAGGAAAGACTAAGCTACAACTAGTGATACTCCTTTTCAATCTCTGATGGCTGAGCGAAATCAGCAGAAAGATTGCTGACGGGCAAAACCACAGCAGGGACCCACAAGCTTGCATTTTGTCTTCTAAAGCTGTCGTAAGGTGGAAGAAATCCACACTTCCAGAGCTACAGGAGATAGCAAGATGCGTAATTCAGAGCAGGATGTGGACCTGTCTGTTCTTGTTTACAAGTAAATAACAACACATGATTCCTATGTACTGCTGTTAGAGGGCAGCAGATATTGTAAAAAAAAGAGCTCAAGACACCGTGTGACCTCATTCTGCTACAGCTCTGTAGCATCCACAATGGGAAATCTTCTATGGCAGAGAAGTATTTCATAGCACCCATTTCAAACCTTATTTTTAGTCAGTTATAATTTTTTAAAGTTTTAACTGTTCGGGCTAATATTTTTCCTGTTCCTTCCTTGTTTTCTCAAGCTTTCTTGAGAGTTTGAAAAAGATTTTCTAGCCATCTATCATTCAGCCAAAGTTAAAGTATTCTTACCACAAATTTCTTCAAATCATCTAATGCTTCTAAGGTTTAAGGGTGGAAATTGATTTTTAGAAAAGTGTAATACTGGAGTGTGGAGCTTTTGGATATTTTTGTAAACATACTATATCCTATTAAAAAATTATAACCATTTAAACCTGTTCAATATCTACCTTTTTAATCTTCCAAATATTTCACCAATAATGTGCAAAATGCCTGATGCTTTTACTGAAGCCTCTTCATCAGGATACCTGTATGGTCTTCTCCTTCTTCTGCTCTCACCACAATATCTTTAGTCTCAAAGAAAAAAAAATAGAATTCTGGAAACCACTAGTTCAAGTTTCACCTCTCTCAGTGAGTCCTTTTAACAATATTGTAACTTCATAATTCTCACTGTTAAGCAAATCCGTATATCCTAACATAAAACACCATCCTGTGGCAGGTGAGTTCAGTTCTGCAGATTCTATTGCCCAGAATACGGACTGTATCTTTAACTTAGGTTCTTGTCCATTTAGCTCCTTTCCAAAGGAAATAAACTGTCTATAAGCTTAGCTCTGATAGTTATAATTATTACTTTAAGGAAAATCCCCTGGATTTTTTTGTTTAAACAGCAAAAAATTCTGGCCAGATCCTTCAAAAGGGGGGTAACAGCTTGTTACTTTCACTGACTGCTTGAACTCAAGAACCCAAGAAAGCTAACTCATGAATCTAAGTGTTGTTGCTGTTATTCCACACCAATGTCATTACAGACAAAAATTACGGAAGTTCAGTTGTCTGTCAAAAATTGTCCAGGCAACAGGATCAAGATCAGGCTGGTTTTGTTTGTTATTACTTTTAAAAATGCTAGAAATACTGCAATCAAGATTACAACCCAGAGTTGCAAGCGCAGTTTTCCCTGTAATTCATGACTCATATTCTGCCAACCATCTTTCATGTAGGAAGTACAGATCCTACAGAAACCAACCTCATCTTTGAGCACATTTCTGCCACTTCTCTGTCTGTCCTGTGTATCTGACAGTACAAAAGATTTCAGGAGAAAGTAGAACTTAATTGTATAGTTTGTATTGCATTGCACACACGCAAAGGAGAACTGAAGATGCGCATACAGCTTTAAATTTTGGCCCTTCTGATGACATTTAAATGGTTTTGGAACAGTCTTTTATAGGTTACATGGCAAAGGCATATAGCTGGGAGTGTTAAGATAGGACAGTTAAGCAATAGTAATGCTATAATCTTATTACTTCTCTGCAGTATGTGCAGTTACGATCATCTCTAATTACACAGTCGTATGCTAAAGTAATGTGACATAGTATGTGTTTTCTTCCCACAAATTTATATTCTTCACTACATGACTGGACATGGCTTCTAATCTATCTGTTTTTATTAAAACAAATGAAAAAGATGCCATGTTACCTTGTTTCCTTAGGAACACTGACCTAAGATCTCACAGATCCTAATTCCATTTAAATAAATGTCAAAAATTCTCATCGATTTGAAGAGAAGCAGGACAAAGCCCATATTAATGTAACGGAGAGCCTGAATCATTTAAGAAGCTGCTTGTCAAAGCCAGCTGATGGACAAAGTACAAAGAGACTGTAACAGACCCCTGTCGACTTGCCTCTGAGCCACAGCACTGTTTTTAGTGACAACTGCAGCAGCAGCTCCATCGCAAGTGCCCTGAAAAAGCGAGCATCAGTAATGTTGCAGGCAATAATTGGATCACAAGTAACTCATATAAAATATATAGTTCTTCTATTTCTTTCTAGTTTCTTGTCCTCTAGAAACCATCATTAAACAGTTTACAGTTAGACTTCTAATAACTCTGAGCTATATTAGCAGTTTGAGGGATTTGTTACAATAAAATATCTTCCTGATGGTAAATAGTTAATATAAAATAGCAGAAAGGTCAAACTCCTAACTTGCTATTTTAATAAAAAATAGAGTTTTTTTTTTCAGAGAATGAAAATAAAAGCCCCTCTAACAGTGAAAAGATGTATACATTTAGGTCCTATTAAAATTTCTTACAGCCATTTGCATAAATAAATCTAATCAAAATCATTCCTGAAGCAAAATCACTTGCTTCAGTGCAATTTCTTCAGAAAAGCATTACCCAGTAGAAAGACTTACTTACCATGCATTATTCATTGCTGGATTTATTTAAATAAAGAAACAACCAACTAAATAAATCTCTTGTGGGATATGGGGCATCTTGATAATAGATAAGATAACTTATACGAAGGGAATACTGTAGGACTGCTTTTCCTTATTTATATTGAGAAGAAAGAAAATTCAGTGGCAAGCTAACAGTAAGTTTTGTTTTGTGGGAGCCACACTTTAATTTCAAGAAAGCAGGTAAAAATCTTTTGAAAATCTGTGCCTGAATCAGAAGTAAACTAAACAGTAGTGTTTGTTAAGCCAAAAATAGGAGCATGGCAGAGGACAGCAATCATTTTAGCACATGACAGGTTTTTGATAATTTTCATATGGGCGTAAAGAAGAAGACAGTAAGAAAAGCAAGAGGAAAATGGTGTAGAAAAACAGTAGTAGGAGGAGGCAGCTTTGATTGTAAAAGTTGTTCATTTAATATGCCGGTGTTATAGCTCTGATGAGGGTCAGTTGTACATCCAAGCCTGGAGCAAAGGCACTTGACAGAAGTTCTGGGAAACAGAGGATTTGCCTATTCGTAATGCACAATTGTCACATATCATCCTGAATCTTTCAAAACAGGTTATTAGCTAAGGCAGGATGGATAACTGTCTGCAGCCTCACAGGATGTCCCAGCTATAGGGAACTAATGGGTAAGCTTTTGTGTTATAGCTTATCCCCCCTTTTAACTCCTGTCTGTGTGAGCCAAAGGCCCATCTTACTGTCCCTCATCGAGTCTTTCTTATCAGGGTAATTTATGTGAAGCTATTTTATGACAGTATTTCTGCTGATCTACACAGCGAAACCAGTACAAAACAAACTAGGATAAGGGAGCCAACATCTGCAGTATTCTACATTTGCCCCTGTGAGCACAGAATCTTTTTTTCTTTTAAGCAAACTGGGATGACTTTCTATGTAAAAGCATCATTATTATTCATTATTATAATGATATATCATCATTAAATCTTAAATAAAAATGTACATTTTCAGGAGTCATTTCTTCTCTCTCTTCTTTCCTAGTGAGTCTATTCTGAATATAGATATTGTTTCTGCCACAGACAGACCTGTGATTTTGCCCTTCAGGAACGGCTACTACTTTGGAAGAATTATTCAGAAGAGTTAGTCTATACAAAAATTGGTGTATTGTCCAAAAAAAAAAAAAAAAAAAAAAAAAAAACTCAAAAAATATAAAAAAGAAAACACTTACTTGCTGACTTCTTCCTTTGGAAATCTACTAACTAAATCTAAAATCTACTAACTAAAATCTAACTAAACATGTCTGCCTGATCAAAGATACTGTATATAAAGGTTTCCTCATCAATAAAAGAAATGAAGAAACCATGAAGAAATGCGGTGACCACTCACATCTCCAATGTTTTCAAAGAAAAAGTGTCACAAAGGACATTTATAAAAAATTATAAGCTGCAAAGAGAACTGTGCTGTGAGAAATTTTTCATCTGGGCAAAGGCTGGGAGGCTTTGAAGAAGGCACAGGCTAAAGGAAGGGGTCAGTTTAAGATTTGGGTCGGGGGAAAGAAAGTCTACTGAGTTGCAGTGGCAGGGAGCTAGAAAGGGGCAGTCAAAGGGAAGCATGAGCTGCGAAGAGACCTGGGTTGCGAGGACCATTTTTTTTTGGGTAATGCCTGGCGGCCCTTATCGAAGGACCCTACTCCAGTTATGGTTATGTTTAGGATTGGGGTTCAGGTTTGGATTGCGGGAAAGCCTACAGCTGCAGTGGGACTGCAAAGGGGCTGCCAAAGAAAAGTGGGAGCAACGAAGACAACGGGCTGTGGGATATTTTCCTTAGGAGCAGGCTTGTCGAAGGCTCTGTCAGAGCAGCACAGTTAGGGGTACTGCTAGGGCTTGCCTCTGGCTGAGAGGAAGGGATGGCCTCGAGCCGCACCAGCCTGCTGGGGCTGCCAGAGGAAAGACAACTGGGTTTAGAGAAATCTTCCATCTAGGCAGTAGTTAGAAGTCTCTTTAAAGGCTTAGCCTGAAACAGCAATTAAGTTTATGCTTACATTTAGTGTTAGGTTGTTATTTGTAACAGCCCTAGAGCAAGTACTGGTTAGAATGAGCGTAAGTGTTCAGAAAAAATGGTCAAGATGATAGGGAGTGGACATCAACCAGTCCAGTGAAAATTATCTCCTGCCAGGTGAAGCTAATGCTCCAGTTCACCAAAATATGATCTAATATTGCCTTCCTTCTCTCCAACATTCATTTCTGCAAATAGTCAGTAAGAACAGCTTATTGAAACAGAACATCACGTTGTTAAATGAGATGCTAATACCCGGAAGACTCACGCTTCTGTACCACTTTTATTCTACCTGGTTATAGGAATTACTTATTCCTTCATTGTATAGCCTATGTTTCTTTTAAGCATTTGTCTGACCAGTGGTAATTTATTTAAGAGTTCTTTCCTCTTTCTCATTCTTACAGATTTCAAGTCCTCCTCTCTTGTTCTAATGCACACCTCGATGCACTATCTGTCCACTAGAAATAAGGTCATTAACTCCAACAACTGAACTGATTTTTGATTGTGTTCAATTTATTAAAGAAATAAGTTAATGAGTGTGGAAATAGCCACTAGTACCAAGAATAATCTGTTTCAGGTGAAAACTGAAGAAAAAAAAACTTTAATTACATGGGGGACTGAAGGTCAATGTACTAATTCTTTGAGTTAAAAAAAAAAGAAAGAAGGAAAGAAAGAAAGAAAAAAAGATGGGGAGAGTAGTTCCAGAGAAAAGGCTTTCATGTAGCCAGTTTCTTCATGTAAAATTTGAGACTGGCTAGGAACAGTTCTTCAGTTGTGTCACAGATATCAATTCAGGAAATTAACACTAAGATGTTCTCAAAAAAAGCTTCAAACTGCAATCCCTATACAAATACACTTAAATTTTCAATGTTTAGAGCTGTGCCCAGATGTATATGTCACTGCTGATACTTACCTCCTCTATAAGAAAAGCTTAAAATATGAATATGCTAGATAGCAATGGCTTTAATGCTTTTCTGCTGGTGGAAATCTCAGTAGAAAATTTTGTAGATGCGTGTCTGTGCCCACATGCATAATGCAATACAGCTTAAGGAAACAATAATACTTGAAACAAGAATAGCATAATATCTTAAAAATCAATAACCTAACAGAATGAGAACATGAAGTTATTAAACATTGGGGGAGGGGGGAAGTGCCCATTACCTTGTAAATGTTCTTGTAGCTTTGTCTTGTGCACCCTTTTATGCCATTAGCCTGTTGCCACACAGCTGCCGCTGCAAGCTTGTAGGCAAAACGTAGATAAGAATCTTCCTCTGATCTGTGGGGTGACTTTGGCCTGGTTTGTACATCAGAGAGAGCTGATACTGCCTGGAGCATCCACCCCTACTCAGGTATGTGGGAGCAGGAAGCAAGCTGCTTTAGCTAAAAGTATATGTCCTGGCAGAGGGGAGGCAGAGGGGAGGCGGGGAGGAAAGTATGATGTCTTCTGAGATGTCCAGCTATATGTCTACCTGCAAAAATTGTTCAGGTAACTTCTGAAAAAATAGCTCTAGTAAGGATATAAGAGCAGCCTTTCAGGAGGTGCCACTTTTCTACCAGGCCAGTATTTCTAAAAGATTTACTAATATCAGGATGGTCGGACTAGCAGAACGTAGGAAAATAATTAAACTGAGTAAATAGCGGGAATTAAGTTCAACTTCCTCCAATATCACCCTAGGGCCCTAGGAGCAGATTATAGCTGGAAATAATTAGTTATAGGAGCCCTCTAAAACTTTGCCTGTTTCACTTTCTAACTGCTTTGAACACTTTTTGTACCTAGGGGAATCTGCTTGCACTTTGTTTCTAACACTGGCTTTTCACAAAGAGCTGCTCTGTGGCTCCATTTCTGCAGTTAGGACAGGTCTGACATGTGTCAGGTCATTAAATTTAGAATGAGGGACACTGAGTTTTGCAGAGCATCAGCAAAATAGAAGTCTACATAATACAAGTGTAAACCAATAGATCAAGCAAGTTCCCTCCACCCAGGTAACATAGGCTGAACTTCAGCAAGCAAAGGTTTAAAAACACTTTTCATCTAGAATTAGAAAAGGAAAATAGCCAGTAATGCTCTTTAACCTCTGTAGGTATTATCCTCTCTAATCCCAGAGAAATCGAGGACAATTTTACTCATGATCTTTATAGGTGGCCAACTTTTTTCTTTTTTTTTTTTTTTTTCCCAAAGGGGAAGCTGCAGTCCCTTCCCATGGAGAGAATAGTAAATTTTCCCCCCATTTCAGCTTCTATAGAGGAGATTTTCAATGTGTCTTTTGACAGTACTGAGAAGCACCTGCTGAGTGAGAGGGGGGAAAAAGGAAACCCAGTGCAAGTAGACTAATTTAGGGAAACCAGCAAACCTGCATTAGTAGCTCTGTGTTGACATTCTAACCTAGTTCAGTATCTCTCCGTGGTCCAATATATCCATCTTTCAAACTGACTGCAAGGGTCTTACGATTTCTGTTTTCATCGCCTTCAACGGCTTAGCAATATCCTGCACCTTCTCCACATACTGTGACTTTCTTCCATAGCCAGTACCCCAATTCTCTGCAAAGACTGAAAAACTATCAACTTACTACAGCTCCAAACACCTCACATGCTATTTAACTTATTGCAAATGGACATTCCAAGCTCAAAGAAACCTGGAATACAACTGTGTGGCCCTCTCAGCTTTGGAAGTCTGTTTTCTTGCTTCTTTTTTTCTGCTGCATAGAAGGAACTCCCTGCTTAAACAGCTCCCAGATGCAGCAATGCACAGTGTGGTTTCTGTTTACTGATTCACAGTAAATAATTTCTCATCTTGAAGCACATTCCCCAGTACAGTTGTTATACTAATTCTTTTACAGTGTCCTGGTTCCAGATCAGGGTGTTGTGTAAAGAGAACCTAGGCAGTTGTATTAGCACAGCCCTGGACTTGGAGATATCCCTCTAGTTTACACTAAAAATTATTTTTCAGTTCTCTTGCACCACACAGCCCACCTCTCCCAATAGAATAAAATCCTTGTGCTCCTTCCCCCTTCAGCTTTCACAGCCACACTGCCCTCCTTTTCCAAACAACGCACAACTCTCATGTGCTCCTTTACCACCAAAACTACAATCTCCATCTCTTCCATAGCCCACCTTCTCCAAGCTAGACACCACATCTGGGTGCAACTCTCCCTGTTCCTGGTTCCAAGCCCCTACCTTTCTTCCAGCTGAGTGTAATTGAGATTTAATACCAAAACCCACCTATCTTATTAGATTTCTTCTTGCATGCGTAAAGGCAGAAGAGAGATGTTCTGCACTTTAAGACTCTATTATACAAAGTAAATTAGTAGGCAAGGCATTACAGTAAAACACTCTCTCAGGTCATGAAAAGGTAGTTTGTATTTTATTTGCTGACGATTGTTTTGCATTTCCTCTTGTTAAATTAAGTCAAGTTCCAGATTATTTTTGAGCTGTATTTAATTATATTAAATTAACTTTATAAGTGATATTATTTGCTAAATTTCAGTGCCATCTCTTGAAATAAATTTCAAGTTAGACAGTGTCACTTCTACCCAAATCTACTCTGTAAAGAGGAAAGTTCATTAGCTGATTAATAGGAAATGTGTTCTTGAGCTATGACATAAAGTTTACACTTTACACTTTCTCTTGGCTTTTTTGAAGCTCAGATTTACAGTGGTCCAGTAAGTTACTGGGCAACACTTCAGTTAGATACAGCCCTTCTCAGCCCAGTCAGGCAGAAAACAGGCTGAAGTAGTCAGCTAGGTCTAGAGTCTCTCCACTTTCAGACAAACACTCTGCATAAACTTTCCACCCCAGTCCCACTGCACTGCACAGGCAGCCTCTGCTTTGCCCTCTGCACTGCCAGTCCCTTACAGAAAAGTATGTTTTTCATGAATTCACACTAACCTGGTGTTTTCTCCACATTGCACCTCAAAACAAACTCGTTACTCTTTCTACAATAACTCTCAAACATCAACAAATTCCTGCATAATTTCCACAATAGCACTCCACCAAACTCCTACATCAAAACTTCAATAACTCACCGCCATCAACAGATTTCTGCACAAAATCTCCCACTATAATACTCCACCACCAGAAAGTTTCTACATGAAAATTCCTACATTATCACTAATATTTCACAAAAAAAATGTCAAGAAATTAAGACATGTTATGCTTAGGAAAGCCAAAATGCTCCAATGGTTTGGGCAAAGTTAAAATTGAAATGTGTGGTGCAGTTCTGTCGACATGGGTTAAAGCAAAGTTGAAAGTTGCTAAGTGTATGCCTTACACCCTCAAATAGCTGTCAATATTCAAACTGGGAGAAATGTAGATACAGAAGCTTTTTAAACGTGCTGAAGGAAAGTGCTGCTCAGCCTCTGAAGCTGAGGGTGGTCAGTGGTATCTATATTCCTGGGAAACGTCTTCTGGTCTACTTGCAATCTCAGCTCCTAAGACACAGTCCATCAAGCCAGTATATTCAACCCAGTATAAAGTCTAGAAGTCAGCTTTTTGTGCTATACTCTCCCATTAGCTGTGATGTCCCAGACTCCACAGTCTGTGCAGCAGCATAACTGTACAGCAGCTATTTTGTACGGGTGAATCTAGAAGCACCGACTTCTAATTACTGTAAAGT
The DNA here is from genome assembly GCF_028389875.1 of Rhea pennata. Classification (NCBI taxonomy): domain Eukaryota; kingdom Metazoa; phylum Chordata; class Aves; order Rheiformes; family Rheidae; genus Rhea; species Rhea pennata. The sequence goes on along the minus strand of NC_084665.1, from coordinate 22,701,167 downwards.
GTAAATGATGAGGTAAAGAAATTCTTTGACAGTTAACAGCAGAGGAAACTTAACATATTGCAAAGATAATGACAGGGGAAACTTTTTATTGATCATTACATTCTCTTTTGTCTTACCAAAACCTCATATCTCCCATAGACGAATGTAGAGAGAAACTTGAATCTTCCCTGTCGGATTCAGGAAGTCTGAAAATGAAGAAAAAAAGGGAGAGAGTACAGTACAAGCCTGTGGTTGCCTTACCTATGAAAAAAAATGATGCAAATGACATCTTCCATGCCTAAAAAGTACTAAATTCAAGAAAATTAGGTAAAGCAGCATAAAGGATAAAAAGGAAAAAGACACAGATGTAATTACAAGAAAAAAAATATATATACATATAACTACAAGAACAGAGAGGAATCTCTACCAGTTAACACCAAGATTGAGAAAAAAAACAGAATAATGCAGCATACCACAAAGCATAATGAAAAACTTTCTTGTGGAAAATTAATAACAGTGAAAAGAGATGATGGATACACAAAGCAGAAGGATAGTACCAAAGGATGGTAGCACCACTTACAAAAAAAGGTATATTTATTTATGAAAGAAAAAAAAAGAAAGAAAAAGTGGATGAAAAAAAGAGGGTAATCGGGTGCCAAACTGAAAGGAGGGGGGGCAAAGTGGTCCCTAAACTCGAGGAACCTGCTCCAGCAAGTACCTCTTCTCAACCTCACAAACCCTCCTGCAGCAGCCTCTTCCTGGACCCACCAGCAGCTGGCATACGGTGGACTCCTGCCCCAGGGCATGAGGCCACCACCAGCCTGGAGTGAAGCTGTGGCTACCCACAGCCTTCCTGGCTGGCAGGCTGGGCGCCTTGAGCTGGGCATGACTAGCCCAGGAGAAGAGGCTTCGCCCCTGCTCACCAGGGGCCCCAGCTCCCAGAGATTTTTCCACTCTCAAGACTCCAGCAAGGTTAAGCGCTCAACAACAAATCCCTGCAACACAAGCAAGCATAAATGGGTTCCTGAGGTTTACCGTGGTATCAGTATAACTAAAATTGTATGAATGTTAGCTACCTTCAGTATTAGACAAGTTTGGATTCAGTTTCACAAATAATTCTGAAAACCATAGATCTGCTGCTGCAGGTAGGTAAAATTTAGCCAAAATGGTGGTAAGGAGAAGAAAGGCATTTTAAAATAGTTTTTTTTAAGACAATAGACATAAAAGTGGTAGCATCCTTTTTTCAGCCCCCCTCAGTTACTTGTATGCTGCCCACAAATGAAATAAGGAGCTCTCCCAATATTTGAGCGGCATCCTGTAGAAACACGGACACAGGGCAGAGAACGGTAGCTGCTTAGGAATATGATTTAAGACACAGAGGTCAGTGACAAAACAAAACAAAGAGTAAGCTCTCAATGCTCACATTGATTTTATACTTGTCCAATGGATTAATAGAAGGTTTTAGGTTCAGTCTCAGCCGTTAATCCCCTCAATGTCACAGGAATCAAACATATCAATTTTCTATCAAGCCTGACTGCGGTGTTATGTGACCTGCTCCTTCCTTCACTGAAGTCAATGGGAGCTCTGTCAACGAGTGAAGGATGGTGATTTTAACAGCTAGAGAGCAGTGAGTTATCTGCTTTATTGGAAGATCTAGTGTTATTTTTTCTTCTGATCCAAGAAGTACCTTAATTGCTCACCAACATTTTTACTCACTATTTAATACAGTTCAGCTATCTCCATATAGCAGATGGCTGAAGTTAAGTTACTTTTCTTGCTTGGCTTAATATGGATTCTTCAGATCAGATCTGAAAACTATTTCAGCCAAAGTTTAAGTATTAAACTCACTGCTTTCTGAGATCATTTGCAAAATGATTAATTTGCAGTGTGGTGGCTTGTTTCCACATGAAGATTTCACATCTGACCACTCAAATATTTCCAGTTATTTGTAAAGTTACATGTGATTGCATGATTCCCTTTCCTCAAAGTGTACTGAGACAGGTATTCCTCCCAAGAACGAGACATCACTGACCAATAGAAATAACATATTCGTATTCTGAAAGAAAATGTCCTGCTCCTTTAGCACACAGTTGCAGGTTTGGGTAGATAACAGATATGAAGTTGTATTACAGATGTATGTTTTCAAAGTCAATGTCATATCTTGAATTTAAAAAGGCAAACATAACTACTGACAACGGTTTATAAAAAAAAATTGTTTTCAGCAATCCTCATTAAAAAACTAACAAAGTTTTCGTTCGTCAAGTTTTCAAGTAGGCAATGGTGAAAGTTTCTTTCTAAAAACATGTTCATAGTCTTAAGAAGCATCTTTTTTAATGATTGCCTACTGATTATCAAATCTTTTTCTAACATTGTTTCCTATCTATTAAACAATTTTTTTCTTCACTTTGCTTTTTTTATTAGATACTCATTTATAGCTTTAGCAAAATTTTCTGCATATGAATTCATTTAATTACCCTATATAAGTTAGTGAGACAACAGCGTTCTGCTCTCCTAGCTCAAAGCTGGTAATTCTTTTGTCTATGTTAACATTTTGATAATTCTTCTGTATTTATTCATGCACTTCAAGATACTCTATTGCTGTTGATGACGTTACTTTATTTCTCACAGATTGGAATTACATTTGCCAAAAAAACAAAACCAAACAACTCCTCCTAACAACTTACTCATTAAGTCAATTTATTGATGTACCTCAAGACTGACATATTACCAATGATTCACTAAGCTGCAGTTTGAAGAACAAATCTGCTATTTACGCTGTAACCCCTTCTGCTGGAGATCAGACATCTGTTTGTGAAGCAATTTTTATAAAAGCACAGGGAAGCCTTCCTGGCACCCATCTGGTTAATATATATTCCCAACCATATTTAAAATTTTCTGTTAAAGTAATCTTCTCTGCTTGTTTTGTAACTTAAAATATCTTGTGGTGGCCACTGACTAGAAATCAAGTGTCTGCATGCGTTGTTTTTTTTCAGAGCTCTAATTTTCCTGATTTGTTATAAGATACAATGAAAGAATTACGGTAGTCACATACTAAAGTTTAATAGCAAATCGCAGCCTTGTCAGTGTCAAGTAAACAGATGTTTAAACTAAGTATCAAGTACATTCGAGATTTGATGCTTATTAAGTTTTTTGTCCAAAAAAACCTATACATTTCCATCCAGTCAACATTTGTTTGTGTCCAAAAAATATTTATTTTTTAAGCAAATGTTCGTCATTTTGCATAGCACCTTAATAATAGGAGTCTAGTTTATTCAGCTATAGATTTAAATCAGGTTACATTAGTGTGAACAGCAAGCCGAAACCATACTGAATTGAGAGACTTAAGTATTATTCACCAACCAGATACACATAGAATGGTTCGTTCTGTACATTCCTTCCTGGAGCAAGGAAAAAGGATGGCGTAAAGCTATCTTTGCAACTCCAAATCTTAGGGCTAGCAACATCATCCCTGGAAAATCTAAGAGCACAGGGAGTGGTGTAGGCTGAGCCTATATTTGACTGCCTCAGGGCAGTTGTGTTTCTGCCCTGAGGCACCTGCCCTTCAGAGACACCACGTGTATCGCCAGACAGCAGATACCGACACTGCCTCAAGGTAAGCCTCAAGAGCTTCCACTTGCTCCTTCCTTGAAGGGGCTATTCCAAAGCAAGACCTTACTTTGTAAGGTCTGTAGTGGGAAGAGCAGAAAGTGAGCGAAGACGCTAAAAATGAGGTAATCATTCACCATTCTACAAAAATAAAAAAACTCGCAAAACAAACAACAAAACAAGTACGCTGCTTCTTTTTCACCTACAAATTTTGCTTTCCCTAGGTCCAGATTAGAACCAGTCTGGGTGTCCTTTTATGCATATATCCAGTATGTTTCAGGTTCCTCGCTGGAGCATGCATGAATCACGGCGAGTCCAGTAACAGGTTCCCTGCTTCGTGTCTCCAGGCTGACAAACCACACCACCTCCGGTACGACATCCTCCGTGCCGCGCTCTGAATGCAGACTCAGAAGTGTGAAAGACTCCTGCCCGAGCGCTGACAGTAAGATGACACTTTTCTTTCCTTTGAAATCTCATTTCTGAATACTGAATAGGTGTTTTCTAATTTATATGCAAGGGCACGCCAAGGAGTGAACTGGCTACAAGGCACCTGCTTTCAGAGGTGAAAGTGAGCAGGTGGACACCACCTCCATCATTTCAGGGCATGATAATGATTAATACTTACAGAACTGAAGAATGTACTACATCATTTTTCTAATTTATTTATTTTTACTGTTTAAGGGCTGACAAAGTGATTTGGGAGAGCTTTAAAAAACAAGTGAATACCTACAAACATGTGCATGACACATTAATGACATCTGCAGCAAAGTTATGAATGCTAAGGAGAAATGCAGTCAGATCCTCAGGAGGCAGCATGTCTGTGGAGCTGTATCAGTTTACATTAGGTGAAGGTGGAGGCCAAAGAATCCAATGACCTCTGAAATTTATCTGCTAATGTTAATACAATTTCTGTTGCAACAAAACATACTAAAAATAAACAAACAGAGCCCCCTGCCAGGTGCTGTTTAAAGCCAGAATGTTTTACCCATCTCAGCAGAGGCCAAAAACTAAGTGAACTAAAATCTTATTCATAAATACAGGCTTTTAAAGTCAATGCTGAGAAGCACTGGGATTAAGTAGAGAAGCTTCAACTCTCCAGCCTTGAGAGGTAATGACAGAGTAAATATGTAGTACTAGAGGCTTTTTCTGAATTGGATAAAAATGTGTTTTAGTCTTCATGTCTGTGAATCAGGTACCTCACGGTGGAATTCAATTCGCACACAAAGGTGGAGGGGAAAAGACAATTCAGCTGAGTGGTTTTGATGTTTGAAAAAAGTAAGAATAAGGATTATTAGTCTAGAACATTGAAAGCTTCCAGTAGATGACTCTTTCCATTCTTTGGTCCAATTTAACTGTGGGATGAATCTGTGAGTATTCTATAAACTTGGATGAGAGCAAGATGTGATTTTATATACACATTTATACAGAACATCTTGCACAGTGCTCTGCAAACAATGACTTAGATACTGGTAATGCATCAACTATGTAAGCAAATGTGGCAGCAGCTCTATTTCTGTAGCAGCTGGCACAAAGTAGATCCCCTTTATTGAGAAAGGAATGTTGGCCAGGCCATCAGAAAAAAAGAATTATTCCCCAGTCTATTTCTGCAAGAGCCCTGGAATCTTGACTTCCTTCGGGATGCTGGCGGCACGAAGGAAGAAAGCACTCAGATCGCAGCCCTGTCGGAAAGCCTGCGACAGAAACACGCAGAATTTCCCACTGCATATGAGGATTCATGCATTTTATCCCATCAAAAGTGAGATCACCTAATATAGTTTCTGCCTAATACCATTTTCGTAAATAATCATTAGTTTTAGGTTTTAAGTATTTTACAAGTAATAATGACAAGTGTTGAAACGTTTATGTTCCCATCTGAACTTGAGAAGCACATCCTATCTTAAAGAATACTTAGTCCTAAGCCCTTTTTCTATTTGTCAGGAGATTTGTAGCAGCACTTTTGCTTATAACAAGAAATCCCTGATCATCTTCTTTAGAAGAGAAAAACAACAGAATTATGGATATTTGTTTGTCTGCAGTTATCACAATAGGGAGTTAAAAAGGGACCGACTGGGTTAATTGATGATAATGCCACAAGATGGTGCTGGACATTTCATTGATACAGGCCCTTGAAACTTTTCAGTCTGTTGCTTAAGAATTATTTCTATTTACTCTGGCCGGACTTCTGCCCATTCGAAGGAACAGTGGAAGTTTACACTGCATCTGTGCTGGCTCACTCCACGGGGATAGTCAAACTTGGCCTTTCACCCAGGTTTTCTGCTTCATATTGCTCTGAAAACATCATTGCTGCCGATCCAAAGCTGTGCATCCCAAGGTGATTTTATAGTAGGTCAGCTCGTCTTTGTTTCTACTATGAAGAAACGTCCTAAATTAATACTTTTCCAAGCCAGGGGGATCACAGCAACCTAGGATGCTGACCTGATAGAGCAATTAAGTTTCTGTGGCAGTTATGGTGCTTTTTGTTTTGGAAGAGAGACAGAAAAATTCTTTTAAGTAGGAACTATATAATTTCACTCAATTCAATACAATTTCTGGGGAATAAAAACAAAACAAAAAACGTCTGGGGAAAGAGATTAAATCCTGCCTGTAATGGGCTATATTGCACTCTTGAACATAGAGATGTGATCGTTACATTTTTTTCACTAATGTCTCTGTAAACAAAAATTAAAGTCTCAGTATTGTAAAGTTTATTGAATCATTTCTGATATTTACAGTCCATGACTGGCAATATTGTTAACATTTCCTAAGCAAATGTTTAGGAAAAATGCTATATAGAGCATTAAAGCACTTTGGTCAGATTCTCAGTGAGATCAATGGACCTACAGTGATTATAGTCACTGCATATTAAGCATTCAGGTAGGAAAAGGGGTTTATTCATGCTTTTATAATGTTGATGGAGTTCAGATTTGGATTCTGATGTAACTTGCCTGTGTTTTATAATGGGAAGCATCAAAAATTTAGTAGAAGTGTTAATGTCCCCACCTGAACTTGAGGAGCACATAGTATCTTTAATTTGTGGTGTCTCTAATGCTCCACAGGGTTTGTAGTCTCCTTCCCCACAGCCAATACCTCCTACCCACAGCCAATACCTCCTACAGTCTCTTTTTTTCCAGCTGCTATTCTGATCTGACAACCAGTCAGCCCAGAATAACATAGCAGGTGCAGACTTCTCATATACAGAATTAGCTGCATCTCTTCATTTGTTTATTTTTGTTACTGATAGAGATGAGTGGTTTCTGTGTCAGCAAGAGTGGTGTGTCCAGATCCCCTCTTACCTCCAGTGTGGAATATGGTAGTCATCTCTTCTTCTTCTTTGGTTTTATACTTCTTTTATTTACTTCCCTCCCCCCAAAAAACCTGTGTTTTACATGCCATCCACTAAGGTATATGATGAAAGTAGGCTAATGAGCCTGACTTGATTATGGTCAGAGTCACTCTAAGGCTTCTTTGTGTTAGTGCTGTTGTTAAACAGGAAGCTTAAAACCGTTGTTATCATTCACTGAAATTATTGAACGTATTTTTTTGGTTGCAAAATAAGAACGATTTGCATTTATGAATAAAATTGTATCCAGTGATGTCACAGTTATTTATGAAGGTAAGAATTCATTATTATCTCAGATTGAAAGAGAAACTGAGAAACAGGACACTGAAGTGAATTACAGGAAAATGAACCGAGTCCACAAGTAAACGCCTGGATTTCTAACTGCCTTTCTAATCCCTTAACAACTTGCCCACACTACATTATACAAAGTGAGAAGTAGGCAGCATTTAACAGTCCATCTTATATAATGCAATCAGCCAAAACTTCAAGAACAACAGAGCGGTATTTCTAGGTCAATTTTTAAATACAGCTACGCAAATATTTTGCAGCAACTTCTCATAATAGGACAGTGACTATAGACTCAGTATTACCTTGTCATTTTTTAGTAACAAATGTGATATTTTTGTTTTTAAAACCTATGATGTAAGTGCAGTATCAGTTAGACTAACTGCAAACAACAGACACTGGTAAAAATGGTTGTTCTTTAAAATGGCATTGTGTAATTAAACTATCCTGTTTTCACAGTTACTGTTGTGTACATTCCGCAGAGTTTAAGGTAGGCTTTCTTCTCTTTATCCTTCAGTGTGGCTAGCAGAATGCATTACCTGGTTCTAAATGATAATGGAAACATATGTGATAGATTGCGGCATAAGTAAAATTACAACTTTTATTTTAAAAATATCTGCATTTTTCTAACCACATTCAAGTTTGGAACATCATTTGGGTTGCACCAGGTTCTTAATGGGAGCGAGAAATTTGGTGTTTACATGATGTTTTCTGTAGTGACTGATTTCTGGAAAACGCAGTAGAATATTCTTACTCTCCACTCATGAGTGACATAGTTACTGTAGCTCTTTGATAGGTGTGTTCAGAATAAAATCATGCATACAAAGTAATTCATAACCCTTTCATACCCTGTCACCGCCACTATACCAGTCTGGTTTTGGATTTCCTTGTTCTAAAGGAACGTAGGGAGGCCTTAAGGAAAACGAAACTGATAGCCTAATATTTTGTTCTTCTCACTAGTCTCTTCACTATGCCACCCTTTCAGCTACATAGCCAAAGTCAATGGGAGGGAAAAAATCAAGGATTTTGCATTGCAAAATGCTACTTAATTTATTGTGAAAATTTTTTAAGTGTTATTATTATGATACTTCTTAAACAGGCTCAGTTATTAGTGATGAAGTAATGAAAAATTAACACTTCGAAACTTCCTAGCTTATCCTGGAGATGCCTAGAAGTGCTGAGAAGATACACTGCCTTTTAATTTGGATGGGATTGGGAATTCATGGGAAAGGTCGAACCAGTCACAGTTCTGCCTGTCTTGTCCTATGGCATCAGGAAAGGAAGAACAAGAGATGCAGAACAGGCTCTGCTTTTCTGGTTGGTTTACTATTGCCTTGGAGCATGTGGATTTGTTCATACGGAGGCAAAGCAGGTAAAAACCCTGCAGATTTTATGCTTCCCTGACACACACAGCTGGGAGATAGAGTCACTTTCTGCCACCTTGCTTGGTGCCTAGCTAATGATCCTTGCTTGGCTGGTTGTCCTAGGGCAATTGTTTACGCACCTCTCCTGGGCAAAGGAATCTATGTATTTTCTACCATTATGAGTGGATACACTGTGTGAACCAGCTTTTTGAGTAAACATTTGAATCTCTGTGGCAACTTTCACAAATATTAGGGGAGGTTTGGTTAGAAACTGTCACAAATTATCTGAAGCAGTCATTGGGTGTGTGTAAATTCTCGTTTGTGTGCACTAAAGGAATAAGGATACTACTTCTTAATTCTGGGGCATGGTTATTCCAGATAAAGTGGAATATCAGAGTACTGACTTCACACTTGGCTTAGCGCAGTATAATACATGACTTGGAGCAGTCATTGAAAACTTTCTGTGAATAATGTGACAAAGGCTAATGCAAATAAAGGAAGATCAAAGTAAACTTTGAAGTAAGAATGGAGCATCTCGTAGCCTAGAAAGACATACCGTACTTAGGCATAACCCAACAAACTGGAAATATTTCATTTTCAATTTCCTGTCCAAAATACCAGACTTAAGCTCTATTTTTGTTACTATTATTATTATTATACATTTTGTTTCTCACTGCCATTAAATAGAATCTGTCTGGAGACCAATTTTACAAGCTTTCCATGAAGATATTGACTACATTTTCTTTTTGTAAACATTGTTGACTGCCCTTTGCCACCTATACTGCAGCTTGCCGGCTCCACCAGTGCAAGATGGGTGCAGTCAGCACCACCACAGCACTGCCATGCAGCAGACGAAGAGCGCAGTAGGGGCCCAGGAGAAAATGTCAGGCTATAACTGCATGAAGGAAAGGGTACAAGGAGTCTCCTTTCATTCACCTCCATTTTTATCTTCATGTACAACCTCTCATAAAAACTGTGGAAGCAGCCATGCTGAGTTCTGTTTTCCAGATCTGACAAATACAACTAATAAAGGGTTAGCTTATGGTTCCAAGCTTGCATGTCTATGCAGGCTATTAAGGGAAGCAGCATCCTTCATTCATAACCACACATGTCTTCACAGTGCTCTGTCTCCCACATGGAAGCTGTTGGGGGCAGTCCTTCCCCCACTGTGGCTCCCCAGTGCACATAGATGGGACATTTTCTTCAGTCATTTCATTCCACAGAAGAAGATGGATAAACATCAGCTGCAGAAAAATCTGCATCTACTTTAAGTGTATACCACCCTTTGCACACAACCACACCTAAAGGCAGTCTCCCAAGCCAAGTATCTTCTAACTGATATGTGTAATGCGTCTAATCAGCCACTGGGCTATAGCAATGAGCTAGAGAGAAGGCAGAATTGTGTCTACTGGAGACAAAACTGAACAAGAAACTTCAAACCCTAATGAGAATTTCTCCAGACTCCTTGTTTATTCACATGCTATAGGTTAATTGACATCTTTTATTGCTCTATGATAGACAAGATTCAAGTGACTTTGATTTATTTGTCAAGCACTGTTGATAATGAAATCTAAGAGTTTCCTACTCTGCACAGGCCTGGCTCCCTCCTCTCCTCCTTCGATGGTGTGGAAGTGGCAGGGACCTCCTGTCCTGCCCATTCCTGAAATCCCTGAGGGACATGGCATGGGGGAGCTGTGCAGCTGCCCTGATCAGAGCAAGAGGGCAAACAGCAGCCTTACAGCAACCTACCTTCCCCTCCTGGCTGCCATCCCAGCTAGGAGGAGAAGCCGCAAGGTAGTAGAAAGCTCCTTATGTTCCCACCACATTGCTCCACTACAGGCAGCTGGAATTCAAGACCCCATTTTGAACTGTTCTTATGTATAACATGAGGAAAATCAATGTGAGAAAAGCTCTAGATCTAAATGATCTCCAGTAGATCAGCTATAGCATAAATATTGACATTTCCAACCAGACGTGGATTCTTGTGGAGATTAAAATAAATCCTGGAGTATTTTATTCTAGCTATAATCCTAAATAGCAACAAATCTGCATGTGCTGTATGATATTAAATAACTCCTCTCTTACTTTGTGTATTCCTTATATCCAAGACCATCACAAATTTCCACCGGAATCCCACAGGAATAAGGAAATACTTGAATGTCAACTCTTTTGCTCTTACAGAGAAGGTCTGCCCCCTCAGGAAAAACACAGTGGAGTACAGCGAGTCACCATGTACCACTAGCTGCCTTAATTTCATTACATGCTCTCCTCTAGGAAAAAAAAAAAAATACCCAACTGTGCAATCTCAAGGCCTGACTCAAAACTATAATTGCCAAGTCAGTACTTTCATTATTACAGGTTCCTGGTGGAAACATAAACCACGAGAGCAGAGAACTCCTGTGGTTTGTACAGCTCAGCAGAATGTACAGACTACTTAGTTTGGATGTAGTTTAATAACACTTGAGCATTCACTTCAAGAACAGATAGCTTTTGACGTAGTTGGCACTTATATAACAATTGCAGACACTGTTGTGCACTGTATTTGGAAAAAGTCTTTTTCAAAGGCTTTTGCACCCTTGCAATGCAAGGTGTTTCTTTATCACCCCTCTGCCTTAAGGGGTATGGTATGACTGGTATATCCCTGCCCGTGGGAAGCCAGGCTCTGGGGATGCAGCTGTGTAGCCGGGAAGTCTGCACGCTACAGACATGTCTTTTGGGCACTGCCAGTAAGCTGTGGCTGTGACTACATCCCTACGGGTTCCTGAAAGGTTTTGGACTGAAGGTGTATCGCTGTGCTGCCAGAAAGCCTGTGGTTGTGGCTATCAGTCTATAGGGCTGAGAAGTTGTGGGCTGCTGATGTAGCAACGTGTGCTGTAATAAAGCCTGTGTGTAGTAGGTATGACTCTTGTCTCCTGCTAAAGGCAGTTTCAGAGCTATTTGTCTCCACAGCATTTAGGATACATGCTGCTTTAGCCTTAGCATTTCTACATGGTAATAAAGTTCTATGTGTGAAAACACATTTATGCCAAATTACTCACTGTATTAGCATATGTGCCATCCCTCTGAAGAGCTCCAAATGATTTAAAATTGTTAATCAAGCTTCCTACACCTGAGACAAGTAAGTATTATTATGCCTGTTCTGCAGATGTGTGTTGCCATGTTTACTGCAAGCCCCGTGTGCTGTCTGCCGGTGGGGTATTTAAAGGACAGGTTCCTCGCTGTCTCTTAACCAGGCACGACACTGACCTAAATAACAGCAAATAATGACTCTTCAGTTGAAGTTGCAGGCAAAAGGAGCTTAGCTGGCACATAGGGAGCATACATAGGGAATGCCATATGCATTCATTTTCCTGCTTTCAGAAACTGCAATTTTTGCATCAAGAAAAAGTTCCAAATGCATACTCTTGCTCCAAAGCCTGGACAGTTTAAATAGACCTAAATACTAACTTTGGTACGACTTTATAGCGCACTAGGGTGATCTGTACTATGTGCATTCCCAAATGAGTGAGTTATCCTGCGGAACATGCTGTACGAGTACATAACAAGGATTCCATCCAAATCTTTGTATTTCTGCCTGCTGTGTATTTCCCCCCCCGAACAGTTAATTGGCTCTAAGGATGCAGTCTAGACAACGCTTTCCCTTTCATTCTGAAGCTAAAAATAAGGAAGTGTGAAAAGATACCAAACCCAGGCAGATGTGTAACAGACTAAAATTTTCAGAAGATTATGGGGATTCTGTTTTTCATGTTCACACATTCTGTGAACAAAACAATGACTTATTACAGTTGCACCTTATTTTGTCTTCTACATAGGAAGAAATACAGATTGTCTCATTCAGCAGTAATATAAAGCTGAGTACATTTTTCTCAGAATGCTCAAAAAATACAGATACTGATATGTGTTTAGCCATGAAATGAATTTGATCATGAACAGATGAAAACTCAGACTTCAAATACCCATCTGGACTCAGGAGCAAACTCAGCACCTTGGGCTCATTGCTGATGGAAAGAATGATACACAGAAGCATGACTTCATGGCCATCAGGCCTTGAAAATGTACATGCAAGGTGTCCTTAAAAAGATTTCTTCTATCAGTTTCGAAGCTGCTAAAAATAAGAGCCAAGTGATGAGGCAGAGTATCTGCAGTGAGAAGATGCTTTGTGTCAGTAAATCTAGGATATTAGCCTTTGGCTCACAAGTCTGAAACATTTTCTGGCCATATAGTAGAACTTGAATCATGCAGATCCTATAAAAATATAAGAGAAGTAGAATATGTCATTTGCTTCCTCAGGCTCAAGCTTATCTTAAAAGTGATATTGAATGTTACATACAATATATATTTATGGTTGGTTTTCTTCCCATTGAAATACATATAGAAAAGCAGCCATTCCTGTTAGATGGAATCATAAGTGATGCAGAATTCCTAGATGCTTTGAGTTCTATTTCTTTGTTGTCTTTCCTCCCCCAGGTAACTCTTCTCTGTTTTTGTAAAAAAAAATCTGTAATATGAATTTATTAATAATACAATTAGTTGTGATAACCATAGAAAACAGAGACATTTTCCCGAATAGAATTGAGTGAATATTCCAAGAAACTTTTGCATAAATATTTGCTGGTTTGAATGTTTGAATTGATATGCTTCAGGCACAGCTGTTAAGTATGCAACTGCACTAAATTTCACAAGCTGGAGGAGCCCAGGAGGTGGTTAAGAAGAAAGAGAGTGAACAATGTTTTTTGTAGTACCCACGGCTCTAAGGATGCAGTGGTGACTCCACTTCATTTCTCACACCAAAGGTCCAGATGAACCATGCTATCCCACTGGCTCGCCCTGAGTGGATTTCTACCCATTTAGTAGTTCTCTTTGTAAGCACTCCAGTAAACAAATTTACTGGCAACATTATGTGATAACTATGGAATTGTAAGCAAATATTGTGAAAGGATTTGTCAAGGGCTTGTTTTTTGAACATGTAGCCCCGAGGATTTACATTGCAGAGCTAGTCTCCCATCAGAGAGCACAGCGATACCTTGTGAGCTATGTTTTAAGGCAGCTTGAGTTGAGAGCTGCCGAACATCCCGGGAACTGTGGATTCTCCTTACCTTGCACAGATGCTTGTTCAGGCAAATGGGGGGAGCCTCAGCTCCACCTTCAGTTGCCTCAACTGGCAAAGCCAGATGGTTTTCCTACCACCTGCAGGAAGTGGCAGGGAACCACGAGGGTGAGGAAATAGTTTGGAGTATAGCGAACAGCACCAGGTAACAACTGGAGAAGCTCGGACTTGCTCTTCTTTCCCAAACCGCTGCTTCGTCTGCTCCAGTAATTCCCAAGTACTCCCAGGGCAGTATCAGTTCTTGCAGCTGTGCTGGCAGTGGGTGAATCCCTCTCTTTATAATATTTGTAATCAGCTACAATTTTGATGCGCTGCCATTTTTTTTCCCAATAATTTAACCAGGAGTGAGGAAATAATAAGTTTTCAATCACTTGCATTATGCCAAGACCTGAGGAGAAATTCTCAGAATGAAAAAGAGTTACTTTTCTGTGCTAAATGCTCTCTCCCAGCCAGATTTCAAAGCATGGGACAAATAATAAAGGTGCTGGAACTTCTCAGGAAATGTGGCAGGACCCTTTCACATGATGAAGTGTAACATAGCCCAGCAACAGCGGTCACGGTGAATTACCTGCCTCTGTAAAGCTGATGGCTGATTTTGGCCCAGGTGGATGAAACAGACTAGTAGAAGTTGCCAAAGATAATTCAACCCAACATAAATAGAATAAAGATGCAAAGCTCTCAAAGGCAAAAATCTTTTTGTAAGAAAAATCTTCTTTCACTACAGTAATCTTGGCCTTCCTGTCCTCTTGTCCCAGCAAGATGTCTGTGGAAAGACCTGGGAAGCTGCTCTCTTCCTGTGCCACCCTCCTGCCTTTAGGAATAGTACACAGGAGTTGACAGTGCATCAGAAGTTTATTAGCAGTTTTACATTGCATCATCCCAGACAACCACCAGCACGAAAGCTACTGTTAGTCCAACCGGATATGACATAGGTTTTGTTCTAGCCCAAATGTATGCCAAAATCCATTGAACCAGCAGTTTTTGTAGTGTATGCACTCACGTTATGTATGTAATGATTAGTCTAGAGAGAATGCATCAAGAAAGGCTGTTCCTCATCCTCATCCACGTACTATCAATTACCATCTATAGAAAAGCTTGCCTGGGCATGACTTGATTACATTAGCTTGGCGAAGTGTTTTCTCAGGAAACTAAAGAAATTATTTATCCAGAGATTAGGGAGCTTGATTTAACCTCCTTTTGAAGGACGAGCTGTTCAATGACACAGCATTCTCCTAACAATACCACACAGCTGTATTTATCATGCTGGACTTGCAACCGCACCACCTGACTCAGAGGTATGGGTAATACTAGCTGCTTTCCTCCAAGAAAACAGGGTTAGAGGAAGTGTAATGCCTTCTAAAGGCAGCGTAGGCTGCAGTTTGTTTGACTGTTTTTTTAATAAGTCTATTTTTTTATTACAACTACTTTTTTCTTAAACTGAATAATTAGATGGGCATAATCACTGCTAAGATGCACGAAAATACTTCTTACCAGAGAATAAGCTGTATGTTGTAAAAATATTTTCACCTTACAATAGTTTTTTATCTGTTTGTTCTAGTCTTTCAATTACACCAATGCAGTTAAAGCATCTTCACTGGGAAAGGTTTAAATTTTCGATGGCCAGCTCACTAAAGTCAGCTAGCATGTTTGTAAATTCTGGTTCCAACAGATACAAATATTTGTGTACTAGATTTTGTTGGTAAACTCAGCCCGAACTCCATCATGGAGATATTTTTATGGTGAGAAAGTAGTTATTTTCACTTTATGCGATGTTTATTTTGCCAATTCTCCTTGTGCCCTTCCCAAGATGTTCACTCCAGGGCACCTTCACAAATGTTTGCTGCGCAGAACAGGTGGTTGAAGTCCAAACACAAAAAGCATTGCAGTAAGCTTTCATTTCAAACTCAAGATAGCCGGGATTTTAAAGAGGCAAGCATGCTTGTGTTAACATTTTTTCCCCCTTCATTGCCTATAATTTGTCATTTTTGTTTGTTTGCTTCTCATGGATTTTTACTGGAGAACAGCAAATGAATAAAATGCAGTGTGCTTTGAGGCAGATTGACTGCCGGTTAGATTTTAAAAATCTGTAATAAATCAGAGAGCCGTGTGACATTCGCGGGAGAAACGTGGGATGCGCCGTGGGAGGGGAAGGCGCGCTGCGGGAAGGGCTGCTGCGGCGTGCCCCGTTCTCTCCGGGCGCCTGCGTTACGGACTGCTGAAGGCAGAGCACCGGGCTCGGATCTCAGCCAGCGCAACCGCTCCCACGTAGCAAGCTGTTTCGCAGTAGGAAGGGAAAGAGGGGAGGTTAGAGCCCACATCTAGCCATAGATGTGGCAGATGTTTTCATCTTGCCAGAAAAAAAGGTTAAAAAATAAAAATAAAAGCTACCTCTGCATGTATTTCTATATAATACTGACAGATGTTGCAAAAGGTTTCAGAGAGCCAAGCTAAAGCCATTAGTGACTGTGACAAAGGGAAAATAGCAGAGCATGAAGGAAAAAGTATTCTCTCTTAATTACACTGTGGACTTTTTCTCTTGGGTTCTCTCTTGCTATTAATATTTCGCAGTTAATTAGTTCTTCTCTTCTTCAAAGCAATCCTGCAATATTAATTAATCTAACATTGTTAACCTATCCATATCCTGACAAGTGGCTTCAGATATTGCACAAACAGTTAAAAAACGAAGCAGTTGAAACAGATCCGTTATTTATTCAAGGTTTTAAAAATTGAACTGAAGAATGAATGCTCAGCCTCACAAACACAGAGGAAGGATCCAGGCCTGTAGGAGATTATATGCAGGCGTGTTGAAGACATTAGATGCCAAGATGTGTTCAAATTTTTGAAGCAAACCTGCAGAGGTCATTATAAATGGCTTCTGAGAAGATGTGGGAGACTATAAAGCAGGAAGAAGAGTTGGTTTTGAGACAACCAGTAATTTAATGTTCTGCAGAGGCTCATCAGTAAAATATAGAGAGTACTGTGGTTGAGTCTAGACAGCACTCATACTGAGCTATACTTGTGGTATGACACATTGGCACCTCTCATAAGTTGCTATTTTATTCTCCAGAATCTCATGCTTCATTAAAAGAAATACAGAAAAATAGGAAAAATGTGTATATAAATAAAAAGGCGTAGAGCCTGGATGGAGAGCAGAGATGAGCCTGCACGGAGCTTGGACCACCGGCACAGAGAGGTCGGAGAAGTTAACTCAGCAATGATAGATGAAATACCAACATTTTGACTGCTCTATTTGCTTGCACAACGACTGGATGCATGGAACAGGCACACCCTGCAATCGCCCCCCGGCCTGGCTGACAGGGAGCAGAAGATCTCTGGCAGCTGTAGAAGATATGCACACAGGGGCTAAGCCCCAGGTTGGAAAACAAACCCAGAAGAGAGGGGTAACAGCAGCCATGACACCAGAACATTTTTCTCATGCAAGAAAGGAGAGACAAGATCAGAGATCTTCCCCACTCACTACCATATCACCAGCTCATGGAAATATGGTTTTTTCCTCCCATAAAGATGGACCAGTTCTTCAATGTCTACTAAAGTTCCCAGACATGTTTGTCATGTGAGGCAAAACAAGAGTTCTGCCTTCATAACCCTTCCTTCCTCCCAGGTGAGGATAATGGTCCATAAAAGTGTAGAAATTACTGGGAGGGGACAGTTCCATGTGGAATTTTATTTGGAAGAAAAGTATATTTCTGACAGAATACCAGCAGCATTATTTTTTTGTATTATTAGATGATAAAATGTAATGCTTTGCACCCCAGCTATTATAGAGACGCTTCACAATCATATTACAAACAAGAACATTAGCAGTTTTATCATCTTGTTCCAGGTAATCATCTTGTTCCATATAATTATTAGCTCTTGCTTCTTAGATGAAGTAATCTTTTAAAATCTGTTTCTATTTAATTAGCCACATTCCCTGCTGACTGCCACAGGCGACTCCTGTGCAGGTGTAGTCTTGAAGCTGTACATTGAGTTTCAGAAGCAATTCCAAAAAGGAGCTGCTCGGGCTGGAATCAGTGGTAGAAACCCTTTTCTGAATCAGTGTTACCATTTAAGAAAAAATAAAAATAAAAAAGATGATATCCTCTGAGGCTGCGTGACAAAGAACGCAGCTTACTTCTGAGCAGGAAACCAACCAAGCAAAGAGTCCTGGTCATGAGTAGGCAAAGGGATACACATTTCAGAGACAGAGAAGAAAAGAAGGCAAGCGGCACTTCCCCCTCCTGCCACTTCAGCAGGGCTTTTATTGTTATGCTCAGAGCTGGAAAACCTTGATTTTAGCTCCCACAGAAGTTACCTGGAGTTTAGCTGTACTAAAGTACACTTCAGGTGTAGTTAGTACCTCAGAAGTCGGTCCTAATTAATTGATGAAAAGGAAGGACAGGACTCCACATGATTAATGACCTGGGGTGGGCTTTATATTGCCTTGGACTGAGGGAAAAGTCCTGTGGTTGCACATGCACAGCCTTAGCCTGCCCTCAGTCCCTGCTGATCAGCTCCACGTGATCCGGAGATTTAATGCCAATGGAAAGGACATGCATTAAAACTGACAGCAGTTGTGACCGCTCCCAGGATTTCCGTCTGTGTCCTAACCAGCTAGGCTTTTTTAAGCAGAGCAATGGTAATTCCGACTGTCGTGGAAAGAAGAGACATGAAAAGGGAATATAGGATGTGGGCAAAAGTTGTGGCTTTATTATATTCCACGGTGAAACAGAAATTAGTCTGTGAGCACCTTTGCTACACTATAAAAGTAGGGAACAATCATCAAAATAGCGTGACTATACTGTAACCTTTTGACTAATGACAGCAAAGAAAGCCAGTTTCCAGCCTTCTTTCATTTACAAACCACATGTCTATCACCCTGCCTAGTAGGCGGAGATTGCACAAGCTTACAACACCTACATTAGAAAACCCAAGGCATATATTCAGTTCTACCTGCCATCAGGATCCCGCAGTTTCCAGAGTCCAATGTAACAGGTGAGGGGGAATTTAAAAAGAGGAGCAGAGATACTCACTTGACGGGACACCATGAACAGATCCTGAGGACAGTTGGGGGGGGGGTCCCCAGCACCTTGTCCTCGATCACCCAGCTGTCACCTCAGTACTATTGAGCCTACCCCAAAGCACCCAAACACTGATTTTAATGAGGGGATAGCAGCTCAGTATTTAAGTGCACAGCCTGAGCTTTCAATGGTGTCTTAGACAAAGTAATAACCATGTGCTAAAAAATAGAAATCATTGTATAAAATGGAGCCTGTGACTTTCAAAAGAGCTGACAAAGTGTTTACTTTAGAGCATAGACTCCATAGAATAAAAACTCTCCGTTACAGCTGTCCTGCTTATCTGTTCTGTTTTTAAAACAGATCTCTGTAGACTTGTCTGGGAGTTTCACACGGGCCTTTCGAAATCAATTTCTGCTTTCCATCTCCTAGCACTGCTTTTATAGGAGCCATGTGTTTCCCCAGGTATTGGTCCAGCTTTTTCACTCCTCACTGTTACACAGTGTGCTTTGGCTAGTGGTAATTCAGTTCCAATCTTTTAATCTCCAGAAGAAGCTGATTTTCTTTAGGTGCTATAAGAAGAGACTTTGGGGATCCTCTGGAAAGGAGAGGTGGGTTGGGTAGGTAGGTCAAATTATGGTCTATATTCACAGATCATACAGTCTGTATTCATAGCTAGACCAAACAGCCTAAGGTAAAGAGAATCCTCCCCTGCTCTGGAGAGCTTATTCCTCTGCCCCATGCCATAGAAATCGAGCAGTCCTTGGAAGATCCAATTGCCACAGTCCATGGCAGCTTTTCCCACACCAGGAAGGCGTTTGGCAGAGATATTGCCGTTGGCTGTGCCTTTATCCTTGCTTTGACCCCCATCCAAAGCACCCTGCGTTAGAGAGGCCGGGGTTCTCGCTGAACGTCCCTTCGCAGTGTGGAAAGGGCAGAGGGGGGTCTCTGCCTCCCGCCTCGTCGCCCTCCTCATTGCTGCACTGCTTGTGTCTCGGAGGGCTAAAAGCCAATCTTCATACGACAATATCATAACTATTACTAGTCTTGGATGATATCCCAAAATGACATCAAGCTCGCTAGAACATACAATAAGTCATTAAGAGGATTAAACCTAACTTAAGCTCTTTCTAACTGTCAATATCTATTGCCTATATACTTGCATCCGAAGCAGAGGAAACTATTCTCTGTCTCCGTTCTCACTTTTACCAAAGGAATATCACAGAGGCAAATCCACTGGATTCAGGAGAGATGATCTTTGTTTAAACTAGCATAAAAAGGATGAGAATCAGGCCCTTAATATTAATATATTACCCTCCTGCTTGGCTGCCCACCTTCAATCCCTGTTCTCATGATAAAGACATTAATGCTGCTGTGATTTCTGAATATCTTTAACTGAAGGAC
The DNA here is from genome assembly GCF_028389875.1 of Rhea pennata. Classification (NCBI taxonomy): domain Eukaryota; kingdom Metazoa; phylum Chordata; class Aves; order Rheiformes; family Rheidae; genus Rhea; species Rhea pennata. Next base: position 22,681,064 of record NC_084665.1, on the reverse strand, counting down.
CTACTCAGTTAATTTTATAGCAGGGGAATTGGTAGTATACCACTCTGTGTATACTGCTGGCCTAACTGAAGGATTGTTAGGCCCCTATACTACTTTTCCTATATTTTTTCTTCAACGTACACTTAACAGTATCTGAGCACTTCAAAAGCATACAGGGGTTCAACCTCCCAGTGGCCTTATGCAATGAGATAGTATTATTATCCCATTTTAGAGGGGATTAAGTATTCACACTGCCTGCCTTTAAGCTTCCAGATTGGCACATAGGGCCTAAGGCTCCTTATAGAATCAGTTAGGGCTCACAGTCACCTAAATTAGGTATTCTGAATAATCACAAAGAGATTAAACCCCTGACTTTCAAGCACCACTTCTGATTGAGGGATATGCCATTTCTGACTGTTCTGAGGACATCCTGACCTTGATTTGCACATAGAAAAAATGACTCCTCTACATTTTGAGCCCGAATGACACACCTTAACCATAATACAGTCCTTTCCTTTTAATGGGAGAAGTTACAGAAAAGTCTGAAAGATGCAAGTCAAACTGAAGTATTTCATGTGTTTTTTGAACCAATAATGTAAACCTCAGAAAAAGAATGTTTGATAAATATGGTAGAGAAATTCTCTGGCTGGGAAGCTATTACCACTAAAAAAGGAGGAAGATTATTTGTTGAGAATAAGGGAATATATTTGGCGTCTTCCTACAAATAAGTCACTTGCTCATAATGACAAAGTTATAAATAAGCATTTTAGTTTCTTGATCTGTAATTATTGAATTTTTTCTGTAAAATGTTCTTGTGGTTGCCCTATCCGTCTCTGAGAAGCACAGTTTTATTGATCATTATGAAGTTAATACTCCACTACTCTTAAGCGTTGATTTGGTTTTTACCTTTTCTCTCCTCTTTTTCTTTCTTTTTTTTTTTTTAGTAATTTATTTTGCTTTCCCAGAAATTCTACCTATTCTGCTTAACATTGTCTTCTGTCTTTTCTACAATGAAAAATATTTCTCAAATACTCTAAGCTCTATCATATGCCGGCCCATACAAATAAGATACCACACATATTCACTTTATATATTTGGTGCACCAAGCATCAGCCACTGCTTTAACCTGAAAACTTTCAGAGTTTGAAGTTGCTTTATGTAATGAGAGAATAGGCAAAAAGCTGAACTTTAAGGCTAAGATCTGTCTTGTGTGCTCAGAATGAAAGGAAAACACGTTTCAGTGAATGAAATACCACATTACTGCAGTAGTCAATGCAGCTGGGTCCGAGTGTAGAACTGAGGTCTACCTGACAATTAAGATGAAATATCATAAAAACTGAAAAATCAAAAGCTATGTGATAGGCTGTGATAAAATAAGGTTGAGAGAACTGATCTTTTTTTGTTCCTTTCTCTTCAGTTACTTTAATCTCAGGCAGTGCCACTGAGAATGGTAGATAAAAAATAGTCAGACAGAATCATGACATTTTCTTAAGATTTTCATTTCTCTTTGAATTATTAATCTAAACGCAAAAATAATAACACTTGCATTAAGCTGTATGAGACATCTCTTGACATAAACAAAACAAAAACAAAAACAGTAGGGAATCCTGAAGCTGCTGGCCTAAACTACTTGATAATGTAGAAACAAGAGCGCTTTGAAAAGACACCTACAAATACTTAATAAGCCCCTATATCTTACAAAATCCTGTGTTGAATAACTGAATGAAATGGAAAAATGGAAATGGAAAAATTCATATCTGAAGTCAAAAATGAATCTCAACTTTTCTTGTGAAAATGGTCCAAGTTCCTTAATCTCTCCTTCCCGAGCAAGCAGAAAACTTGCTTGTGGGAGGCTGGGAGAGAAGAAAACTTCACAAGCATTAAATCCATAAGTTTTCTCTCCATATATTTAGGGTCATCTGACTAGAAAGAAATTATTTTATGCCAAATTGTCCTTTCTCTATCCCTTTCCTTCATTAGGATGCTGAAAGGAGGCCTGAGAAGCTCTCACCTCCAAGTCTTATCGCCTTCTCTCCTTTCTTCTCATGTTGTCGGCGTTGTCAGCTCTGGGTCTTCCCCCGTTTTGCACGAGCACCTGTTGGCTGTATACGGGACGTTTGGCAATACTTCCCACTGGTTAGTTAAAAGCAGCAGGAGGAGGTGAGGTGAAGGGAAAGATGCACAGGGCTGGGTAGAGACAGAGACTTCCTTCCTCCAACATGTTTGTTACTTCAGAACCCAAACAGTAAAATGCATTTTAGGAGAACATGTGGGAGGAAACACAGAGCTGCCATGCCCTTACCCGTCACTAGCACGGCTGAATGGATGAATGCTGATGTGAGCAGGCAGCGATGCACCTATGGTGCCCTCGCTTATTCTGTGCCTACCTCGAGGCTTCGCTTAGGGCAGCGAGGAAGACAGTGCATTTCAGGTATTTTTAAAAAATCCATCTTTCAATGTTTGTTTTTTCCCCTCTCCGTTGCAGGTCATATTTGATTTGTATTCCGTAAGTGGAACAGCAACTTGTTCTGCTTTCACACTTTCAGATATATTCAGACATTTTCAAGAAGTTGCACTGGTCTTATCTGTCATCACTTGTTTTAACATTTTAATTAAAAACTGACAAGATGAAGAAGTTTGAATATGCATTTCTCAGTGACTGATTTATAGGAAGTTTACTGAAAGATTTCTTTGTGAGTGGAGTTTCTTTGCTATCTAGCCAAAAGGAGAACACATAAACCATGAACATGTTCTGTGATTGTAAGAAGTGTTAGGTGTTAGCCACGACAGAGTGAAAGTATTCATTTGAAGGACTGATGACATCTGGCACCACAGGTCCCACTTTAAAATCAAGCCAGTGGATTTATAGTTTCCTCAGGCACCTGGTCACGACTAATACTTTATAACTACTTTCAAGGTAGGAGTATCAGACAGTGCCCATGTTTTTTTATCTACTCTTCGCTGCTGCAGGTAAATCCACTTTTTCAGCCTTGGAGGCATGAAGTGAGACACAGAGCAGAAATTTGACATCATCCAGTTGTCTGGCAGATCAGATGACTAGTAGAGTTGTTGTTGCAACAAAAAGTCGTGATAGGGATGGGCAAATGATTCATAACAAGGTTAATGATCTACGTGGAGCTTCTGGAATGTAAAGTCAGTCAGTGGTGTCTTCTGTAAGACTCATTGCTCACCTTTAGCAGTAGCTGCTCGTATTTGTCTTAGTTTCTTCTGCTGAAATTGTCTACACAATGCTTTCAGAGGACGTCAACAGTGGTTGAGAATGATGTTTCTGCAATATGTTTTTCTGTTGCGATTTGTTCTGCTTCCTAATTAACTCTCTTCCACTTTTTAAATCATCTGGCAAAACACAATTGCTACAATATTTTTTCCCCTGTAACTCTAAATGTTTGTCAAATTACTTCATCAAATGATAATAGGAGTTTATTTTTGCAGAAAGAAGCAAAATGTCCCCTTGAAGAACGCTAAAATGACCTTAGGTATTTCCATATACCTGTATATTAGCACTTCAGATTTCACAATGCAAAATAGGCCACTTTTTGCTGTCTAATGTTGTCAACAGGGTTAGCTGACATGGTGGTAGAAGTCCCATTACCAATTCACACCAATTTTCTTATAACTAATGCAGTGAAGCTGCAGGAAAGATTTTAAGGAAAGCTTACTGTATACAGGTTATCTGTGATTTTTAACTTACCAAAGTTTTACTTTTTAAATTGTAACAGGAAATGATGCATACATTGGTCACGTAGCTTTAAATCTCCAGAAAGTACCAAATATGTGAATAAAGGATCGCTGAAAGTGTATTTTCACATTGTGGAACAGTCTGCTGTAAACATGCAAGGATTCAGTCCTAAGAATACTGAACTACTGGCTCTTTTAATGAAGTGCTGACTGCAAAATTGCAGTGTACGATCTCTGCCGGTCACAGGCACTGATAGGAAATGATGTACCACAGTCTTGCATGCTGTAAGGAGCGAAGTGAAATTGTCATGCGATGCGTTAGAGTCTGAAATCAATTTTAACAGGTGAAAGGAACATTAGCACAGGGAAAAAAAAAAAAGCGCCATGCAAAGTTTATGTGAAATTTACTGTCAGGAAGTGATTAGCAGAAGAAAGCATATTTCAATGGTTGTGGAGAATTTCTGTGCTTAGAACCACATCCTGCATACCTCTAGTTCCTACAGCTGTGGCTGCAGCTCACGGACCCTGAGACAGCCACCGGCACCTGAGGCTGAGAGCGCTGCGGCGCGTGAGCGTTAGCAAAGCTGCGCGTGGGGCTGGGCTGTGCCCAGCTCCTCAGGCCAGGCTTAGACAAGCGCTGCAAGACTCGGGGTCAGCATTTCACACGCGGCTATTTTGGGGTGTGCAAAGACACCAGGTTAGAGTATTATGAGTGAATTTGCTACTATCTGACATTTCAAATAATCTTCGTTACCACCACGGCAGCGCTTACGCCCCAGGGTGTCTTTTCTAAGAGATAGGGTTTTATTGGCACTCGCACAGACCTTCACGATCCGAAGTTTCACCAGAATGCAGACATTTTAGGAACACTTTCAAGGCAAATAAGGAATAATTAATACACCGTGCTGGCTACTCTACCAAAGCAAAGCTAGACACCTCCAGAGGAGGTGCCCAAGGGCAAGCTGGACTGCCTTTTTGCAAGCACTGCTGGCAGAGTCTCACAGTTATGTGGTGGTGATGTGATCACAGGGCAGCCAAGACAACAGAGCAGGCACTGAAGAGAGCAAAACAAACAGCACAAAACCTGGTGAGAGCTCCTCTGACCTCACGTATGCATCGCGATTCAAGCAGGAGGAGACTTACGAGGGCAGCCAAAAGTGCAAAACTCGGCAGAGCTGAAAATTGCGCAAGGGCCCACTGCAAGCAGAAACACTGAAGCTACCATGAAAGGCAGCTGCACTGATTCTACCAGCTGACGTTGAAAAGGCTTCAAGAGACAACTCAGACTTCACCGAGGTTTTAAATAACTTCTTACTCTTACAGCCATGGTAGTTGGAGCTGGGAGCCTCCCTCTAACAGTTCAACACTAAACATTTTTTCCCTCAGTGTATTCAAAATGTAGTCCTCATCAAAGCCTTAAACTTTTAAAGCTTTATTAGCTGCACTGTTAAGACTTCATCTGACCCGCAACGCTTGTTTCCTATACTCCTCTTTCCCAAACTGTTTCTTGCTCTCTTTTCCATCTGTCACTGACCGTGTCCGCATCATCTTAGCTTACCATCAACGATTAAAAAACACATAACATGACAACTGTGTTCATTGTAGAAGAGAATAAAGCAAAAAAAAAAAAAAAAAAAAAAAGAGTAAGCACAGAGAAATAGAGAAAGTTTGGGGCTCATGATTCCATAGTACAATCAGCTTTTGGTAAAGCTGAAATTTCATGAAGAAAATGCCCCCAAATTAGGCCCAATTAGAGGCATTTTACTAGTGGCTGATGGCCACACAAGTCACTATTTTTGACTTACAGGTGTCATAAAAGAGATCTTAGAGCAAAAATAGCATATATTTGGCACGATAGTGACAAGGCAAAGCTCAACTGTCCTTCTGGATTAAAATAGCCTTCTAATCTGGTGCCAACAATAAAGATATCATTGTCACAAAGTACTTTTCCTTGTACAAGGCCTTTGAAAGGCTGCCTTTCTGATTCCTGAGGCTTCCCCTCCCTGTAATATCCTCCTGTACAAGGGGAACCAGGGGTACAAAGGAATTACTAACCTGCTGACTAATGCCCTCTGTTCAAATGAAACCCTGTTGTTCCTCCACACTAATTACCCCTCACCTTACCATATTCTAAAACATCTCATCGTTCTTACATGAAGACCTACAGTAAACAGAAGCAATTCGGTCTACATCTTATTATCTTGACAGAACTCCAAAGTGTGAATTGAAGATGGAGTAGTGTTAAGGGAGCAGAAACATTTCATTGCAATTGGCATGGAGATTGGTATTAAGAAATTGTAATCTTAGCCCCCCCGCTTTTCTTTTGATCCGCCTTAGCCCTTTTGATGCTTTGGCTCCCACAGCATACTAGGTATTACGTGCAGAAGGACTGGCCAACATCTAGTTCAAAAAGAAAGAGAAGCAAGAGAAGGATTTGTTCCAGGAACTGTTGGATCTAACCCAACAGAAGGCCCTAAAGCATTTCCCAGAGAATCCTCAGAGGACTGAAATGGAGCTCATTGCCCTGGAAAGAGCCCTGACACAGACGTTGCAAGGGAAGAATGTTACAGATTAACTTTTGTAATCAGAGCTAACGACAGCATCCCAGAGTACTGCGCTCTACGGAAGATACACCATTCAGGGGTGGTCAGAGGGCCTTCCAACAGCATACGATATGCAGTCCCACTCCCCTGAAAATGGAAGACAGCAAATGCACGACCTGCGTTGGTGATTCATAACTGGTTTGATTTGCAGATCTCTAACATTCTTCCAGCGGAGGTTCTGATTTGTACACAATTAACTTAAACCCTCTGCTTGTTTTATTACTTATCTACATAGACTACTAAAAAAAGATCAATACACCAAAGCCTGATTATTCAAGAAACAATGGACTGCCTATATTTTTGCATTTATTTTCTGTTATTATTTATCTCAAATTCATCCAGACACAACTCAGTTACAAAATTTCGTTGCAATACAACTTATAAATAGCATAATATCCTTCCATGCTGTTAATTCCAAATATGACTAACTGCAAACACATATCCTTGGTTACACGAAATTCTTTCCCTCCAGCTATTCTCTGGTCTTTAAATGGGAGCATAATGCCTCCCTGATCCTGTTCCCTTGACCACATGGGGCAGTCTGCAAACATACCCTCTTTGGCTTACATATGATCCAAAAGATCTCTTGACCTCTGGTTCCACATGGTCCTTCAGAATCTTTCTCTTATAAATGTGCAAAAACCATCAGCCTGCTAGCACACCAGACTCATGAAGCCAAGAAACACAAGCTTTTACACAGGGACCTTTTGTCTCTCAGCAAGGACAACATGTTCTTTTTTCACATAGCTTGAAGTGCAGTTCCCCTAATAAACTCTTGTATTGCTTACTCATTGCTAATAAACTTTTATGCATTGCTATGCCTTATTAAGTGATAAAGCAGCAACCTTCTCACAAAATCACAAAAGCCCATGACAATAGTCTGCACAGTTGATTAGTCATTGCAAAACTGGCTTGCTAAAGTCAGTAGCAATCAGAAGTGGCAAGCAGAGAGGAGCTTTGGTGTCTGCATCTGTTGCTGGTGCAGGCATGAGTGGAGCTTTTAGCTATATCATAGACCAGTCACTCTTGTAGGTCGCCCCAAGACTGTATCCACATCCTGCTCTACTGCTCGCTGTACCAAAAGTGGTGCTGTGCTTCATAAATGCCCTGCTGAAGCACTTGCTCTGTTTCATCATTTGTTAGCCCTATTGCCTTGCCCTCAGGAACGGCATGACAACACACCACCACACTCAGCTGCCTCGGTGGCTTGAGGGACCTCACCCAAGTGCTCAGCAGAAGGCAGGCCACACTGCTTGCCAGCAGTTTGCATACCCTGAACTAGCCAATACCTAGAGAAGAAGCAGGGTATAGTAATTTCCAGTCCCCTAGTCCCTACATTTTGTGGCAGCCGTCCCACAGTGTACTGTGAAAGAAATCAATGGGTGCAAAGCGAGGCAGCAGACCACCCCACCAGTATCTTCTCACAACACCAAGCAGTTCATTCAAACAAGGTTATAGCTGTGTGGGCACAGTGGTCAACAAGGAGGTTACTTTAAAGTAGCATTGCGGCGTGGATATATTTAAACTTCACAAAGTTAAAGGAAGTTTGAGCAAATTAATGCAATTTGATATCCCTGCATAAACTCTAAGTTGTCATATAAAATGTTATAGAAGTTGTAACTGTGAAGGGGACCTCTTCACAGTTTCAGAGTGGACTATAAACTAGTCCTGCTGTTATCATCCTGCAAACCTGTTTCCATTAGAAAGAACTGTATGAATGCACCCAGCAATTTATACGTTGGGATAAACCCCTTGGAAAATGTTTCCAGAAGCTTTTGGCTGGGATCCAGCCCCAGGACAGCTGAGAGCCTGTGAGAGCGCTGGGCTCCTCAGTGCCGGCATTGTCTTGGGACTGCCGGCGTGACAGCTGTGAAAAAGCACACTGAGGAGGCTTGGCAGAACATTTTACATGATGCAGTTTGTGCAAAATATTGGTGTAACATATAATGTTTTGGAGTAACTATCTGAGTTATCACTAAAACTCTATAAATGTGATGATATTCCTCCACTGCCTGAGGCTTGCAGAACCATCTGTTTATCAGATATGAATGTGAGGGACTGGATCATACTCCAGAATTTTTTCCATGTCGTCCTCGTACAGACTGCCTTAAGAAAAAGAGAAATTGAAAGGGAAATTCCTGAATAAAGGCAAATAATTCATAGCATGTATGGCCGTATATGGCCATTTGAGGAAGACATGCTGATAAAAAAATGAAGATTATAGCTACACAGAAGATTACTGCCAATTTGTTCTGACAAACACTTTTGGCATGTTTCATCTGATGGTGTCCAGTGCTTCTCAAGCATTAAAAAGAAGATCTAGCAACAATTAAAGTAAGTGGGCTCTGTTCTGTGACTCCACTTAAGTGCCAAAATGTTATCAGCAATTTATCACCAGTTTATGCATTTTTAATGGTTTCTTTCTGTCTCTTGGATATGAAGCTCATACCCCTTGAACAGATCACAAGAATTCTGCAAAGAGATGGGCAGGGGAGCCTTTATAAACATACAGGAAGGAAAACAGATAGATATGGTATACTATAACCATAAATAAAGATAATTACTATATTGCCTGAATCATAGTTCTTTTCTTGTAATTGATGTCTGAACAGCAGACAGTGACATTCTTGCCCCACTGAAACCAATGAGATTTGTGCCATTGACTTCTAGACAGCTAGGAATTAACTCTATATAATTAGCTATGAAACCAAGCCAAAATCCCAAGTCTGAACACTTCCTTTAACTCTGAATGACTTGAAAACTATTTCCAAGCTTCTCTGCCCGTGTTCAGCTCCAGGTGTAACAGATCAGAGCAGTGGCTGTCATCTTCAGAAATACATCCACAGGCGACCTAGTCACAGAGACAACTTTGAGAAACAAGCAAACTGCAATCCAAACACACTGTTTTTCATGTTGGTCTTGCTACTGCAGCTAACTGTTAGAATAAGTGTTCCTCTCTAGTTCTCAGCAATCCAAATGTCTTTTCCTCCCCTTTTTTTTTTAGAAAAAAAGCTTTTGAAGCATCTAGTACTATTGCCACAAATTCATCTGTTAATATCTCAAACTAATCAGGGGTGATTTTTCCATGCTAACAGAAAGGAAAGAATAATTTATGAACGTATTTTGAAGATAATCAAGTTCATGATCATTTTTGTGGTAGATGGGAGCTCCCATTGGAGAATTATACAACTTCCAAGTCACTGTTTCATGGAAGAGAGAGATTCCTCGGTTAATGATTCTGTAACAGAGTAGTGCTTGGGTTTCAGAGATCATATTAATAGTATGTGTGCATGACTTTATTTGCAAGTGTAATAGCTGACTCTATATAGAGTAAAGGCTGTATCACCTTGTTGGTAGCAATGTGGCCAATGGCTGCAAACTCCTCTCTGAAAGAATCTGGAGGAAATTTAGTTTCTCGAGGAAATCCCCAAGTACAATAATTGGTAGGTTGTTTTCACTGTCCCTTCCCTATTCTGGCATTGTTCTGTCCTCTCATGTCTGTGTAGTGCAAACTGATCTCAGTGGAATTTAAACGCAGATGAAAAACAGAGAGTAGTGGAATGACACACTACTAGGGGAACTGAGAAAAAATGTTGCAAACAGAAATTGATAAAAAATAAAAAACCTGTCCATCTCTCTAAACTGCTAACTGCAGAACTGAACATACAAAGAACCATTTGAAAGTTGGAGTACGTCCTGGATTTGCTCCTTACTGAGAATATTGAGAAATAAAAACAGGTAGCGAGGAGAATATTTGCAGAAGGCTACTCATATGATTTGGCGACAGAAATTAAAAAAAACTTGTTATATTCAGGCTCTGACAGCAACATAATGAAAACACTTAGCAGTAATTTGTTTCTTTTATATTCACAGTATGTTTTAAGACAGCTATCCATATACTGTCACTCATCAGTAGCATGAAATTACCAATATCCTTTCCTACATGCACAAGAGGAAAGACAGCAACTTTCACCAAAATGTCATCTCTTTACCATTTTAGCAGTTTTATATTTTTGCTTACTCTTCCTCTGGATATGCAAAAGCACCACACAAAATTTTTATTCTGTACTCTACAGCTTGATAAAATATTTTGCAACCAGGGAAGTACAAGTGAGTTTTTACTGGAAGCAAAAAGCTGTATCTTGAAAACAGTATGGTCCATTTACCTGTATCAAGAATGTCACACAGCAATGTGTGTTTGTTACCATGAGATAACACATGCCTTCTGGGAATTAGGAAACATTCTGCTTTGCTTATGGCTTCAGCAGACCAGGAGGCATTATCTCATGGTAATAAGTAACCCAAAATGTCTAATTCCTGTGACACAAAATGGCAGTGAAAAAATAAACAACTACTTCATTGTTATGAAAGATCACGTTCCTTCTCACCGACAAAAATGTTAGTAATTGAGGATGTCTTTGGAATATATCCCTATACATAGTGTATCTATGTCTATGCAGTATATTATGCATAAAGATATAAATACTCAGTGATAAGAACCATTTTCAAATGTGTGTAGCAATTTGAACATGCTTGTTTATATATATATAAAATAAATTATGCACATATATTTAACTTTGTAACAATACAACATGATGTTACTCTTTAACTGGAATTTGGAATTGTTTTGAACGTGTGGCATTCCTGCACCTTTGAAATGCTGTAAGTGTTAATTCTACAGGTTTTCACTACAAGGATTTATGTACAGGTTCATACAAGTTTCAGAAGCATTTAATAATATTTAATAAAATAATTCCATAAGTATAGTTTAAAGAATCATACAAATGGAATTATTTATATAAAGCGCAAATATCATTTTCAAGACTTGTAGAAAGAAGCAGCTTTAATCCACAAAATAATACTTTTTGTCCAAAAAATTTCCTGTTTCCTAGGTACTCAGTATTGAACATTCTCTTGATTAGATTGCCCTGAAAGATGCTGACATGCTGTAAAGCACTCTGGCGATTGTTTCACTTGTGAGTTTTCTGAGGACTTACATGCTTGAATACTGGGGACTTACATGCTTGATTTATGGCATAGAAAGGTTGGCACACGGCTGTCTCATTATCTTTGTCATCTCTGGGTAAAATTCTACCACTTGCAGTCCTGAGTTCATTAGGAATTTGCTGCAGGCGTATAATCAAAAAGGAAAGGGAAGATGTTAGGATTTGACTTTAGTATTAAGAAGGTTTTATGTTCTTCACTGATCTTCAATTAATGTAAAGGACATTGATTTGTGTCATTTAATATATATGACATGTCCCTTGAGAGTGACATGGTAACTATATAACACTAACAACCCTTCCCAAGACTAATGGTAAGCAAAATATTAACAGCAAAGATTGCATTCCTTTAACCTTATAATTGGTAAGAGATCAAAGAACAAATTTGTAGTTCCATAAACACAGGCCTCAGGACACATTTCTTATGCAAAGGTGCAGGAATCAGCCCCATTCCTCCTTTTGTAAGATCTAGCCTTTGGAGCTTGTTATTATTTGATAAATAATTAATACAAGCATATTTCAGCCAATGCCTTGCTCATGAACCTTGCATTAGCACTGCTGTTTAGAGTATCAGCTATCTGTATTTTGGCCTGGTTTGTCACATGGCATTGTCTCTCCCCCCTACTTGCACAACTCTCAAATCCATAGGAAGGTTTCAAGAAGATCATGTCATGCAGCTTCTCTAATGAACTGCAGGAACATTTTGCACCACTATTTGCAAAGCTTCCTTGCTGCCTAAGTATGCTTGCAAGTGAAATTCTGTTGATTCACATTGTCAGAAAAAGTAAAATCATACTGTTACTGAACTCAAGATCCACAGATAGGAGGAAAAGGAGAAGAGACAGCCTAGATTAACATACAGAAAAAAGATGCTCCACAAAAAAAAGAAACTCTTAGTTGCTAGGCTAACACCCTGGATTTTAGAAGATCCATTTTTTGGTTCTTGCCCTACTCTGGACTTTTTGGATAACCTCATTTATTCTCACCGTGCTTCACTTTCTGTAAGTCTGAAGGTTATCAGACTTTCCAAGACTCCCAAGGTAGATCAGTAAAACAGACGTTTGTAGTGACACTGTAGTCACCTGTAGTGACAGGTTTGAGGGGAGGAGGACTGGGAAGATCAGTGAAATGCAGAGGGGACAGGAAGAGTAAAATTGGCTTTCTTTCCCACTTCTCCAAAGGCAGTAGCTCTCTTTTTTCCCCCAATTAGCAGTCCCAATGTTTTCTCCTGTATCTCCTTTGATGCTGGGAATAGGAGGAAAGAGGCCTGAGATATGGCTTGGTCCTACTGCAGAGAGGCTAACAGCAAAAGGGAGGAGAAGAACGGAATGAGATGAGATGGGATGGGATGGGACCGGATGGAGAAGACTTGGAAAATTAAAGCTAGAGATGGGGATAGGAGCAGAGGATTGTGCTAGCAGGAGGTAGGGAGCAGCCCTTCAGGTGAGGACAACCCTTCCCTGCCCTGCTGTGCTGGCCCTGGCAGCCTGCCACTACAAGGAGCTGCCTGCTGCTGTGAGCCTGCTCTACAGCCTCCCAACTGCAGTAGGTACAAGGACTATTACAAGACAGATGCTCAGAAGCCATGGTAAGAGAGGTTGTGTAAGTATTCAGGGTAGGGTTAGATTCCCTCTCATCTAGTTAAGGAATTCATGTATTCCTTGATGACTTTGTTCTGAATCCAGGTTAAGGGGACTAATCAATACATTTTTCTAATCGTTCATTAGTGTTTTTCTTATTGCTGGTCACAATAAATGACTCCACAGTGAGTACATAGTTGTTAAATATTAGTCAATTTTGTTGGACCACCTTGGCTAAATTGAATAATCTTTTCCTTGGCTTTTCCCTTTGTCTTTCATTCTCCCCTACTGTTTACTATGCCCATTTATTGCCACACTTAGATTTTAGACTGTCCTTCCTTTTATCCTCCACACCTAGTTATGCTATAATACTGGTAATAATAATAACAAAGATTTATATTCTGAGTCTATCAACAGAAGAGTAAATCTGAAGCTTCTGTGTTGACTTCAGCAGAGGTCTACAGAGCTTGCAAAGACGGTGATCTTGACAGTGAAGTTGCATATATGCACGGGCCTTTAGCACAGAGCATGCCGTAGCATCAAGGCTTTTGTTTGAGTGGAGCCTTAAATACCAGGCTCCTGATCTCTCTCGGAGTATCAAAATAATACAGTGTTATAAAGAATAAGTAGCACTCACAATTAGTAATACCATTACAAATGAGAGTGGAACCTCGCGCTATTTTGGTATTACTATGCAGTAATGTTTGTTTTGGAATATAAAGTGAGTCATGCTGAGGATTTGATTCTGTCTGCATTGAAGATGAGGGAGATCAGACTGTCTGCTGGTTTATGCCAGTATAGACTCAGTAGGGCAAAAAGAGAGGATCTGGTTTACAGCCCCAGGGAATTATGGCCTTTGGAGTTCCACCATGAGCCTTGCTGGAAGTAGGATCTGATCTCAAGCATGTTTTCTTTAAAGGTAAATAAAATGAATAGCTAACCAGGAATGAAAATTAGGGAAAGGAGAAGTACTTGTATGAATGTGTGGTTAACTTTCAATGATTCCAGTTTACTGTACATGCTACATCAAAACAAATGTTTGCAATTAAGTTTTTCTTGGGGAAAGGGAGAGGCTTTCTGGCTTTCTTTTTTTTTCTCCTGAACTCCTACACCCTTGTTAAAAGCTTAAAACAGTCTGAGTTGTGCAAGGATCTGTTGAGACGGATCAGGCAGGAAAGTGCGCTGCAACCACTCCCATCCGTGTGAAAGAATAATGGAGCAGCTCCCGAAGCCTGTCCTCCCTGCGGCGTGGTATTCCTCCCACTTGTGAACGTCAGCAGCCCTGGTGCAGGAGCAGAAGCCAGCATCTAGCCCTTACTCAGCAACAACCGCTACGAAAATCAGAGGAAAGGGTGCCTGCTCAGCTGCTTTTCATCCATCAGGATTTGAACCGCTGTGAGTTTTATTTTTAGTAAGATCTCAATGAAGACTGACCAGAAGGCATTAAAGTTTAGTCCAGTGGATTTTTAAGGTACTACTGTGGGGTAAATACTGGCAATGCAGGAACTATGCCAAAAGTTAGGCTTCAGACACAAATCTATTCTGAAAAAAGTGTATACCCTTTTTGCAGCTGAAATAAATTTGGGGGTTCTTAAAGCTGGACTTGCAAACCTTACTGGAAAATGTTTTGGTACTTTAGTGAGATCTTTTCTCCCATACTTTATTGCAAGCATATCAGATCTCTGTAAAAAGGAACTATTATGTCAAGTGAATCATTAGTTCACTAAAGTTAGTCTTACATTTTAATTAGTGTTTTAGTGTTCATGAAAGGCACTGGACTTTACAGCATTTTAGCTATATGCCCTTAATTCATTTTGCATCACTGTCATCAACATTGCTTAGCTGTGTTCTGAACGGGATATTCCGGAATAAAGAATGGCATTTTCTTCCATTCATGCAATCATTGGCATTGTCACAGTGCGTTTTCACTAGGTTTAAACCTTTTCAGCAGCAGAAGTATACCAGGTGTCAGGTAGTAATGACCGGACATGGTGAAATCCTGACAGATTTGAATAGTGACCTAGATATGAAAAGCAGCACATCACCTAACTTCTATTTTTTTAATCGTTTTCCATTCAAACTCATGTGCAAGTGCATCACATCAAGCAACAACAGATCTATGGCCAAATTCTGATCAAATTACTTTGGTGAAAATATTAAGTATCCTTTAATTCAATGGAGTACCTCCAGCAATATAACCAAAATCAGAATCTGGATCCTATTCCTACATGCCATAAAGCTGAGCTGTTATTGGATACTTGGTACAACTAAAAATAAACCTGGTGGTTTATTTTTAGCTCGTTCTGGAAATTTTGTTGACATCGTTTCTCACTTCTCTGGCTAACAAAAAGTAAAATCTGACAATGTGCTTCTTCTCCGCGTTCTCGTATTTATTTCCACGAGCCCTCCCTTCGCATACTGTGAAAGCAAGATGATGTGGTTTTGCAATTAGCTGCAGACTTCGGTCAGCAGTTGCATCTCAGGGGAGGCCAGGTGATTCAGTGTAAGGCCCATGTTTCTCCTGCCGAGCCCGACTCTTTGATGTGCTGTTTCGTTTATTCATTTAAGCCAATGTAAAGTGCACCCTTACTGCCCATCATTCTGATTTGATTGTTTTGCATCTTTTTAGGACAGCAGTAAACTATTCAACCCAGCAAAGAGTCAGGCCCAAATACAAGCAGAAGACATCCCACAGCTCCCTGCCTGGTGGGACGTTGCCCGTCTTCCTCTGGAGGCCAGTGGCAGAATGAAGGGGCCCAGGGAAAGGCAACAAGGCTGCGCAACGCTCCTGCGAAGGCCAAACTCCGCGTGGATAGCAACGCAAGCAGCTGCGGATTCGAGACGGCTTGCACCCTCCCAAAGCTAACAGCCACACTAAATAACACCCCTATATTCTCCAGTCAAAATACACATTTGGTACTTCCGAAATAAAGCAGGGACGTAGAGATCTCAGCCTTGCTGAGATCGGTCCTGATCCAGGAAGTGATACACATGTAGGCTTCCTCTTATTTTAATGCGGTGCTTACTCACCCACAGAATATACAGGATCTGGCCTTAAAATATTTATTGACAAGAAGATTTAGGCCAGTAGTGTGTTTGTTCGCTAAACACGATAAGCTCTTCAAAGGAGTCCTCTGGAATTTTTCCTCTTCTAAATTCATCATTGAAGCTATTATAGTCAAGGTTATTAGCAGCTCCAGCTCAGCTGCTATTGTAGGAAGTCTAATAACCTTCCTTTGCTCCTGATAACCTCAGAGAAGTCTGAATGAATTTGAGTTTAGTCTTCAGTCTGCCATAAAACATGATCAGTTCAATCCCTTACAGTAAGCAGTTGTTTGCCATTTTGTTTCACATATACATTCGGGATGGGATAAAATTTACTTTCTCTTGTGGGAATAACTCCTGCATTTGAACAGGCCGCTGTGGTTTAACTGTTACAAAGTCCAAGAATGCCTCTGTCAGATGTTTTCTGCCAACTTTTTATTCTATCCTGTCATTTTGTCAATTATCTTTAAGACTATTCTGCCAATTTAACGCAGTCAGCAGAAAACAAAAAGGCAGGCTGCTTTTTGGGGGGATGGAGAAGAATTGCCCAACATCCCAAATCATCTTAGGCCTATGAAATTGTAGAATGACTCAGTAAAAAAAAAAAAAAAAAAGAGAGAGAGAGAGAGAGAGAGAGAGAGAGAGAGAGAAACCAAGTCCAGGCAACAAAGTATCTTAAACAAAGAAGCTATTATAAAAATTAGTCAAAATAAGCACATAAATGAATTCACTCACACAGACACATACACCCTTATGTGTCACAGCCTGAAGTTTGGTTCAAACCTTAAAGCAAGAACTAATCTTAAAATCATATTTCATCTTCATTTACGGTCCTTTCCTTGGTCTCCTAAATACGGGGGAGGGGAAACTGAGAATTATGTAGGGTCCTTGCAAAGACCCTGTTACAGAATCTCTTCTTGGATTAGCTCACACCAAACATGAAATTATCCCTCAATCAAAAAGCCATTTTAGTATGGATCTGAATATACAATGCCTCTACAGGGTAATTTCACACCTTTCTGCACCAGCAAGCTCTTGTTACAATACTGTAGAATGCAATAGCACATCTTCAGAAAAATCAGTTCCTCCTAGAGATAGCAGCTTCATTTAGCAGAGTTTCTGTTTCCACAGAAACCACACCACTGGAGTCTGCAGAGGGCAGATGCAGAGTGAGAACATCTGTGACCACTTAGGTTAATTGCCTTTCCCAACTATTCCCCCACAGCTGGTCTCTGATGGCCCCCTGAAGATCAACAGCAGATCATACGGCCTTGTTGCAGGCATATTGCCATCTTGCCCCCATCTCGGGGGATTATCTAAGTCTGGTTTTAAATATGTATCCAGAGGTCCCTGAGGACTACTTATAGTGAATTTGTTCTCTTCTTTGTCCCAGGCTTCCTCTCTATGGCTGGAGAGATCATTCAGCCTCCCTATCTCTTAGTTCTATAGTTGTACACCTGGAAACTTTCCTGCTTAGAAACACTGATGTGGTGGCATATGCGGTGAAGTAATGCTCAGGTACAATTGTGATAGGAACCATGTAAGCACCCCTTAAAAAAGTTGTTTTCTTCTTCAAGTTGCATTCACAACAAATAAATATTTTCAGATAAGAGGGTTCCCAAAATATTGCATTACACTGCAGACATATTAAATACATTGTGCTATTTAAATACATGTTTTCAATTTTGAGTCTGATAAATATATTTTTTTCTAAAAATTTTAGTATTTGAAGATAGTGAACATCAAGATATCAACAGTGTTGGTGCATGAATATGATTTGAGCCTTACCTCCTTTACCAATACACTTCATCTAAATTCAAGCTACAAGAACAAAAGAAAGGAAAATTTTAAGATGCAAGCTTGAAACCACTACTGAAAGCCACAACAGCCAAAACAGAGAGCAGCAAATGAAAGCAAGTGCTGAAAGTCATGCAATTGCCCCGGGTTTCATGTGGTTCTATCTGAGTGCTGTGATGGCTTGCTAGTTTCCTTCTCGAAACTCTTCAGATGTGGGAAGAAGTTAGATATAGCCGTGGAGACTGGGCGCATCAACAGAAAGTTGAGCTATCAAAGCAGAAGGAAACAACCGAAACTAGCTATTTTTAGCTATGATCGGCAAGAGCCGTCTTTAAGTGATGCCGGATCACGTTATCCTTCTGCTTTTCCGGCTCCCAGAAGCACACCCAGGGACAGAGGGAACCCCCGGTAATCCCAGCTGCCTTACTGGCTTTTTCAGGCCATCGGTAACCAAAATAATTTAGGGCTGTCCCCAGCGCTCACTCCTGAAAGGTGCAGCTCTTCTTCAAGTGATCTTCCCTCTGACAAATAGGTTTACTGACTTACAAAAGGCTTTTTAGAGGCTTTGGGGATTTACCAGTGCAAGAAAGCTCTGTAACTGCAAAGTTGTTCTGTTTGCTTCATACTCCTTCCCGAGATCGACTGACCAGTGACAAATGCTGTTCTTCCTTACCATTTTTACGTGAAGTTCTTATGCTGACATTCTTACAGCAGTTCCTCACAAGGATATGGAAACTGCTATAAAGATGTTAAGTTATCTAGAAAAGACAAAAACTTAACTACATTTAGGGATGAATTTCAGTACAACTGACCTTGAGGCCAACTCTGCCCTGTCAAGCATATGTAGAACTTTGTATATACACGAAAAAAATTTTCACAAAAGATATTCTGTTGCTATTAAACTGAAAAAAAAAAAGTTTATTTGTTTGGAGGCATAAAGCAAGTACTTTGGGAAAATTGTATTTCTATATTTAATCCTTCATCAAGACTATAGTTTGTAATGATTCTTATGACAACATCAGAATCTTATCTATAACTAATAATACATACACAAAGTCTGCATATACGCATAATTCCATCTTGTATCTCTCATGAAATTAAATAATCCTCTGAGCCCTGTATCTCTAGTTTATAATGACCTCAGAAGTCCTTAATGCTATTGTAGTCTTATTGCATGTAGCTGGGGGTATATTATTCCTTATATAACTGCCAGTTCTTTCATTTTATTTTTCACAGTATTGTAGATATCCTGGCCTTATAAAAGGCAATAAAGACCAAGGTTTTGCTCTATATTGTTCACATCTAAATGGTCATCTTTTCCTGTGTTATTTCTGTACCTCACTCTTCCATTACTGAGAATTAAATCTAAAAATTGTGGAAAAAATTTCAGGTTAGTGTTTGAAATTGCAACTACAATGGTGGACTTGATTCAATTAGTGTTAAGGTGATGGAATATTTACTGTTCCAGCACTGAAGTTCAAACTAGTCATTTAATGAACAGCAGCATGTTCCTAGCTGTCTTAGGTAGGTCAAAAGCAAGTGCTGGAGACAGCAAGCAGGCTGTGTGCAACAACCAGGGGTGACTGCAGTTTCTCTGCCTGCCTGGGTGTGCTCGCTATTCCCATCCAGCACATCCCTGCAAACAAAAAGAAAAGCGGGCTTATGCACCAGCCAGCTGGCTTTTTGAAAAAGAAGGCATATGGGCTTGGCTTTGCACAAGGCACAGAGCAATGAGGCCATTTTGCCTGCGTGCCAAGAAGCTGACTCACTGCTGGAGCTCCCCTTGGGAGGGACAGTGCCTACAACGCTGACTGACACCTTAGTTTCCTCACTAAACAAAGTTATCTGGTCATAAATAAACATGTCATTTCTGGCAAAAATGCACAGAATGAGCACATTTTGAAATAATAATGGCACAAGAGCTTAAGCCTTGCATTCTGCATCCTTTCTCTTTGCCTGAACAACCAGCCAGGAATTAAAAAAAAAAAAAAACCCACAAAGAAAAACACAAAAAAAACTGGGCACTCACCCAGCCTCAAGCAGGGGCCTGAACAAGTTTCTCAGAGCTCAGGGTACAAGCTGAGATTACAACCATTATCCGAACCTATTCTTTTTCTATTTACATAAGCCTGTCCTTTTTACTTCTGACGTAAGAAGGCAAGACTTCCTCCAGCCTCTCAAAACAGATCCCAAGAGAAACACTCCTGTTTGCTTCCCACCTTCCCAAAACTACACCCATCCTTTCACTGGGTGCTGTTTAAACCCTTGCACAGTGCTGCACTGCTAGTGGCTTCTGAGCCCTGCCTATGCTGTGTGACTCACGCAGGGCATGAAGTGGGAGTTAATGCTGCTTGAAGCAGCAATAACTTTCTGCATGTTTTATTGCAAGTCTTTGACAGTTTGGAGCATCCTTCTTCCAGGCTATTTCTGTGCTCAGCCCATTGCCCAGCCCATGCTCTCTTCTGCGTCTTCAGAGCGTGGCTGAGGGACAAGGGATTATCCCTGTGGTCGCTTTCTTCTCCACACAGCTCATCAGTCACCATCTCTGCATCCTCTCACCAGCAGAGGAGAGGGGCCTGCAATAATAGCCAACAAAAATTAGACTGAGCTGTTAAATCAAGGGGTGACCTTATTAGCATGAAAGCAGATGATTACAGTAGCAACTATGGCAGAAGCAACTGCAAAGCAGCTCTTCAGATCACAAGAATT
The DNA here is from genome assembly GCF_028389875.1 of Rhea pennata. Taxonomy (NCBI): domain Eukaryota; kingdom Metazoa; phylum Chordata; class Aves; order Rheiformes; family Rheidae; genus Rhea; species Rhea pennata. Next base: position 22,660,649 of record NC_084665.1, on the reverse strand, counting down.
ATTATATTATTATACTTTTAATTGTTGATGAACTGACATGTTTTTATGAATTTGTGACCAAAACATACTCCAATTCTATTGCAGGAAGTCTCTCTAAGCCTTCCCTTAGTCAATGGTGCCATTAAGTACATTTAGAAGACTTTTAGGTTTACATTCCTTTCTTCTGTGACCACAAGAGCCTAGACAAGTCTATATCAAAATAGCTTGCATCAGTGGGAGTTTTGACCAAGGGCTGCAGAATCAGGCCCTATACAGAGCCCTAGATGCAGCTTGGTAAGATCCTTATTTGTGATACAAGTGAATGTATTTTGATGAGCTAAGTGACCAAACGGGGTAAATATCCAGTTTGTCAACAAACCTGTGTTGGTGTGCTGGCTAAACCATAGTTGATCATCCTGAGTAAACCCAAACTTGGGTTATTTTGTTCCTGGAAAACCAGAGGGCCCTGAAAGCTACTGAGCAGCCAAGTGCCAGCTCTGTGAGCAGGGAGCAAGAAGGACCTCGCGGAAGCCCTCACCAGGATTTTGGAGGCCCTGGGTTAAATGCTAGCTGGGAACCTCTGTCACTCCGGAGAGACAAATCGTGCGTGCTCAGAGCAACATCACGCTGAAGGCGCACAGAGCAAGCCCAGCCGCACCGCTCACCCGATGCGGAGCTGATCTGCACGCGCCTGCATCAGCTGCAGCTGAGCAGCTGTTTTTCCACACACCTTGGAAACTCCGGTGTTGGCTGAGCAGCGCTAGAAAAGTTCCCTGACTGGAGAGGGGCTCTCACATCATGCCTTAGGCCAAAACCAAGTCTACGTATAGGTGGTACACACCAATTTTTTCTTTTCCCCGGAGTGCATAAGGACTTCCCGCAAACAGGCATATAGCCTATCAAGTGCCTTGTGGAATATTTTTCATAAAACAGCTCTTTCAGAACACGGGTTTTGTTTCATTTATTTTTATTGAAGTCCATATTGGATAACATTCAGCTACGAAAAAATCTGTTGAAATACCGCAGTGAAAAATCGGCCGCACTGTTTTGTTTTGGTGAGAGTGTTTTTGGGGAGGTCTTTTTTTTTTTTTTTTTAAAAAAAAAAATATTTCCACGCATTACAATTCGGTGAAGGGTTTGGTTGCTTTTATAGCAGAAGCTGCTGCCGTGTAAACTTCTCAAAGACAAAAAAAAAATAAAAAGAGAGAGAGAGAGAGAAAGGAAAGGAGATGCGCCCGCCCGCCGGCCGCTTCCTGCGGGGCGGCGGCGGGAGGAAGAGGAGGAGGAGGAGGCGGCAGAGGGGGAGGAGGGGCCGGCGCGGCGCGGCGCGGCGCGGCGGCCGGATGCTGCGGGGCGGCGCCGCGGCCCCCCTGCGCCGCCGGCCACTCACCTGAGCGGGCGGGCGGAGGAGGAGGAGCCGCGGCCGAGCTGCGCGGAGCCGGCGGCGGAGGGGAGGAGGGAGGGAGGCGGGCGCGGCCATGGCGGCGGGCGCCTAGCGGGGCGGCAGCAGGCCCGCGTCCCGCGTCCCGCCGTGCGCGCCCGGCCCCGGCGGCGCCTCCCGCCGCGCCGCGCCGCGGCCTAGGCGCCCTGGGCGGCGCTGCCCGCCGCGGCCCGCAAGATGTCCACCCGCACGCCGCTGCCCACCGTCAACGAGCGGGACGCCGAGAACGTGAGTGGCGCGGCGGGGCGGGCCGGGCCCGGCGGGCGGGCGGGCGGGGGGCGCCGCGCTGCGCCGCTTTGTGCGCCGCGCACCTGGACGGCGCCGCCCGGCTCGGCTCGGCCCGGCCCGGCGCGGCCCGGCGCGGCCCGGCGCGGCGGCGGGCGGCGCCCCGGTGCGCTGCGCGCCGCGCAGCCCGAGCCGCGGGGCGCCGCGGAGGAGGGAGCGCGGCTGCAGAGCCCGAGGTTGGCGGAGCGGCGGCGGTGCAGTGGCGGGGAGGAGCCGCTCGCTGGGCCCTGGGAGCAGCGGGGAGCGCGCAGGGCCGGCGCGCGCGGTTCGCTTCGGCCGCGCGGCGGAGGGCGCCTGCGGGCGGTGCGTGTCGCTCGCGCGGCCCCGCGCCGAGCGCACCTGGGGGCGCGGGCGAGGCGCGGGCGGCGGGAGGCGGCGGGAGAGGCTCTCGCGCGAGCGCGCAGCCCGGCCGCGCGGTACGCGGCGCTGGCGGAGTGCGCGAGGCAGGTGGAAACCCGCCCAGCCAGGCCGTCAGCCGCTGTCGAGCGAAAACTTCGGTTAGAGTGCTAGTAGTTGCTGTGGCAAGTGTTACGCTCGTTTTGCGTGCTCTAGCTTGACAGCTAGAGACAAGTAAGGGTTTCTATTTTCTTTTGTCGTCCTTTCTTTCAGGGAAGGCGTTGGGTATCAGCTTGCTAAAAATCAGATTTGTGCAGGGTATCAAAGTACTCAAAATGGCACATTTGCTTCTGGAAGTCTTGGTGTAAGCCTGTAACCTAATACTAGTGAGTATAATCCTCCAGGCAGATAAACAGCAAAAAGCCATGCAGCAGTAACTTTCCAGATCAGCACAAAGTAACTCCGGTGCTGCTGCTGGTAGGATATCTGCTGGGTTTCTGCTGGTAAGAGTGCCCTTAAGGAGGTTGTCGCTCCTGCCCTCCGGGGATCCTCAGGAATGTGCTGTCAGGAGCCCTGTGTGCTGCTGGTGATCTCCTCTGCAGAAGATCTCTTGCTGATTTGGCAAACGGGATGAATGAGATGGTTCATGGTTGACTTCCAGAACAGCAAAATTCCCAGATTTAAAATGGTCTTTGTCGGAGTGGAGTGAGACTTTTAACTGACTTAATGTGCTTCCTCCTTCTAATAAATGATAATAGACTGATGAAGTGTTCGTGCAAATGGGTTCTTGTGTGCAAAATTTAGCTTTGGGCAACTGCAGTGGCAAGTTGCAGGTGAAGGGAGAAGGTATTTGAAATGGTGGGGGATGGGAAAGCAGGCGTTAAAGAGTAGGGTAAGGATGAATGTTTCAGCCTGGTAAGTTAAATTCATCTTTATAGAACACGTTTTCAAATTCCAAGTACACCTACTAGTGAAGCTCTCAGAAGTTCTGCAGTTAATGGTGATCTTCTGGAGAGTAGGCTTTTTTTTCTTTTTTGTATTTGCGGCTGTGTGTGAGAAATGTTGCTCCATTGTGTGACTCTCAAGGGACAGATTGTAGCTGTGTATCCCGGAGAAAGCTGATTGATGGTTCTGTGCAGAAATCTGTGTACGCGTCCAGCTGTGCTTTGCACATGGCGTGAGGTCGTTGCATGAAATCATGGGGAGCTACCCTACCACCACCACCACCCTCTGTCTCTTGGCAGCTGCTTGCAGTGTTCTTCTAATTAAAAGGGAAAAAAAATCAGTGTACACATTTCTTGGTGTGTATGCAAGCATGTGTTCTGTCATTTGGAAAAAAATTTGGATGTAGCACCTGTCGTAAGAATATACATTCCTTGAGGAATTATGGGAGTTCCTGGCAGGATATGTGGAAAATTGCATATTTCCATAATTCTTCATGCCTGTTGCTCCATAGTGCCCCTTGAAAATAGCCTGGAAGGGACAGAACCATGCAGTAGGTTACTTGGTGAGTCCTTATCAGAGGGTGACAGGTACAGTGGGTAAAATGAGGTTGGAGGGAAATTGGTGCGAAACAATCGGTATAACTGATCAACCTGCACTACGTAAATTCAGCCTCATTTTTTTTCTTCTTTTTGCTATTCTCTACATTTCCCAATGCTATGTTTAATTTCTCTAAATATTTTTAACAGCTTTTTTTTCCTCTTTCACTAAAGCTGTTTTTAAGGCAACAAAATATAAAAAGATCGTCAAGTGTTATTATTCCTATTGAGCGGTTCATTGGGTAAGCTTAGGAAATTAATGGGTGGAGGCAGTACAGTAAAGACTACTTAGATGCCTATTATCAGGTTTGTTTTATTTTTTTTTAAGCAAAGGGCAATAGTAGTATTGAAAATAGGCATTTTTGTGTTTTCACTTAGTGTATGTAACATTATTTACAACTTCCTCTTGATACATTGTATGTAGACTGCCTAGGTAGTTTTTCAGTGTGTTGAAACCCTTGGCTGTGGGGTTATTTGGGGTGAACAAAGCTTTGTACCTCTGCTGAGGCTGGAAACTGGAGGAGGAGAGGGACAGAAATCCAAAAAGCTTTGATCCAGCAGCTCTCTTATTTCTGTGCAGTATTAATTGAGGGAAGAGGGACTTTTATGTTTTCCCCTTCGTACCATACTACATCATATGATTAAAATGGGGATTGACTTTCCTGAATTAAGGCAAAGAAATATATTGGTGATGCATCCTCTTAAATCTTTATGGAGGGTTCTACATAACAGAAAATGCATAGAGATGTGACAACAGGCTATATACAATTTGCTTTAGTAAAATTAATAGACGTGTAAGATTGCTGTAGTTTGTTTTTTCTGAAGACCTTTTAGTCTGGTGTAAGAATTTGTTTTGAATTTGTTTTCTAATCCTTTGGGAGTATTGTTAATATTAGTGTTGTGCTGTTCCATATCCAGCCAGGATTTTAGGTAAAATTGTGCTATGTACTTTTCAGACACACAAAAGAAGTTGGTAAATTCTGCTCCAGAGATCTCACATATGTACTGTGGAGGATTGAATGGACAAGACAGGGGTGCTGGGGTGATGAGGTAGCACTGACCAGAACTGAGGAGGAATGTAGGAATCGTAATTTGTCTTGTCTAGCCAGCGTCATGTGAGAATGATTAAGGGACATCATGGCACGGGGTGGGTTTTAAGGAAGGATACTACAGTGACTGATAATGTGATTTGATTTGTTATCATACAAAGAATTATGATGATTTTCATGCGCATATGTGTGTGCATGCACAGAGTTGGAGGCTGGTGAGAGAAGGGTGATGTCTCAAGAGAGCTAAAAGCAGATGTGGTTTAGGAAGACTGATGGAGACTGACAGAGATGTGTTTTAAAGGGCAACAAATTTGAGTAGGGCAAGAGGTAACAGGATGGAGCAGAGTGGTTGGCTTGGGGTAATAATAATTGTAGCATGTTTTATTTATTTATTTATTGCCTGAATTTGCTTTTGCACAACAAGAACACATGGTTTTGATTTGGACAGAGGGGGCGTGGGAGAAAGTATCTGACAGGAATTCTTTCATTCAGTGCCTTAAGCGGAAGAATGGCCTAGTTTCCGAGCCTTACGGGTTCAAGAGGACAGCTGCATCTTTCTTATCCACAAGTGATGGGCTGTAGCAAAGTGGAAATTGCCTATGTTTTTCCATGTAAGAATATTTTTCCCAGTTATAAGTATACCATTAGGCTGTATGCTTGTTTGAATGGTGAGAACAGGGTATATTCCCCTAATCTTATTTTAAAGGTTTGTATTTCTCTGTTGTGTGTGGTTTTTTTGTTGTTGTTTTCTCCCTTCTTCAGATCTTGAGTGAGCTCCTATGTTGTGGGGGGGAACACATGTTTAGTTAGAGCATTATGCACAGGGGAGAGAGCAGTGTTCATGCTATTAGGAAGCAAGTTACCTGTTTTGAATTTGATCTTCCGTGTGATCATGGGACAGATGAAGTAGATGTTTAGTTTCCTTCTCTTTCTTTTCATCTTTCTGTTTTTTTTTTTGTTTTGCTTTTTATAATTCCATATTTTAATTGCCTGGAAGACAGCTGTTTATATGCAATATTTTTATTATGTAAAAGGAAAAGTTTTGGAGAAAAATAAAAGAATAACATAGTGCTTCAGTGTTCTTTTTAGGCATTGTGAAAGAATTATTAAGGTTTAGAAAGAGCTAATGCAGTTCGATTCTTGTTTCATTTCATACTTCGTGGGTTTTTTTGAGGTTCGTAGGTGAACAAAGCATTAGATTGCTTGAGTTTGGCATTCTGAAGACTACTTGCATGATCAATTGAGTTAAATGTTTAACCGGAATAATGAGATTATTCCGTGTAGCCAAATTATTGTTGGGGTCCATACCATCACATTTGTCTGATTGGGCAGACTTACTGCTTATGATCTAGATTTTTTTAATATATTTTCTGTCTGTGCAGTTAAAATGTTGTGATCAGTAAAGACAAGAATTTCTTTTCCAAGGCACCCAATTACATTTAGAGGATAATATTTCTGCTACAAGAGCAGTAAGTTTTTCCCTTCACAGTTTCTTTTGTAATAGAGGGAGGCCCTGCAAGCTTTTAACTGATATCTGTAGCTTAGCCACTGAGTGGGAAAAAAAATCATTTTTCTTTTCAGCGCAAATACTGAAGTTTCTGTATAATTACATTCCTGATCAGTGACTTGTGTTTGCACTTGCAGGCTGTTTTTTTCTTGTTCTCAGAATTTGGTATGGACTGGGCCTTAGTATCTTAGTGATGCCTTGAGAGAGGACTTCGGAAACTCTTTTCCAGTAGTACAGATTCATTGAGAAACTATTGTGTAAATAGGGCAGAGATGACTTTACTATACTGTGGAGCTATAAATCTGTGGTGAAAGTGAGTGAGCTTTGTGTTTACAATTCTGGAGGAATTTCCCCCTCTCCCCTGCTCCATCCCTCCCACATCCCTCCCAAAACCAACCTTTCCACCCATTTTTTTCAAGTGCAAATGAAGCCATAAAAGACATTTCTTACAGACTGGCCTGGTAACAACTTCAGAGGTGGAACAAAGCTTTCAAATGCTAAATGATATCTGAGAGAAAGCATTGTGTCAAAGTTCTACCACTGATGTTCAAAAATTATCTTTTAGTGTTTTCAGCTTGTATATACATGCATGCACACATACATACATATATTTATGTTCTATTCTGCCCCTAAGGTTAAATATACCACTTTTAAATTGTAGACAGTAGTGTGTTTCAAACTTGGCTTGTTTGTATTGTGGTCATGACATGATCTATTAATTTGCTTTTGTTATTGGGAATACAATGCATACTTTTGGTGCCTTTTTTAGTCTTTCTGGAACTCCTGAATCACTAGTGTGTTTTTTATTTTATTTTATCTTTTTTTCCAGGAGTGAAGACATCAGAAAGATTTTTGAAGTCTTCAGTGTTTCCTTTAGATAATAGCAAATCAAAAAGAAATGGTTGTAGAAGTTGAATATTTTCAAAAATCATTATGAAAGTGGGAAAGTTGTATTGAGACTTTTATATGCTTTGATGTAGTGAATATAATGGAAGTGAATATGAGTTTTAATAAGTTCATTCTTTCTCCACATCCACTAGCAAGCCTGGTTAATTGTTAACAGTCCTATTTTTTCAGTTTGTAAATTAATATTTCTTGTATTCTGTCATCTCAGTGCTAAATTATGAGCTTCAAAATGAGAAGGCAGTATTTCATCTAAGAAAAATGTATTTTTTTTCCTCTGATTGAATAATTTAGCAAAATAAATCTTCAAAGAATTGCTGAGATCTCAAGGTCAGTTTGAAACTTTATAGCTATCCAAGCTGATGTAGCTTAGGCATCGTTTTGTTGAGCATCCTAGTGAACCTAAGCTAAAAAAAATATTTTGAACGACTTAGTCGTTTTTCTTAAAGCAAGTTCTCCTGTGCTATTTTAATCTTACTTTATTTAAATAGTGACCAAACATGCTATAACTATCATAGTAAAATAGTTTAAGGCAGAAGCATTAAGTACTATGCTTACATTAATCTTGCTTCTTTGTAAAGTAAGATGGCAGTTGAAAACTTTTTTTTTTTTTAAGATAAGCATTTTGTCAGAGATTTCTTCATGTATGCTTTCAAAGAAAACACTGACATGCTGAAGGACATACGTTCACATCCATAGCAATAGGCTTCTGCACAATTACATTCAGCTAGGCTACGATTAACCTTTAAAGCAATGAACCACAAATGCTCAGGGAGCAGTGCCGTGGCTCAGACTGTAATGATTGATCAGTAGAGTCTATTTATGTTGACAAAAAAAAAAAAAAAAGTGTAGATTTTCTATGTGTCTCTTTCTAGAATATAAGATCAGTATGTTATTAAATTCACAGCCTGAACAGGACAGCTGATTGACATCTCTGTTACATTCACTTAAACGTTTAGAAAGCAGATTTGCTGTTCTGTTGGAACAAACGCACTATATGTTTTCAAGTTTTCTTGCTCTGTTTTGCTGCATGCTGGCCTAGCAGCAACAACTCGCTTTACTGCTTCTCTTTTGCCATTCCTGTGCTTGTGGGACACCTGAGGGGTGACTGGGTGAAACGATGAGAAGTGGTCTGCACTCCACTTACTTCATTAGCACTGATGTGGCTCATGCTCAAGATGACTTCTGTAAAGACTCCTACTGAGCTTTTCAAGATTTAAGTGCTCTGTACTAATGACTCCTGACCCTCTATGTGCAAAACTATTTCAAGTTTGTGACATTTAATAAAAATGTAAGGAGTATTAGAGAAACCTGCATTCACAGTAAAATAATCCAATATGTTTTGAGGAAAAAAAAAAGGATATTTTTCTTCATATCTGTGTTCTGTGCAGTGATTAGCACTGTACTTCAAAGAGTACTAATACAAGAGAAAGAGGAATATTTGGTTACAGTAAGCTCTAGCGAATTTAACTGTTTTAATTTCCAAGCTGTATACCAAATCCAATGCACTTAAAAAAAGAAGCAATAAAACAATCTTTAGATTTTGAATATCCTGTAAGCATATTTACTGGATATATGTCCTAATGGTAAGGATTGGTAAACATCTTTGGCTTAAAAACTCAGGGCAGAGTGAAACACATTGATAACTTCTGAACAAGGTAGGCACTGGTCTGCATAGCTGTGGTATATTGGAGATAAGTGGAGTGATAATCCTATTTTATATTTAAGCACCTGGCTTTAGTAACAAAATAAAAGACATAAGTAACAAAATAGGAGATCTTAATTAAAGAAGAAAATAATATCCAGCCTTAAAAATGATACGTTTTAATTAATTAATCATGAGGAACTTTGGCTAGTCTTTTTGCAGGAACTTTTGCAGTCTTATGTTTTAAACAAATACAGTTGTGATATGGCTACAGAACTCTTCTTCACCTCTGATGAAAGAACTTGTGTAATATATTAATGTTCATATAGCTGAATAATACAGAATTGCTGGATAGCCTATGGCAGTCTTTTGCAAGAGCAGGTGATGATAATACTACTGATTGCAAGCTCTAATTGTCTCTGTATTATTAAGTAATGGCAGTGCATGATAACTTTAAAATTTCAAGCAAAGACAAAGTTAGGCTGGATTGTTATCTTTTATTAAATAGATGCGGTTGGAGAAAATAGATCAGCTTTTTGATGGACGAGGCTCTTTTAAGCTCACTGTAAAGGCTCCCTCCTGCCCAAGGCTAACCCCATGGAAAAACCTGTAGTGCCTCTGCTCTGCTGTGCTTCTGTAGGAGGATTCACGCCTTACTTATGATGCGGTGAAATGCAGGCAGGCCTTTTTTGTAAGTGAAGACGCAGTCTTAGTCACAGAGATAGAGTGCTATTTCCAGCTTTCTTGGACGCCTTCCTCCAGACTTCCTCCTTTGCCCACTGTTGGTTCACATCTTTCCCATCTTAGCAAAATACTTAGGAAGAAAGTAAAATAAAAATAAATTTATTTTTTAACTTGTCTATAAGCAGCCAGCTTTTTCAGCGTGGAAAAGGCCTTTTAATCTGTTTAATTATATGGATTGTTTTTTTTTCTTTAGTCCCTCAAATATTTTATCAAGAGCATTTTAAACCTGATGATGGTATCTAAACTGTCATAGCAGCTTTATTGTTACGTATTTTCCATTATCTACCTTTCTGAAATTGAGTTTACCCTAGTTCATTCGGTTAGTGGCCACTGAATACCTGTAACTTCCTATTTTATCACCTTCTTGCCCTCTTCTTCTTTGTTTTTCCCCACATTTTGCTTACTAAAGTGCTTTCATGCCTGAGCTTGGGTAATTGTTGCCGACTTCCTTATGCTTCTCATTCTTTCTGGGACCTTTTCCAGTTTTGCTCTTTTAATGACATAACTGAAATCAGTACAAAGCTTTGCTAAAGCTATGTAGTTGTATCTCTTCGTTTATCCTTCAAGTAAAATATCCGTGTGTATGGATCCCAAGGAGGATTTTAGTGGGGGAGTTATCAGAGTTGTAACGCTGAAGGGAGTAAAGAAATGTTTTGCTCTGGGTGGGTGAGGGGAGTCATTTTTGTTTTGGAAGTTCTCTTTGAAATTATTAATGAAAATGATTGTTACAACATTAAATGCTCAACCAGTTAGACCATGTTTTCCGTGTTCGGTATGTTTTTCTCTCCCTCCAGTAGAGTTACTGTGCTTTCTTTTCTCAGATAACAGCTGAGAGTAATCAAGAGTTTTGCAATGATTAGTCAGAAAGGACATGCAATTTTGCAATGTCCTTTGTAGAGAGAGATTTTCTTTGTAAAGTCAGCTGATACGTGAGGAATATGCTGGGAGGGAATCACGGCGTTATTACGGAAGCTGAGTTTAGAACACACTCCAGTATGTGTACTTGCAATGTCAATTGCTTGTTTGTGCTAAAATGATAAATATCTGAAATTCCTTTTGGAGAGCACATGCTTGGCTTCAGTTTTATATAAGTATCTTTCTAATTTTTAGATGTTTCTGTCATTACTTAAAATAAGCAGTGGCACAGCTCAAATTCAGAGAATCTCGCACATTAAGAGTCTGATTATGCCATTGAAATTTGAAGTTGCATTGAGTGCATTGAAATTATGCCTTAGCCTATTAAGTGCTAAGCTAAGCTTTTACAGAGAGGATCTGATAGGTTTCCACAAATGGGTGACGTGTAATGCATTCACTCATATCTCTCTTCCAGGTTATATAAAGTTACTGATTGACAGTAATTGAATTCTTCAAAGCATTTGTATTTTTTATTTAGTATTTTTTTTTCCAAGAGTAATCTTTTTTTTTCTGCAGCTTTTACAATAGGGACTGTCTATGGTTAACAAGTTAAGGAAAATGTCATTACTTGGTGAGAGGCTAAAATAGTGTTTTCTCCTTAAGATCAGGCTCTAGAAGGAATAACAATTGTAATCATTCAGTGTGATGAGGTATATGAAGGAAATAATAATAACATTGTAGTAGCCTTTACCAGACTTACCTATGTATGATATCTTCTCAAGTTTGCTTTTCTTTGTTATTAAACAAACAAGGCTGGTGGCTTTTTAGAGTTCCTTCCTTCCGGTGACGGACATCAGATATACATGAACAAAGAAAATATGTGAAAGCACTTCACAATGAAGCTCTTGCTCCATCTACTGCAGATCACAGAGAAATCTTATGTTCAGAAAGCTGATATGAGCAATGAGGGTCGATCTTATATAGATGCTGGAATTAGGACTGGAAGACATTCTTATTAGAGTATATATGCCTATGGCAGTGTCCATAAAAAGGCTAAGAGAAATCTGATCATTCAACCTGTGTAAACAGAAATAGAATGATAAAGTAAAAACTGCATTTAAAATACCTTCTTAACAAAGCCATCTTTGCTTGATGGTGATTGCAGAAGCGTAGAGCTCTTACCAAAATCAAGTTAGACATTTTGTTTTGCAAGATAAAATTTGGGGAGTTTATTGTTTAGTTGGTTGGTTTTGAGGCAGATGTGCAAGCTTTTGGTAATTTTTGTACTTTGGTATTAAATGCAAGCTTTTTCACCGTTGTTCATTAAATTCATTTCCCAGTGGTATGTAATACTTTGTTGAAATAGAATTGTTTTCAAAGGGAATGGTGTCAAGGGTTCTAGAGTAGCATGGAAGAGACCAGCTGGACTCCTGTATCCATCTGTTTTTTCTTGTTCTCTTCACATACTAATTATTAACCTGAAAAGGCTAAATTAAATACAACACTTGGTTATTAGTCTAAAGGCGAAGTTGTTATGATAAAGAGAAATATTAACTGTGGCTGAGCTGTTTTCCTGGCATTATCTTGATTTTAATAGAAGATATTTCCAAGAATAGCTCAGTTGGAGACACACGGGGGAAGAAAAAAAGAAAAAAGAGAAATGAATTGAGGAAACTGGCAAATATCTTGATAGGTAGTACCATTGTCATATACTGGAGTTACATTTATTTTCAGATAATTTTTGAGAGTGAGTGAAAGGTTGTGCCCAAATTCAGGTTGGATATTGGGTGGTAGAAAGAAGGTAGAAGATGGATAGTTTCTTTACTGTATGCTTCGTGAGAAAAAAAAGATATTTAAATTAATAGCCGTCCCTCTGGAGTTGGAAGGGTTCTACTGAATTTGGTCAGTTTAAGGGGAAGAATACAGAGAGAGATCCCTGGGAGCCTTTGGTAATTTAGGGACTGTGACACTGCGTAATGGGGACGTGTGCTCACGTCGCATACAGTGCTGTGGCTTTCCTTGTCTCATAAGAGGCAGGGAACACCTTAGGGCTGTGGATGGTGGAGAGCCATGAGAGACCTGGCGGTGGAAGAGAGGACGTTACTGTCTGACCCATCCTAAGACTTGAAAAATTCAGCAGTGTGCATATGAAACCTGTATGAGGATGGCTGTCCTTGAAAGTCTGGAGGACAAATCCTCAATTGTTGATAGAGGGATACATGGTCCCTCTAACCTTCTGACGTTGTCCTCATGTTCCCATAAATGACTTGCCTGCTTTCTTCGCTGTTTCAGAACATGACTGGATCAGGACAGAGTTGAGAGTTGCCACTGTTAATGGTGGCTTGGATGCTACCGTTGCTGCTACAGGTTACTTGGCTATAATTTTATCAATTAGATAAAGAAGTCTGGAAATGCCTGACTTGCAGGCTGGGAACAATGTTAAAAAACTGTAGCCTGGGGTCTGTGATCCTCCACCCCTTGATTATCAAGGACTGGAGAGAGAAAGCCGTACTTACTTTTTGTAACTTTTCCACTTATTTTTGCTGTATTGGCTGCTCATTTTAGTGGTGTGTTTATTTTGAATGTACACTGCTTCTTGTTTGACACTTTAATTGTAGATTCTTTGATTCATCATCTTTCTAAGCTTCATCCACATCTTTTACTTTATTTTTTCCAAATTTTCTTGTCTTTCTAGTGAACAGAAAATCCAGCACCTATTGTTTTTAATATTTTCTTTGCATCCTGTGATGTTCCCCCCCCCCTTTTTTTTTTTTGCTCACTTATGTAATCTGGACTATTTCAGTAGTTAGGTTCGTTCTGTTTCTTATGTTTGGCTTTTACATCTCTTTCCTATATTCAGATGATTTCAGGTACATTGCCTTTCTGTCTATGTTTTAAGCTCAAAACATTGTCAGATATCTGCAGTATATTTTTGTGTGATTGACAATATTCATGATCTACTGTGTTACAGTATCAGCTGGTTTAAACGTATAAAGGAATATTATTTTTAGCTGTATTACATACTTCGCAAAAATCTGAGGAATATTGCTGTAGGTTGTTTAATTTTTATATTTAAATTCCTAGTTGCATGTATTTCTAAAGTGTTAAATTGAGGTAGTTTGCATTCATAATTAAAGCCCAAAGGCAGTGGCATAAGTTTAGAAACAGGGGGCACAGAGGAGAGGGTAGTCTGAGCCCTGCGCAGAGCACACTCTTCAGCTCATGTCTTATGACTCATCCCAGGAACACAGAAGGTTTGGATGACTTAACTTTAAGGATAAATCTGTGCAAGATTGGGGATATATTTGCTGAACTGAAATGTGGGGTAATATTTTCCATGTAAAGACAAATAGTTACCGCAGCCCAATGGAGTGCATATTATTTGATCTGTTAATTAGCAATTATATGAAAAATAGGGCAAAGTGCACTCAACAGAAGATTGTCTTCATTTTAGTTTATCTTTTCTTTTAGTTTGTCATGTCCCCTGTACCTGCTGACTTGGATAAATAATTATTATCTTGTTATATATCTAAAACATGATTTGCTTGTTCAGAAGACTTCGGTCTGAATTTAGTGGTGTTCTTAAAACACTCCGTATTGTGACAAGGAAATAACAGTTGAACTGCAGCTCCTACCATCAGATCAGACTTTGCTAGACTGTTATCAGAGAATAAAACCATTGTAATTGAATGTTTCCTGAATGCTGTCTCACTGATAGAGGCATCCTTCACTGTCTAAGGTACTTCTTCCTTTTAGAAATACAGTTGGTGTTCCTTTGCCCAAATACACATTACTATTCCTACCCAGAAAGTCGAACTTTGTATTTATTCTTTTTTAAAAAATATGCCTTTGGAATGCTAGGTCCAATTAAATCATGATTTAAATGTAGTAGTAGAGAACTACATCTCCTTAGCAGAAGGTGTCCAACTGGCACCTTGTCTGAAGGAGGACTTGTTAATGGCATTAAAAGCCCTCAATGTGGAGAATCAGATCAGAAAATATTTCCTAGCCTGAAAGTTGAAGAAGCAAAACTAGTGCACCTCAGTGCAAGAGGCCGTGGTAGAGAAGGTTGCCTTGCTGCACCTCTGGAAGTTGCAGCCCCATTGTGTCAGCCGGCTTTGGTGGAAGGGTATGACATAGGCATTACTGATCTGCTGTAGGTACATGGCATGTTTTCCCATTCTAATTCTCAAAACTAACCAATTGCCCAACTATTTTTAGACTTGTTTATATTGTACTGTGTGAAGAGATGTGTTATGATGAGTCTTTGCACCTTTTGGCTTAGATTGTCAAGATTCTTAAAAGTCAAGTTGCAAGAAAATAATGTGAAATCCTTCTGAATATTAGGTGAATTCATTTGAAACGTAGAGCTTCATGGGAACTGCAGAGCTCTGCACTGCCCTACAGTTTAATTCGTAGGACATCTGTGTGTCAATTAGTATACGGTGCTATCAGGTTGGATATTTTAATTAGTAATCTCTTCACTTTTTTAGAAGAGTTAATAAAACCTTGAGGTACAATAATAGTCTTTTCAAAATACGGTAAGAGTTTGTCTTGATGGATCCATCGCTGGATCTACTGGATGGATCCTGTAATAGGAGTATAAAGACTTTAGACATAGTGTCCAGGTTGGTAATGGAATAACTTACTGAACTCTTCTACGTGCTGGAAATATTACAGGTATTTTGCTCATGTTTGTCATTCCTGAAGTGTAACTTCTTAAGCATGTATTATACGTTCTCCTCTCAATCAAATGCCCAGTGCACATTACGTTTTCATTTCCACGGGGCTTTATTCTGTTTTTTATCAGTTCTTCTGCCTTTCCACTTTCATACAGAATGGGAATAAGGATCTGCTAGCTGCAGTTTAACTAGAAACATTGGTTTGTCTCTGGATTATGAAAGAAAGCGACATGATCAGTTTTCTTTTCCGTGTCTTTCCTATCCTGACTGTGTGGTTCTACAGCAGCTTCAAGTTAAAATTGGTCTTATCCTGCCGGTGGTGCAGTCCCACTTCTTCCTCATGCCTGCAGTGATGATTATGAAGATGTTTGGTGAGTTCTTCAGGGTGCTGGGAGTTACCTGGGCAGAGGAGTCACCAGTTTGTCTGGCTTGTCTCCCTGGGTTGACTCTCATCCTTGCTGTGCCAGCAGCAGTGCAGCTTTCAGTGGGTGCAGGCCTATTGTAGGCATGGAGTGGGTTGGCTTGAGCAGCCGTGGTGCCATGTGCTGACTTGTCCAGAGATTTGTATTAGGTAGTCAGTAGGTAAGAAAAACCATACACTTCATAAACTTGAGAGAAAGGAGTTGTAGGGATTCAAAGCCTGTCCTGATGATAATTGCATGTGTGTTTTCCTTCTGCCTTTTGCAGAAGAAACCTCAGCTGCCCCAGAAGACTAAGTGGTTTAATCATGAGTGTCAGAGATGCTTAGCTTTATAAGCTGGTTACTCTTTTAGTTAGTAAACCTTTTATCTTGCTGCTGTTCTCACTGTCTGGAGGCAAGCCTTAGCCTTCCAGATTGTAGTCCCCAGACTCTAGAAACAGCTCTTTCTCCTCATTTTTGAAGTCTGATATCAAAACATTTTCCATTTCTTGTATTCCTGCAAACTTTTGAGAAGCTCCATATGCTTGACATGATCCTGAACTGAAAGTTGTTTCGTATCTCTTTTCTCCTGCCTTTTATCAGGCCAGATGAAAAATGACCTGGCAGCATCATCTTTAAGTGCAGTAAAAACTTCTGCTGGTTTTCCGTGCCAGAAGTTTCACTTTTGGGAGGTGTTTCTGTTCGTTGGTGTTTGATTCAATTAACCGTCAATATTACTATTTCATTTTTTTTGGTTCTGTGGAATGTTTTTCTGCTGACTTTGAATGCTGTGGCATGCAGCAGCAGTGCATATAGCTGCCCAGGTTTCTGAGCCTGGCGAGATGCTCTCAGTGAGTCAGGATTTGAAAATGTTCGTTTGGAGCCATGTGCTGGCGGTTTTGAAGCTCTCACGAATGCAATAACTCAGTAAAAAAAGACTGGCAAGGTTAGACTGATGACTTCCTGAGAAAAGAGGAATGGCTGGTGAGAAGCATTAAAAGAACTATCTGTAAGAAGGGCAACGTTTCAGATGTTTTCAGGAGGCTGCAGCAGGAGTAGCCTTTCTCTTTCCTCCCTCCTTCCACCTCTAATAAAGTACTTTTCTTTAAAAACACCGATTTGTATTAATTTTTGCATGCATAGTTACAAAGTTAGAAGGAACAAAATAGTAAATGAAATAAACCTTCAGTTCCTATGTTTGAAAAATTTGCTTTAAGCTACTCAAAACTGAATAGCAATATCTTAACTATTTCATTTTGACAAAATAGGAAATGTTGTACTCTTTTGCTTGGTAAGGCTGTTTCTGTAGCTTCTAATGCTGTACTGAATGACAAGCAGTTAGAAATAGGTTAACATACAAAGATTCTGTGAAAAAATTTTTTTTTTCTTCCCTTATTAACACCTGGGATTTATTGCAGCAGCTTTTAGAAGTCCTGTCTTGACTTTCATGTGTGTGGGGTGATGGTGGCAGGGAGTTAAGTTGGCTTGTCATAGCTCTTAATGAAGATGAAATGGTCTGACTGTCCTGAATTAGCCCTAGAAAACCTTGTTTGTGTGTTTGGGATGAGTCAGGAGTGAAGGTGCCAGATTGAAATAGCTATGCCAATTCTGAGTGAAATGAAACAAATGCAGGAAGGTCCTGTCTTCTGCACCGGCACGCCTGGCTAAGCGCTGAGGTTTTCTGAGGGAAGGGGGTAAGAGGAGAAAATGTTCTAGCTGATTCCAGGTTAAAGATCTGATTTACCGAGATGAAGGTATGTATTTTTCTGAAGTGTTTTGACTGACTCCTCTCTTCAGAGGAAGAGCAATGCATTTTTTTTTTAAAAAAAACTTTGAATAAAATGTACCTGTGATTCCCTTTGATAATGAACCCCACCCTTTGTATGACTTTCCTGTTACTTTAAAAAACTGAGAGGAAATCTACTATAAAATAGTATTTCTGAGGTTAGTATAATTATATGAAAACTACAAATATTCTGCAGAACTTCTTGTATATATATTTTTAAATGTATAAATTCTTTAACGAAGTTTGGATAGCTTTGCATGACATTGCATTGGTATAACGTGTTCAGGTTTCTGCCCTAGTGTGCTTGAAGTTGTAAACGTTGCATCCTGCATAGTCAGTGATAAGAAAAATCAACTCCATCTGGAGCTGAGAAACTTATTTCTGATATATCTCTCAAAGCTATGTTGATCACTTTTTTAAAAACAAAAACAAGAAAAACCTGGCTTGGAAGCTCCTTAGAAATTTAGATACCATAGTAACAAGCACAGCATAAGACTTGTGACTTACCAGCTCAGTGCTCAGCAATAAGTGAATATATTACTAGTAAATGTGTATGCTTTTAGAGAGGAATTTTCATTACATACAGATATTAATGGATTGCACTTTATCTTGCAATAGAAATAACTATTTTGCTTGGAGTTGTGAAGTACAGAATCTTATATTAGGGAGAAAAGAAAGATGGAAAAACAGGTAAAGAGAAGTTACTTTGTGTGGTATCTTGCTTCATACTATATATTGAGCTCCATACTTACTTTAGGTTTTATATAAATTCTTTTCAGAGTTACAGCATCAGTTAATGAATGTTCCCATATGCCTGACTGGCACCAGCTTTACTCACAATCACTGTTTTGTACTCCTGGTAGCTTCAAGCCCTCTCAGAAGCTCATTTATGCCTGAAATTTTTACATATTATGTAAAACTGATGTAAACATGATGTAAACAGAAAGATGCATGTGTGTGTCTGATTATTTTCACTCTGTACTTCTGGAAAGCTTATGAGAGCAGGCCCAAGATATAGATTTGAGTTAAAGAAAAACTTTTTAGAATTTTGTTTGATTTTCTTCTGTCTGTGCCATGTGCTGGTCTTGGTATCCAATTTAATATCTATGTAGTCCTTTTCCCTCTTTGGGTGTGGGAATTTCTGTTGTTAATCTATTGTTTCAGCTGAGTAGATTGATTGCTGCCTTCTTCTTTTTAAGCTTTTTCTTTCTTTATAATGAAGTTTCTATCTTGCAGTCACATTCCAGTATGCATTTAATTACTGATAAGGAATTATGAAAAGAATTGTGTATTATTTCTTTTTAATTTTCCCTCCCCATCGTACTTTCTTATGTGTACGAGATGAAAAATGAGAGTGGATAATGCTCTGTTGATATTTTGATTGAGATCAGAGATGATTTAGTGATGGTACAGTATGATGGATACATGTGGCAAGAGTAAGCTGTAGTTTTCTGCAGACAGTAGCATCTAATCCATCAGCTAGTGCCAGAAGAGGGAATTCATTCCTCTCCCAGGTAGACTCTCTCATACTGTGAGGTGTTGCACCACACTTTGTACCTGGCGGTGTGGAGCACTGAATGCTCCATGTGTGATGCACAAGAAGCTGATCTGAACATCTATTTGGCAGCTTCAATATAGAAACCAACAGACCCTTCAAAAACTTTGACTTTTGGTTTAGTTTGGGTTGTTGCATCAGTGAAAGAAAAAGTCTTGCTTAAGGTGGTTTGCCAGAAGTTCTCGGGTACTGAAGAAATCGTTACAGAGAGCAAACGATTACTATATGATAACAGCTGAACAAGTAGGACATCCCTTGTCATATTCTTTCTTCTCTTTTCTCTCTGCTTCTGTATTGTGAACCAAAGCTGCTGCAAAACAAAGCCTTACAGAGGACACATGGTGGTAGATCTGTTTAACTGTCTTCGTGTCCAGATGCATAGCAATAGGAGTACTGCTGTTGGCTAGTTAAGATACAGTAATCCGAAACTGAATCTCTGCTCATAGATCTATTGACAACCTGTTGGACCCGTAAGTAATAATGGTTAATGTGATTTATGAAGTTCTAGGTAACCATTTATGAAGTTCTAGGTAACCATAGGTATACTAGAAAGCTCACAGTGGTAAGTGACTTTTAAGATTCCCTTCTGTTTCAGGAACTGAGAAATGGAGACCTCCCATATTGTATTTGAAAGGCAGGAGTTTCAGTCAGAAATACCTTGGGAGAGGTTTTCTATAAATTCTCAGAGAGGGACAGTTTAAAATTGTTTCAAGCAAGCATCAATAAGGTGTTTGAAAACTTGTGTCTGAAAGCATATTTTCATTACTGCAAGATCTGTGAGCGGGCCATATGCAGTCCACCAAGAAAGGCTATTGCACTTTCCAGTTGATCTGGTATCATGGCACGTTTGCAGAAGTTGAGGACATTTTATATGTACATGCAACGTAAAGAATATGAAATATATAAAATTAAATGACCTTCGTAGTTGATATTGATACACTCCACTCCCACCTGTCTTTCTGTGAGGAAGCTAAACCAAAAAGCTGGTGTATGTTGTATGTATTTGTGTTCTGAGAAGCTGTTTATTCTCCGAGCTTTTTGTAGATAAGGGCCAAGGCTGTGAATCTAGCATCACCTTCTGTAGGAGACTAGGCTGGTGAAGCATAGTTTTATGTTGAAGAAGCAATTTATAAAGCAGTGGTTTTGTATGCAGGAAGCTAGTTCTCTGCTTGTGCAGTGAAGAGGTGCCCAAGGCACAGTGGGGTTGAGCCTCGTAGAGGTGCTGGAGTGCATACTCAGTTCTGCTGCTAAGCAGTGATTATTAGAAGGAATCAAGGAAAAATTGCAAGTTGCAGATTAACCTGATCAGTTTGGGGGGTAGAGAGTCTTCAGCACGCTTCAGACCTATCAGTGTTTCCTTGCTCATCACTGTGACTTCTCTAGTCTAGATTCAGCCCCTACTACTTGCTCTATACTCATGAGGTAACTTTCTAACAGCAGTTAGTGTTTTGATAAATAGCAAGGTCTGTTGTTTCGGGGGATATAGGGGTATTCATAGTAAGCAATATTGAAATGAGAATATTTTGGCCTTTACAGTTGGAAAATAGAGCTTGCATTTTCTGTCTGATTAGTTGGTCTCTTTTCTCCGGAAAAGGTGGGTTGCACCCGTTTATAATGTGTTGAAATTCAAAATTGGCTTGGAATTAATAACCAAGATTTTCCTTTCTATAGAAATGTTTGTGTTCATGCCTGTAACTGTGTAACATATAAAAGACAGGGAAGGAAATTGTTAATTTTATGCCCTCGATTAAGTTAATAGTCCAAAATATTGATACCACCAATAATAGCAGTTGGATTCAAAGGAAGGAAACGTAAATAGGTGATCTTTACATTTTCTGATTTAATGCATATTTTTACTCTTGGGCAATTATGAAGGATTTTGTGCCCTAGGATAATGGATATTCTTTGCTGCTGAACAGACTGAAAAAGTTATTTTACTACAAGAATTGGAACGTAAGCTGAGGATGGTACTAAACAGTCAGAGGAGACTGACCAGAAAGTTAGTGACCTATAGCTGATGAATGCCTCTAAGTTTTTAATTTGAAAATAAAGCTGTGAATAATCCACTGAGTAAAAGTTAGGGAGACGGTTAAGAGTGTACTCCTTTGTGTGGGCTAGCAGTTATGATTACCTTGCAAAACATTACAGCTGCTATAAATGCTTACATGTATGGCACATGCTTGGAAATGCTCAGGGTGATGTATATCAAAACTGGCTGCAAGAAACTGAAGATCAGAAAGGGAGTAGTACTGGGAGGAAAGATGTGATGATGTGCGTGTTTTCTAGCACCACACCTGCGTACTTTGATTCCATGGGCTCACTGTACTGAGGTATTTGACTTGCAGAAATTCAAGCAGGGGCAGACCCGGGACTAAAAAGTTTGCTAGAAGCAGTGAAGTGCATCTGTAAGCAGGCTGATGAATGGATAATGCTGATACATGGCCAAGTTCGCAGCCTTGGCCTTTATCTGCAAAACGCTTCGTGAACAAAGGGCTCCTGTGACTCGGAGGGGCTGTGGAGACCTTTGTGGGGTCTGAGCGGGCCAGCGTGTGCCGCTTGCTGGCTGACGTTGTTCTGGGGACTTCCAAGGCTGAACTCTGAGCGCAGGTGGTGCACTCGTTGACGCAAGTTTAATCAAAGTGCCATATATAATCAGTGAGGGTATAGCCCGGTATAGCAAAGTGGCTGAAGGATAGCTAGGAAATGAAGATGTAGAATAGAGAAGTCTGCGCTTCACATCTACTTTCCGGGGATAGTTCTCTGCGCTTTTTTTCCCCAGATACTGTGTCGGTGTCATCTTGCTTCGGCAGGGCCGCGCTGGATGCGCAGGATGAACAGCAGCTTTGGTTCTTGGCGAGGCTGGGGATCAGATGAACTCTTTAGTGGTGGTTTTTTTATTTTTTTTTATTTTTTTTTTTTATTCCAGTGAGCTTGGCTTTCGGTAGCTTGTCAGAAGCAAACCTAGTTAGGAGAAATAAGCATTAACTGCGCTCTACTCAGTCTAGCACTGAATCTTAATCTAAAGCTGAATGTTGGCATTACTTCCCTGAGATTGCTGAACAAGTTGCTTTTCTCTGAGTACCTGGCTAATATGCAAAACACTTAAGTGGCTAATATAACATTCTGTTTCAGTTCTAAACTTTTAATTATCATTGCAGCTTTTTTGTTTAAAATAAAATTGCATTCTACTTGTAATTTTATGACTTTTAGACATTTCATGCAACATTAACACAAACTGAACATACAGGCAGTCAAGTTCATGCTGTATTGTAATGTAGTGTTTCCCAGGCACGCAGTTATGTTGAAATAAGTATTTAAGAAGGAATAAAAGATATTGTCAAGATAAATATAAAAAAAATCAGAATTACCTATTAAAGCACTGTGCAGGAAATGTAGTTTGTTAGGTAGAACTGTTTTTTGGTGGCAGTGAAGTTCAAGGAGGAGAACTTTGTGGGAATTTAGAGATAGCAGATATCTTGTTCTTCTGAAATGACATTTTTAAATAGTCACATACTAGCTGATACATAATGAATGAACATATAATAAACAAGAAAGAGCTTAAAACTACATGTTGCCTGCTGCTGCGGAATTCAGGTTTCAGCTGTAATGTTGTTTGGGAACACTCTGAGATACCATTACTTTGACCTAACTTAATTTTTTTCAACTTTTCAACTTCTTATTATTCTTTTAATACTCTTTTTATAAAAAAAAAAAATTTTTAAGTTGATGAATTCTTGATTTTCTTATTTAAATTTCTCTGTGCTTTTCAGCGATAACAAGCTGTTTAAGTGCAAAAGAGCTGCTTATTACAAAAACTAAGAAAAATAATTTGTAATGTATTCAGTGCTGCTCAAATACAGAAATTATACATATGTGGCGCTCGAGCTGAGAAATTTGACCTTTTTTATGCATGTTTTCTGTCACTCTTAGGCATAGCTGGAGAGTTGACTATGAAGATAATCTGTCCAAGAGGAAATAAATAAGAATCTGTCCTGAGGGGCTTAGCCTTTTTGCCACAAAAGGCCAAACTCTAGAATTGTCATGACCATGAACTTTATCTATCTTTCTTTTGTTTTCAGATTTGCTCTGACTGGATTTGGGATTACTAGCTGATTTTCCCCTTTAAATCTATGTTAAAATGATATATCCTGTGAAGCTGTCTTTCAGTTTGCCTCTGGCATTGGTTTTCCTTGCCTTGTCCAACTGTTTATCTAAAAAATACCTTCAAGTGCCTGCTGAAAGCAAGTTAATCCTATGGCATGCATGGAATTGGCACCCTAATTGATATTAGGGTGGCTAATAGTTGTGGTAGTGATTATGGATCAGCCAGGGGAGATCTCACTGTGGGCATGAGCAGGCTGCAGAGCTCGAAGTCTTCAACGCTTGCTTGTGTAACAATGCTGTGGCTCTGGATTGGGTTCTAGGTACAGCTATAGTATTTGTTGTTAGTACCATAGAAATAATGATCTTGGGTATTTTCTGAGGCAGGATTTTTAGTTGGGCTCCTTTTTAGTGCATGTAGGACCAGTGTCTTATATTGCAGGAATTCTTTAAAGCTTCTTAGCCTGGAGCTGTCCTTATGAACCTCTCTTTCTGAGTCTACAGAAAGTATTTTAATTATGTGCTTCTAAGGGATATTGCTGTCATGTTATTTCATGGTTGAATAGATTTGTCTGAAATACAGACTTTAAGTGTCTGACTTGGTTGTGCAATAAATTCGAAAACAGTTTAGCTATACATTAAGCAATGATAGTAAAATAGTATTTCACAGAGACGTTCAGATAATGAAAAGATAAACAGAAAATTAAATTTTGGACCATTCCCTTGGTCACAGTGAATAATTAATAATGATGGCAGTGATGTAAGCAAACTTTTGTATGTTTGGGAGGGACTTCGTGGCTTCTTGATTTATTTTGGTTTTGTTACAGCTGTTAGCTGGTTGTCTCAATTCTGCTACCGTGCATACACAGAGACAATTCCAACCAGCACTGTGGAGCTGTTTGCAAACCTCGGTGCTTGTAGAAGGGGGTTAGCATCAGTGCGTCATAACTGGGTGCTGTGGATGGAAGCACTACTTTAAACTCTTATTTTACACAGGAAAAGAATTATTTGTGTAAGGAACGATGGGCAAGATTGGTACAGGCAAACGTTAGGTTGCGTGTTGGGTGAAATGGTGAAACAGACTGCTGCATGCTCAATCTGGTGCTTCTGATTTAAGGTGAAGGATGTAGAAATCTGTGCTGTAAAGAAACAGGCTCAGTTAGTGCTTCATAAAAAAAAAATTGAGATAGCCAACCTTTGACTGAAGCAATGACTAATGAGGAAATATTTTGTTCATGCTGTATGCTTACTAGAAATTAAGATACACTTGTGAGTAAGCACACCTTTCTTCTACAAAATATAAGAATTGGTCAGAGACAACACTATCCATACCCAGGGTATTTGCCTTTCTTAAACTGTGTAACTTAAATTACCAGAGGCTAAATTTTATCCTTTAAGCATTTGTATCCATCTGCTATTGATATTAGAAATCATTTGAAATACTGGAACACTTAACACCCCTGTAGCATCTTCCTCTGACTTCTATGTGGAACATTTCCAAGCCTCAGTTGCATCTTGCCCCTTACCTACTTGGAAGCATATAGAAGCACTGCAGCTTTAAGCTACTAACTTGGTGTGGGATGACATGTTGATTACATTCAAAGTGACATCATTTCAGCTCTTTAGATTCCTGACATTTAAAATACATGAGATATTGTGGAGTTGACTTTTATTAATAGATTATTATTTTTGAATAAGAATGCAGACTGCTCGTTACTTGAATGAGAACTTGTATGGCTTACAAAGATGCAAGCAGATTTGGGAACAAAGTTTACTTGAAATGATTTTTTTCTCAAAATATTACTTGAGATGAAAAGATGCTTTAAAAAATTCTTGTGTAGCCTTCTTTAGAAATATATTCTTAATTTGTAATTTCAAGTTAAGCATGTATAGCTGTTCTTATGATTTTTTTTGTGTTGTGTATTTTTAAAAGACTGAGATTTGCTTATGATTAGACAAGTGTATTTGCAACATAGTGATGTAGTATGTAGTTTGGCATAGGTTCATATTAAAAATATCTTTAATGATTATTGATTAGTGTCTAGATGTCTCCAGCTTTGCTTTTGAAATAGGCATAATCTTTCTGTAAGCTTCTTTCTTGTTATATGCATCAAAGTCTCCTCAAAGGCAGCATGTTCTGCGTAGGCCACAATCCAAAGTTATCCATTATGCTTGTAAAAATAAATAAAATGAAAATTTTTTTATGCTTTTAGACAAGTTTGCTGCAACTGTCTAAAATCCCCAATTTTTTATTTGCGTTATAGCATACCTCTGTGGATGGATACGCTGAACCACATGTCCAGTCTATCAAATCAAGTAGCAGACAAAATGTCCCTCGATGCAGAAACTCAATTACATCTGCCAATGAAGAGCATCCTCACATTGGAAATTACCGCTTACTGAAAACAATAGGAAAAGGAAATTTTGCCAAAGTGAAACTGGCAAGGCATGTTCTCACAGGAAGAGAGGTATATGTATATAAGTATTTTATATTTTCTTTGACTGTCCTTATACATATTTCTGCTGTTGTTTATAGCTTAGTTTTCAAACTGTAAAAAAACACTTTTCTCATCATAAAGTAAGATGCAAAGAGAATGTTTCAGGATAAGTGAAAATGGTTATCTGATGTGCCTGAGGTTTTTTCCACCCACCCCTTTTGAAAATGTAAACTCTTTGGTGAGGAGATCAAAAAGTTTGTGACAAAGCAAGGTTTGGCAGACCATTTTATTCTGGGGTTGGGAGGTGGTCCATTCATTGCTGAGAGCTTCCAAATGCAAAGGAAAACTCTATCAGTGGAAGCCCATCTGTTTAGTGGAGGGAGTGGTTTTGCACTGGGCAGGATAACATTGTTCTGTCGACAATGCTGGCAGAAATGTAAAACTGGCCCCTTGTAGTACCATCCAACAGCAAAAGTCTTGAACTGCTTCTGTCACATCCTAATAGATGAGAAATTTTACTTAATAGACCATAAAAGTAGATATTTACAGATTGCATGTACCTGTATGCTTTTTTCCACAAATTTACAATATATTGCTGTTCAAATACTTTTCTGAGTTTAATAATCAATGTTTTTTTTCCCCCTCCCCAAGGTTGCTGTGAAAATAATAGATAAAACCCAACTAAATCCTACTAGTCTACAAAAGGTAAGAACATACCGTAACATCTGCAATCCTATGCAGAGTTAACCTATGGTCTTTTATTTCCTTGACAAAAATCTTTGATCTCTTTACCTTTGTAAGCAACAAAGGTATATGTTAACTATGTATGTATGACCTTGGGAGACAGAGTCTTGTCTTAGCTGTAATGTGCATTTGCAATTTGTTTGAGAGCAGTTACTCTGTACAGTTCCTAGCTAAGCAGTGCTTCTTTTCTCTTCCTTCCTCCTCCAGCTTTTCATTGTGCTGCCAGTAAAATTTGTGTCTAATTAGGTACACAAATAATTTATCTGCATTCTAAATTAAGATGCAACCCTGTATAGAAGAGTTTTTCTTGAATTTTTCTTTAATGTAATAATTGCTTTTTATGGAGTTGTAAGGGTGCCAGTTTTTATGGCTTTAATGTTTTTTTCAGCTCTGCTTTTATATTCTTTCAATTTTAATAAAATATTTGCTAAACCCAAGGGCCCTTTAACAATTTCTTCTTGTATATAGTACTGAAGAAATGACTGAAGGTAATCTGAGTGTTCTGATTTCTCCATTGCACTTTTAGTGCCTATAGGTAGAAATTCAGAAATCCTTTACAGGCATTGTGGTGTTGAGAAGAGTTTACTAAAGATAGGTCAGTTTGGATCATCTGATTTTACCAAAACTCTGGTGTGTGGTTTTAGTTCTGTTATGTGTCATTTGCTCCCTACCAGCAACACACACAATTTGTGCATGCCTATGTTTGTTTTGGGGTGAGGTCCTGAAAAATTGTATTTTCCTGGGTGTGTAAGTCACATGTTACCAAAATTTTGGGGTATTTGTTTTGTTTACAAATATTAATCTGCTGCTGTCTATAGCTGTAGAATGAGAGGAGGAGAGAGAATGGGTTTATTACTGTTCTTTTCTCTCTGGCTGCTGTTGCATTTATCTTATTGTGTGACTTAGGTTATGGGGAGTTAAGAACAACTTTGATTGCTTTAATTTTTTAACTGTTACTTCCCATGTGCTTTTTTTTTTGTGTGTGTTTCAGTATGGGTTCTTGAGTTTTGCTTTTTAATTCAACGTACCGTGAAGAGTCCATGCAAAAGCTCTGTCATTCTTAACTCCATCTTTGAGTTAAGCAAATCTCTTTGGTAATTATTGACCTAGTGAAGAGGGGCCCATTGAGGCAGTGCTGACGGAGCATACTGCCAAAGTCCTGTGCTGCTCACTTAGCTGGTTCCCTGCCTAGCTTGGGATTTCACAGGGAATGCTAGCTGAATTTGTTTATTAGCAATAAGAGGGTAAAAGATATCCTTTGCTAGTGTTTTTTTTAATTGAGTGACATTTTAATTTCAGACTCCACGTGCATCCTTCTGGCTCTTTTCTATGCCATTTTACATGGAGATTGACATTGTGCATGCAAATCTGCAAAAATACTTAGTTGTGAAGTCCTGAAATGACAATTTGATACAAATTCATGAGAAGCTGTTGGTGGGGAAGAAAAGTTCAATACATGTCTTTGCCTAAAAAAAAAAAAAAGTATTTTTGAGGCACTACTTTTAAAGGATATGTTAATGCTTAGTACCTGATTTCTGCTTCTTAAATTGACATGTTCTTTCATTTACATGGCAAAAAATTCCGAACAAATCTTGGTTAATGTGAATTAAATGGACTGCATTTTAGTTCACACCCTATGCTAAACATTGTTAGGGTATATGAAAAGTACAGTGATTCAGTTTTTGGACTGTACTATGCAGTATAGTTTAACTGCCTTTGAGGTTGGAGCTTGTGTATTAGGATGAAGAAAATTAATATTTGTTGCAACTGAAACAAAGATTTAGATAGTCTGTGTTAAAACCATAATGCTTTTCTAATGCTTGCCTTTTTGTTAACCACTCCACAGAAAGACTGAGATATTCAAGATTAGGTTAAACTTGCAAAACAAAATGTGTAAGAAGTCAATAAATTCATGAGGTGTGATGCAGCTCGTGCTTTTTCCTTTTTTATCTTTTTTACTTTCAAACTTCAATAAAATTAAAAATTTTATCTTAATATGTTATATCTCATATTTTTAGCTTCCTCATATTTCTACGGGAACAATATGCTTTGTGGTATTACCGGGATTTTTCACAAAGTTTAAAATTTCTGGGAGGCTAAGCATGCAAAACTTATTTGGGGGATAATTAATAATAAGTAAGTTGCATTTCACACAAAATCCAATAATTGGTTAAGAGCCATTCCAAGCATAAATGGAATATTTTTATAAAGATGCAGTCACATTGCGCAAGTAATATGTTTACTATAACTAGGTCGTAACATAGCTATGTAATTAGACAGTTCCACTGTTTACTTCTTTGTGGATGCAAAGTTGATAGCAAGAGAAATTTCTAGGTTCAGTTAGCAGAAGTTTGTAGCAGAAGTAAGGACTGAAGTTAAACTTGATGATTTAACCAAGATACCATCCTCCTTCAGTAACTGTTAGAAATCTTTATTCCTTGCAGCTCCTGCTTATTGCAGGAAAATGTGATTAATTGTTGATATAACGTTTTCTATTATAACATCTTGATTGTAAGTTTTAGAAAAGTAATCTTCTTGTTTTGAAACTTTAAATGTCTGCTTTCAGCTTGCTGTACTTTCTGTAAATGTTGAGTGAAACTGAATTTTGATTCCCTGAAAGCTTTTAGAGTAAGCATAAGCACTGTTTTTGTGCAGTCACTCAAGCAGCTATCACTTATTAAAGTAAATTAGAGGTAGGAGGATGGTTTGACATTTCAGTATATACTTAAAATTGCTTTTGTCAGAACTGTGCTTTCTATCTGTTTTTTGATTTCTACATTGCCATTTTTGCATTGTAGAAAACTTACTACTTTAGAAGTTCTTGTGTTGTTCTAATAAATCTCCAAGTTCCGCAGTCTTTTTTTTTTTTTTTTTTTTTCCCTTCTTTTTTTATCTGAACTTGGATAAATTTAGCTGCCTGGGCAGAAGCAAGCAGCTAGAAAAGTAAACACAAGAAACAGTCTATATTCAGTATTCTGTCTGTTTAATAAGGCTATGGTAACTTCCCTTTTAGTTCAACTGTACTTTTAAAAGTTTGTGATTCATTATGTGCTTACATAATGTCAGTGTAATGTGAATTTTTGTATTATCATTATCAGAGTTGTATTTTGTATTTTTAAAGAAGCAGAAAATACTTCTTAGCCTTCTAGCTTTTTGCATGGAAACTTGTTTAATTTGCACAGAGGGGCTTTGGGAGTGGGGAGGTGGATTGTTCCAGGGCTTCTCCTATACTTAGGACTTAATAGGTTGTCATTTTTCGTCAAGAGGTAATGTTAGGAATAAGAAGAGGTAATAGTAGTATTCTTGTAATAAGAAGAGATACTTTTGTAATGGATGTTTGCAGGGGAATACTGAGGTAAGTTACTGCCATAAAAATGACACTCAAATTTTGAACTCATTTGAAACAGTGTAGTTGTGATTGCAATCTACAGAACTCTGAAGCTTGTAAATTCTGCACAGATCAGAAAAAACTTTTAGGCCTTCAATAATTTCTTGACACTCTTAACTAAATACCACAGATAGTGGTGATCTTGAGTTTTGTGAGTGACCTGGTGCCTTTCCATTCACTATAAAATAAGGGATACCCAGTGCATGTAGGTTTTCCTTTGGTAGCTGCTACTGATAGAATTAAGTAAAATGAGCTGAGGCATTGTAGTTGTTCATGTACTGTTTTGTAAACAGAAATATTTGAACACATAGTTCAGTCACTGAAGGTGTCAAGTTGGGTCTGTAGTTAGCCACCAATATGAAAGCAAGGAAAATCTAATTTGTCCTTAGCTTATATAACTATAATATATACCATTTTATAAGACTGCTAAAGACAGAGCATTATATGGCATAAACTGTTAACAGATGTAATACCGACAAGTTACTTTGCAATCTTAATTATTTTAATTTAAAAGATATGAACGTTAGGAAAGGACAGAAGTAAGGTGACTTTCTGAATTTTTAATTTGGCCTCCTTGTACATACACTGTGATAGTCATGTTCATAATCATATACTTTTTGCTTCAGGATTCTACCTCTTTAAGTAGACAAATCAATGTCAAGTTAAGGATGTTTTATCCAATCTTTTGTTTTCTAGTTGTTAGGTATGTGATCCCCAACTTATTTAGTAGCCCCTGTTTAGAAGACAGAATTGGTTTTTTGGTGGACTTCCTGTCTTGATAGCAACATACTGTACCAGCTTAAGTTT
Source organism: Rhea pennata (assembly GCF_028389875.1). Taxonomy (NCBI): domain Eukaryota; kingdom Metazoa; phylum Chordata; class Aves; order Rheiformes; family Rheidae; genus Rhea; species Rhea pennata. The sequence continues at coordinate 22,630,463 of NC_084665.1, read as the reverse complement.
TTGCATTGTTATGATTTTAATTTTTGCCAAATATACGTATTTGGCATCATATCTTGAATTTGTATCAAAATAGCTGTTATATTTTCTGCATGTCTGTTGTGTTAAATTATTTTCTTGTACTGGCTTCATTTAGCAGCATTTCTGGAATAGTGGTCTGTTGCTCTTACGCAAATTGCTAGTGCAGCAGAAGATGCCTTTTTTCCTTAATAGGTTTAAAAAGCAAGTGGCATTTTCAGATTGCCCCTTTCTGAGGGGTCAGCGGGCTGCTGCTTATTTTTAAGTGCATTTAAAGCCTAAAATTTAGGTGCTTTCTGTCATTAAGAAAAGCAGAGCAAAAGCAAATTGTAGAAGATTGGGAACAACTTTGCTATGTTGCCTATTGAAAGCTGTGCTTTTGTGACAACCCTTCTGAATAATGATTTGTGACCTAGAGAAATACTCAAATCCAAGTCTTTCAAAGAAGTAAAAACTCTTGACTGACAGATTTCTAGTTTGATTGCAATTATTTAAAATAGTAAATCTTAAATGCAAATGTCAGTTTGACAGCAAGTAGGAGTGTCAACAACAAGGTGGCATAGGATCTTTTTCTCTATAATCTATGCCCTAAAATACGAAATTTCCAAAAGCAGGGATCACATTTTCAAGTCTCATTATGAAGTAAGGCTGCTGAGGCCGTAACCCGTTTGCCGTAAGTAGACGCATGTTCAAGAGCATTTTGAACGGCAGCACTTTGTTAAGGATGAAGTGCAGCCTTACAGAGGTATGGCAGGGGAAAAAGCAAAAAGTCAGAATGCACTTTCAGCTTTTGAGAGAGCAGTGAAGTGGTGCTCAAGAAAATCCGGGCATGCCTGAATTTTGAAAGCGCTGTTTCTTATAACAATAAAATAGACTGGCAAGTAACTCTGTGACTTTACTAATAACAGAAGGAGAGCTGGTCCCTATATTCTGTCCAGATTTATACAAAATTAACAAGCTTGGCTTTGCAGGAAATATAATTATGGTCTTGTTGCTTAAATACATCTCTTACCTGGAACTCCAATATATGCAAAAGTGAGGAGCCTAGTGGCTATTGTTTAGAGAAATCTCCATTTGTAAATACATAGTTATTAACATAAGTAGTGTTAATGGCCAGAATATCTATCTATATTTTTCTATTTCCTCTTGCATAAGGTTTATGCTTCACTACTTTAAGAACATAGAGTTGCAATATATGTTCATTTACCTAACATTTGAATACTCTTAAAGTATCATAGGTTATTCTCTTTCGAGAAAATTGGGAGGTGGAAGAGTAAATGTTGACATTTACTTAATTTGTATAAATACATATATATGTTATGTGTATATATATATATCTGTGTGTGTTTGTGTGTGTGTGTATATGTATATATTCATTCCCCCCCCCCCAAGGGAGGGGAATATATATTCCTAAATATACACTAGGAATTCAGAAAACAGGAAAACAGTTTGCTATCCCCTTCCACCTCCCCTTTTTTGAATATCTGTATTCAGATAAAATTTCTTATTCATTCTTCCCACTCAGCATTTGAGAGACCCTTGGACCACATGGGCTGGGAACTACCCTAGGTTTAGTGTGGATGTGTTTGTGGTCTGCTGTTCCAGTATTGCAGTTCTTTTGTTTACCCTGGGTTGACAGATACCTACCATGCCAAGCAGCTTTAGCAAAGCTTGAATAGCTGAGCATAGTCATGGAGCAGTATTGGGGAATACGTATATTGTGTCTTCCCGGTTTGCAAGATGCCTGTATTTGAGTTACTTTCAAAAAAGGTCTGAAAGTATTGATAGTTTCCTGAGTAAGTAAACAACTGCTTGAAAATTCTCAGAAGCAAATAGCAACTGTAAAACACAGACTCTCAGAAGGACATAGATTTTTCCCATAAAGAAGGCACCCCTTCTTCTGTAACTTCCTTAGCTGATAGTCAGTGAAAAGGAGAGGAGATTTTTAGGGAGTACAAGTATTTACTTTTTTAATCCTTTTTTCAGAACAAGTCACCCAGTCAGTAGGTATCTATAGGTATTCTAAGACTTCAATTTCATATTTCAAATAATATGTATCTTTAATTTTATGAAAGATAAAACTGTTATTTAATACTACCTCTTGTGAACAAATGCTAAGTATTTCTAACTTCAGTCTGTTACAAGAATGCTTATAACACAGTGAAAGTTTTGTGTGATAGTTCTAGTGATACTGTTGTTGCTGAAAAACTTTCTTTTGAGCTATTCAGTAGCTTTCAGTTCAGGGCTAGTTGTTAAAATTGCTTTTTCTGTCCTAAGTATCTTATACTATAATTGACCAGAAAATGTGAGTAGATACAGGTAGCTGGAGCAATGCAAAGAGAAAAATGCCAAGTTGTAGGTCAGTGAAAAGCAGTGATTTTGTTTCAACACCAGCCTAACCTTTCCTGGTTATTTTGCAGTCATCAGAGAGAGTTTTGAGGTGGTTTTATCAGTGTTGTCTGCTAAGTGTGAAGGAGAACATCAGAAACTGCTCACAGAAGTTGGGAAAATTATTTTCGTTGCTCAGTCTTATTCTGTGCGGGCGAGAGCTAGGACAATCCTGCAAGTGAGTAAGAGATGCTAGAGTGGAGGATAGCAAAATATTCTGAGGATATTTGAAGATAAACAGCTTATCATCTTTGAATGAAATAGGGGAGTCATTGGTGAATACAAAGAGTGGACTGGCATGATCAAAGTACGAGGTTTGGGGGAAAAGTCTATATAGTAGCATTCTGCTATATGCAGAAGCAGAACAGAATTCCCAGAAGCAAAGAAAAAGGCAGCAACTCAAAGATACTCATTTGCCTTGTTCCTGGGTTTATATATGGAATTCTTATGGGCAAGAAATTATTTTTCTGTTTTTTTTTAACTTATATATTTTATTTTTCATTCTACTGATTTGTCTCTTACCTTACTCTGACCCATTTGTGGGGAGGCAGATGCCATCCTATCTGTGAACAACAGTAGACAGTTTCCACTCAGCTTGTGCTTGGTGTGGTTTGTGTGGATAAGTGTCACCTAAGACAATTTCTTCTGCTTAAGCCTTATCCATTCTTTTTTGCTCTAAGCACGAGCGCACAGATTTTGACCTGCGCAAGAAGTGCCGAAGGGGGAGGGGGGAGGAGAACAGAGGGGGGACGCACGAACAGAGCCCTAAAGCTACCCCCACCCCAGGAAAAATTTCCCCAAGTCCACCTCTTGTGAGTTCACTCAGTTCATTTAGAATTTACCTTAGAACAGCTCCTTTCTTTTAAGAAGTTGACATTGTTACCTTCCTCTTGAGATGCACACAGTGATTGCTAGAACCATGTAGCTGCCCTTGTATGATGATAAAGATTCAGTATTCTGAAAAAGATCTACTCAGCAGAATCTATAATACATGATGTAGTAAAAAAAATATATAAGTGTGTGTGTATATATATATATATATATATATATATATATATATATATATTGGCCTTCACATAGAAAAAACCTAGACCCATATTTTGCCTCTCGGTAGTGTCTGAGTAGTGCTATTCAGAGATGTGAAACGTAATTGTTTAATTCATGTAGTGAAGTATCTGTATCAGGCTAAAGGTTGGTAACAGTCTGTCTTAAAGAAAATAGAGTTTTTTGTCTACTTCCTAGCAAACCTTTTTCTTTTTTGAAGGAAAATAATTTCAAATTATGTGCAACAAATTTCTTGTCACTGTGAAATCAATTTGAATCTTAAATCAGTTAGTAAAATTCTAAATCCTGTGAGAATACTGAATAATGTACATAATTTATTTGAAATTATCACATGCTTCAAATTACATGTAAAATTGTATTTCTTAATGATCTCTTTTTTTAGATTTGAAATGCCTTTATTTATAGAAGTCTAATATTTGAAACTTTCTTCTGAAGAGATATGCTCATTACAATAATTTTTATACCAATATTAATACTGTTAAGTTCTGAGACATCTTTCTGATCATCTGGTTTGAATTAGTTTTGCACACATCTGCCTAGAAACTGTTCTGAGGATATTGTACTGTACAATGCATTGATTTCCATTTGTATAACTTCTGACTAATTGATAATCATTTACCTGACAAACTTTCTTATGCAACAAAATACTGTACTTGAAACAAAGAATGGTCTGATGGGAAAATTTCCTTGGCATAACTAATTTTATGAGCAAACAAGTGTATTTGCTAACATTAATTCTAGTACATAGTATTATGTGCCCATATATTACATTTTGAACCCATGGAAATTATATCATGTAGCTTTTCCAGATAAATCTTTTTGTAGCCTTTTTTTTCTTCTGAAATTGGTTTAATGGTAATATAAAGGCAAGCAGGCAGTAACTAGCTTGAAATGCTTAAATATTGTAAATATTGACCTACAAGAATATTGCTTACTCAAAAGCTGAATTTCAAAAATATGCCATTCTCTAGTCTTACTGGTAGAGTAACTGCAGAATTTTAGACATATGTTGTGACTAAATGATACAAATTGAATGAAAATCAGTGTTATCTAAGCAAAATAATTTTAATCTCTAACTTGTAGCCTCAGCCATACAAAACATTAACAGAAGTGGTATTCTTAGAGGAGGTGTTAAGTCTAGAGCTTGCATCTTTTTACCATTTTACAAAGGCTGCATCTGAACAAATGGGACTCATTTTGAAAGTGGAGAGCACTGCTGACCTTGTCCTTTTGAGACATCAGACAGAAGCCAAACAGCAATGATGCACTTCTGCATTAAGCAAGATTTCTCTGTAAGAAGAACTGTCGGTCTAACATGTTGCTTCCAAAATGGCTAAACGTAATGAAGCCAATGAGCTTTTCTTCTTGCATTTCAGCACCCTACTTCAAGTCCAGCTGAAATATGGGGCTGAAGTGTGTCCAGCATACTGAATAGATTTGAAAGTGGGGATATGTTTTTCACTGAATTAAAAAAAAATCTACAAACTTATCAGTATTGCCAGCATCAAGTATAGACTAACAGAACTATATAGTCACTTTAGATTCCTTTTGTTTGCCTCCTCCCCCTTTGAGCTCTCGGGTTAGTCTTACTTCACTTCTTGTTTATTTGATTAAACTACGAATGTTAGAAATGTAAAGATCTTTTCTAATGCTATATCTTGTTTCTTTTCTTTTAAAAACAACAAGAAAGCATTGTGTGAAAAGTGTATATTTTGGGCTATGATTTTGTCCAATGTCAAATTCCTTTAAATTATGGGACTTCAGGATCATAAGACAAATTTTCATCAATGATAAAATTTCAGACCTTTTCTATGGGGAGGGGTGGAGGAAGAAATGTCATTTATGACCCAGTTTAAGTTTTGTTGGTTCGGAGAAATGTGAACTGAGCTACCAATCTCTATGGGGTGTTAGGATTTCTAGCATCAAATTCTATTTTAAAATTGGTGTATTATATTTCCCCCCCCCCGCTCAGATTCTAAACCTTGTACCTACAGTTCTGTACGTATTCAGAATAGTTAACCGAGGTTGCCAGTGGCCAAAAACGTTAGAGAGAAGAAATAACAGTAGTTCATGTGAATACTGGCTTTGGTCAGCAGAGACTCTTAAAAGTTGTTACTGCACAAAGCATTCTAAGACTTATCTGTATCTGTTTATACAACCCTTTTAAAATGAGTGTATTTTTGGTAGGTAGCTGATAGTAACTTGTGGTCTTAGCTGGTATCAGTTGTTATATATAGGATGTGGATTAAATCTTCTGGAGTTCAGGGCATTATATTTATCTACCTATCGACATATGTTATATTATGTTAATACTTGAGTGGCTTAGGCTGTTCCTTTTCCCCTTACAAAACTGTGCATCTTAAGCAACTTCTCAGTAAACACACTTCTAAAAATTGTCTTGCTTCCTTAACAGTTGTTTCGAGAAGTACGAATAATGAAGATACTGAATCATCCCAATATTGGTAGGAATCTTACATTTCTGCAAACTCTTTTTTTTTCCTTTAACTGTTTATACTGTACTCTTTTGGCTTTATTTTGAATGTACATTGCAGCTATGTTTTTGTTAAACATTTTTGAGATAATGAAACAGTAAGCATTCAGTAAATGCTTTATTTTTACTATCTCGAGTACCTTGTGAACCCTACTTGCAAGCAAGAATTTTGCTCTGAGGGGATAACTTATTCAATAAAGGAAAGCAGCAACGCTAGGTAAAAGGTGCTGAGCACTGTGTGGTCATCTGAGGACTTGATTACCGCTTTTCACATTTAAAATTACTCTCAGTGGCCAAAAATCATTAGTTTCTTAGGCACGGCTAGCACAACTCCATTAGTTCGGTCTAGGACAGACTCCTGCAAACTGCTATTTCCGGAAAATTAGAATTACAAAGTATGTAATTTTCCCTTTCTGCTTTAGTTCTTTCCCCTACCCCACAGCTTCAGGGCCCTACTTTGTGATGACAATTCTTCTGGCTGAGGAGGGCTGGACAGTCTTGTTCCAGAGACAGTTAATGTTCCTGAATCGGCCAGAGGGCTTGTTGCATACAAGGTATGGACAAGGCATACAAGTTGTTACATGCTAGGCACTCCCATTTTATCCCTTAAATTGTTTGTTGCTTTTTTCCGGCATTCTTAGCTTCTGCTGTTCTTGTTTTTGGGGGGGTGTTTTAAATGAGTGGCAACTGTTGTAATCCGAGGAAAATCTTTCAGTCTCTAACAGTTATGGTATCTACTCGTTTTATAGTTGGTCAATATCTCAAATTTCTAACTTGGAACAGTGTACTTAGAGAAACTGAGAAGGCCTGTATGATCTTAAGGAAGTCTGTGTCAAATTAAACACTAATTTCAGCATGAACTTGTTTGTGCATAAACTCTGAGAAAACTGTAAATTAATATGCTTTATTATCAACTGTGATTTAGAAATTAATTTGCTTCCCCCCTCCCCCCAAAAGAATTCTAACCTAAAGGATATCAAGTTTTCTTATGGTTTAGTATCATCACTGGCAATAAATTACACTCACTTCATGAATAAGGCTTTTTTGTTTGTGCTATGCTTTTGCTGCCTACTGCAATCTTTTTCTTGTTCACTTTTCTTGCAGTAAAATTATTTGAAGTTATTGAAACTGAAAAGACATTGTATTTGGTAATGGAATATGCCAGTGGGGGTAAGTGGATTCTTAATTCTGCTTTAAGGATAAGCTGAAGTAGGGAAAGCGTTGTTGGTTGCATGTCTAGGAATGATTGAAAAATCTGATGATTTTATAGTTAATGGACCACTCCAATTTGGCCTTTACAAGGGTCCTAAACAGAATTCCCTGGACAGACTTTTCTCTTACATAACGTAACCTATTAGGTTTGTGCTTAAGGCTAGCTGTCATTATGAAGCTTGTAGCTGAAGTATCAGGAGATAATCTGGTGCCAATTCTGGCAAAAACTCAACTCTGTGTGCCTGCTGTGTTTAGGCAAATGCTGCCCCCTCTATCTGTCTTAATGTGTGTGTCAAAGTACTTCAAGGGAGGCAGATCTATGGCGAAGAAATAAGGAATTTGGGAAATGTGGTCAGCAGAATCATAAAGAAGCATGACTGATAATGGGAGCTTCCTTGAGAAGCTGCTCGTTGTCTGGATGGGAAATGTCTGAGCATATGAAGGGAGCTTGGGCAACCAGGTGGGAAGGGCTGTTGGGTAGTGCAAAGATGAGGATCTGAAAGGCATTGGAGCAGCTTCATTTAAAAAAAAATGCAGATATTGTTAAATGAAACTGATAGAGATACCCCAAATGTGTAGGAAGATGCCCATTCCACAGTGTATCTTACATGCAACATAAATGTTTCTCATGATCACAGTTTATTCTTTTTTTTTTCCCCCTCCCCTATCTTAGTGTTTTTAAAATAAGTTTATAAAGGACCATTGGAGAAGACTTAGAATGAAGAGCTCCATTTTTGTATTTCATGACTAGTTAAGTGTCTAAAAAATTAAAAGAAATGCAAGCAGTAAAAAGGCATTTTTCCTGGCTGCTTCCATTTCTCTCCTCTTTGAAAACAGGAAGGCTTGTTTTCAAGTAATGCTTGCTTGTACTTGATAGTCAGAAATTAAACCTGGACAACAGGACTGATGCTTTATCATTTATCTGGTACAGGAGAGGTGTTTGACTATCTAGTTGCACATGGAAGAATGAAAGAGAAAGAGGCTCGTGCAAAATTCAGGCAGGTATGAAATTAACTCTTTCTTTTCTTTCTGTTTATGATTTTTCTCATAGACTTGAGTGTGCATGCACTTCCGCTTTGTCAAAACAATGAAAGTTTTTTTAATGTTTATGTCTATGTAATGAGAACTTTCTCATCTTAACCTCTTTCTTATTCCTGCTTCTAACTTGCTGTTTGTGACTTGTATTTTGTTACACATATGTAAAAGGTATTTATGAAAATGTTAAGTGTAATGAATTAATCTGTTAGGGATAAGTGTGCTAATAATATTTCAGAGAACAAAATTTGAAATGGCACATTTGGACTTTTTTTGTTTTTGCAAAAACAAAAAACTTCTTGATTCCTTTTAGTGATTGCTAGTGGGTGATCTGCTTTTAAAATAGACATTTCTCCTATTTTATAAGTATGTTGAACTATGAACTATGTAGCTAATAACTATTTTTGCCTTTATAGTCAACTTTTTAATGAGAAAATAACAGAGCAGCTATATCAGTGATGTGTTTTATATATTTATAACTCATTATGGAGATAATGAAATTCTAAAGAACAATGAATTCTTACACATTTAGGGATTTTCCATTTTTAATATTTGAGCTTTAATGGATCTTTTATACTCTAAAATAATGCTCTCCTGAATCCTGTCAGGAGGAAAAAGTATTAAATGATACGTGCAAACTTATGGTGAGATTCAAGTTAACTGTATTATTGGTCATCTTGGTGTTTCAGATTGTATCTGCTGTGCAGTACTGTCACCAGAAATGCATAGTTCATCGTGACCTTAAGGTAGGCTGCTCCTTTTTTTTTTTTTTTTAATTATTATTTTAGTAATTGACAATGTAGGCTCAATTTCATTCTTTATACTGCTTATCACCATAAACTCTGAATGCTTGCTCAAACATGTAAATGAGGGAAGTATCATTTGCTTGTATTCTATTCTCAAATTTCTGAAGCACAGAAGTAATGTGGTTTGCCTGCTGGAACATGGGAGAGACAAGAATAGAACACGTGTTGCTTTCATCCCAGTTTTGGCTCTTAAGAAAAAGAAACGCTCTGCAAAGAATTATGCCTGCTGACATGCAGATACCTACACACTGAAGTTGCAGAGGTTCAGTGATAGCAGTCAGCTCTGTTTAATTAAAATATTTTCAATTAAAAAAATACATAACAAAATATGTAAGACATTCCATTCTTAATGATTCACAAGAAATATGTTGGAGTTCTTAATCCATTTATCTTATACCATAGTGTTTTATACTTTTAATGTTTAATTCAGACTTTCAGTGCTTAATTCAGGCAGAAAAAAGAAATTGAAGGGAAATAAATTAGACTCTGGGGTTTTTTTTGTTTGATGTTTTTGCTGTTTTCTAGTAATCTCCTCTCTGTATAAACATACCAAGCCTTGTCGCATAGAGTTCTGCAATAGTAGTTGCAGAATAAGTCTTCAGTCTAAAGTTGTTCTTGTGCCAGATACAGACATCATAGACTTAGGCACAAGATCCTTGTCCACTTAAAAGGTGACTTGCACTCTAACTTTGATGTCTGTATAGTTGCAAAAAAACCCCATTGATACAGATTCTTTTTTTCCTAGTGTATCTAAATGCTTATGAAAAGCTGAGGACAAGTTCTTTTTTATATTTTTCACCAGCATCTTTTGTTTAACTTTCTTGTAACACACTGCAGCATGCCCTCAATCTCTTCATTTTGAATCTTTTCCTTATAGCTATTGATCTATCAGATTCTGCATGTACATGCAGTGCTGGATAATCCATCCTTTTCTCCTGAGCTTTCCTTGTCCCAAGACCATTTTCATCTGAATTTGGAGGGCTTACTGCATGGCCATTGCTCTTAAAACAGAATGGAAGGAAGGAAAGGGCTGGATCTCATTGAGATCTTGATTAAAAATTTCCTCCCCATCTTGCACGATTTGAAGCCAGTGAATGTTTTGTCAGGCTCCCTGGGGCTTACTGTAGCCCCTGCCGGGCCTTCCAGAAAGGCTGCACCTAGGGACTGTTGGCTCAGCTGGCCAAACCTCTTTCCCTGGCTGTCTCTGCCCTGTATTTGTTTGTGGGGTAGCATCACTTCATCCTTACTCTGCGCTTGCTTGGTCTATCTAGCTGCATTACTGGCTTCTACTGTGTTACCCCTCTGCATTTATTTGTTATCCTGCATCTGACTTTCTCAGAGCCCATTCTAGCTTGCACCCATCATTCATCTCTCTTGATTGCATGACGTACATACACCTCACTGCATAGCTCACAGGACTATTCAAAATTGCTCTGCAGCACTCGCACAAGTTCTTTTTTACTATCTGCGACAAACAAGTTCTCTGCTGCTTATCCCCTTCCTTTCTGCAGGACAGGAAGGCAGGCTCCCGGATGATTCTTTGTTTGCTTTTCTCTCTCCCCCTGCTCTTGGAGGGAATTAGGTTAGACATATTTGAAACATTCAGTGTTAAGTGTAATTATGAGAGCCAGGCCCTCCAGCCAATGGAAAATACATTACCCAACGTAAAAAGGGCTAAACTTTTGGTTTTGAGAATATGTTCTCACTTCCTTTCTCCTTTTCAAACACGATTTGTCATCTCTGTCTCACTTTAAACTCTTCTCATGGTACTGGAGGGAGGGAAGATGGAACTATAAAGTTGTATCTGCATTCATATCTGCTCTTCCTTTGTCCATGTTATAAGCCTGACCAATTTGCATTATCAGCACCTGAAGGTAGAGGTCTAGCACTGCTTTGGGGATTTGATAAGCCTTTTTGTTTTCAACAACAGGAAGGGTAAATTTCGTGAAATGCAAGTTATTTCAGAGTCAGCGAGGAAGAAGCATAAGAAAATGTGGAAGTTTGTCCAGGCTATACCAGCAGAAGAAGAGAGAGTGCAAGGCCCATTGCTAGTTAAACTGTTTCTACAGTTCTAAACAATTTGAGTAGAAAGCACCATAATTGATTCCAACATTTTCTTGTACTGTAATGCACATAAACTATTGTATCTTTTGAGTGACAGTTTATGCTTTTGTTTTTGTGAACATCTAACCAACATAAACATAGTTTTGGTTATTTGGTGTACAGAAAAGCTGAAGTTTGGTGTCTTCTTTTTAGTAAGAAACCTAAAAACACGGGGTACATGAGTAATGGAGTACTGTTGAATTAGGAGGATTATTGTAATTGTAGAGCAGCTGCACTAATAGTGATGTTTTGACTGCAAGGAAAATGAAGTCTTTGTGCAATAATGTAGCAGGCTGTCAAATCTGGAAAATATCTCTGTGAGTTGTCGTATCAGCTGGAACCAGCTGAGATTACAGGTCATTAACTATCTTGAAAAATATTTTATTTTCCCAATTTTTTTTTAAGAGAAAAAGCTATATTTTACTCCTAACAAAGGTTTAATTTTGTTTCCCAAGTGTTCTCTTGATATATTGGTCATAAATTGTTTCTGGTTCTGGTCATTGAATGAAAGCGAGATTATTAAAGACAAAAAAAAAAAAAAAAAAAAAAAATTTCCAAATGACCAATGAATTGCATACTTTTCTGATTCTGAAATAAGAGGATTTTTTTTCTTATTTGACTGGAAGGAAGGTGCAGAGTTGTGTATCTGCTTCAAACAGGTTCAGTTCCGAGTGCAGCATTCGACAAGGTGTGTCCATTTTTGCTGTAAAATTGATGTTTAGCAATTGGGTGAATCTTCCATTCTAGCAAATGAGCAGCCTGAGCCTAGTCAAATGAGTAAACATTGCCCAGTTCTGTCTCACTCATTGCGTAGCATCCTTGGATTTTGGAAAACGCACTTTTTTTCCCCCAGTAACTTACTAATATTTCTGTAGCCTCACTCTATCTTTGGACCTACCTATGATATTAAAAATAAAATACTGTTCACTGACTGTGCAGGTTCTTCAATACTTGCATCTGTGTGTACAAGAGATACAGCATTCACATGATGATTGCTGCACAGACATTATTTTTTTTATATTTATATTACACTTTTTTTATGCACAGTGCATTACTTGAGAGAATGTACATTGATGTTATTGCTAAAGCAAACTCTAATGATAAAGGGGAGAGGGTTTTTTTGGCACAGGATGCTAAGATACAGCACATAGCTTGAAGTGCTTCATCTTGTAAGCAGAAGAGATCTACTTTTAAAGTCTTAAATCCCTTTTAACTGCTATTTTACCAAAATCTTAGGTATGTGGGATTAGATTTACATTCATTAACATCAGAAATTGCTGACAGGCATGAGCCTGTCAGAAGATGAACCTGTTATTCTGAGATGTCTAGATACTTGGTCTGAAGCTTAGCTTTCCAAGTCATTTCATATAGGGGAAAAAAAAATGTATAGTTCATTCAGTAGTTAACTTTCAAATCTATTTAGCTGATTTTAACGGTTCTGTTCTCCTGGGTAAATATAGCCAATTTTCAATCTTTGCAAAGGATTCGGAGGGATTAGTTCCTTGTGTTCTGCAAGAAATATACTGATGGTTAACTACTTCAGAAGGAAGAAACATTTTCCATTTGTTGATGCATGATACTCTATTAATATATTAATCTTATTCTGATACATAAATTATCCTTTTGCTCTTTTATTTTTCTCTTAGGCAGAAAACCTTCTACTTGATGCAGATATGAACATTAAAATTGCAGACTTTGGCTTTAGTAATGAATTTACAGTTGGTAATAAACTGGACACGTTTTGTGGAAGCCCGCCTTATGCCGCTCCTGAACTTTTCCAAGGAAAGAAATATGATGGTCCTGAAGTGGATGTGTGGAGTCTTGGGGTCATTCTGTACACGCTAGTGAGCGGATCATTGCCATTTGATGGTCAGAATCTAAAGGTATGGTTAAAATATGAAAGCTTGACTTTTATTTCCTTTAAATCTTCTATGTCGTTAGTAGATTCACCTTCTACAATTTTATTCTAAAGGAACTGAGGGAGCGAGTACTGAGGGGGAAGTACCGTATTCCGTTCTATATGTCCACAGACTGTGAGAATCTACTTAAGAAGCTACTGGTACTGAATCCAATAAAACGAGGTAGCTTGGAAGTAAGTGCTTTCCTCTTAAAACAGCTTTTTCAAATTAAGAATGAAGCAAATACAATGACTGCTTAAAATTTGTTTATTTTTCATGATATGTACTTTATTTCTGTCTTGAGGGCCCAAGTCTTAGGAAGAAACAAGGAAACATCACAGAAACAGTGCAGTTTCAATATAGAAGGTTTTACAAATGAAAGACTAACCTTAATTTCAGCTGACTGAAGTCCGTCATTTAAGAGCATTTCAGAGTGCAAACAGCTCACGCTTGTTTTCATCGGATATTGGAGCTAATTCAAACGTGGAAGGCAGAACAAGACTGTAAATATCTTGGGCTTGGAATCTTTTTGAAAACAAAGGCAGTGGCAGGCAGCACTGTAAACACTTTTGACATAACTTGCAATTTCCTACATGACTTCTTAAAAGAGGTAGATAGAAGAGGAATGATTTTTAACTGTGATAGGAAACTTTTTTTTTTTTTTTGTTATCACCACAATACAGATAAATACTAAGAGCTCTTTCAATGAGGATAAGTTAATAACATTAGCTATTTTTTAAGTCTTCTTTTTCTCCTTTCTGGCAATGTTTTTCCTGAATAGACCGAGGATTAACACATATAATGACTTTTACTATGTCCATTAGCTAAAATCTGCTTTAAAGATTTATAGTGAGTTCTGTTTTTGTTAGTAAGTCAGGTTGTCTTTTTCAGGGGTGTAGAGTATTTCAGAGAGTCTGTGTGCATTGTTTGTAAGATGTCTGAAATGTTCAGTGTTTTTAGAGTTTTGTTTAAGTTCGCTGTATTGGTGTGTACTTACTGGATAGCTCTGGAGCTGATGTTTAACATGAATTTTTGGTGCAAAATTCATTCTAAATGTTTCTATTCTGTTTTTGTGATTCTTTTAACAAAGAGTGACTTTTAAAATAAAGCCTACTTACCATTAGAAATAAAAGTATAGCAGATTATAAATAGAATGGTTTTGGAGATAATACATGCATGAATTAATCACCAGTGACCTTTGTTTCATCTTTCTGTGCATACTTGTGCAGCAAGTGGATGGTGTTCCAGGGAATAAATCCCATTTAAGCAGCTTTTCACTTGAGGAATGACTTATGCTTCCTGGCCTGGTTGCTACCTGTGCAAGAAAGTCAGCACTTACTGAGCTCCATCTGTATGCAATTTCTTTCAAGTTGATACTGTTTTGTGACTTGGACTTTACCTTGAATAAAATCTGTGCTGGAGAGAGCAGTGGGTGGGGTTTTCTGCTTCTGTTAATATTCCTTAATTATATTTATGGTTGTCCAGAGGAGAGTGATAGTGATAAGAGCTGAGTCATTGCAAGATGGTGAAACTTTTTCTTTCTTTTTTTTCTACAGTATAATACTTCAATTTTAGGAAGTAGGATTTTCCTTTTATCAAACATTTCTCCAGAGTTTCACATTTCCTCCTTGAATCTAATTGCACATTCATTCTATATGTTATAGTCTTATGCAATTCTTAAAATCTTTACTCCTCCCTGGGGAGGTGTTTGATAGCAGCCTACCTGGAGGTCCGTAGTTGTCAGACTGTATGGAGGAGAGCAAATAAATGTTATGTAGGATGGGGGTCTAGGCAGTTTTGAGGATAATGGGCATAGGTCTGTGCTCTAATCTGAGGGAGAGAGATGTAACAAATTTTTTCAAATGAATGTTCCTGAAATCATACGTTGGTTGAAGTGGAAAGCTATGGAGAGTAGAAAGTGTGGGGTTTTTTGTTTTGTTTTGTTTTTTTAAAAAAAGACTTTCTTCTGCCTGAGCACAAATACATACTGAAAATGAAAATATGTATTTATTAGAAGCTTTCTAAAAGTGGAAAGATAATGTTGCCTTAGATAAGGAGGATTTTTGCTTGTGCTTTGTCCTTTAATTATTTGCTCAGTCCCAGCCGTACACCCGCTCACAGTTCCCATGCATGTTTTTCCCAGATCATCCAATAAGATGTTTGCCAGTGACGTTAGCATCAAAGCTGAGCCTGACACAGTGTCAGCAGTGTATGCGTTAGGCTTAGCCAGTCTGCTGGTAAGAATCGGGTACATTTATTGTAATTTGCATTGACTTTTTCGTAGTTGCAGCAGAGAGAAAACATTTTAGAAGCAAGCTAGTGTTATAAAACAGTAAATCATCACAGGAAGAGATTGGAAAAAGCACAGTAACTCTCTTCCCTGACAAAGTTTTGAGCAATTTTTCCCCTCGCCTCAGTTCTTTGAAAAGCAACGCTATGTGAAATTCCAGCAGAGCGGATTTATGCTTGCAAAGAATAATGAAGCCAGTTTTTTTGAGGAAAAACAAGTCTTGAGCCAGTGCAAATTTTTATTAGATAGCTTTCCTGAAGATTGTGAGAAATTTCGATGATACCTAGTTGGTTGTAATACAGTTTGGGTTCATAGTCCAAGCTTTAAATATGCTGGCCAAGGCTGTTGTTCTGTAATCGCTTGACCAAAAACCAAGCTGAATTTACACAGATGTAATACTGATACTGAAACCAGATCGTTTGTGTCATTTCCAAATGTTTCATTTTAAGAGGCTATTTTAAATATTGCACAATAACTCAGTGTGCCTGCAAGGTCATGTATTTGAAAGACAGAAGATAACAAAAGTTTAGATATTTAACAGATGCAAACCTGGAGTAGCTTCCATTGAACTGTAGACCCACATACTTTAGAAAGACGTGAGAAACAAAACGGGAATTGTTTTTGTTTGTTAAAGAGGATCAAGAAAGGGAAATGGGAATTCAAGCAGGGTGTTTTGTGTCATTTAAAATCCCTGCTCTATCTTCGCTTCAATTAAACTAACAGGATTTTTAAAGCATTGTAATTGCAGGCGCTCTTTCTGGAGTCGTACCATGTTACTAAAAGGCTACAAATAAATAACCAGAGTCTGTTGTCAAGTGAGTTTGCTCTGTGTGCTAGAATTGCAGCGTAACCGTGTGTGTCCACAGCCCTGCCTGCCTCCAGAAAACAGATGCCTTTGAAAAAACAGTTTTGTGATAGAATTTGAATGTCTTTCAGTCTTACTGTTAGCAAAATGTTAACCAGCTCAAGTACAGAGTTCTGTATTGTACTTGTAAGGAAACAACTCTTTAGGTCTGTATTTGGCAGCAGGACTGCATACAAAAAATTTGGTTGTATCAGTGGAAAATTGAGTCGTTTGGTGTATGTGAGAGAACTTAGTTTGGTGTTTGAGAAGCATATTTGGAGCCTGTGGGAAACTTGGACTTGTTGGCACTTGTCTCGGTCTTCTGTCAGTCTAGTGAGCAGTATTAGCATCTGTCCCTCAAGAGGCATGTATGCCTGTGTGTTGCTGTAGGAGGAAAGCATTGTGTGTTGTTTTTCTTTCTTTTTTTTTTTTTTTTTTAGCTGTTTTAAAAATAAGTGCATGAGGCAAAGTTGTGGTTGGTGGTTTAGGGACTCCACCTGATCAACCTTGCAGGCATGTGGGAGATCTAGGCTGCAGCAGACAGGAGATTTTCCTAAGATATGAACATGACGTTTTTAAAGTAAACATGCGTGTGTTGGAGCAAGAGAGGTGAAGGCGTTTTCCCCTTCCAGCTGAAACGTGAACGTGTGTGGTTTTTGTGCAAGGAAAAGATCCATAGGGAGAGAGGAAAAAAAAAAAGACTAGTTGGGGTTACAGGCACACTTCTGAAATAGTTCTTTAGTTTCTAAACATTCATGGAGTTATTATTTGAAGGAATTATTTATTTTATTTGAATTTATTTTGTTAGAATTTTCATTGTGGTAGCATTTAGGGATCTTAATCAAGATTAGGTTAGGAGTGTGTCAAACACTCGACAGGACTGAGAGGCCAGGGGCAGGGCATAAAATGAAAGAGTTGTTTGTGAGAAGTGCTGTTTTTTCTTTCAGTAGTTTTTCTGATATTTTCAACTGGTTGCTTGTAAATGGATAGTAGAGAGAATTAATTAATGGAAATTTAAAAATATATGAAAGATAAAGGGAGGACCTAGAAGAAGATGAGGGGAGAAGGAGAGAGGGAAGGAACAACTTTCATATTAATAAGAATGTTAAGTTGTTTTACTTCTCAGACCACCCAGCACAAATATAATCAGGTAGAAAAATGGCATATTAAACTAAGACTCATTTGTTTCCTCAGCAAATTATGAAGGATCGGTGGATGAATGTTGGCCATGAAGAAGAAGAATTAAAGCCATATACTGAGCCTGAACCAGATTTTAATGACACCAAGAGAATAGGTAAGACAAGAGTGTTGCATTTGATGTACATAGCCAATTCTATCTTGCAAGTCAAACTCATTTTTTTTATAGAAACCAAGACACAAGTAAAATGTTTTCTTTTTATTTAAATGAGAAATTACGTGACAAAGCCCTCATTATAACTGCTCTTGTGACTTCACTGAGCTGATGTGACTATAAGCACAGCAAAGGACAACTAAGGTTGCAGCATTGAGTGGGCAGAAGGAAACATTGTATTATAAGGGTAATAATTTTTTTATCGCCCTGGAACAGAGAGATATACTGTATTGGCCCTGTAGCTATTTATAGTTTGTTTGCAAGTGTTTTATTTGTTTATTGAATTACATGTAATAGATACTGAGAGTGTTCAAGAGGATAACAGTGAAAACAGGGAGTTGTTGTTTGGTTTTGCACAGCAAAGATGATGCTAATTAATTTGAATTCCAATTGCCTTTTACATTTTAAATCTTTTTGTTTTCAGTGTTCTTAAATTGTCAGTAAATCCTAAATACTTATTCTATTAATGTTTAACTCTTTATTTTTAGACATAATGGTCACGATGGGATTTTCAAGAGAGGAAATCCGTGAATCTTTAGTAAACCAGAAGTATGATGAGGTTATGGCTACCTACCTGCTTCTAGGTAGAAAACCACCTGAAGTAAGTGCTACCTAATTTACATCTGCTGACCTGACTGAGTTGAATGTCCTGAATATTTTTTAATGAACTCTTGTAAAATTAAAATGTATAATTTAGAATTGATAATTTAGTTATGTCTTTCCTTTTTTAAACATATATATATATACACACACACACACACACACACACACATATATATATATATATATATATATATACACATACATATATAGTTCCCATATGAAGGAATAGATTAGATATACTGTCTTAACATTTGCTGACAAATATGTTGAACTGCTTATTAAAAAAAAGCTAGCTCTTAATCTAAAATGATGTGACTTCTGAGTTCTGGGTCTTTTTTCTGTCATTAGTCATGTATGTTTACAGTTAATCTGAAATAGTTAAAAACTTGACAAGGGCAGTTATTTTTCCAAATACTAAGCTGTGACATCCTTTTCTTGCTTTCTCATTCGTGAACTCATCCTTTCTCATCAATATACTATAGTACATTTTGTTATATATTAAATAATTGTATCATAGTCACTAGTAAATTCATGATAGAAGGTCTTTCAACTGTTTTGGAACTAGCGGGATCTGCAGATCTTTTAAAGCTATGAGGATTTTCAAGAAATCAAGCCAAGACTGCCTTTTTGAAGGAGTTTTGTTTTCCTACTGCTTCATGGGCCTTTCTTCATTTCTAACATAGTATAGTTCTGATATGAGCATCCTTCAGTGTATTTTCCCACAACATCTCTGAACTAGAATTCCCATGTGATTGCACAGTGTGGAAGGAATCTGTCTGAAATGATTTTTGACTCAGACTACTTGGAAGAGGAAGTTTGGCTTTTACACTACTTCTGCTTACAATGTCTACCTCTTAGCCACTGGTTTTACAGTTACAGGATGAGTTGCATATCTTCTGAAAGCGTATTGAAGGTTGTAAAGAATCCTTGAATTGTTAGTACTTGCTTTTCTATCTTCTCTGACTTGTGTTCCAGGTTAGGCATTTTTAAATTGTTCTGATGCTAGAAGTGTTCTTTAGGCTTAAAGAAAATACAAGTGGGAGAAAGACCTGTTCTTTGGTTTGAATTTTGAAATAACCGTGTTTGTTATTGTCAAGATTCCTCCAACTTTATTTTGAGTGCTCATTAACTTTTTCTCTTAGCTTCAGGTGTGTATTTTTAAAGCCTATGCAGATGTGGTTTGAGAACATGATTGTGGGGCTATTTGTTTTACAGTCCAACACAGGCAATAATAAAGTGAAAAGGGTCAGCTTGCAGAAGATTGAACTCTTGAGTATAATTTTAAATTAAAAAAAATGCTTTTGATTGGAATTTTTTACTATATTATGTCATAAAACTACCAGTAATGTTAAATTTTGTTTAGGCTTTCAAAAATGTTTTCCTTACAGTTTGAAGGAAGTGAGTCCTTGTCTAGCAGCAACCTGAGTCAAAGATCTCGTCCTAGCAGTGACCTCAACAACAGTTCTGTGCAGTCTCCAGCTCACTTGAAGGTCCAGCGGAGTATATCAACTAATCAGAAACAACGACGGTTCAGTGATCATGGTGGGGATGACATTCCAGCAAGTAAAGTAACATAGACAATTCAAGTCTGAATGTGCAGTGTTTTGTGAACCTGGCCAATCCACTGCTTTGTGCATTTGTTGTGTATCTCATCATGCTCTGCTGTGATGCTTTTATATCTGTATGATTGCTTCTATGGTAAATAAGAGGCAATTTAATATGTGATATTAGGTTTTTTGGACTTGTTATGTGGTTGACTAGCTGAGTAATAGCTTTAGGATGTTCCCTGCTTAGGAGGTAATGGTAAAATCTTGGTCTGAATAAACTCAAAGGCTGCAAAGCATTGTGTTTATAAGTGCTTTTAGAGTTGGGGCCAAATGGTTGATTTCCTGAAGACAAGAGTTTTGCCGAGTGTTCAGGAAGCATTTGCGGGTGAAAGTGACTACATCAAAAAGAGTACATACTTAAAAAAAATAAAAATCTCAAAAACCTCTATCATTTTATTAGAGATTTTTAAAGTTTTGACCCCTCTCTCTGTCTAGATTCCCATTCTTTCTATTTTTTCCCAGTACTGCTCTCCCTCTATGTTTCTATGCCCTCTTCCCCCCCCCCCCGCCCCCCCGAAAAAAAAGTAACCAGTGCTGTGGAGCACATCATTAGCTGATAAACATTTACTTTTTATTTCAAGGGAGCACAGACTTCTTCTAATAGATGATTTACCCCAAAGCATTTTGAAAAAGATGAGAGGGAAGAACTGTATTTTTCCAAGTGCCAACACACTTTAAACACAGTAATTTTAGTTTTTTAGGGAGAAAAAGTTTTTCCTGGTATATTGAAGAGAATTTTAGGCAAGAAGTACTAAAACAAAGAAAAACTTCAGAAAAGTTTCCTCTAATCTTACTTAGACTATTTTGACTAAGGAAAACACAGTGGTTATGTTTAGGTAGTATTAATACTGTTTTTATTTGACAGTTGGTCCATCAATTCCTCCTGCTGTGTCATACACAAAAAGGGCTCAGGCAAATAGTGTGGAAAGTGATCAGAAAGAGGACTGGGACAAAGATGTATCACGCAAACTTAGCAGCACTACAGTGGGATCCAAAGGAGAGATGACTGCAAGTCCACTTGTGGGTCCAGAAAGAAAGAAGTCAACTACAGTTCCAAGTGTGAGTGTGCGTGTGTGTGTGTATGTGTTTGGTTTGTTATATTTATTTTTCTATATTTAAACAAAATCTACTATAGACATAATGATTACTGAATAAGCCACTAAGGCTATTTCTGGTAACTTTTACTGGCAGACAGAAATAGACTACAGCGAATGTATTTTAAAATACATCTTTCCCTTCCGCCCAACCTTACTTTTTCTAACACCAACCTAACTGTAAGCACAAGAATATCTACTCTCAGGAAAACTGAAGATCTTTTGGGACAAATGGTGGATATTTAGAGAAGGAACACAAGAACAGTGTCAATATTGAGTGCTCTTTCCCTGGTTTGCCAATGCTTGTGTATCTGGAAGAAAACCAGGGAACTTCCTGAATCAAAGATTTCATCTGAATGACCCTTTGTAATATCTCTTATGAACTTATTCTCTATGAATTTGTCAGTTTAGCTTTTTGAAACCACTTGTATTTTGGGCTTCCATGACAAGCTGCAGAATTCACAGAATAGCCACAAGCCATGCTAGTGGTGGTGGCATAACCCAATTTTTGTCTTTAAATTTACTGCCTGGTGATGATGTGAGTTACAACGTGGTCCTTGTATTAGGAAATGATTAATTTGCAAATTCTTCCATTACCATGTAACTCATAGTTTTGTAATCCTGTCGTATTACTATCTCAAACACTTTTTTTTTTTCCAAGTAGAAGAGTCTGTCTCTTCTCATGTAAAAGTCTTCTACTTTGTATTTTGGAGGTTCATGTGTAGTAGTATCAGTGTTCAGCGCACACAATGGAAAAATACTGTGTGCTATTTGAGCAGAAATGTATACCATGTAGGAGCATGAGTTCATGTGGGGAAAAATGATTTGTAATATGCATGAATCATAATTTAGACTAAGATGCAAGTATACTTTTTCCTATTTAAGAGATAAGCTGCATTAAATACAAAGATACCTGCCATCTTTTACTGCAGTAAGCAGAGAACAGGAATTTTCACTGTCGTTTGAGATTCTGAATACTGATTCACATCTTGGATTCTGAGATGACAATGCACATCTCTACTAGAATTCTCTATTAAAAAAAATACACTGAAGTTTATCTGACTCTTAAGATTCTGCAGACTGTATCTGCAGTAGATCCAGAGATGCTCTAAACATTTTTTCACATTTCTTTAAAATGTTTTTTCCCACAAAGGAACTTGAAAATTATGGCAGTGTGGCTTGCATGCAGAGGCGTAGTCTTCTAAGATGAGATTTCATATCTAAGCTTTCCCAGAAGTATATTGCCCCAAAGCTGATTACAGTGATATATGTTATAAGCTTGATGATATGTTGAAAGCATTTCTCTGCTTTGTGAGAACTAATTAAATAGAGCATCTTTACCCTGAAGAGTGAGAAATTGATTTACTTTGCTAATAGCGACTTCAATGTTTGTACTTTGCAGATCTGTTACTATTTTAGGGATTTCGTGAAAGGTTTTGTGATGAGCAAAATTAAGGTGTATTGGCATCTGATATTGCTACTGTAGTTACAGTCGAGCAACTTACACAAAAAACATGAATTTGTTTTTCCTTAAAACGTGTTTAAAATTAAATTAGCCAGAAGTTAATGCAGAGAATTTAAAAATACTTTTGTGTGACCAAGGGTAGCATGGTTTTAGGGACGGTAAGATATATTTTAAAATATTACTTGCCTTCGATCACATATTAGCCTAACTTACAAGAGCTTAATTTGAAAAACAGTATTGACTGTAGTTGGTTAAACTTCCTTATAAATGGTATTTTGAAACAGGTTATTCACTAATCTGTACAAATTTCCATTCTGATATGGGGAAACACTAAAGCAAAAAAGCTGTTGATAAGGGAAACAAAGGGGGAGAGTTACACCTCAAGTAACATAGCTTCAGTAAAATGCTATGTTCCTTCAAAGAAAGTGCCAATTTATTTTTAAAACAAAGCTATTGCTTTATGGTAAAAAAATCTATCTATTCATTAGACTAAGCTTTGGAATTAACTATGCTATAGATTTATTTTTTTGTTGTTGTTTTTATTTATCAGTGTGATGCTATAAAAAAGCATGTATTCAAAGCACTATTAATAGAATAAACAGAATCTACATTTTTAGACCTTCCTAGGATGAAGGGGAATTGTGGCAATTATGTTTTTCTTAGCACTAACTAGAGTCATGGATGCATGGTCTGCTGGCCCTGTATGGCCTGTACAGCTGCTTCTGATCTTCTCATTTAAGATGTAAAGTCAACTAACAGAATCTGTTCTTACAAAGAGAATAGTTTCTGTGCACATTCTGTACTGAATTACTTCTAGGAGAGGGTTTTTTTTTAATGTATGTTTTTAAGGACAACGAAACTTCTCTAGATGCACTTGCTATTATAAAATTAGTACTGTACATAATACGAGGGGAAAAAAATTGACAGCAAATATTCAGTATGCCCTATTATAAACTAGGTCCTGCAGAGTAGGTGAAAAATCTTGGAACACTTACATCTTTTTACACTTACATGCCTTCTTCTTTCTCTGGTAATAGTTTAAAAGCAGTATCTAGTTCACATTCTTTTGTACATACGTAAAACATGATTAAACTACTTTTCTTTGTTTTTTCCCTAAACTACTTTATAAATACGTAGTAAATCTTGCAAAATTAATGATGCTCTACAGTACTTGAATTTAGCGTGTTTAAAAGTTTTTGCCAACATGCCTGGTTATTTTGAAAACCTCTCCCACCACAAATTCAATAAGTACTATATTAGAATTGTACTTCACATACTGAAAGTAGGAGGAAGTAATTGGTGCTTGGCAGGAGGGAGGAGGAGAATGTTGGATGCGTTTTATGAGATGTATGCAAAATTTAAGTAAGTAACAAAAAGAAGGTACCGTCAGTGTTCATTGCTAGAAACATATTTGCTATGACTTGTTATAAATTCTTATGGTAGAACTCTCCTCAATTGTGCATTGTAATTTCTGGCTTGACTAACACAGATTGATAGATCTTTTCATTTTAATTTTGTAAGCCCTCTCGACAGGGGGCAGCAAACTGTAAGGCTGGAGCTCTAGTTACCAACTTAATCTGCACAAGCAAGCATTTAAATTAGCTCAGCATATATGATTTTTGGGATTTCGTGGGGTATTTAGCTCCTGTGACTCTTGATTTCAGACTCAAATAATTCAGTAACGCTATATATAAAGAAGTGGATGATAATACTTAATAAAGCAAAGTCAGCAAAATGATGCTTCTCTACATTTTCTTTTCATGCACTCCCAATGGTATAGTAAAGAGATGCTGAAGAAAGTGTTGAAAAGGAATAGCTGATGATATAATTGATTTGTGTCAGTAGATGTAACCTAGTACATTTGAAGACACTAAGAATGTGCTTAAATTGCTGAAATTGTGTTTTGATTTGCTTCTGATATTTGCATTTTCGGTACAACTTTATATACAAGTAGAAGACTTCATTTCATACATCGTTTAATTTAGTCTTAATTTTCTTCTAGAGCAATGTGTTTGCTGGTACTGGGATGACAAGAAGGAACACTTACGTTTGTGAGCGGTCTTCAGATCGCTATTCTGCAATACAGAATGGGAAGGACAGCAGGTATTCTTAAATTTCCTCACTAGTCTAAGAAAAGAGGAATACCAGGAGGTGGGTTATGCAATTAATATGAAACATGATGTGAAGCATATAAGATGAAAACATGCAGTCAAATGCTACCTTCCACAGAAGCTTCTACATTTGTGATGAAATTTATAACCAGATGTGTAGATCTGCCTTTGCCCCTTTGTAGGGAATCGTATTTATTACTAAGGGTTGTCTTCCAACGCGGAGAAGATAATTATACTTGCAATTTAAATTGACAAATTAAGTCTGCCATGGAGTACTTCAGGTGGATCACTCTTAACAGCATAATATAATTCTTTGTCATTTTCTCTAGTAATTATTAGAAAAACTTAACTTGTAAGGGAAATTGAACCTTTTCTTTATCTTTTTAGCTCAAATACTTCTGTAGTGATTATAACCAAATTGTATGTGTAGGTGGGATGATAAGTACACCTGCTTTGAAATGTTTTCTTAAATACAATAATATTTAACACTATTGTGTTTAGTTTTTTTTTTTTTTTTTTTTTTTTTTAACATCCTCTCTGTGCATCTTTGGTGTAGTTATCATCTGTATCCAATTATAAAATAAAACATTAGTTAAAATAACAGGATTTTTTTTTAAACAGTAGCCAACTTACTCTGATTTCTAAGTAATTTAAATAATGCTATTAAAGTAGAAAGAATAGAAGTACCTGTCATGAAATAACATAATCAAGTAAACTAGTTCTGTTTTGTTTTCTGAGTTAGTGTTTGAAGTTTTTAATGATATATTTGATTTTGGAGAAAGGAAAAATATAGGGTTGTTGATATATGCTAAGATGATGAGCTATGGAACCTGTGAAGGGAAAGAGGAGACTTTTATATAAATTATGATCTGAAAATAATTTAATAACTATTATTTTAGAGAAATATAGTCAATTATTTAAATTGCTTTAATGAGGTCCATTAATAAGCAGAAAAATAATTTTCAATATTGAATTAATTTCAAATTATCAGGTGATGTTTTCAAAAATATATTTCCAAATTTTTATTTATAATTTAAAATACTTGAGTAACATTTGTTACAAACTATGTATGTTATCTTTCTTTTTAAAAAGGATCATTTTTGTTTCAAGTATGTACTAAAATATATCTTTCTGATTTTGGAAAAGTATTGATAGTTTTCTTTTAATAGATGTAATACCAAAAATACTATAATGAGAATGGATTTTATCTTGAGTTATTTTGTTTTATAGTTTAATTTTTTATAGCATTGAAGAGATGACCAACTCTTCAATCCCTGTCTGTTTCATCAGTAAAATAAATATACTTGGGGCTTTTCTTTCATTTTTTGAAAAGAATAATCTTTTGTATTTGGCTTTCCTACAATACATTGTATTGCAGTTCAGTTTGTATCTGGTGTAGTTCTGAAGCTGAAAGCTTTATATCTTTATAACAAACATACAGCTTTGGGACTGTTCCTAATACACTTTTAAAGTAATTTCATTTGTGCTTGTGGAGGCAGAGTTGTAGTTCAGCTCAAGTCTTTCGACTTTGGTTTTAAAAATTCATAACACAGTGGTTTCTGTTTCTCCTTTCATCCCTTCTTTACCCCTCAGACTAATCAGAAATAAAAATGCTGATGGAAATAACTGTATCATGAGGGTGAGTGCAGCAGTGGCTGGGATAGAGGACGGATGGAGAAGGTGAACATTTTGCTGGAAGCAGGGTGGCCCGTTTTGGCCGCCTTGGGAAGGCAGCCCAGGCTCTGCTCTTGCGGTGCTGGGGAAGGAGCCTTCCCCGCTGTCCCCGGGGTGCTGCAGTTCACCTCCCATAGGCCAGAGCTTTTGGTGAAGCTGCCTTTCCCTTAATACACTGTCAAAAACTAGAGAGGAAGAGGACAACTTGATCCTTTAGAAACAAGATCCCTTTCAAATGAAAATGTGTCAGCTGTTCTAATTTTTTTTTTTTTTTGAGTTTTAGATGTTGGATTTTTTAACTGAAAACCGGATATTTGCTTCACAAAAAGAAGATCTTTTTAATCAATCTGTTTAAACCTTCTGTGACTTTTTTTTAATTGTATTTTTTCCCATTGTCAGATAGTCTTTCTTCAGCATTGAGTACTTTTGTAAGATTCATTCCTGGGAGGAATGAAAGAACCTGATTTAACATATGTAGTGATGTGATTTATGGTTTCTGAACAGTAAGAATGAACATGAAATGATTTTCCTGCAGTTGCGTGTTTCTGACTTCAGTTGAGAGGCAACCTCATCACTCAGCTTTCTGGCTGTTTGTGAAATGAAATCTTCCTGGGGCTGATGGTGTTTAACAGTATTTTTTATATTCTAAAAGAAAAATGAGTAATTATTTTTCCATTTTGCTTTTGATGCTTACTTTTTTTTTATGCCTTTGGAGGGAGAGGGGGAGTAAATTTTTTAACACCTGCTCTGCACACCTTGTTAGCAATCAGAGTTGCTTCTTGACAGGTATTTTCTACGTTGAGATGAACTTCTGTTAATATGTAGTTAATATTCCATTTAAATATACCATCTTAGTTTAGAATTCATAATGTAACAAAAAATAATTGAACGGCTTTTCAATAACAATATTTTTTTTTGTCTCTATTTTTTGGCATTTAAAAGACCTATGCCTATGCTAAACAAAGTGTAACTGTTTTTAAGAGAAGCTAAACAACCAACATCCTTGAACAAGATACTAATATGAAAACCCAGAAATCATGCATACTTCTTTAAAACAACTTGTATTTGTTTTTTGTTTGCATGCCGGTCATTCGTAATCCTAAGACTCTCGTTCAGGATCTGGAGTTGATTTAAACACTAAAGTGAAACTATTTAGTGTTTTACACCAACTCTTCTATTTGTTGAAACAGATACCTTTTAAATTATTTTTTTTTTCTCTCCTTCCCCTCTATTTTCCATCGTTTTGGCCCACCTGCCTTGCTGGCACGGTGAAAGCCTGACAGAAATGTCTGCAAGTAGCACATCCTCGGCGGGCTCCACAGTAGCGTCTGCTGTATCAGCACGGCCACGACATCAAAAGTCGATGTCTGCCTCTGGCCATCCAATAAAAGTTACCCTGCCAACCATCAAAGATGGCACTGAAGCTTACCGACCAAGGTAATGGTTTGCTTGTTATTTCTGCAATGCTTTAGACTTGAAAAAATTGTTTAGCTCATGGCATATTTCAGTACACTTGCAATCTATTCAGAACTGTCATATTGCATTCCCTTCTGACATAGTAGTTTACTCAAGTAATATCTGTATTACAAATGATTTCAGGAGTGATTTTGTTCGTGGTGTGTATTTGCAGACACTTAGTTTCTTGACTGGCTCCCTCTGGAAACTTTTGGAAAACTTAGGTAGTTTAAAAATTTAACTAGTGCAGACCTGACCATACAATACAGGCTGCCATAAATTCAAACTAGATAGTAAAATGTTTAACATGTTGATTTTGGAGATTATTAGTCTCACTTTTGTCTAAATGCACCGTAGTATAGCTGCTCTTACTCTCAACTACCCAAGTAGCTTTATTAATTTATAAATTTTTGCCGGTTGGTTCTTTCATAAGAAATATTTGCAAGATTTTAGCAGTGCTTGTGTATAAGGAGTCTTTTATGAATATCTTTTTCAGAAAGAGGGCAGGGAGCACTTTCAGCTATTATTAGATGCTTTCTTTCCTTTTTCTTTTCTCCTATTATCTGTGTATTTTTTTAACTGCTCTTAACACTTCAGATAATTATTTCTACAGTGAAAATATCACTTGATTATTTCCAAGTATGAATCACAAAAGTGAATTAGTAGTGGGCTCAGGTTTAAAAAAAATTTTTTTTTTCCTGTCTTTAAGAAATGGTTGTCATGTAGGAGGATTTCTAGTGTAGTCTTTCTCTTTATTTATGCTTCTCTTTTCCCAGCAGTGCAACTCAAAGAGTGCCTGCTGCTTCCCCGTCTGCTCATAGTATTAGCACTACCACTCCAGACCGAACTCGCTTTCCTCGGGGGAGCTCAAGTCGAAGCACTTTCCATGGTGAGCAGCTAAGGGAGCGGCGTAATGCCACTTACAATGGACCGCCTGCCTCACCATCACATGAAACCGGTGCTTTTGCACATGCTAGAAGAGGGACATCAACTGGTATAATAAGCAAGATAACTTCCAAGTTTGTTCGCAGGTTAGTACCTCTGAATTTTTAAGAGAGAGAAAGAGAGAGAGAGAGAGGAAAGAAAAAAAAAAAATAAAGCCCAGCCTATAAATAGGGCCGTAATTGCAAAGTCATCGAGAATTTCCAGCTTAGTGGTCTGAAGTAAATGTGAATTTAGTTTGTTTTGTGTATTCCTTCCAGAACTTGCTTTGTTTTACTTCTCTGTGTATATTGTAAGCATTTATGTTTGGCCAACTATTCTCTTGTTTCTTTATCTTAAAGGAGCAAGAGAATGATACTCAAGTTTTTCTTTTTTTGTTCATGCTTTATGACTGAAAGACAAAGTTATTACTTTTAAGTTCAAATGAACTTAAATATTGGAAGCAATATCTAAAAATATAAGTCATTAAATGTTAACTATACTGCTTACGATCAACTGCTGAGTAGTGACATGAGTGCAGTTTGTTGCAAGGGCTGTGTTTATTACAATTTTACTGCTGTACTTTAGATGGAATTGGAGTTTGCAAGTTATTTTAGAGATTTCTAAATTCTGAGAAGCTTAGAAATGGGCACAAATCTGAACATCTGGAAATCTTAGTATTTCAGTATTATGTAGCCACTCATACTGTGTTACCAACTTCTTCAAAAGTAAGTTTGGGATTCTGAAAGAAGAGAAAGCATGCATCTGGCGGAGACTCTTGGAACTGCCTTCATTCCTGTGGTATTAATAACAACATGAGGAGAGATGCTGGAAAAGAATTTCAGATACGCGGTTTAATTTCAAGTGACTGTTGATTTAGCAGTCCTAATAGCTTTCCTAAAGGGAGACTTAAGTTTGTTTTCATCTGTCTAACAGTGATTTACTTAGAGTTCCCAAGCCAGTTCATTGTCCTTTCTACACTATTATCAGTTTTACAACAGAATTGTATCTTGCAAATCTCCATTTTATTTGCAGAATTACACCATTATGGACTGAAATATGTAATTTCTGTGTAAAAGAAGGATAAATTCAAAGTGTCTTTAATTTGAGGCTTCGTAATTTAAGCTAATAGTTGCAAATTCCTAAGTACAATATGATGAATTGCCTAAGGTGATCTTACAGGGAGAAAGAAGAGAGAAAGCTAGGAAGGAATTCAGTCATGTTCCTCATAAAATTCCCTTCACCTGGTATGCTAATAGTGTGCCAGTGTGTATCTAAAGTCATATCTCTTGTGATAACAAAAAGAATTAAAAAAAAAGTGTATGAATGATTTTCTTTTTTCGAAACCTGAAGATACAGGAATATGATTCTCCATTTTGGCATCTCCAGCACTCACATAATTTGGGGGAAGGAGGAGTTCTCAACTTAAAACAAAGTTAGTCAGAGGGGTTATTAGTATAGATTTCCGAATAGTAAGAAGTGTATTTGCTGTTAAGTAATGAATCAATTTCAAGAGCACAAGCTGGGTTTTTCCGCTAGTTATGACTCACTGGTATCTTCCAAAAAATGGGACCTTGAATTTTTTTTGAAAAGCAGATTAAAGAGTTAGTATTTTTAAGTAAACTGTGTATTTATAATTAACATACTGTAAACTGTGTTGACCTTTGATTTAAAATAATCTTCATTATAAAAGATTTTTATATAACTTATTCTAAAAAAGATTATTTTGTCTTATAGTGCTAAAAAAGTCAAATGAAGAGTAGATTTTCCTGTAGCAAAGATAAGATTTATTTATTTATTTATTTATTTATTTCAACTTAAAAAGCTGTTTGGAACTTCTTTAATGGTTGGGACTACAGAGAACAAAGTTTGGGGGGTTTTGTTGTTCTTTAAACTGGCATCACCTAAATGCATACCTCTAACTTCTGTACTGTTTAGTAAATAATATTTTAAAACATACTTTGATTAGAAGGTGTTATGATAGACTTCTTATTTTTTGGCAAAGGTAAATGCCTTTTCTGGTAAGTATATAGAATATGCATAGTGGGAATCTTTAATCTATAGGGTATTGAAGTATTTTGTATCAATGATTTGTGTCAAACAATACTTCTGAGGTGCTAGTTATTAAAGTATTTGTGTTCTGGAGGTATTAAGTAACTAATTGAAATTATGTACTAAAATGCTTGTATTGCAGCACTAGGAATGTACCAAAGTGGCTTATACAGTCTATGGTATTTTCTTAAGTTGCTTCAGACTAAAAAGGCATGATACAAAATAGTTCCTTTATAAATTACAATTGTAATTTGAAAAGATAAGTATAATACTTAACTTGTAGCTCATCAATAATCTTACTGCAGTCACTATAACATCTGTTTAATTAAAGTTAAGCAGATGTTAAAGTAACTTTTCTGAACTGGCTTCCAAAGTTTTGGTCTGGCAAACACTTAGGCACGTCTTATCTTTATTTATGTGACTGTGCTGAACTGTGGGCATGTACACAGTGCTTTCGAGATCGACATGTAGTGACCTGGTCCAGAAAGGTGCAGGGTGGTTTGCACTAGCTGCAGCCTTGCGTGAGAGGAACCTCTCTGAACCAGCCCTTTGGGACTGCTGCTCTTCTGCGCTTGCTGAAATTATGTGTGGCAGTTGCACAGTCTGCAGTAGGTTGAGAACAATGTGTTAATCCTCACATAGGTTTAAAAAATATATTAAATAGTTACACGTCAGTGTTGAAAGAAGTTAAGGTATTGTAAAGAGAAATTAAAATTACAGCTGTGAAAAATAATATCAAATAGTATTAGACTTGACATTATTATGCTTTTTTTTTGTTCAGTAGTTATTTAACATTTGTTCTAGATATAGGTTTTCTTAACTTTTATTTTTCACCTTTATCATTGAATCTCAACCTTAACTTTGTTTTGAGGGATCCAAGTGAAGGCGAAGCCAGTGGCAGAACTGACACCTCAAGGTGAGGAGCCACTATTAATACTTCGCTCCTAGGTCCTTTGCATCAAGATTTAAGTGATTTCTTAAAGCCTTTTAATCATGATGTAAAATAGAATAGTGCTTAAATAATCTGCATTTAAAAGATACTGTGGATCTTGGGGGGAGGGGGTTTTGGTGAGATCCTTCAACCATTACTTTTTATATTGAATACTTTGCAAAAAAACCAAACTTTTTATTTAAGCATATTCCTGTGAATAATAATGCCCACGTAGGATTAAACCAATAATTTAGGCACTTCTTTAAAACCATGTTTTGGCTTATAAATATTTATATTATTTACTTTAGGCTTCAGTGAAAATGTAACATACTTTGTGTGTCTGGGTGTGTAAAATTTTGTATATGTACATATGTAATACATATGTATATGTGTTTATGTATAAAATTTTTACTGTGGTCACAAATTGCATTCATTACTAAAGCTGCGGTTTGCCACAAGTGGACACCCTGTAGTATCTGAGAAATGAATGTTACTTTGCGCCGAGAAAAAGAAAATAAGTGACATTCAGACAGAAAGGGTGATGACTGCTAAATGCTGACTTTGTATGGCAACCACTATGCACAAATGTTTTATAAGCAAAAAGCACTGTAAGTGCTCATTTTTTAGTATATCCGCTCTTTTTGGCGTATTTTAAAATTTGGATTTTTTTGGGGGGGGTCTATGCTTAGTACAGAGCGTAACTTCTTGTGCTACCTGGTGAACACGCAGTGCACACACACTGTAGTCTATTGCATTCTACACCAGTCTGTTACAGAAAGTATTGACCCAATTTTCAAAACAGAGCCAGTAAATCTTTATTTTAAAAAGCAGGACATTTCTAAACGGGATATGTTGTTTAATACACAGTGCCTGTTATCTGCATTAGCCCTTTTCTATCCAAAGTTGAATTCTTGAATTGGGAAGAGAAAAGAGGTTAATCAAATCTTCAAATAAAATTAAATGTGAAGTTACTTTCAGCTCTTGCTTTCGTTCTCTATCTTACTCTACTTTTTACCATTCTGCATTGTCTGTTTTAGGCTAAAAGTTGTTTGAGATCTTAACCTTGTCATGCTCTATCCCTTAATATTGATGTAATTCTCTGGAGATCACAATGAAATTTAAATTTGAAATGCTTGTTTTGGCTCCTCTCTGAATAGTGACCATGTATATAGACTATACCAAAATTAAAATGGCACCTTCCCCCCACCATCACTTCCCCCAGAGGGGGAGGCATCAGGCATCTCAAGTACTTGGGACAGGAAGACAAACTGTTGGCTAAGGAATTACTTTAAATTCTAAAATAATTAATGCTGTTGCTTAGAATACTTTGTAGAAAGAAATAAGCAATCTGGTTTGTAAAGAAGCTTTATAGCACTGACATACATTGGAAATTACTTGGGGTTTTGTCCAAGTCAATTTATCAGCTAAAATATTTGGTGGCTACATGTCACTGTTCTTCTGTGAAGAATCTGTTGGCTGTGTGTTTGACAGGTAGACAAACAAGCTATTTATCACCTAGGTAATCGCGGTGCAAAATTCGGCTTCATCAGTTAGAACAAGCCATGTTGTTAGAAGGTCTCTTTTACACAGAGAGCCGTCAAAATATATAATAAATGGGGTGGGGGAAGGAGAGGAATTAACTGAAGGCTTGTGAAGAGCAGGGTGAGGTTCCTTCCTTTGCTGCTTTTACAGTATAATTTATGCTTTGGGACTATATCGCTCAACTTCAGTTTTGTTGATGTATGGCATGCTCCAGATCATGAAATCAGCGGAACTTCAGTCATGCTTTTACATAGATTCCACTTTCTTTGGAGCAGTGCGATGTGTGTCTGTACTTACCATTGCATATGTGATCATCAGAATGTTTTAGAGCGGGGGTTTCCAAACTTCACTGGCTTTTGTTTCATGACCAGTAACTGCAGCAGCATCTGGCAGCAGCAACCTGTGCTGTGCCCAATTGCACAAGTGCAGAAGATGGCACACAGCTTTTCCATAAGTATCCATTTAATGCTTTGGCTTAGCTTATGGCTAGTGGTGTGTCGTTTGCGGTTTAGAAACCCCTGTTCAAGAACTGTATTTCTCTTCTAGCTCTTGATTTTAGTGCTTCTATTTTTGACCGCTCTGTATGTCACTACTTCTTCTAGGAGTGCTTCTGGAGAGCCAAAAGAAAGAGAAAAGGAGGATAGCAAAGATTCGAAGCCACGCTCCTTGAGGTTCACGTGGAGTATGAAAACCACTAGTTCTATGGACCCAAACGACATGATGAGAGAGATCCGAAAAGTGTTAGACGCTAATAACTGTGATTATGAACAGAAAGAGCGGTTTTTGCTCTTCTGCGTTCACGGTGATGCACGACAAGATAGCCTTGTTCAGTGGGAGATGGAAGTCTGCAAACTGCCACGGTTGTCACTCAATGGAGTTCGTTTTAAGAGAATATCCGGGACCTCTATTGCATTTAAGAACATTGCATCCAAGATAGCAAATGAGCTTAAGCTGTAAAGAGAAACTACATTTCTTGGGATCAGGGAAGATTCATACATGATCTACACTTTGAATGTACTGGTTACGCCTAATGTGATTGGCCTGTGAAGCTCCCCATGTAGAAATTGCCCTTATTGCAATAAGGTTATACATAGTTATTCAGAATTGTAAAGTTAAATCCAGTATAACCTATATTAAATAACTGTAGCTAAAGAAGTTATGTTCACATGTACAGGTAAGTATATAGAGCATTCTGTTCATTTTATGTTCATAGAGTTGTATAATAAAAGATGACTGCTTAAATACAGATCTTGTATAGTTGTCTAGATTTCTGCACAGAAATGTATGTTTGATGCTTTGAGTTGGAAAAGTTCTTCCCTATCACTTAACATTTTTGGTGGTTTTTATAAGTCTTACCTCTATCATGCATTTTTTTAAAAACTGTGTCCTGAGTCAAATGCACAAAAATAATTTTCACAACTGTAGCATGACCATTTTTAATTATTTAAAAATTGTTCATGATTTGAAGCAAAAGTCGATGAATAAATCGGCTTTTGTTCTACACAAGACTGTTCCTGCTTATCTTTGGCTCTTAAACCGTGTTATTGGACAGTGTTTAGTTGAAAAATACAAACATGTTTACAGTGTTGGCACTTACAGTTTAAAAACTTCGTTTTGCCTTGGGCCAGCTCAGAGCTGTGGGGGAACAGAAACCAGGCATTAGTAATGTTTTGTCTGCCGATTATAGTGCTTACTCCCTGGCCTGTTAACAAATGTAGCACCAAAATGGATAACCGTAAATTATTTCATTTGAATATCATGGTGTAAAATATCACTTGTTTGCTGCCTTCAGAATATTATAAATTCCATTTTATGGAACTATATTAATATTGGGACTGTTTAATAGCACAAGATAATCTGAAGTGTTGACCAATTGTATAAAGTAATAACACCACCTCAGGAATTAGCTTGGCTTTTGGAATATGTGCCCCCAAAGAGTACATGCAATTCCACATAATATTTTACAGCTAAACATACATTGTTTATAATGATAAATTGTTGATTTATGCTTTCGTGGTTGTACAGTTTGTTCCCATGTAACCTGTTTGTGTTTAATATTTTATCAGATTTCTTGTATTTATTCCACATCATTATGCCTGTAATGTGCAGCTTTGTAATTAGGCATTTGCTTACAGAAAAGAAAAAAAAAAAAAAAAAAACACTTTCCTCCCCCCTTCATAATTAATGATTATAAACTATGTAAAACCACTAGTACTGGTACATTTTAATACTTGTTATTTTGTACTGAATTAACCATAGAGGTTGGTTGTGCAATGTTATTTAATGTCGTAATTACTGTAATATCAACATATGGGCCCCATCTGCACACTTGTGAAGAATAGAAAGTTCGTTAAGAAATTGTCACTTTAAAAAATAAAAATAAAAAAAAAGCTGTGGTAAACTCTGTAACCCTAAGTTAGAAGGCTGTAAGTGTAGTTTATGTGCCATTCAATGATGGTTTTTTGACAGAGACGGACTTTACATGCTGTACTGTGATGTAGCTTTCTTCTGTAACAGTTCTGTTCTGACATGGACGTGTATTGTTGCCTTAGAAAAAGGGTGGTGTTTGGAAAGAAAGAACTGTAGCCCTCCCCCCCCCTTTTTTTTTTAATCTGATGTTCATTGAAACAAAATCTGATGCAAGTCATCTTGATTCACTGGTGCACTCTATTAAAACTTACTTGAACAGTTCTCATACTAAAATACTCGTTGTTTGCCCTTTATAAATGTGCAATAATTATTGCAGGTAGAGGAGCAGCCTAGATGTGTCTAATTGCAGGTATGTGTTATGTCTGAAGTTTTTGTTTAGTTGTTTTAGGGATGTGGGGTTGTTGGTGGGTTGTGTGTGTGGGGGGGGTGTTTTTCTTGTTTGTTTTTTGTTTGTTTGTTTGTTTTGGGTTTTTTTAGTGTAAAGACTTCATATTCTACCTAGTGTGAATTCAAAATTTTCATTGCATCAGTTGTAGGTCCTACGCTGTCTAGAAAATACCAGTGGTTTTAGCACTTCATGGAAATAGATGTCCAGAAAATATTCCAGAAATTCACCAAAAATCAGTCTCAGGAAGGATTTGTGTATCTGCTGAATTAATCCATGAATGTTCATTTGTCCTTGAAAATGCACCACTAGAATGTAACAGCAATGGCGTTAATCTAAGATCATGTATGAATTTAGTAATGAAACAAAATGCTTTGCCTTCTTGGAAAGTTCTGTGTAAAAAATATAGGTCATGCTGTGAGACAGTGGATTAAATACTTGTGAGAGTTTCCTGCATTATATGTTATATTTTTACATGGCTTACTCTGCCCTAGATTGTTACCATTTCTGACCATTTTATGTAACTGGAGATGAGTCTGTATTAATGTTTCATAAAACATAGACATCATTTCAAGATGACAGAGGTTACGAGTTTTGGTTCAATTCTCCCATGAAATGTTAAATTGGCATATGGGGATTTCCGTATTTCTCTGTGGGAAGTGGGTGGTTTGCAAGTAACACAATTTCCTGAAACTGCCAGCAGTGTGAAATCGCAATGATTCCCAAATCGTGGGGCGCTCCTTCCTTTGGCCCTACTGGAAGATACTAGGTAAGTTGTGAACCAAATTAGACTCTCTAGAAGTACACAAAACGCGTCGGTAAGGGCGCAGTCGGAGCGCGTGAGTTGTAGCCCTGCTGTACCCGAACGTTTGCTTTGAAAATTCACCGATACTAGCAAGAATAAGATGGGAAGATCCAAGAATGAATTTTCAGAACTGCTAGTTTTATTGGCAAGCTGAACGTACTTAGTATGGAAATCAGTAAGACGCTGCATACTGAATCCTCGGTGCCTGTTTTTGAGTCACTCCGCAGCTGCTCTGTTATGTAGCTGTTACGTCTGAGATGCACTTCGGAAGAGTGGGATAAGAACATTTGTATCCGAAATGCAGCTCGACTTTCATGTGGGAGGGGATCAGTGTAGCTTTAACTTGAGAAATCCGAAAGACGGCTAAATGCCACATCATATTCTGCAATACCAGGAAGGGATAAAGATGTCTCGGATCTGAAGCTGTCTTACATACTTGACTGTAATTACTTGGCTGCGTTTCCCCTCCC
Source organism: Rhea pennata (assembly GCF_028389875.1). Lineage (NCBI taxonomy): Eukaryota > Metazoa > Chordata > Aves > Rheiformes > Rheidae > Rhea > Rhea pennata. The sequence continues at coordinate 22,593,420 of NC_084665.1, read as the reverse complement.
CCCCCCCCCCCCCTTTGGAAAGCTAAAGAATGTGGTTTGGTGTTTTGGTTTGGGACTGTTTTGGAGTTTGTTTTTGTTTTGTTTTTTTATATGCTTTATTTTTTAAGGCATGTAAACATTTCCAAACCAAGCAGCTCCTTTTTCAGTCTTGTATAGTGCATTAAAAAACTATTCAGGACAATGAGCAGACTAAATGTTCATTTCTGCTTCTGTGGATGAAAAATGTACTCAAGAATGAAATGTCATCATTAACGCCACTTAATTATGATGGTGAAATGGAGAGAGCTGTTATGCATGGGAACTTTGATAAGTGATATCATACACTTAAAACGAACCTTGGACCTTGTAATCTGAGAGAACATGCTGTTATGCTTCCCTGGTTGCAATCAGGATACATATGCTCTTAGTTTTTGGTAGCTGAATTTGGGAAAATGAAACAAACTCATCCTGTGAAAATCCATTGGGTGATGAAAGGCATGGTCAATGTCCTTGCACTTCTAGGATGGGGAGAAGTGTCTTTTCAGTAAGGGGTATTTAAATAAAAATATAGAGGCAAGTACTCTTCAGAGATCCAGAAAGTTACTTAGTGCTTAAAAAAAAAAAAAAAGAAAAAAAAGAAAGTCTCTGAAGGTAGCATGAGGTTAGTAAGATGAAAGATCTCATTCAACAGTTGCTTATTGATATTCTGTTTCTTAATGTTGCTACTTCATCAGCATCAATCGTCGCTTCACTCTTAGCGAGTTAGAAGATGGTAGCACATTCAAAGCTACAGGAACGCAGCAACTTTAGCATGCAAACTTTAATTAATCTGCTATGCTGCTGTTTCAAGCTTTTTACTGAGTGAATGCTGTTGAAATAGATACTTAAAACTGGATCTGTGGTGCTCCTTTGCATCATCTTGTCTGTTGAGGTCCCCTGTCCTGGCACCTCGCACCAGCGTAGGTCCAGCCGCAGGCCCGGGGAGGCGGAGGAGACGGTCAGCTCTCTGGAAAGGCAGCGCTGCTGTAAGGGCCGCAGCTGGTCTCATTCCATCCATGACTATTGCTCAGGAGCTGAAGTCCTTTCCTGGGTTTAGGTCTCCACTTCAGCCAAGACCATGCAAGCAGGATGGGTGGTGCCTTTTGATATAAAATAGGGGAAAGGACAGAGTCCTTTTTCCCCCATGACAGACCTGACTTAGGCTTTTATTCCCACCTTTTAGGTGACTGACTTCCTGCTTCTCCGTTACGCAGCTGCTTCGAGCTGTGGCTGTGAGAAAACAGCGCTACACTAGGTGCAGGATTTACTTGCTGAATATGAACTGCGCCTTGGAAAGGGGCAGGCGCGGGCTGGAGGCTTCGCTCGTCGTTTAGAGAAATCCTCGTTACCGGATTAGTCTAGTCCCCTTCTTACTGCAGCTGCTTGTCAGAAATACGCGGTCGCAGGGCCAGAGCTCCGCGCCGGCGGGGCCGTCGGACCGGGAGCAGCAGCTGCTCCGGGGCGCTCGGCGGGCGGCAGAGCAGCAGCGGGGGGCGGCCGCGGGCGGGACGCTGTGGTGCCTTCCTCCCCCCCCCCCCCCTCCTCCTCCTCCTGCTGCCGCTGCTGCGGGCGCCGGGGGAGGGAGCCCCCGCTCCGCCAGCCCCCGCGGGGCGGCACCGCGCCGCTGCCCCGCTGCGGCCACACCTGAGGGGCGGCCGCGCCCGCGCCGCGGAGGAAGAGGAGGAAGAGGAGGAAGAGGCGGCGGCGCTGGCGCGGCACCGCCATGGCCGTGGGGGCGCGCCTGGCCGCCGCGGCGAGGGGCCGGCGTGCCCGCGGCGGGGCGGCCGAGGAGCGGGTGGCCATCCTGCGGGGCGAGGAGGAGGAGGAGGCGGCGGCGGCGGCGGCCGGGGGGGCCGCGCCGTCGGGGGCCGGCGCGGCGGGGCGGGCGGTGCGCTTCGCCCTGCTGCCCGAGCGCTACGAGCCGCTGCGGCCGCCGCCCGCCGCCGCCGCCAAGCGGCCCCGGCGCGGGCGGCTGAGCAAGTACGGCAAGGTGAGAGCGCGGCGGCGGCCCCGGCCCCGGCGCTGCCCCCCTTCCCCTCGGGAAGACACGCGGACGGAGTGCCCCGACGGACGGGCTTAGGAGCTCGCACTTCCTAGCTGCCCCGGGGAGCTGCTGCTCTCTCGCTACCCTCGCTGGTAGGAGAAGACGAAGCAGTGTGTTCTTCCGTGCGTTCCTGGCTTTCGGATCCAAGCGGCTCTTTCACTTTCCCGTGTGGAAAACAGCTGAACTTGGAATCCGGGGGCTGGGGTTACTCTGGGGAGGGTGAGTGCGTTTCGCCCCGAAAGTGCGATTAACAGGAATCGCGTTGCTCCTCTTTCTCCGTGTGACTTCGGCAAAAGCGATCTCGGACGGGTCTGGTGTTATTTGTTGAGAAAAAAAGTATGTTTTCTTCGTTAGTGGGAAAAATCTGCATAGTATCTGGAATCTTTTCCTACCCGAGAAATTACAAATGTCCGTGTGAGACCCAACTTTCCATCGTATTTTTAAAAAACAGTGATTTTGGTAAAAGAGATGATAGCTATGTCTGACATCCAAAAAATGCAGTTAGGCTGGGGAAGGTGCTTACTTCTGAAATACATAGACTCTGTGTATGACAGCGTAGTAATGAACCGTCTCCCAAACATGAGTGTGTTTGATATAGAAGGGAGGAATAGAGAACACTTACTTCATATGGCAGCACAGTTGTAATCCAGCTTCAAAAAACTCTAGGGATGTAATAGCTACTGATCGGATTTCACTGACATCCTTATATTTAAAAATATATCCTGTGTTTCAGTGTTTGCCATATTAGAATAGGCAACCTTGATCTAGTCCCAGGTGACCATGAAGTAATCTTCATCTCTAATTTTTCCCCAGACTGAGTCAAAATGGATTAATTCTCTAGTGGAAAGCGACCATTTAGAAAGGCTATCAAGAATGAAATTAAAATTAGATTCAGGTTTTTATTTTAAGTAATATGTGGCAAGTTATCTCAAGTGTGGTACACAAATTCTTAAATATGTACAGGCATAAAAACAGGTCAAAATATGCTCATTTTTGGCAAAAAGGAATGACATTTCCATGAAAATATTTTGTGATCTATTGCCTTCTTGTTCAACTCCAGTTTTAACAGCTTCTTTACTTTTAAGTGTTGATAACATACTTAGAACGTGTGTTTGTGGGAAATACGCTGGTACAAACTAAAGTGTGAATTTCAACTAGCGTGTTTTTTTTTTTTTTTTTTTTTTGAATAAAACCCACAAAAAAGCACCAAACTTTCAGTGGAATTGGGGCCTGTTGGTTTAAATAAACTCTGTGGGTGTGCGTTTCTATGTGTGTAAAAATAGATGGCAAAATTTTTGTTCATGTGCACAAGCCCTAGCTAGATAGGGGAGAAGACCATTTCCCAGCGGGCTAGAGAAGGGGCTGCCAGAGCTATTTTCTTTGCGGATGTTTTCTGTTACCTGTCGTTTCTCTTCCCCCCCCCCCCCACCAGAACGTGGGCAAAGCTCTGCGGAAGGGATGTCGCTACTTGGTGGTCGGCCTGCAAGGATTAGCCACGGCCTATTCCTCCCCCTTCGGAGTGGCGGCTCAAGTGGCATCGCTCGTCCGCTAGCTAGCGCGGCTCTGCTCGTCCCGGGGCACAGGAGATCAGCCTTCGCGGAGCGCTGCGCTCTCTTGGAGCTGAATCGTTCGCTTGCTGAGAAACCAAAGGCAGCGTCGCCGGTGGCCTGCTCCCCCCTTACCCCGGACTGAGCGCTCTTCCCTGCAAAAAACTCTGGCGCTTTACAACCATTAAAATCGGATCGGGTCAAAGAACACGCGACTTAGACTAATTGGACTGAAGTGTGTTATTAGGCATGGTTTGGGTTTCTAAAGCCTTGTGAAAGGGAGCCAAGGACAGATGGAAAAGCAAGTAGATGAGGGAGAGAGAAACGTGTGAGAGTAGAAGAGGGGTGGCTGGGGAGGGAGGTGGAGGGCATCTGAGTCTGCCTTGAAAGAGGGGCTGTTGAAGTAGTGAAGGAAACAAATAGCGAGAGATCAGGAAAAGGCGGCTTCAGTTTGTGTGTTTTGTTTGGTTGTGCTTTTCCCCGAGGTGGCTGAAATGATCCATATGCTTAAAAATGTGCCTGGATATCAATGGACTGTGGTCTGAAACAGCGTGGGCTTTGCTGTCCCTCTGTCGTTCATCTCAAACACCGAAAATCACGAGTCCTTCCAATCTTAAGCCTGTTGTAAAAATCATAAGATCTTTAAGAAAAAAGAAATGTTTTCGCCTTCCAGTTTGTCTCCTGGGCATTAAGAGTTCACACTAATCAATATTTTCAAGCTTTCTTCTGCTGCTGTGAAATCTTATGTATATTTTTTTTACTGAGAACTGAGTTTATATCCAATTTTCCTGATTCTGGAAGCTGGGGCTTTAAGAACAACAAATACTCTCGTGTTTGCTGGAGGAAAAAAAAAAAAAAAAAAAAAGATTACCAGCTGCACCTGAAAAACTACAGATATTGTTCATGCAGAGCAATTTGTAATTTGTGTAATAATGGGGACAAATAATCTGCTAGCTCCATCTTCATTTCCTTATGTGAAAGCTGTAGCTAGAGAATGTCAGTATTACATGGCTCAGCTGAGGGATGCGGATGGAGCAGTTTCAGTGTCGCACCTCAAGCAATGTAATTATAACTTTTATTGATGACATAAGCAAGCATTTTTATGGGCCTTCTATGTTTTGATTTTTCTGTCAATCTTCTGAGTAAATGATTTCCCTGCTAGCACTTCTCTGTTTCATAGATCTTTCTACTCTTGATAATATTTGTGTAATCAAGGACTTGAGTTGTGTTCTGGAAAAAAAATGCTCTTCATGTGCTTTCTTTGCCTTTTTTTTTTTTTTTTTTTTTTTTTTTGAATGAAGGAGAATTGCCTGTCTTAGCAAGCCAGACTGTATTTCTTTTAAATGTAGCAAAAGAAATAAAGATGCATTTTTATATTCTCTTCTAACTGGACTGTAAATAAAAGTAACACGAGCCATGTGTTGTGACTACCTACACGCGCGAGTGAGCGCACAAACAAGAAGGAATTTCTCAGCTGTGACCCAGGCGCAGGGGGGAAGTTGCAGTATAAACTTCCCAGTGTTGTTCTGTCCGTGGCCTCAGCCCTCTTCTAGAAGGATGTGAAACAGCAAAGACTATATGGAAAAGCTCAGGAAAATCAAGGTATAGAGATTAGACAAGAGAGGATTAAGTTAGAGAGATCTAAAGCTGCTTGAGTTGAGTATAGGCATATCCCCAAAGGGATTTGGTGCCTTAGTTTCATGCCTTTAGTTGTTTCTCTTTAACTTTCTTGAGCTTCTCTGTCTCTAGAGGCCCTGGGGGTTACAGACATATTTCTGTCCCTCTTACTGGCCCCACCAGCACGCTGGAGGCAGTGCACTGCTGCGGTGTCCTCTGCAATGAGAAGAGAGCTGTCCTCCAACACACATCACATCAGTCCCTGAATATTTTGGGATCAACCTGAAATTTTATTGCACTGCTGTGTTTTGTCTTCTGAAGTATTAATACTTTTCTGAATGTCTAAAACATTGCAAGCGGAATGTATGTCTCTGGTTTTCATTAAATACGTGTCTACCCTTCCACGTGTCCTCTGAAGAGGAAGACTGTTCCCTCTCATAGCAACATGCAGGACTTCAGTGCATGGACTTTCCACAAAGGTAAACATGAACTTTAGCTTGTAAACTATTCAGCACAATGATGACTACTGATTTTTGTCTGCTGACCTGTGCTCTCTGCTCCCCTGGTGCAACTTCAAGGGAATAACTTTGTTACCATCAGTACAGGACAAGAAAGATCTATAAATGGAATTTTTTAGCAGCGAGTTTGAGAAAAGAAAAGCTTAATACCTATTGGCAAGACTGACTTGTGCTTAAAGTGTTTCTAAAATGGACCAAAATCAAAGAGAGAAGAGGGAGAAAAAAAGTAAGCAAGTAACCTGTGCTGTTATAAAACAGCTGGTGATTCATGCAGGACTATTCTCCTTCCTCAGAACAAATGATTTATTTCTTGCTGAGGCTGACAGTTACTGCTGCTTATCAGGACTTCTTAATAGAAGCAATTCTTCATTCCTCAGCTTGTGATTTGCGAAGCAAACCTTGGCTTTGCTATTCTCTTCACAAGCCCAGCTCAAACAGCAAGAAAAAAAAAAAGGAGACCGGACACAGGGGCATGAGGTTCATTTTTCAGCGGGGTTGGAGGGCAGAGGGCCGTAGCTGCTGTTGGCTGCAAGAGCATCCCTGGCACTGCGGCGTCTGACGTAGGCACGAGCCGAAGAGGCAGGGCAGGGCAGGTTCTGCAGCGCCATCCAAGTGCTGTCATGAGAACAGGACCCGAGTAGCACGGCGGGGGGCTCGGCTCTCCTGGACAGCCCTGGTGGCACGCCAAATCACGAGGGCAGCCGGGGATTAGCCCTCAGCTTTGGCATGGGCTTCGTGTGCTCCTAGTGAGGCTGGCTTTGGAGGAGGCCCCCAGGCAGGGAGAGCTTTCACCTAATGGGCAAAGGCAGGCTGCTTTCCGAAATGAGCTTGTCTGCAGCCGTGTTTCCGGGTTCCTTTTAACGGGTCAAAATAGACAGTTGATCCTCTCACCCACAGAGGTTGGAAGCTGTGTATATCGCAGTCGAGCAGATACACGGGGAAGATTTGATTTGACATTCGAGCTGAATGAAATGCATTTCTCCCTTCAGGCATTTGCTTTGCACCTCTACCCATTGCTTCGCCTGGCAGGTTTTTATTTTTCTGTGAGCGTGCTACTACGGTATCTCATTCTCCCCTCTGCTTCTTCATATTTCTACCCCTCTTTCACCGTAGTTTACAGTAAATGCACCATTAAAAAGCTCAAGAAGCTGAATACATGCAAGAGTGGTAGAAAGCAGTCAGCTCTTCCAAATACCTCTTAGAAAGGACCTCCACTCACCTGACTTAGCCTAGCAAGTCATTTTAAATCAAATCCCTGCCTCTTCCCAGTTCACTGAGTCACTGAGCAGAAGAAAGTCTGTTTCTGCTGTTCTTGCCAGAACAATTTAATGGCTGCTCTAGTTTACCGTAGGCGCTGCGGAAATAGCAGAGGACTCGCAGCTATTGTCTTTTGTCCAGCAAAATTAGTCACAAGGAAGCGTTTTACTGCACGGCTCGCTTTGAAGGGCCGTAACTGAGGAAGGCCGCAACACACCACGACACGTCACTTAGGCATTTCGAAACTCTGCTAGTCTCAGGCCAACGTTCATCTCACAAGTGAATGACTTTTGTGTCCTCTGAAGACCAGCAAAGGGGTAGGTTTTGGGCTGGGATGCTGTAAAAGAAGTTTTCTCTTTTTCTGTATCCCAAGTCCCTTTTCAGCTCTTCTAAGAAGGAAATTTGTCCTAAAATCTGTGAGAAGATTCTGCAGTTACCTACACACAGTGTGCTCTGGATTTTTTTTTTGTTTGTTTTTATTTTAAGCAGCAGTATAGAGACCCTAATGAACATGTAGATAATGAAGATTAAATTGATGGAAGAAATTTTCCCCTTCCTTTTTCATATAGGAAGTATTGTCAGGCTTCCAGGCTTGTTTTGGGGTGTAGCCTGAGCTCAGAGAGAGTGGTGCTCCTTCTTGAATCCCACGTCAGCCATGAGGAGGGCTCAGGGCTCTGGGCTTGCTTAGCGTGGAGAAGTGAAGGTTTGGGGGCCTCTCAGCAACTTTTCAGTGTGTAAGAAGGGGTTGCCAACGACGCGGAGCCAGGCTCTCTACCGAGGTGCACAGCAGGATAGCAAGAGCCAATGGTCATGAACTGAAACTGGGGAGGCTCCAGCTGCATATAGGGGGAAAAAAATCCCTAGGATGACAATTAAGCACTAAAATGTCTGTGGATGGTATTCAGTCATAAAGCAGGAGTAACGAGAAAGGTTAAAAATAGCTTTTGTATGGAGATATAAAAGACAGATATCCTCACCCTCCACCACGCCTAGCTAAAACCATAGATGCTAAGACTAAAGCTTTGCTTCTGATGACAAGGAGCAACTTGCAGAGATGTCACTGCAAACTGCATTAAGAGCAGTTTGGCCCTTGGCAAAGTTTCTGCTCTGCTGAATGATGCTGGCTGAAAGGCAATTGTCCTTTAGTGCCATCTCCTGGGAAAAATGCAGATTTCCAGCCGTGTTAGCCATGCTCCTTGTTCTGCATCTCCTCCTCCTGCAGGGATAACCTGCTCTCCCCAAGGCAGGCCCTCTAGTTTGTCAAGGCTGGTCCCTAGGAAGTTGGGTCCCAGCACTATAACATGTCTCTGCATACCAGTGTTTTACACCCAGTCAAATCTGAACCTTTGTGTCCTGTTTGCAATTATTTCAAATGTAAAGATATACAAACATTGCGTTTGTTTTCTTTCTAAACATCTAAATATGCATTGTACTTTGGAGAGTCCCATCCTTCCCCTTGATGGCTGCTAGGTCATCTCGTCTGAAATCTGTCCTGGTGCTGCAGAGTGCACCACTGCCCAGCAAAACCTCTCCTTCGGTCCCTACCTGCCTTCCCAGCCCACATGCAGCTCTACCCTGACGATTCAAAATCCTAAAGCTGCCTGCCCGAAACTGGACTCATCTGGAGAAGCATAACTACAAACACAGACAGAATCTGTAATGTAATTAGGCTGTATTTGTTAACATTGGACTGAACATTTGCTTGGACCAACTATCACTCTATTGCCTTGGTGAATTCACTGACACCAAAGTTTAACATTTGACTGGAGGAAAAAGGTATATTTCAATTAATTTTCCTATATGACAGGACAGTGAACAAAGTAACCTACCTAGCTTTTATGTATTTATGATTCCTTATGTAGGAAAAGCCCCAGAAACACACTGCCTTATCTTACTGCGCTGTCTCCCCAGAAGGCATCTATCACTAATGACCCTATTTTTAATTCTATCACCACCAATTATTTGCCTGAGATTCTCCCCTACATTAATTTCACTGAGCTCATTTATAGAGTATGATTCACTGAACTCTGATTTCCTTGAAGATTATTAGAGGAAATAGCAATGCTTTTATCCTCCCATCCTCTCTGTGGAGGAATCTTTTGAATGTATTGTTTATTCTGTGTTTGGAAGGAAGGATTTAATTTGTGTGTGTAATATAATGGTATTAATATAATTTTTATCACATCTTACCAAAATCAATGTGACATGCTGGGAGATGAAGAAAATGGGATGACTGCATATTCAGCAGTGTCATCCCCTCATCCTCTGTCTTCTGGGAATTATGACAGAATTGCTGAAAAAATATCTGAAATGGCCCTGCTGTGCTCATTTAATCCCCATGCCTTCACTGAGAGAAGAACAACCTGCATTTAGCACCACCTTGGCACCCTTTCACCAAGCCTGTCATTAAAAGTATTCAATAATGCTAACAAGACTAAACAAAAACCTTTGCAGGCAATCACAGCCAGTGTTTTGCCATCTTTGCCACAAGGAAATTTTTGTTACGTCCAGCCTAAATATCCCCCTTAGAGCAGTATTTTATGCTTTCCCAAACTACAGCAGTATCCACATATTTGAAGACCTACAAAATTGCCAGTCTTTTCTTTAGCTGAAACAACTAAAATCCATGCAGACCACCTTTCTTAGACCTCTGACTGATCAGTGGCTACAAAAGAGAGTCTAGAAGATTTGCCTCTGGAGGAATTATCTCCAATAGTACAGTGCACCTAAACACAGGTATGTCATTACTTTTTCCATAAAATCTGTTCCATTTGAAAACTTGTCATATGGTGTTTCTGAGCTGACAAATGCTTTATCAAGCTTATTACCTGCTTTCTGAACAGAGAGAGACTGGCCCCAAGTTGCCATGGGTTTGACACTACAAATCTTCCACTTTGTCAGACACATTTTAAGGAAATTCTTCCTGGGAAAAGATCTGGTGTGGAGAATTTCAGCAGAAATGATTTGAAGTTTTCCAAAGTTAAAAACGTTTCCTGGGAAATTCAGATTTACTGTACTCTGGCTACAGCAAATACCATTCTGTTGCACTAGAGGCAGTGTTTGGTGTGTAACAAAATCAGTAAACAGATTTTTTTCTGAAGGGCTTTATTCACACTGTTTTATAACAGAAGGAGTTAGCGACTCCTAGGTAAGCACATATGTGCCTGATACAGAGGATAAAACGGAGCTGCTGGTTAAGCTGCTTACTGGAGGCTTTTTGAGAGGTGCCTGCAGTGTGGCTGAACAGACAGCTTTTCTCAAAGCCTGCTGTCTTAGACCTGAAACAGTAAGCCATGGCCATGCTCTTTGCAGCCATTTCTCATTTTATATTCCTTGCATCGCAGCAGGAGAGGAGAGACTATGCAGATGCCGCTGCCTTCTGTTATTCCTCCTAAAGCTCCCTCACGCAGTAGTTTTCAAGAAGAGTCAGGGCTGAATGTAACAGATGCTTTTTGGAGCTGGGCTGAACAAAATTTCCTTGGGCTCCAGGCTGGCAGATTTAGGGAACAAAGGTTTCTTGTCCTTCTTGGGTTTATAAGTAAATTATTCTCTAAGTTAATATGCAGTTGCTAGCAAAGGCTACATATTTCTAGTTTTAGTTAATGGGGGTCCTACAAACTGCAAGAAACTTCTTTTGTAAACCATTGTGCTATCACAGTGTATAACTAAAAAGTAGCTGTAGCTATTCACAGCACCACGACCCTGGATCAGTCTAAACTTCTCCAAATTCTCATGCTGATAAAGCATATACGCTCCAGCCCCATTTTCCCTGGCAGCCAGAAGAAAGGAACAAGCAATAAGAAAGCAAGAAATAGCTCATTCAGAATTATCTTCTCTTATTCCAAATCTTGCCATCTTTATGCCTCTTAGGCTAAAGGTCAGAGAGTGAAAGCCTTCTGCATTGTGATTTGCAGTGGAGAACACTACCAGTGCTCAAGAAATCACAGAAGATATCGACTCATTTTTGGTTTAAATTCATGAAAATAAATGGCAATTTTCATTAGAAATGCCTATGTTCATTAGAAAAGTTGTAACCAGAATAAAAATTAATCTTTTTTTCATTTATTTAATTTGATTCACTGCTTTTAGTGTTAGATTCTAAAAACAACTTGTGTTTTCATTATTTTCCCTTTAGTACTTATGTTAATTTGTTTTGATTCATGCTTGTAAGCACTGCTTATTGGGACAGTACTTACTAATTAGACGGTCATGGCAGTTTTGTTGAACATTTGCTAGTACATTGGACATCTGGTTCCCTTTGTAGTGCTTTTCTGCTCCTGTGGGTGCGGTTGCAGATTAAAGACCTTTGTGTGAGCATAATTAAATTACAAAATATTGACTCTTTGTTGAATTAGAAGAATAATGGTTATCAAAGAGCATGCAAGTGTTCTAAGATTGTGCAGCAGGCCTGGTTCGACTTTCATTTCTGTGGCAGCTTCACAAATTCTTCCAGAATAATTATTTTTGACTCAGTGGGCCTGGGAGGCCAAATGATTCGAAAGCAGAGGGGAAAAGGGAATGCTGGGATTTCACAACAGACTCTGCAGTTTAGAGTGTGTGATTTTCCTGCTAGAGTGGGGAGATCCAATGGTTATGGAAAACAGAGTATCTTACTGTGGTTTATGAGTACGGCCTGTCAGTGTTGCAGTGGGAAGGTGTGTGGTGGGTTCAGGCTTGTCATCAGGCAGCTACGACGGCTGCCAGGAAACCCCGCATGTAATGGGACTGGTCTTGCCTTCAGTGCGCTGCCCAGCATCATTTGACAAGCCTTTGGGAAAGAAAATCAAGTTACTTTACAACATTGTGGGGGTGCGCCTGGGGAGGAGATACCCCCTTGAGTTTTCCCTGTGTTGATCAGCTCCATTTCAAACTGGCAGTTCCAAGTTATAAGCAGATGGGAAAGCAGTACCTGTGATTAGAGGAGGGAACCTGCACCTTTCAACACCGCATCCTCCCAGAGGATCCTGGGGGGCTCAGAGGGCCTCTACCAATCTTGATGTCAGACAGTGTGAATGAATAGGATGGAAACACCAAATAGGAAGCAACCTTCAGAAGATCCCCATGCCACTGATGCAAGACAGGTAACTCCCAATTTACTCATCCAGACCCTTCAATTTAATCATCAAGGTAGTATAAGAAGTAAAGGGTTTCATGTGATTTGAAAGGTGAACATGGAGAAGACTAAAAGAATATCTCATGCACAAGTGCAACAGCAGCATGAAGCCCTGCTGATCAAAAGTTTAAACTCCAGCATGAACTGGGCTTGTTCCAGGGGCAAATGCATGATAAACTCTAAGCCTATCATATATACAGAACATGTGGAAGAGCTGTAGGCTGCCAAACCAATCCTGGCATATTCAAATGGTACCTGAACTACCTTTACTCTTCCTGTGATCAGCCCTTTCTGATTAATGAGTGGCAAATGGTATATAATGGATTCATACAGTTCTTAATGTGACATGGAAGAAAATAAAATGAGCTATTAATTACAGCAATAGCCTAATGGTATGTTATTGAAAACCAAAGACAAGCAGAGCGTTTTAAGTGGCCCTGCTTATCCTTAGAGTTGTGGACTACTTGTAGAATTAGGAAGGTCTGAAAATGGCCTTAGGGCATGACTTAGTCAAACAGCAAAGTAGAGAACCAGAGTGAAAAGGGATTGTCATCCCTTCTGCTTTTTCCCAAAGCTAATGTTAACAGAGACCTTTACCCCCAAATCAGCCAGCAAAATAAGTCTGTAAAACGAGAATAACAGGGAGGCATCACCCAAGATGGCCTGGAGACCACTTAAGTAACACTAAGCGTCCTGATGAGGAATGTAAATCTCACTCACTTCTGCACCAAGAAATGGTCTTGCAGACTATTAGTATACCAGCACGTCTGCCTGCCCAGCACCCTCCCAGCTGAAAGAAGCAGGTAAAGACATGTTTAACAAAATCAGGTTTCTTTCCTTTCTCTTCCTGTGCTCAGGAAGATGTGCATCTTTGACACTATCTGCTGCATGTTTTCATGCCCATGATCATTTCATGGACCTTCTTATTGAGGGCTCCTCCATGAACACCCTTCTTGCCCATGAGGAAGATCAGGGCTCTGGGGGTCCTGCCGATGCAGATGGATCTGCTGTCTCCGCCTTTGGTTCTGATATCCATCACATCATCTTTTTCTACCAGTAGGTTGTCACGAATCACACTGCACTTTTTACCAGCTATGGTGATGCCGGTTTGCAGGAACGCTTTCCTATCCGGGCCAGTGATCAAGCCCACTTCTTGAGGTGAGATGGCTGCGAGCAGCCCTCCTGGCTTGGATGCCCACACACACTTGTTGTCAGAGTGGCCCACGATAGCCACGTCTTCGACGTTCCTGTCCCTCAGGATGCAGTTAATGTAGTTCTTCCAGTCCGCCATCCCGGACAGGCAGTCCAAACACCTCCAAAATGCGTTGCGCCAAACTCCTCTGTCTTCTGGCTGCTGGGATGCAGCTCTTGGCGAACCGATCCTGGAAGTTTCAACGTGAGTTGATGGGTGGACGATCCCAGCAACGCGAGCAATGGGGATTCAGGAGGAATCGACGGACGTGGCTCTTGCTTTGCCGGTTGCCGGGGGAGCGTGCCAGCAGCTGCTCGGAGTTTCTCGGCGGTTCCGGCAGCCCGTGTCGGCAGCCGGCGCATTGTGAGGGCACGCTGACCCTCAGCGCGACAGCCCACACGGGGACCTTCTCCGGCCACCAAGCGCCTCGCGCAGGGCTTTCCACCACAGCCTCTGAACCACGGGGAAGCTTTCGGGTGCCATCTCACAAGTCCGGCGGCCGGCCTGATGTCTGGACCCGGCCGAAAATGCACGGCTGCCCCTGGCCCAGGCTCCGGCGCCGAGGTCCGCCTGCCCCGCGCTCGACTCGGTCCACCTCAGAGCTGCCCCCGCGGCCTCCTGGCGGACCCCGTGCTCCGTCTACTCGCGTATTTCCGCGCCGTCCGTTCCTTCTCCCGGAACGCGGCTTTTAGAATCAGCCCGCAACGTTCAAAAACGAGCAGAAATAAATAAATAACAAGGAGCGGGAAGGGGGCAGGCGCTGCCGCTCCGCGCCGGAGCCCGCAGCGCGCCGGGGGCGGTGCGCGGCCGCGCTCTGCCCTCCCGCCGCCCCTCGAGCGCCGCCCCCTCCCCGCCCCGCCGGGCGCGCTCGGCCGCCGGAGGCGCCGCGGGCCGCAGTCGCCATGAGCGGGGCGCGGGCGGCGCTGGGTGGCGGGCTGTGGGCGGCGGCAGGGCCGCGCTGGCTGTGGGCGGCGGCGGCGGCGGCGGCGCTGGCCGCCCTGCTCGGGGCCTGGCGCTGGGGCGGCGGGCGGCGGCGGCGGCGGGCGGCGGGCGGGCGGCTGCAGCGCGTGGGGACGGTGTCGCGGCTCTTCGTGTACCCGGTGAAGTCGTGCCGCGGCGCGGAGGTGCCGCGGGCGCAGGTGACGCCGATGGGGCTGCGGAGCGGGGAGCTGCGGGACAGGTAGGGGCGGCCCGCGGCGGAGCGGGGGCGGCGCGGGGCGGCGGCGGCGGCGGGGCCCGCGAGGCGCCTCACGGCCGCGGCCTGCCGCAGGTTCTGGCTGGTGACCAAGGAGGACGGGCACATGGTGACGGCGCGGCAGGAGCCGCGGCTCGTCCTCGTGTCGGTCGGCTGCGAGGACGGCTGCCTGACCTTAAACGCCCCGGAGATGAAGCAGCTGCGTTTCCCTGTCAGTCTCTCCAGGAAAAACCCCGTGCGCAACTGCAGGTACCGGAGATGGGGACGAGCCCCAGCACCCGAGCTCCTTGCCCCTGCCCATCGACCCTCTCTGCCCCTGCCCAGTGCTGCCTCTCATTTACATGCCTCTACTTCTATTTATTTGAGCGCTTTCTTGTGCAAAAGTTGCAAGTTGAAACTCTCGGTTGCATGTTGTGCAAGAGGTCAGGGTTGATCACTGTAATGTGAGGTCTGGCTTTAATCTGTTTAATTCCAGTGCAAGCAGATCTTGGGACAAGGTAACGCAGTATTCAAAGCTCCTGCACTGAGTATCTGCCAAGTGAACTGTGATCTTCAGTCTTCAAGTGGCATGTTTACCCAGGCGCGTTTGCTGTCCACTTTTTGCGTTTTAGCTTGTGTCTGGAAATCTCAGTCATGCATCCGCCACTTCTTGGTCACCTCTAACACGTTTGCGCTACATGTGCATCAGCGCTTTTGGGTGCGTGCTGACCGTTCGGTGGAGGTGAGCTCTCAGGGCCGAGTTGCCCTACCTGCAGACGCTTAACTGAGGTGCCCAAACGAGTAGCTAGGTCTCCTGGCGCTCTGCTGTGGTCCTCAGAGAGACACAGGTGTTCCCGGAGAGCAGCTCGTTCCTTGTAGCCCCCCGTCCCCCCCCCCCGGCCTCGTACCTTGAGGGGACCTAAGGTGAGCGGATTACGCAAAAGCTGCATGCCTAGAATGATGCTGGATGAATCCAGGCCTAGTTACTTCACCAATGTATTGGAATCCGTGCTGAAAAATGGCCAAGCGGAAATGCAAAGCATCTTTTCACTGTTAAATGCCAATTACACATAAGACTGTTCGGTAGCTGTAAATGGTATTAGCCCATACCAGCATACTGGTAAGTGTTCCTTTGGATAGCAAGAAAGGTTAATGTTCCAGCTGCTGTAATTAAAGCTAACAGAGTGCTTGAGAGGAACTGCATTCATTAACTTCGAGAACATATCTGTTGCTGTGGAAACGACGGGTTAGCATAGCTCAGTATCTTTATTTACACAAGGCAGGTGCAAGTTACAAACAACAGCATTTGTCGAGGAGAAAGAGGGCAATCTTTTAAAACTCTGTCTGGAACATGTATGTACTAGCCAATGATATACACACTTCAAAAACATGCACTGTTTTTGATATGTTATTTTTCTGAAATTCGTGGTGCCATTAGAAAAAGATTTACATAGGCTGATGCATTTCAGTAATGAAAAATTATGTTGACCTTCTGAATTACAGATCTCAGTGCTTTGTTTTTCTCTTAATTTTTCTTCCTTTGCCTTAATAAGCTGTTGCCTTCTCTAGCTTTAAAATTGCTAGATTTAGGAAATGCAGACAAGCAAAGTTAGGTTTGTGTAAGTGGACTTTGAAAGTTGCCAAGTTGTCCATGCTGTCATAGGCTGTGGAGGTAGTCATGCCCATAAATTCTCTAGTGCTTTTCAGGTTGATACCTGCATTTTGTGTGACTGCTGTGCTTGAGCAATTTGAATTGCCACATCAAGGCAGATTCTTTCTGATCTACTTAGCCATTCCCAAAAATGAGATTTGGGAACTGTATTCAGGCAAATGAAGTCTTCGCTTTTCCTTCCAGGTTTTCGCTTCCACCTTGTGAGTGGGAATAGCTATCTTATTGCACAGTATAGTCTGTCTGCAAGGTCCTCTGCCCAGACCTGCATTTATTCTACTGCCTGGAGCGCACAGGGCCTTCAGATCGGTGCTGGCTTGTGCCCAGTTGTTTGGAATTGAGGCAATGCAATAGCATGTTGGGCTGAAAAAGGCTGTGCACACATATCTGTGCTTTAAAACTGGTAAGTCCAGTTGCAGTTTTTACTTTGATATTAACAAGTCTGATGCTTGAGGGAGGCAAATGTAGGACTAAAGTCACTGCATGTGCACAGTCTCTATTCATGGAAATAGCTTGTTAGATTTGCAGTGCTGAGAGTTTTTTGGGTAGAAAAAAGTAATCTAGGAAGCTGTAAGACCCTTACTTCTGCCGTCAGACCAATTTGAAGGCAGATCCGTGCTCTGGCTCGGACTGGAGGGAAGACAGAGGCAGTTGAATATTTTGGACAGTAGCAACCACTGAGTTGGTTTAGAGGATACCAGCAAATACAGAATGTTACTGAAGTTTCTCCAGTGTAGAAAGAGCCTTCCTGACCAGCCCTTTCTGGTTATGTTTGGAATGCATCCGTTGTGGTAGTTCCTAGATGTTGCACTGTTTTTGAATAAAATAAGAAATCAGTGGGGCATTACCAAAGAGATTACTTAATACATTTTATACATTAAATGAGTAAACATGTTTATAGATACATCACCACAGAACAGCAGTTCATCCATCATCTTGTTACTGTAATTTGTCCTAATTAAATTAGACTGTTCTTTTTGTTTAGGAAAGTGAAGGCTGCTTCTTATCACTTTCATGTCTTTGAGGAAGTATAGCTATAGTTTTGTCTTGGTCTTCACAGTACAGTTGCTTGCTACACTGATGCTGCCTTGCACCCCTTACTGCACGTAACAGCAGGAAGTGTCATGCTCACAGGATCTGCTTTGCCTCACCAGAAGCTCTCAGGAGCACTCTGAGAGTCCTGGGTCTGTGAGTCGTTCCTGCCTCAGCTCGCCTTTTTCAGGTTCTTGCCTAGATCACTGCTTGCTGCCTCTCAAACTTTTGCCATGAGACACCAGTCTTAAGCTTCCTAATTGGCTTTTCCTCAGACCAGCTTCAGCTCCTGCACTACTGCAGATATTACTAGCTTGAACAATATATGTGATGTATTTTTACTTAAGTAATTGTAGGAGCACATCTCTGCTCCCCTGAAGGGTCTCACCCTCTCTAAGTGCTGCCAGACAGTCTGTGATCTTGGACCATCTCTCATGCGTACTTTCTGTGTTCTCTGTTTTTTATTCCTTGCACCCAGAATGGAGGAAAACAATATGTAAAAAAAAAAAAAAGAAAAAAAGAAAAGAAAAAGCAGGATGTGTTTCCAAAATAGCAAATCACACATTAAAATGTGTAAATGAGCACTGTATGTCCTGTAGTAGTCACTCTTACTACAGTAGTTGGGGATGATGCACCTGAGAGGATGATCACACGTTTCCTGCACTAGCATGGAGATTCTGCTTCATTATGCAGCAGTAACATGATGCAATGGTAGTCGCACCTGTGTGGATCTCACCCTGGCCATGACACGGGTTTGTAGGTGCATCAAGCATGTGTTCCACAGCATGAAAACATAAATGAGTGGTGAGAGCTAGTATCCAGATTGGAGCACATGGGGGAATTGGTCCACTGAAGTGCTGTAAGGATCACGTCAAGGTTTGCCTTTCAGAGAGGGCCAAGCATTGGTCATTATTTGTAGATCAGGTTCTGTTGGAATATGTGGAGGCAAGCACTGAAAAATTACTGTAACTTGTAGTGTTGTATCTGCTATCTAAAAATAATAGAGAGTGCCATCCTGTTGTACTGAGAGGGACTCAGAATGGTTTGAATTAGGTAGCAGCTAACTCTTAATGCACTGACTCCCAGCAAGTCCCCTGAAATAAGCAGGAGCTGGAGGTTTTAGTTGTTGTCTTATGTATGGGTTGTATGATTAGATCTAGAATGCTAAGAATGAGCTTGTATTACGAGGACTCCGTCTTGCTCCTCAAACAACTCATCAGAAGTGATGACTTAATGCTGAAAGCCTTGACCAGAGAACTTGCCTGTGGTTTTTAAGTCTGATAAGCTATATTTTTGGAAAAAATATCTTTTTTTAAAATGATAGCAGCCAACAACAAAAAACCTCTCCTCTTCTCTAAACCTGGCAGCAGAGATACGGCTGTTGATATTCTGAGTAGGTGGTAAGGTGTCAAAGTAGATGTGGCAGGGAGGGAACGGAGGTGCGGTTGAGGGAGAGGACCGATTTACAGGTGTGGCGCTGAGAGTTTCTCGTGGCCATAGGATGTTTCTGTGAAGAGAGCACAGCTTTTCCAGCCATTTATAGTGACTGGAGTGCACATGCACACAAATAAACCCAGGGAGTACCTGAAATGCCCGTGTGTGCGCATGTAAAGCAAGCAGTGAAGTGAGTGAATCTTTCTGGCAGCATTAGCTGGCGGCCACTAGCCTTGATTCCTGGGAGCCCCTTGGCCTGCTGGTGTGTGAGGAGACAGGAGGACAGGTGCGTGGAAGGAGGAGAGCAGGCCACTGGCTGGATGTTGCTGCCAGCACCCCAATAACTCGTCTCTGCCTTGGATGAGGAGGGCCTCTAGGAGCTGGGCGCAGGCTAGCCGAATTGCCTGCGTATCTGCATGCTTTAAGCTGTGCAGTGTGTGGTTACAGAGGCAGAGGAAACCACAGTGCATTTGGGTCAAAATCAATACTTTGAGGACGGTAATGAAGCCATTTGTGACTGGTGTTGAAGGTTATTGGAAGGTTGAGTGGAGGTTTATTTTTCCTGCCAGAAAATTGTTACTTACATAAACTTGTTTATTTTCTGCTGCCAGCGGCTTTTTGTGTCCCGTGGACTTTGCTTCCATTATAAAACTTTTAACCTCTCTTAGTATGTAGAATAACTCAATCTCTAGGTTTTAGCATTGCTTATTGTCTTCGATACCTGTCACTAGGTCTCACTGGGGTGTTGTGCCAGAGGTTTTAGGGGAAGTCAACACATACCTTTTTCGTTGTTACTTTTAACTTAGGTTTGTCTGGGGAAAAAAAAACTTTCAGATTTTGGAAAACGACTGTGTTTTGGAGGAATTCTCTTGATGAGACCATTGGCAGATGGTTTAGGTTTGCACAGCACCTTCTGCTCAGCCTTCTGAGTGGAGAAAATGATTCTCAAGTGGTTTAGATCCAGTGTGTGATTTCGAAGGAAAGTGTAAATATCACGTTTTAACAGAAACTGTTTTGCAGCCCCAGCAATACTGTATCTATTACTGTTTCATCATAAGAATATTTATGACACAATGCAAAGTCAGAATGTTAGTTGAAATGATCTTTGGGCAGCAGAGTTTCACTCAGCTCCAGCTAAATTGTGGCAGCATTAAAATTTGAAGGAAAGCTTCCTTAATGTTGAGAGAAAACATTTACAATTTTTAATTACAGTAACTGACCATGTCCATTTTAACTGTCATTCATTTTCTGAAATAAATTACATTTCAGTCACTTTCTGGATAAAGGTCTTTTGATTTTTGAAGTCACATACAAGGTCAAGAATATACCCTTTATTTTACTTGCAAGTGAAGCAAACTGATGTGATCCCTTACAGGGCCACTGATAGACAGTTAGGTCTGTGCACCTAAAGCCTATTTCAGGGTTCATTTTTTCACCCTGAGGCCTGTTAGTATTTTCTGGCCATGTCCATAGTACACATCTTCCAAAAACAAGATATCTGGAAGGAAATTGGGTGCTGGGATTAATTCTTATGCTATATTCAGAAACCAACTTCTGCTTTATTATAATTCAGGTAGTTTGTTTACAGTATCTTATTACTACTTTTATAACAAGCTGTTTGCCTTTGAATAATAACATGCTTGAGCCTTCAGCTTTACAACTAACTGGCTGATATGCCTTGTGATCCTTCAGGTTGTTCGGATTGGATATCCAAGGCAGGGACTGTGGTGATGAAGCAGCTCAGTGGATTACCACTTTCCTGAATACAGAGCCATATCGACTAGTGCACTTTGAACCTTCCATGGTGCCAAGAAAGTCAAAGGATATAATAAACCTTTTTCGAACCACAGATGAGGTAAATGAATCTTTTTCCCAGCAGTGTGTTTTTGTGTCTTTTTTTTCCTTTCTCTTCACCAAACCTGCATGTTCAGCCCTCAGATGATGAGCTCAATTTAGCAAGGTATGTAGTCATGTACTTAAAGCATGTGAACATTTGCCTTTAGGACAACTTACTTGCCTAAATTTTGCTATAAGACTGCTCTAAACTATTGACTATCCACAACTAAAGAGTGTTTTGCTGACATTTTAAGAGGAACTGTTATGTTTCAGAATTCAATGAAATTCCTTTCTTTGCCTCAACAAATAGAAGAAAACTATGTTTTTAAAGAAATTTTGCTGGTGTAATCCGTGTTGTGCAAAAAACCTTCATTCTCTATCATTTGTTAGCTCTAGCGGTATTGTGGTATGAGTTGTCTTACCTTGTATTCTTTTTAGAGGGGTAGTGCTAAACCTAGGTCTCTGTAGTCACAGGCTATTGTGGAATCCAAAGAGGGCTGCAGAGTTTTCATCTTTTTCTTCCCGAGGAGAGGCTGGAAGACGGGGTATTAGATGGAGATTTGCAGGCAGGGAAAGGAGATGTGCTCAGTCAGTACATTCCCTAGATATCCTCTTATCATTGGAGCCACTCGTGCTCTTCTTTTTTGTCTAAATAAAACTATGTAGAGGTGGTTTGTACTGAGCCTGATAAGTGTAAACGTTTTAAGCAAATGCAAATTGTGACTACCTTACCCTACCATCATGATGTTATTAATTATAGAACATCAGTGGTTTGCTTGTTGCACAAACAGAAGGATGTATATGCAAGTCTGGACCTTTATATACATGCATTTATCATCTAAGGACACTGAGACCTATGGAGAAGATGACAGGTTTCAGCAAATCAGGTGGCAGATTGGGAAGGGAGTCCTAGCATGAACAGAGGGCAGAACTGTTTCTGTCCAACACTCATTTTCTTGTGGTTGGAAGAGAAAAGGGCATGGTTAAGATACAGTATGCATGAGGGGAAAAGGATAATAGACAAGAAAAGACAGGAGGCGGGCTTTCAGTCTATACTGACTTCTATGCCAAAATTCTTTCCAAAATTTCCTACTTTTTCAGTGCAGCTGACTTACATAGGATTTTTCTTTTAATCCTGTTCATTGGCCTTGTTTGCCAAAATGACAGCCAATGGCAAACTTAGGGCAATGAATGGACTGTTGCAATTTAATATGGCTATTCTGTATGTGAATCTCTTTCTCTGTGGAAAAAAATAGATTAAGTATATAGAAAAATCCAGTTAGTTGATTAAAGTCAACGAGCTAACTTCAGCAAGTCCATATACTTCTAACTGTCTTTCGTAACTTGCCACAACATGTTTTACTGACATACTCCATAGAATTAATGTCTGGAACATGCACCCTGTGTTGCCTACATTTATTGTATTGTAGAAGAAGTTGCGGTAACTGATATAATTTGTGGCTTAACTCTATAAATAAAGTTTAATTTTACAAGTTGAGCAAATAAAACTTACTGGTTACTGAAATAGGAAAGGGCATATTATTTCACTTCTTAACATACTTCCAGTGAATTAAAACCTCACTGCAGCAGCATAACACTGCCAAGCTACTATCTGGCTATTGGCTCCAACATACTAGTCTTTTTGCTGTTATTTCTGCAAACTGAATTTCCCATGGTGTTGCAGCAGCCATAGAATTTCTTTGTGTTTATGTAGGTTGCCTACCCTGACTGTAGCCCAGTCTTGATCCTCACAGAAGCTTCACTGGAAGATCTAAACACCAGACTGGAGAAGAAAGTTAAGATAGAGAACTTCAGGCCAAATATTCTTGTTACAGATTGCCGTGCTTATGAAGAGGTAAAATAATTCTTAAGTGCCTTTTTGGAGGCTTGGATATGTTTTTTGTAACCCAATTTCTTTGGGAGATTATATCAACAAGGATGAGGAAAGCTGCTGTTCTATGATTTGCAGCTGACCTCCAGACAGATGCAGCGTTGTCTCACTTGAATGCATGCAAAACTTTGAGGGAGGCGACAAGCCTGTGAATACTTACTTAGCTTAGTGAAGGATAAAATAAGTATATTGAAGTGACAGGCTACAACTGAATGTTCGTCTTTAAGTGTGAAGTAAGGAAACTTATGCACACTGTAATGCATCAAATTAATGATACAGATAAACAATTTGTAAATCATCAGTGTGATGTTTTGTAATAGTTGTCATAGGAGTAAAAATTCATCCTTGTAATACTGCAGTACCATAACTGCATCTCCCACAATATTCTGGTAGTGCAAAAAGCACCATGTCTGTGAAGGTAAGTGGTGGTGTTGATGGCTTCTGAGTGTTTTGATTTCATGTTTGTGTTTTGCCAAAGAATTTGCTCTGTAATTGATGTAATTACTGATGTGTCCTGAATTGGGTGAATGTAGTGACAATAGGTTTTTCATTAAAGTAATACCCTACTGTAATTGTGCTTACCTTGAGATGCAAGAAAGGTGGTTGTCCAGAGTGATACTGAATCTTCTAGGAATGACTATGCTTAGAACCAGCTCCTGGAAAAATGGTTACATGTGGTTATGTCTAATTTGTGCATAATGTTTACCTTCCCTCAGGACTCCTGGGAGGATATTCTTATTGGTGATGTGGAGATGAAAGGGACAGTGTCTTGTGCCAGGTAAAAATTTGGAACTCCTATTAAATACATACATGCACACACACGCACACACACACACATATATATATATATGTATGTATACCATGTGCCATGATTGACTTGGCACTGTCTGTCTTTGCAGGTGTATTTTAACAACTGTTAACCCAGACACTGGGGTCCTGGATAGGAAGGAGCCACTGGAAACATTGAAAAGGTAGTAAAAATACAAATGCTTCGCAAGTCTTGAGTGGGTGTAGGCTAGATCCCAACAAACATTAGGCAGCAGTTACAGAAGTGATTTTAAGCATATGTTAGATTCATGGTTAAGTTGTAAAGGTCTACTTTAGTTCTACTTTTTGCAATTCCATATGGTAAGAAAACTTAGCAAGTTCTCTCTTCCTTTTTGCAAACTTTACCTTCTCTACCTCTTCTATCTCTACCTGTGTGAATGCCTGTGGAAATAGATATTTAAGGTATTAAAGGGTCTGACATTGCACTTTGTGCATGCCTTTTTATGATAGTTTTTTTGTGAGTGAATACATGGATATGTGAATATAATCAGTTTTATTCTGTTAAACTGCTTAGTTTTTTTAATTATTATATTTATTTAGTTTAATCTAGTAAGTTGACCAAAACAGGGCTGTTCATGTACCTTCTCTCTGTCATCACTGGTAATTTGATGCTTAGAATTTGCTACCACTGATTCGTAAGTGTTCTCTCTCTGCAGTTACCGCTTATGTGATCCATCTGAGCGACATATATACAAATCCAGCCCTCTCTTCGGAAGGTATTTTGCTGTTGACAAAACTGGAACAATTCAAGTTGGAGACCCTGTGTACAAGATAATCCAGTAAAGGGAGATAGATTTTGATCTGAAAATGCCTTTTCACTTTGATATTAAATTGTTTTCCCGTGAACACAACCACTGACACAACTTCTTATTTCTTGCAATATTTTGTGTTTTATTCCTTTGTAAGGCACAGGGAGTCTTTGAGCCTATGAGGTGCCAAAATGATTTTAGATCATGTCATCTGCTAGCATGCCTGTAGAAACCAAATCTTTAGATTTTTTACAGGCTGCGATAGAAGAAACTCCAATCCAAAGACAATTTATGGCGTTACTGAGAGTACCACACTTCTTAATTTTTGTGTCAGGCTGCATATTGGAATCCAAAATTATGCGCAAGGGCTTTGCATCATGTATTAGATATGGTTAGTGTCTCTAAAGAACCATAAAAACAGTCAAGCTGAGGCTAAGGTAAAGTTAGCCTTACTAGTACACAGGGAGTGCTGAAGTCAAGGCCTTATCTTAAATTCCACCCTTCTTTGGTCTTAAGCATCTTCCTCTATTTCTGGAGGTATTTTCATTCAGTGTTTCTTAACCTGCAGTAATTCCCCGAAGACTATGTGCTATCTTTTAAATTGGAGCAGTGTCAGGAGGAGAAAGGTTGTGAACTGACTAAATGTGACTCTGTTCTCTAGGTGGGAACATTGACTAACAATACGTAGGTAGGTTCGTTTACGTCCTCTGTTTGGAAGTGTGAGTCATCTTTTGTATCTCCCCTGAAACATACCCTAATAGCTGGTCTATGGGCTGTTTCAGAGTGATGCATTTCCTACCGTATCATAGAAATTGCTGCAACTTAACTAAAAGAATTAGATGTTTGTTAGACCAGAGGCTTTGCTTACATTAGAGAGAAAAAAGCTTTTGGGAATGCCCTGATCCCAAAACTCCCTCTGTCCAAACTGATATCGTAGCCACTGTTGTAGGGTGCTATGTTCATGCTTAGCTCCTCTCTGGCTCAATGAATCTCTTACTGTAGGGTGTCTCTACCAAAAACACCTGCAAATACAGATAAGCAAAGTTGTATGCATCCAGGGGGATCCAAACTTTAGACTTCTGCTGCCAAATAGCAGCTAACCAGGGGTTTCGAATTTGCAGTTTTAGACTGAGCATTTTAACTTCCCTACCCTCTACGCTTTTTTTTTTTTAATCCTGACTGAAATGTCAACTATTTGCATTAAATTGATAATCATATTTTCTGCTGTATGTTATACCACATAAAACAAGATGAGGGTTTATGCAGGGGGAAGAAACAACTTGGATGATGGCAGTGCTATCTTTTCTTCAAATCTAGCAGAACTTCACCACCATCCCGTACTCGAAGACAACAGTGAGCCATCTGTCAAGCACTTGGCCACCTGTAACATTGTTATGGATTAGTATATCTGGAAAGAGTGTTGAACTAGCCAAAAGGGGATTCTAAATAAGTATGAAGAAAGACAAATCATGGCCTAGGTTGGAGTCTAGATTCTCTGTTCTCTGTGAGTATGAAACTGGGATTTTGCTGCGCATCCACAGCTGAGACTGTATATTGCGTACTTGTACGTTGCTATTCCCAATGCAGTGACTAGTGGGAGGACGTGAGAGAAAAAGCATCTTTTAAAATGCAAATAATCATGAGGTCCACTTTAAAAAGCCTATGTTAAAAATCCTTAAAAAATATTAGAGGCTGAGACATTGTGGAATTTCTCAAGTTATTATTAAGCAAAGACAACCTGCTGGGCTTCCAGAGCAATTAGATAAGTGTGTGTTTCAAGTCAAAAAAGGGGAAGGAAAGGGAGCTAAATTCTTGCCTTTAGCAAAGCATAATTCTTCGTTGTTGTCTTTGCACCACATTAGGAGTTATGTAACACAAATTGTGTGGTGTAGGTCATGTTGCGCTTTGATATCAATGCCTGGATTAATTTGGGAATGCAGCTGTTTGTCTAATGGGAAATTTTGCATCTGTGTTCCTGTTACTGAAAGAAAATTACATAGATCTAAACCCTGATTTACCCCTAGAATACCTCCTCAGAAGTTTTGGCTAGAATCCTGAAATGAATATGCTTCTGAGTGTAATAAATTTGAGAAATGACATTTAAGTCAATTATGTGATAAAAGAGGGCCATCCTGGGAGCAGCTGAGAGAAGCTAATTAATATTACAATATAAATGTTTTCATATAATTGTTGAATTACTGTAACTGTAGGAATTACATTTGATTCCACTGAAATTTTTTAGGAAATTGAAAACATATCAGTCTTAAAACACTTTTTGTGTATGTGTGCCTAAAACTGTTAACTGCATTTTAACTCTGGAAAGCAAAAAATATTCTTCTACTAAAAAAAGTAAACTTCTGTTGAATCAAAACTCTTGTAAGGTGTAAGATTTCTGGAGTTTTTTTTTTTACTTTGTTCTCCTTTGTGGCATTTAACTTCTGTTGCTGCTTACTGAACCTCATACATGATTAATATTTTTTTTGTTTGTTTGTTTTAATCTTACCTCTATATTCAGGAGAATCTGTAGTTAACCAGAGGAGGTTATATGGCTGAGAGCAGAACCATCAGACGTAAGTGGTCTTCAGGCTCAACTTCACAACTTTTATGATGATGAAAAGATGTTTATAGATTAACCACTGTAAAACTGATACATTTCTGACCTAATTTTTTCTCCATGCGCATACAAGAACAGGAAAAAATTACCTTGAAAGTGGGAACATTGAGTACACTCAAGCAGTGCAAAGGAATGTTTCCTCTTTTAGGTCTTTAAGTATAAAGCTGATGCTTGTTTTACAGCAGTAACTGGCCAATATGGTTATTTCAGAAGACTCTGTGAGAGAAGGCCAATGCCTTACAGGCAGAAGTTTCATGATTGGTTAGGATCTGAGATGGAGATATCTTAACCAAGACTGCCCTGGAAAAGAGGAGAGAACTGTGCTTCTGCATCTTAAGGAGGAAAAGGCCCTTCAAAGGCATTACTCTCCTCTGTAAGACGAAGAGATTTTCCTGGCTCTTGCCGCTCCAAATGGCAAAGGTTTCAAGAAAGGCAGTCACTGGTGCAACATTTCTGGACTATTCTAGCATCTTAAATTGGCCTTATTCTTATTTTGAGATCTGTTAAGGACTTTCCTGCGCAGTGCAGCTGTAGGGCTGAGGACTATACCTGCAAAGTCTTTATTCGTTTTGGACAGAAGAGTCTTAGAAAAAATGCAGACAGTAAAGACATGTACCAAATCTTTTCTTCAACCAGAAGATATGCAGCGTTTATATCTTTTTAAGATTACTATTTCTACTTCGTCCACATAGCCATTGTCTTAATGTTGACCATATTTGCTTCCAGTACGACTTCCACTAGTAATTATTTTTGCGTTTTACCCAGAGAGATGAAGGCAGTAAGGGCTTCAGATACTGCACCTCTTCTGAAACAAATCTACTTATTTAACATTAGAAATATTTATTATTGGAGTTTTGTTCCTTTGAACAGTGCCATGGGCTAGCTAGCTGGGCTGCTTCCTGGGCAGTGTGTGAAGACACTCTCAGCAAAGAGGGGATTGCTGGCTGCAGCTGCTGACCATCGCAAGACATGGGAACCCACAGTAACAGTCAATGCTGGTAGAGCAGGGGCTAAGGCCTCCTTTGCTCCTTGGCTAAATACGTGTCTGAGATTGTTATTACTGGGATGGAGGTAGTCAAATCTAGCAATTTGAACTGAAAACTTGTGGTGAAGGCAGGCATTAAGGAGAGCTAAGGAAGTGCTCATCCACAGCAAGGGCAGAGGTGGCAGGTAGGACAGCAAGTAGAAGTTTGCTCAGAGGAGTCAGTCAGGCCAGGTAGCAGGAGTGGCCAGAAAAGGGAGGAGGTAAGCAAGGGCTCTTCGCATTGATTTCAGGAACTAAAAACTCAAGTAGCTGTAGCCAAAGCTAAAGAGCAGGTGGAGTCTTCAAGAACTGATACTCTCTGCAGGTTGAGCAGAGCAGAATTTGTACTGCACTGGGTCAGCACGTACTGTATGCAGCGCTGGTGGGGGCTTTAGCTAACTGCATTATATTCTACCTATTCAGTCTACAGGCACACAAAAGGCTATGTTTCTGTAAAGAGGTTGGGTGGGAACATCTTATTTTTCTGATCCTATATATGTGTAAAGCATCTTCCCTTTGCTTTTGTACTGTGTGCACTTGACTTCTAATCGACTGCAAGACCTTGCTTTCCTGCAGGGCCAGTGTTGCAGGGCAGAACTGTGTCTCCTGTAGCACACAAAATTGCTGTGACATCTTATCGCTGTTTGTTTGTCAGCTGACTATTCTCACTTTCTTTAGGGGCTAGATAATAAGCGTATTTATCACGCTTCACTTGTCATTGATGTGTTACCATCACAGCCTCTTCCCTGCTGAACTCCAAAATACAGCTTCATTTACTGCTAGTTGAGGTTTGTCTTCCAGATACTATGAATGATGATGATTGTTCAGTCATGGCGAGCATGATTATATGCACTGACTCCTGGACAGTTAGTTTAGATAGACCTACCTTGGCATAAGTAAAAGCTGATGGCTGAACCTCTCAAGTGCATTTTATCAAGACTTCTCTCTCATAAGCATACGTCTACAAGAAAACAGCTGGGTCAGAGTGCCATCTTCTCCAACTGCAGAAAGTCAAGCAATAGGTATTCAATTCAAATTTATTCTCCACATACCAAGGGCCACAGACCACTTCCCAATATACTATGAAAACTTTAGATTTGTAATAAAAGATGAAAAGGTGCAGTGATAACAGATTACAAGACCATGGGAGAGATTGAGAGTACCAGCAATACCCTAGATCCTTTCAAAGTTAGAGACTGATCTCCTCCACTAGTCTCAAAATACAAATCTTTTACTGTATTTTGTATTTCACTGTATATTTCACTGTGGTGCAATTTGGCAATGAGTATTAACTGTCTGTTCCTTGGGTTTATGTAATACAGAACTTACAGCAGAATACCAACTTTTTCCAATTAGCTCAGCTAAGGAGACAGGCAATATAAACTTTCCTTTACCTCAGTTCTACTTTATTTCTGTTTAATAGAGTCAAAGTTGTCAGGTAATGATTTCCTTCATCCCAGGCTGCATAGCTTTTAGCAGAACTAGTTGTCTTTCAGCTCATACTGTGTGTTCATAAATGTACCGCAGGGGGTCACAAACATCCTAGTGGGGGCCTGAGGGTGGGGTTGCCCTGTAGTTAAATCTAGAGGGGTACCAGAAAGCCAAATATGTTCATCAATCTAAATTTAATTGTAGGAAGTTTGGAAAAATATGTAATACTTTCAGAATAATTTCAGAATTCAGGCCCTTAGAGAATGCTGAAAGCAGATACAATTTCAGCAGCTTGCTAGGACTACCCAGTACTTCTGTGGTGCTGCTGAGAATATGGCCTTTCTTCTCTACGCTTGGCATGGCTGTTTGAAGTCCGTCTTTGGAAATGGTGGTGGCAGTGCTAGAGTCAGCATTGTGTACACCCACGAAGAGGTGAGGAGTGTACGTGCCTATTTTAAGATTCTCAGGAAAAGCAAGGTTTGTCTGATTATTTGTCTGAGCATGTAGCTGGACTCAAGGGAAAATGGGCAGTGTCCATGCAGAGGCAAGGTTTTAGAGTAAATAAGAAGATGAGTATGCCTTTTTTCACCCTATTTTTTGTTGCACTTAACAGTTGTAGAAACAACTGCAAACACAGATGACACAGTGAAATCTGACCCTTCGATGTGGAGCAGAAGAGGTTGTCATCTTGCACACCCAAAGAGATCAGAGACAGCAACGTGTCTGAGGCACGGTGCTCACAAAGTCTGCCTGCAACTCTTGCAGTACACCCCTGTTCCCATGGTATCTCAGTTCCAGGTGGGGCCTTAGTTACTCAGCTTGACCACATAATTCATTGCCATTAAAAGCCTTTCTACCCATTGTTTTTCTAGAGAACAACAGAAGTTTAGCACTTCATTTGTACGGTTTTATTTGACTTTCTAAAAATCCTTTCTTAATATTATGAAAAAGATCCTACTGGTTGGAGCTGAGGTGTCAGGAAAAGCTGTATTGCTGATAAACAAGAGGAACCCTTTACTTAATGTATATGTAATCATTGTGGAGCCATATTCCAGCATCTCTTTGCAAAAAAATAATATTTTTAAAAGGTTCTGTCAAGTTTAGCATATTTACGAGAGCATGTTCCATGTTCTTTGGAATGCTGATGCTTGTCTTGCATTCCTTTGACCTCCCTGCAATTCAAAAATAGCTGTTCCTACCCCACTGAACTTTCTACATAAATAAATTTAATCAATGCCAGCTCCATGTGAAGAAAATATAGCCTATTTAAACTTATTAGCTAGTATTGCAGATAATTCCTGCCCTCTCTGGTTCCCCTGCAGTTGTTTGCCCTTTTTAAATGAATTTTTAAATGGATTAGCTTTGGATACAGTTTGCATCCCTGGCATGGCCTTTCTGACTAGTTACAGGTCTAGAAGTGAAGGAGATGCCATTTAATAAATTCTCCATTAATTCAAGTAGGAAAGATCAGTGTATTTTATGTATTAATCTAGAGGGAGTTGTGAAAGTTGGTTTGGTGCTGGATTAGAAAGTACCAATATGTGTAAATTTAAAAGAGCATGCTCATAGATGACATTGAGTGCAACCACAGTTATAATAAACCTGGTCATTCTAAACAATTTTATTTTTAACAAACCTCAGATAATGCTTTTGATTTTGTTTGGAGTTTATTTTCGAAGTAACTAATGTTTGGTCTGCATATTCTCCCCAAAATCACAAAATCACAAAGTTCTTCACAAAATCATGCAACATCCTTGATCTACAAATTCATTTTTGAAAAATCAACTCAAGGTGAGTTGAAGCCGTACCAGTGGCTTCTACAGGTGCCCAGAGAAAGTCAACGCCGCTGAAAAACCAGCCTTGTGTGTGTATTGATGACCAGCTGTGGTGTTTATCTGATGTAATTTTTGGAAAGTACTCGCTGCAGAGTCTGGTATTCTCTGGGGAATAATGTTGCTTATCTTGGTTTTGCAGCTTCAGTAAATCTTTTGCTAGCTGTCTTTACCAAGTGATCTCTTAGGTGCCCTGTGTTAGGATGAGTGGGATTTTCCAGTGCGATACACTTTGCTATGTGTTGATTTCATCTGTACTATCGCTGGAGCTTTTGATTTGTCTAGCACCTGGCTTTTCCATAGATACATGCCAAATATTTACCTCTTGAAGATAATATATTGGGAAAGAAAGATGCAAAATCAATCTGGGATATAGGCTGTCTCAGGTTTATTAGTTTAGAATGGATGTATTTATGTCTAACCCCACTGGTGTCAGGAGTTCTCTGCTTTGATCGTCTCCTCTATATTAAAATTAGTCTTGGCAATCAGCGGTGCCAAGAAATAAATGACTGACAGAGATTCTGTCTTCAAACCTGTACCAAATGTTTTCTGTGACTGAAGTTTTGTGCACGAACATTTTTGTTTCAGTGGTATCTGTGACTGGAGCCAGGATGGGTCTTGCCTGGCCAGGCAGGCTAGTGGTTTTGCTAAAAAGTAGCCTGTGCTTCAGGAAGCTTTCAGTCCCAGTTGCATGAAACAAACTCCTGCTAGCCAGAAAGAAAAGGGTAACATTAATAACAAGAAGTTTTGACACAGATCAAATTCTTGAAAACTCTGTATGTACTATCCATCTCTGAGAAGGAATAAGTATTTTGGGCAAAACGTGCAAATTCCTGTCTGCTTTAAGATGCATTTATAAGTTCTGTAACAAGGACTATATGTGTGGAAAAATGACCACCTAGGAAGAAAATATCTGGGAACAACTTAAGCAAAATTTTGAGACTTGGAGAAATGACATTACAGAAATAATACTTCATTCAACAAAGCATTTTCTGAGGTGAGGGAGGGGGATTTTTTTTCTAAAGTCAAGCCAGGAGTTACCTATGATATCTCTGAATACTTGAAATAATCAAAAAGCCATTTGTGAAGGAAAATACACATGGAGGTAATGGCAGGGCTCTGTGCTCAAGTGAACATGCTGTGATAATTGCATTCCTGGGTGTGCAGTGTTGGCAGAGGGAAGGAGAGGGCACTCCGATTTCCAGGAATGCAATTTCGTGAAAATAGTTTTCCTTCTCATATGTCTTCTTTCCAGCCAAAAGGTCAGTGTTTTTAACATCATTCCATACATCCTTTGATGGATCAGAACAAATGGAAAAAGCAATCTTCACATGCTGCAAAAGATCTCTCGGGTTCTTTTTGGTGCCTTTCCTTTCACCAAAAGGAAAAGCACTTGCAAACGAAGCACAGTGCCAGCAGGGCTGAGAAATCCCTCTCCTGAGTGCAGGCGGCGTGGTGCAGCCCCGGGCACATTTTATGGGCCCCATTGCCACCCTGCAGTGAAACCCAGGGCAGGCTGGACCACATGCAAGGGAGGTTGCACCAGTGGGTGGTTGAGGGAGCTGAGGGCCTCTTGCCTGTCTTGTTTTTGTCTCAGTGGTAACAAACTTGTGAAAATACTGTTGAGAGTTGTTGCTGCAGCCAACTGGCAGAGCAGGAAACCGCTCCTGAGTTACAGCCAGAAGTAGCTTGTAAAATACTCTGGTGGCTGCCCTGTGGAGGGCTTGCTGCACCTCAGGCCTGGTGGTTCGGTACCTGGTACACTTCAGACACTTTGCAGACCCTGGTGGGAAAAGATAACTGTTCTCTCTTTCTCACAGAGGAGCAGAGAGAAATGCAAGAGGTGAAATGCTTTGATAATGACAGTTAGCTCCTGCCAACACTTCACAGTCAGAAAGCAGTGGCCCCTGGATATCTGCCAGGCATTTCTCAGAGACGGATTGGAGAGTATGCAGCGTGCAGGGCATGTGCTGTGCGCCTGGAGCATCCAGAGATGTCAGGCCTGCAGGCAGATGGCTTGCACATAACCGTACAAGACAGCTGGTGTATCCTCAAGGCCTTGGGCCTGCTGTGTTTGCCATGTGGAGCTGATCTGCTCATTTTGTGTGTGGTATCTGGCAGCCTGGACAGAGCTACAGTGATGACAGGGCAATTGGTGGTGCGTAAAAGCAGAGTCCACAGGTCAGATCCTCTTCAGTACAAGTCCTGCTCTAACCCTGTAGCTTCACAGTTCAGGAGATGTGGTCAACTGAAGAGAGTCCTGGAGATGCTAGTCTTGTAGGGCTTTAAAGCAAGTCACTTAACTTCTCTATCATGATCTGTACTAAGGTTAGTGGTGGGAAGAGGCATGTTAGTGTAGTCAATGTGTTAAATCTTTAGCACAAAGTTGTAATTCTAGCCTAAATTTGCAGGTTGTTATAAATAATGGTGTGACAGCTATGTTTTATGTCAAGCTGGTAATGTATGCTTAAATTTTATGCACTAACACTTTATCTTGTGATCTACCACAACAGTTTGGCCTCACCTGCATGTGGCTGTAGAGTTTGGGAGAAGCATGTGGTCTGGAAGACCCACACTGGCCCTGTCTGAGGATCGCCAAGGCTTTTAAAAGGGGCACCTTGCTTTTAAAAATATTTTAGCCTGTGCTATGTACTCTCCCCAGTGGAGGTGGTCTTTTTATTTTGTGGATTAAGTAACATCTATACATAGTTATATCACAGCAGGCAAGTCCTGGAAGGGTGTTTAGAACATGGTACCCTGTGCTTTCAACCATCTGCGTTATAGGCCTGGTGCTTTAAGTCTTTGAAAACAAATCCTGATTCCTGCCTCTACTGAAATAGATACCTTTGGATGGAAAAAATTGTACAAGGAATACATGGACTGAAAGTGGTTTAGACGGTTTCTGAACTCTCCTTTCATGAAAAAGCTAGGGCATTTGTAAGCTGTGGACATGATGAAAAACTGAATTAGCCTTACATTTCCAGCAAGCACAACAAACCTAAGTGGTTTCGTTTCAGATTTCATTTATACATGTCAAAAAACCTGCAGCATGATATGGTATAGTTAGCCCTCAATTTTCCCTAAAAATTGCATTTAGGGAATATTTGTTTTTCTGCTTTTTATGATTCCTGACACGTTACATGTTTCCAAAGTTCTTAATTTAAATACATTCTGCCTTAATCACTGGCATTTTTAGTATCTTCTTTGAGCTGTTTAAGTTGAAGGTAGGTAAGCCCTAGGAAGCCCTGTGTCCAGACCAAGACCTGGAACTGAAGGACCATTTTACCTAACGAAGGCAAATAGGATTTAACTTGAGATCTCAGTATGCTCTGGAAGATCTTTTGCTGCCTTTCTCCTATCTTCAGGATCTTTTTGTTGATCAACACTGCAGGGACTTGTGACTTTAAGCTTTTCAGAGCTGTTTCTACTGTGAGCTGCTTAGCCTGAAGTTTTATATTAAATTTTCCACATTGGAGCATCCTTGTGTTTGTTACTATGTTATATATGTAGAGAAATTCAACACTGGAGGTGTAGACAACTTGCTGTGAGACCTGTTCCAACTGAAGTCCACATCCAAGAGGCGCTGCTATTTTCTACTGCCGGTACCTGCTCATTTGAACCTCTTTGTGGGTAAACAATAACTGTGTGTATAAGGGACTTTAACATCAATAAGTTGAATCCTGTCCATTTCCAACCATCCTACAAAATGCTTATAATCTTTTCCCAGAGGAAAGAATTCAACATGAGCTCTGTAGCCTGTCTTAGGATTGTGTGTTGACTTTAAGCTACCATAAATATAACAAAGTGTAGATTTCCAGGAAAGGGAGTCATTAACGGGGGGAGCTGATGCCCTTCTTAGCATCCCAAAGGACAGATTCAGTTGAGCATCCTTCACTCTTGAAGGATTCTTAGCTGGAGCCTGGAGAGGTTTTGCATTTGGCAGCACTGGGTCCTAAATCTGTGCTAGCTCTACAGTTGTCAGCAAACTGTTCTCCTACCGCTATGCTTTTCCAGATGTTCAAGCAGTGAAGCTGCATTTTGCTCTTGTTGTCAGCTGTTTGACAGTGCTTCTGCTTTTTAAATAAATATAAAAGCTAAGGTCTTAAATCACTGATAAAGTATAAATACACTTTAAAACCACATTAGAATATAGTTGCTGATGCTTACCTGTCAGGACTCCAGTTCAAGGTTCTCTGTTACTGCAGCTCAGATCATCCTCGGCTGAACATTTCAAGCTTTTCTCCTCTTACTGTTTAGATGTTTTGATATTACTGGAAATGCAGTTCTTTTAGCTGTGATCTTGGGAGAGATCTCCCTCTCCCATGTGCTGTTTGTGGTGTGTCCAATAGACTATTTCATTGCGGAATTGCCTGGTCCATGTATCAATAGAAATTTTGCCATTGTTTTCAAGGGAAAGAGGACCAAGCCTTTAATGGTTTAAGACTTTATATGCTTTCCTAATTTTACAGCATTTCAAGTAACCTGTTGAGTCCTAGGAAAAATATATAGTAAAACAGGTGAAAGAGGCCATCCATTCCAGGCAACCTGTAGCCTTACGAATTCTCTAAAATGCGTTTCTTTGCTCCTTGCAAATTCAGAAAGCAGCCAGCTTTTTTGGTGCAAAGTATGGGTTTCCTTATGCATAATCCACAAACAAGCATTGCGATATATTTTACCTTCCTTCATTGCTGGAGGAAGAGAAATGCTGTCTTAAAACTGTGCTTTGTGATTGCATAATCATTTCTGATGGTGAGTTTTGATTTTTCTCTGTTACTGGAGGTATAACTTAAATGATCCTTCTCTGTATTACCTTTGCAAACTGGTTTCACTTTCAGTGAGGATCTGTCTTAAAGTTCACTCGGAGGTGCACTTCAGTCTAGAGATACCAGCCTGAAAACGTCTCACTTAAGTTCAGGGATCCAACACAGGAGTCTGGTCTTTGTTTTGACAAATTGTCCTCAAGAGATGCCTCTGTCTTTTCCCTAACTATAAAGAAAGGCAAGATCTGGTACCTACAGTTGGGTGAGAGGAATTGAGGCCCCTCATGTACAAACTGAGCAAGGGATACATATTCTCTTTTACTTACCTAGAAGTATTTTTTATCTGAGTCCATGTTGCTGAGATAACTGCTGTGTTCTGTTCTGATTTGGATTTTGCTCAGCGTAGGCCCTGTGGAAAAAAATCCCTATACAGATCTTACCACTTGCCAAGCTGTATTTCTTCTTTCCTCTCATGCTACCAGCAGATATACTAGTGTTCAATCTTGCAGTTTTCTTTATAGCACTTTACAGAACTTCTCCTAACAGGAAAACAATCCTGAAGAGAATATGAAATATAGTGTAGATCTTATGTTTTAACTAGTAAGCAGAGTTATGAGGCAGAAGGACTATGACAAGCAAGACAGTTGTGTTTTACTGTATTTTTTTCTAGCAGACCAATGTAACTAAAACACAGTTAGTTTAGATGTGAAGGATGGGAAGGCTTTGCTTTCTTTTCTGTGCTTGGAGAATGACCCTGAGAAATTATCCTGTAGCAGAAGGAACACTGTAAAATGGCTATGGCAAGTCACTTAGTTATAAGCATCATTAATTGTCTTGGGACAGTCTTTCCTCACCAGCTGGTTGACTGTCTGCTCGGATCTGTCTTCACTGTGGCCTCGCTCGTCTCTGCTCACTGGTGCTCTTGGGGTTGTTCATTCCCTTTGCTCTCTTTCCTAGTAACACCCAGAACTGTAAACCCGTGAGTTTCTGCACCCTGCGACGGATAATTGCTGGTCAGACTGCCACTGACTTCCACATGACCTTATTTTCACCTGTTTTACCTAAAGGAAAGTGCTGAGGAGGCAGAGAGTAAGTGCTAGGGCCAAGGTCATTGCGGGGCTCCGCTGCCCTCTTAGCGGTACTGAGATGCTCAGGCAGGGCCTGGAGAGCGGCAAGTTGGAGCTTGCCATGTGTCTGTGCAAGCGCTGAGAGGAGAGGCACTGTCCCACCACCCCACAGGGCCAGGAGCCCCGTCTGTCCGTCTGGGAGACCCTGAAGCAGTGAACGTGGCTCTGTCCGTGAGCGTGACCGCGTACGGGTGAAAGGAGTGCAGAGGCAGCATGACTGAGCAACAGGGTATTTAAATGGGAAATGCCGTCCAGCATCTGAAATCTAGTTATTCTCCTACAGTAGTTGTAGGATCAGCTTTCACATAAAAAGGGCTGAGAACAGTTCTGATGGACTGGCTCCTCATTTGCACCTGGAGGCTGGCTAACACCGCTCTGGCCTCCGGGGTAAGGTAGCCTGGGTGACCTTGGGCTGGAGGGGGTAAGGTGCTGTCACACAACCCTTTCCCCTGCCCCAGCTGTGGTGGGGGTCTCCAGAAGCAGGGCTGTAATATCTTGAATCTGCTCCTGCTGTGAATATCTCACCATAGACTTAGGAGCCACCACGTAACACAGTAGCAGGTGCAGATGTGAGCGCTGGTTTCCAGAAATGCAGAATGTGTCAGTGAGCAACTGTTTACTTCTGTATTCCTGACGTGCTGTGTATAATCAGACCTTTTTTAAACTGGAAGGCTGGAAAAGAGAGCATTCAGAGTACCAGAGAAGATTTAATCCTCTGGGATTCTTAGGTACTGGGACAAAACTGGATATTGGAAGGCAAAAGACATCTTAAGAATAGGATTTCATTTACGTTAATCCTAGTCAGTGTTTTGCAGCAAAGGTGGACGCAGCAATTCTGCCTTCATGGTAGTGTAGCTACACCAGCATAACATTAGTAGTTTCCATTAATTTATTGGCATTATATCAGAAATAATATCAACCAGTCATTATTACCAATGAAAATAATTTAATAAATTTAAATAATTTTCCATTCTAACTGTACGAAATGTCATACTACCTGTTGCAGAAGGGACTGCAAGTCACATATTCAAAAGAAGCCAGATCTTTTGAGAATATATGACCTTAAAAAGGTTCAATATTTTGTCAGTTCTTACTTTTACTCATGGCAGCTTCATTCTTTGATCTGAATAAGCAGCTCAGACAGCTTGTACAAATGAGCATTATCTCTAATAAAAGTGTATATTTATAGGAGATTTCATCTTGAAGAGCTCAAAGTGAAGTATGAGAAAATTTGTTTACATCAGAATACTTTTTTAAAAGAAATCTAGGCATAAATGACTTCATGCTACAGATTTTCATTCTGATCAGCTCCTGGTCTTCACATTTTGCCCATAC
Source organism: Rhea pennata (assembly GCF_028389875.1). NCBI lineage: Eukaryota > Metazoa > Chordata > Aves > Rheiformes > Rheidae > Rhea > Rhea pennata. The sequence goes on along the minus strand of NC_084665.1, from coordinate 22,555,378 downwards.
CTGTATTCCTAAACTCATGTCCACAACCACATTTCCATGCAAAAACAGTACTTGGATCACAAAGTTCAGGGCTTGAAAGTGAAATGATGGCAGAATCAGCATTGTCTCCCAAGAGCAACATGGACTATGAACCTTCTACACAGGCTACGCAACATTAGTGTTGGATATTCAGGGAAATAGCTCATGGTAGTGGGGATTAATTGTTGTGCTGTAAAATGTATTGGAAGGGTAGCAAGGCATGTTTTATCCATGTGTTTTCTGGCTATAGCAAAATGATGGGACTAAGGATTCCTTTTTTTCCCTAAATTTCTTCTTTGCAGTGGCTAATACAGGAAAACTGATACTCAGGTTTTTGATTTCTTTTTTTTTTGGTAATGGTTCTTGCTTCATTTTTCCGTTAGTGAAAGTTGTACAGCAGGATTTTGCCAATGGCAGCCTATAGCCTGTGTGATTGGCATAATCATTTAGAGATGAGCAGCAGAGTAAAATGGATGAGACTTTTGTTTAGAGAAGGATTCTGTTCCTAGCTTTGTCTAAAGTGACCTCAGGCCACCTTTCTGATCCCCATATATTTTCTCTCTGACATGGGTGGTTGATACTTGCTCTCCTCATAAAGTAGGAAGATGGAGCTGTGCTTAGTGATAAACTTTCTGAAGTACCCAGCATCATTAGACACAATCAGCAGACAAAGCAAACTAAAACTCCTGGGTCCCCTCCAAGCCTTTCCCTAGCAAACAAGGCACTGTAGGAATCACAGCTGTTGCTCCAGTAAGTAGTAGGGTTCCCTGTTTTTCATTCAGTTGTTTTTATAAACAGTGGAGGAGAGCTGGTGGGTTTAAGGAACATGCGCAGAGTAAGGAGGTAAGGTCTCTTTGGAAGGGTAAATAGCATATAGAAAGTGAGATTTTTTTTTTTCACTCACTGTTAATAACTCAGGCAAATCTGAGAAGATTTTGCTGCAGTGTTGGAACACTTCTTAAATTGTTTTGGACACTTTTCTTGTCACAATCTGAATTCTTACTACAACCCCTATAGCAAGCTTTTTAAAAGCATGCTGTTAAAACAGTCCGGTTTTCACCTGTCCTTATTTCTAGAAGTAGATGCGATTCTTGAGAATCAGGCTGGAACATAATGGCAAAGTCAACATAAAAGTTTTACTCTTTCAAGGTTTTTTTCAGTTTTGTTTCATCTAAAAATATTAATGGAGTTCAGATATAAATTGATGGAGTCCCATGTATAAACATTTTTGTCTGCATTTATTCTAAGCTTTAGTGTTCTTCATAAGCTTTATCATGTAGAAGAAATTGTTTGAGAAAAAATTGTTTTTTAGCTCCACTCAGAGCAGCTCTTTTTATGTGCTTGCTTTGCACTTCATTGCACTGTGTTTACATCCAGGTTTTCTCTGTTCCTTTTGTGTGACAGTTTTCCCTAGCTTGGATGGGTCTTTCAAACAACAACAACAAAAAGGCAAAAAGAGCATAGATTAAAGAGAGCTGAAGTTGTGATATGTAAACTGCTTTAAATCTTAGTCATTTGTGGCTGAAAAAGATTTCAATGCAAATGTTTTAGATTAGGAGCTATGGTACAAAATCAATACAAAATAAAGAAATATGTAAGTTAATTGGTTAGAGCTGGTTAATTAAATGTATTAAGAAGAGCAAAATGTATAAATGAATGTCCTCATATAAATATGCCATGTACAGAGAAGCTTACTGGAGTTTGGAACTTAATATGCTAAACTGCAAGTGAGAGCTAGATTTTAGTTGCTTTAATGCCCTTCTCCCTGCTCCAGCATCCCATCTTATCATCACCCCGGCCCTGGGTCTTCGATATTTTAACACCTGCTGGGTCTCAGGTTGAGCACAGTTAATTAGTCCATATTTTGTTTGTTTCAATAAAAATACCAGATTACTCGCAGTGAAATTAAGCAATCTTTTCAGCCTCTGAGCACAGCCTCATGGGACAGCCAAGGACAGCTGTAAAGTTCTTCTTTTTAAGAAGTTCTGGTTAATGTCAGCTGAGAAAGCTCTTGGTAAACAAATGAATAATTGATTGCTCAGCTTTCACATAGCTACTGCGTTTCTGGGCTCACATGACTCATTTGTGAACCATTCCTGTCGTCCTAATGCCATAACATTGGAGAAATGATGATTGTTTCTTGGAGGATTCTTCTGTGGACATAGTTGCCAAGACCAAAGCTGTAATGGTTTGTTATTGTGACCTTTGTTATTCCATTAGGCTCAATAGCTTTAAAAAAATGATGTGTGCATACTTTAGGAAAGTTTTTACCCTTTACATTGACCTGACATCATAGTTTATACTACAAAATGTATTAATGACAAAGTAGTGTTTTCATGTCAGGAGGACAAATTTTAACAACTATAATCTGCCCTTAGTCATCATAAATATAAATGTATTGGTAAAACAGACCTTGTTAATGCAGCCAAGACAAATGCTAGACTATATTTCAAATCAATTGAAGCACTAGCCTATACACTCCACAATTTTTTGTGTAGCTTCAAATACATTATTGTCAAAGAGCTGTTAACATGAATTTTCCAATGGGTATTAGAGAACAGTAATGACCCATCAGATGCAAACAATCTAGGCAGTTTTTCTCTATTGCTGGAGGGTGTGTTTGAGGATATAGAATGGCACAGACAGCATTCCATTAATATTGTTTTGATGGTTTTTTAATACTTGAAAAATCAACAATAAAAATCTGTGTGAACGTGACAGTAGTTGCAAATTGCTTTGAACAGTAAACAGTTTAATTTGCAATAAATTCTGTGCATTATAGTTAACTGAAGTTCCCCCTGTTCAGTGTCATACCTGCTCTCTGCAGAGATAATATAAACAAGGCTTGCTATTTTCAACCGCTGTAGCACTGCAAAGCCAATATGCTGCCCCAAAGTGCTCACTTCTGGTTTTGTTCCCATAAATTCATTAACTGTACACCAAAGGCAGGTTCACATTCTGCCTCAAATTGCACCCTTCCTTAGAGGAAATTGGTGTGTGGGTCTTGCAGAGGGCAGAACGTGGCCTTGGAAGAAGCTATGAGACAAAAAGGCCACCCACCTTCTTCTAGCTCCCGTTCATGTTGTCCAACTAGCAGTAGAAGAGCTCTTGCCGTATGGATAGATCTGCTCTGAGAAGTGATGAGGAGGTATATAAGAAACTTTTGGTCTCTGTTTTTGCAGTATCTTTTTGGAGTAGAATTGCCTGTCACCACAAGTGTCTCTAACACCAGCATGCCACCGATACAACTGAGTCTCTTTAGGGGAGTCTTTGCTGTAAGGAATTCATGTAGAGAAAAGAGATAATGAACTTCCCCAAATCTTTCAGAGGATTTGAAAGACAGCAGAATCAAGGCAGTTCTGGCCATTTTTGTGTAGAGAGCTGGGACAAAGGGATATTTCTGTACTCTGCTTGCAGGACATGTTGAGCTGACCAAAGAAAGGTTTAGAGGAGAAACTGACTGGAAGGTCTCCCTTCTGTTGTTAATGAAGCTGAAGAAATGTTTATGTCTCTTAAAACGACACTGCAGCAAAACAAAGCAAGTTCCACAATATTTGTGCTATCCAGAATGTAAGCCAATAAATAGGAACAGGTATTTACTGCTACAAAAAAAAAAAAAAAAAAAAAAAAAAAAAAAAAAAATCCTAAGTAATTCCTAAGGTCAGGGAGCAAGAAGAAACTTAGCTCGGCATCTCTCTGCAAGGAGAAACATACCCAGTGCATGTTGTTATTCAGTGCAAATGCATAAGAACATACTCAGCAGCTCATCTTTGTGGTTTTAGACCTAAATCCCCATGGAAAACAGTACGCTGCTTAGGAATCCTGGATGCAAAATTATCATGCAGAAGCTTGGTGCTGTTTAACTGCTAAATTAATCAAGTACAATTGCTTAAGGCCCTGGAGGGAAGGATGTAATAAATCTTAGAGTATTTGTTCTGGTTTATGGCTGAGGGAAGCTGTATAACTTTAAATCAGATGTTATAAACATTTGCAATGGCATATTTTCCTTACTTGGGGCATTGTGACATGAGTCTTGAGAAACTAAAGAGGGTGAGTCCTAAGGGCTGACTGCATTTTTTTTTTTTTTTTTACATACATATATATGCACACACATATATAATTGAAGGCATTGCTTTCAGAGAGGTAGTACCGGGCCCTGCTGCTCAGCGAGCTGTTTGCTGTACATCCTGCGCTGTCGGGTAGAGGGCAGTCGGACACAACGGACGGCGCAGGGAGCCCCTCTGAGCTCCAAGCTGAGCACTGCTCCCTGCTTCCCAGGCTTAGGGGGTAGTACGTTCCCTCCCTCCCATAAGTTTTCACTTAATCCGAAAGAAAAAGATATGAATTCGTTGTAGCTGGATTTCACATTTTCCTGGAATTGGAAGAATCTTGTGTATTATTTGAAAGTGATTTGATCCTGCAAGTAGTTCCTGTAAAATCAGTGAGATGACACGAGGTTATGCCGGGTCAAAGCAACTGTTGAGGGATTATTTCTGCAAATGATAAGTACCTGATGTTTGGATATTTTACCAGTACTATGTAGCCCTTCTGATTCTCTAAATCTCACTTCAGATCAGAGTTTGCACCTTATCTCTCTCACAAGATACCTAATACTTAGAGCTAAGAGTACTGAGGATGGGTTTGGTTATCCTATATGGAGCTTCTCTTTTGAGCTGAAAGCAGGAACTACAGAGATATGCAACAACAAAATGCAAAATTATTCTGCCTTAAATATGAACTTTCTGAGTTTAAAATCAAGCTGTCTTGAGTTGTTTTCCAGACTGTAATCAGGGACAGTCACAGCCTGCTGCACTGTGCAGAAAGCGTGCTGTTCTCATGCACTGCACGTCATGTCCTTTGGGACTTCCAGTTGCTGGAAGCAGAGCTAGAAGGCAGATCATCTCCCTCAGAAAAAACATATGCCTACCATTTCAGCAAAGGGAACTTTGCCTCCATTTTATGGGACAAGGTCCTGATACAGATGTCTCCTTTTTTTGCCTCATTTATAAGTAGGAGAAGTGCATGAACGGGCTATTTACATCATGTTTGCGCACTGCATGCTTTGCTGCTAGAGCCCTTCAGGGCCAGTGAAGACAGAGCCTGAGACAGGGCCACTATTCCAGGGAGGAAAGGGAAGTGTCTGGACTGAGCTAGACAACCCCAGAGAGTCAGCCTTGTTCTTTCCGCTGCAGCCAGAGGATGGGTAAGAATTGCTGCTTCTGGAGGACAGCTGCTCTGTACACTTTGTCCTCCCTCCACAGGACTCACTTGCCAGGTGAAGTAGGCAGAAGGGCTATGAATATTTTTTTGTCACAGCAATTAGTGGCTGTAGAGCTGGTGGGGGTTGATGCTCAGAGGCGAGCACGAGGAGCAGCAAAGATCTGGGCCTGGGTCATTCCTCTAGGAGTACTGAGCCTCCATGATACAAGTTCTCCTTTTCGCTCTGACAGTAAAGGAGAAATTGTGGCTGATGGTGGATGCAGCTGCTTGAATTGCTGGAAAGGTGGAGGTGCTGCAGAAACTGCATTGCAGAATTTGAGCTTTTCTTCTTCTACTTGTTTAAAGAAGGACAGAAGAGGAAAGGGTGACCAAGAGTCTGTGGTGGGTATGAGTCAGGATGTTGTATGTATGTCCAAGCCCGCAGTCAGCCTGAAACAAGCAGCAAGGTGCTCTGTTTACCTCAGGGTGCTGAAATGAAAACAAGGCTCCTTCACAACTGTCCATGCTGTTCCTTGGGTCACTGCTGAAGGGTCTAGCAATTCTTTCAAGCATTGCATTATTTCCTGGTTGCATTGTTGGCCATGAGGCATGTGGTGGTCTGGGCTACCAGGGACAAGTGACGGCTTCGGAAACTGAGCGAGTGAAGTTCAGACCTTCCCCTCTGGCTGTGAAGCCCCCCGTGGCCCAGCCTGCAGGGATCAGCAAGGAGCTGCAGCCTGGTTTGCTCCAGTCCTGAGTCTAGTCTCCGTGCTCCTCTTTGTGCCAGGCGGTCACAGTCATCTTCTCCAGCTTCCCCAAACCAGCAGCTCCTTCTCAGGAGCAGTCTCTGGGCAGGGCCAGAGATACCAGCAGGGCTTCAAAACTGTAGCTGAAAACAGAAACGATAAGGGCTGGGGCTCTGCCCAGGCTGGGGGCAGCGTGGGGAGGTGGCATGGGGACTCCCCACTTCGTAGTCTCTGATCGTGGTCCCATAACTTACGTCCCCAGCACAACGCGGGGACGACGTTATGGCAGAGCTGCCTCTAACTAACAGCAAGCCTTGCGAAAGCCCCAGCCGTCCGACTGCTTCCCAGCTGACACGGGAAAGCTCGTCTGGAAAGTGCTCACAGCTGTGGTGCTTTTGCTCATCAGAGCGATATTTTTGCTGTGTTTCTGACTTGGTTGAGGAGAGTGTGGCTTGCAAACATCTGGAGGTGTGCGGGGAGCGGCGGGATGGGGCTTAACCACGTGTGCCTCGTACTCCTTGCCTGAGCCTTGATGGCTCGACGCTGTGCAAGCTTTTTTGCAACAGCTGTAGAAAGAAACAAGGCCACACCGTGAAGTATAATCAATTTTTTATTAGGACAATTTCCTGGGGAGCCTTTTTTTTTTCTTCTCTAACATTTATTTAGGTTTTAAGAGGTGAAGGAAAATAATAAATAGTCTAGAGAAACTAGATTGGTGGTGCTGTGTCATAAAATGTGGGAACAAAGGGGCATTCAATGAAATTAAAAGGTGGCAAATTCGAAACAGATCAGAGGAAGTATGTTTATCCGATGTGTGTTTCGCTGGTGGAGCTCCCCACCATAGGAGACAGCCAAGGCCAAAAATGCAGCAGGTTTTGCAAAGGGCTGATGTTTATTTGGGTAATATGAACCCTGAGAGTTATCAAAGGTAGGAGAGGGTGCACTGTATTAAATGAATGGGAATATTCAGCTTTCAGGTGACCTCCAGCTATCACAGGTTAGGATCAGAAGCGGACCAGGTAATCCCAGACCTGCTTGCTATGATTTGTGCTTTCCTCCAACGTGTATGAGCCAGCTTGCTGCCTGTGGCAGTGTTAAGCAGTGCTTTGGACAGCCTCCAGGAGTCAATCTGAACCTGCCCAGGACAAATCAGTGACGTGGAGAAGGCCAGCAGAGAAACATCGTTACAGACTGAGGGGAGAGCGGGTCACACAGGCAGTCTGTGACAGATCTGAAAACTGAACGCAAGTCTCCTGAATGTCAGCCCAGCAGGATCATCCTTCCTCTCAGAGCAGGGCTGCTGCTTTCAAAGGTGCTATTCATGGGCTTAAGGTGAGTAGGACTTGGCCTCAGACACTCTGGACTTGCCTCTGGTGAGAAATCGTAGCTGTGAGTGTCAAGAAACTTGCGTTTTATTCCTCTGCTTCAATGTTGTTATAAAAATAAATCTCTTTGGAGATATTCATAAAAGTTAATGGAAGTCTTGAATAGAGCTTTTTTCCCCCTACCAACCTAATAAAATGTATTGCTTTTTCTCCCAACTATTTTTATATTAGCAGGCAGTGGCTGCTGCTGTAGGGGAACAGTTCTAGTGCTATAAAATGACTCCAGATGGAGACCCTCTTGTAGTCCGCTGACTTTAGGTCCGAGCAAACCTGAAACGTAATGCCTGTCCTGATGGTCACCATCCTCATCCAGGAAATATGGTAATGTGTTTGGCTCAATGAACAGCAGCGTTCTCCCATTACAATGTCTGATTTATTATTTGTCTGTTAAAACAATAGTTTTGGAATAATTTTTAGGCTTGCTTTAAGAAAAGGAAGAAAATGAAGATGAATGAAATGGGACTTGTTCTCTGGGCTTGACAGGCATAGCACAGAAATCAGTCCCCAAAGACTTGGTGCTAAAAGTCTCACTAAAAATCTGGATCCACTGTTCTTGGCAGATGGTTTTTCCATCTGCTTGGGAAAGTCACTGCAGCTTTCTCCCAACAGCTGACATAGGGGGATGCAGCCAAAGCATCCTCCGGGCGGCCTGACCCTCCGGCAGAGTGGGAACTGCAAGTCCCTGGTCAGGGAAACGGCGGGTGAGCGCCAGCAGCGGCTGTGCCCTCTCTGCAGGGTCTGGGATCAGAGGGGGCTTGGGGAGGTGGGTCCCAGGTAGGGCATGTCAGCGAGGACTGGTGGGTCCCCACCACTGCCAGCGGTTTCCAGCTCTGAATGGGTGGGTGCATTTGGAAAAGGCAAGAGCCATCTGCCAAACTGAGTGCCGTGATGGCAAGGAAAAGGGCCCATAGGCAAAGAGGGCTTTCCCAAGGGGCAGTGGCTGCAGGGAGCTGCCATGCTGCAGCAGGCAGTGCTTGGCCGCTGCAATAACCAGCTGTGACTTTGACAGCCAGCTCTGTGGAGCTGCACTGAACACCTTCGGCAACAGCCTGCAGAAAGGGCCTAGGTGCAGAGGATGGTGAACTTGACCCCTTTTTCTACCTAGAATATGACTAAAATCAAGTTTAAAATAACTGAGGAATGGATAAAATGTTGACACTTTCTATAGCACCTTCCCTACCCAACGAGCTGGTGGGAACTTCCATGTAGGACAGACAGCTTGGGTGCCTGGAGGAGCCTTCCTGTTCGCATGGACTTCAATGTGGCTCAGTTATTCTGGCAGCGAGTGCTGTGCCCCGTGCTAGCAGGTACAGGAGCCCCTGCTTGGCACCAGCGCTGCTCGGAGACCTCTGCAGGCACCAGCTGTGACTCCGCTGCTGCTGCTGTGGAGTCTGCTGATGCCTCCCCTCGACACCAGCCTCTTGACCCAGTGGCCAGGCGCTGTCTCCTGGTATTGGCATGGGGTCCTAACTTTCCTGGATAAAGAATCTTTGAGCGGTGCCTGCTGTACAGAGAAAAAAGAAGTTTTTCCCTAGGCATGGAGGACCGTCACTTCCATGGCACCAGCGAGGTGAAGGGCCTGAGCAAGCAACCGTGCAGCAAGCTCTGCCACTGCCTGCGGCCTCAGCGCTTTTCCTTGCCTCAGGACATCTCTGCAGAGCATCTGATGTCCAAAGGCAACGCTGCTTATACCAGGAGGGCATACAGACTTGAAAGAGGAAACCTCTGCCAGCATACGTAGCAGCAGTAATAGAATAAGGATTTTCTGTGCTGGAGTGCTAAAATGCTTCAGTGTTTACCTATCATACCTTCAAACCTAAACAAATAAACTCCTGGTGAACAGGTAAACAGATACTGCCTCTTGTTTGTTCTGCCCTGAAGAGGGCAAAGTGAAATTCTCTATTAGATAATCCAAGCTAAGGCTTATAATACAAAATACCTTTGTATATCATTTTCAGGAGGAAAACATCTCCTTCTTTTCTGGATAGTTTACACATGCTGGGTATTTTCTTTTGAAATGCATTGTCCCTTCTGATTCTCTTTTCCTGTAGTCTGCTCGGTTTTCTGCACTTTTGAGTTTCTGAGCGCAAGTGAACCACGCTCGAGCGGCTTGCCCTGGCTGCCGTGCTGTTGTTTGGCACGCGTGCGGTGCTGCTGCTGCTGCCGCCGCTGCCGCGGACCGTTTGTCTTTCGGTTACGTGTGACTTCAGGATTAAGCACCAGTAACCCAGCAGCATTAGGTTTGCAGGAGTTTTCCTCTCGTGCGGCGGCTCGGGCTGGCAGGTGACTTTCGCATTGTTGTGCAGCGCGTAGCTCTGTACGTACGTAGGAAGTTCACAGCGGCGTTTTTCTAAGCTTTCCTTTCCTGGTTAGTGATGTGTAAACACGCTTTCAAAGCAAAGCATTTGATTTTTATGTTGTCTTGATGGCAAAGCACTAAGGATCAGCTGTGAACAATGTTTTTCCCCCTGTCAGAACAACCTGAGGTCTCAAGGAGGTGAATTGTGACCCATTGTGGGATGCCAGTGCCGCTGGGCTTCCTCCTCTGCTGAAAACAGTTGACAGGAAAGTAATTACAGGAGCAGATGTGACTTGTGACGTAAATGTTACTTCTGGCTATTTTTTTGAAGTAATCTAGCAGGGTGATTCCACGGCAACAATTAAATGGTATGTGAGATAACGGGACTACGATGACAACTTCAAGCTTTTCCTTGGCTTAATCAGATACAGGTGCAGGTTGCAATAGTGTCACTTACAACTCACTTCTTTTTTTAATGAGATTAGCAAGTAACGTAAATTTTCAAAGCAGGCTTCAATATGTGCATCCGGTTGTGACTGCTTCTGCAACTCCCACAGCTCTAGCCACTAACTTACTGATATCCTGAGCAGGACAGAGAGGTGCTGCTTGTAGCTCCTTTGGAACAATAAATCACTGCTGCCTTTCACCTCTGTCTCAAGGACAAGTTTATTCTATAGTCAAAAAATGTCTAGAAATAGAGTTGGACTCAAGCATTTAGGACTTTCAAGTTACCCCGTTTTCAGGACATCATGTGATTTCTGCTGAAAGGGACCTAGCTGTAGCAATAATAGGTGCATCTGCAACCTTTCTACGCGCTCGCTTTGTCTAGGTGTTTTGTAAAGAAAATACCAGTGAGTTACCATGCGCTCAGGTCCTGGGCTGTGCTTCATGCTGTGTGTTGAGGCAGCAGCCTGGCTGCCTGCTGCCGGGGTGGCATCTCCTCTTCTCCAAGGAGTCTGTCGTTCCCATTCCTGTTCATCACCAAAGCACTGTGATCTGTACCGCAGCCCCAGAGTGAGCATCGTCGTGTACCAACAGCTGAATCAGTCTCAGCTTCTCTGTCATCAAAGCAAGAGACTCCCAGTGCTGTCCTCAAGCCATGCACCAGCTTTGCAGGCTTGCAAGCTGGTGACCACAGCTGTAGGGACCCAGGAACGGGGCTGGCTGAGTGCTGGTCTCTTTGTGCTGTATATGACTTTCATTCCTCCAAAACTCACTTGGCAGCATTTCTCCAAAGCAGGACTGAAGGTCTATAAAATTGCGCTTTTAACAGTTCTACAACCAAGGCCTAGTTAGGAATAAGATGTAAGAAAAAAAAAATGTAATTTTTGCAATTCTTTGCATGGTGAGAGTTTTGTAACAGCAGCCACAAGGTCTGGATCTAGTCTCATTTCCAGAAAAGCTGACTTTATTGATGGGGCAAATACACAAGCCCTGCAGTGCTTCTGAGAGGTAAGTGAGCGTTATTTCCTCATGTACGAGCTGGCAAGCCGAAGCGCAGGCCTGCTTGCACCCTCGAGCAATCAGGCAGCGGTAAAGCCAGGAAAAATGGGCCCAGATCTCGTGTGGATTGCTGGGCACGAGTGGCAACGGCTCGTTGTAGCACATGGGCTCCTGGGAAGGGGGCACGTGTGCAGCGCCTAGCACAGCGCCAGGTCCCCCTCTGTGTCTGGAGCTCCCGAGCACTACAACAGCACAGTGGCATTAAAAATAATAGCAGCCGTTTTGCCCTCTAGCAAAGCGGGTCACTCTCAAGCTTAATTTAGTTTGTGTCATTTGCTGGCAAAGGGTTTGCTTTCGTTTTCTTGAGGGGTGGCAGAAAAAAAGAAGGTGGGTAGCTTGTCTAGGGCAGAAGGAGGGTCAAATATGGAGCTGGCAGAAGCGGCCGCCAGTGCGCTGGAGCTCACAGATCGGCACCTGTTTATACGAGGGCTGAATTTGTCTCACCTCGGTTATTTATACGCTCTTATTTCTGGCAAGCAAAGCGTTCTTCCAAAATGTGCCCTGCCTCATTAGTAATCCCCACCCAGAGACCTCTTTCCAACCTAGCCAAGCTTCCCAGCAAGTCGCCACGGGAGCCAGGCAAACACAATAGCTCCGGCTTGGTTGTTTCACTTCACTTTTCCTCTCGGCTTGGCCAGCGGCCAGCAGAGATGTTCTGCGCAAAGATAATAGTTTCAACTTAATCATTCACCTCTTATGTGTCTAAAAGGAGCTAAGGACATTGGACGTTTCCAAGAAAAATAAATGAACAGAACTTGTTCAAGGGGGCCTCTTGAAGGCTGTTTTATTGATTTAAAAAAAAAAAAAAAAAGGCAGCAGCAAGCTGTTCCTGCACATCACCCATGCCCTATTTATTTTTTAAATGTGTGTTTAAATTTGGAGGGATGGTCATGAATAGAAGGATTATAAAGTGTTTCTCGTTGCGAAGGGTTTTGCAGAGAGTTTGGAGAGACAGGCCCAAAGGGAAATCCTAGGTGTGTTCATCTGGGGGGCTGTATCTGGATCTTGAGGGACTCCTTCCTATGCCTGTGTGTGCGTGACAGGAGCAAAATCGCAGCCTTTTCTTTTCTTTTCTTTTTTTCTTTCTTTCTTTTTCTTTCATTTTTTTCCAAAGTAACTGTGATTCTAGCTGGGCCCTTTTCTGGCTGTTCATCTTGTGACGCTCAGCAAAGGGCCAGAACCTTCAAGGACCCAGTCCCTTAAGGATGGGCCCCGTTGTGCTGTCTCCAGTTAGACAGCCAAAATCACCAGTTGCTTTTGCAAATGTAGGCCTCCGTTTAAGCCACAAAACACCATCTTCCGTCAAGCTGGCCCAGCTGAGGGACACTGATTAAAACCCGTATCTTTCTCCCTCACATATCCCATCCACAGCACTGTCATGAAAATGTCTGTCCTTGGGAACTGCTTGTAAAACTGGAAGAGAGGGTTCACTTTCTGCAACGTTTAACATGGCTACTGCAAACCTGAAAAATGGAAAGTTCACGGTGAAAGTGTTTTTGGTGAAGAAGTAAGAGAAGTCCCTGCTCACTTACAGGGAGGAGTGGATTAAGGCACTAGCACTAAGCCTGAAGCTAACAACTGAACTCCTACACTGCCTGATTTTGGAGGAATCTGAACTTTCATCAGTCAAACTAAAGCAGCGTTACGGTCGATCCTAAGCCGTATAAATGTGACCTGAGAAGAAATGCCCATGCGGCGCTGCCCCATGCCCATGCGTGCATGTATGCACATGTACATGCTTAGCGCGCTCATCCAGAGCCTACAGAGGGTCTCTGCCGGATCCCACCTCTGGAAAGCAGGTTTTATACGAGTACCGAGTGGGAGGCTTGCTCTAAATCTCCATACAATAGTGGAAAAAGAAATAAAGTTGTAACTGTCGTCACCTATTCAGAAACATTCCTGCAGTTCAGACACCTATTTTCCAACCTTTGATGACTAGGGGGAAAATTATCTTGCCAGGTAGAGTGTGATTTCTAGTTCTCCTCTTCAGCAAATGAACAGCTGTACTCAGGGAGCCTGGAGATGGAAAGGAAGCATCCCTCCCTCTCCTCCCCCGCTTCTTCCCTCTCCTCCTCGACAAGAAGCATATTTCTGTTCAAAAACACATCTTTAAAATGTGTTAATTTTCATAAGGCCATGATGAGACTTTGGGTTCAGAGCCTATTTCCCCTCCCCCTCACTGAGGGCTCTGCAAGCCTCAAGTAACCACACATTACCCAAGTTTAGCACTCTCTGCATGACTCAGTTTTTTTTTTTTTTTTTTTAAGAACTAGACTCCAGTAGACGTTTTCCTTGCTGATACCACTGGGACCAGAAGGTCTTTTTTTTCCCACCAACCTTCAAAACATGCTGATACACTGCAGCTTTTTCTCAATATTTTGTTATTACTATTATTATTATTAAAACAGCACCAAGTCCCACAGCACCAAAGGATGGGATCTCTCCTGCTCTTTTTTTCCTTCCTCACCCGCTAAGAAAAAATAGGTTATTTATCCATAAAAGAAAACATTAATGGACACCGAGGTTCATCTCCTGCTTCGCCTCAGTGGCTGTTTGGGGCAGCCGACAGCAGTGCTGAGTGGGGTCTCTGGTGGCGCCGGACAGCAGTCCCCCTTGGCTGGACCAGATGCGAGGAGGGGGGACGTCCAGGATTAATGTTGTGCCGTCATCGCCATCCCGAACGAGGAGTCATGCCGGGCACCATTTGCACTATTCTTAGCCCTAAAGCATCCAACAACGCTTGGGACCGCATTGTGCCAGCTGCGCTCGAGCGCCCGGTCCCTCCTCCGGCGCCCACTGAGCCCGGTGCTGAGGGACCACTGCAAAGGGGACCTCAGTGAAGGCCAGGGCAGCCGCCCATACTCCCTCCGTGAGCAAGGGCCTCAGCCCCAAACTTAGGAGAGTAAGGAGGCGATCACTAGCTTGAAAAGCAACACGGTGACGTCCCACACCTAAGTGTCAGAAACACACCGCCACCTGCGAGAGGTGTCGTACCAGAGCTGTCGCCAGCCTTGGTTACAAAATAAGGTGGCTTCACCCACAATGCGCGTGAGGAAAATTTAGCTCAGATCTTCTGAGGGCTTCGGGGAGGGTGAGGAAAAAGCATGTGCGCACTCGGGCTGGGTTTTCAGGGGTGTCGGCCAAGCGCTGAGCTTCCCACCGAAACCACAAGCCACATGCGGAGGCAGAGCGCGTTTTCTCGTGTGAATCCCGATGATTTCAAATGAACAGGTTTGGGGCCGCCGTTCCCGTCTGACACGGACAGGCCTGCTCGGCTGAACCTTATTATTCAACGCTGAATTCCTTCAATTGACAGCCGCGCTATTTACAGTGTCTTAGTCAGCATATACCACGCTGCTTCCCAGTCTGACGAGACCTGGATTTTCCCACACTCCCCCTTAAATGGAAACACATTGTTCATCTTCATTTTATTTATTTATTTGGTACCAAAAAAAAAAAAAAAAAACAAAAAAAAAAACAAGATACTGCCATAACTTTGAAGTGCTCTCTCTACAATGCTTGGTTCCTTTTCAGAGCAATGGGTTTTCCTAAAAGCCGCTCTCAGCAAGATCCTTATCAGACCTGCCCGAGCCAGAGACAATGAGCATTTCACAGCGTGAAGAGGGAGAAAAAACAGAAGGTCGATGAGACGCTCTCCGCCAGGAGGTAGCCAGCGTGCGGATGAGCTCTGCCGCGTTATTTTCTGCCTGACCCACAGTTTACGAAAGTGTTGCTTGGGGAGTCAGCGCCCTCCTCCGCTGCGACCGTCCCCTCCCTTCGCAGGCAGGTGCTGACGGCTGTGCCGTGGGGCCGAAGGCTTGGCGTTGGCCCCCATCTCCACCGGGGCACCGGTGCCGCGGGTGAGGAGCTTGAGGCAGGGGAGCTGGGCGCTCCTTGCGCCCGGGGCGATCTTGGCGATGCCGGGCGCTGAGGTGGAGCAGCTCCGTGCCTCGCGGGCCGGGAAATCATTGGTTGGCATCCACCCAGGGTTTGTTTCTTTTTTTTTTTCCTTTTAGCCTAATCGTATTTTTAATTATTAGGCGCATTGCTTCAAGCCAAGGATATGCAATCACTGAATGTTTGTTGGTTGAACTAGAAACAAACAAGAGGATAACATAAATAAAAGAGTGCTCTGGTTTACAGCCCCAAGATAGCGAGTGCGTTGCTCAGTGGATGCTTGCCTGAAGGCTTTGAAGAAGGCTTTAGTTATTTATTTTTCTAAAGATGGGTAACTCTGTTCTATTTGCTTAGCTTCTTAGGAGTTTGAGTAGACAAGAGGTGAAGTACAGTGAAGGTGGGTCTGGCTCCGAGCTCTGAGGGAGCCTGGAGGGAAAATGTGTTTTTGGCCTCTGATCGCATCCAAAAAATGTACCGCATTTCAATACCCTGAGATAGCTGACACATTGGAAATGCCAAGTAACCGGAAACTTTTGCTCCAAAGTCAACTCTGCTTTCATTAATAATTATTTTAAGACAGCATTCATAGAACAAAACAGTACTATATGGAGCAAAAATAGCTCTGTGGGGAATTCAAGGCTGAGAAAGAGCTCATTCCACCATCTCCACTCTCACAGCTAATTTTCAAAAATTAGTGTCCTGAGATGCGAGTGAGGTGTTCGGCCTCGGTCACCGTGAGGCGCAGGCGAAGGGGAGAGAGGAGAGCTGCCCTCAAAATAGCACCAACACTATAACCCCACGCAGCGCTCAAACGTGGCCTTGCGCCGGCAGCGCCGAGCCCACGCCGGGGGACGCTGACCACGGCTGTCTGCGGGGGGTAGCGGGGCCGCGCTGTCCCCCCACCGCGGAGGTGAAGAGCTCCGGCGCCACATGAAGGCTCGGTCCGGGGAGAGCTTGTGTGCCTAGTTCCTTTGGGTGGCAGAGATGTGTTTTTAACCCCATTTCAGAGATGAGAAAACTGCACCACCGCATATGAAGGTGCATGTTTTACTGACAAATGTGGAACTTGATTTTTTTCTTTTGGATCTGACCTGGTATCCCTTGGCTTACTTTCCCGTCATAAGGATGCTGCCTGTGCCTGTAATCTGCTTTTTACAAGTCATGAAGATCATTATAAATATTATGAGATTTATCGCTTCTGTATGTAATACGCCGATACTGGCAGCAATTTTTGAAAACACAACAGCAACAAGAAGCATATGTTCTGAGATTCAAGTTAGTGAGATTTTTTTTCTGCCAAGGACAATAATTTTTTTTCCTTTTTTTTTTTCAAAATAAACATCACACTGGAATGTGCTGCAGCAAATGGCTTGGGCTCTATTATATTTCATGCAGCTTTCTAAACAATTTTCAACCCTGCTGGCACAGTGTCAAACAGAAGGCAACCAACAATAGCAAAATCCCATTAAAGCTGAGAAGGTTCCTTCCTGAGGTGAACACGGCCAGAAATAGTAATCTTGGCTCTCTTTTCAATTTGGCATTGGGGACTAATAATGCATGTTCTACTAATGGAAATTATCTAATTTCATCCAAGTGCAGCTCCAGAGAGAGCTGGGCTGACGCACAAACAGTCAATATAACAACATTCTTCTTGAAGAGCTGAACAATAGAGCTTTGGTGGGACTGTGATTAACAACGTCAAACTAAGAACAAACAGAAGGTGTAAAAATAGGCATCTGAGGAGTTGACACAACGGACTATTTTTCATCCATAAGGCCAGGGGAGAATAGCTTGTTAAATTCTATGCTTGGAGCACTTCATCAGATGTTGTGTGGAAGGACAAGAAAAAAAATCTCATTTCCCATCTGGGTCTGAATGTACTAAGGAACTGCACATGCCTTATTAATATAAATCATGCTAGGAGTATAATTCCCATTAGCATTAAAGAACCATTTTTCAATGAAATACTCTTGCACCAGAAATGCCTAATGGGAAATAATGATATTTGCTTCATTTAAAGAGAATAGTAAAATACAGTGCAAAGCCCAAGAAGATAGAGAGTCGTTTCTTCTCCAGAGTGCCACGGGTTTTTCGGGCTATCGCTGCGAAGATACTGCTTTCCCCGTGCAGTGGGGCCGCATCCCGGCCTGGGGTCAGGCTGCCGGCCCCCGCGTAAGGAGCAAGGCTGGAGCAAAGAGACGCTGTCGCCAGTCTGGGCAGCGCTAGGGCGCAAGGCAAAGTGGGGCTGCTGTCTGCCCCGCAGGCCCCCGCAGCTACCCAGGCTACGCGAGGGAAGGTGTCCAGCCTCCCTCCACCCTCCCCTGCTTCCTCCTCGGTGCTGCCTAAAATTTGGAGAGCACAAAGATGGCTGGGAGCCACCTCCCACTCCCTCTTGCCGGCACGGGATAACCTCACCCTGGAATTCTTTGTAGTCAACCTAAAAATATCATTCCCCAAACACAAATGGCAGCAGTGATGATTATTTATCACTTTTCAAGAATGTGTCACTGACTACATTTCCCTTTAACATCGGAGCCACAGATGGACTCAAAATGTGCCTGGTACATTAAAAAGCAGAAGCATTAGAGGTACACGAAACTGCTGCACAGCTCATGAGCTTTGGTGCTTTGCCTGGCTCTCCCAGAGCTCTGACTCCCAGCCCCTTGGCTCGCGTGCCGCTGTGGTACAGGCTCCGTAAGGAGCTGGACGTGCCTGATGATGTTCACCGGGCAGCAGCTCGCCTCCGTGTTTGCAGGGGCACGCGCCGACTACGAACCTCAGCGCTGCCTTAGTTGCGCAGTGATGGATTAACCCTCGTTCCCCTGGTCTGCGTGCACCAGCTCTGTTCTCGTGCTTAATGAAAGGAAGTTCTAGTCTTGAAACATTAGGCAAAATTTCCACCTATGGTTAAGCAGGTATGTTTATTTTTAATTTTTATGAAATCTCAAGTAGCCATCTACTCGCTGTTATTTTTAGAGACTAAGAGGTGAGGTTTGGGTTTTTATAAAATTCCTAGACGTGCATTTGGCCTTTGGGATTTTGCACATGACACAACACAATAAATTCACCTCCGTATAGTGGCCAGTGGCATCCAGTAACAATCCCATTCTACCCTCATTCGTCCCATAGGTCACCCTCTCAGTTCCTGTTCTGCTCAGGTTCTGCCAAAATTGTGTCACGCTTGTTCTCCTTCCTTTAAACAAAAATAAAAAATGATGAAACCTATTGAAATTCCTAATAATGAGAGAAAGCCACACCAGAAGTAATACAACAATACACAAAACGCTCATCCCCCTTTTTTTTTCCTAACTCTGTGTTACAAAACTCCCTCCAACAAGGTCACATTGTAGAGTACCAGGGTCTTCACCGGTGTTGCTTTCAGTCTCAGCTGTCATACCCAATTCATCCAAAACTGTCCTGGAAACCAGCTCCCTTCTCTGTGAGCAGCCAGCCCCAGTCCCCTGCTCCAAACCCCAGCCCTGCTCTCGCCAGGCTCCTTGTGTCCACCTGCTCCTTCCCCACCCAGGACTTTTAAATCAGGCAGGTTCTCGGCTCACAGATTTGGTGCCCAAGCTGAACTCACCCACATGCGCCCGGAAACTGCCAGCCCGGGGCAGCTCGGCTCTGCGGGGCCAGGAGCGCCCTCGCTCCTCCATGGGGACCGCAGAGGCTGCGGTGCAGCAAAGTCTGCGTGGCCTCGGCGCCCCTGAGCTCAGCGGAGGTGTTTGTTTAGCTCTTAAATGCTGCTGAGCCACAGCTTTCTGCACCCAGAAATCTTTAGCCTGGCCAGTTTCAGCAGATGCGTGAAGATGACAAGAAGCATGGTTCTGGCATGCTCCCGAGCAAATTGCTGCTGCAAAGCATAAGGACACACAAAAAGCACCAGCATATTTTAACAACAGCAAACGTATCTCCCTCCAGGATGAAGTCAGAAGCAACAGAGCCATTTTGCCTGAAATGTTCTCCCACAAACAAATTCTACCTGAGGCACATTCCTGGGAAGAAACATTTTTTTAACCCTGGGCGACAGCGTCGAACAGACGTAAATACAACATCTTTGAACGGAAAGCTGCGCCGCCTTCCAGACAGGCAGCAAAAGCTGCCACCCAAGCCAGCAGGAGACCCACTTAATGTCCAGGATTATCCTGGGTGGGGCGACCAGCGTGCCACATTCACAGATGTGGTCCTCTGGGGGGGGGGGGCGGAATACGGGAAAGCTTCAGCCCATAAAAAAGAAAAGCCTTACAGCTGAATTCATCCCCAGTGATTCCAGTGGCGACGCACCAAGGCTAAATTTGACCCACGAGGCCTGTTATTAATGCAGATTTTACTGTTAGTGTGCACTAGAGGGTGCTACTCTGTTAGTGTTTGGAAAAGATCATAGTAATAAGACTATCTTCAATGTCTTCATTCATTGGAAAGTCAGACCGAGTAGACTGAGTGGGCGCGTGTTGATATTCATATTACCGTTCAGTCTCGCCTCAAAATAAAATGGATTGCTTAGCTGGGAAAAAGAGAATTTCTTGGCTTGGAAAAGGTTTTATACATCTGGGGTCAAGGGTAAACATTTGGGTTAGACATGGTGACAAATGAAAGGAAAATATGGTCAGTCTTTCCTTTTTCTCTCTGTTTCACAATTCCAGGATGAAGGGACACCTCAGTAAGCTAGCTGAGAAATTAGAAATTAGTGCACATGCTGAAAATAATAAACCTTTGGATATCACTGCTGCAGGACAGATAATCAAATTCTCATGATAAAATTTCGTGGAGGAAATAAAAGCAAAGCACTTTTATGACTGTTACAGTGTTTTGGCTAAGATAAGGGTAACCAGATCTCAGGCCCTGAGATACAAAATGATGTGTTAGAGGTATCAGTAGGAAATGACTTCCCCCATGTGCTGCGTTGCTCCATTGACTGTGCATGTTATGTTTTTGTTTCCATTTGCCTAAAGCATGGAGTAATGGCTATTTCTGTAGGCAGGATCCCAGACCAATGATAGCGCAATTCCTGCGCTCCCACTTCCAACGTGCGGGAGCCCTGGAATTCGCTGCAGCTACCCGACCTGCTGAGCGCAGGAGCCGTGGGAAGGCAAGAGACCATCCAACGCGCTGCAGAAACAGCCCTCCAACCCCCAGCACGGCTCCTCGCAGGGGTGTGCTGAAGGGGGGGCCTCCCCCCCCACCCTCCTGCTTAACTGGGAGTGAGGAATGGGGTGTTAAAGGCCCCCCGGGAGCCGGGCGAGCGGAAGCAGTTAGGTGCCGAGAGCGCTGAGAAGGTGGTGCTGCTCTTCATCCGCTCTAGAGCCAGCTCCAGGGAGGGAAGTGACTCTGGAGGGCATTACACCTATGCTATATAATCTGGCATGTTTATTTATTGCACCATAAAACCTCCGTGACTGGCAGTTCCCTTTGGTATTCACCAGAAAGCATCTCCCTTGGGCAAAGCGGGTTAAACTGGGATCTTTAAAGGCCACGGTGGCATTATTCTGTCAGGATTTTAAGCACACTAATGACAAAGAAAGAACTGGTTTTAAAGCTCCTGAGACTGATGTGTACCTACCGTTAATAAATCCATTTGGACTATGAAAGGGGGGAGGTGGGAGAAAACAAAACAGAAAAGTTTTTAAATCCAGGTGATCTCTCTTTTCTAAAAACTTTCTTGTAGAAACTCAGAAACTTGACTTCCTTCATGGGTAGTTTTTGCTTTTTCTATGACTACATTCTGATAGCTTTATTTCCAGCTATTTTCCCTACATTTTTTGACCTGCGTTGGCAAGAAGGAGGAAACTGCTTCTTACTGAAAGTTTTATTAAGCAGTTGTTAGTATTTCCTTCTTCGATACTGCGTGGCTTTTCTGCACAGTGAGTTTAATGTACTCTTGCAGGAGGGGGCTGTAGGCCTAATGCATCACTGCGCAACCCCAGCTTGGTTTCACTGAAGCAGATGAGGTTGCTCTCGCAAAAGCCTGGTGATGATGACCAGCTATGGGAATACAAATTCCCAAGTTCTGTTTCCAGCTGTACTTGCGCCTTACCACGTTACCTGCACTGACAAACACTGGCCTTGTTTTTGATAGCAACAGTTTGCTCCAGTTAAGGAACTGCCCCTGTGGGTCTTGGATTAAAATTGGTGCAATTATACTCTCCTGTCAGACTTGAGAAATACCTGTGAAAATGATCATTCTGCCTTGCAAATTGCCTTCGTTTTTATGCAACAATGTTATTTTCAGTTGCTGCACACTGTCCAAACTAAACCTGGCATGTGTATGAAAATGTCCCTCTCGTCAGCAATTACATGTAAGAACAGTAGGTCAGCACTTCTGTGAGTCATATCACCTTTAACCAGCTATTGGGGGTTAATTGCAGAATAGCTCTCTGCAGACCTCTCTGTTTGTGTGGCCTGGAAAATCACTGCTAGCCTGTCATAATTCCCTCTTCAAGTGGATTATGGTCCAGATGCAGCGTAAAGGTGGAGTAAGCTACGAAATCAGTCACACTGATGGAAATGTAAGTAAACTCAGGCTCTTTCCATGTGAGAAAGACCCTTTTTTAGACTGCAGGAAGCAGTTGCAAGAGGCAGCACTTAAATGAGGTTGTGACCCAATGAGAGTCTACAGCCGCCCAGAACAGGCTTGCAATGGTCCTGCCACCCTCCCTTCCCCAATGCGTGTTTCCCTTGGCTCCCTCACGTTGGCTAGCCCTATGATAAATAGGTTAGTCTGGGAATGACAACAGCATAAAACTTTCTTCTTTTCGGCAGAGTTAACAGTTAAACATCTCTGGGGACAGAAAAGGAGCTGGCGATGAAGTGCGTGTGGTACGTTGGCACTTCAGCTTAGAGCAGCTTGAAACTGTTATGGCATTGCAGGCCCACAGTTGCTGGCTCCTGGCAGAGCATCACATGCCTAAAACTGGGATTCACAAAAGCCAGCACATCGAGTGAGGATCTGCATGAACTAACCCATAGGAAACCCTGAGGAAGAGACTGTCCTGACCTTGCTACTCTTCAGAACGTAGGGTCCCTTTTCTGGGCTGCGGAGAGACGCTTCTTTCCAACTGCTGTTTATTATCTTGACCCTTTTATAAAATTTATATGCCTACGGCTTTTCATGTAAAAAAAAAAAAAAAGGAAGAAAAGGTCACTCCTTTCTCTGCAAAAATGGCTGTGGAGAGATCCTAGTGCCCTCTCACTTTCCAGATGTCTGAGGCTCTGAGGCAAGGGAAGGGAATCAGTGTATTCAAGTCCTTCCCCTGTCTAAGGGGCCTTGAGAGACGACGCAGCATTTTGCGATGGCTGCAAAAATTCTTTCCTCTTGAAACCAGTTGGCTTCACATAACTAGCATATTTCATTGGATCAGCTGTTGAAAGAAAGAGGTAGAGATTGCAAAAATGCAAGTGTGAGCCTAACTCTCCAGCTTAGTGACTGGTGTGTTGCCCCTGGAGCTGGGAAACTCAGGTTTTGATCTGTGCTCTACTGAGTGTTTGCTATAAAATATGAACCTGTTTTGTGGGGCAATTCTTGGAACCACTTAAATTCAGAAAGCACGGTGGTATTGCTCAAGACAAAGACCACATATTGCAGAAGAAAGCCAGGACTGAGGCCTGGAGGCAGATGTGCTCATTTTCTCCTGTTGAAGAAGGCTGCACCTTACAGGGAACCTCTCAAGAATGGCCATCAGGCCACAGAAATGAAATGCAAACAGCTCTGAAATATGTTTTAGTTGTCAAGCTGGTAAGGCAGACTAGCATGAGTGGTCCTCTAGAGCAGATGATTAGTGCTGAAGAACATATGACTACAATATTGGCATTCAGTGTTTTTTCTTCTTTTAATTCAGACTAATTTTAGCATGCCCTGTGGATTGAATTCCCACTAAGGATTCCTGCGCACCCTGAAACCTCATCGTGATACAAACCAACACCCTGTAAGAGATAATGATCAGGTGATTCCCTTCAAAAGCACACTCCTGATCCAAACTACAACAGAAATGTAAACTTGCCCCAAGCAGACTGAAATCCTGTCCTATCAGTTGGAAACCCAGATGCAGTCTGTTTTCAGGCACCCTCTGCTTATGCTCAGCAAATGACATAATGTAACACAATCACTACTTATTGACACAGGTATTCAACTAAATAACGCATTAAAGGATAGAACAGAAACATCAAGCAGCTGACCAGCTTAGCCACTTAATTCACTTGTGGTTCTGGGCAGTTCCTGCCTGCAGTGTCTGCACTTCTGTTGAGCATTTCAGATAACAAATTGTTGATCAGCTGAGGGAAGTATAATCAGTGTTGTGGTGCATTCCTGTGGCCGGCCTCCAGCTGCAGATCCCCAGGGGGATGCTGCCTGCTCTGCCTGTGGTAAGATTCAGCAGCCCCAGGGCAGCGCTCGGAGCCTCACAGGGAGCTGCACAGGCAAAAACCTTTTACCACTGGTTGAAAACCAGGCCCCAGGTAATCTCCACTCCAGCCTGCAGAAGGCCCTTGCAGACGTTTTCAACACGAGTTTGGGGAAATGCATTTCCTTGTACTGATCTACACTGCCTGGAAAATACTCCCGCTTGCTCCTCTTACCTTGCAAGTACGCAGGGGCACGGCGGCGAGAGGGGCAAGCCAGGTCCCAGCGGGCCCCTGCTCGGAGCGCTCCCGCACTCTGCCTCCCGCCGCCTTGCGCTTCCCGCCCGCGCCAGCGCCGGCTGCTCGGCCACGCTGCGGGGGAAGCGGCGCAGCGCCCGTCCCCGCGCAACGTCCGCCCCGCATAGCGCCCGGACCCGTGCAGCGCAGCGCCCGCCGCGCCGCCGCAGTTCACCAGGTGGCGCCAGAGACCCGGTTTTGTGGACCGAGCCGGGCCGGGCTGGACTGGGCCGAGTGGGCGCTGCGCGGCGGCGCTCAGTGCTCGGCGCTGCAGCCTCGCGGGCCTGCGGCGGGCCCGGGGCGGGCGGGGAGGCGGCAGCGGCGGGCCCGGGGGCCGTGGGAAGGGGGGCGGTGGTAGCAGGGACCATCCGCCGCCCCATAAACGGGCCCTGATGGTTTCTACTGGCGGGGTTGCCGCAGGCTTATGTATGCATATATATATTTATGCGGATAAAAGCACCTATATAAATATGAGGCCGCAGCAGCAGCGCCCCTGGGCCCTTTCCGCTGGCTCGGGACCGTGTGCGGGGCACGCTGCAAGGGAGCGTTGGAAAGCGCGCTCAGCCCGCGGGCGCGGCCCCACTCACGCGCACGGCGGCGGGGAGCGTCGCGGCGCCGCTGAGCGCTGTTTGCAACGGGGGTGGGCGTGGGGGGCTTACGGCCCACACCGCTGCGCTGGGTGCTCTGCAGGCCCCCACCCCGTTACGCGGAGGCTCCCGCAGCCTCATAAGCAGCCCTTGCTGAGAAGGCGCCCCGCCGTCCGCCACCGCGCCCCTACGCGCAGCGGCGCAGCGGCGCAGCGCCAGGCCTGCGCGGGCCGGTGCGGCGCCTCCTGGGCAGGGGGCGCGGGCAGAGGCGCAGCCGCGCCGCGGTCGCGGAGCTGCGGAGTTGAGCATCCGGGACCGCACAGCCACGGCGCGACCCACCCGCGTGTGGTCCGCGTGTGGTCCACGTGTGGCTGTGCGGGACCTGCGGGAGGCAGAGAGCGTGATGCGAGGCAGGAGCAACGCGGAGCTGCCGTGAGTCCCGGCCCCGCACGCAGCGCCCGGCCCTTTCCGGGATGCGCCCGGCCCGCTGTCTGCGAGCGCGGACAGCAATCTGCAGCGCCTTGGGGCTAGGCTTTTTTCCTCCGCTATTGCAAACTCGAATCATTCTTTTCCACCTCCTTTGTCGGCCTCGGGGGGGGAAAAAAAATAAAAAATCCTCCGAGACTCCATTCCATTAAAAAAAAAAAAAAAAAAAATAGGCATCGCTCCTGCCTTCATAGTTCATTCGCCTTCTTCTCGAGTCCCTCGGAAGCAAGATTAAAGGGGAAAGTCGCAGCTGTATATTTATGTTTTCATTGCTAGAAGGGAATTGATTTCCTTGCATTTATTTTTGTAGTTGCAATACACAAGGGCGGATTTGCGTCACCAAAGCAACTTGCTGGTCGAGATAAAGTTGCACAAATATCGAAAAGGGAAGTGCTCGCGCTCATTATGAAGTTTTTCTCCGGAAGAAATAAGGATTTCTGCTGTATCCTAAAATACTAAAGCCGCTTCTATTTTGGGACAAATCTCGCAGGCACATCCGCTCATTTAGTCCGAGTTGGAGCCTCTCAAAAAACAGGAGATGACCTGGACTGCAGCGAGCCCCGGGTTTCCTGCAGCCTTCTCGCTCCTTGCGAGGGGAGGAGGCGCTGGGACTTAGCTGCTACCCGCGGGCGCGGTACCGCTTGCTGCTGGCGGGGGGCCGATGCCCTGGGGCCGCGGGGCAGGGAGGAGAGTGGGTCTGCTCGCGGGCCGGCGGCCGGGCGCGGAGGCCTGCGGAGGCCTGGCCCTGGAGGCAGGGCCTGCTCCGCGGGGTGCTGCGGAGCCGCCGGCCTTCGGGGAGGGGAGACGGCCCTGCCGCAGGGGAGGCGGCGGGGAGGCAGCGCGCCGTGGGGGGAGCTCTCGGCCACGGCGGGTTGGGCTGCCCGGAGTGCGCGGGGGAGGCACATAGGCACCGCGGAGCGCCGCGGCCGGGGGCTCCGTCGAGGCGGCAGGGCCGCATCCAGACCGGGAAGGCACCTGCCTGCTGACGGGGGCTCGGGCTTCCCGGCTCCGTCGCCAGTCCGAGGCCCAGCGCGGGGGTCAAGTGCTTTAGTGCAACGTGTTTAGTATTTCCTTTTGGGTTATTTTTGTCCCTGCTGGATGAAAGCGCCGACCTAGCACTTGTCTGAGTGACGGCCCGCGGGGAAGACCGCGCTTCCAGAAGCGGTAGCAAAATCAGGGAGCCCCGGGGCGGGGGAAGCCGGGACGGGGAGGTGCAGCGAGCTCCGGGGAGGCCCGGGGAAGCGCGGGGGAGCGGCAGGGGCTGCCTGGGGCGCCGGGGCGCCGGGGGCGTTTCTCACCGGGTGCTGCCCGTCACCAGGCGTGCGGGGTGCAGAGGGAAGCGAAGGTTTAAAACGAGGGAGAGATTTATTTGAGAAAGACAAAAAAAAATAATAAGGGGGGTACACTTTTTTCCTCATTACTTGGCGTGCAGCCCCGGGATGATATAATAGCAATATCATAACAAATTTAAGAAAAAGTTTCACTTGCGCAGGTTGGATGCAGTGGCGATAATACACTTTGTTGCCCTTGTGTAAACCAGCCTGATGCCAGGGCTTTGCCTGGCCGTAGAAACGCAAGGGAAACTGGAGTCGTTTGATCCGATTCGAAATCAACAGGCTCACTTTCAGATCATCTGCTCAGGGGAAATCAAGGTGGGGGGGGGGAGATGCAAGAAGAAATGACTTTCCACTGTCGAAATGGGGAAAGTTCAAACCTAATCAAACGTTTCTTTCACTGTCTCCGGTTTTCGGACATATCCTGGCAAGCCATCACTTTTATTTTTCGGTTTCGCCTCACTAATAAAAACCAAACCAAACCAAAGCCGTGCATGGGTTTTCCTTTTGAATGAGCTTCGCATATACACGTGCATATGCATATGATGGCGTTTGCCAAAGAAATGCATTCACCCTCGATTACAGGTGGTTTCAATATTCGTGTATAAGCTACGTCTTCATATCTGACGAAAGAAAAATAGTTTGGCTTTCCGGCAGTTCCCCGAAAACGCTCAGAATTTTGGAAGCTATTTGAAAAAATAATCTTTGAAACAAAAACATAGCAAGCCTGGAATCGTCTGACCAAGGAGCCTGCTTGCTGATGGTGAGGGCGGCAAAAGTTTTACATGCCTGATCTGTGAAATCTACAATTAAAAAATGTTTTTCCAGAGTCAGATCGGGAGAAATGTGGATGTTGGAGGGAGAAAAAGCACAAAAGGCGCTTGGACGAATTTGTCCGTAAAATATTCCAGAGAATGTAGTTTATGATTATATTCTAAAAAGGTGTGTTTGATTCTATTCTTCAATAGTTTGGATTACTACGAATCACTGTTTAAGATGAATTTGCTGTGCAAACAGATGCAGACACTTGGCTGAAGTATATAGTAGAAATCTGTAAAATGACATTGTCTCCAGGATGCAATTAATTAGCCACTACTAACACAGCATTCAACGTGCGTGGGCCCAGAATAACTCAGAGCTCACATAAATACATATGTTGCGTGCATTATTATATACTGATTTTATTACGGACCGGTCAAGGCTCATGTATCTGGGAAGGAAACGTATTTCTTTGGGAGTCGTTTTCAAGCTCTTTCAGGAGACAAATCTGCCTTTCATTGGGAAAAGAATTCCCGCATGCTTTGCTCAGATATTTTGAAATCACAGCAGCAAACGAAAGGGCGCTGCGGTGGCCGTGTGATTTTTTACTAATTAATTAATTACTTAATACTATTTATTTTTTGCAAAGCCGGCGGTGTTTGTGCGGCCGCGCAGGGCGGAACTGAAGGAGCTGGAGTGTGCGCGCAGACAGCGCTGCCTGCGAGGAAGTGTTGCTGCTTCTCCCGGCCAGAGGCGCGGAGGGGAGTGCGGAGGCGAAGGAGAGCGCGCTCCCGCGAGTAGCCGCGCTGCGGGCGGGCCGAGCCGGGCCGGGCCGGGCCCGGGCGCGCGCCGCGATCTCCGCACTTGCCCCGCACGGCGCGGCGCGGCTCCGCAGGGCGCGGAGGCGGGGGCGGGACGGCGGGCGGCCCGGCCCGGCCCCGCGGAGCACGGATTGGGCGCGGGCAGTCCGAGGGGCGGTGGGAGCGAGGGCTGCGCCGGGGCCGGGAGTCGCTGCCAGAGAAAGTTTGGGGAGGGGTGGATTTTTTCCCCAGTGCGAGGAAGGGGTTTGGTTTTGTTTTGTTTTGTTTGCACCGCTCCTCTCCCGCGCTCGCTCGCTCTCTCCCTCTCGCCGTGCGTTTTGCGTGGGTTTTTTCTTTCTTCTTCTTCTTTTTGTTTTCCCCTTGCCCCCCGGCAAGCGCGCTGCCAGCTGCCAAGCCGCCCGCCCGCCCCGCCGTCCCTCCCCATGCGCCGGGGGCAGCGGGCAGCCCCGCGCCGCGCTCCCGGGAGCTGAGCGGCGCGGAGCGGCCCGCGGGCGCCGGCGGCAGGATGTACACGGCCGGGCTGGCCCCTTTCTACGCCTCCAACTTCAGCCTCTGGTCAGCGGCGTACTGCTCGGCCGCGGGGCCGGGCGCCGGCGGCTGCTTCCCGCTGGAGCACGGCGCGGCCAAGAAGCCTTCCTTCTGCATCGCCGACATCCTGCACGCCGGCGGCGAGGCGGCGGGCGGCCCCGCCGAGAGCCTGCCCGGCGGCCCCGGGGCCGGGCTGCCGCCGGCGCTGGGCGCCGTGCACCACGCCGGCCCCTTCCACGCCACCGCCTCGCCGCTGCGGCCCACGCCCGTGGTGGCCCCCGAGGCCCCCGCCGCCGCCTTCCCGCCGCGCCTCTCGCCGCTCTCGGCCGCCTACCACCCGCACCACCGCCCCCCGCAGCACCGCTCCCCCGCGGCGGCGGCGGCCGGCGGCGGCGCGCCGCCCCCCGCCCGCGGCCCCGGGAGCCACACGCACGGCGCGGCGCCGGCGCCCTCCAGCAAGGACCTGAAATTCGGCATCGACCGCATTTTGTCGGCGGAGTTTGACCCCAAAGTCAAGGAAGGCAACACGCTGAGAGGTAGAGAAATTGGCTTGTCCGCTTTCCATGCTAGCGTTCTCGTGCTTTTTTTTTTTTTTTTTTTCTTTTTTTTTTTAATATGTAGATACCCTCTTAAAAAAAATTTTTTTTGAAGTAGCCAGGAAAGACGTAAGCGTTATTAATGTGCTTCTTTAGTAGCGTTCACTAAAATAGCCGCCAGTCCCGCGCGCTGTAGCGGTCTGTGATTAGGATTGGACCGCTTTGAAAAAATAGAGATAGCGTAAAAATAGCAAATCAAACGATCTCAGATTCCCAGCCCGGGCGAAGGTTTTCCCTCAGATGGTAGAGTCCGTTTAAAAGGCTTTTGCTGCAATCAATCTTCTCCAGCAGCGTGTAAACATCCTGACAAAGGGAGTAAATATATCGGAAGATCTTTGAGTCCCGGGGCATTGCCGCCTCTCCAGGGGAGAGCCACGAGGGCGAGCGCCGGGGCTTGCCCGTCCCTACCGTGTCCCTTCGGCGGAGGCTCCCGCACCCGCCCGGGCCGGGACACGGCAGCCCCCGTCCCGTCCCGTGTCCCTCCCTCCCCCCCCCCCCAAGGCCGCAAGGGAGCCCAGACCCATCCGCTAGAAGCGTCCCGGTGCGGAGATTTCGCGGTGTAACAGAGCTCTCCTTGTTCCTGTGCTCACAGATCTGACCTCCTTATTAACTACCAGCCGCCAAACTGGGGTTCATCTCCCCAACTTGCAGCCTTCCGCCAGCCAGTTCTTCGCGTCTCTAGACCCCATTAACGAGGCCTCTACTATTCTGGGTCCCTTAAACACAAACCCAAGGAGCTCAGTTCAGCACCAGTTTCAAGACACTTTTCCAGGTACATACCTTCCCCTGCGACCCCCCCCCCCCCCCGCGCTCAGGGCAGACCGGGCCGCGCCGCCGGCTGCCGCCCCCGTCCCGCAGCGCGCTCCCAGGGCCGCCGGCTCCCTCCTCCCAAAGCGACTGGCCGGAGGCTTTTGAAAAGCCAGGGCATCTTTTTTTTTCTAGCGAGATTAAAGATTTTGGATATCTCGTCCCGAGCGAAAGCACTGGGAGGGGGAGGGAGATCCGACTAGCGCCCTGAATCAGATCGCCCAATCTAGCAAAAATAATACCTGGGGCGAGAGAGAAAGGGCGGGGAGGGGGAAAAGGAAAATATCCGAGTTAGAAAACATGCCATCCTTGTCTGAGGAAACACACACTTACAGAAATCATACCTCGTCCGCAGGCAGGGTGACACTTGCTTGGGCCTTCCCTGCACACCGCAGTCGAGCTGATATTTTGAGCGGATGTAATACTTCTTTTCGGGCATCGATATTAATAACGCACTTTCCCTGTCTCCTTCTCTCCCTGTCTCTCTTTCTCAAACGTCAGGTCCGTATGCAGTTTTAACTAAGGACACACTGCCTCAGACATACAAGAGGAAGCGCTCCTGGTCCAGGGCTGTTTTTTCCAACCTTCAGAGGAAAGGTTTAGAAAAGCGGTTCGAAATCCAGAAATATGTTACCAAACCGGACAGAAAGCAACTCGCGGCAATGCTGGGGCTGACAGATGCACAAGTAAGAACTGCTTGTTTTTCTTTATCTACCCTTCTTTTACTTCCAGTTTTGTTTAGGCGAATATTGGGGAGGGGTTGAAAATTATTTTCCCTTCCTTAATTTTTGTGGCATTCATTTAGAAGTAGGATCTCGGCCTGGTGGGGTTATCCGGGCTCCTACATTAAACAGCTTTTTGAGAGGTCCTGTACGGTAACACGTTAGCGTATTATAGCAGGATTAACTCCCCGTTCCTAACGCGAAGATTTCGCCTATGGACTCTTCGCGTTTGTTTTGGCAAACACTGACAACGACAAGCAAGGAGGCAAACAGGGCCAGAGGAGATAATCAGTACGCAAATTATTGAAGTGCAACTCACAGTAGGAGGCAGTTTAGGTCAAAGGAAGTAGAAACAAACACACTATTTTTTTAATGTCCCTTAAAAAAAAAAAATCTCTCCCTACATTGTGAAATCCCTAGTTCTGGGGAAGTGAAAACTTCTCTTCAAACGGAATCATTAAGCGCCACTCTGTAATGATTCCACCATTGACGGCCCACAGCGCACAGAATTGTATAACGCTGTGGTTTCTTGAGTAAGATTCGGTTTCCTGGAAGAAGAAGTAGAAAGGAGAAAAAAAAAGAAAAAAGGACCCCCCCCAACCCCATTGTATTTAAACACGCGAAGGAGAAAAAAAGAAAAGTTACTCGTGTGAGGTTGGGGGCAGAGGAAAATGCGGATGGTATCTCCTTTTATCCTGCATTGCCTGCTTGCAGGCGTTTCCTGCAGAGGCCAGGGCTCTGCTTAGCCGTCCCCAGCGCAGCCCCGGCCGCAGGGTGAGCGGGGCGGCGGTGCCGGGGCGGTGGTGCCGGGGCGCGGGCGGTGGTGCCGGGGAGCGGTTCTGCGCGGCCCGGCGCTGACGCTGCGCGGTGCCGCAGGTGAAGGTCTGGTTCCAGAACCGGCGCATGAAGTGGCGACACTCCAAGGAGGCGCAGGCCCAGAAGGACAAGGACAAGGAGCCGGCGGCCGAGAGGGCCGGCGCGCCGCCCGCCGCCCCGGGAGAGCCCGAGCGCAGCCCCAGCCGCTCGGAGGGCGACAGCGACAGTAGCGACGCAGACTCCCTCGACATGGCCCCCAGCGACACGGAAAGGACTGAGGGCGCCGAGCAGAGCCAGCCCCAAAGCGGTGTCATCAAGTCCTCTGGCAGCCCCGGCCTCCCCTCCCCGCCGCCGCCCGCCGCCAGCCCTGAGCCGCCGCCCGCCCCGCGGAGCGGCCTATAGACGGGGCGGCCGCGGCATCTCCGCCCGGGACCTCCGCGCTAATTTATATTCCTTCCTCCGAGCTGCTGCCGGGTCTCAGAGGTCGAGGGGGCACATCAAGAGCCCCCTCCTCTCCCACGGCCAGCGCCCTGCCCGGCGGCGAGGGCTTGGGGACTTGGGCGGTGCGGGGAGCTCCAGCCCTGGACAGTTGTGCATGAGGCGCGCGGCAGCGCCGCCCGGCCGCCTCTCCCTCCGTGCTGCTCGGTGGGAGAGCGGGATTTCTCTCTCTCTCTGTCTCTTTTTTTTTAATTTTATTCTCCCTCTCGCACCCCTTGCGCTCTCCAGGAAAGTCCGAGCGAGAGACTCCGAGAATGTGCTCTGAAATCCCTCTCCCTCCCCCTCAGACATTTTACAATGTGAAGTATTTTGCCAACATCCTCATTGGTTGCAACGTGTTGCTTTGAATAATCCGGCCAAGAAATACTGCACTGACAAAATATATAAATATATATATATATATATATCCTGTAAATAAAATGTTTGCTATGGTTTGTAACCACGTCAGTCTGTTGACCAGGGGAGAGGGCTGATGAAGCTGATCCAGCTTCCTATGCCCCGCTCAAAAGCAGTCACTGTCTGCTCCTCGCCTTAAAAGACTCTGGATACAGCCTTCTCCTTTTTTCTTTTCCTTTTTTTTTTTTTTTTTTTTTTTTTTTTTTTTTTTTTGATGGAGCCGATGACAAGATCCGGATTTGACTATGCGAAATTGTGCCTCGGGGAGAAAGTTGCCAGTTGCATTTGTAGATCCCAATGTGCGTATATATGTATGTATACATATATATATATATATATATATATTCTGGGGGGTGGCTTTTTATTTTTGTTCTTAATGCAAGACCAAAGCGGACTCTTTAGCTGCCTGGCGTCTGGAACCAGGCGGCCACCGGGGTGTCTTAGGAGTGCTCGCAGGGGCGGCCTGCGGCAGAGGAGAGCCCCCCCGGCCGGGCCGGGCCGGGAGCGGGGGGGGGGGGGGGGAAGCTGTTTTGGTTTGTTCTACTCGGATTTGTTACGTCGCTCGTCGCAAGCCGCCGCGCCGTGCGGGAGGCCTGCTCGGCGCGCGCGCGCGTGTGGGGGGGGGCTCTGTGACATCACAAAGCCTCTGTGCGGCCCGGGGGGCGCTCTGTGACGTCACAATGGCGGCGTGCGGCGCGGGGAGGGCGCGCGGAGCTCCCCGGGCCGGCGCGGGCCGTGGGGGGCCGCGCCGGGAAGGGTTTCACGCCGCGCTCTCTCTCCCTTTCTCTAGATGGGGAGCTGCGCGGACGGGTCTGGCTGGGCTGGTGCCCTCGCTGGGAGGGCGAGCAGAAACCGCTTGAAGCCTGTGGCTGGATCACTCCTTCCTGCCTCCCTGCGGGTCCGGGTTCGGATCCGCTGGCTCTACTCAGGTTTATCTCCGGCTTCTTTCCTTGGGAAAGCGCTGTAGTACTAACTGTTCCACTGATGCTGAGGTACGGGGAAAGACGAGGGCTGTTTCTCAGCGACCCTCCTTGCTCCTCCTCCCCGCATCAATAAAAGCGAAAGTCGTACCGCTGAGGAACCGAACTGTCATTTCCCACTGAGAAATGGGTTTTTGCATCGGAGTTTTCTGCGAGATCCTAATCAAAGCCGTTACTTCGTTTTCAAACACACCGGCTGTAACCGCGGGGCCGAGGGAGGCCTGATCCTGCCCAGGAGGGCTAAGGCGAGGGCAGGTGAAGAGAATCAGACCCCATATGCTGAGCTGCCGGGCGCTGAGCATGTGAAACCTTTAGTAAGAGAGGGGAGATGGAGTAAAAAAGGCGAAGGACAGAAACGTGCTTGGGTGTCATACGGCGATGTGGAGGAGGGCGAGCACCCTGCCCGGGGCGTCTCGCCCTCCGTGGGTGTGCCGCGGGAAAGCCGCTGGGCCGAGGGCGCTTTATCCAGGGAGGGCACCCTCCTCGGGGCCATCCCTCAGTCAACAACGAGAGTCTCGCCCTGGAGCTCTGCAAATCAAAACACCCGAGCAAAGAGAAAGAGGCTGAAAGCATTTTCAGCTGTTTCTCCCGCCCTTCTCCGACACGAACAAGTGGGAGATCGGGGGGGGCGGGGGGGGGGCTAGACCGCAAGCCAGGAGCCCAGCTTGCTGGCCGGGGCAGGCGAAAGGGGGGGAGGGGGGATCAGGTGAAGTGGAAAATAAGATCTAACAGAGTGGGCAAAGGCTCTCTGCCTGAGGCACGGGCAGGCAGGGGAATTCCCGAGGGTGCCGCGCACGACCCCCCGCTCTCCGCATGGGTGCGCGCAGCGCCCGTGCACGGTAGCACCCGCGAGGCACCTTCCCTGTCCCGTCGCTGCGGACACAACGACACAGGAGAGAGAGTGGGAAGGAGCTACAGGATGCACATTTGGGCTCCTCTTGAGACGCTCTCAGGGAGGAAAGAGGGGTGTCATGGCCTCTGGAGGGGCACCCACGAAGCGCGGAGCCGAACCTGTAAATTGCTGCAAGCACCAGGGAAGCGGGCTATTTCTAGGGCCGCTGCTCTATACTTTAGGGCGAGGTTTATTATGAAGGGTCGGTTTATAACTTCCGCTAAAAATAAGGGAAGCCATGGGACAGATGTCCAGCGAAACGTTAGACTATTTCTGTTCTGGTAGGCGCAATGTGGCTCACAGAGAAGCAGGATTTTGTTTGCCTCTCTTATTTGTGTTCCCTAAAGCCTAATCCATGCGGAGCAGGCACGGGGAAAACCACCGAGACGGGCTCGAGGAATGCGGGATTTGACACGGCTCTTGTCAGACAAGGAAAGGAAAAGTGCACAGGGAGAAAGGCTCTCTTCCCTTAATCTAGAAAAGTCCGCACCTCTTCCAAGTACAGCGTTGCATTTTCAATTAACGAGGGGAAAATGCTAGCGTGGACCCCAGAGGAAGGAGCGAGCAGGGGCCACTTCTTTACGACAACTTTCAAAGATAACGCTGCAAAGGGGGGAAAAATAACATTGGTGAGAATCAGGCTAAGGAGAAAGATGCTCGGGCGTAGAAGGAAGAATTGCTCTAAAAATTCTTCTGGATGGGGCCAAAGGGACCTGGGGACTTGAAGCTGGAAGTGAGCAGGGCTCCCCGCTCCTGCCTCCCCCCGCCCCGCACCTCCAGGCTTTGGGGGCTCCATGTGTGGCCGCCGTGAGGAAGCGCTCCGCTCAGCACCTCGGGCTGCTGCTCTTGTCAAGTGGTAGAGTTGAGAGAATATTTTGTTCTTTCCTCTTCCGAAAAAAAAAGAAAGAGAAAAGAAAGAAGACTCTCCCCCTTATTGCTTCCCTTATGCACGTCTTCCTACAGTAGAACAAACCCACCAAAACGAGTTCTCGGAGAGACGCACGAACAGAGAGATTTGTGTCCCGGTCGACTGGGAAGGGAGTTTGCCCAATCTCGAAGGGCTGGAGTTTACTACTAAAATATTGCAGAACAAGTCGAGACAGCGTCGTGATTATAGCTAGATCGATCGCGATTCACTGGCGAATGCGACCTGTCTGCAATGCAATGCAACGCTGAGCCAGAGTAGGACCGAAAAAAGCCCGAAGGTGGGTTTTCTGTCCCCCAT
The DNA here is from genome assembly GCF_028389875.1 of Rhea pennata. NCBI lineage: Eukaryota > Metazoa > Chordata > Aves > Rheiformes > Rheidae > Rhea > Rhea pennata. Next base: position 22,520,253 of record NC_084665.1, on the reverse strand, counting down.
CGCCCCTCGATAACACGGGACATTTTTTATACAGGTTATTTCTGAATGTGAAATAGCTGGCATCGCAATGCAAGAGCTCGCGGTTGTTCCACTGATCCGATTTCTCGACGCTTTCCAAATTGGGGGGGGGGGGGGGAAATTACAGCTCTTCGGATAGTTTCTTTATCTCCCCCCCCCAAAAAATGTTGTGACTCTTTTCAGACCTGTGCCTGCCGATCTCCAGTCCTCTGGGCTGTGCGGGTGCTGCACGGCTCTGCCGGGGGGGGGGGGGGCGGGGAGCAGGTCGCCTCGGAGGGGTCAGGGGCACCCCCCCCCCGGCAACCTCCCGGTGCTCGGCGCTGTCCCTAGATGGTGTGGCCCTAGACCGTCCTGCATAGCACCTAGTTTTCCCCTCGCGTGTGCCCGGCAGAGCTTTTCGGGCATGTTTCACATGAAGGGTTGTATGAGAGCAAGGCACCGGAGCGATATAAACTGCCGCACGGGGCAAGAGGTTTCCCTGCTTCCTCCGAATTTCCCATGTTCGGGAGATCGAATTCAGAATAAACAGGGAGGCCTTTTTGTGCCGGTTCATGATCGGACCCCCTTCTGCAAACGACGACTTTGTGTCCATGCTCGCAAAGATGAACAGCCTGGCTTCCCAGAGGCGGGTCTGGAGGAGAGAAGCTTACCAACAACCCCAAATCTCCCCGAGCGCTATCTTTAGAGGTCCAACGAGATCCTTTCCTTCTTGCTGAATTTCTTACTAGAAACCTCCCATCTACAGAGTCTTGAGGCAGCCTCTGAAATAATAGCCGCGTTTAAAAAGAAGAAGAAAAAGAAGAAAAAGACACATTTTAAGAAAGCCATTTACTGGAACCGTGGAAAAGGGCGGGAACGGGCTGGACTGGAGCTCGCGTCGGGGCTGCCGCATCCCTTCCTCTGCGCGGGCAGGGGGACTCGCCCGCTGCCCGGCTCGCCCGGGGGTTGCGTCCCCCTCGCAGAGCCCTGCAGGGTCGGGAGGGAGAGTAAGGAAATCTGAGTTCGCCTCCCTCGTTAGCTCAGTGAGATCAGCTCGGCTCCTTAGGAAAATATTTTTATTTTATTTTAATGTCGGGCTTAAGCTTATGTCTTAAAAAATAATTGTTTTCAGACTCCGGTTTGCTCGGAATCACTGTTTCACACTCACACGCACACACAGCCTTCTCTACAGTTCATGCCTCGGGACTGCCTGGCGTCTGCAAGACAAACTGCAATCTCCGAAATGTCAACTTTTGCCACAATCTCGACTAAAAAAACCACCCCCTTCTTATTGCTGTTGAGCGCTCATCAGAAATAATGGCTGTTTACACAAAACCTTTATTCACTTTCTTAAATAAACGCCAGTGAATTCAAATAAAGCAAACCCTCAGCTATAATTCAGGCACAACGTTTGCTGTGTGTATTCTCGGCTGCGGACCTGGAGAGACTCCTAGGAGAGAAATATGAAGTCTCCTTTCATAGTCCACCTCCATTAGCAAAATATTCTAGCTCACCTCGACCGATCTTTTCCTAACCAACTTTTTTTTTCTTTCTTTCCTTTCTTTTCTTTTCTTTTTTTTTTAATCCCCTTGGCTGAAAGGGAAATATTTCCTCCTCTGTCCCGTGTCTCCACTTGGGAGATGGCAGAGATGTTATTTAGATGCTTTTCTTTTTAAATTAACTTGCAAAAACGCCTTTCTCCTGTCCCAAAGCCCTGACTTTGAGACGTGCTAAGGGGTCAGGAGAAAGCGCAGTGCAAGCAGCCGGACTCGGCTGCCGCGGGCTCGGGCCACGCCGCGACCGTCGGAAACGCGTTTCTCCGGTGGGGACGCGCGTCGCAGGCGTACTTGGACCTTTGGCAGCGCGCAGGGCCGGGATCTCTTAGCTCGGCGGGCTCGGGAGTTCAGAGCAAGGCCGGGGGCGGGGGGGGAGTGAGGTGCGGGCAGATCATCGAGGCAATGTCACGATCTCATTTATTTGAAAGGACGAACAAGAAAATGAATTCTTGCTCCTGCAGCCCAAACCCATCAGCGGAGTCAGGTAGCGGGGAGCCCTCGGTACGTGCCCCGCGGGGAGCGCAGTGGGTCGGGGGCCGCCAGCCCAGCACCCCTCAGCCCAGCTCCCACACCGCGGAGCGCCATGGCGGAGACCGCCGCGGGACAGGGCCGTCGGGGTGGCCCTCGGGGAGCTTCCTCGGCACGGCGCAGCGGGGGAACCCCAGGACATGTGCTACCCGTCACCCCAGCCCCCTGCTCTCTGCCCAGCACTCGCGGCCCCTGCTCTAATGAGATCCATTAAGCGTATTATTGATGTGGAGGTTTGCTGTGAGGTCCTTGCTGGAGGGAAGCGGAGCTCTGCTGCAGATACAGGCGCTCTGATCTGCACCACCTGGCTGAAACCAGAGAGCCGCCACTTCATTAATGGGTTTAGCCTTTGCTAATTGGTGTCTTTAGGAGCCTTGCCAAATTCTGCTCTGGGATCTTTGGAGGCAGCTTTTTGTTTTTCCTTCTGCCGGTGACACTCGTTGACGGCAATTAGACTCGATACCACTCATGTGCCGGAGGGCAGTGAGGGAGACCAAGCGCCCCGCGGGGGGGGGACGGGGCGCCACCAGCGCCCCCACCCCGCACCGCGGTCCCGGGGCCCGTTTCGTCTCCGCACCGCGCCCGGCGGGCGGAGCCGCCGCCTGCCTTCATACTCAGCATCATCGCCACCAAAATGTGAAACGCTGTCCGTTTGGAAACTTTCTGCCGGGGGGCAGGGGGGAGGCGAGCCGGCCACCCTCTGCTCGCCCAAATCCGGCTGCAGCAGGTGGCACGGGTGGAGGTGCGTGTGCTCGGCGCGGGCCGCCTCCCCCGCGGAAACCAGTTCCGGGCCGGGGCCGAGGCCGAGCCCTGGCTGCAGTCGGCCTGGGGCTGCCCCTGCTCGCTGGTGGCTTACTCCGATCCCCAGAAGTAGGGGGCAGCGGGGAAACGGCCGTCACCGCCTGCCCCGTCTCCTGTCGGGCTGAAGCCTCGGGCCTGCGGGCGAGAAGCTCTGTGCTGTGTGCGCCGCGGCCCGCCCGGCCGGGGCGAGGAGCTGGCAGGGCCGTGCCTTGGCCGTGCCTTGGCCGTGCCTTGGCCGTGCCGGCCCTGCGGCCGCAGCACCGTGGAGCCGGCTCCCGACAGGGCACCGGCGCCCCGCGGCCGGGCGGCCGCCGCCACTCGGTCCCCTTCGCCGCCCGCCCGTGGGGTCGACTTTCTCCTCAGCCCCACGGGCTCGGCCGGGTTTTCCGGGACTCAAACGGCCATAGTTAATGAAATCCGATCGCCGCAAATCACAGACCTCTGCCGTACGCTATAATCAAATTTCTGCTTGCCTTAAAAAAAGCAGGCCACCCTCCTCCACCCCCATTCTCCAGACAAACCCCAAATCAAAGGTTTGCAGCCATCACACCCCTCTAGCTATGCCTGGTCCCAGGCCATCTCTCCCGCGCTGCGTTGCCATGAGTTACTCTTCCTCCGATCACCCGTCCCTACACGCTGCAGCCAAAAGAGGAGGCTGCCCAGCCCGAAAACCTCCCTTCTCGCCTGCCCGGCCCACTGTGCGCAGCCCGGGGACGTGCCTGCGCGGGGCTGCGCGCAGTGGCGAGTCTGCTGTCGCCGCCTGGGCGCGGGGAGGTGATGGAGGGCAGCGCCGGACAGCCGAAAAGAGGGGGCGGCGGGGGGGGGGGGGGGGCAGAGAGGCTCTACAAATCACACCAATCCCATTTCCCGGGTAATATGTCACCAGTCGTGTAAGTCAACTATTCAGGGGTCGGAGACGGCGGATAAATCACTCCGAGCAGGGATTTTATCCTCCTCATGGTACAGTTGTCGTTTGGACCTGGGCACTCACTTCGCGGGCAGCGCGGCCCCCGGCGATGCCCCGCCCGGGCACCGGCCCCTCCGGGGCGGCGGGGGCAGCGCCGGCCCGCGCCTTGCTGGTAGGACGCAGCCGCCCAGACGCTACGCTGGCGTGCCAAATTAAGAAGCACTTGATCCCCCCTACTCCCCCCGGATCCCCGCCCCACCTTGGCGTTTTCTGACTAGAGCGGCTTGCAGAAAGCAGTTTCCGCTGGAAAAATAATTAATGTCAGCAAGCCGCAGGGACTCGCTGTTTGACGGGGTGCCTCAGGCAGGGAAGTGGCCGCAGGGTTTATCAGGAAGGCAGGAGGGGAAGCGCTGGGCTGGGGTTCTCCATTTCTTTCTTTCTTTCTTTCTTTTGGCTCAGACACTTTCTGCCTTAACCCTTCCGCGGGCGAGCCGCGGGCAGGCAGCAGAGCCCTCCCGGCCCCGCGGCTTGCGGCCCGGCCCCATTTAACCAGCGTTGCGCAGGGCGTCGATCCGTGCGGCACCAGGACTGACCCCCACCAGCTCCACCTGAGCGCCGAGCCTCCAGCCTGCGCCTGGCACCGCCGGGGAAAGCGGGAAGAGGCAGGACGAGATGCGGGATGGAGCAGGCCCGTCTACCCGAAAGCAGCCGGTTACAATTGTGTCCAAGATCCTATTTTCCAAGGGCAGATCCCGACAGGCAGGGTTTGGTCCGGGGCGCTCCTTCCTCAGCCCCTTTCCCCTGCCCTCCCCCCAATATAGCCTTCCCCCTTTTTGCTCCCCCCACTGGTGTCTGTGGCCGCGGGCGGTCGCTCGCCTGGCGGGAGGAAGGCTCTGCTCTCTCCTCAGGTAAGCCTCTAGAAAGGTGTCCGAGGCGGGATGGGGAGGGTAGAGCCCCTCGGCCCCTCCCCGGCCGTCCGGGCCCGGCCCTGCCGCCCCCCGCTCCTGCGAGCCGCCGCCGCATCGGGCCCCGCGCCCCGGCTGCAGTAGATGTGTTTATTTGTCCGCGCACCCCGCCCCATAAATCCCGCCATCTATAATCATTATCTTCATGGAAACTTTTGCCCCCTGCAGCCCCCAGGACTCTCTCTCCCTCTAGTTAGCGGTGATGATTTTAAAAGCATGCGATGATCTAAGCCTTAATACTAATATTATGCATCATTTGGACAGGATAACCATGCCACCTTGTCAAACGCTGCCTCTTTACACAACCCATTTGCTGCATCGCAGAGTCATAACGGCGGTGATGGATGGGCCGGGGAGCCCCGCCGGCCGCCCCCCCGGCGCGCCGCCGCGCGGAGGAATGCGCGCGGGCGGAGCCCCCGCGCCCGCGTCCGGCCCGCACCCCGCCGGCGGCAATTTATAGTCTGTGTATATTTGCTGGCTCCAGATATCGGCAGCGTAATGGATGGTTATATTTTATGAATCCGAGCCTCAGATCTAGGGAACCGGGAGTCCCTTCCTTGTATGGTGCACTCCTGTCTCTCCCCTAATCCGCCCGGCAGGCAATAAACTTCCCCGCTAAATGCGCCAGGAGATAACAGCCAACTTTTATTGATTACGAGAAAATGTTTGAAACTAAATAAAGGGCTTTTATGAGGATCCCTGCGAAGAGCCTTTTCTCCGCAGCCATTAGGGCAATATCGACGTTTTACTGTGCGTAAACTGTGAACTTGTTTGGCTATAAATGTTGGAGTGGGTGAAAGGCAGATTAAAAGCGAAATGCAATAGCAGTGCTTGCGGAGAGTGCGGAAAGTGCCGCTCTGCGAGAGCTGGCCTTGGGGAAGCAGCCGGGCTGCAAGCCTGGAAGGTGCCGAACGTCCTTTGGGGCTTTTCTTTAGTCCCTATTCCTTATTCTTTGACCAACGCATCAATGCAGGCACAACGCTAGGGATTCATTTTAAAGGGTAAAAATAGGGAAGACTGGGGCACCATAAAAGGGATATTTAATAGGGTAAAGGCGGAAAGTAATTTCATACAAGCATTTGGAAAGTTACTGCCCATGCGTAGTGGACAGTTCTTGGAGGGGAGAAAGCGGGAAAGGTCACCCGCGTTTTAAAGCAGCTATCTGGAAAGTTTTTTTCTCACGCGCTCCCCTCCACGCCCGTTTCGATAGGCCTCGATGAGGAAAGGGTTACGGGAGAGGAGGATTTAGCAGGGGCAATTCCCCCCGCCTTGCCGACCCGCTCCTGCAGAGTCTCGGCTTGCGGAGGGTGCGCGGCGGCGGCGGTCTGGTTTCGGCTCCTCCGGGAGCTGCAACCGAAACGTGTGTCCCCGTCTCCCCCCCGCCCCCTTTCCCCAAGCCGAAGGACGGGAGCGAGCCGCAGAGGCAACGCGGTTTGTTCGGGCAGTGACACGCGGCCGCGGGCGGGGAGAGGCTCCGCATGGGCGCAGCGGCGTCCGACGGGGGAAACGCCGGCGAGGGCGGCGGGCGAGGGAGGGGGGAGCCGCCGCAGGCTGCCAAATGCACCGCGACCCCCCAGCCCCGGCAGGAGCCAGCCCTGTCCTTGAAACCACAGAGATCACATTTTCGTGGCCGTTCTGAAAGTGTTGAGGCCAATCATCTCCTAAACTGCTCAGGATGCTCCCTGGCTTCATCAGTATCCTTACTTCTGTCTGTCAGCGGTCAGCTCGGAAGGCATAAGCATATTATTTTCTCCGTCTGCCTTCGAGAGCAAGGCACAGACTTAATTTATTTATTTGTTTGGTTTTGTTGCTCTTTTTTTGCCACACTTCGCAGAGCTAACTGTAAAATCACTCAGTGTCTGCAAGGTGTTGTATCACATTTTACTGGAAAGCTATTAAGCTGTCTTTTTTTCCCCTGATGTTCCTTGATTAACTTACGAACATAAAGGAAATGCTTGAATAGTGTTCCCTCTGCGGTTTTCTTTCAGCAAGGGGAAGCCAAGGGAAGATGCTAATATTGTCATCTTATTTTACAATTTATACCGTCTGCCCAAACAGTGTATAAACAGAAATCAAGGCACAGTGGGGTTCAGTTTCTTAAATGCAGCCCAAATATTTCAGAGATTGTACTTGCCTCGATAGCTGGATTGGCGAATTATTTAGCCTGCCCTTTATTGCTGTTAAAATGCTGTCGTCCATTTAAACAAACCAAGCGATCCAGAGTTAGTTACCAATTCCGCAGAGGTCCAGTTAGCAGGATGTCCCAGCAGCGATGGTGTGCGTTAAACCTCGTACACCAGCTTCTCTGCTTGTCCTTCGAGATGCCTGCCTTTCTGCTAGCACTTCACAGTATTCCCCCCACCGTTAATAACCTGCACATGGTCCCTTGGCTACTCACGCACATGCCCTCCCCTCCAGCTCGCCATGTGCTTACACTTAACTTTATCTCTAATACATATGGATCTCTATGAGTACATATATAATATTATGCTGGAAACACATGGCTGGCCTTTTTTTTTAATTAAGCATTTTTTTAAGCTGCAGTCCGTGAGGCTTTGCAAGGAATATTTATCCTATTAACCAAGTGAGCTGGCGAGAAACAAACCCAAACAGAAAGGGCACGAGCACTTCTACTTGCAGAACTGGAAAACATTTGCAGGCTTGTTATATACACTTCAGGTCATAAATTAATAGCTGATTTATTCTTCAATCAGGAAAAAGCCATTAAGCTTTGCTCAGCTCTAGTCTGTGGGAAAATAATTTCTTTGATTGAGTTCCCCCTAAAGACCCCCAGAAGTTCTCTCTCCTCTGTCAAGAACAGTCTGCTCTTTCCTGTCTTCCGGACGGAGAGAAGAGTAGGACCTCCGGAGAAATGCAGCTTTCCAGCATCTTGAATTTCACTTTGCATCTTTCTCCCTACCTGCTGATTTAATTTTTCTTTGCATTTGGGACTTTTCTAAATCCATCAAGAGAAAACTATAGAATAATGAGAGTGGGGTATCATCTTTTATCAGCTTTTTCTTCCCTGCTGGTGGCCAGTGTTGCAGCTCTGAAGTAAACAGACATTTGGAGGAATTGAGGGGTGGGAAAGCATGGCATGGAAAGAAATTCAATCTGAGGAATGAGAGGAATGAATAAAAAAAAGCAGGGCTGATGACTTTTTCATTGCATAGATTTCCTACTGGAGCAGTGGTTACTGATCCCTGATCCGCTTGTTTATTTAGTGTGTTTCTGAAATGCATGAGCTCCTCAGCTGGCCTGTGTCACTGGAGCTCTACACGTTTCCATGGACGTGGCCCAGACCTAGCCCATAGCTTTGGCGTTAAAAAGAAGAATGTCTCCAGCTTGTGCACCCACTGGCAGCAATGCAAGGGCTCTGTGCACTCATTAGTGACCTGCTCCCCCCAAATCTGATGTCGTTTTGAATCCTGGAGACCAATGGGCTATTGCTGCAAGGTTGGGAATTTGATATCAAAGGGCCATTTGCCTTGAATGTAATCAGACTTTCCCCACTACTCAAATTTGCAGGCTGGTGTTCTGGGGCTCCCTCCACATAATTTTAATGCCCACATGCCAGAGATCTACAGATATATGGGAGCTGGCAGTGCCTGGGTGGGTACCCAGCTTGGTGATTGTGCATCCCCACAAAATTGGGGTGACTATGAGCTGGGTGGTCTCCATGCCAGGGATGAGTGTGCTGCTTGAGCCCTGGCTGTTTTGCATTCAGTGCTGAGTGTTTCAGTGCACCCGTGACTGCTCCAAACTCAACCTCCACTGTCCGTCTCAAGCCAAACTCCATGACAGCCCCAAATCCTAGCCTGTCATTTTAGTCTAGAACTGGTGATGAGTTACAACACACGTGGCTGGGAGTGGGAACTGACCTGGGCAGCAGTTCAACCTCACACAGTTCCTGTTATTAAAACTAGACATATCAAGGATCAGTCCTGAGAATGGCTAAGCATACTTTCCTTCCAAATGTGATTTCTGTAAAACCTGAGGAAAATTCACCTTACGGTGTTCTTGTGACTTGCCCTTGTGATGAGATTCTCTGAAGCCCACAACTAATTTGTAGTAGGAAAACTCATGTCCTCAGTCCTGTTACCTGCCTGGTAAAGATGCTGTTGGTGACTGAAGTTACCAGGGTTTGGTGCTCAGGCAGTTTCAATGCTGGGCCTAAGTTTTACTAAACTAAAGAGCCATGGGCAAAGCTTACTTAGGTTTAACTTTGTCCCAGATTATTTGTCAGTTCTACTAACTATATAATCATGAATGTGGCAAAAGAAGAATCTGAACAAAAAGGAAAAGCAATAGCAGTGAGCCCACTCGGAGAAAACAGATTGTATTAGATTAATCAAATTTTAACTTTTTTAAAGTTAGTACAGGAACGATAAATTACTTTGAAGGCAATTTACACAAAGCACAGAGGGTAAGATTCCTTAAATGACACTGTTTGAAAAGACAAGTGTGGAATAGCAATCAGAAAAATGAGCCAAATGAGATCCTAGACTTCTCCTTGCAGGAAATAAATGTTAAATGGGGATTTTTCATCCATAGTTCTTTTTTTAAAGCGCCTTTCTTAAATATTCACTGTGATATCAATAGTGAATCTTGTGTGCATTTTATTGAACAATTATCTGCTACTACACTGAAATGTTGAATTATTTTCAGCTTTGACTCTCTTAAATCTACCTCTAGCACAGTGAAAATTTTTGCTTTGGCACTAACTAACTAGTTGTATGCAAGAACAGATTCATAGTGATTTGGTTCCAAAAGCTGCTAAACACGAACTAGAACACACATCTAATGAAAGGCTGAGTTGTTCTACTTTGACATGGACTTTCTAAAAGGCAGAAGGCACCTTCAAAAATATTTCTGAGAACATTTTATTTTTTCTCTTTTATATTTATTTTGTCCCTTGGAATGTGAGATAGATCCACTTGAGAGAATTTTGGAGAATGTTTGTCTGAGATAATAACCTAATCCCTCTGTTCCTAGGTAAGAAAACACTTGTTGAGAAAAGTAATGAGAATGACGTTATAGATACTTACATTTTATTAAGTCTTATGATTGATTTACTTCACTCTTACTACTTGGAAACATAACCTGAAAGTGCAAGCTACTCCACGCTTTATTGAAATAAAACACATACCCATCCATGGCAGAGTACAGTACTCTTGAGAGATAATTACTTGCAGCTCCATTTTTCTGACTGATAGATTCAGCTTGTTTTCACTTAGGTATGTGAAATGAATCCTTCTATCAGAACAAGGCAGTGTTCATTTGTACATTTATTTTTTGTTCCCAGTGTGGATTCATTTGCTTAGTATTATCCCCCTTTTTCAAAATTTTGATTTCTAGGTGGCACTGTTAAAGATAATGTATGAAAACTGAGTTTACTGTGTTCTTAGCTGCAAGATCTCAGCTCAGCAAACAAGAAATTACAATGAGAGCCACCTGTTGAAACAGCAGAAATCATGCCACTTTTTAACATGTGCAAGTAAAAAAAAATGCGCAGATGGGCTATCTGAAATATTTCTGAAGTCATTTTTTTTGAGATCTTGATGGAAGAAAACACTCCCTCACTTTCATGACTCTGAAATACAAAACATCTTTTAAAGGTGATAGACTTGAAGCCTAAGCAAGCAATGTCATAAGCTATACTTGAACACTTTTGCTTGCAAATACGGATTTTGTGATGACAGGATTGATTTTTACAACTTATCTGGCAAATATGTTTCTTCTGTAATCCTGCTGAAAATTATCCCCTAAATGTTTATAAACCTGTCCTATTGTGAAGACTCCATGTAGAAAGCATTACTCAGATGAAGGAAGGACCTCATGGCTATCAATAAGGTAGATCTACATAAGTAGTTGTGAGGTTTGCATTTTGCAAATGAAAGTCCTTCAGATCTGTTTTGCTAAGAGCCAGGGATCATTTAATTTTATGCTAACCATCAACTATTAGAGGTCTGAGGTTAGGTGATAGTATGGAAGTTGGGAGGTGGAGGTCATAGCCTTGGCTGTTTCATTAGCTTGTCAAGGCTGTAGTAAGTCATAGTACGTCTTTGTTTGCCCTTCTGTTCAATGTGTGGTTGCAGCCCTTCTGCTCGCTGCCTTTGTGAGATTAGGTAGGTAGGGTTTGTGAGATGTGAAAAACAGACCTACTTCAGTGGCTCTTCGGGCACTGTGCACCTCAGGGTCCCTTTCTGGAAGTTGTTTCTCCTTCTGCTGTAGCAATGCACTATCAGTATGTAAGACGTGATGTGCTGCAGAAGAGCTGAGCAAGGAGCATCAGGGGTTGCCATAATGGACAGAGGCCATGGCAACTCCAGCAGTCTGAGTTTTCTGCAGGTTAACAGATGTACCCTTTTATCCTCTGCTTCCAACTCGGTCAGCTCACCCCATGCTCAGCATTACTCCAGTGGCCTGTTTTCTCCTCCTGACAGAGCCTGATGGGTTTACAGACCAGCTCACTGACTGTGCCAGATATGGCGGTGGATGGTCCAGCAAATGCTTTGTGTACCATGCCTTGTGGAAGATGGTTAGCTATCTGGCTCTGGTGGAGAGAGGCTTGCAGGCATGGCCCTGCATTATGGACCGATGATGCACCATGGATCAAGAAGGTGTGATGATGAACAGTAGTTACTCCTGGCCTAAAGAATAGGCTATCATGTAGAAAAAAAAATCAACTGTGAATGTTTTCCAGGGGCATAGATACACAGACTCAGAGCTAGAAGAGGGATGGTGCATGAAGGACAAGAGGAGAGTGTGTCTCACTGTGAAGCGTCTCATACCGACCAGAGAAATGTCAGAGGGGAGACTCTGCTCTGCTCTGTAGGAGCTCAAGGTGGCCTTAGAACAGAGTGCAGACAGCAAGGTACCTCTCATCTCAACTACCCGCAATGAGAATTTACATTAGAAGTCCTGGCTTTCTGCTTCTGCATTTGAAACCCCTTTTGGTCTCTTTAGCTAGGAGTGAATGTTTGTTTGTTGTTATGTTAACCAACTGCTAGAGGCCCAAAGATGTGCTGGTCTTCATTGGAAACAATTTTCCCAGTGCTGGGTCTGATCAACATTTGGTTACTCACTGAAGTATGAAATAACTATCCTTGTCACTACTCACCAGCCACAAAACCCCACTACTGCTGATGTTGTGCTCTCTTCCTGAATGCCTTCCAGAGCCTTGAGCAACATGGTGCAATAAACATTAAGCCACAGCTTACTGCAGCGTAACCCATAGCATATCAGGTGATAATTTTTCCCCCCATATCCCTCACCCAGAGCTGTCTTACTGCTCCTGCTCTCTGGTTATCTATTAACATTTGACACTGAAAATAAAACAGCAGCTTTTCTACTTAGCCCCTCTCAGTTTAATAAACCCCAAAATCCAAATAAGCAACTAAAACCCCAAACAAAAACAGACATGGAAACCAACAGAACAAGGAGGAGAGGAACACTGTTTCTACTGCTAAATAAAATATTATTGTTTATTATATCTGCTAATGTATGAATGCTTAAGGAGGACAGAGGAGTCACTGTTATTACACAGATAATTTTTAATTTCTTTGTTTGGTGCTGGAAAGCTACTTTGAAAATTGAGGGGCTGCCTTTAGACCTGGGGGCACAGTCTCAAATTTGGAGGCAGTGGCTCACCCTCCCCCCCCCCCCCCCCGAGCTGCTCATTCCCCTCTCCAGACCACCTTTCTCCAGCCAGGTCACTTCCCAGACGTGTTTCCCACAGGGCTGAGCACTGTCGGCGAGTGGCCCCTTCCATGCTGCCTCCCCTCCACGGGTGGCGGGGTGCCGTGGCTGGAGCACTCGCAGTGCACTCGGGAGAGACTCCGTATTAATTCCTTCTTCTGCCACAGGCACCCTGTCCCATAACGCTGGACCTCGGCTTCCGATTGTTAGGTGTGGTGGGAAAAAGGGTCATTTAAATACCTGTGAACACTAGACTAAGGATGCGGGTATGGTTTAAATTAAGGCGTGATTTTAAACTAATAAAACTAAACCTTACCAAAAGGCTTGGACATGTACTTACTTCAGTTTAAATCTGGGCTGTTTAAGTTGCTCTTAAATCATATTATACATATAACTGTATTTTAACTCACTTTTAAACTGAAATAAAAATACCCAGACAGTGCTTTGCACAGCTGTTTAACAACTGCAAAATGCATAAATAGACATCAGGTACTAAAATACTGTGTTGATATGGGCCATATAAACAGAAGAGAGCAGAAATACAGTAGTCTTCAACATAATCTAATTTTATGTCTAGACAAGCTTTACTTAGAGTCTGCGTTTGCCTCAGTGTTGTTTACTGGTACTTGAAGAAAATATGGGGTTGGTAGGTACAGCATGATCTTGCTTCTCAGTGTTACTCTTTTTATTCAGTGGGCTGATGTCTGTAGGACAAATGGCATAGACATTTTCAAGACTGACATTGGAGTCACATGATATTTTTTCCATGGTATCATGGGCCCCCAGCAAGAGCAAGTGTTGCTGGACTGAGTAGGAAGTCTGCAATACTTTTAGCACTATTAATGTCATGGTTCTACTCATGACCAACAGAGGCTTTGAAGGCAAAGATACAGTTTAAAAGAAAACAAAAAGATGGAGGCAGCATACAACACTTTCCTTCTTTTCTACATTTTTCTGTGCAAAGGAATAGAGCCTCCAACTTACAAAGACTGTAGTCTTTGCAACAGGCTCTGCATCTGCTGCTACCACATGAGAAAGCCAGTCCCTCTGCTGAGGCCTTACTCTACCTGTTGCCATGAAAAATCATTTTGTGTTCTAGTTTTAGTAGTGCAATTTTTTTTAATAAATGTCTATGTTTTGTGATCAATTTAGACTTATATATAGGTACAGCAATATGCTACAAAATGCTACTTCATAAACTGTGTATAGGACGTATCAAGTAGCTGAGAGCGATTACATTAATAACTGAGGAATCAACCCTTTTCACAATTTCGTGTTACAGTAGATGAGCTCACTGTTTCTGAGGAACACATTAAATCAAATTTGTGTAGAAGGTAGAGGGACCTGCTACACGACTACTGTTTCAAGAAAATATGATGCAGATACAGACTTAGATCCAAGTATGGAAATTAGCCGGTGGGCCCCTCAGGCTCTCTGGCAACCCACACACTAATGAGGAAGAAGAAACAGCTGCTTCAGCTATCACTGGAAAAGATGACCGTGAAGGAAATTAAGCCTTTCAAAGAGGTCCAGTCCCTGTGAAGGAGCCGCAGAGTGTTGAGCCGGTGACGTCATGGAAAGCCATGGCGTCGCAAAACATGGCACATAGCCGACCTCCTGGTCCAGCACGTGCTGAAGTAAAGGGGAGGTTTGCCAGAGGCTTCAGAGAAGAAAGGATACACGGTATTTCAGGCCTGTCTCTGTCTTGAGCATGGCACAGGCCACCACACTTTACTGAGGGATTTCTGAACTGGAGTGACTGACTTTCTCGTGTGGTAGCAGTGGATGCAGAGCCTGCTGCAAAGACTACAGTCTTTGTAAGCTGGAAGCTCCTTGTGATTTCAGAGGAAGGAAAAGGTTCAGCTCTACTGTCTCTCCTGTGCTACTGCACTTTGAGATGTCTCCCAAACAAAGGAGGTGCCTCCCCAGATACAGCTCATTTGATTCCAGTGCAGAGCTTCAGGTTCAGAAAAAGTGAAATGGTAGAGAAGCAAGAGTGCCCAAGGATTAGAGATATAATGACCTTGGGCTTTTTCAGAGGAAATGCTTTCACCTGTGATTTCCCCTTGATGTTAGGTAACATGGATCCTCTCTTGCCTTTCAAAGTAAAAAAGGAGCAAGAGTCCTGTTCCTAAAAGGTGCTTGGTTCCAGGTGTGTGTGTGTGGGGGTCACAATGCTGTGTCAGCAACCCAAATTCTTTATCTGCTGAAAGAGAGCAGGATGGTTCAGAAGAGAGTTCAAGCACCCAGCCTGTTGAATGAGGAGCATCTTGGGACAGTTGGGATCAACAATGGAGAGAGAAGATATCCTTAACATCATCTTTGCCCCCGACTTAGAGCTCAACCCACAGGTTTGTGAATCCCACGTGGATTCTTGTCTTGAAACACCATCAAGGGTTGAGGTACCTGAAAGGGAGCAGGCAAGCTGTATCTGTACTGCATCCTGCACACAGCATGTTTTCCCAAGCAGCCAGGGACCTGGGTGCTAGGACCCTCTCAGCTTGCAGTGGTGCTTGAGTCTCCTTACAAGCAATTGTGTTATGGGCAATGTCAGGCAAGGGATACTCATGTCCTACTGTTGAAGCTGGAAGATTGACCCGTCAGGAATGCAGGCTTCCTGGGGCCAGAGAGAGCATAATCTCACAGGCACACATCTATATACAAACACATACCTGTGCCTGTCCACTCACCCTGCGCCAGGCTGAGCATTCCTGAGTCAGGGCACAAGATACAAGCCTTTATGTTCAAGCTGATTTTGAAAAATATACATCGATACAATAAATAAATGTGACTGAGGTTTACAGTTCAAACAAGCTATGAGGAGTTACCACAAATCAGCTTGTCATGTTGCCACCAACTTTACAATCAATCTCACATAAGGGGCTTAGACTCTGACTCCTTTCTTCAGTTTGCTTATTTTTGTGAGCTAACTGGCTGTAAGGGAGTCACTAAAAGATGACTATACTCAGACCTTTCTGCTTTGAAAGGAGTGAAGCACTCTCACACAATGCTGCTGGAGCAGACGGAAACTGTGGCAAGCAAGGGCTGAAGTAGTCGTGCTGTACCATAATAAATGAAGCCTTGGTTTGTAACCTTTGAATGATGTGTAATTAATCCCTGTTACACAGCTAAAATCAGCTTTTGGGCTAGCTCACAGTCACCTCTTTTCCAGAAGGCCTCAGCCCCAAGCCCTGTTTTCCCTTTATCATGTTGCTATGAAGCTTCCATAGACCAGTTCATAGACCAGTTTTGAAAGGTCTAGCTCAGAAAAGAAGTGTCCCAGTTTAGCAAAGCAAGGTCCACCCAGCTCCCATCACTCATAAGCTCGGATCCTGCCAAACAACCCAATGCTCACTTAAGGGTTTTGGCTGAGCCAAAGAAGCACCTTGCAGGCTGGGTGCTGGACCAACGGATGTGCTGTCACACTGTGCCTAGAGGGGGCTCTGAGGTGCCATGCTGTGACCTTCCCCAGGTCCCGCCTATCTGCTGAATTTGCTAGTCTTTTCTATGTATGTAGTCTCAGAGGAGTTCACCTCCTTCAGCTTTAGTTGCACAGAGATAGCTGCGCAGTGGAAGTCTAGACGCCTTCTCTCCTCAATGCGGATAAACAGGCACCTCCTGTGAGGGACTTGTCTAACCCTTTTCAGATTCCTACTTTAAAGTCTTTGGAACAGGGAATCTCTTCTAGGATATACGGCCACTTTGCCTAGCTGAGTAGGACCCCCAGTTCTTGCAGTAAACCTGAAGGTAGCAACAATAACAAAACCACTAATAACTCAGAAATAAGGGATCCAGCATTGCATAGGAACAATATAACCTCCTTTGCTTTTACATTTACTGCTATTTTGGACTGGGCTAATGGTTTCCATGTTTTTTTCCACAATGACTCCCAAATGTTTTTTCCTGATCAGCATGCTGAATGGCTGTTTCATTTAGCACATAATCATTAGCTTCATTCCTCGCTACCAGACAAATTATTTTGCCTTTGCCTTCACTCAAAGGCATCTGCCATCTGCTGATTCACTCATAACAATATCAGTGTTGTAACATTGCTTATAATAATTATATACTTAGCTCCCATCTCGTGCTTTTCATCAGATCTCAAAGTGCTCAAAAGTTCAAATTGCTCTGAACCTTGTTACAAAACTCTTTGTCACTAACTTTATCCAGAAGTGCTGTAGTCATTTTTTGGCTATCCAATTTCAAACTGTTTACCAGAGACCCTTGAAATATTCCTGTCCCAAATTAATTCTTTTCACTTTGTAAAGTAGTTTTCTATCTATCTACCTTCCTACCTTCTGGTCTGCTCCTATACTCTTAATGCTCTATGACTCTCTGCTTCAGTCATAACTCCCCTGTGTTGCATTTTGACAGTTTTTAAGTGTGGCCAAGAAGCTGCTGCAATGCACACACCTAGCTATATTCTACAGTCCTTAAGTTACAGAATCTTAGAATCAGTTATGTTTGCTTAGACTTATATTTACTGCTTATCAGTCTAAGGGAATCTAACTGCACCTTAGCAGGTACAGTTTTCATGCTGATGAAATCAGAAAATAGTGTAAGCAATACTGGCTTTTAGACTCTACCTTTTAGATCTGGCTAAGCTGAATTTCCATTCTTTCTTCTCCATACTATAATGTCCTTTAAGAATTCAGCAAGTGTTGAGCTCCACTGAGGTAAACTCATGAGCTCTCATGCCTGAAACCTTCTAGACACCTATTAAACATTTTTCATGCCTTTCCTTCTGGGAACTCTCTTGTTTAATAATAATAAAAATGTAAAGGTGTTAAAGCAACTGCTCTGGAGCCTTTTCAAGTGCCAGCTCCTCTACCTCATTTTGAATGCCTTGTTGCAGTTCTCACCTAGCTTGTCTGAGTTGAGATCCCACATTAACACAGATAATACAGTGTGTAGGCAGAACAAAGTAAAAACTGAAGAGAATGAGAGAAGTGGTACAAAGGGATTTTCCAGCTCTGTCAATAAATTTACCACAATAATTACTTCCTTCAACATGTTTGTTACTAATGGACCTGCATACAGAACTACTTACAACATAATGCTTTCAGTGATTAGAGTTCCCTTTTTGTTAGCAGATATCTGTGAACAGTGTTGAATGTCTGGGATCTTCTTATTTAAAAATACTTTTTTTGGGTAACTGCTGAGATAATTGGTTGTAAGCTAATCACCCCAGCTCTATATGGAGTGTACACGTAGTTTATGACATATATGTGCAGTTGCTCACTTGCCTCACGTTGTAGAGCTGTCATTCCTTCTTTGTTAAAACCTTTTAGAAAGCCTGAAGATCATCTAAGAAGTCTGATTAAAACTATCTTTTAATGCTCCCACCTAGATGCAGAAATGTGGAGGGACTCAAAGAGACAGATGTTCCAATGAACAGCCAAGGGGACATCAAATGAAACTAACAGGAGCCAAGATCAAGGCAAACAAAAAGGGAAGCTGAGCGGCAAAACTCCTTTCCAAAGGTGTGGTGGAAACCAGAAGTTTAAAATGCAAAGAAAAACAACTAAGTCATGTCCAAAATCCATGAAGGGTTACTAAGTTTGCAAAAACATCAGGCGCAGGAAGGCTCAGAAGCAACATGACTAGAGGTCGGGAGTGTATGAGAGAGTGTTAAATGCACTCATTTTTTTGCTCACCCTAGCACCCTCCAGCAGCGCTTCTGGAAGGCAAGGCTCCAGTTCAGTGTATGGGTGCTTTTAAGAAGGCTCTGAGAATATTTTCAGGGGTAAATGTTTCAGGGTGAATGTCACTTCAGATGCCCATTTGCAGATATGCTCATAAAAATTACCTCTTCCAACTAATATTATTGTCAGCAAAGTGATACTTCTATCAAGAGTGCTGAAGAAGTGAATGGCAAAGAAGCTGTAGAAAGCAAATGTTGACGAACACAAGACTCGGAACTTAACTGGGGCAAATATCTGCAAGAAGCTTTTCTGAGTGTTTACCTAGTGCTTGTAGCTTAATTTTGTTATTGCGGAAATAAAGAAAACAGAGATACTTCCCACAGGAACAGGAAAAGTCTTTGCAACATACCGTGCTGTGAGCTGATAAAAAAACCCTTCACCCTTTCTATTAGAAAATGAAGATGATGTAACAACTTATGAGTTTGCCAAGGCAAATGTGACCGAGGGATTGCCTCAAGCTGGAAGCAGACTCCTCCCACTCCTCCTTTTCTTATTCTTTTTAAAGTTTTAACAGGAGGCTACTCCTGGGGAGGCACTTCAACCATTGATCAGGGTCTGTTGCCTGTTTTGGATGGTACAGAGGTGAAGATGAATGCCAGACACATCAGGCTTACCAGGATGAGTTTTATCAACTTGAACACATTAATGAAATCAGGAAAGCTAATAAATCAGCCACCAAGGGCCAGACTTGGAAAGTCAGTCTTTGGGACTTTTTTTAATGTGGGAAAGCTTCTGAAGTGCAAACAAATATTGCAGACACATATTTGTTGTTTAAACCCAGCCACTCTTGTAATCCGTTTGGACATCTAACTGACTTTAAACACTGCTGGGTATAAAACCAGACTGAAAATCAAAGCCAAGGGAGCAGATTAACCCAAGATGATGCTGAGAAATGGGCACTTCACCTCCTATGGTTAGCCCAGCTTACACATGAAGAGGACACTTCTCATTTTCTTCTCTGGTCACAAATTTTTAAAGACTGAACATACGACAAGCTATTGAACAGGGCCACTACTGTACCTAGGCAGTAAGACATATCATAAAATTTTGTGGTATATTGTGAAGTAGCCTAGAGATCAATCAGAGTTGCAGTTTTGAGTAGACTCCAGTGGAAAGATTTGAGTATAGGGAACCTTTCTGAGGCTATACCAGAATATATGAATCTAGCTGCTGTCATTAATATATTAAGATAATTGTATGCACCTTTGCCAACCTCTCTATTTCCTAGGTCTTTTTTAATATAAAAAGAAGAGAAGAAAAAAGAGGGAAGGTTGAAACAAGTCTGGTCTGAAATCATGTAGACCTGGCTAGAATTGTGATTTACTTCTGTAAAGATAGTTTTGCTTCCTAAGAAAATACGAGGGGAACTTGAACCAAGTCTTCCCATCTTCCCTTGCTCCTGCTTCCAAGTTGCTTCTTGCTCCATTACAGTGGTTCTCCATTAAGGTGAATGATGTTTTCCTGAACTGTGATTTAAGGAGAAATGCAATAGCTATTTTAATTTCTAGAGCTATATTTAACAGTTGTTTAATTTACTAAAACGTGGCTTTACAGAAAGCTGACTCAGGGGTACTTGCATGTCAGATTAAAAAAAATAAAGTAAAATGACAAGAATGGAAAAGGAGATGTGAAAAATAAAGCTTTTCCCATTCCATCAATTGAAAGGCCTGTTTTTTTTCCTCCCCACATCTTCCATGTCTGTCCTGTTTGGTTCCTTTCAAATATCCTGTGTTCCCTGCAATGAAGAAGTGGAAAACTTTGCACTATTAGAAATTACATCTTTTCCATCTCAGGTCCAATGGACATTGCTGTGACTTCAGATGTTTTTGGGAGGATTTTTATATTCAATCACTCCTATGAGTGGTCACTTCCTATGGAAAATAATAATGCTCATAGCAATAGTGAATAGAAAATAGCAGGCACTTCCAAGTCAAACTATTTCTTTCTTGCAGATGACAAAGCTGTTGCAGGGCATAAAAAGGCCAGGTAAACCTCAGTTTCTGCCCTAATCTCACCTAACTTTTTTTGATTACAGAAGTCCTCTTCTTTCTCTGTAGAAACAGAAAGGCTCTATATGACTCATACACATGTGGAACTCCTTCTGTGAACTCATAACCTTGACCATACACTGCATAGATAAACAATGGCAGAATTAACTCAAGATAGTACCTAGTGTCTGTTTAGTACCATTTAGTCCATTGGTACCTGTGCCTTTGCTCAATGGGGAGCCCTATTTCCCTTATCTCAGGGTATCATTCGTTTATAGGCATGATTTTTAAAATCTTTACAAATGTATGGAGTATCAAAGTACCATCCTTAACACTAGAAGATTCAGGTCTGAGTTGCAGATACAGTAGTGAAGGCCCTTCATTAACAGTCCTTGCTGATGGGAGGGTGATATGAAGAGCCATGAAGGAGACTGAGTGAGACATTTGCACAGCCTCTGATTTGATGAGGATACGGCTGCAACAAGCTGGCCTACTTCTTCACTTTTGGGTCTGAAATTAAAAATGGAAGAATAAAAGCATGAATGGATCTACACAGGTTCCTCTAATCCTCTGTCAAGCTGGAGGCATTGCAAGGAGCTCAGGCTTAGCCAGCAAGAGCTTACTGGAGGTAAAACTGATTGGGCAATATTCTTTTAAATGGTGAGGATGTACAGGACTCATAATGTAAAAAGTAGAAATGTAGAAAAGTAGAAAAGTAGAAATACAGAAATCTCCCATTAAATCCAGCACTTGAAATGACCCGTTTAAAGCACCCATAGACTGGTAATACCTGTGTGTACATTTCGTGAGATTTAATGCCACAGGTAGGCTGATTTTGGGTCTCACCTAAATATCTGTTGTCTATGTTGAAACACCAACTGTGAAGTAATGTATCTATTAATTTTTCACAATTATAGGTTCTCAATCAATCTCTGGGGCAGGGCAGGGGGGAAATTAATTGAGTTTTCCTGTTGAGCTTTCCTATTTGCTTGCTTTTTGAGTTGGTGAGCTCTTATGAACAATTGTGGTGAACACTAAAAAAATGGATTTGAATCTTGGCTACTCGAAGATTACTGGCAGAGGAAATGGGTTTTTATGTTTGTGACTTGTACTTCACTGGCTAATTATATCCTTCACAGACCAGAAGCAATGCAATGAGCTCTGTATAACTTCCATTTCCAATTCTTGCAGATTTGCCCAATGTAACGGCTTGAAAACTCTCTGCAAGTCCAGGAGCACTCAAGGATATTTGTAAATCTTTGTAAACAGCAAAGGCAGAGCAGGTTTCTACCTCATAAACACAACCCATTCACAAACATGAAACAACAAATGGTGACATATGTGGGCAAATTACTACAGAGAAACTCCTTAGTCTGCTCTAAGGCCCTGCCTTTTTAAAGGAAATTCTTGTTGATGTAGTTACAAAGAAGTAGTTACCATTGCCATTTTGGGGTAAAGCTCTGTACAGATTTTTTTTTAGTGTCTTAAAGTCAGCTTTACACAGGAGGAAATTTTTACAATGAGTTATCTGACCAGCGTAGCTATACCACTGTGAAACCCCAGAGCCTAGCACATGAGCCCAAAAGTCTACATGAACACACATGTACAATGTGTTACTTTAACGTGCATAGATGTGCAGACATTATATACTGACTTTCAGTTGAATTAAGTGAGCACTGCCCTCAAATTATAATAGTTAAAGGTAGCTCAAATTTGGGGCTTGAACTGCTTAACAGTCTTCTTTTAATCTGGAATCCATGGTGTTTTCAAAAAGAAGTATTATCCTATTTTTCAAAGGCCAAATAAATCAGCTTTAAGCTCATGAAAAGGTAAACACACCAATGCCTGCGTAACTTTTCTGAGTTTATGAGATATTCTGGCAATGGAAATACAAAGAGCCATCATAAATCCTGCAGCACACAAGTGTCTAATTCCTGGGATGGGGTATGTATGTGGAGGTTTCTCTACCATTTGATGCAATTTCCCCTGAAACTATTATTAGGAAATATTAAATCAAGTGGAAGTGTAAACCCCAGTAGGAGTATACTTTTACCCAAGAGCCTTTTACACTAGCTGATGTTGAAAGAGGTACCACATTTGAGGAGAGAGAGAAGATAGATCAGGAGACATCTTCAGTGGTGCTCAGTGGTGCCATTTTGACACTACATAAAATTATAGGTACAGATGAAAAATAACTCGAGAGGATTACACCCTGTGTTTTACAACCAATCCTTTTGGGCTTTTCTATTATTGTTATTTTAATGGCTGTAAAAGTATGTTGGAAACATCATATACATATATTTATATATAAGTATGTATACATACACACATATTTATATGTAAAAGAAATCCTTTGTAAATACATGTCATTCTACAAATGACCAGACTGTGCAAGAATAAAAAATGTCTTTTAAAGACCTTTTCAGCAAAGTGCTTAAATTATAAGCTCTCATTTCTGAGTCCTGGCTGTAATGAGATCTGGCTGGATGTCAACAGAGATGCCTTTAAAACACGGATTATAAGGACACTTCATGGAGCAACATGAGCATACTTTACAAACAAGGGCTGCTAATGAAGAGCAGTGGAGTTGCACAGTAGCTGACAGAGCAGCCTTTTCTCACCCCTGTAGCCCAGCACTCCTGAGCACAGTTTGGGAATGAGTGTTCCCGAATCTGCTGAGATACTCAAGCGGGCGTAGAGTTCAGCTCCGGCTGAACTTCAGTTCTGTACAGCCCCAGGATTGGGTGCTCCCTCGATTTCTCCAAATTCTTCAGCTCTCTTGTCTGCCAAGGCTGGATAGGGAGTGGAAATGTGTAAGCAATGGGTTGGGGTTTTCATGAGAAGTTTGGTAATTCAGTGGAAAGGATCTGATCCAGAGACCTGTCCATTGGGGGAAGTCTTCCCAGTGACTTCAAAGGGGCTCTGAATGGAGTACAAAGTCTCAAGAAGAAAGATAAAAGTAGTGTTTTGCGGTAGCTTGCTTTTCTCATACTTGCTAGGCAGAAGAAAGAGAGTATAAGGAGTCCCCTAAAGACGCACCAAACCCTCTCCACCACCTACCAAGGTCTGATATGAGTCTGAGAGCAGACAGCAGCTTTTCCATGATGAAACATACTGGCCCAGGGCGCGTAGTCATCTGCATCTGTGTTTGGGTCACCACAGCATTTCTGCAGCTTTGGTGCCTGCACTGCTTCAGCAAGTTCCCTGGGGCAGCCAGGATGATGAGCAGGGGCCCTGCTCCCCCAGGGTTGCTGTGGGGAGCGTTGCCCCAGGTGTGGGTGCTGGGAAGTTCCTTGCCCCGCGTGGTGCCATGCAGCGGACAGCATCCACCACGCTGCAGCTTTGCAGCAGTGCCTCCCCACACCCCCACGGCACTGCTCTGCCACGCGGCGCTCAGGGGCTGATCCCCTTGCTGCTGTTCGTGTTGTTCCCAATGGTCTCAAAAAGAAAACATTGGCAAGTGCTAATGCAAGTTGGACTAAAAGTCATGGCTTAATAGTGGAAGTTTTGAAATAGGGAAAACCTGCAAGTAACCATGGTGTCTGTGTGTGTGTGTGTGTGTGTGTGTGTGTGTGTGTGTGTGTGTGAGGCAGAGGGTATATAGACATCTTTATTTTATGTCTGATTTGGTTCTCCCATTTGTAAGTCCTCTGAAGATAAATACAGGAAGATTTCAATTCATTAAACAGTGGTATTTTGGTAAAACACCCCCAGAAATCAAGAGAGGCTGATGTTATTTTAAATGGCCCTTGTCTCCATTTATACTAAGCAAACTGAGCCTGGGGTTTGTCCAAAACAGAGCAGAAAGACCACCGAGTAGTCTCATCAGCAGAGCACTAATTGTGGCCATTTATTATAGTCACTTATCTGATAGTAGCTTCTTTATCTGTGATAGTTTTACAGGGATAAAATCCACCAGGCATTCGCACCAGTATATAAACATGTTACCTTGTGGCAGAGTGTCTGTTACTTACTGTCAACACTTGCCAGCAAAAAAATGCCTATCTCTAGCTTATATGAAGTAATGATGAGTTTAATATGCTCCAGTGAAAGCCACAGAATAAACAAGGCATCACAAGTGTTTGTCTTGTCTGGCCTCTTAAACAAATAAAGGTGACTGAGAAGTACAAACAGCACTAGCTTGGGGCTTATCAGTGTGATGGTCACAGCATCGTTAATGCAAACTCCCCTGGCAAGTGAGAGCTGCGTGCTCTGTAATTATTACAGTAAATATTGAGTGAGAGCTTTAGAGCAGACACGGGGCAAGTCTCCTCCTCGGGCCCCTTCAAAACACCATAGTATGAAGGTGTAACACCACGGCCGTTTCAGATCTAATCCTTGGCTGTTTGATCCCAAAATACAGGTACAGGGGGAGGAGAGAGATGGATGGGGACCCGACATAGTCTCAGCACCACCATTCTCAGTGCAGTCCCCGTTATTCACACAAAGCAGCGTTTTTTTGTGAGAACTGTCCCCGCAGACCCAGTGAATAAGGAAGACTCCCTTTGGTGGTACAAGTGCCACACAGCGTGAGGAAGGATCGCAGGATCATGCTCAGTGCTTCAACATCAAGCAAGGGAAGTCACTCCAGCAAGTGGTTAAAAATGAAAAAAAATATGTATTTTTAAATATTTTACCACTCAGTACCACTGTCACTGAATCAGCCTGAACAAACTCATTTTGCATGCGACCACAATTAGTTTGATTGACAAAACATGATGGATTGATGGACAAAAATTGAGGATGAATACATCAGTCTGTGAATAGAGTCTTTGTTAAGGAATCATCCCTATTGAGGAAGGCACTTAAGATCATCCATTCCCCGGCTGACAATAAATAAGCTAGCACTTGCTCAGCTGCAGTGTTGATCTTACGATAAGTGATGGAAATACATCCCATTTGTCTTAATGAAATATTGTGGAGAAGTGGAGTTAGCTACCTAAGACAGCTATTTTTAATGTCAAAACACTGCAGGAAATCAAGAGAATGTAACATTGTTTTGGACTGGGCATTTTGTAGAGGACTTTATTTTAGTGATTGAGCCCATGAGGGTGGATCTGCATAGATACACACATCACACAAAACTTGTAAAAACTTTTATAGTTTGCAGAGGTGTTTGGAAATCATCAATATCAGACCTTTGCTTCATGGGTGTGCTATCGACACTCAGCCTTGCAGAGTCACCACGTGGTGTCCCTTATGCAAAATACCCTATGCCAAATATACTTACTTGCAACAAATGTGAATTTTCATGCAGAACTGCCCTTCCTGTAACTCAGTCATCAGGATGGGAGCTTCCTGCTTTGTTTTAGATGGAAAATGTGAGGCAATTGCTGCTTCATCATCTCTCACAGTGAATAACAGACTGACTTGAAAGCTTTACTGTCTGCCTTCAGCATGCTTATTTCCAATGTTGCAAACAAACAGCTGGATTGTTGGGTGACAGTATGGCTTTGATTTGAATCTAGAAGATCATGTAGTCTGGAATTTGTTTGAAGGGATACGTTCATTTTGAGTTGCTTTGGCATTGTAAACAAAATGACTCAGGACCAGATGAAATGCACTGGCAGTACAGTCCACCTGTTGGCAAAGTCCTTCTAAAAATAGATGAATGGGAGGCAGATGTATCTGAAAGAACTCATGGTTGAAAAGGTGACTGTAAGACTTTATCAGCAGGGAGAACTCATGGCTTGAGGAGGGGTTATCCAGCCTACTTAGGAACAATCACATGTCCATACCATTGAGCAGCTCTCAAAAGGAGATCAATGAATATTTTGTTTATTTGCTGAGGTTGATTTTACATCAGCATTTGCCATTTGGACAATCTACAGGCTAGCATTGTAAGTGGTTACAGATATGTGTTTTATTTTGCAGCTGAGATCAGCTAGGAGCATGTACCCTGCCAGGTACCAGAGCTCAGAAAAATGGTGGTTTCTCATCAAGCAGTGTGGCTATGTGACCACACTCCAAGCCTGAGCACATCGGTGACAGTATGACTGCAATCTGTGATGGACTGTGCATGGAGCCAGACCACCTTGCGGAGCCGCTTGAGATGTGATGCATCCCCTGCTCTGTGCCAAGGAACAGCTGGTTGTTGGCTTGACGTGCCTGTGGTACTGCTAGTGCAGGAGTTTCCACCTCAAGGAATCAGCACCACCTCTTACGAGACATAACTTTTGTTCCTGTGTTGAAAAGTATGCCAGCAGGAAGTCACCATGTGGCCTGATATTTTTACCACTGAGCAGAGATCCATTATCAAGGTCACTCAGTCCAGTAGTGTAAAGATATAGCATCAAATTTCTAGCTGTAGTCAACAGAGTTGTGTATCAGCGGAAAATGTGGTCTTGTTTTTCTAACCAATAACTCAACAGATCCAAACCTGGATATGAAAGTCAAACTAACCTCTTTGCACGGGCAATCAAAACTTGCTGGTTCAAACTAATTACCAACATTGTTGATGGTGCATGAACGAGAGGAGAGCTGGCTACTTTTCCCAGGGCTGTACAATTTCTAAGCTGCTAACAGAGTAGAAAATAGGAAAACAAGGTAGTATTTTTGTCAGTAAATGAAACATATCTGACTCAAATTTCCTGCAGAAGACAGTAGATCCATTGAGTAAAAGTGTGTCATTTTTATAGTTACTCCTTTGAGCACAATCACATTCAAGAAAGCTACAAACCTGAATGCAATCTGATTTTACATTAAAAAAAAAAAAGATTTAACATGTTACTGTACATTTTCCCTGGGCTGCAAGGGAACTGCTTCTTGCTTAGCTGTGAGTTCATAAATTATCAGGTTGAGTTCATGCGCTATCGTGTTTCAGGACAGAGCTGTTTTACAAATAATGCTTCACAGCTTTTCATTGGTAGGTATACAGGGAAAACATTAAAATATGATAGATTAGTATTGCAGGAAAACAATACACAGGAGTGGGCAACTGATTCTGATAGAGTTAAAAATCTGTTACCACTTCCGTGGTTGTTGCTTAATCTCCTGCTTTCAGAGTTGATAACACGATCATAAAGTTCACTCCTGGCTGAATCTTGGCACAGACATTTTTTCAGTCCAGAAGTGAATTCCAAATACGAACATCAGTGCTATTAATAAAACCACTATGACTATTAATCACTGTTAATAAAACCTCCTCCTTTCAAACGACAGAAGTGCAAATAAATGCAAAATCTGATTTGCGGCAAGGGCTGCTTGGGTCCAGGGGATATCTGGCTTTGTAAAAACAACTTTGCAAAGACAGAAATACAATATATTAATCATAATGGTACAAAAATATGCACTGAAACATCCACACTTCTTTAATAAGAGGTTTTGAAGCAAAAGGAGGGACTTTCTTTAACTTTTATTGTTCTATGGTCACTAGTACTACTGCAAGCAGAGAGCAAGCAGAAGTGAAGCTCTATTCGCAGTCTGTTGAAATCAATATACTTTGGGTGTAGCTCTGGCACCTGACTTGCAAAGGACTGGTTACAGGAGTGGTTGTTTAACAATGCTCAACATTACAATGGCACTGAGCTGGGGTGAGGTTTTCCTGGAAATATTGCTTTTTCCTTCAATGGGGGTCATTCTCAATACCCAAAGAGCCAAAATTCCTTCTCTGAACAGCCCTGGAAGAATGAGGAGAAAGCTTCATTTTCATAAGCCTGGGAACCAGTCTTCCCTGTTGATTGAGTAGGAGACTATATTTGGAAGATGGATTTCTAATCCCAGCTCTGTAAGAAACTGTTTTTCATAAATTTTTCCATTTTCAGCATTTCAGTTCCTCATGTGAAAAAACAGGTGCAATGACTTTTTAAAGTAATTTGTGATCCTCAGAGGAAAAAAAATGTCACGTAAGTTAAGTGTAAACAGCTCAGTCTGAACGGCTTTGAGATGCGGCTTAGTGATTACAAACAATGTCTCTCCCAGTACTCCCTAACTTTTAAAATCTAACACTGCAGCTGTGACTGTGCTTCAGTGATTTCATAGCTACATAAGACCCTATTTGCAATGAACTGATCGTAAAAGCATAATGAAGACTAAGTAAAACCATCATAAGTTCTTAGTGTAGGAAGTGCTGATTGTTTCAAGGTGCATCCTATTATATGCAGGGTAAACGTGTTAAGATTTAGTTAAGAATTATACTGTGGCTTAATACATTTTTCTTTAGAAAGGTAATTTAATTATAATTATAACCAAGTGTTTACCATTTTAGTAATTGCTTGTGTCATTTCTTTCAATAATTACGACATTTCGCAAGTTATTTCTTTAACTCTTAAACTAAAATCTATATTCAGACAGGTAGCTATGGGTGTCTATTCTTGACCTATGTTCTCTCTTCCCTCATCACCAGCTGCAGCATACAAGATCAGCTTCCTTAGGAGTATTTTGATGCTTTCATTGCCTGCCAAAATCAGGATGTATGGTACACAGAGAAAAACAGACTTCATAAAGCTAGCTAAAGTGAAGTTGGGAGCAGGCTTTTACATTGTCTACTGCCCATAAGTGTAATGTGCTTGGGTCGCAGTCATGCTAACATCTGTGCTTGCAAACAGTCTAATTGAATTAGTAAAGTATGATATGTTATGGGATGCATATGATCATGTATGAGCCAATGGACCACAAGTAGATGAAATACATTGCACACCAAAACCGACTCCCAGTCACATTATTTTCATGTTGCACCAGCACTATATGACAGGCTGAAATGGACCTGAATTCAGGTAAAATAAGTAATGCTGAGAAGAATCAGGCCCATTGCTTGAAGACCATTCTAATGTTTAGGCGCAGAGGGATGGATTACATATTTCTGAGCCTGAATTCCATTCCAGAAATGTGTTTAATCCCCTTTTTAATACTTGTGTGAGTGCCAATAACATCTTTTTATTTGCTCCAGCAACAGCAGCCAGTTGGTTAGATGCTATCAGCTACTTCTTCATTCAGTTGTCCTTTGCATGCTGATAAACATCACATAAGACAGGGAAGAGTAACCTTAAACCACAAGCTTACCCTGCATATAATAAGATGCACCTTGAAACAATTTTGATGTCTCCATTGAAATCAGCTTAGGTTAAGCCTACATAAATAGTGTCAAAGGGGAACACACCCAGAACGCTCTGGGAGATCATGATAAACACTCCTGATGTTTTGCAGCTGTGTTCATCATCTGTACATTTCACAATAAAATTTTACAAAGCATCCAGACACCCAGCTGGTTGTATTCACTGGGAGATAGTTTTCTCCATGATGGTATTTCACTCTGTATCTGTTGCCCTGTATTATTTCCTCCCCCACCTTCAGTCTTTGTCACTTATTTCTTATTAGGTATGACAAATTGTGGTAATTTTAATGTGTCAGACTTCAGAAGTAAATTTTACTTGTTAAAATGTGGCCAAAAGATTTTAAAAAGGGATTTTCTCTGAATAGAAAGTGTGTCCAAATTAGTTAATTGGATCAAAGAACATGCTATTTCAAAGTATTGACCAGCTATTTTTGAATTAGTATTTGACTGAGATAGTAATTTCCTTCTAAAGTGACTACATCTTGATTCTGAAACTTCTGCATACATAGTAAAGTTTAAGTATGTGAGTGATCATATTTCTCCTCCTATCTCTCTGAATTGAGATCTCTAATATCATGAAAGTTAAGTATAGCTGTTTGCAGGATCTGGGCCCCCTTTTGAAAAAGTGAATAAAAGAAACCTAAGTAAAAAGACTCACACCTGAGTGTCCTTGCACTGACAGTATATCTCTAGCATAATTCCCCTGATGAAATTGGAATTCCTCCTGATTTACACCAAAGCGTTAATGAGAGTGGGTTCAGGTCTTAAGTGCTTGGGTTTAGCTGTATTTCTTCTGTTTTCATTCCTTTCCTGAAGATTCCCAGGAAATCTCATTTCAGGGAGATAAGTGCCTAAAAGAATGTTCAAATTAATTTCAGACCTGCCTGAAATGGCCAGGCAGATAACCAGTGAGAGGAAATACCCCAACAAAGGGATTTATTGCACTATCACTGTTCTTTGCCAAGTTGCAACATCTTAATCTGTCATGATGACATTATTATGAACTAGCAAAAGCAGAGACAGTCCTGAGAGATTGTCGGTTCAGCGCTTTGCGGGTTTCCTTGAGACCTGCTAATCCTTGGTGTGGCTTGAGCCAGGCTTATCCAAATGTCCCTTGGGTCACCAAGGCCCAGTGAGACATGAAGTGAATTTCAGGGGGAACAACTTGTGTTTCCTGACCTACAAATGAAGCCAGAGTCCCGCCACTGTAATGCCTCATGATCTCTGTTTTGGGAGTTACCAACGTATGGCCTCACCAACAGTTTTCTAGGATCTTGAATTTAGGGGTTGGCAAGCCCTTGGAGTACAGAGAGCAGGTCACCAGCATACAGGCCTATGAAATAACCAAGAAAATGAAAAGGCCTCTAGTTTATAATCGCAGGGAGACTTAGAAGAGGACAGGAAGCACAGGAGAAATTGATCTTTCTGTCACCTCATTGTGCACAATCCTGCTTTCTACAATACTTTCAGTTTCTCTGTGTTTTGAGGGAAAGAAATGGTCCATGTGAACCGCTAATGTGAAAAGCCCTAAACGGAGCATTTCTTGACAAACTATGCATTGTACCTTTGCCTTTTAATATTAATTAAACCTAAAATGACTCTATCCCAACTTTAAAGATTACAATAGTTTTCTCTGATTCCAGCCCAATTGCTTGGCTTGTAGGCTGGGGGTTGGTCTGGAGAGTCCCATCTTCTTCTGAGGTTAGATGTCAGTGTTGAGTCTGAGACACATTTCAGACAGTTTGCGTCATTGTGTAAACAGTGATAACAATATTTAATGATGATAAATCTGATTTTCACCACAACACTATAAAACAACCAACAGAATGAATTATGCAATTTACAGCTAACAAAAAGGCAGCCAAAGGGAAAGCAAAGGATATGTACAGCAAAGAGACAAATTTAGTGGTCTGAGACTATAGTGTCATTTGTTTTTGTGTTTAGTAGCACTTAGCAGTCATGGTGCATAAATAATCTTTATTACAATGGAACTCAGGAATGCTGCTGGTGACTATTTCTCACTGAGCAGGACAACTGCTTCATGCAGTGCACCAAGGTATAGCCTGGATCTGGGGGGCTGATTGGTTGCTCATGGGACCCCTGACATGATAGGCCTTATGCTCAGTGGCACTATGCTTCTCCCTACCCCTGAGGTGTGCGAAAACTCTGTCGCTTTCTGTCCCATGCTAATGAAATTCTGCTGTTTTCTTACTAATTTAATTACCAAATTAATTTTAAGTCTTCAATCTTACAAGTTACACAATGGCAAGAAAAAAAAGAAAAGAAACATAAAATCACACAGAGGGGAGCTACAGAAACATATTTCTATCTTATTTTTGGTTCATTTGTTTATTTTTAATACATGAAAACAAAAAAGAGGAAGAAAAAACAAGGAGCAGAATCTGTAAATTATATTCCTTCCTCTTTTCTTCCTGCAGCTCCATCCCCTCACTTGCTTATTACTTATCTTTGTTATTAGTCAATATTAAAGTAATTTTAGAAATGTATGATTTTTCATACATTTCTTCACTTTTTCAATGAAAAGCATGAAACACAAAAAGTCAATATTCCTCAAAATTCCCAGAAAATACATATTGAAAACAACAACACAAAAAAGATTTTGTTTTTGAAACCCAAGCACGATTTGACTTTCTGCATTGAAAAAAATCCAGAAATTTCAATTACAGCAATGCTTTTACAGAAACATTTCAATAAAAAAATAACATTCACTAGGAGGAAATGCTAAAGGAAAGACTGCATTGGCATCAGCCACCATTTTCTTACTATGATCCTATACATATATAATATAATATATGTATATTACATACTATAAATAAGGATATGTGCAGGAATAAATACTCAATACCATGGCCTGATACAATCACAGACAAGGAGGGAGGAGAGGTCAGATTTTTGTACCTTTTCCCTCACCATGCTCTTTGAAGGATACTGCCAAGAGAAGATCCCTGAGGACAACAGTGCACCACCGGTTGCTGGGAGGTGCAGCTCAGGACTAGTAGGATGCCCTATACTGCACTGCAGAAATGTCTTCTCAGGCTCCCGGGGGGGGGGGCTCCTGGAAGGTTATTCCCTTTACTAAAGATTTTCAAAGGTTGTCCAGCTGAAGAAAGAGCTGGTAAAGAGCCAGACCAACCGTGGAAATCCTGGGACATTGTGAGACAGCCCCATGCACTGCCAGCTGCTGACATTAGCCTCTGGGGCGAGTTCAGGTGTTCCTCCCCAAGGCCCAGGACTGCAGCTGGGGGGCCAGGCGAGAGGAGGGTGCTGAGGCAGGTGAGCATGATGGAGGACAAGTTGCTAAGACAGGCTCTTCTTTTCCCTCAAAACTCCCAGCTGCCAGCTCTCTGGAAATGGTGTCCAGGGCCTGTAAGCTGCTTGGTGCCAAGCCTGGTCTGCCTGGTGCACCCCTATGCCCCACAGCAACACCTCTGGTGGGCCCTCTTGTCTCCCCTGGCCATCCCTTCTGAGGGATGGTGACCTGCCCCAGCCTTCCCTCTCCAGCCCAAATGCCCCATTTCAAGCCCTCCAGCTCCCACTTGAACTCAGACTCCTTGCATCATATTGGAGCTGCTGGCTGGTTTTGTGCCAGCTGGCTCAGGGATGTGAACATATGTTATGTAGCCACGTCAGGGTGGCAATGCGGTGGGATTCACCTCTGGAAACCTTTCCAATTCTGCCCATAAGCACTGGAAGAGAGGGGCTCTTTGGGTGTTTCAGCAGAAAAATCAGCATGATGGTGGCCTCAGCAAGCGAGCGCTGCTTGCTGCCTGCCAGCAGAATGGGGATAGCTTTTAGACCGCACTCAGCCATCTCCACTAGTGCCATAAAATCAGCAGCTTCTCTGTCCTTGAGTCTGCTGTGACCCACTCTAAGAAGAAAGTGTCCGAGTTTCCTCCTGCTCAATGCAAAAAAAAAAAAAAAAAAAAAAAAGAAAAAAAAAAAAATTAATGTGCCACAGTGAGGAAATGCCAGATTGCTCAAGATCTCCATTCTTACGGCTTCTAAGAGGATACTGTAAATTACAGGGTAAACAGCTTTTGAAATGACATAAAGAAGTGATTTGTCACTTGCCAGTGTCCCTTTAACTATGAAAAATAACAGTGGCATAGGAAAAAACGTAACTTTACCATCAGGCAGATCTTCTCCCTGAGCATAACGCAGAATTTGATGAAGAGAATGAATGAAACAACGGAGGATCCAAGCATTACACAACAGCTATAATTGTGCTAACCAGCTGTAGTCATCTGCTGTTTCCAAAAAAAGTTCAGAGCATTTTGACAGTGTCGCCTGTGTGGACTGGAAGGCTGCAGCAAAAATGTATTTCCATTTATTATTCTAAAAAAGAAGGCCTATTCCTCAGTGTCAGATTTAGCTTGGAAGATGCCAAGACAGCAGAGAGTGACGAATAAGATTACTTGTAAAGCTGTGAAAAAAAGAAAAAAAGGAAAAAAAATAAAAGCAGTATCTCTTCCAGTGAAAAAAGATTTTAGATGACAATACACAAGAACTGCTGGATCCAGTCACATCACTGGCCATTCTAATCTTATGCCTGTTTCTGAGAGAGGTGGATACAGAGCCCATCGAGGTCTCAGTAACATCCAGATCAGAGACCTTTTGTCCCAGGGAAAGGTGTTTATTGGTACAAGGGCTGACAGTGGGCTGCTATTTTGAAAGCATTGTGGTGTGACTGACTTGGCTGCTTGCAGCGAGGCTTGGGAGCCAGGCATCGCAAAGCCCAGCCTTCAGGCATCTGTATGCAACATGTGGTGAAAGTTGGGGAGGGCCAGCAGCTGAGCCGGGAGCTATCTAACTTAGCTAATAGGAAAGGCTGAGGAGAGGGACGGGCGTCCAAGTCCTGCCACTCTGGCAGTTTGGTTGTTGCACCCAGAGCAGCACCACTGCTAAGAGATGCTCAAGCCCAGGAGCAGCACAGACACTTGCTGAGGGAGAGGGCACCTCTGCCCAGGTGAATTAGCCCTGAGGACACTGACTTGTGCCAGCCATTCTGGGACATTATCTTCCTACCTAGCCCCTCACCCCAGTGCCCTGGGGATGACAGCAAGGGCAGTGCCAGTGCAGAGGTCTCTTTCTCCCTAGCCCAGCCAGTGCTGATGTGTTTAACAGAGAGGCATTTTCCAAAGGGACCACAAATTAGAAAGCCCATGGGGAAGGCTGGGGGGGGGGGGAGGGGTTCATCTCCATGCTCCAAGAGAGACCATGCAGGGCTTCTGCCTGACCCTCAGGCCCCTTCAGCGCGCCCAGAGAGCCATAGGCCTGTGCAGGAGCGCTGCTGCCTTCTGGCTGTGAGCTCACTGGGGCTGGTCATGTCCTGCACCATCACAGCTGCCCCGCTGGAGAGGCGGCCTTGCATGCAGACATGGTCCAGGTACCAGGCTGTTTGTTGGACTGGAGATGCAGATGGCTGTACTGATGACAGGTTCAACAGAAGGAAACATGCCCAGGGGAAACTGAGGTGCCCATGAAGTTATAGGGAAGCTGAAAGTCTTCTGCTAGCCTTGTAGACCAAAGATAGGGCACAACTTAACCATGCAAGTTCAATCCACTGCTTTAAAAAGGCTTGTATCTTTTAGCATCACCCACAGCTATGTTCTGAGTTTTTTCATACTGGGAAAGAGATGATGCAGTATGTTAAGTGGATATGGTAACTCAGTAGACTTGGTATGATTAAGGAATGTAGATGAATCTTCTTCAATAAAACTCACCGTTAATATGCTTTCAAATAGACTGGTTTTTGATAGAATGGCTTTTTGATATTTTCATAATCCACAGAGCTCTAGGAATGCTTTGGTGTGCATGGTGTGCAGGTCAGATTCATTTAATTTGGAGGTGAGATAGGCAGTTTTATCCAGCTTTTAGTACTTGGTTTTGTTTTTGGTCACAGATCATTTACTGAACCTGTTTTAAGTGGAACAGAGTTTTTTTTTTTTTTTTTTTTCAAAAAAAGCCAAGAGGGTTGGTTCTGGCTTGCTACAAAACAGTGTCTTTCAACAGGATCCAAATCTATCTTCAGCTTTTCTGGGTAACTCTAAATGAGTACTTTAACTTGGGGATTTCTGTGCCGAGAAAGAAGGGAAGTTAACAACTCAGTGCTGCACAGAACTGGAACTGGCATGTGAGTTTCTGATTTCCTCTGCTTCCCTTTCTGCCCTTAAACGATAAAAAGTGAAACTGGTAAGTAGCCTTGCACAGTATGAATTGTAATTCTCCCGTTGTCTCTCCTTGGGCTTGAAGTTCATATGCAGGAGAACCCTATTACAAGAGACAGTGGAGATAGCATCTCAGCTAAGTAGCTGTCCTGCCTAAGGGAATAAAAGCCTTTTATTTAGGTTAGAAAAGCCCGAAAAAGTTTTTTTGCCTGCCCACTTTCTTTGCACAGATATTTCCATGGAAACTCTTCAGTCTAATAATGAGAATTAAGAGGAGTTAAAAGCGTAGATATTACACAGAACTAAAGCCAGAGTTCTTGAAAAGGGACTGCAAGGAGAAAATGAAAAAGGGAAAAAGAAAAAAATATGGATGAAGCAAACACACAGCTCATGTCATGAAATTCAGCCTCAGTAAAACATTTTTGGTAATAGTCGTGCTTCAAATGAGTAGTCGGACTAGATGACCTCTAGAGGTCCCTTCTAACTAAAATTTCTATGATTCTGAGTCACATACATTTCAACACCATTTCTTCTTGTCATATTATTAGTCAGTTTTCCTAGTAAAATCCTAGAATTTTGACCTTGAGTCTATTTTACACCAGAGTTTTGATACATAAATTCTGGCACTGGATTATGCTGTAGGCAAACTTTTGTTTACTACTGTTAAAGACCACCAGAAAGAAACAGGCTAAATCAGAAGCATTATCTTCTTCCACCATAGGGCAAAATGTTACCTCTCTGGACTCTCATATTCACTCTTTCTCTCATGGTATTGCAATACAGATAAAAAGGTGTGGAGGATCCTGCAGTTAAACTTACATGAGAGGGTCCAGCCTTTCTGAGCAAGGGTTGGAAGTAGAGGTGTGAAAGGAGGAGGGTGCAGCTAAATCACATTGCTTGTTTCAGCTCTTGGATTAGATGCTGGAAGTCCTCTAGCAGAGATACTGCTAAGTGATGAGCAGCTAAGGAAAATAATTCAGTCTGCTATGAAATATTTATACCCACAGCAGACAAAACTTAAAGGAGGTGGTAATTCAGCTGTTTGCAAGCAATGAACAGTATGGGAGCTACAGTATGTCATTCTCCCATTATTATTTTTCAAATCATGTTTTAACTGAGTAGGACAGCTCTGACCCAATTTGGAATGATCCAAAGGAAAAGGATACAGTAGTTCAGCCAAATTTACCTCCATTTGGAGATTTCCACCAGGATTCCTGATCCTTCAACTAAAATGAAGGCTCTAATATTGCCAGCTATGATAAAACATGTGGACCAGTGTGTTGAAAATTTTGCTCTACCAATTGTTTATATCATTCTGTAATCCAGCAGTAAATTATTCAATTTACTGTCTAATCTGGGATTTAAAAAGATGGATCAGAAAAATTCTATCTTGGCCTCAGTGGAACATGATCCCCAAAGATGCTGACCACCGTCTTCTCCACCAGGTCCTGTTGCTTTTAAACTGATCAGTGTGTGTTCACCACTTCTCAGCACCGTGGATTTGAACTGCCTACTATTCTTTCCCTTGCACCTATCCTTATTCTGTACAGATATCATGCTTATAAGAGGTCCCCTAAGGTACACTGTTTTTCATCTGATAAGCTGTGTTACTGGTATGACCAAGAGTGCTAACTTGATCAGTTGTTACACTGCAGGTCATGAAGACCCTGATCCTTCCCATGATGCATGAAGCACCGAGTTGGCGACTTGCTTCCTCCCTGGGTACTAGCTGCATGGAGAGAGGGGTCCATCCTGCCTTGCTGGAGAATGGCTTTTCTCGGCCCTCGCTCAGGGGAGAGCAGCTTGCCCCCCCGGGGTGCTTCCAGCCCCAAGGAGTCAGAACAAAGCGAAGTTACATTGCTGTGTTTCTGCATTGCTTCACCAGGAACAAATAGCAGGCTCGGAGCGCGGCTGTGGTGCTCAGTACAGATTCTAGGTTGCTCTGGATGGGGTCAGGGGTTGCATTTATTTTAGTTGCTTCAGTTACTCTTGGAGGCTCAGATCAAACTCCCCTCTCAGCATTTGCTCTGTGGAATTCAAATGGTTTATCTCACGCTCCAGCAGGGTCCGAAGCAGCATGCTGTAGCAAACTTCTGCTTATCACAGCTCTGACATGGCTTCTCTAAGCAAATGTTTAGCCCTACTTGACTTGGGATGAGTGCTGTATTGATTATTAACTTTAAACAAACATCTGGTTTTCATTACGAATGGTAGCAGACCAGAGAGGGGTGCTGTACTGGGCGGTGTGGTCACTTAACAACCATCAGGGCTGGCTATAAAGAAAATTTAACATATCCTGTAATTACAGTCTGCACAGCACAGGGGGATTTGGGATCTGCAGATCTGATTTCAGAACTGAAGAAAATGTTTATTGTATCTGCTACACACATTTATTTACTCAGTAGTAGCACAGCTTTTGAAATATTGCCTGTAGAAGAGCTTATTCCTTGCTTATGAGAAGGACTTTCTTGTGTAAGCCAGGAAAACCAAGCAAGGCTCATGGTCAGGATGGCCTGCTTAATACTTTTACAGGCTTCAGGATTTCAGTATTTTGCATGGATCTGTTCTGAAATATAAATAACATCCTTTCCCCCCTCCTACCTGCCCCACCAGCTCCAGTGGGGCCTTGCTCCTCTGGCTGGTAGGAAATCCGCGGGCCAGAGGCTGAGCCTGGGCAGTGCTGTGGTAGCTGCTCCTCGGTGCAGGGACGTAGGTGGTGGCCCTGGCAGGCCACGCGTGGCCAAGCGACCTGCTGGAGGCAGGAAGCCCAGCTATAAGAGTCGCTTGCTCCGCTCTTCTCTGCAAGGCATCGGGGTGCCAGAGGTCTCCCCTGGCATGTCCTGGAGCTCTGCACTGGAAAGTGGTTTTGGTGGCCTTTCAAAGGGTTCCCCGAGCCCAGTGTGCAGGAAGGCCCCCCCCCCCAATTAACCAAAGGGTTAATTTGCATAATGTGCCGCATCCATAAACATTCGTGGAGCATCAGGGTTTGGCTCCCAGGGAATTATCAGCCAAAAGGACACTTTTCTGATGATGTAATGCTGTAACTTGATCTCCAGCTGAAAGGACATGGTAGGTGGAGTTTCTATGGAGCCAGACAGAGCTGGGATCCTCTCCTCTCTCTCTCTCTCTTTCTGGCTCATTCAGGCTGTCTCAATTAAAGCTCAGTCGAATTAATCTTGCACTCTTAATGTCAGTTGCTATTTTTCTAATTCACCTCCACACTCTTAAAGACTATTTCTCCAAACAAAACAGGTCTGTTCTTCAATTTCAGGCTGTCAATTTCATGGGCTGCTGATACATTTATTAGGTGTGTAATTTGCTATTTTTAGGAGGCTGCGGGGGAGCAGCAGCTTTTTTTTTTTTTTCTTTTGCATTTATAAACCTCTTACAGTTCCCTGTCCACTGAAAATATTTTTACTATTTAAAACATAGTATCGAAGTCCAGGTATCTTGGTCCAAATTCCTCCCTGGTGTAACTCTACTGACCTCTATTTCACAAGAAGTGAATTTATTGTCTCTCTCTCTCCTTTCTTTTTTTTTTTCTTTTTTCATTTTTTTTAGAAATGAACAATTTTTGGCCACTGCTGCAAGCAGGAAATCATCCAACTGTATAGACCAATGACGTGATCAGAAATGGGCCTCAGCTACAAATTCTGCCATAGAAAATACTTTTTCAGCTAAGCCATCTGTTAGGTTGACTGTCTCTCTAAAATCACAAGTGCCTATGCACCACATACGGCACTCAATCTAGATGCCTCCACTGCCAGACTTTGCTCATTTCGAAGTACTTGGGAAAAATCTGGCGACAATCTGAGACATATTCCTTCCTGGTGTGGGTGGATTTATCTACACCTGTAAGGGAGGACAGCCTTTTTTACCTGTCTGTGCTCTAAAACTAAGAGATCTGAGGAATGGTTGTTATCCCTTGAGGGAAAACCCTTTTCCTCTTGTGCTCAACCTGGGAAGTCCACCACCCATCAAGGCACAGGTAAGATGTTCAGACTGATGAAGGGAGCAGCTAGTGGAGTGCACTATGACCGTAAAGACCGAGCAGTGGCCATGTAGTAAAAGCTGGGAGGCAACCAGACTGCCAGTCAGGTTAACAAGTAATGGTTAACCGAGTACTTAAATTATAAAGGTTGTAACTGGGGAAGGATGATGATATTAAAGAGGGAGAGGAGATGTCTGCACTTCACTTGTCACATACATTATATTCATGGAGTGGTGG
Organism: Rhea pennata; assembly: GCF_028389875.1. NCBI lineage: Eukaryota > Metazoa > Chordata > Aves > Rheiformes > Rheidae > Rhea > Rhea pennata. The sequence goes on along the minus strand of NC_084665.1, from coordinate 22,480,637 downwards.
GGGGACTTCACTTTGGGTAGTGCCCATTCCCTGTTCTTCTTCAGTGCAAACAGCCAGGAGTTGAGGATGTTTTCTGGCATCTCCTCAAATTTTATGCCTTTTCCAGCTGCCTGGGAAGATTTTCCACATCCTGTCTCTGTGTCCACACCCCAGACCCTGGGGTGACTGTGCTGACTGTGCACAGTTGTGCTGCACACCTTCTGCCATCAACATTGCCAGAAGGGACGTGAGCGTGCCCTGTCTCACACTACTCCTCTGGCATTCATAGCTCTTTCCACAGTATAGCTCATGCTGAAGCCCAGCACTTTCTATTGTAATAACACAGCCATTTACTGAGCAGTCTTCCTTTGTTTTGTTGTCCCCTTTCTTCTCTCTCATACTCACACCTGTGTGTACACCAAAAGCATAATAAAGTAGTGCCAAGGAGCTCTGTGAATGGGAAGCAAATGTAGCTGTGCATAGACAGCTTTAAATGGATGGTGTATGGAGAGCTCAGGTTGGATTCTCAGTACATGAACTGACCTTAGCCACATGCCTGAGGGGCAGAGAGCAGGGTGCCCTACTGTCTTCACGGGCAGCAATAAATGAAGTGGAAATAAACAACATAGGAAAGCAGAGCTCTAGAGGCCAGACCTCCAAGCATAATTAGACACCTAATTTCCTTGTGGGCCTCCCACTGATTTCACTGAATGGTTAAATGTCAAAACACCTAGATCCTTTGGAGATCTGGCCCATCACCTTCTCATTATAAAATGCAAGAGATAAGCTTGCCTGTGTTGTCTGCATACCAGATTCTTATGGACCTATTTGCTCTTTCTTGTGTATCTGTGTGTTGGAATTTCACTGTGGGTCTAAATCTCTGAGCTGTTGTTGCATCCCTCGGTTTCTGCCAGCCCTTTGGAAGACATACTCAGCAAATCCCTGCAGCATGATGGTCTGGTCTGGACGTGTTTGAAATGGTTTGCGGTTAACTGCTGCTACTGAGTTTCTTCAGACAGTATCTCAGGGCTGCCATGGAGTTTTGAGCAGCTGTACCGCAGGATCAGGCGAAATACAGACTAGAAAGCTCCACACAATGTATGGCAACCTCAAAGCAGGGAAATAAGTCAGAATCCAATTGTGCACCAAAAAGCGGGGGCAGGACTTAAAGGGAAATACAGAAATGACGACAGTTCTAAAAATGTGTTTGAAAACTCTGAAGAAAGTGTTAAGTTGCTGCTTAAAGACGAGGTGGAAAACCAAACGCACTAGATTCCAGGAGGCTGACATTGTTCCTTTGCATAACTCGCCTTCCAAATAAACACACAAAGTTAATTAACGGCCGTTATCTTTGGAGATTTGCTATGTGTGCTCCACTTTGCTTCTGCTGCCTCCTCTGTGGTCTTCAAGCCTGACTGGCCCAGCAAATTAAACAGTGCAACTCCTCCATGCAGGCTCATCCAGAGCTTGTTACAACTAATCATGTGGTAAACGACAGACACAGCAGATAGTCTGCTGATCTGTGCAGCAGAATTTATCTTAATCAAAAGTGACTGTTCTCTGGTCCATCATTCCATGGCTGCAAATGTGGGGCACACCACTGCTTGGGGGCTAAATGGGGGCCTCAATAGGGGCCAGGAGCCACCCTAGCCTGTGCCAGGGGAAGAGGAGGAGGCTCAATTCTGCCAGTGGGGAAGGTGATGAACGTGCCAGACCTCAGGTATAACAGCACAAATGCTGCTCTTGTCAGTCCCATCATATCTAGGTGCAGTGCTGGTGGCGCAGAAGAGTCAGCTGGGTTCCTGGACACAGATCCACGGGGTCTTTACCCTCTTTGAGCCTTACAGATGAATTTTCTACGTGATGGCTAGGCATTCATGTTCACTGTTGGCTTAGTGTTCCACAAGGCGCAAGGAGATACACTTTCACTAGGGATGGACATTGGAAGCTTCACGTAGTGTTGCAGAAAACTCAGCTGTGGCCCAAACCCTCAGTATCTGACCACTTTAGCTCTTTGCGGTGGAGAAACTTTTTAAGAAATATCTCTTTATATGTTTTTTTTAACCTATTTAATAAAGAGAAAACAAATGAGAAAGAAGATTGTAGCACAAGGCAATCCACAATGGCAAACCACATTAGCACATTAGAAAAAAACTGGAAGCAAAGTATTTGATTTAAGACCTCCTTGCAATGCATGCAGGTATTTATATATACAGATATTATACTAAAAGACAATTATTAAAGTTACTAAGTCAAACACTCATATGATGGGAAAAGCTCAGAATCAGAGTTCAGCTTCTGCTTATTTTTAATTGAAAAGCAAAAGAAATACTTAGTGGAAAATTTAGAAAAAAATGTTGAACCTCTTGACAAGCAGCTGATATTTTTTAAACTGGCAGTGCTGATTACCCTGATGTTGTGTTGGTCAAAGTAGTTTCTTATCTTACTCATACACTTGGATATCAATATTATTCTAAAACATCTTTTATCCTATCATAGGAGGAGGTTTCCATTCACTTTTGCCAACTGTCAAACTTAGGGAGGTCATGGTATTTTCTGACTTCTGACCAACCTTATAAACAGTATTCAATCAAATAAATTATATGCTGGATGACATTTTTGGTAATATTTTCTTGTAAGAGAATTTCTACTGGAAAATAATGCAGAGTAAACATTTTCAGGCACATTTTTTGCCACTGGTGAACACATATTTAAGATGAATACAAAACTGCTCAAAAGGGAAATGTACTGTAGTTAAAAACAAGTTCGAAAATACTGAAATGTTGACATTTTAAAGATATTTTAAGGCAACCTTCAATATCATTATTCAAACCGAATGTTTGTGTCACATTTGCTGCAGTTTCATTGAAACTACTGAGAATAACACTAAAAGTTCAGGGAGGAACCCAAAATATAGTCTTCAGCTCAAACTTATTTTTCCTACACCTTTTCAGTTACACACACACACACACACACACACACACATTTCAGGTCCACTTCATGCAGCCCTTCCCTCTCCACCCCACTTCTCTCCTATCTTTTGGTTTTGCAAGTGAACTGAAAGATCAGTTCTTGTTTCTATCTCCTGGCAAACACTAGTGTCTTTTTGTTATTCTCCAGCTACAACCATCAGCCGTAAATATCTGAATCTAAATATTTTTTGGTTTGGCCTTCCAGAACCAAGAAAGGGCAAGCATAACATTGCTGCAGCTCAACACGGTGTGTCCACCCTTTACGTTCCTATACTTTAGCAGCTGCCACTACGGCTGCTTTAGAAATTCAAAGGCCTGGTTTTCAAAAGACAACAGTGCAACAGGTACATGCTCTACAGTCTCAGAACGTGACTCTCTACTTTCTAAGAACTGTGTGGACATAATTACATGGAAGAGTGAGCAAGTGTTTTTTGCAGCCTTCCTGCCTGCCTCTAGCATGCACAGCTAAAAGGGAAGTGGCCAGTGGTAAGCATCTTTAGAGAAGTAGGAAGATATCAGCGGTATAATGCCAAATGCATTGCAGATTGCAGAAATACCATGTCCCTGCTGATGGGGTTAATCAAACAAATCAATGAGCGTGTTTGCAGAACAAGGCATCAGCACAGCAGAGGAATTCCTCAGCTCCTGTTTCCTAACCGAGGAGCCCTTGCTGAGGGCAAAGTGGTATTGCTTTAGAGAGCTGCACCTGCTGGAGGGTAAGTTCAGTCATAAGGGGTTTTTTTTGAGGCTGACTCTGTGTTAAGTGATTTTTTTGCATGGTCAGATGGATTTTTTTTTTCACTGAGCTTGACACACTAGGCCTGTTCTTCTCACCCACACTAGAAGTAGGAACCTCGAGTACGCTCTGCTTCTGTGAATACTCTGACACTCAGTGGGAGCAATGAAATCTCTGAGGGCTTTGGGACACTGCTGGAAGATGACTGTGCCAATGGATGCAGGTGTGCCGGAGGCTGTGTGCAGCGCTCATTGCAGCCCCGCTGAAACCAGTGTGGGCCAGTGCCTCCCAAAGCCATCAGCAGAGAAATCCGGTGCGGCTTGGGCCCCTGCCTGTCTCCTTACCACTTCTGGGTGTTTTGGTGGTGCCTTGACCCTACCTCAGAAGCTGTTTCAGCTCTTCAGCAGGCCAAGGGGGGATTTCACCCATCCTCCTCCTCCTCCTCAGAGTGCAAGAGCTGAAGATGGGCCCTGGAGAGTGCAGATGGCAGCGTGGTGGCCTGGCCTGTTCAAAAGAATCACTGGGACATACAGCTCCCAGATGCACCTGCGACCAGGTCCTGCACCAGCTCCCGGCCAGGCAGCTCTGCAGCGGGAGCGGGGGCCGGCGGCAGCCCCCCAGCTCTGGCGGGCATGCCACTAGAGGGCAACTCCATGCGCACACCGCCGCGCCAGCGTGCACACAAGAAAGCCAGAAGTATGCGCTGAATCACCCATGATTACTAGTTTATAAACCACACGGACCACGGCTGTCTGATTTCTCTTTATTGTGTACAGCTCCTTGGGAACCAAATGTCCTGCTTTTTTATACAGTTTACTCCAGACAAAGGTCCCTTCCCTTTTTCTAATCTTGCCTTGCTTTTCCTTCCCAAGGTTGGCATATCAATAATTCATCTCCCTTGTATCCAGGAGGTTTCTAAACAACAGGAAACTTCAGAGATGGAACAGAAACATAAAACATTCCTGCCGCTGTTTGCATTCTGCATACTAAAAAAGAGCACCACACTGACTGACTTGGGCAGTTTTGCTGAGTGTCTTGGTTGAGCCCAGCTGTGATAAAACCATATGGCATCAAATATTTTTTGCTTATTGGGTAATAGGGCTAGAGCTGCACTTAAAAGTACCGTGTCTCACATGGGAGATACATGGAAGTTGGCAGCAACTGCTAGTGCTGAATTGGGACAAAGTTAGCAAGAAATCTGCTGAATGCAGTTGTTGCAGAACCTGGGAGTCCCGGGCATCTTTGCTCCAGGTTTGTCCTTAAGAGAAAAAAATTAGCCTTCTTTCTGCCTTGTTCTTTGTTAGTGGCTTCTTATTCACTGGTTGGTGGTATGTAGTATATCTCTTCATACAAGCACTACCCTCTGGATGTCGAAGTAAGCAGAAAGAGAGGACATAAATTTTCTGCCCCTGCTGTTGTTCCCTTCTGCCTGCAGGGTGGATGTGGCAGACCTTCAAAGTATAGCCAGGACCAGCTGGACTGCGGTGTAATTCCCCAGCAAGCTAGGAGGTGGGAGCTAAGTAAATGCACCAGGAGAATTTGGGTTGTCTCTCCTCCCACGCACTCGCTGTCATCTTCCATCACCAGGTCACCAGGTCTCAGAGGAAGTCTTGGAGTCACCCCTAGCACTGCTAGGGCAGCCTGCCCTGGTGGCTGCTATACTGAGTAAGAGCCCTGCCACCTGGCGTAGCCCCAGCTCTGCCATCAACTTATTTTGCAAGTCTTCTTACACTTTTGAGCCTCTCTTACCCCCGCCTCCGCTCCATGTTGTCTCTGAAGGTGCTGCAGATGGCCTGACTCTCCCCACTATGCCCAGCTGTGAGTCCAGGAGAATAAAGCCCAGGAAAGCAGGTGCAGGTGGAGATGCACTGTGCTTGGATGAGGTGTGTTTAACCGGGTCAGGTGGAAGCCCTGCAGTGACGTATGCTTCTACAGCATACCCGAAGTGCAATACCAGAAAGATTAGTAGAAACAAGTTCAAACTCTTTCTTTTTCATTGAAAAAGTGGCCACTTCGACCAAACATTAAAATCTTGCTTGTCAAAAACATCAAATAATCTGCTGCTTCAGGAGAAATGGGAGGAAGGATTTTTTTTCTTTTTAATGTTCTTTTGTGAACAGCTTACACATATCCTTGCACACCCACCCACACACACGTATGTAAATATAGATATATGAAAATAATATGAAACACAGTTCAATCTCATAGCACATAATAATTAAGGGTCCAATTTAAATAAGCATTTCAGCATATGCTTACAATCTACCTGGCTTCAATGGGACTTGAACACACACTTCATTTTCAGTGCATGATTCCATGCCCTTTCTGAACCAGAATTTTACCTGAATGAAGGCTATAACATTGAACAAGATTTTTTTTCCTACTTATAGAATAAATGTCCTTTAAGCATTCCTAAACAGAATGTAGCTGTACAAAACTCTAAACTACACAGTGAAAGAAGTGATACTAGATGCTGACAACTTACTGCGGTGAATATTTTCATTTGATTTTAGTCCATTCATAGTGTGAAGCAACAGTTACTCTGCTGAAGATAAAGTAAGAGAGATTTGGATCAGAGCCATATATTTGACTACAGTAACTTTATTGGCTAGAGTCGAGTTTGTGTAATCACTAAAATTAACACATGACAGTATGAGTGGCGAGTTCAAAGCAGGAAACAATCTGAGATAGAGCTACAAAAATTGCTCCAGCCCAATTACTGTAATACAGATGAAGATAAAGTTAGTGCCCCAGTGAGTCATCCAGCCAAGATTCACATTACAAAAAAAGCCATTCCAGAGGTAGAAGTGAGGACAAAACTGTTTCAGAATAGCCACAAAAATATGTGTAGAACACAGTCTGATTGTACAGATTTGCAGACTGTTCCCAGCAAACTGAAGCAAAACGAATGGTCCTTAGCAATAAAGGAGCAAATATCTCCCTGGTGAAGAAAATAGAGTGAATTTGGCCTAGTGTGTTTTTCATTAGCTCTTTCCATTAAAAGAACACATTGTGCAATGAAGCTTGGCTTAATATTTAAGTTTTGATTAAATTAAATAAGCTTTTATAATTTTAAGACCAGTAGAAAATATTTTTATGATTTGTTACAAATCTCCAGGGAAATATTTAAAAACAAGAGCAACAAGCAAACATGTTATTACCATATTTTCAACTTCGATATTGTAGCATTGTGTTGAGCATGAGAATCTGAAAGTAAAAATCAGTAGGAGCTGATCAGAAATCAAAATGAAACTGATTAGCTATGGTTCAGTCTTCATGCTGACAGAAAGAAGAAAAGAATGGAAAGGAAGAGAAGATGAGAGGGTGGGAAAGAAGAGGAGAGGGGAAAGGGGGAAAAAAGAGTGCAAGTAGTAAAAAATCTACCTGCTAATATTTCAATAACCTCAACTGTTACTTGGAACATGGTAAATCTCATTAAAAATGCTTATTATGCTGGATTCGGGGAGTGAGCTATCATGATTGAACAGGGTCCTTCCTGTAGGTTTTCCTGATTTTCATTTATTCTATGGTCAGTTTCTATCCCTTTAGCCATTTAAACTGCCCTTATGCATAACTCACCTTTATTTTCAGCCCCTTAACATTGTTAGAGAGCTGTAATAGTCTAAGCATACAAGAAAATGAATTGCTGGATTTTTTTTAACTCAGTTTTTAAGTTGACAATATCCATGTGATAAAGACATGTTATTTGCACACACTGCATTTGATAAAGACATAAATTGCTATCACCATTTATCCTGCTCATAACAAAATGCTTCCTAGCTCTACGTCTTCCTCCTCAAAACTACCTACTCCTGAATCCCCAGGCTAGGCTCGTAGTGCCTTTCTCTTGTCATTGTAATAGCAAGAACCCAGCCCTGTCCAGAGAAAGCATTTTAATGATGGGAGAGCACATATTTCCCTCCAGCCGATTTGCCTCCTGTGGTACTTTTGCAGTTGGTGGGCAGCAATGGCTTCCCAAATGAAATATTTATTTTGTATTAGATTCTAGCGCTCTGCATAGAGCTAAGGTCACAAGCTAACATCCTGATGAAGAACTGAACTGTAATTTAGCCTTAGAAAAATTGGCTTGTTCTGACTTGATCAAAAGAAGGCCAGACGCGCGGCACTGCACAAACCACTAACTTGGGTCATTCATGTATTTCAATCCTTGTTTTACCTCTCCTTTTGCCCTAAACCCAATCCCCTACAGAGCCAGTGTTTTCAATAATGCTTTGTATAGAGCTGTTTTGCATAATAATAATATGAAACAAAAAATGAAGGAAATCTTAAACCCAGAAAAAAAAGTTATTAGCCAACATGATATATTTTTAATCAAGTAAAATTAGAACAAGCAGGGAAAATGGATACTGGCATATCCTGGAGCATGGAAGGAAGAATGTGCTTTGTGTTGTGTTTCCACCCACAGTTAACTTGGTTCTGTGCCTACAGCAGTATGCTATCTGTAACACACACATTTATAATGTACTTTGAGATCTCTGGCTAAGTGCAAGGTTAGAGCTGAGTAACGTGATTATTATTATAATCTTAGCTCTGTCTTTAAAACTGCAGACCACTTAATACTCTTTTCTCTCAATCCAAGGAGATAAGGAGTGGAGCATCTTGAAAGAGGACTTGTATTTGCAATGGATGAAGTAACTTATCGTGTGACTGTTCTATGAAAGTAATTAAAAGAGGAGAGGTGGCCATCCAGCGACGCAGCATCAATGCAATTAGTACTGGTTATTGCTGACGAGGATAGCAGAGGTGGGAAAATTGTAGCTTGTTAGCCTGTAATACATTTTGGCCTCCTAATGAACTCCATTTCATAGCCAAACTCCTTTAAATTGTCTCTTCCCTTGATTAATTCACCTCTTTCTCCCCTTTCGGCAGGCTGTTGTTGATAGGGAGTGTCCAGTGTTGAATGAGTAAAAAGTACTAATGCATGTTCTTTCCAGGGAGAGATAACCCTTCTCTAAACATGATGAATGCATCTTTTACGAAGGAAGATACCTTGTGCAGCAAGGGCTTATGTATAAGCACAGGAAAGCATGTACTGTGGGGGGACAGGGGAGCTGCTCCAGCTCCAGGCTGTTTCCACAGGGCTGGTTAGCTGCTGCTGGAGCCCACCAGCGCCCAGCCGGCAGGCGGCAGCGAGAGGGAGGGCAGGCTCCCACATACCACGACGGGCTTGGTCTGGACATCCCGGCCACTAACTCTCAGGAGTTCAGGTCCTGGGCTCTGCTCTGGGCCAGCTGGTACTTTTCTGTTTTTGGGACCTTTTTTGTCTCTCAGATATAGGGCCAGACCGGAAAAGTCACAGCTGGGGCCTGACTCTGTCGCTCCTGGTTCCCCTGCTTGGGGCAAATCCTGCTCAGCTCGAGCCACATTTCTAGAGGGTCCTGCTGTCTGGGCTCACTCCTTGCTCACCTTCTCTGGTGGGAGCTCAGTGGCAGGAGGCACAAGGCAGGTGCAGAGCGTGGCACAAGGGCTGGCTCATATGGAGCAGCTCTCCTCTGTTTACCTTGTTATTAATGAGAAATTTTCAGCCAAGGGAAAGTAAGAGTTAAACAGGGCTGGAGAAGGAAGGTGATGGTACTTGGCATTCTGCAGCAGTGAGGTAAAAGGCCAGGAGACATGTAAATACAGTGGGATGACTAAAAATACACATACGCATTTTATATATATGTATACATAGCCACATACAAACATACAAATAATATCACAGCACTCACAATTATTCATGCATGAGATTTTTTTTCCAAATCATCTCTGGCAAGAGAAGATAGCAGTAAAAGAAAGGGAAAAAATCTTCCCCAAGCTGATTATCAAATAAAATACTGTTTTATTTTCTGTCTAATAAGTACAAGAAGTTCCATAACTCCCCTGATTAGGCATATTATCCTTCTTCAGAAAGTCAGCTTGATTTATGCAGAAAGTGATTTGGACATACTTTCCTCTGGCTATAGAGATTTCATAATTCCTAGTGTATGTCTGGAAAATCTCCCCTCGTCCCAAGTCCAAACCAAATTAATGTCTTCCAGAATGACCTGAGGAATTAATGAGGTTTTTGCTGTCAGTTCTGCCCATGCAGGGTCAAGTAAATCATTTGCTGGCCCTTACTCCAGTGTTTTTCGCTGTCTTTCTGACTCCATGTACAATGATAACAAAGTTGCAGATGCCTTTGAAATACGGCATCACTGACACTCTCCGTCCATCTGTTGGGACATATTTTAGGCTCTGTTTCTCTGTCTGCTGTAAACTCTGCCTTTAATGGAGTCAGTAATTGCTGATAAATGGGGTATCAATGAAGTCAGTGTACTGTAGGTTTCCCCATTCTTTTCTGCTGATGTGTGCTATTTAAATCTCTCTGACATTACTTAAAGTTATTGTGTGTTCTTGTCTTTAATTCCATCCCTAGCATTCTTGGCCCCAGCCGTGATTTTTAGTACATAGCAAAACTAGGTACTACAGAGAGCTGTTTGGCAGTAAACAAGTTATCCTCAATTCCCCATTCTGTCGTCCCCAACCAGAGAAAATGTGAGGCATATTGAGAGTACATACATTAAGTTCTGAGTAATTCACAGATCTTCTTTCTCTCATGTCATAAATATTTTAAACTAACCCATTTTTGACGTTTCAGCCAAGCAGTAAAAAACATGATCCACCCTTTCTCCTCCTCTCCTTTGGTCCCCACGTGGTACAAAGCCTGAAGTAAAATGTGTCCACACTTTATCCTACATTTTACATTACCTTTCTTTTTATAATTTATCACAGCTTTTAAAGGTATAAAAATCTTATGTAAGATGAGCACTGCTTATGCCTCTGACAATATATAATCTATTAAGCTGTCTGCCAGCTACCTTGGCAGCTATACCTCCTTCTCTTGCATGGCATATGAGCATGACTGTAATAACAACAGTAATGATGACACTTGAAGCAATATACGCTGCAAGTAGGCCTTTCAAAGCATCCAAGGGGAGAGAGTCTTCCTATAAACCTAAAGCCAGAGAAGAAGCAAACAGCGAAAGTAGTAAACAGGTAAATAGGATCACACCTTGGTGTGCATCCTGTTATGTACTGTAGCCAGCACCAGAGGACCTAGGAAAATGGTGCAGGGAAATCATGCTGGATAGTTATGGAAAAGCCATCACACAAGGGATACTATTTCTAATGTCTTTCAGTCAGTGGATAATATATGTCCAGAAACATAAGAAGCTATTGGTTTTGCCTGTAAAGTTAGGATGGGATTGCATCCTGACTCAGCTATATATTCAGGCGTCTCAATCTTCCAGAATTTTGGCTATACTTTGAAGGCTCCTGGTTCATTATTTAAAGTCTATTTCACAAGTTGCTCTGGGAAAGGGTGTTAGGAGCAGCAATTCTTCCCTATTAAGCTTTACTGGAGGAAATACAAGCAGTTGAGAGACATGCAGTACCAGCCTGAAACAGTATGAGCAATAAGCTAAGCAGTCAATTGGGAGCAAGAAGCCATCCCATAACTGATGGTATCTTCCTTTGAAGCAAGTATCCTCTGCAGCTGGCCCTTGGACCCATTGGGATGGCTGAGGTAATGGTCAATCTTAGGTCTGCACTATCCTAAGTTAATGGTATGATCTAAAACAAAATACTTTGTTGAGTACCAAGTTTTGTGACTCAATCACTGAAATAGCTTTGTGATATCTAAACTAGTTCAGCCTGTAGAAGGGAATCCAAGGACAAGCAGGGCCACTGGGACTTCTGTGGGACTGAGGAGGGTACAAACCTGCTAGATATGCATACGTAGTTCCACCAGCAATTGCCACCTATAAGATTGTAGACTTGCATGATCAGAGAATGTATATCCCAAATGGAGGCATCACATGTGAGGGTTAGAAGAAACCTGGGATTATTTAATCCTTTTCCTAATTCCTGAGAATCTGATGGCTGCAGAGACTGGTGATGACCTTCACAGTGAAAGACCACCTCCTGTGATTAGCTTTAAATTTGTTATGTCTCCTGTCCATTGCAAGTCTCCTTGTTATTGGATTATAAATAAGGAGAACTAGTCTCTTAGTTGTGTCCTCTCTATATTAAAAGGGCTGAATCGTTTCCTTTTTTTCACTTGTTCCCAGTCATTTCTGTTACAGGCCTTGAATCTCTTTGTCTCTTTGCTATTTAGTTCAGGCCACCAGAATTAAACACAATAGGTGCTAATCGTAGTTCTTCTGTAAAAATGTGTTTGTGCTCCTGCATACTAAATGCTCCTGAATTGTGCCAGTAATTCATAGGACAAGATATTGCACCAAGAAACTTTCCCCCAGATGCCTGATTTGAAGACACTGACCTGGGTTTACTAGTGTTCCATAAAATACTTTGAAATCTTCTGGTGAAAGAAGTGTTATTATGACAACTTTTGCAAAAAGACAATAATATAAGCTTTATTCCTCTGCAATTTAATAGATTTTAAGGCAGGAGCAAAAGTGATACCTAATTTAAATTCCTGTCAAACTAAGGCCATGGATTTTAAATTAGTAAGTTGCACATAAGAGCTCGCATCCTTAGAGTAAGTTAAATCATACCTTTTAAACAGCCATTGCCTTGATTCAGAGGCCTGAAGTCATGGGATGAACTGCTACACATCTAGGGAGGTTGTTGCAGTGATCAAACGCACTCTCTGTTATAACCAGTGTGCCTGAATTCTGCTAGTTTCAATCTGTAGTCACTAGACCTTGTTATGCAGTCGTCTGATAGGGGAAACAGGTCTCCTCATGTAGTTGGCTGAAGGCTGGTCAGGACAACTCCCAATAATCTCCTGGGCAAATTTAGCAGATGTAACCTCTTAAGTCTCTTCCTGTTAAACTCAGACAGCAACCCCATGAAAGAAATTCTCCTTCCTTGCTCAGGGGGGAGCCTGACCTCCCTTTTTCTGTCCTTGTTTTGCTGAAAACTTCCTTCCTGGTTCTTTTCCCTAAAAAGAAAGCAGCTTCTGGATTTTCATTCTTCTGGGACAGATATGGTGTGATGACTCTCATTTCCTCTCTTCTCTTTTCAGTTTCTTCCATATCTCTCTCTCTTTTTTTTTTTTTTTTTTTTTACATAAATGATGATTTCAGTACTTGTTGCTATGGCCAATCTAATGCAAGTGAAGCAGTCAGAACCTGCCTCTTGGGATGAAGTTACAAAATTTTCACGACTATTACAGCATGTTATAAATCTTACATTATTAAAAACTATTTTTTGGGTGTTCAGCTCAGCAAATGCACACTGTCCAGTTTATTTTTAACTCTTGTCCAAACAATTGCTCCTCACTCCTACTCCCCTCACATTCACTTCATCTGTGGGCTGTGAGGACACTTAAATTCTGCTTACCTCCAGTCTACGAAGACTGGGGAAGAGGCTGTATAGCAAATCCAGGCACCTCTTGCTCCTGTCAGGTAAGATGAGGAAGCTCAGGATGTCTTTGGTCCACACTGCAGTCAGCCAGTATTATTGTTTGTTAGAAACTGGCTGTATGCGTGCACAGCCTGGCCGGCATCAGGTCACTTTGGGTAGCACTGCCAAGGGAAAGTAGGATTGAAACAGAGCCAGGCACTCTTAGGCTGAGGCTGTACAATGCCTTCTCTTCTTTTCATTTTCTCAAGAATCATATTCTCAAAGACCTTTAGAGTTGATCTCTGTTCAGACAGGGCCCTCTGTTACCTTTGTGTAACTCTTCTTTCTTGTTTTATCCTAACAAATTCATATGGCCTTTCTAGAGAAATGGCTCATGAACAAAACTTATGATTTTCTTCTCACTTTTGGAAGAGTGGGTATTTAAAGCCATGTCTTTAGACTTCAGTTCAGGGCTTTCTTCTTCTTCTTCTTCTTTTTTTTTTTTTTTTTTTTTTTTTTTTTTTTTTTTTTTGTATTTTATTCTTCAGTATTTTTGGGCAATGGCATTACCATTAGGTCAATGAAATTTCAGCATTTTGTTGTGCTGAATCACTTTTTAAATGAAAGCATGTATTAAAATTGGTTGTTACCAATTTGAACAGGAGAAAGAAATCTACTTTTCTCTCTGTTTACCTAGCTCCAGAGTATCTCCATCATAGTACTTAAACATGCACAGTACCTAGATTAGAGGCCCTGGTTAACCACATGTCTGTAAACACAGGTAATACCTAGATCAGAGACTTCCAAATGTTTTGAGCAAATGGAGTCCTGGAGTCCTTAGAATTTCTTGGGGCTGCACACACCCATATACCAAACATTCAGTTGAGGAACTCAAAGGTTTTACAATTGTGGGGCCGTGGCCTGGCTGTGAATCAGTCGGCAGGAGGAAGAAGCACGTGCCCTCTAATTATGGGCGAGTGGCCTAGATGATCCTTGAGTCTTTTAGACTATATCCTACCAGGGGCATCAATATCTTGCAGGGGCTCAAAACATACATGGCTACTGTTTGTGTTCTATCCTTATTTTTACTCTACCTCCCTCCATTCGTCTTTAATTTCCTCTTTAGCTTTATGTGAGATGTATAAAATCTGAATTCAAGGAAAACCTCCCCTTGCCCTTTACCTTCCCCTCTATGAACTACTTTAGTGGAAACATTTTAAACACATAATTTAAACAACCATGTTCATTCTGGGTTTCATGTGTGTTGATCTCTGCAGTTACTTTGTCAGGCTCAGTGGTGATCATTTTTTATTGGTTTCATATTCATATCCCTTTTAATCTTCCCATTAAAGTTGCTAAAAATGCCATTATGAGAAAATTTGAAAAAGTAAGTTAGTTTTTCTAAGTATTTTCAACAAAATACTTCACTTTTTGATAAAAAATGGAAACTAAAAGCTTTAAAAATACAATAAAAGTTTTTGTGAAAATATTTAGTTTTCCATTTAAGTGTTTGTGGATTTTTAAAAATCAAACTACTTCACAGAAAAAAAAAATCTTTTCCCGTTTTTGTCCAGAAAATTTTAACCCTAATGAAAATTTCCATGAAAATGTTTGTATTGGTTTAAAAGCAGATTTTTTACCCCTCTCCTCCAAAAATATTTCAAATGAAAACATTTCTATATGCTACTTGATTTTCCTCTCACACCTGTGTAAACCAAATGCAATTCCATTAAAGTGGATGAAGTTATGCTGCTAGAAGAAAGAAAAAGCTGAAGCCCATTGCATCTGAATAGATGACTTTGTTGTTTAATAAGCCAAGTTCATTCTAAACAGAAACCCTAAATCCAGAGATTCAGATCCCTGCAGTGTCACGATCAGTCCTTCATCCATCCAAAGCAGCTCAGACAGTTCTGTGCAGTTGACTCTGCAGTGTTTCTGCATTTAAGAGGAAAAAGAACAGAGGTGTGAAACGAGGAATGGGCATGGAAGATCATGAGGCATAAACCACTAACTCTTCCCGAGAAGTGGTCAGTGCTAAAGTACATTGACACTACAATGTGGAAAGTCTCCACTACTGCTGTCAGTGGTGAGTAGAAATGTGGAGATCCTCAGTCTTCTAATTTTAATGATTTTGGAGTCCTTCACTCTCTTTCCTAGAAATATCTGTGCTTGAGTCTCCTGTAACAGAAGAATAAAAATGATGGAAAGCAGCATCAGTGTTGATAATCTGCAAGTGAAATGGGCTTTTTTTCTTGTAGTTGCTCCTAGGTAACCATCAGAAATGACATTATAATGCTGGAGGTGGAAAGCTTCTAAACAATGACAATCAATTTTAAAGAATAGACGGGCAATAGGATACCAATCCAGGTCTAACTGGTCAGTCCAAGGCATGCAATAAATCATGTAAAATGTTGTTTCACTTGATGGAAGAAAGCAGAAAAATAGATAATGCTTGTATTCATAGCAACAAAAAATATATATTAAGGCTCTGTTTTCAACTGGTGCTTTTCATTTTGCCTCAGAAAGAAAGGCCTGGGAAAGTCATCATATCTTCCAAAATATATACCCAGCCATTCTGAATAAAGACACTTCTGGAAGAGCTTCCATGATTTTTGGTGGCACAAATACCTGTGTACAGTGTTGTAGGTGCAAAACCTGGAAGAAGAGCAGTGGCTAGTGGGGAATCTGCCTTTTAAGTTCAGGGTCTGGAGACTTGAAAGTTGAGATTTACCCAAATTATACCCTTGGAGACAAGTTTAACGCCCACTGGTCTTTGCCGCAACCATAAAAGTACACAGAAACATCTCTGCAGTAGTCCTCTCCGCAATGCAATTTGTATTAATTTTTCCAAGAGTCCCACCACTAGTATTAGCAGCTGAGATGACAGACAAGACTTCCATCTTTAGAGTCTCTTTCAGAGAGCTCCTTCAGCTAAGTGCCCTGTGGGTTTTCCCTCTTATTAAGTCTCTTTTTTTCTTTTTTTTTCTTTTTTTTTTTTCAGGAGAATAAAATGATGAAGGAAAATTAATTTTCATTGCAATGCAGTGAACTGTGAAAGAGACTCTTAGTTGTGGTTTGGAATGCAGACATTGCTGGCTACTTTCTCAGACCATGGCTAATCACACCACTGACAGACTGGAGCTCACCAGCCGAACTAAACGCTTCAATGTAGCCTTTGCTGCTGCAAGCCCAGAACACACTGAATTCCTCAGTGTGCTGCACAGGAGATGACCACTGATATTAGAACACTCATCTGTGGCTATTTCATCCTGTTGAACATTGAAGTACTGTTATTCTGCCATCTTTGAGATGCCTGATCCCTTCTTACTAAAGTCTAGCTATAATTCTTTGACTTGCTTTGGCAGGATGATCTCTGGTATTTCCACAATAACAGACTGTGGAACATTATTCACTTTAACCTTAGAAACAGTGGGAAAACATAGGGACAAGCATACACTTACGTTGTCCATGGCCCTGTGCACTCCTAGTGATTGCAGCTGAGTGCCTAGTGAGGAAAGACGTTTGTGGAACACTTCCATGGAACAATTCCGTGAATTGCTCTGGACTCAGCGTGTTTATACCACTCTCTTCCTCTTTGACAGCATCCTGTGAACACTCAAAAGTTTTTTTTTCCAGCCTAGTGCCATTTCTTATTGTTCTTCTAACAAATGCCCATGCTTACATGTGGGCAAGGTACTCGTGTATGAATGTAAATGTTGGGGATTAACAATGGAAGTACTCTCTCATGTATCATGTTTCACTCATTCCATCACAGATTAAAAACAGCCCAACTAGAAGTAGTGACCAGTCTTATGTGGAAAATAATGAGTGACTGGTTGGAAATCACTGTCCTAAAAAAAAGTACCCCAGAAAGCTGAACTATGTGAACACAGTGTTCTGTAAATAATTGCAAAGAGTGAAAAAATACACTGAACTGAAACTCTTTTACTAGATAATCTGTGAGTCTGAGGGACTGCATTTGGGTGTATTAAGTCAACCATTTATTCTGCTCCAAGCATATTGGCATTTTTTATTTAAGGGGTTGGGAAACTGACGCAGTAAAAAGGGGGAAAAGAAAAAAACATTACCAACAATTCCACAAGTAGCTAAACTAGCCATAAGTATAATTTGAGCATTTTTGCTAGGCAGGTAGTGCATCTCTCACCTGTGAGTTAGAGCCTGCTCCCTGTGCCCCACTGAGGAGCAGGAGAGGGGTAGATCACGTACCTGGAGGTTCCTGAAATTGGCCTATGGATCTATAATGACCTAATATCTGTGGTGAAGCTTGAAGCCTGAGGTACTACTTGGACATCAGCTGCTGGCTCTTATTTGCTCAAAGAGTAGTAATAAGGACAGTTAAAATTCATTAAATACTTTCCCAGTGAGACCTGTCCATATGCCCCTACTGTGCTTGCCACAAGGGACGTTTTATGGTCATAGCTGGAAAGGCTGGGAAATAACACCTTGCCCTCTACTCATGTGCAATACAGTCTCGCAGGGGCTAGCTCCTCCTCTCTAGAAAGCCGAGTTTAGGATGTCCCATCACACAAGAAGCCAAAGCGCTTCCAGAGACAGGCTGTGAACCGAATCAGGATACAGACAACCCCAAAAGACAGGGAGAAAAAAAGTTTTAACATTCCTGTCTTTCACAGTCCCAGTGAATCACTAAGGAGTCCCCTGGGGAAAGCCCAGTGGATACAGGCCCTGAACCAAATCATACCTTTATACTGACTGGAGGACCTCAGGAATGGCACTGTTAAGTACATCTGTGCCTGCCGTGGTGATGCATACCCCCCGCCGCCAAAGCCTCAAGCAGGAGTCTTGGCCTCTCTGCCAAGTGAACTCAGGAGGCTGTGGCATTATTTATCCTTCTAACCTTTATGATTCCTCTCTGAGAAAGCAAAATGAATCATACCAGGTCTGAGATTCCTGGGAGAAATGGCTGCATTTGGTACACATGGCTTTAAACTAGTCCCTTCCACCCTTTGATGATTAATAGCCTGTGATCCTCTGTGATTCATGGCATCCAGGAGACATTATTTTCTGGGATGTAAGAGCTGGACAGCATGTTTTCCTCATTTGTTACTAACTCCGATTGTAAGCGTCTATTCTACCTTATCTAGGCTGTTGCTAAAGGTTGTCAGGGAAGGAAGCAGGGAGTGGGGAGCGCAGGATGAAGCAGAAAGCCTGTTCTGTCGCTGCCTTGCTCCACACTCAGGGCAAGACACTTAATGCTTCTCTCAGCCTCTCTAGGTTGAGACTCTGCTCTTCCTGAGGCCTAATGCACTCATGTTCTCTGAACAGGCTTTGAGACCCTTGGAGGGGATGGTGTAGAAAAGAAAATCATTCAGTGATTGCTAATAAATTGACAGTTATCCTATGCTAATTAGCGCACCTGTCCACAGAGCTGGCCATGCCAAAGAGCTCCAAGAGCCAGATTTGTGCCGTGCCATGCAGCGCACATTTAGGATGAATTATCGTACTTAAACAAATTTTCATTTCCATGCACTTGATACACACATTTTTTTTCCTTCGCTTTCTCCCCATTGGCAACTTAAGGAGCCATTTTTCTTCCTGACGCCATCTTGGCACTCTCTCTACCAGCACGTGAAAATAGCCGAAGTTATACATATGGAGACCTCATCCTCAGTTGCCTAATGGATTCAGAAGACATCCTGAATATTCATCATTTCTCTTTTTATGAGCACCTTGGCAATTGCCTCCGAAGTTAAAGACTGTTGTAAATTAAGGAATGGCACTTGGTGAATACCAATTTATCCGCATTTCAAGACTTCCCTCACCCCCACCTCCTCTCCACACAATATTGAAGTTCCTGTAGTCTTTGTGAATACAGGGCATTGTTTCTGCTCTGCTGAGGCAGAATTGTTTGTGCATCCCTGAAGACTGTGAAATGTCTGCACTGAGGCTGCTCATTTAAAGTGTATGCACTTACTGTACCCTCTCCGGAACTCCCTTCCTGGAGAAGTTAGCAATGACCTTCTCAGAAGTAATGTTAAACACATGCTGAGGAAGCTTGACTCTTCGACAGGCCCTTTTGATTATTAGTTGTAAATTAGCAAATAATGTTTTTTCAGTTTCATATCAGTGGCTGCTTGGTCATACGTGGGATTCTTCAGGTACTCAGTCCTCTCACTATCCATGAAATATATACCGACAACAGACTCGTCTAGGAATCACAACATTTGATGTTTTTTCAATGTATGTAGTTTTTCTGTGCACCAGAAGGTTACCCTTTCACAATGACAATGCTGTAGAAATTAATGCAAAGGATTAATCACAGTTAATAGCTACTGAGGGTCTTTTTAACACACAGCAAGTTCACAGGGAACTCCCTGTTGCACAGAGAGCCCTCCACTCACCATAGAGCAGAAGGAAAGAAGGAGCTATGGCCTATTTTTGCATGTAAGGCACTGAAGCACAGACCGCTCGGTCCTGCAAGATGCTGAGCACTCTGCTCCCAGTCTTGCAAAAATTCTAAGTAGGCTCAGTGTTTTCTGTGAAACTTAGGAGGATCCAGCACCATGAGGTTAAATGGCTTTCCTGAGATGATACAGAAATCTTGTGGCAAAATAAAGGGTCAGGCCTGATCTTTATCTCTTGCTGGGCCTCAGTAGGATTTTCACAAAAACAGACAGTGTTTCTGACATTTATAATTTTACTGTAAATCTGGTGATGTTTGCCATTTTTTTCTAAAGCTCTAGCACCTGGAACTGCATTTATATGACAACCTCGGCTGCTGGGGGTGGGGGGGGGGGAAGAAAAGGTTTCTAATCCTTATTCTTGCAAAGGAAGATTTAAAAAGGCAGCTTGGAATATTTAAATCCCAGAGAGCAAATGAAAACACTGCCAATATGTTCACAGCTAAAATAATCTCACATCTTCTAAGTCAATCTTATGCATCTTTTAATTTTAGTGTGGAAAAAGATGTTTCTTGCTTTTGTAATGTTTGTGTCATAAGAGCATTCCAAGAGAAATGGAGATGACCTCAAATGGCTCATTACACCTAACTTTGGGAGTCTACAATGTAAGCACTGCCATAACTATCTTTTCAGACAATTCAACTCATCCTAAGGTAGATGGCTAAAAAAATGAGAGCAGTTGGGCTACAGAAGTGCCTCTTCCCCCCTCTGCTTTTGCTGTCTGCAGAAGAGCAAATGTTGTCCTGTGAAAGTGGGTAGGATGCAGAGTTTCAGCAAACTGCCTGGTAATAGCAATGGTCCTGGTGTGGAGGTGTTGGAGAGTCTGGAGTGGAGGCAGCAGGGGTAGGAGGAGCTGACAAGGCAGGAGACATCTTTCATTCATTGTACCAGAGAGTCTCACCACTCAGCGGAGCTCCAGGGCCCAAGCAGCTGGTGTGCGAAGGAGGGAAACGGGCATAGCTGCATTTCTCCTTATTTTGCTTTGTTTTGAAATGGCCTGGATTGTGGTGCAGAGGGGCTGGTGATGATCTGCGGAGCAGGGAGCCTGACAGACTGCATGACATTAACGCCAGCTGGTTACGGTAAGAGGACAGCAGCTCAACTGATCACTTTTTGGGAATCTTCATACTTCCCTGGAGAGAAAGAGATTGGGAGAGCAAACATCATGACAGCAAATCAGGAAAGATTTAAGGGAAGTCAGCGTGGCAGCTGATGACAATAAGAGTTGGGAAGGGGAACCTCATTGGGCTAGAAAGGATTTTGTTTAATAACCAGCACTGCTGGAGGGATAGCAGAGACTGAGATGCAAGTGCAGGTGTGAAATTATTCCCCAACTGTCTCTCGAAGCAGGGTAGGGAAGGGGCAAATCTACATTCTTGCTCTGAGCGTTTTTCCTGTCTACCTAAGCAGACACAGCCTTGATCTCTTCTGGTACCTGCTGGAAGTCACTGTTGGTCTCATTAGACCTTTCATAGGATGTTGTGGAAGTAGGAGACCACAGAGTGCTCTCAGACACAACAAACTCAATGCATGGGGCAGGACGGGGACTGAACCTGCAAGAAAGAGAAAGTGGGTGTCAAAATAAGCCCCTGGACTCTGGCTCCAATTTACAAAACATAGGGTCTTTCTTTTTAACTTCAGTTACCTCCCAGCTGTCTGGGAGGCCATCAGAGCTCTCCATTTCTTGGGCTGTATTAAGAACTGTCCATTAGCACCCTAGCCAGCTTCCATGGACCCAGTAGAGACTAGAGAGGAAGGAAAACATTTTGTTAAAAGTGCTGTTTCACATATATGTATATAAATGTGTGCATATACACATACACTCAGACATAGACACAGACACAATATTACCACGTCTAGGGAATCTTGGAAGAGTACAAAAAATAAAATAATGCATTGAAATACTTTTGTCATTTTTATTTATATTTACACATGAAATAACAAAAAAAGCTGTATTTTAAAATTAATTTCTTATCTGAATTGGTGTCCCCGTATTTAGATCCTTCTTCCAGCTTTTTGGAAAAATGTATAAGAAAAGACACACTGAGAACAGGAATCAGTTCTGGGACTTCTAGGAAGCCTAGCTGGAAGAATCATTTTCCTTCAAGTTTAAAACTTCTGCTTTTACTGCAAAAGGGGTTCTAAAATGCCTCCTCAGACATAGAAGAAGTGTAGTTATCAAGGTAGGAAGTAGATGTCTTGTGCAGAACTTAGTCTATGAACTGAACTGCAGGCAAGTAGGTGAAGCTGGGGATGATGAAAACAGTATTATTTTGGGAATACAGGTAAAACTGTGTGTGTGTCTTTGTTATTCTTGCAGTAGTTAATCTCTGCAGTGATGAGAGACTGTAAATATGATTCTTTGGTGAGGGAGGGATTTTGACCTGGTAAGACAATGAAATAGAGTGGTGCACTATGTTTTAACTTTTACCTGCCTGGATGCCACGACAGAGTCAAGGAACAAATATTTTACACAAACAATTAAAGAGCAAGAAAGGGAGTGAGATCAGCCCTTATTGGCAAGGCAGCATTAGAGAAGGCATTTGTATGGGCACAAATGAGCAACAAATTTGGCTTGAGGTTCATTCATGGCAGGAAGGAGGACTCAGGAAAGGGAAGCAGTTAATATAATTTGAACTGAAAAAGCTGGATGGGTTTGGATTTCATGCAATTGTTTTTGGCCTCTCTCTATCAACTTGCTTCTTCAGAATTTCAAGATGAATAATTATATTCTGATGCTGTAACAATCTGATAAGCCTTTGCATTCCTGTGCATTTTTCAACTCTGGACCCCAAAGAACTTTCCAAAGACTAAGTGATCTTCGCATATACATGAAGCTAGTCAGTGGTATAATCTCTTCTAGGGAAACAAAGTGCAAAAATCCTACAGCTGAAACTAAAAAAGAGCCAATGTTAAAAAAAAAAAAAATGGGTGATTAAAAATCGCAGGCAAGGGTTGGCCAACTGCCAAATGGCATCTCCAGGTTTTCCAGTTGGGTGAGAATTACAAGGCATTTTCAGCATGCCTGGGAGGACTGAGGAGAGGAAGATCTGGGAGTCGCTCCTTGGGGAAGGCAAATGGGAGGTGGAAGGCTGCTTCCAGGGTAAGCCATGGCTTCCCCAGATTTTGGAGCAGAATAATGTCTGTGCAGAGCAGACCTCTTGTACAGCCTCACTGAGCCAGCCATTGGAATACAGTGGTAAAAATTAGTTTTGCTGCTTAATCTTTTCCATGAATGGTTTACAAGATGATACCTTCTCTCTTCATTCATTCATACTGATTATACAACATTGTAGCTGGAAACAATTTTGCTGCTACCTTGCATTTTTGCCCTTGATGAAATGGAACAATAGAAGCAACATTTTCTCATGGTAAAATTAGTAAAATTTATTTTCATAAAATTTCTAAAAATTGATAAATTCTTGGAAGGGAAAAAAATCCTTCTTTTCCACTACAGAAAATTATGCCCTTTCTGTTGGGAAAATCTATGTCTGACTCTGAACCAACTATGAATCTTTTAAGAAATACATGTGAACATGTGTATATGACTGCTCCCAAATCAGATACTGGTATTGTCACCCAAAAACTATCTTAAATTATTACTTCTTCATGAGAAATATTCTTTTTTTTTTACATTTGTAAAAATCATGCTGACTAGTCCTTACAAGAGGCACATTAAATTGCTAATACTTTGGAAGTTTAGGGCAATATTTACAATTGAGAATACTTGTTTAAAGGGTTATGTCTGAAGAATGCAGAGAAATGCAACAGAGCTCTTATAAGAACTTTAATTGGCTATCAAAAACCATCCACAATTTATTTAATGTCTCCTTCCAGGAGAATGTATTGTTAGTTCAGCTGTAACTTCTTAACTTCATCATATTTTATATACTTTGGCCATCACATATTGCCACAAAGTATACTATACAGTGTAGTGTGATTTAAAATGTGTTCTGATTAAGTACACAAAAAATGGCCCTATTCACTATGCAAGGAATGAGGGGGACATCATACATACACATTGTTTAAATGTAAATTATTTTTAGTGATCATTTATTAGATAAGCCTTTTAACTTTATACTTTGATTGTGCTATATATTTATTTACATTCTAGGGTTTTACTTCAATTTTAGACCTGAAGAACAAAAAATGCTGTTCATCTCCCCCACTCTCATCAAACAATTATTTGGAAGGAAAATGTAGAGCACATCTCTCTATGGAAAGTGGCAATATGAAAAGATTGCCCCAAATGTATTAAGAGAGATTCATCAGCTGAAAGATGAGGCTAAAGATTTGAAACGTGGAACAGTGATTATGCTGTTATTTTTATTATTACTGCAGTCATACTTATTCAGGACCTAAAATTCTGATACATCTCAAAAATACAGGTTATTTAGTAAATGCATAGAGAGGAGCTATAAAGATGACTGGAGGCTTCTCTATAATGAAGGATTAATGATACCTGCTCTCTTCAGATCAGAAATGACAGAGGCAGATACTGGTGAAGTCCTGCAGGTGCTGGAGAACATGAAGAAATTATTAGTTGCCATGTGCAATGTACACAGTGGCAGCATGAGGCAGTAGTTACAAAAGCAGCAAAGGGAAGCGTGCAATTCCTTGCTACTGGGCTTTGTGGAGACCAAAAGTATTAATGAATTCTGCAAGGGATAAGACAAATTCATTAAGCATAGTCAACCAATGATTCTTCAAAGTGATTATCCATGTGTAACGTCCACCTCAGGAAATCCAGAACTACTGCTTCTTGGAAATGGGCTGAGTGTAACAGGAATGAATAACTCCATGATACATGCCCTGGTTCTTCTGTGATTTCTCTAAACATCTGTTACTGGGCAGTATAAGAGGGAGGACATTTCTCACTCATACAAGCAAAAGTCTGAACACATCACAATAAACTATGAGTCCTGTCTACTATATTGACCAGTTTCTATTAGTGACTTCACAACTGTAAGTTTTCCCCCCTTATTAGAACTTTGAGCAACTGAAATAGCAATGTTGAAGATCAAATTGTTTGATGAGCCTGCTTCTAACAGTGAAGTTACAGATGAGAATAATACTAAGAAAAATGAAACAGAGAGACCTGGCCTATTGAGAAAGATAGAAGTGTGCTCACATACAAAAAAAATTCTTTATTAATTAACTTTTAGAAAAGGTGAAAAAGAGCATCTCAATTTCTTTATCAATCTTTTAAAATACTGCAAAATGAACAAACAAACAAACAAAACCTCTCAGGAATCTCCAATAAACAACAGTCAAGACTTCTACTTAAGAGGGAAGAAAAATGATTCCTCAGCAAACTCTCCAAATTAACTCTTAAAATCAACCTTAAGCACTTTCTTGCATGTTGGCCATGTTAATGCAGGTGCTGCTGGTTTGAAAAGGAGGAGTGAGCTTTGTCTGAAGGCCCTTCGAAGACAATGTCTTGCTAGCTCTTCCTTTCCTTTTATAGTGAAGGAGTTGGCCTCCAGTTCCTAGAGAGAAATGGAAGTCCAGAGGGGCTTAAGAATAGAAAGAGTCTCCAGTCATAAGAAAAGTATTCCATGGTTAGGAAAGACATTACAACAAGGATGAGAGGAGGTTTCAAAAGATTTGATCCTCGTTGTTAGAACCGCATTAGACACAAAGAGAAGTTAAATTAAACTTTGGCATATTTCAAAAGATGAGTCCAAAAACTTGAAAATGAGAAAGGTGAGAATAAGCTGGCTTACAATAAGGATCCTGGCATTCATCGCTTTGGAATAATTTAGGATTTACTCACAACTCAAGCTGACCACATGGGTCTCCTTACTGACTTTAGTGATCTTGGTCTCACATAAGAATGTGGGGATGAAAAATGTCCTGACGTTACTGTGTATAAGCTGCTAATGCTTGTCTCTGTTATCAGTAGTACTGGGCAAAGTTGGAGAGAACAGGTCAAGAGCTCTGTGCATCCTTGCAGTCCCTATTTGCATTAATCCTCAGAGATCCTGGGGACTCATACAAGCTTTTCACATGGACTTAAAACTGAAACATGTTCACCCCAGGGCTGGAGAGAGTAGTCCTAAGCTAGAACTATTCCTTCAGCTATCCAAAGTTTGAGCTGTCCTGTTGGCCCAATGGGACCACTGCTAGTGCCATATCTCCCATTACCTGTAGCTTTAGAGAAGAATATGACCTTCTCATGAGGAAGAAAGTTGTTGTGCATTCAAAGAAGAAATAATGAACTGCATTTGATATATAAAATAATTATTCTCACAACAAGAAAGTGAAGAAAATGAGTTTTCCCTCTCCAGCTGAATATTCCACTCATTTCTTTTCCGCTAGATGGCTTCCAGCTTTCTAACCTGATGAGTTATGGATGATCATTCTTTCCAATGTTAGCTGAATTCTTTTCTAATTATATATGTTCTGAATAGCACAAGGCAGACCTGCTGGTAGAACATTTGGTGCAGAGAGCATAATAAATTCCAAGGAGAGCTTGACATGCCTTGCCATAGATGCAATATTCATTTTCATTACCACAGATGAGATGAGAACTGAGCCAGAGTTTAAAAAACTGTCTTACTCCTTTACTAGGGTGTGTGGGTGGGATTAACTTTCGCTGTTCTGATGAAAGGCTGCCTTGCGAGACATCTTCACTATATTTGGTATCTAGACATTTGTAAATGATGTTTTACAAACATAAAAAGACAGAAGACAGAATTAAAACCAGATTTATGAGATATGGAAGAACTGTGACAATATTAGCGCAATATTATTTTGGAGTAAAACTGAAAATAACACATAGAAAGTATAAACTATGTCAGGAAATTTTAACACATGATTTTGTACTGAGGGGTCTTTTCTCTGGAAATAAGAGAGTAAAATGCTTGCAGTGAAAAGTAGCTCTGAAAAGAGTGGGTTTATTGTCAGACAGTTATTTACAGAACAAATATATACACATTTCAAGTAGAAACATTTTATTTTTCTTAGCCATCAAGCCTGCAAATCCATCTTGGGATTTTTAAGTAGATTCTTTTTATCTCTTTCAAGGGTAGGCATAAAATTCCTAAAGGCCATCTGTGGGAAAGGCCCAGTGTGACTCTGGACTTTGCAAGTTGAACATTAGACATTGAGATACTGCAAAATTTTCCAATTTTGGAAACAAGGGGGAACATATACAGTAGTGAAAATTCTAGTTCAACTACTAGAATGATAAGAGAATATTTAAGAGACAAACAGCAAATCAGCAGCAGAAGAGGGGAAAGGGAGGGAGATGTTGTCTGGTCAAGTGCTCTATGCATTAGGACATGTTACCCAGGAAATGTACAGTGGGACATTTGTTTAAGGAAGAGACACTTCATCCTGCTCAAGAATTTCAGCTCCTCCCCTGCACTGATGGCAGTGGTTTCCCTGTCCCACAACATGTGCTACCAAGCAGCTGGGAGGCCAGAGGATTGGTTCCCCGTGCATAACATCTGTCGCTTGAGAATAGATCAAGGGATGCTGTGGAAAGAAGATGGATAAAGACAGCCTTCCCTACCCTTTCCTGGGATGAAAAAAGTTTTTGTGAACCACTTGGGTAGAAAAGTCCTTCCCACCACTGTGCAAAGGCATTGCCTAGCAGGGGACAAGTGAGGGGCCTGCGAACATTGCAAGGGGCTCCCATGAAAGATGGGGTGCGGAGAGCAGAGCTGTGAGACATCGTGAAGAGGGGCCCTGTGGATAGGGACTTCACAAGCTGTTCACAAGCTGTTCAGGGCGCAGCAGCTCAGGCCCTGCCCTGATCCTTACTGCTTCCTGGCATGTCTTGGAGGTATAAGAAATGGACTCCTGATACTCTAAGTGGGAGCCACAGTAACCACAAACTAAGAAGTCCTTCTGACCTCTAAGGCAGAGAATCCCGGAGAGCACCTGCAACCTGCTGTATCATTTGCCCCAGCAGCTGTTGAGACCTTCCTGGGGACCAGATGTGTCCAGAGGTCAGTCTGCCCACTGTGCACTGCAGCACAGCATTGCTGGACTGCTACTTCTTCCCATACAGCTGGGATTGTGTTCCCCAGACCAGCTGCTCTCTACTGGCCATCATTCCCTTTTCTGTCATAGAGCTACTAGCCCAATGGAGAAATGAGGAACATAGTCCTAGTAATGGCTGGACACTTTATCCTCGGCCCAAGTGGATAGAGAGAGGCCCAGCAAACATGTATTATCAATTGTATTACTAGATAAAAACTCATGAGAGAAGAGGTAATTTACTTTTATGAACCAGGGCATGTATGGTTGTATAATTTGCACGGTTCTATTTTTTTCATGCATCTCTGCATTTTCAGCATGTTGCTGTGCCCAGGGATGCTTTGGACTGGTGAACAGCTTCCTTCCAAGGCTGTTGTGAGCATGGAGGGATCAGGAGCATTTCATCTTCCAGCAAAGATATTACTTTTGTTCCTTCTTGCTTTGTTATTTCCCTTTCTATAAAATGAGTCGTTTAGAGTCAGTGTAAATGTTTGTTCAGAATAGGGGATGGAAAAATGTAAGAATAATTCTAGTAATGGAAGTAGAATATAAACAAAGAGCTTAGAGAAAGTGGAGAAGCAGTGGAGAAGTTTCCTGTTTAAGAAAGGAAAATGGAAAAATTAAAATGGCTACTTATGGAAATGTAGAATAAACCTTACAGTTTAATGAAAAAGAGTAAGAATTTGGAACTGCTCACAGATCCACAAGGTATTTTAATGCAGACAGTGGCAAAAAAGATCATGTTTCTTCTGTTGGGAAAATGACCTTTGTAGCACTTGAAGATGCATGTATTCCATATATGTGAGTTAGAGCGTAAGTACTTGACAGCACAGTGAAGACACAAGGTGTGTGCAGGTTTTTCTCCTCCTTACAAAACTGGAGTGGGGAAGGAAAGAGAATATATTTATTTTAGTCCTTGTCATTTTCGCTGGAAAGGAACTTTTCATATGTGGCTCTGAAGGAAATCAGTGACAAAATTCCTACCACGGAGGAAGGACCAGGATTCCCCCCTTTTTCTCTGATAGATCAGACCTAAGACTTGCATGTCAATAGGCTCATAGGATCTTTGTTTTGGAGGATGGGATGCATTTCAGAGCTTCAAAATCACCCTGCTAATGTTGCACTGACCAATTCTAATGTGATAAAGCAAAGAACATTTTCTATTTTTTTGATTAAGTGTATATACTTTACTTGTTATTTCAGCTTTATTGGTGTGTACTTATTGCTGAATAATGAACCTGAGAGCAATGGAAATCTTAATAGGTTAAAAAATTGGAGCACGAAAAGCTTCCTGTTCTTTACTGCAGTGTTACCACTCTGTTTGCTTACTCTGCAGGACAAATGTGTTTGTTGCCACATTTTGGCTGAAATCTTGGTTCACGCTTACCTAGGGCTGGGATTTCACCCTGTCAGCTGGCAGCCTTAGGCAAAATGCAAGGGAGCTTGCCATCATTCTGCACCACAGCGTGGCAGGATCACACATCTATGTCACGATGATGTTGCATTGTGGGATAGGGGCACATTAAGTAATCAGTGACATGAAGGCCCCCCCTTCATGCAGTCCCTGCATAGTGACACAGAGCTGAGGCTGCAACCACTGATGCCCACATCACTCTGATCAAAGCTAACCATTTCAGAGATCTGCACTGGACTCAAACCAGCATGCTGTGAGGCCTCGGGAACCCACAGGACACAGTGAGAATGTGCGTGAAGATCAGATCGTGATGCCTATGCCTTGCTGGGTGATGTCATCCTGGCTGAAGTATCACATGTATTCTGCAGATGGTCAATGTGATACTCAGCAATTTTTAGGGCTGAGCAGTAATTTTGCCACCTGCTGTGGTCAGCTGTCCAAGGTTTCTAAAAGCCGTGGGAGACTTCAGTTTTGGTGCAGCCATTGGTAGCTGATTTCCCTTGATTACTTTAGCTCTGGGCATTTAATGGGTGGCCACCACCACTTGAAGAGCTATAGAGTACACCAGCTCTTCAAAAAACAAAGATTTTTTTGCAGACATCTGTGACAGAAAGGGGATGCAACCTGCAAATTTTCCTGCAGTTGTCTGGGCTGGCTGATACCCCTGACATATGGGCTGCTCTCAATAGGTTTCACCCCAAATCTGCACTTGTGGGTGCTCTCTGGGGAATCAATGCCAAGCATCACCCCTTCTGTCAGACACCAGCTGCTGCAGCAGCAGTCCAGCCTTCCACAGGTAGCTACACAAACCCTCCTCTACCCGTTTGTCTGGGTGATTTGATCATTTTCATTTGGCGGAGGCATCAGAGGAGAGGAAGTGTGTACACACAGTCCTAAAATGAAAGTTACTTTAACCCAACATTTATTTAACACATCACCCAAACTGTATTTTCAAGCCTCTGCTAACAAGAAGGCCCTCTGATGAGCAGCGAGAGTGCTTTGTAAAGGAATTTGCAGAGGTGCTCACCATCAATTTCCTGCTGTCTACGATTACTATCATTGCATTTTTGAGGCACTTTTAAAATAAACTATGCAATGATGTAATGCACACAAAAGGGCTGGGGTGGGAGTGCAGAGAAAGGAAAAGAAGCAGCATCTGGATTTTGACTGGTATCTTCTATAGAGCATCTTGATGTCTGTAATTAGTGTCATGTTATGAGAGCTTAAAAAAATAAAGGCGCCAGAGTTCCAAATAAAACATAAAATGGCTTTGATAGAATAAATGTTACTATCATTGTTTAAAAATGTTGTGACCTGTCTGCTATAGTTTCTGAGAAAGATATTTTCCAGTGCTGCTGCTCTCACTCTGACTCTTTTTTAAATTCTATTATTAAAGATAAGGACAGAGGAAAATCCTCAAGACAGACTCATTTTAAATCTCTGTAACACAATGCCAGCATTGTCTCTCCTCAAGCTGAACTTCTAAATTAAAATAGGCATGATCCTTAACAGAACTCTGAAACACTCTGTACTACAGACACTTTATCCCCTTTATTAGAGAACATTAATAATTCAAATGTTATGGCTTAGGTTAGGCATGCCCATTTGTCTGGTGTTGCAATAATTTAGCTGTACTCCACTGTTCAGAGCTTTTTGGATACACTGTGGGCCAAATCCTGCAGCCTCTTTCAAAGTCATGGGAATTTTACCTGCATCTTGGCTGTACCATGGGGAGGGACAGACACAAATGGTACCTCCTGGCAACCTTTTCCTTGACCTTTAACGCGTACAGAGAATGTACAAACATGCTCCCTGAGCCCAGTTTTGACTCATAAGGCAACATTTCCATTTCAGCCAGTTGGATTTTTGCCCAAGCAAGGCCTCTAGTTTTGTGATCCAAAAACTCTACATAAACACACTTGCAAAAACACATATGCAACCCACCTTAGCAATAAGATTTTCCCCAAGCTCTTATTTTACTATATGTGGAGCAAGATTTCTTCACTGCAGTGTTATACAGGCCTCTGAATGCACTACGTTTTCAAATCACAAGGATTTTTCTAGATTTAGAAGCTGAGCCATTTTCTACCTATAAGTTAAATAGAGACCTCATTAGCAACAGTGATTTCCAGGCCTAGACATCTATGGATTCTTTTGTTTAAGCTCAAGTGAATCAGCCTGTGGTGGTGTCCAAATTTGTACATAAACCTAGTTTCTCCAGATGGTATATTTCTTTGACGTGAGATCAACTCTGTATCTAAATACTGATGGACTTGAAGTACTTAAGATATGGAACTGACCTCCACAGACTGACTCAAATGCTAATAAAACACGAGTAGTGCCCAGAAAAGGTTTTGTATATCCATTTCAGAAGAAGCAACATGTGGGCCTCTAGCTTTCCACCACATCACAGATGGTGTTGCTGTAAGAGATGAAATGCTCATGCTGTTCTACATATCATTTGGGACTAAAGGACTAATAGTACTCTGCTAGTCTTGGTTAGCTCATGGATGGCTGCTGCTGGTTTCGTGAGATGGTATAAATGCTCCTTCCAGGTCCAAGCATGCATTCTATGGATGCGCGGCAACACCGAGATATTAACTCTGTGCCAAGATGTTATTTCAATAGAAATTAAATAATTATAAATAAGGGTAAGACAGGTATTATCTGTCTGGCTATAGATAGATAAAAAGGATTATAAATTGTATAATTTTATATTATAGAATCAAAGAATCAAAGAATCATAGAATCATGGAATCAGTAAGGTTGGAAGGGACCTCCAGAGATCATATAGTCCAAGCCGCTGCTAAGCAGGGTCACCTAAAGCATGGTAGACAGGGTTACATCCAGGCGGGCCTTGAAGATCTCCAGAGAAGGGGACTCCACAACCTCTCTGGGCAACCTGGTCCAGTGCTCTGTTACTCTCACAGGGAAGAAATTCCCCCTCATGTTCAGGTGGAACTTCCTGTGGTTCATTTTTTGCCCATTGTCTCTTGTCCTGTCACATGGGACAACTGAAAAGAGTTTGTCCCCATCCCCTTGACACCCTCCCTTCAGGTACTTATACACATTGATAAGATCCCCCCTCAGTCTTCTCTTCCCCAGGCTGAAGAGGCCCAGTTCTCGCAGCCTTTCCTCATAGGGGAGATGCTCCAGCCCTCCGATCATCGTTGTAGCCCTATGCTGGACTTTCTCCAGTAGCTCCATGTCTCTCTTGTACTGGGGATCCCAGAACTGGACACAGTACTTCAGATGAGGCCTCCCCAGGGCTGAGTAGAGGGGCAGGATCACCTCTCTCGACCTGCTGACAACACTCTTCCCAATGCACCCCAGGATACCATTGGCCTTCCTGGCCGCAAGGGCACATTGCTGGCATATTATATAGAATTATTAAAAAAAATTGGTCACTTAGCTCCCACCAGCGTTAGTCTCAGTGCAGATCATTTATCTATTAACTGCAAGAAGAGTAATCAGACAGACTTTTCCATGTATGTTGTGTTCACACATTACAAAAAAATACTGTCAGTAATGCACAATCAAATCTGAAAGTAAGGAGGTGTGCAAAAGCAGACACATGCGTGCTACTACACTCCTTGAAGGGAGTCTGCCCAATACAATGCTCATACTTGCTGGGAATTTTCCATGCAATTGCATGTTAGAAAGCCTTTTGTTTTCAGTGCCTTCTGTTGAGATATGAGGCCAATATTCAGCTCCCTGCTTTCCCATCATTGTAGAAGTGACACATAGGATACTTAGAGGTACTTAAAGCCAGACCTTTAAAGAAATTTGGGGACAAGCTTCTGCTGGTTTCTAATGTGCTCTCTCTGATAGCCACAGGTTGTTCTTGAAAACCCTACTTGGTGTCCCTCCTCATCTTTAGGCAGTTAAGGACTTTTAAAATTCTGGCCCTCCATTTCCCTGCGCTCCAAAAATGAAGAAAGGGCACCTCCCTTATAGGTATTTTGCCAAGGAAAATCTATTATAGATGATGAGTTGTTTCCACCATGGTAATGAGAGACATAGACAGAGAAAAGATTCTTAAATGCCTCACATCTAGTGCACCAGCCCAAAACAAAAAATCCACAGAAATGAAAGTGTTACAGATTACTCCCTTATTGCATGGTTTAACTAAAGGTAGGAGCTTATGTCATTCTTAAAAGTTCAAATTGTTGTCCCTGTCTTAGAAATGGTGTAGGAGGGCAGGCTCAGTGCTACATTGCAAGTGCTCATGCAACTTTCTTTGAGGGGAGAACTGTGTTTAATAGGGTGAGGCTGTCCACGGCAAAGCAGCAGATTAGACAGAGCCTTGTGGTTATATCAGAGCTGACTCATTAATACTTCTGTGATGTTCTAAGCTAATGCATTTCCACTCATTTCTCTGAAGAATATCGGCTCTTCACTTGTATTACTATTTGTTCCTGTGCTTGGGCTTCAGCTGGGCTTTTTGTCTGAGTATCAATGAATACATCCCTACGTGGCATGTATAGAAGCTGTTCTACTAAAAATGTTTTTTTGAGGAGAAACTAAAATGCTTCCCTGGTGGAACCCAGCAATGCAAGTGTGAAATGATGGAAGGTGAAAAAGACCATGAACAACATACAGCTGCATCATAGGCTTTCTGTGTGCACTTGGGCAACATCACAGAGCCTTCCCTGTGCCTCAGCACACCTCAGCAGACGATGAATAATATTTTACTTCCTCAGAGAGAGATGCTCAGTCAAGACTCTCTCACTAGACTTTGGTGAGGAATGTCAGGGAAGGGACCCAGTAGTCATCTAGGAGGGATTTGCATCCTCTTTTTAGATGGACAACAGGTAGGTGCCTACTTCAAGCTGTCAGGAGCCTGGGCCATGATGGTGCACCTTGGTGGCAGAGATAAGTGGGTCCAGGGAACTGCTGAGCCTGCCTTAGCTCAAAGACATGCTCTTCACCATCCAGTAGTAGAGCTGAGGGTCTCCTGAAGACGATCTGTCACTTCCTAGTGATAAATCACACCACATAAAAAATGCAATGAAGCCCCTGGGTCAGGAAGAGTGGCCACAGCAGCAGCAGGATGGTAAGGGAAGGCAGCAGCCAAGGCAGTGGCACTAAGGCATGAGAAACTTGGCATTTGGCCCTAGCCTAACTATGGATTTCCTGGGCACACTTGGTCTTTTCACCTAGTTTCTCCATCCCTCAATTCTCGAGTGATTTTCTAACAAAAAGACTGTTAATGTATGTGAGGTGCTGAAAACACATGGTTATCATGCGTAAGACTAAACATAGAGACAGTAGGAAAAGGAGCCTTTTCCTTACATATGTAATGTGTAAGTCTTAAAAAAGAGTAAGCATATATAGTTCTACTAAATCATTATGGCCTCCAAATCTATTTAAATGAAACCTCACATAGCCTCTTCAGCTGTTCTTCATAAATCATGATTTTAGTTAAAAAATGAACTTCATATTTCTTCTGGGGTTTTGCTCTCCCATAGCTACATTCCTGGAACTGTTGCAGCCAAGAGGTCTAACAGAGTCTTCCCTGAGAAAAAAAATCCCACCATCAGATCTGGGGACTGGAATCAGGCTCTGGAAAGGACTCAGAACTGGAGGAGGAGAAAGCTGGGGAGAGGGAGAGAAATAGAAGCTTTTGCACAGAGAAACTCACGTAATTTCCAGAGCTGCCTCACAAAATGCTTGCAGGTAGAAGGGATGGTTTGATAAGAAGCAATGTATTAAAAAAAAAAAAAAGTCTGAAGTAAATTTTTTTCCTGTTTGGAAGAACTGGGTACATTTACCAAAACATTTTTCTTTCATATTCAATGTTCATTTTGCCTGAAATTTAATAGCTATTTTGTGATTACTGTGTTTGAACTTGTTTTTTCTCTCCCAGTACTTTACCCTGAATTTACTCCTTTATTTAGTACATATATACAAAGCCCTGTCTGCATCCAACTTTCTGCCCAGAGATGCATTGAACTGTCTAAACAGTGTTTGGAGGGCTCATTCCTCAGCCAGAGAAAACTGTTTAATTTCCAGAGTCTTCAGAATTTCTTTGCACACGTGTAGCAGGTTGCCAACAGTATTGTGGCTGTCCTTCTGATATGTTGATTATGGTATTTTGAAGAATGAGAACACAAATTCACTTCCTTTTGAGCAGCCTGAGGTCTTCAGTTTGGTCTCTCAGTCCAGGCTAGATATGAAGAGATAAACTGCTCATTGCCCCTAGAGAGATCAGTACCTTTTGCTTTTGCAGACAATAGGACTTCTAATGAAAAAAATTTCCAGTAGTCTGGCAATGAATGCAAAGATTGTACCAGTAAAATACAACTCCTCAGCTTTTTCAAAAATATCTAGAAAGCCCAGTGTGTGCGAAACTGTTTTTATATGAAACTCAGGCCCAGTTTCCCAACTGTGATGTCACTAGTCCCATTGGATTTCCATGGGACTGCAGGTCAGAACTAAATATGCATGAGAAGCTGAAGCAAGGGCCTCCTTTGGGACATCATGACCAATCATTTGACTGTAGAAGTCCATCTGTATTCATTACTTGCATGGCAGGTGTTCCCAGAGACTCTAACAAGGGCTTCATTCTTCTAGGTGCTGAGTCCACGGCCAGGAACAGTTCCCAGTCTAAAGAATTTGTAATTATGATGTTGCAGCCTTTCCTCTGCTTCATCTCATGTTGGTGACATCTCTAGTCTGATGTTCTGTTTATTGTTAATCTCTCTCCCATCTAGACCCACCAATGCCTTCCAACACCAGTTTTAAAAATTAAATGTAGATCCTTAATTTCTGCTTGTTGAAAGGTGAGTCCTGGTCCTCCTAGAAACAGCTGGTAAAAAAAATCCTAGGACATTGTGGGAGGAGTAAGCATACTGTAAAGCTCCCAAACATGGGAGCTGGTCAAGTGCTCTACCTGGGGAGAGAGAGTCAGAGCAACTGTCTTGCTGCAGGTACAGGAAAAAGGATTACTTAGTCCTTTGAGAACCTTATGATATAATCCTTTAAGAAGACAAGACTCACTGGGGAGAGAAGGCAGAAGTAGCACTCATCAGCTGAATGAATGGTTGGAAATGTACCAGCTCTGTCCCAAATGGAGCTGCTCCAAATATTGCAGACATTGCAGTTACGGCTTCTTCTGCCATCTCCACAGGTCTTCTTCTACCCTCATGAGCAGCCTCCCTTTCCTGCAGCCCTCCCTTCTCCTCCCCTGCAGGAATGTCCCAGTTGCTGTATCTCAGAATGATTTCTCTCTGGGAAGCCTATTTTTTTTTTCTCTGCCTCTTCTATTTCCCTGATCTTTTTCTTTTGGCCCTCTAGCTCCTCGTCTGTTTCTGCCTCTCAATGAGGAGAAGACATCAGCCAGACACTCTAGTGGTCTCCCAGTTCTCAGCCTTCTACAGCTCTTTCCATAGACCTCCCACTAAGCATGCTTCCTCCTTCTGTATTTATTCACCCCCAAATACCACTACATAGTAATTAATTAGGTCCAGCTGGGAAGCATATGTTCAGTTGCAGGGACTTGGGACCCACATTAAAGGGGCAAGTTCTCCAGGACAGAAAGAGTTAGAGATCAGGTTCTTGATCTTTGCAGGAATATAAATGCTGAAAAGAGGAGCTGCTTTTTTCATTGACAGTGAAGCATTCTTTGGATGCATAAATTCTACTGATATCAAATGGGATCTGTATATAGGAGTTAATAAGATTTTCTGACACATGCACAATACCTTTAAGGTCTTTACAGCTGAGCTCCCTACAAGCTCAGTAGCAATTCTCCTGATGAGTGGACTATAAAAGGCAAAAAAAGAGCAAATCACTTGTGGGTGTTGACCAACTTTAGAAGTTTTCTGAAAGGACATGCCAGATTCTTCCAATGTTTCAAATAATAAGCATTATTAAGGGAAAATCTCCCTTTGACTCCTGAGAGATTATATGCTTTTCAGATTTGATATGTATCTGGGAAAGATTTGCCAGGAGTGAGCAAAGATGGCAACTCAGGATTGGCCAGAATGAGAGACAGGTGATACTCTATGATTTGACTGGGAATACAAGGCCTTATAGCATCATCACTGATATTTCAGCTACCAAATGAAAACACCTAACTGTGCATTTTTCTTGTCCAATATTCATGCCTATAGCATAAATTTCCACCTCAGGAAGAGATGAACTATATTCTGGGAGTGTCTATTTTCCTTTAAGTTGGTATTAAGGGGTCAAGAAGCCTAGTTCAGAGAGATATTGAACACTAAGGCAAGTGTATTCCTCCCTGACTTTTTAATCTAATCTTTGAGACCAACAGGGACAGCATGAATTTCCTACTCATCTTCTGGGACAGGGCATTACCAGAAATAAGTATCCAGCTTTTCTAAACTTCAGCACACGTTATAAAGCCTCTCTCTCTCTCTCTCTCTCTCTCTGCTTTGGCTTCTCTTGAAAATAACATTCAATGAATAAAGCGTGAGTTTTTATGGGATAGAAGGAATTTATTTTTTCAGAATCAACACTGGATCCATGTAGATATTTTCACAAAAAAATGTGTTTTTAAAGAGCTAAAGGTCCCACTTGGAGAGTTTAGTGGGTTCAGAACTTGATTTTGCAACCGTTGATCACTTATGTAGTCCTGTAGAGCATGAAGGGGCGAAACCCTGGTGCTCTGCCCGATTTTACTGGTTGAAGAGCTTGTCATATATAAGAGTAAGAACCATTCAGTGTGAGTCAGGGCTGTGAAATCACCACCCAGGAAACTCTGGGACAAGCCTGATTCTAGTCTAAAGAAACGTCCTTAGACCAGGTAGGAAAGCAGCAAGGGTAGAAAATCCTAAGCCCACCCACACTTACATTTCCTTGTCCAAGAACATCAGATTTTTGGGGTATAGGCTGAAAAATAAAAACATCCTATAAGGAGACTGTTTAATAAGTTAGGGCAGCCAAGAATGTGAAAACTCTTGTGATCTTCTTAAGCCTTGTTGGGATTGGCAAAGAGGTTTCCAAAGCACATGGAGCTGGTCATGTACTTGAAAAGGACTGAAGTGTCAAGTGCCAGGTGGAAAAAATCTGTTAAATGTTATCACAGTATCTCCTCTTGGTGAGGTAAATTTCCATGCACTTGTGACTTACTGTATGGCAACTTATGAAAGACCATAAACAGTCTGTCTTTATTCACTGTAAGTATGATCTCCCTCAAACCCTATCTGCTTCAAGATTTTATGTAATTGGATGTAAATTCATTCCTTCCACTGCACTTATTACTATATGATCTCAAAAACATTTAAATCTAGCACACTGTGACATCTCGTTCATAAAAATACTTGTGCAACAGATGAGATCTTTTTTGTGTCTGCAATGCCATGATTTTTCTACCTGTCTAGGGGCTTCCAGAAATAAACGTGTAGAAAGAAGCCTGTCTACAGCATTTGTGGCTTTTTAAAAATAACCACAGGCTCCCTGAAGCTGATGTTGGTTTAGATGAGCTGAGCTAAGCACTGTAGTGTTCATCACAGCTGTGGTAGTACAGGATTAACCTCACTAATGAGGTAACAGATTCCTCTTCATCTAAGAATCTCCATGCCCTGAACGTCAAAGGCTCTTGTAACTCTGAGTCAATACTGGGACTGCCATGCAGTTGTGCTCTAAAAGCCCAAGCCCTAATACAGGTACAACAGAAAAATCTTTGTGACTTGGTCTTATGGTGCATTTTTCTGAATGATCTACCTTTACTCAAGCAAGATTCAATTCAGGGAAGTCTTGTGGTCAATGTGCATAAGGAAAATTGCCTCTAATGACTAGAGTTTGTAATTGATGGACCTATGAATGTTTGTGATGTTGTCTACTAAGTTGCAGTGGTGTTAGTGTAGGCACACAAGCAGCTTCTCTGTTTTGCTATAGTATGTGTTAGTATGAAGTTCCACCAGCAAGAACACTGTCAGGAATGTATTTTTTTAATTATAACTGGAGTGGCAAGAATCAGTGATGGTGCTTACAAAAATATGACTACAGTAAGTGAGGAAATAATTCAAGGAGTCCAAGAAGCTGTTAAGGTTACTGGCCTTCACCTGTATGTTAACTATGTAAGCTATCTCTAGTTTCATAATCTTGAGATTCATGCTAACACTTCTCATGCTTTCCTTTTCTTAAGATAAGGTGTCTTACTGAAAAGGATTCTGGGCAATGTAGTTCACCAGGTTTTGAACACTTTTAGAAATTGTCTGTGACTTAGAGGCATTCAAATTACTTCATGTACTACATTATGCTTTAAAGGTTGGCTTCTTTGATTCAAAGCAGAGTTTAAATGCCTAGGATACTGCTCTTAAGATGCCCGCACTGTCAGAATGATGCATATACTGATCCTGCCTATAGAAGATAAAATTGGTTTTGTGGATCACAGCAAAGTTCACAGGCCTGAATGCCATTCTGGAATTCAGAGGCACCACTTGTTGGAGATCCGACCTTACCTTGGAATCTGGTGTTTGCTGTATTCAAAGGAGAAAGCCCATGCTGTCTAAGGCTTAAGACATCTGGCTTGTTGTTGTAAACTTTAAAATTCCAGAGAGTAAAAGCCATTTTCAGGTACTCAATCACAAATCAGATTTGAGGTTATCAGTGTATACATGCAAGGTTTAGTATTCCTTTTAATCTATGTAAACAGTGTGCTCAAGAGCTGCATATATTTATGTAGAGATCAAAGAGGTGGCAATGTTCATGGAGAATAAGCAGCAAGAAAAATAATAGAGATAGTAAATGATCAGTTGTGAGGAGGAAAACTTGAAAAACTTAATTTTAGACATGGCAAATAGGTTAAGCTCAGATGTGGCTCTGACATGTGCACGCTGTGCTGACATGTCACCCACTGCTCTTAGTCTCTCAGTTATCAAGTAATGCTGCATTAGTTCTGGGGACACAGAACAGCCTGGCTCTCAGCTTTCTCCCACCAGCAGCTCCTCCAGCTTTTCATCAGCTGGTGCCTGCACCTGGAGCAGCACCATGCAGTCTCATAGCATGCTCACCCATACCAGTGCTGGGCAGCTTTAGTTCCCTGCCCTGGGAGTATGATGAGCTGTGTGATCTCCCCCTAGAGCTCCCATTTCTGCTGCTGTCCTCCTTGCTCTCCCAAACTTTGAGTCTGACCAAAAGCATACTAAAGTCAGTGAAGGCTTTTCTCTGACTTTGATTCTCTTCTGCAACGGGCTGAGCACTTCGGGCAAACTGCTGAGCAACCTCCATGTCCACAGAGATCAACTGTCTCTCCAGCGAGCTGCCTGCCTGCCAGCACAAGGGCCAGTCATGTAATACCAGCAAATTAAGGCAGCAGCAATTGGCTCTGTGCTCAACAGTGGCAGAGAGTGGCTGTATATATACCTATGGCAAGGATCAACTCTTTCGTCCTCCATTGTCCACGCACGCTGTCCATCGACCAACTCACGGGCAAGTGTCAAGGTGGGGGGAATAAACAACCTGACTAGAAATAAAACGCCTACATAAATGACAGCTGCTCCCCTAAAACTGATCTTCCCCTTGCACCCACTGGAGTCAATGGACTCTCTTTGATTTTTAGTGGTCATTTGATTCCCTTTTCCATGACACGCTGGCTACTAGAAGATCAGCTTCTGCAAAGCTCCTTTCACAGAAAGCAGCTCCTTTCACAGAAAGTAAAAAGCAGAGGCAAGACAGTGTGATGAAAAGCTGCTGAAATGTACTTTTTAATGAGAAAATGAAGTGTTTTCCATTGCGGTATGATTACTTTTTTTCTCAAATTCAGCAAAAAAAGAGGAAACAAAAAGAGGAACATGTGTTCATTTGTTGTAACTGGAGTTTGTGAAATGAGGTCTTCTTGAGAAAGCTAGCAAACATTCATTTCAAAGAATAGGAACATTTTGGCATCCAAATATTGTAGCATGTCCAGAATATAATTAGCTCCTGAAGTGGTTTGAACTTGTAAATATGTCTTTAGATCATAAACTGGTCCAGTAGCTATGCAGAGCTTTAAAGCTGACTCTTGAAAAAACAAGCCTTGGAAGGAGAGCGCAAGCCACAATAGGCATACACTAGGACCCAAGAGAAGTTTTTTCAGGCATATGGCTCATCTATTTACATATTTATTGTAACCTTTTTAAAAACCTTTGAGTCTTGGGCTGTGAATGAAATTACTATTAGAACAATAAAGGTAATAATGGATTGTATGAGCTGTTTAGCTGCCAGTATATATTTCATTCACAGTGAGGGGTATAACTTTCACCAGGCAAATGAAAAAAAAAGAACATCTGCATCTGCATAGTAACAGTCAGAGCATTTTAGATGTATCACTGAAATTAAATCTTACAACAGGCTTGCAAGTAAGCTAGAGTACATATTCTTTATTGCATAAACTAAGGTACAAAGAGGTGAAATTTCCTTACGAACAGCTTCAATGGCAAAACTGAAAGAAGAACCCAAGAGACATCAAGGATATTCCTACTTTCCTCTTATGACTTCTAAAATACACCCTTCAGGCACGAGAGAACTGATTCAGATCAAAGAAGAGCTGATCCGGACCATTGCCCAAAACCCAAGTAGTTAAAGTTTGCATAGTGCTTTCAAACTATAAAGTACACTATAAGTGCTAAGTATTATTATTACTTTGAATCAAACAAAACCCAAACCTGCTCTAGAGGTTCAAAAATATTTGCTTAACTTTTATGTATTTATTTTAAATTCTGGCTTGACTATGTGCTTCCTGTTGTCTCCCGGGACTGAAAGTGCAGATACTCAAATGCCACAAGGTGGCTGTGCTAGCAGTATTTCTGACTTGGCTTGACACAAGGAGCTCTGGAAATCTCACAAGAAAGCTTTCTGTGTGACTCTCTACAGAGTGCTTAATCTACCTGAAAAGCAATGGGTGAGGTGTTCAATGTAGGAAAAGCCCCTGCTGAAGGCAGAACACTGCGGCTGAGGGGCAGCCAAGATAGTGCTTCCAACAGGCACTTCCCAACAGGAGCTGAAATTTTGGACATAGTTCTTTTCAGAACAGGGAGATCAGCACTGGATTTTTCAAAAGAGCTTGTGTGACTTAGGAACACTTTTACCATGAATCTTTCCCTGAATTAGGGCTTTTAAGACACTCATGCAAGCTGTGATCCATGACTCCTTTCCAGCCAGTATGCATCTGAGAGAAGGGGTTGGAAGAATATCATCTGCACAAGGCAATTGTTCCTGCAATTAGTCAAATCATCACAAAGTCTATCTGTTTTCCTCATTTGATAGCAGACTATTTGGTTCACCTCTGAGGTTTGCATCGTTGTTTGAAGTTGGATTGAGTCTATTAACCTCTTAACTGCTTCTAGCCCTACCTGGCAGGACTGTACACTACACTGATTTCAGAGGAATGCCAGTAAAATGTTGGCAGAGGAACAGATGCTGTTGAGACCCAACAGAGAAGTGGTTAGCCGCATGTACGTTGTTCAGCACAGCAGCCTGAAAGCTCATATTGTGAGAAGCACTTTTCACCATGTGTAAAGTCTGACACGTATTTCAAAAGAAAGCTTTTAATTACAGTTGGCAGGTCAGCCCCTAAGGCTGAAAAGTGACTTAATTTTTGACACTAGCAGCAGAGGAATCTGTAAGTCAGTCTGCCATGTCAGTACTAATTCAAATAAAGAATGGCAGCTTTATTGTCTCTGAAGGTCTCCTGTATGGCCTGAATATGACCCACCAGATTGACTATTGGGCTATGGACTACAAGACAAGTGGCTTTAGCCAAGGCACTTAAATTCTGTGCATCATTTTCCTCACTTGCAGAACAGGAGAAATGGTATCTCCATTCTTTATTAAGAGTTTTTGGATCTAGGAAGGAAAAAAGCTGGGTATTAATTAATTACACTGCATTTGATAGATGGGGGCTGCAGACACATCCTAACTGTAAAGCTGGATTCAAATTTGAGTTTGGACTATTTCAAAGACCCTAGGTTTTAGTTCAGCCCAGGTCCATGGAAGCCAGGAGTAAAATTGAATCTTGGTTATTCAAAAGAGAAGAAGTCTAGAGAACAAGAGTTTGATTCAGAACCTCATTGGTGTGGAACAAGAGACAGCTACGCTGGAATATAGCAGTAATCAGCTGAAGTACAAAGCAAACGTAGCCAAAAGTGTCCTGTTGCTCAGAAAAGCACGTTTTCACTCAGTTGGGAATTTCTCTGTGCTTCCAGATTCAGGATCCAGCAAACATAGTAAGAAAGAGATCTCATGAATAGCATATGTTTATGAGGTATGAGGACTCAGACTCCTTTTTATGATGTAAAGGGAAGCCTGGCTTTTGGATTATTTCACTAAAACAAGTTCAGACTGAACTATTGGAAATTTAGTTATTATTCCCTCCCCCCGCATTTTTGCTTTCTGTCTCTGTCCTGTTGAGAGAACCACCCTCTTTTTCAGAAGAATGAATGTTGAAAAACTGTACAACAAAGTAAGAAAACTTTCAGTTGAGGAAA
The DNA here is from genome assembly GCF_028389875.1 of Rhea pennata. NCBI lineage: Eukaryota > Metazoa > Chordata > Aves > Rheiformes > Rheidae > Rhea > Rhea pennata. The sequence goes on along the minus strand of NC_084665.1, from coordinate 22,437,321 downwards.
AAAATTAAGAAGAAATAACTTTTGAGGATACTGCAGGTGCCAGCATCTTTGGAAGATGCCTTTATGAAGATGCCTGGTGTAGCAAGTCAGAAAGTTTGGATACTTTAGATGAGGCATTCAAAGGCTGATGGACCACTTGCTAAAATTATCATGTGCAAAGAATCTAGAAGTGCAGCCTGCCCTGGGATCCAGTGCCAACTCAGCAGTGCTGAAACACCAGTGGAGGCTCACTTCAGCACACAGGGAAGATGAAAGTCAGGCATTTTCCGTCCCAATTTGACCATGCAACTGTTTGATGCTCAGCTGGCCTGTGACATGGCCTTGGATGAAGACTGGCTGTATTCAGTGAGCCTCATACTTTGACATGGTATGTTCAATGTTTTGCGACAAAATAGTGATCAGTACTGACACCGCCTGCCTGGCACAGTCGTGCCCTTTCAGCCTGCCCAGTTAGTCCTGTCCTCTCTTGAGGCACAGACTGCTGTGGGGAAATCTCCTTGCCACAGTAGGTGCTCCCACCTGAGGGACGTGCTGGATTTGGACTCCCTGGAGGCTGCTGTCAGCAGACCTGTGACTGACTGGCACTACATGTGACAGTGCTGATCTCCAAGGGAGGGATATTAGAAGGATCTGTATTGGATTATATAGGCCTGGGGGGATTTTTAATTTCTGTAGCTTTACTTCCCTCTCTTTTTCAAACCTATCTGTCAGTCTCTCTCCAGAGATGTGGCTAGTGAAGGAGCATTGTCCATCCGGGCACCTCCCCCTCCCAGAGACTCTTTATTTTAGAAAAGAGGAGTAGTGTAACATGGTAAATAGAGGGAGACAGAACTGGCAAGAAATAAGAACTGGCTGATAGAGAAGGGAAGAAAAATTCCTCCTAGTGGTCATCAGAGTCGGCTGAATATGGTTTCGTTATTATCTCAGGAAGGAAGTAGCTATAGAACAAGACAAACTGTCCAGCTGTAACACCTGGAGACCGTAATTATTTTCACCACTGATCAGATGAGAAAGTGTGGTTTCAAGCTACTGCCAAGTATCCTTCAAACTGCTGCTTGCCCAAGAAAAAAAGACTGACTTTGCACAAAGTCCCAAGTCTGAGACACAAGTCCCAAGTTTGGGTATTGACAGTGCTGTATGTGTTCTTATATGTATGCAAACACCATATATATGAATACATATCTATGTCTATGTATGTGTATATATGTATATATATGTGTGTGTATATATATACACACACACATATCTGTGTGACATGGACTTTTGTATATAAAACCCAGTCAGCATTCCATTAAAAATGATGAGGTTGCACAATAAGTACCTTAGCTCACAACTGTACAGAAAATAGCTGCCAGCTTATACACACTCACGGCAGCTAGGCAGTCACAGTAAGATGGAAGATAGCATGTATTTACTCTGAGGATGGTTTGCATCTTCTCTCCTGATGTTCCACATAACCACCATGACTGTAGACACTATCTGGTTCTGACAGATATTAAAAGGTACCAGTAAGGAGCAGGGAATACAACATGATCTGTTTGTTAATGGAAATGAAGTGCCTGAACCTACAGATAGTTTAAAAATCTCTAGCCTCTGTAGATTCTTTGATACATCATTTGACAAATTGTTGAAGAGCTTCAGTGTTTCACCGCACACATAGGTGTGTGCAAAAAAAAAAAAACAACCCCAAATTTGTTTGACAGTTCAGGTGCCAGCAGATGATGCTGCAAATGAGGCAGCATCATTGTCTCTGTAGAACTAGTGGGATTTGTGTGCCATGCATTCATGTGCCTGCTCTCGCCCAGGGCTGTGGGGCTCTGAAGTTTCAAAAAACATCACCAGGAGCCCTTTGGGGCAGAAACTTTGCTTTTTTTAACCTTTGTTTGGGGCACTGCTAAATGATTAGGCCCAGCAAAATGACCTGTTGCAGAAGCTACAGGACATTCCCACTTACTCCTTGTGTGAATACTGCAGCACAGGAGCTGGAGGACACCATCACAAGTACTTTGTGATAGGTACTGCATAATGATGAGAAGAATATGAACTTAATTTTGTTAACTAAGGCACATGAGTCCAAATGAGAAGGAGAAAATGTTTTGAATCGACCTTTTGAATCCAGCTGTGCATGGTCCAGTTTTACTACTATAACCATGCTTTGACTGAGACAATTCCATGGTTTCCAAATCTGCTAATATTCAAAGAAAGGATCAAAATCAGATCTAATCACTTATACCTTCCTGAAGCCTCACAATAACTGACACCGAAATAAATTTTAGTCAAAAGACTCCATTAAAAAATTCCAGCAAAGCAAGAAGTGAAGGCTCGTGTGGATGACAGTCTTTTAAATCACTGCACCAATTACTATTGTTGAGATTAACACCCTAGATAAGCTGTGTAACTGAAAATAGACCAGAGTTCCTCAAATAGCCTTATGACATATAAATGATTTAGGAGAGAATCTACATTTAATAATTTGTTTATTATAACAAATCCAGTATGGCATCATGCTACAAAGTTGGGTGGGTAGAACTCTCTCCTAACTGAGTACTCCAAAGTTTATGTGAGAAGCTGAGTTTTTTGGGTTTTAGCTTTCATCATTCCACAAGCAATTGTAGCTATGCACTGACACCACTAGGACAATAACAATGATTTAACATGATAGTAATAGCAATATAGTCAAAGCTTCGTCAGAATTTCCATTTTAAACTCTGTTTATTTAGAAATAATATTTCAACCAGTTAAAACTGCATCAAGCATTAACTTGGCATTTGTGGTCAGCCTGGATGCCTGGATGTAATTACTTTCTTTTATATGTATATATATATAAAAGTTACTTGATTTTTTTCACTATTTTTAAATGCATTTTTTTTCTTTTTTGTTGTTGTTTTTGCTGCCATTGTCCAGATGAAAGAAGCTTAATCTTAAACAACATGGTTTTGCAAGCATGCTGTCCATAAAGAAAACAAATTGCTCTTGGTATTAAAAACAGATGAGCAATTTAGGCCTGGATGCAGCCTGATTTTGTGGCTTGGGGATCAATGGGAGCTTTGTTATCCGCACCACTAGATGCATGATCAGCCCCATGCTGCGGGAGATCCAGGAACCGAACTCCTATTACAATGTGTATGCCACTCCGAGGGGACACAGCTGGGAGCACCATTCACAAAACCGCCAACTGGAAGTGAGGAGGAACTTACTTGGTAATGATTTTGTCTACACATCAGTACAACACCTGTAAATTCAATGCACAGGAGATTCAGGAATGGAAAGCAATCCTGCTGGTCTTACTGGCCCTTTAAATAAAAGATAAACCCAAACCATAACACAGGATCTAAGCTTAGAGGCAGCTTGGCTATGCAATCCAATTCGTGGCACAATTTGTAACAGAATAAATTCAAATTCTGAACCAGAATTTGCTGGAATTTTGGAAAAGTTCAGGACTGGCTCAGCCTTTGCATTCTGTATCTATGATATGTTTCCAGGCAACAAAAAGAAGAAAACTTTACATTAAAATGAAGGCAAGACAGAATATATATCAGTATTTTAAGGATAAAAAGCCTGTCACGGTTATATAATTATCCTAACTCAAACACTGTAAATCTCAGTTAGGGTTGCACTCACAAGAAACCCAAATATGCTAAGGGGAAAGCCACCCAGGCAACATTAATCCTTTTCTGAAATCAAGTCATACTGCTGTTTCAGAGTTTATGATCGTAAATGAGATTAAGTTGATTTTTAAAAGCCTCATTGTTTTTAAAAAAGCCCCCCATCCCATGCTCTGCTTTTCTGTGTCTGGATTTCAGGGAAGAGTTAAGACTGTTCAGGTGCCTTAAAAGTATTTACTGCCTCTAAAGCATAACTTTAACTTTGATTTACCGGAGTCTATACAGTCTGTTTGGAGATAATTACAACAGTTGTATAAGGAAATGTACAAACTTCAAGCTCAGATGACTCATTTTTATGCTTGATTTGTGATTTAGCGGCAGCATATTAAAGTGTTGTTGTTTAAACTAAAACTGAAATATTTTCTTTTCATAAAGCTGTTTTATATAACAAAACTCTATAGAAGAAAGTGGGAAGCTTGCCTCGTTGATTTTAACAGGAATTCGTTTCCCAAGAAAAATTTGCTGGTTCAGTATTTTCCTAGTTGTGCAAAAACAATTTGCATGGAAAACTGATCTGGCATATTTGGGCTTTGATGCTACAGAAAGACTGAAAAACATCTTTGGGGACAGCCCTTCTTGCAGAGTTTGGTAAAGTCAGCACTCTTTTGCCATAACAGCTGCAGCATCTGCAGGGTTCACAACATTCACCAAAACAAGCAAACTCATCAGATAACCTCAGGCGACAAAGCAGGAATCACACTTTAAGGAGGAAATAGCGCTGATGTGGAGGCCGGTTCTGCGCTGTGTTGGCACTGAGGCAGCCGGACCACGGGCAGGGTGTTGGAGAGTGCACACTGGGGCCAGGCGAGCTGATGTCCCTTTCCATTGACACCTCACTCCCGCTCCCCGGCTCTGGTAGGACCATATGCAGGCTCCCCTGCGTGGGGTGCCTCCATGCAGCTAATGAAATGCAGCCAGGCGGTTCCTGGGGTGCCAGATAGATCAGAGGGACGTTTTCTTTCATTCAAGATCAGCCCAGTGTGTCTGTTCCCACAGCGCTCGAAGAGTTTGGATTAGAGATGAAATACTAGCAGAAATTGCTGAAAACTTTCAGGGCTTCCAAGGCCAAATTTTCAGAAGAGAACAAAATTGGTCATCAGCACGACAGCCACTCAGTACATTGCATAATATTGTGTAACGCTCTTTGGAAATAATCTTCCTCTCAGCTCTGAATGATGTGGTTGCTGATGTGTTTGGTGATAATAGCATCTTTCTGTAGACAGCTCTGGCAATAGCCACACTGCAGCCTTTCCACCGGCACGTAAGGCTCCACACTGCTGATATCGGCGGACTTATTGCTTCCATAGTGCTCCTTTCCCCTCCTGCCTCCCAAAAGAAACATGACTGCCACTGCATCCTGCACAGCACCACGGATCTCTAGCCTTTCCCATGCCCCTCAGGAGGCAACTGGCAACTCTCCACTTCAGGCTGTACTTGCTCATGGTTCATCTGAGTAAGGAACTGTAGGAAGCCCTCGAGCAGCTTTCCTCTGGTGCCAGCCATGTGGGGCTGCGCTGACCCCAGCAGGTTTGTCCACGCCAGAAGGATGGCAGGCTGGTTCGCCCCCCACGCTTGCCCGGGAGCACAGGGTACTCCCAATCTTCCCTCCATCAGAAATGGGCACATGGCATGCTGGGTGAGGACTTAGGCTCTGTGTCCTCCCTCTGCTTTGAGGACACAACCCAGTGAGTCAGCTTATGCTCTTGCCCAAGGAGCTCCCTTCTCTATCCAGTGGTGCCGATGACAGCCTAGCTTCAAATTTCCTGGGGGCTGTGCCTTTAAATAATTCTTCATTTTATTGTAACATCTTTTATTTCAGTTAAGACTAAGGAAATGACAGTGGTGTAGTAGATGGCGGACAGAAGCTCAAAAGATGGGCAGAACTTTATAACCTCTGGTCTTCTTTCAGACTTGCAAGTTGATGAAAAACCCAGGGGAACTTTTTCTGTATTGTTTTCATACTCTGTGTAGCTGGAAAAGTGAAATTCTTCTGAATGAGGAAAATACTTAGCTCTGACGACGCTGGGAAAACTCTGGGGTTATTTTTGTCCATACATATAATTTCTGGCCAAAAAAAAAAAAAAATTGCCTCAAGTGTTCTGAGTATGTGAGTTTCTTATCTTCTATTAGAAAACATAAGCACTGGCAGGAGAAAGCAGACTTTCTTCATTAGGTGCCAGAATATTTAACTTAGGTTCCTCAATATGGGAAAAAGTAGTCAGAAGAAAAACAAGAAAAGTCATTATCTGTTTTTTTCCCCTTTTAATAACCTTTTCAGTAGCACAATGCATTCAAAGCTAGACACATTCCCCTCAGTGCAATATGGTCTCAAGACATGATTTAGATGGAAAATTTAAGTAAGATTAATGCAATTTATTATCCGCCAGGATATCCCTACAAACCACACTGCTTGGCTGAATTTTTGATTCTCAATCTAATATTTCAGATGAGATTTCCAGACGGGTGTTTTATTCCTCTATTAGTTTAGTGAGGGTGATATAGAGTTTGTAAAACAGGAGAGGTTAAGCTAGTTTTAACACTTGATTAATCATTTAAATTACTTTGTTACTGTTTGAATCCATTGACTTTTGTTTACCAAGCAACTCCCTGAAATCCAAAGCCAACAAAAACGGCAGGCAGCTTTCCAAGTTGTTAATTTATTCAATGAGTTCTTCAAAGGAGTTCTAAAAGGGGAAAAAAGGAGCAAATTTATAGTTGCATTGAAAGGGTAGAGCAATTCATGTTCATTGCTTGCTAAAAATGTCTAGGTTTTTATGACTCAGAAAAAAAAGCCAATATTCAAATATGCTGGCCAGCTCCTGGAGAGAGATATTTTCTAAGCAAATTAAACAAGTACTTAACAGAACCTCACTGTGCGTGTTCATGCAAATACTGATTGAAATAAAATCAACTTGTGTGACAAGCCACACATTTCTCTGCTCTTTATGTGCAACTGTGACTTCATCTGAAGTCAGATTCTGTTCCCCTGAAAGAAAATGTGAGTGCTTTCAGTGGGAGCAGGATCAGGCCTGTAGGAAGTCAACTCAAGAGCACAAGGACAAAGCTTTTTCAAATGCAAGTATGAATGGGTGATTAAAAAGCCCCCTTCAGTTACACAATGTACATGTGTACAGTTTGCAATTGTCCACTAGGGAAAGGAAAAAAAAATCTCAAGCTCTAAATCATGAAAAAAGGCTAACTTTCTATTCTGCGTATTACAAAGTCCGAGTTTGGTAAATTGATTACAATTTCTTTACAGAGACCTATCAGGAATAAACCACTAAGTCTTAGACATAAATTTGAATTCCAGAGTCTCCAGCTAACCCAGCTCATAAATGAATTCCTAAATGCTGACTGTGCCAGAAGACCCAGCACTGCAAAACCACTTGGCAGAAGCCATTAGTTTCAATGAGATGAACTGCTCTATTTAGCTCTCATTCAAAACTTTACAGAAATGCCAGATTTCCATAAACACAGGTTTCCTTGAATTTCCAGGGCTTTGATTAACTGGTAGATGAGGGTGTCTTACAAATATAGATTTGTATGCAGAGTTCAGCTCAGAAAGCATGAGAGACTGGAAAGGGACTGTAGGCTTTTCTTTCTTACTTACTTTTTCTCTTCCTGACCTAAGAGAAAGCAGGAAAACTCCTTTAGAATATTTTGGAGCTGAGGCTTTAATAATTAATAATTTTTCTGTGGTTTAACACTGTTGTAGATCATTTTCTTGTCATTTATATCATCGTGTGTTAAGCTTTTTATGACAGATTAATATCCTTGGGCTTTTATAGTATGATTTTAAAGTCCTGAAGAAATGAAAGACTAAAAGGGGGGGGAAAAAAAAAAAAAAAAAAAAAAAAAAAACTGTTCTTTTTTTCTTTAAAAAAATCATCCATTTGAGGAATCTATTAAAGGCAAAGGTTACTTCTTTTATAAAGGGATAACATTTTAATTTTGCTATTTCATCTTCTACCTACTTGCACTTTTCTTGACCCTCTCATCAGTCAATCATTCTGAGGTCAGCAATACTTTTAAATACATTTAAATATGTTTCTTACAGTCACCCTGCTTAGATGATGAGATTTATTATTATTATTTTTTTGTACACTAACTTTTGGGCCATGCTATGGATCAACATCATTTTTGGCCTGGATATAGCAGTGCTGTAGATTAGAAGATCAAGTCTCACTCTCTCTCTTCTCCTCACCCTGCCTCATTTTTTCCCTTCACTAGCCAAGGTCCATAAGAAACACATAACCTCTACACTATTATGGTGATCATCATAAATCTATGAATAAATGACATTGCTAGTGAGAGTGCAAGAACTGCACAGATAATAATGTGCAACTATGGTTTATTAACCTTAAACCCTCTTAAATCAGTCATAGAACCATAGCAGCCAAGAAAACTATTGTGGTCAAACACCATGAACTCTAGCTTGCTTTTAACATTAAGAATATTTCCCCTCTTCTCCAGCTTTCCTACAATATCTCTGTTCCTAACCAGAGTTTTTATAATAAAAATTATAGTTTATATGCATGTTTTTGGGTTAGGCTTCTAGAGACTGATTCAGCATTTTTTTTTCACTTTTTTTTATACATTGGCTGTGTGGGTGCTGAGCCATGGAGCCTGTGTGTGGCCCCGCGGCTTGGCACCCACACAGTTGAGTCCTGCTACAGCTGGCAAAAACTGCTGGGATTTCATGGCTGTAAAGCACTACGTTAGGCCTTTGGCATTACCCCACCCTTCCTGAGCACTGCCTTTGAATAAGCCCATATCCTTTAGCCATGTATGGATTTTGGTCTTTCCAGTGTATTCTATTTAGCCAACGAATGAAAAAGGTTACTGAAGCCTCTACGTGCAGAAGTAAACGTTGTTTAGCTTTTCATCGGGAATTTCCCTAGTTTACCATTGGCTCTTCCTATGGGACTTGCTACCAACAAGCTGGGTTTTGGTATAACTGATTGACAGACATTGTTGCGTTGAAGGAAGTGAATTCAGCCAGTGAGGAAAATGTAACCAGAGAAAGCACAGTGAGATAAATGCTAATCTGAAGGCTATTCTGAAGAACACAAGTATAACTAACCTATGCAGAAGACAATAAAATGCTAAAGATACAACAAGAAACTGAGTCTAGCCCTCAAATTTCATTAGTAACAAATGAAACTATTGCAAAAAAAGTTGCAATATGAGGATTTCAGGCATTTCAAAAAATGAGCTGAGCAGTTTGATTATCTTGGATAGGATGGAAATGTGATGCTGTGTACAGCACTTACAGCCTGACACATATTGGGGTACCAAATCCATGTCTCAAATCCTGGGAAATTCAGACTTCATATTGGGATTATTGTTGCATTGAGTATAAACTTCAGTTTAATTATTTAATATATGCGGTCCTATTTATGAAGAGCTTACTGGTCAAATAAAAAAACCCAAACACCAGAGATAATTTATTACTGTTGCTCTATTTCTCTTTACAGAAAAATGTAACAGGAAAAAAAAACACTGGAACATAGTTTAGGTCTGAAGAACCATGTTTCTTAATTATCTGCAAATCTATGAACTTCATATTGCTTTAACTGGTTTCTGGGAGCACCACAACTCCAGCTTTGGTAAAGGATCACAGGCTGACAGGATGACAGATCACAGGCTGTATGAGACACCCAGGTGTCTCAGTTGGCATTGCATGGAGGTGATCTGTCCACCGGTAGTCAGTGTCTGAAACTTGTCAGCAAAGCTAGTCTTTCATAAGAGGAACAGGGGCTATGTTCTCTTCTTCTAAAACACAGTCAAAAGAATTGCCCTGTTCCTACATCTGATGGGCTTGTATGTAGAGCCCTGAATCAGAGTAGAACCCTGACTGAATCCTCTTCTCACCAGGAGCAGATACACATCCACAGTTCCCACATTGTCAGGGAACAAAGATGCTACAGCAAAGATGCTGAGACAGAAAGGGACAGTTCAAGAGTAAGACTGATCTAGCAGTCAAATGGCTAGGATAAGTAAAGGGAAAGTCCTGGGTTTTAATCCCTCTAAGAGCTAGCAGCATGTTTTCCAATGATTGTTTCACTTACAGTACTTAGCTCCATGTATACAGGTGTGCATTACCAATTTGTTATTAGCTGGCCAAATTCCTCTCTGCATATGGAAGAAGTGAGTCTTAAGGAGGTTTCTGAAGGAGGAGTTTGAGGAAAGGAGTAAGTGACATTTTCTACAGTGTACAAATATGTGGGATAATGCCATCACAGCGTATGGTGTATGCCATGCACACTGACTGCAGGTGGTATACATCCTGCAGAAGCAGGGTAGTATTAACATTCTTAACAGGAACTTTTTGTCTCCCCAGGGTGGGAAGACTTACAGGAGGCCTGTCCAGTGTAGAGGGAGCAGAGAGTAAGAGAAAGGCAGAACCAGCCACATACGATGCCAAATGAGTCCTTCATTCCCTTTGTTGTCATCTTAAATCTTGTACTGTCAATGTCCTGCCAGTCGCAGTCCCGCTCAAAGCTAGGGGGACCAAGACCTGCTCTGTGTGCAGCACACAGTGCAGAAGATAAGGCATAGGAAAGTCAGCCAAGCAACATGATATCACATTGCCCTGTTTACCTACCAAGCCTACGTTTAGAGTATTATTAGTCTTTTCTGACTCCAGAAGTTGGTCTATATATGTTTTCTTACAGTCACGGGGACACGTAGGTGACAGTAGCTTAATCTGAATGTGCAATTCCACCAAACCTAGCTGTGCAGTGCATGTATGAGCAGGTATGCAAGCATAGAGACGTACACGTGAACAGTGCAAAACCTGTCAGTGTGATATTTGACTGAGACAGATGTAATCCATGGAATCCAGCTTAGGGTTTGAGAGAGTGGCAGAGGTGTTTTAACGGGTAAAGCACAGTAGACAAAAAATTCTTCACTAAAATTTACACCCAAACTTGTTCGTTTCGAAAATGTTACTACTAAAAAGAAAGAAATAAAAAAAAAATCATTATCAGTTTTGCTTGTCCTTTTGAGTATGTGAGGAATTCCACCGAGAGTTTTTATTTCAGATAACAGATTCCAAAGCCCCATTATCAGTGTGGAGGAATTAATACCCACTGTTCATATTTTTGCCAAGATCAAATGTGGAAAATGCTCAAACCACACCTGTTTCGGTTCTACAACACATATACTTCTGCTTGCCAGCTCTCTAGCTGGTAAAATTAGTTAGGGGATTTCTGATCCTTTTTTTTTTTTTTTTTTTTTCTTTTCAAGGCAGTTACAGGACAGCAGCAGCAAGGGTATGTGGTTAACTCATAGGGATGTGAGAGGGAAAGCAGAAACACTTTAAATCTTTGGCAGCAGTTAAACAGAAGAAGATTTGGCTCTAATTTGGCTCTCATATCAAATGTTAACTCATGTGAGGGCACCACTGCTGCCTTGTGGGCATTGTGATGAGATGTGAGATCAGGCGGTTGAACTAAACGTGTTTGCTCAATTCTTCTTTGAGGTGTTGTCTGATGGAGCACCGCTCAGCACCTGAGAGAGTCCACCTCAAAAAGTAAGACGTGGAAGCAGAGTTTTAGCAGGAGAAGGTCTTGATCAGTTTAATGCCTAGTGGAAGAGGTGGTCTGTCATTCAGATGGTTAAGTGAAACTGATTCTTTTGGATATATAACAACAATTTTAATTACAGTGCCCTCCTTCCTCCTTATAGATGCAAATTTGAATTTAAAAATTTCCCAGGCCCTTGTATCACGCAAGAAAAGAATCACCCCATTAGCATGTTGGGCTACTGTTAGATAGCTTACCCACCATCCACTAAATTTTCATGCTCTTAGCTATCAAGTAAAACTTTACGAGTCATTGGATTTGAACAAACTCTATGCAGTATTACATTAAAACTAGAATTTACTCTATCCTCCTCATTAAACATTTATATAAAATACACTACCCTCTATCTTCAAAATTTGAGCAGTGGAGCAAGCTTTTTTCATATGGTTACTTTTTCAGTCATCTTTTTAATTATTTTTGTCTTCTTTCAACTGATTCCCTATTTTTAGATTAAAATAATGAAATTAATAAAAAAATACACTGAAAGGCCTAGATCAGCAACAAAAAAGTGTATTAAGTAATTAATTAAATTTCAGTTATATTACATTAACAACATAGATTACAAAGTGGGTATTTCTATTACAGGAATGAGGAGTGAAAACAGTTTCAGGAACAGAAATAACTTTTGGGGGTTAAAAAATATTTGTTTTTATTTTTAAAAGTGTTCACTTTCATTTGCTACTGTATTTCACTGCATAGGTCTGGTGAAAATACCCAGTTCTCTTTCACTTTGGTTTATGCTCACATTATTCTCACCAATTTTCACAAAGCTGTTGTGGTTTATCTTCTCCCGTGGGAGAGGCCTTTAATAATTTTAAAATAAAAATGCAAGCTGCCTTGCTCTCCTCCCTAAAAAAACTTCTCCATTTTGCTTTCATTGTAAATAAGAATAAAAGTAATGAAAGAAGCCTATGGGTTGCAGGTTTTGCAAAACTTTTGAATAAAATCTACTTAAAAATGTTTCTTACTGTGAAATGTTGATATTTTATAAAATTATTTATTATTTCATCTGGCTTGGCTTATATGCATCCTCACAGCATATGCTGATCATACATTATACAGAACAGTGCACTTTAAACATACCTTTGATTATATTTTGGTAAGAGCAGCTATATCCACTCTTTGATGCTCAGTTTTCTTCACTGTTACTCTATCATGAAATTTTTTAACATTCACTCATGGGACAAAATAGGTTGATGGCTTTATTAGAACTGCTGAGGGAACTATTGTGCGACACTGGAAAGATATGATGTAACTATTCATTTGCTGACTGATTTCCTAAAAATCATTTTAAAAGATAAGTGTGAAAGAGTCACCGTAGGTGAATATTCTTTACTGTGAATCTCTATCTGTTAAATGTCACTGAGTTTTGCCATATTATCATTGTTGTAATAACCCTACTTGAATTCTCTAAATGCCTTGTAATATATATTCTGATTATCACTTGTATTATTGCCAAAGGAGGCCAATACTATTTTATAACTATGAGATACCAGGAGATACATACTAAAACTAAATGAAAAATGAGGCATTATATAGTATAAATCATGTAATATATGATTTTTATATTTTAGACTGGAATTTTAGGTATTGTAGGGGATATATGCAGTATATTTTATCTGATAGAGTAACTGGTGAGACCTTACTTTTCATACAATTTGAACTGGGGAGCACTGATACAATGGTGACATGATGGCAAGGGAATCATTTTTGCAGAATGGTTTTCAAAATGCTGTTGGTGTTTGAATACAAGAAGTTCAAACATAAAGAAGGACAGCTCGAGGAAGCAAGCCCAAACCGAAAACAATTTGAGCTCTTTAATATTTATCCCTCCAACAAGCAGCTCTTTGCTTTTTGGAATCCCACTGCCACTTCGACATCTTCCAAAGATGGTTCGGCTGGAAATACACAAAGGAGAGTTTAATTACCATTGTAAGCTAAAGAATTTGAGAGAGTGTGAAGGATTTTTTTTTTCACAGATATTTAGTAGTAGATTATGTGCATGTATGACTATTTTTTTTGCCTCGATCACAAAGATTTCTGCAGTCAGCAATTTCTCCTGACTAAGCAAGAAAGGAATTTAGAGGACTTTGCCATGAAAAGTAGTTACTGCCGATAGCAGTCAGGTACAGGATAATTTCCACAGTTTGCTGGAACATACAATAAAAATAATGTACAAAAGGAAAACTAGATTCCAGACATTTGAGTAGTCTGTATTCATAAAAATAAAGTGATCCTTTAATACTCAGACTACTTAATATTACTTGCTTTTCTTCTTCTTCTTCTCTCTCTTTCTCTTCTTGTTCTTTTTTTTTTTTTTTTCTTTTGGTAAACCAAACCTGAAATGTGCCCCAAACATTCTGTAGAGATTTGACCGCTCGGATTTATAGCTTCTAAGTCTGTCTGATATAGTATAAAAGTAAAATGGCAAATCAAATTAAGTTTATTCTAAACTTTTTTGCAGGCTTAAACACACTGGCTCATTCCTTGCAATACTTTCTCATTTTCTTCTCCTTTTCCCATTCATAGACAAGTTTTGGATAAGGAGGAGCTATGACCTCCTCCCCCTCATCCCTCCATGTGACAGAGACCGCTGTATTTCCACCAGCTACCCTTGTACAGAGGCCTGTGACTCTTTCTTCCAGGTTATCACTCACTCTTTGATTTGAAGATATAAAGAGATGGAGAACTGATCAATTCTTGTTAATGTTTGCCCCTATAGTTATGTACCCCATCACTAATGCGTGCCTGTCTTTCATACTTCTGGGTTAATGATGAGAAGGTGAACAGCCTCGGAGCCCATGCACTGCAGCCTCCCCAGCCGTGCCCTTTCAGTGATCGCTGCCTTTCGGGCCCTGATGCTTAGCTGGCGCTTTACATCGTTCAGTACATCACATGCTATATCATACAGTGTCATTTCTGAAAGTCTGAATGTCATGTAGCAGTAGTCAAAAGCCTTAAAATGCCTGTTACATTTATGCAGTCACTTTTATCAACTAAGTTCATAATCTCACCAGAGAATGAAATCAGATCTGCCCAAAGAGATTGATTGTCCATAAAGCAATGTTGACTAGCATTATTTCTTTTCCAGTCCTTTACTTCTTTGCTGATTATATCTTGTGTCAGTTTTATTCCTGGTTCAGCAATTGGAAACCCACAATAACAGCGCTATAATGTTTCCCAAATCTGCTCGTGGTCAGCTCTCCTGTTGATTCAACTGTGAGGATTCAGCTTTTCTGTCTTTTCTTTCTTTTCTTCCAAACAAGCAAAAAACATTTAACTTACCCAAGGGATTTAGAAGTCCTCTTAAAAAATGCACACGCTGTAGCACCAAATCAGGAGCCTAGGGGCTGACACACAGAGCTGAATTACGGCAACTTAACTATTTACTGCTCACTGCCTGACAAGCTGTCTGGGCTTGATGTCTGTCCATTAGAACTGTGATGAGGCTTTGCTAAGGTTAGATTTGCACCACATTAGTAGGATGACCTCCAAGCACAAGGTAGTTCAAAGGTAGTTATAATGTTTTAGCTGAGGAGTGGCAAATCTGGTATGGTATTGCTACTCCACTGTGTTGAATTCCCTACAAGGAGTTAGTTTTGAAAGTGAGACACAGGCTCCTAAGTCACTTAGGTCCACTGAAAATTTTGTCCACTCTCTCTTGCAATGATCAAAACACACACGTGTGCCAGCGTCCCTTGCCTCCACTGAGAATTAGTCAGGCTCAGTTAGCCTCCTGTACTCAACAGATATGCTATAGCCCGGCACAGCATGTACTCTACAGACTGCACAACCAGATAGTTTCCAGAGCTCTTCTGACTATACCACATGTTTATAAAAATTATAAAATCATGGTACTTCTTTTTCCTCCTATTTTCTTTCTTTCCTTAATAATTTATGTAAACAATATTTTGAAAAACACCCAGAAAACTATTCTCTCCTGGCAAAAACGTAGGCTCTTTTTTTCCTGATTTGCTGTTGGTTCAGGAATGCTTTTGCACTTAACACCTCTGTAAACTTTTTGTGACAAGATACCTCATCTGGAAGGTTTATTCAGGGGTGGCTGGCCGGCCGGCCAAATGCAGACTCCAAACCCTATCTTCCCCAGGTTCTAAATTATCTTTCCTGATAGGCTGAGTAAAGTCTTGGGAGGTGTTTGGGTTAGACATGAACAGGGTAGTCAGATCTTAGCCATTCCCTCTTCCGGATACCCAATCGGCCTGAGAATATTCTGAACTGATAATGTCAGTCTTGAAAGAGAGCTGGTCTAAGAAAGCACTTTGCACTGCAATTTTCCTGAGCACAGATTGAATCTGGATGTTCTGGGAGAAAAACATACAGCAGAGATCCACGCAGAAAGTCAGTGTTGTGGATATGTTCATTCCACAGCTGCCAGAGGTGTGTTCTCCTGCTTGGATAATACATCAACATTCAGCTGAGCACAGCCTTCACTCTGGCACTTCATATACAACTTGTTGTGACTGTCCGAGGGACACCTCATGGCCCAGGATGTGGCACACAGAGGTTTACTGGTAGCCCAACAGAACATGCTTCTTGGAGAGGATGGGTTGAGAGATTTTTTAGGCAGAGGGGAGACAGGAAAAGGAAGAGTAAGCCCACCTAGCAACAGGAGGAGGGGCGGAGAGTGCTTTATTTTATTTTTTTTTCTAATTGATTGCAGGATTGAAGCTGGGAGATTTTAAAGAGAATCCATTTCATCCTCCTTGTCTGAAGAGCATTGCCCAATTAAAGGTCAATTTAAGTGTGCTGTATCATCAGAAAACCCCATACTGTGCATATTAGCAAGGAAAATTGCAAGGATCTCAAATTGTAGTCATGTATGGATGATTTGTGGGTACATTGACCAATCTATGGCTAAACCAATATGTTGTGAGCACTGTAGCTTGCTCAAGAGGACTGTGTCACAGAAGTACGAAAACAACCAAAATGGATGAGAACTGAGGTCTCTTTATCTCCTTCATACTGGTCAGTCACAGATTTCTGAAGAAGAGTGTAATCGTGGGACAATTATGTAGCAGTGTGTCCCCCATGGGTCTTTTCCTAGCCACCAGTGATCCTCAGCTCAGGGCTCTCTGGGCCTACTATGGTATCTTTTCGCTGAGCCAGGTGTGACTTGTTGAGCCAGAGCAGCTAAACCCTGCTCCTGCTAGCTCATTATGTTAGGAGTGACACTGTGTGAGTTCAGCCAGTATGATTCTAGCTTCTTGTGTTCAGGTCATGTACTGGTGAGACGACCATGCTGTTTGCCTCTTATACTGCCTCAGCCCTCCACCTGAGCCTATGCAATCCAGTGCTGCTGTCATTCCCCTCTCTCTACTTTGCATGGCTGAGCACCACAGATACCTCATGGTCAGGCTTTGTGTCAGTTATCTTGTCCTTGGGCAGCCAGTTATGCAACTGTCACTAGAATCCAGGACATCTTGGTGGGAAGAGAAGGGAGTTTTGTTCCTAAAACAACAGTCCATCTCCAGGTACCTGAGCATTTGCCCGGATGCCCTTTGCAAAAAGGAGACCCTTTTGCTTTTATTCTTTGTGTGCTGCCATTTCATATTCTGATATAGATGTATTTCTCTGGAAAAGCTCCTGTGCATCAGGATTCCTGTTTTCATTTATGACCTTAAGGGAAAACATCTGTTGCTCTGGCTCCCTTACCATTTGTCTTCAGCTTTCCTTGTAGCTGTTGTTTTACTTGTGATATCATCGTTCTTTTTGTATCCTTGATATCTTTCTGCACTGTATCTCCCTGTCTGTGTAAAAGGTCACATGCTGTTGTCAGTATTTCCCAGGACAAAGTCTCATTATTTATTTTTAGGAGGTGTTTAAGCCAACATCTTGTCTGTTACTGCTGTTTCGGATTTTACTGTTCTATTCTTTTGTTCCAGAGTAATTTTTCCCATCAGAAATGGTCCCAAAGAGATAATTTGCCTCAAAATTTGAATTTTCTCATTTTCTCTATAATAGGCAATTACTACTAGACTTGTTCTCTTCTGACTGTAATGTGTTTATAAAAAGCTAAATTTACAAATGGTTGTGTTATACCTGTTCTGCAAGGAGAATTGTTAAGTGTCCCATTGTAATGGCTTTTTACCTCTGGATGAGCCATAGGGTAAGACTTGTATTTTGGCTTTCAAACTGAGCAAAGGTTTCATATGGGGTTTAAATTCCACCATGCTCAGGTCTCAGGGACTCTTTTCCTGAGAGATCAAATGCCTTGCAAAACTGGTACTCATGTTATTTCCATCATCAGAGGCTGCATGCAATCTGCAGGCTCCTCCTAGTTTTGAATTCAACTCAGAATTCAAAGGGAAGGAGTAAGTTCAGGTCTAGATATGCTCATGTCAGTCCTTTTCTTCTCCCTAAGGGAATGGAGAGAAAGAAATGACAGATGCTATTGCTGAAACCCAAGCTAATCTCTGATCCTAGCATATAAAATGTTCCCCAGTAGTTCTAGGGATCTTCTGTAGCTTTTTCCAGAGTGTTTTTAAAATTCAGGTATAAGTTGTAAGTGAAACTGTCTTTCTGTTTTTCCTAGATACATAGGGAATGGAAAATACTTTGTGTGTGAGAGAGAAAAAATAACTAAGTCTTTTCTCGCTCATAGTTTTGAACAATTCCACTTGAGTGGTGCAATACTCTCTTTGCCCTCCCCCAAAGCAATTTTAACAAACAAACCTATGAAAAATCTTTAAAAGCTTTTAAAAAATCTGTAAAACATAGACACCTGCATCTACTCAAAGAGCTCCAATTCAATTCAGTTAAAGAAGCAGATTCTGTATTGCAGAAATTCAAGCCAAGTAATGAATGATGAAAAAAAACCCTTATTTCATTTCTTGGCTTCTGCAGTCTTATCAGAGTGCTCTGCCCAGCAGAACTGAGCCCTGTGAAAAATGTATATCCTCAAGTTCAAATGTGCAGTGTAAAACAATATCTAAAAGAAGTTAATTCCATTGCTTGTTTCTTAAATAGTTTTCAGTGCAAGAGATGGTTTTATAATCATGTGTCTATGATCAGAGACTTTTGGATAGACACCAAATCAAAACATCAGCAAAGAGAATGGGGTGACGTGGAAAACTGATTTATTCATTCATAGTCAATAAAGTAAGCATGCAGTAGCTGGATTGTAAATAGCACTGCGGAGAAGATTTATAAGACTTAACATTGGGAGACAGGTTTATCCCAGTTAAAAGCACATTTTAACTGGAAGAACTCTTCACCATGTTTATAAAATGAGGCCTTGGGTGCAAGATGAAACCTTAGGCTTGTGCGAATTTGAAATGGGCAGAATATGTCATCTGCAAGCATGTTTTTCATCTGTAGAGTGTATAACTAAAATAGATCTGAAAATGTAAAAAATAAAAATAAAAGCTTCTAAGCAAAATAAAAGCAGGCCTCAGCAGGAGTATGCACTGTGCTTAAAACTTCCCTTTGCTCCAGATTGCTACATTTATAAATCAAAATTATATGTCCAGTGGGGAAAAGAGAAGCAAAAATGTTTCCAAATGAAAAAAGGATAAGTGATTCATTTCTGTTAAAATGATAATTGAAAATACAGAATGTAAAAATGCTTCTGGTTGACTTTTATATTATTTGTAGCGTTTGCTTTGTTACAGATAAATGTGATCAAGATTCTGAAAAAGAATCCATTTACCACAATAAATCTTTCAACTATTAGAAAAATAAATACACATTGCAGGCTTTCTACAACATATAATGTGGAGCTTTATCTTGACCAGGGATAAATGCACCTCCTTTGGTTTCCTGAGAGTACAGGCCATTTCAATATTTCATTTATTAAAGAAAAAAATCATTATTGACTGTAGTGCATAAACAACTCTGGAGAAATCCTAGTGAGATGTAATGAGGTGCTTCCCTTTGCAGTATGACAAGGTTCAAATATGTGCATATGTGCAATAAGGAAAATAAAACTGACTCTGACAATCCAGACACCCCAGTGAACTTCTATCTTTGCAACAAATGTGCTCTAAATTCCAATGTGTTTTGACAATCACCATTTATTTTTATGCATCCTCCAGAGACACTAATTCTTATGGGCCAAGTCCCTGGAGAAAAATTGCTTTAACCTTTTAAAACACAGAAATAGCTATACAGGGTTTGAACAGTATGTGAAATGAAATGGACTGCTATTTTTCTCTTGTTTCATGATTTTCATCAAATCCAAAGCCATGGTCAATGTAGCTACTATCTCTAGGCATTATGACAATGTGACAAAGTGAAGGTGTGGCAGTAAATGAGAAAAGTCTCTCCTCTTTAGAAATCTTGTCAGCAGATGCAAGCAGAATCTTCAGTTAAGGCCTTATCTATTTTTATTTCAACTCTAGCCATTCCTCAAAAGGATTTGTGGCAAGGCATGACTTTGAGGCAGATCTGTATTGCTGCTCTGGCTGTTGGTTTTATTATCTTCATTTGAAAATGGCAAAAAGAAGACCTTGTATGGCTTTGTAAATACAGTCACCAGGAGGTGCAAAGCTGGATGAAGACTTCCTAACTGTGCTTTCTCAGCCAGTGCAGTACTGCTCAAAGCAGCAGGTCTGCTTCATTTAGCTCTGAAGAGCTGTGTAATTAGTACATAGCTGACAATACTTCCTCTCTCCTTGAACTGCTCATGATTAAGAGTCATTTCCTCTTTATAAAACCAGGAATATGTGATTGGTGAAACTTCCTTCGGGTTGTTAGCACCTACCACGGATACATGAGCTCATTAAAGGGGAGCACAGGTCAACATCAGTTCCATGTAAGCTGCTAGAAGTCTTTGTGGATGAGGTCTGGGTTACTCAGACTGTATTTTACTGCGTGATTCACGAGAACATTAATGACTGTGCTGCGCATTAAGATGTAGAAGGGGTGAAATTAGAGACACTTTTCTCAGTGGGATATACACACAAATAAAAACACATCATTCTTTTGTTGTACTCAAAGCACAGATGAGGAACTGAGTGACAAAAAGAAGATTGCGTGACTTGCATACAAGGTCAAACAGGAAGACTGTATCAGTGCCAAGAACTGAACACAAAGTTTCCAGCTCCAGCCTAGATCCCTAATTATTTGATCATCTTCTACCACAACAAGAAGATTACTAAGACTTTCCTCAAACAATTCTAGGAATCCTGAAAGATTATTTTAAGTGTATTTGTTTAAAATACTTTACAAATGTGTCAATTTTTCACAGATATGTTACAGACATTGCATGCTAATCTGTATTTCCTCTTCCTTGCGTTAAAGTGCTGTAATTTTATGAAGGTACTAACACTGTATATCAAAACTCATGAGTGATAACCCAAGTACTCTTGTCTTTAATATTTTTGGATTACCCTATTTGGATAGTAATTCCTGTCCTCATAAAATTGTAGTTTACTGTTTATTTTTGCATAGCAGAAAAACACAAGTATTTGGTTATTTTTCATCTTCCAGCTTCGTAGACATACCACTCAAAAAGTGACAGCTTGTGGCTTTCTAATCAGCTTCGTAGGCAGTGTAGTTAATGCAGACTCCTACCCTGCCCAACATTTAAGTCACATGTTACTTTGCATTTCTTTTTTTGGTTTTGCCACTATTATTTCTGCTTTGCTTTAATGCCATTAGTTATTGTTCTAATAGGTGAATCCATTCCAGTGTACCTCGCATGGCTAGGCTTAACATTTGTCAGTGGTTTCAACAGATTTGAAGTAAATTCAAATATTTAAAAAACAGAACAGATCAAGCTGGGCTCCCTGTGCAGCCTAGACTATAGAATTTCATTTACTAGGTCTGAAGTTTTCAGAGTAACTAGGGCAAACCAAACCAATCTCTTCAGAAGTAGCCTTCTGGTCACCTATTCCTGCCCATCAAGTTGTCTCTTTCTTTGCCTTTTAGTTTTATAGTTGTCTTTGCAGAAAAACAGTAATTAATAAACAATGCACAAAGGCAAGAGAGTATCAGTTAAAAAAGGGTCACAAGCAGTAGGACTGTGATATATGACACTCCTGAAAAAAGTCAAAGCGATTTGGGGGAAAAAATGGTATGATGAATTACAGGAAATAGTAAATTACAGAAAAGTGTATTCTTTGCTACTTTTTCATAAATCCCTTGAAACTATTGTCATGAGATGATGATTAGAAATTTCAGTAACACAGTGGTAGGAATAGTCTGACTCGAGAGACTATTTTTGGTTTTGTCTGCAAAACTTCCGTCTTTGTATGTGCAAAGAAGTGTGCAGGTAAGAATTTAATCCACGCAAACAAAGAATAATTTTACATATTGTCTTTTATCTTCAGACAAATTATTTGTAAATTACAAGCTAGATCCATGAATTATTTTCATTATAAACCACAATTATAGATAGATGAATAAAACTGTGTAAACAATTTACTCTGTTATCATTTCCCTTCCATCTGTAAATGTTTCCTTGAACACAATTTTATTATATAATTGCTCTTAGGATCTTGTTCATCCAAGTATAGTTATGAACAAAGATTTCTACAGCGCTGTCAAGCCAATCTCTCCTAACTTACTATTCTGATAACTACTTAACTTGTAACTTAAACAAAAGCTTAAATTTCATCATCCCCTTACTTTATCTACTATCCAGAAATGGACTTAAGTAGGTCCTTAACATGCATTGCTACTGTAGCCTTATATGTAACATCACGCTACTTTATCTATTTACTTGGCATAAAATTCATTTGGTTACTTCATTGAAGGAACCCCTATCCACAAGGTGACCTTGGGGTAAGGGCAGATTCCTCATTTTTCCTCTGTTTATTTTTATCCATCGGGAATTTATACAATGCTGGCTGAGATTGATAGAAAAACAGTCATTGACCGAGTTTTCTATCATGCTCTAGGAAAATGAGAAAGGCATATTGATTTATCAGTTTGCTGTTAAGGCACATTTTAAAATATTGTGGTCTTGGCTGATGCTATAGACTTGGCAAGGCTTAAACCTGCAAAATTCAAATCTAAAATTTGCCGGTTTCCCAACTCAGTGCTGTTCGTTGCTCACACCAGGAGTGCTGTGGTTTCACTACAATGTGGGAATCACTCCCCCAGGGCCGATTTTCAATTGCTGCCACAGCTCCACTGACCCTTGCTGCACGTCTTCCTTAAAGTCTGCATCTCCACTTACATTTCATGCAAGCTGATGGGAACAAATATGTAGTCTGTCACAGATAAAAACTAATTTTGGTGCATTCTCCTTTTGTGAGAGAAGAGTTCACTGGTATTTCTTGAAGAAAGGTTCTAACTAGCTCATAGCTTTTCCAAAAGCATTTCCCTTCACTGGCTGTAGGGTCTCTGAACACCCCTTCTGTCACACAGAGACTTGGCCACATAACTTTCAGTCCTACAGCAATCTCACCTCAATTTCACATTTGTCAGTCTCATGCAGCTAAGCCTCAAATTTAACACTTTACTCAAGCTTATGCTTGCAGCCCATGGCATAACTCAAGACTCTACAATAACACTTAGGTTTTTACTTGCCCTGTCGAACTGAGGCTAAAGTTAGGCATCCAAATAAATTAAAGTTTTTCTTTTTCTTTTTCTTTTTCTTTTTCTTTTTCTTTTTCTTTTTCTTTTTCTTTTTCTTTTTCTTTTTCTTTTTCTTTTTCTTTTTCTTTTTCTTTTTTTTTCCCCACAGATGCTTCAGCTAGGTCTCTTAAAAATGAGTCTACTTGCATGTATGTCTAAATAAGGATCAAGCTGGGTGCTATAAGCATCCAGATTTGGAGATGCTGGTGTAAATGACTTGGATAAGGAGAATTGTTTTCTATGTGAGGGGTTAAATAAAACCCTTGAGTTTCAATAAATAAATACAGCTATTTAGGAAGTGGTGGCAATGTGCAATCTACAAAAACGGGAAGCCTAGGAGGTACTGTGGTAATAATGCAGTTACTTGAAGCACATTTAAGATACAAATATCTCTGTGGTTTTTTATTTGCTTCCACTCTTTGAGTCATTTTGAGAAACTTCAAAGTTGTGCATATTCCAGTTACGGCTGAAGTGTGAAGCACTCCTCACTGCATACAAAAAGCCTTAATCCAGAGAGTCACAGTGCAGGCTGCAAAGGAGTCTATTCAAGACACTGAAAAATGCAGTTTTGAAGCACAGTGTAATGGAGAACTGTGTTTACCATGTACAAAAGAAGAAGAAGAAGAAAAAGGAGAAGAAAAAAAGCAAATATTCTGGGCACAAAAAGACAATTAAAAAAATAGGGAAGTAGCTACCATCAAGACTCAAGTGTCTATGTCATAACATGTGTTGCTGAAGGCACCAGAATATTGTGGTGACAGTGTGGCTTTGTCCTAGCTGGGGAGAGGTTGTTTTGATAGTAATATTTTGAATATTTATTACAAAAACATACACAGCCAAATCTCTCAGGGGTTTTACCTAAACCAAAATTATTTGATAAATCAACTATTCAGAACAATTTCACATTCATTTATTTTAGAATAAAGGAAAGGATCAAATGTTACTGTTTTACAGACTAACTACTTAGAATATGGGTAACACTGGTGCAAAGCTCATTTTACCCTAGAAGATTCAAGACAAGAGAATACCAAATCTAAATATCTTCAAACCAAGCCAACAAAGCCAATAAATGATGATTTAGTTTACTTTGCTTAGAGAGGTGACTTATTTTTTTTTAACCCTAGATGCACTGTAAAGCAATTGGCTAGTGATCAGAGTTGTTAGATTATAATGTTATCAGTACAAAAGTCAGCTGCAACATGCTTCCCAGTGTTTCAGATTACTCACAGAACAAAGGTAAATAACTATAAATTTACTCCTTATAATTTACCTTGACTGAAATATGTAACATTAGCAGAAATGCTTATGGTCAGCAATTATTAAAAGACAGGTAGTTTATTGAGATTCATTTGACTTTCTGAATTTAGTCAAAGTTTGCATTAGAGGTCTGCTCATGCCCACTCCTGTTCCTCTCAAAGTCATTCAGAATTTACCTAGCCTTCCCAAGAGAAGTTACTAAGCATTTCCAACCAAGTCAGACTTTTCCTTCACTTTTGTCTGAGCCATCCATCTTCCCGTAAGCTCCATGCTGATAGATCCCTGGGGTAGTGCATAACCCCAGAAAGAGTCTTAGGCTGCTATGTAGATAGAGGAATCTACTTGGGGAAGACTAGATGATGTTACAGCAGAATGAGGACCTCACAAGTCATTTAAAAGACCAAGGAGGGTTGGGAGGGGGGCTTTTAGCCTCAAAGAACGTGCACTCATTTGTATATGCAGATAAATATCTAGGTTTGCACAGAGAGATCAATTCCCTCAGTGTTACCAGTAGCAGTGCTAACTGCCACATAATATTTCCATGAAAACCATAAAACTTTTTGAGATACTAAACCTCAAGCCTAATTTGAAATGTTTGCTGGGCCAGGCCCAAAAGCTGAAATAAAGACTGACCCCTATTGTACACATGTGACCCATTCCTCTAACTGCTTGTAGAGGAAAGGGTTGGAGGTACTGAGCACGTCAACACTTACCTAGGCTTGGAGGGCAGGGTGCTTTCCCATAATCAGAGGGAAGTGTTGGAATGTATTGTTGCTATGTTTTTTAAGACCTTTTGAAACTGTGGCCCTAAGGAAATGAGGAAATACAGGGGATGAGGTTACATTGTTATTATTATTTCACATTTTTTGAACACAGGATTATATGACTGGATTCATACTATATTAGCTTTCTAAATCTTTAAAAACACAGGCTCGGTGGTGAGGTTCTATACTTTATTCACTGAATTCATCTTTTTCTGTTTAAAAAAATCCTACTTATCTAGCA
The DNA here is from genome assembly GCF_028389875.1 of Rhea pennata. Taxonomy (NCBI): domain Eukaryota; kingdom Metazoa; phylum Chordata; class Aves; order Rheiformes; family Rheidae; genus Rhea; species Rhea pennata. The sequence continues at coordinate 22,412,261 of NC_084665.1, read as the reverse complement.
GGCATTCCTTTTTTTGCTCTTTCACATACTCCTCAGAATATTCTTCACTAAAAACATGTGTGTGTGCACTTTCCATTTCATAAATAAAATATTTGCTTTTGGGTAATAAATCAGCATTTCCTGCTTTCCTTAATTTCAGACTTGATGCTGACAGCCACTCTCTGACCAAGTTCTCCAACACCCTCACACAATGAACAGCCATTGCACAGCCTCAAAAACAGGTGGGGTCAGTCCCTTCAGACATGCAAGAAGCTATCCTATTTTCCAGAACAGTTTTTTTCCACACATGAGCGTATTTCTAGGTGCTTCGGGTAAGAGTAGTAATGCCCCTATTTCTCTTGAGACTGAGAGCCTGATCCTGCACCCACTTATACCAATTTAAATGGCTGTCACGTTTACTAGCATCAGTAGAACTGTTCCTGATTTATACTAGTCTCAGGAAGATCAGAGACAGGCTCACTAGATTTGTTGTTCCTTAAGTCCTAACACAAGGAAGATCATGATAGTGCTACCTCAAGAAGCAGTCTGTTTGCTATGATGACCCTGTGTCATCTCAGACTTTCTGGTGGTCTTCTCATGCAGATGTTAAATGTTGCAATACTGATTTTTGAAATAATGTCTTCGTATATAAATATATGTGTACATATACTTCATATACAAATATAATATGTAACAGAAAAAAAAAGAAGAGTTGATCAGCCAATTCTGCAATTCTTGTCAATAGGAGATGCCTCTTTTTATACTCTTACAGCATTTCATCAAATACTATTGATCTGTCTTCAGATAGATATAGAAATAAACAGAAATGGCAACTAAAAGTGGCTTGAATCTTTCTTGTGAGGGCAAGCCTAGTTGTTGTTAGGCTTATCCACCTTCAGATGTACCGACTTAAGTGGCCAGGAACCTTGTCTCTCTGGATACCTTCTTTTCTTACTTTCCCACTATTGTCCTGCCCTCACATCAGCCATATTTACTCTGATTTGATTCCTTTTCTCCCCTTCCACAGTTGCTGGGGCTCTCTTTGCCTCACCAACAAGCTTAAGTGCACTGATATCTCACCATCGACCTAGCAGAAACATTTCTCTTTCAAAAAAATCACCTTTTCCAGCTCTCGTTTTCATGCTCGAGTAAGAGATGGAGTGCAAATTGCTTGTAACTGCCATCATAGTATTTCCTCAACAATCCTTAAGCAACTGCTTTTCTAAAATACAGTAAACAAAAAAAAAAAAAAAAAAAAGAAATTGTTAGGAATGTTTTTTTCTAGATTACAAATTATTGCATAGTACTGTACATCCTGTTCAAAATGCAACAATATTCTGTATTGCCAAAATACAAATTACATGAGCAAATCAATGCTTCTGGCTAACAGAATTTCCTCTATAATACATGGGAAATTTTGCAACTTCCGGAGGAATCATTTCTCCACTCCACCAGCCCTTCAATATCTACTAAACAAGTTTCTTAGCACACCATTTTAAATGGAAGAGGACAGCAGAGAGATACCAGTAAAAGCGCTCTGCGTAGCACCCATTACTCTGTCCCACAATGGCCTCTAGTGGATTAGTAGCAATCGACAGAGAGCTCCACCACCCTCGTCGTGGCTGCCAGCTCCCCACCACCACCGGCCTTCGCACGGTCCCTGGGCCTTCTGCGCTTGCCAGGCCTGCGGCCACTGCTCCCCACGTGTCACCAGCACAGCAAACTCCTGCGCCAGCTACTGCCCCTGTGGGCTACTCACTGATCTGTTCTCCCTCCTGGCTGGTGCACAGGGTGCCCCAGGAGGCATCCCCCAGCAGTACGTTTGCGCTACGATTTCCTTAGGAGTGAAGGAGGAAAAACACACGAGGCTGCGCACCTGCGGCATGGAACGTGCAGAGTTTTGGTGGTGGCGCCGCCACAGAAGGGAAAGCCTATGCTGAGACTGCTCCCATATGGAGCTAGTGTTAGCCTCTCAGTTTATCAATAGAGGATAATCGGTTTCTTAATGAAAAAAAAAAAAAGACAAATTCTTTTTTTTTGAAAGGGCTTATTTGACTTTGACCTTGCACCAGTTTTAACTTTATCTGATATAACTTCTTTGAGATGGTTTCTTTCTCATCCTAAGAATAATGAATACCAATTAAAGAGATGAAGAAGAATTCAGAGGAGACTGTTTTGAATACAGCAAATGATTTTCAAAGTACCTGCCTTTTAAAGATCCAGTGTTATGTTTGTATAATTTCTGCTTCCTGCTTCATAAAATACACTGCCTTATCACTGAAGATTTTATTCCACTATTTGTCTGCTAATGGCATAGCAGTGAAAGCACTGCCAGACACAGCAGTCTTACCTTGAATTTGTAACTGTTAATCTTTCTTTTAAGGGTCAGCAGAATCATTGTTTCACAGTGAACCACCCACCAGAGCCATATCTGAGCAAAAAATGAAAGGATCGGTACTTCACCAAGGGTGCAATCAGCAGTAGTCCCCGCTCCAGAGAGCTGCCACAAGAACAACCAAGACTGGATATTAAAAACATGAGCATCTTGTGTGGGTCAGGGAAAAGAATGGCAGCTTTGTACACTGAAAACAAGCAACCAAAACCCTATTCGTCAGGGTCAAACTTAATCAGCTGCTGAGGTGAAGAAGGTTTTTCTTCCCTCAAAGTGCAGAATGCTATTCCAACGCATCTCACTTACTTAGAAAGTGAGTGGTGAAAACCTGATTCTATTAGAGTTAATGAGTGTTCTATCATTAGCTTCAGTGATGTCTGGATTTTTCCAGTGATCTCTGCCTTGAAAAGTCTATGGTCTAATTAGAAACAAAAAGACAAGATGTAAGAAGGTGGAAATAAGTAATGAGGAGGAGAAAGGGTATCTGTAAGGAAATATCAAGTGCTGGCTATAGCTAGAGGTGGTGTACAGACTGACATGGCCCTGTCAGAAAGCAGAGCACCTCACATACAAAAGCCCAGAAAGGAATATTTTAAATATGTTCTAACACTGATGTGGGAAGTATATCAAGGTAGGAGGGATGAATAAGAGAAAAAGGTACTGAGCACAATTTCTGATGGCATGAAGATAATGGAAGAGACTGAAAACCACCACTGCAGTCAGGCAGCCTGGCCAGCAGGTAAGTTACTGAAGCTCTAGCTGCCAATCTCTTCAAGGAACTTGGTCTGACTTCCTTTCTGTTGAGATGTGCATGGACTGTTCTACTTTACATTGCTTCTTATTTCTAGAAAATCTAAGCATCTTCCACAGATTGATTTGCTGGGTCTTTTAACACAGGAGGCATAAAATTCTTTCTCTCCCAAGTGGAGCTGCATGTACATCACGCAATGGTTGAGGTTGAAAGAGACCTCTGGAGATCATCTAGTCCAACCTCCCTGCTCAACCAGGGTCACCTAGAGCATGCTATACAGGGTTGCATCCAAGCAGGTTTTGAATATCTCCAGAGAAGGAGACTCCACAGCCTCTCTGGGCAACCTATTCCAGTGCTCCATCACTCTCACAGGAAAGAAGTTCCTCCTCATATTCAGGTGGAACTTCCTGTGTTTCTGTTTGTGTCCATTGCCTCTTGTCTTGTCACGTGGCATCACTGAGAAGAGTCTGGCCCCTCGTCTTGACACCTTTCCTTAAGGTTTGTAGACATTGATAAGATCCCCTCTCAGTCTTCTCTTCTCCAGGCTCAACAGGCTCAGCTCTCACAGCCATTCCCTCAAGACAGATGCTCCAGTCTCTTAATTATCTTAGTAGCCCTATGCTGGACTCTCTCCAGTAGTTCCATGTCTCTCTTGTACTGGGGAGCCCAGAACTGGACACAGTATTCCAGTCATGGCCTTACCAGGGCTAAGTAGAGGGGCAGGATCACCTCCCTTGACCTGCTGGTAACGCTCTTCCTAATGCACCCGAGGATACCACTGGCCTTCTTGGCCACAAGGGCACATTGCTGGTTTGTGGTCAACCTGTTTTCCAGCATAACTCCCAGATTCTCCTCTGCAGAGTTACTTTCCAGCAGGTCACCACCCAACTGGTACTAGTGCACAGGGTTACTCCTCCTTAGGTGCAGGATCCTGCACTTGCTTCTGTTGAACTTCGAGGGTCTCCTTAACTCTTCAGCCTGTTCCAGTTTCTCTGAACAGTAGCACAGCCCCATGATGTTTCTGTATTATTTTTTGGGGGGAGGATTTATAAAGTAGCTGTGTCATTAAGCACAGCTGATACAAGCCTGTTTGGGAAGATGGTCTTGGAATGAATAAGGGTTTCAGCTGGGTTGAAGTGTTTGAGTAAAGGTGTAATTAGTCTCCTGCACATGCTCTGTCTGCAAGTTTAGCTCCACTTTCTGCCTAATGACTGTCTCCATCTCTCTGCTCCTGCTTTAAGAGTATGATTATAATAGAGGAAGTATGGTGAAATTGGGGACCAAGAAATAGCCTACATTTTGCACACTGCTAAAACATATTGAAAACTTTGGTAAGTAGTTCCTTGACCTCTCTTTGTACACTATGGAGGTTAGTCTTATTTTGCAGTTAACTCATTGTTTATGTTGTAAGCAACAATCCACTAACTAGATAAAGTCCTATCAGAGACTCTCTGCTGGATGTATTGGCAAAAGAATCTAACACGCTTGGTATCAAAGCGAATGATGCCTGAAGATGTGAATCAGTCTTCTTATAAAATAGATTTTTTTTTTTTTTTTTTTTACTGGGAGAGAAATCAGGTGCTGCATAAGCAGCACTGTCTCCTTTTGTGGGATCTCTGAGCTTTTCTTAAAAGCTTCATGTGCAAGTAAAGGTAGATGGGACTTGTACCTCTGAGGAGCTAACTGATGCCTCTCACAGCATCTTGGACCTCTGAGGAGCTAACTGATGCCTCTCACAGCATCTAGACCACAAAGACCAAAAGTATGGATCCCTTACAGGAGAGTGGGACAGTGGAAATGGAAAGAGGGACTGACTGTCTCCACTAAGAATGCTTGGAGCTTGATGTTAGGTATACCTTCTAGCCACACTCAGGTAGACTTCAGTATTACGCTCTCCTGCAAGGCCCTGTGTGTTGTTCCGATGAAGAGAATCGCCTATAGGAAAAGGCAAGCCCTTTCAATGGTTTTGGTCTTGGCATCAGGAGCATGGAAGAGCAAACAGTACACAAGGAACTACGACTATGCCACAGGAGTGATGGGCAGTGTGAAAAGCAACTGGATTATGCTGCCGCTCTTCCTGGGCAGTTTCACTGGTGAAAAGATGATAAAAGATGATTTCATTGCCTTGCAAGATACTTGGGAAGCATAGAAGCCAATATATGCACCCCTAGGTTAAGCTTGGCCACTAACGTAAAACATCAATTGTTCCTAACAATAGACACAATGATACTGAACATTTTCCTACAACTAGATCCTCAGGCAACTTGCTCTAGCACCTTTTTTCTTTGGTTACAGACATCCTGAAAACTGCCAGGAGCAGATCAGAGTCTTGGGGGGAGCAAGTTCACAATACACTGCATGGACAGTATCTGGACTCTGCAAACAAGGGTGTCATGCAACACAGCTCATTTAGGCACTTTCAACTTCTTGCAGATCAGAGAAGTTTAACTACTTTTAGCAATTCAACTCCAATGCCTCGCTGATTTGGTACCCTAACAGGTTCTGTACCCTTTTTTACCCAGGAAGGAGAAAACTCAGGCCTTAATACTATATCAGAGTGCCTCCATAGCAAAAGGATAGAAGGGGAGAAACAGAAAACACACAATACAAAGGCAGGCTTGTGTCTTTGCTGAATATTTTCATTGTTTTCCCTAAGGGGCCAGTGGGTTTTTACACACAGCACTAGCACATTTCATTCTGACAACAAGTCAGACTTTCCAAGTCACTACACTTTTCACAACACACTGCAAACTGTCAGTGTGGTAACTTCCGTAAGTTTAATGAAGTTACCTTATGAAATCTCTTGACAGAGCCAGCCAAAAACAAAAACAACCACACAAAAAAAAAAAAAAAAAAAAAAGGCATGAGGCTACTCAAAAAATAAGAGGAGTCCCCAATGAAATGTGATACGGGCAATCTGGAAAACCTCTGAGAGGAGAAGAAAGAGCTGTGTGCTGACAAATGGTGCAAAACTTCTAGCTAAGATTAGATTTCTACAGGCTGGATTTAGGTATCTAGATAACTGGCATAATTTTTCCAATGGGCTGAATGCCTGATGGTTCCCTGTGTTGGCTATGCAAGCACAGGCAGATCAGTAAGTTTGCAAACTCAGGCGCTAAATCTGATCCTAAATAAAGCTTCAGGGCTGACATCTTCTAAAGGGCTCAAAGCATCACTGCCATTTCAATGCCTAACTCCTTGAAGGTCTTTTTACATGGTCTACTCTGGAAAACTCTTCTTAACTGCTCATTTTTAAAATCCAAGTCATTTTTTTTCCCATAGTGCAGAGGTAGGATTTCACTATACAGCTTAAGCAATTGCAGGATAACAGTCACCCAAATTAAGGCATGTCTGTCAGTGACTAAAAGCAGAGACACCCATTTAGACCAGATTAAAAAAACATATATAATTTAAGGATTAGCAGGCTAGCAGAGCTGGAAGAATTTCAAACTCTTTACTGGGCTCAGGAGGAAATCTCTTTTAATACTCTATTTCATTCAGAAGTAGTCAAGGATTAGTGGTTTCAGAGAAACAGGTCAATTCTGATGCATGAAAACACTGGGGAAAGGTCAGAGCTGTTTGTCCAGGGTCCTGTGGAAAGGAGGTATCACATCTTCATCTGCACTATTTGAAAGTATAAAGAATGTATCACAAGCCATGGCCATGGTCTTTCATGTAAGCCTTGTTTAAACTGAATCATTGCTAATGTACAGGTGCCTGTGCTTATAAAATCTGCTGCTATTCAATGTTTTCTACATGTTTTCTCCATTATGCTCTATTTTAGATCACTTCTTTAACTTTTGTACAGATTATTCCTAAGGAGAAGATCATCTGGGGAAGTCCTCATTTTGATCGTTGCAGGACTGATCCTGTGCCAGCTCTCTTGTCACCTTCAATAAGGGCAGGTTTAAGGCCCTGCTTATTAAAGCTGGTTGAAAATTTTCCATAAAATGAACCCTAAAACAAACAAACAAATTTAATCTTGGAAATAGTACTTTGGGTTACCAGTAGGCGACAACTCATTTTTGTTTTGTTTGTTTTGAGCAATTGAAACAGGTTTTGGTAGGCTGTCTTTTCAGTTCTTTGAATGTGAATGATTTTATTGAAATGGAAAAAAAGTTTATTTTTTCCAGAGGGAAAAATATTCAGTTTCCTGAACAGCTTTAGACATGATTGCAGATCATGATCTGGGCTAGAGAAAAGCCCTTTGGACTAGTCAGGCACAGGCCATCTTCCTGATAAAGTCTGATCAGATCTTGGCAGGTGGTTTGTGCACTTGTAAATCAAGAGGTCACCACACAGAATTTTTGTGTGCCTACAAGTGACCCTAAAAAATATCACCTTTCTCTTAAAAGCATTGTTCTTAACTTCTCATGCTGCAGTGGTCACCTGGAGGAGGAAGGAGGGGTTGGTAGAGCAGCATGTATCAAAAATGGTCTTTAAGACACTGCCACTGCAGCCGTGACACCGTGCTGCTGAAGGCGGTAGGAACCCTGCTCAGTGGGCTGAAGACTGCAGTGTGAAAGTCAATTCAAGCTGAATTTTACTGCGCTCAGGAGGCAGCAACTTTGTTAAATCTGGGGGCGGGGAGGGAAGGGGTTGGAGATGGAATAAATTCTCTTTGTTTCTGAGTAAGGTACAAGCATTACTCTTCAACTCTGCATTGCTTGAATTTCTGCATTTATGTCATGTAACAGAACTTCGGAGCGAAAAACAGGGTAAGGCAGCTTTCTTATCTGCAAGTGTATGATGGCAGTGGTCTTCAACAAGTTGTCTTTCTAAAACTGCGGAGTTTTAGAAATCCATTCCCAAGTCCTCGGCACATGTTTTCCTTCTGGTCCTTTTCTACAGCTTGCTAAGAGTGTTGTAGGCACTGAAATCTCCTGCGGTTAGGGTGAATCCTTTGGCAAGCAGTTAGTAAGCTGGTTTGAGTGGCACTCTGTGTGAGCTGCTCTGACTTCCTGTGAGCAAAACACCTCACAATTCTTTTATGTAAGCAGCAACGAAAAGGCTGTTTGTGTACCAGCTGGGAAATTATCAAACAATTAGGTTTTGCATTTATCTCCTTTATTAAAACTGATTAGACTATGACAATTGATAAGTAAATCCTGATGAAGTATTGCTTCATTAACCAAGAGTTTTATTCTAGCATTGGAGCATCTTTGTCAAGTGCTCCTTACCTATAGGGTTAAATTCCCATGGTAGTAATATTATAAAAACTTTACATTCCTTTTCTTTTTAAAATCAATATACTTAATTTATCATGTTTACTCATAAGAAGTACCTCATTCTGTAACTTATCCCTTTGGTCTGATACAGAAGATCATTAACTTTGGAGCCATTGTCAAAGTACAACAGAAATGTGGCATGATTAAGGTGTAACTCAACATGACGCATGATCTTGAGCATAGCTGCTGCTATGATGATGATTCTGAAAACGAGACAAAGAAAATACTGAATAGCTGCCCCAGGGACTACTTGTTAGGGTGTACAAGCTTTCATGCCATATGATACAGAGTCCACAGATACTGCTGAGACAGGAACCATGTCAAGAGTTGTGCTACATAGACACTGGGACAAAATCTGGCATTTAAAATATGTTTTCTATAGACTAAGTCTATAGTTTAAATCCAAATACCTTCAGTTTCCTTGAGTGCACTTATACTTTATATTTTACTTCACTAATCCTTCTATTTTCCTTCTCCATTATCTGAAGGAATCCAGTCCATGACACTGAGGTCTGGCCGGATGGGTTAATTCAAGAGGATTGAGACTATGTATGTCTGTGTTTATTTGTGTGCAAAAGTCTCTCTCTATAAATTAAAGCCCTCTCAAGCATGCACAGACACACATGAACTCACTCTTATGATTTTTTCACGCCTTGTTTAAGAGGATCCCAAGCACTTTACAAATCTTTAAGAGTGCACTGCACTCCCACAAGATGAGTAATGACCGAGGAACGCATTTGCAGGACCTCAGCTTGGCCTACATCACACATCACATTTCCATGTCTGCTGTAGGAACATAGGAATTGCCCAGTGGGATTCAAGCAGAAGTTCATTTAGGCCAGTAGTCCATCTTCTTGCCAGAGGATGATCCATTGGCCCTTTTTAAGTATAAAGAAATGCAAAGCAGCTGCATTCTTTAGTCCTCTTATTTTTTAAATCTTCTTTTACGTTTCTTTTATTGGCTTTCCCCCCTAAACTGCACAGTTCTGCCATTTTCAGCCCCTTCTATTTGGAAGTCTCAGTGATTCATCCTGCTCTGATAAAACTCTTCAACTCTGCATCAGCTTTATCTTTATCTGCCTTATCTTTTCTAGAACTGGAGGAAAAGATCACATGTAAGATAACTATTAAGTATTCAAGAGCAGTATTTATATGACATGCTGCAGAATTCTGTAAGGGCCATGAATTGAGGATGTGCAACATTAGCAGTTGGACATCTTAAAAGTCAATATTCTTTCAGAATCAGGTTGTTAAATATCTCATTGCTGACTTGTGAAAACCTGGAGCTAAAAGATTGCCTGTAGGTCACATAGGAATTCTGTAACAGAGCCTGAAATGGAATTCTAGTCCCTCCAATTCCACTGCTTACTACTATTCCTCCAAAGCATTTGCAACTCCAGAAACATTTGCAAGTCCAGAAACAACCTCAGATTGAACTCTCTCCCTCACATAGCGATACTTGACCATGGAGCCAATCTCCTCTTAGGAGAAAATGAGGATGGAAAATGATGGTCCAATATATCTGAGCCCAAAATGAGACCTGAATATTTTTATTGTTAATATTTTCCCTATCCAGCAAAAGCATAAATGAAAGCATAGTTCTGTCTTTAAATGCTTCCAAGATAGTTCCATTTCATCAGAGATGGTGGACATTTTCTCAAAAGAACACGGAGCTAAAATGACATATTTATGAGGTGAAAAATTCAGGGGAGAGACTGTCACAGGGATCTCTGTTTATTAGGTAAGTGTTCTCACGCTCTCATGACACCTGACATTCAGGGCTCACTCCAGGGAACAGCCCCAATTCAGAATTGTGATGTACTCTCAGCTATTACAAGAAATCAGTTTACCGAGACTTACATTCAAGATAAGCCTTTTTTATTGTCCTTGCTGGACTCAGAATGCCCAAGTGACTTCAGCAGGTGTTTGCTCCATAAATATCAGGAACCCCTTTATATTAAATCCAGAGGGAAAGATCAGGACAGAGCAAAAATCAAGGCATTATATCAGATAGATTTACTGGGAAAATGCTGGTGTCCTAAGACAGATTTTAGTGATGTAACACAGAATTAGGTGCTAATAAGTAAACATAAAAAAAATTAGATCAGATTTAACATGTTTGGCAGCACACAGGCTTTGAATAGCACAGATGGACTTCCTTGACCTGCTAGACTACATGATGACATTTGTTATTGAAAGTAATTTTAAGGAGCAGTTTTGTGGCACCATAAAGTTTAGATGTGGCTTCTACAGCAATATCTTCTCATGCCTGCACACGTGTGGCCACTATCAGCTTTCAGTGAAAGTACCATCTGTGTACTTGTGAGGTACCATTTGGCTTATGCACATCATATTACCATATGCTGTGAGGTTCTAGGCATCAGGAGAATTAAGGCCATTCAACATCTTGCAAGAGAGAGCACTAAATATGGAAAACTACTTTTTTTTGTCAAATAGCAGGTAGTAAATCTGTTGGAGAAAATGTCCTGCTCCCCTTCTATTCAGAATACTCTGAGATCCTTAGAACACAGTCCTTAGATACAATACATACAATATACATGCATGTTTCGTAACACTGAAGTGCAAAGACAAATAAAGTAAAAATTTTATGTGCTGCAGTACAGAAGTGTGAGTAAATTCTAACCCCAGAAAGTGCTTTAATGTCACTTGATATTTTTTGACCTCTTCATCTTCATTATCGTGTCATTTGCACTGATTTAAATTAGTAACTTACAGCAAGAGCCTGTTGTCATGAGAGGAAAGTCAATCTCCTCATCCTTTTGTAACCCTACTTTCTAGCTTGTCTCCATTTTCAGAAGCAAAAGAGGAAACTGGCTTCATTTTTATTACCCTGATGCCTCACCTTACTAGCACAGAAAGTCACACGATGCTAGTCACAAATGAAGACTAATGTCAAGATGCTTAAAGAAGATCTTGTTAAGAGAAGTGTACAGAGAAAAAGTATTTTCTTTTCTTATGGTCCCTAGGAAATAAAAAAGATTTCAAAGGAGTTTAATCAGTCATAAAGAAAATGCTCCTTTCTGATCAAAGGTGATATTTTTAGCAGAGGTACATTGTGAGGGTTGGTGAAGAGTCTTCATATCTCTATTTCTTAACAGTATTTGATTTAATGTGAATAGCTACAAAACATAATTCAACTATGATGACTACATATTTTTTTGCTAAAACTGATGAATATATTCCTTGAGATGGATTCTGATCTTCTGATCAGAGTCATTCTGATTCTGATCAGATTCACACTGATATCAGTAGAGCTATTGCTAATTTGCATCACTGGGATATCACTGAAATTTTGTTACATAATTATGGCCAGAAATATGGAAAAGAAACAGAAATTTTTCAGACAGAAACTAAATTCATGCTCTGGTCTGTAAATTAATTATCTTAGTTTTCATAGTTGTATTTAGAGTTTTCCTGTTTTCTGTTGTGCTGGGTGCCTTTCAGTCTAGTAGCAAGAGAGACCCTCCATAGTATACTGGCCTAAGTCAGAGCTGCCCTGGCATAGTTTTGCCCTCTTGTGACGCACTTGAACTGAAGGAGCATTTGTGGAGACCATAAGCATGGATCCAACCCTAAGATCAAGAACCTAAAATGAGGGTAAGGCATGAGAAGGTGGTCCAACTGAAGAAAAAAATAGACCAAGGCAAGGAGGGCTAACATAACAGTAGTTGAGACTGAATAAATAGGAACATGTAATGATGTAGCTGTATGTTACAAACTTACAAGGAAACTCTGTAGACTGCACTGGTGCACTATCAGGTAAAAAAGAGAAAATGCTACTCTAGGTCTTGGAGAATGCATCCTCAGCTAATGGAGTGACATTAATGAATGGTACTACTTTACTCTCTGTGCTGTTTCTGCGGTCTAAACCATAAGGAGACTTGCTGCTGTGGTCACTGCATATAACACCATGGATGCCACGGCATGGTGGCCTCTCCTAGGGGCTCTTGACTTACACTGTGGCTTGAGAACACAAGAAAGGGAAGAAACACAGGTTCCTGAATTAAACTCAGACACGTTTCACATGGCTTAGTGGCTGATGGGGAGCTGCAGGGGCTCTGGCACCCAGCCAGCTCACAGTGCCAGCCGAGGGTGTTGGGCACTGCCCTAGCACTGGGGTGCCTGGCAGGACCTTGCAGAGGCATGGCACTCCGTAGGCGTATCGTCTCCATGGGCAGCCCCGAAGTACTGCGGCAGAACAGCGCAGAGAGATGGTACCTTATCTGAAGCATAGGGTATTCTCCAGTCTAGTGCGCACCTTTGTACACCTTTAAGTACTTCTCTGATATTGGGCTCTTATTATTCAGACTGTGTAGAAGTAACTTGTATGGTGGAATCCTGATTCATACTTCCCTCTTGGTCCCCCACATCCATGTCCATTTACTCCATTATTTTTGAAATAGGAAAGCTCTGGTAGCTGATTTGCATGCATAAAGACTTCATTTGTAATATACACATAATTTCCTGTAACTTCACCATAACAATTAAATTCACTTTCAGCAAGAACTGTAATTTGCATATTGAAGTGTATTGAAAATGTTTGGACTGTTTTTCTCTGTTAACACAGTTTTTCCATTTTTAATTCCAGTAGAAATAAGTTGTACGGCATGTAAAAACATCACTGCTTTTTTTTTTAAACGTGAGTGCAATTTCTTACAATTATGTTGCAACTCTGTAAAAAGAAAAGATTCTTACAGAGAAGATAAAAGCTCCTGCATAAATAATTAATCTCCACAAATGCTTATCATCTGGAGTATCATCTCCCCCCCCCCCTTTTTTTAAAAACTTTCAATGCAAACAGATGTCTAAGGAATCCCCCTTTTTCATAATTTTCAGCAACATGTTATAGATATTCTACGCGCGCTATATAGAAGAAAAGCAAAAGCAACTTTTGGCAGGTTTGGTCTATCAAGTTCATAAACTTTACTCTGTCTGCCCTGTCCAAGATTAGAGATAACCTGCTCCAAGTCAGTTTCCCATTTGCACTTAATTAGGGAGTTCATTTTAGAGGTCAATGAAAAATAGCAGTGTTGTACATTTTCATAATAACTCTCCTCACAATAAAATTATTCCTGGGGCACTCATCCAATTTTCTCTGGAACAAGGGCAAGAAAAGTGGGGACACAAAATAGAGTTATTGGATACCTTATCTGGAACTACCCAACATTTTGTCCATTATCCAAGGAACACACTGTACATGCTGGATCTGAGGAAAGAAGCCAAACACTGCATCTTTTCAGACATTTTTTCCTAACTGTACAGCTTCATTTTCTTCTAACAGCTGGTATGGAGATTTTGAAAAGGTTTTGAAAGGTGGGAGGCAGTCTGCACAAAGAATTTCTCAGTGTTATCCTTATGTACATTTTCGTTGCTTCACATAACCAGGTGGCCTCGCAGAAATGCCAACAGGGAACTTGGATTCAGGAGAAAACAGGAGTGCAAAGACAGGTGAACAGCAGAAACGCTATGTTTCATGCTGTGTCAATTTGGAGATACCATTTATGGGAGGAACACTTCAGATTAGGTCCATCAGCCATATCACGATGAAGTCCCTCAGTGGCAGCTGAAGGCCAGCACCTGCAGCACGGGTTTGCTGTTATGAAGCAACTGAGGGAACTACCAAGTTAGGCTTCAAATCTAAACTTCTCCAAAAGTCTAAGGGTGCATGGATCCTGGGTTTTGGTCAGACCTCAGCTCTATTTTATACGTTTTCCTGAAGCCTGGCTGAAGTAAAAGTGTTTCCAGAATATGAAGTATCTTCCCAGAACAAGATGTTCCTAGCACTTCTTGGCCACTCAGGTTCCAATATGCATCTAATGAGTAGGAAGAACAGGGAGCAGGGACTTAACACGAAGTACTTCGAATCTGTCGTGTGATTGGAGCAAGGACTTAGACGAGTTCTCACTTTATTCTAACCATTGATCAAATGGAGATAGGTTCTCACACATAGAAATATGCTTTTTTTTTAGACCAGAATCTGTATTGAGCCAGGTGGATACAATCCTAATTGCTCTACTGTGATTCTTGTGACCATGAAGAAACAAGGAGCAAACAGGTTGAGAAAAGCCTATAACCTTTTGGACAAAAACTTAGGCAAAAGATGGTTATAACTTTCATACATGCTGTGCCTTTGCCTTTGAATTATATTTTTTCGGTTGGCATTGTAGGAGTTGTGTCTGATCTGTGCAGAACAATTTACACCTGCTCAGACAATCTTCATACTATCCAGGTTGCTAGCTTTTATTAAATCTGGTACCTATCCTCCTATGTCTGAAAGTACATATATAACAATATCTGATCTGTTGTAATAATCTCAGCCACTCAAAATACTTTAGCATCACATCCACAAGGGCACCTACAATGGGTAATTCTAGGAGTTTTGATTTAAAGCCATGGGACTGTTAGTTAGAGTAGGACAAAGACCATATCAGAACATGCCTTTTTTCTTCATTTTATTTTTTTTTTCTTTGACTTGGGGAAGAATGTTTCATTTTCAGTCTGACCTTCTTGCTTTTGGGTAGTGAAGCAAATGGCTTTCTCTAAAAGCTTATGGTAAGGTAATGTCAACATCAGTGACCAGCCTAGATATAGGGAGGTACTCATCTTGAATCTGAACGTGATGTTCTTTAGGAGCAACTGACCTAAAGGTCGGGTCTTTTGCATTTTAACCTATTTCCTCTGGAGTGTATAAAGAGTGTGTTGCAAACCCATTTCCTCGACAACTTAGAAGTTAGTCTTTTCTGAAGGGCTAGTTTTTGTGCCCTAGAAGACACAGATCTTACCTCACTTTGGACTTTATTCTTCATTTCTTTACAAAGACCCCATTTGTAGTTCCCAGTTGTTTGTAAGTGTAAGAAATGTAGAAATACTTGTAAGTTGGAAAACTGTCAAGCTCCTGGTTTTCTGCAGGATGGAGACATAAATATAAAGAAATCTAACAGCTTGCAAAGGCCTTTTAGACGGATCACTTGAGGACAAAGGCGGCCTAGTAAACTGTGGTCAGAGGAACTTACTTGGTGGTTCCTTATTTTTTGGTTTTGTTATTAAATGAAATATAGCATAGTAATTTTATTTGGGACACTGAATGAAGCCAGGTCATAACTGTTGTAGGTGCTTCCCTAAATCAAGTTTCATTTCCTTTTTTTGGCTCACCATCATCCTCCTGAAGAAAGATGCAAAGCCTAGTTCAAATCATCTTGCAACACTGTATCATATTTCAGATCATTTACACTCACAGCCATGTCAAGAAAACAGACATTTCAAACTGATCAATGCAGTAATTGAAACAGCAAGAAGAACTTGGGGATATTTTGTCAGCAATAGCATTTTTTATGAGACTGAACAGTGATGCCTTAAAATGGGATGTATCCAGGGAAAGCAAGCTTCCTGAAAATGTTGTAGCCATTACTTTAAAATAATATTATCTAGCCTTCATGCTCTATCCCTTGTGGGTTTTCAATTCCCTAGCAAACTTTCTTTCGAAAACATCTTTGATCCTGATCTCAAAAACCTGACATTTTCATTTTGCGGAGACTGGATATACAAAGGACTAGTCATGAACAATGGCCAGATACCCTAAATTGGTGCAAATTGGTATTGCTCCATTCCCTTCCACACTGATTTACCAAAGACAAAGATCTGGTGGAAAACCTTCCTTGTCTGCTTTGCTTTGCAGTTTTGCATAAGCCCTTGCTTTATATTTAGTCTTACTTCCTAAGGAAATGGAGTTTATTCAATCCTGTTCACTGTGTGTGTGCTTGTGCTTGCACATGTGTGTGTATATATGAGTGAGATTTGTGGGTCCTTCCCCTCAGCTGCTTTTGAACATGTCAGTTAAATTCAAGCAGACTGGAGAGGGCAGGAGGTTTAAAAGAGATCAATTTCCTACAACTTATATGAAAACAGGGGAGACAGACGCTGACACATTCCCACTGAGGAAGGAGCTAATGAGCTCAGTCCTTGCTAGACATCAGAGAATCTACACTAAAAAGATGCTCCTTAAATCCAAATTCATCAGTCTGGCCCTCTTGCACCTGCTCACCCATGTGGCTTTTCACTATCAAAACTTGAACATTCAAAGCTCAGATCAGCTCAGTTTGACTGGACTGATGCTTCTCAAGAACTTGGTTAACAGGCTTTTTTTTTTTTTTTTCCCTGTTTACTTCAGAAGCAAACGTATGCTAATTTTCTAAGCTTGTCAAAAACCTTGACCCTCAACCAGTGTTAACAAGCCCAGCACAACCAGAGACATTTCTCCCTTTCTTCCAGCTGCTGAGGAAAGGCTGTAGCAGAGCAAGTTCAGACACAACATTTCCCATGGTTTTGTATCCAGTTGTACTCATTTTGTACTGCTCTTGACAAGGGTTTCAGACAGAGAGATCAGAGGGCAAAGTGAAAATTATAGATGCTAATTCACAGACAACCTCATAAAACTATCTGTATTAGCCCTGTAAAAAAAGCAATTAAATAAAATGATAACTGTTTCAATGCTGAATCTTTGTGATAAATGAAGTGACTGTTGTGTAGGGGGGTGTATAGGGGTAGCGGCATCATTGCTTAATGGAGTGATATATTTAGCAAGAGTGTAAAAGAACTCAAAAAAAATTATGTGAAAAAAACCTACCATTTGCCAAACCAAATAAATAAGTAAATCATCCCTGTGGTTTGCAAAAAAGAAACCAAGATGTTACTTAGCTAACAAGGCAGGGAATTTATAACAAAAGAAAAAAACGGAAGCCCAAGTTTATACCTAAATTAAGTATGATCAGCAAATGATATGCAAAAATCTGAAGCAACTGATATACAAAAAATGTATTAATAGGATTCAAAAAGCTATGAGGTGAAAAGTTATTCTTTCCATTGAAAATTGAAGGGCAGGTGATGTTCCTCAATAATCTTTTTCTATTTACTTCATGAGACAGTTTATGCAAAGAAAAGAAAGCATAAAGAGCACATTTTACCACATGACACACAGTACACAAAAGTTTATTTTCTTGCATATAAGGTAGGTCCCCTCTCTATGAAACAACAGGTAATGACAAATGAAACCAATGATACTTATCACATCCTGAAGTGCTTTGGTGAACTGGGAATCAGTGTCTTATGGAAACAACTTCTGGAACATATGTATTTTTTTAACCTACGGACACCATTAAGTTAAGACTGAGGCACAAATTTGTCCACTTCTGGTGACTGCTTGATAAGGTTATAGATGGATGGTGGCCAGATAGCCAGATTGTGATCATGACTTACCCCTCTATTGATTTAAGCAAAATGTGAGCAGATCTTTCTCTTGCATAGCAAGACTTGCGGAATGCTCGTAGTGACCTCATGCATGTGTAGTTATTTTGGCAGGCAGTAAAAACTTTTTAAAGGGCCAACAAGAATAGTTTTATGAGGCTGTTTGTGAATTAGTATCATTCTTTTGCCCTTTGTCCTCTGGTCTCCAAGTTAGTTTGGGCCCCTTGTCAAGAGTTGTACAAAAGGAGCACAAGTCAGCATAAAACCCTGGGAAGTGCTATGACTGCTTTCACTCTTTGCTACAGCCTTAGGCCTTCTGCTCATTAATTGGTACAACTTCGTGACGGAACTATGCCTGTTAATATCAAATGAGAATGTAGCCCTTCAAAATACAACGCTAGCTTATGAATACAGATTGTTCTATATCTTTTGATATGAGCATGGATCCAGAAGAAAAAAAAACATGCAGACCATACTGATAAGTAATAGTATAGATAAAATCTGACTGAACTGATCTTCCTGTCCATAGACTCCCAATGCTTTATAAAAATTTCATCAATCCCACTGTACTGAATGGGAAATTGAGGCAGAGGGAGCTGAAATGACTTACACAGCCTAACCTGTATGTATGTGCTTCTTATTTCAGAAAAAAAAATCAAAATCAAACTGAAAGCATACAGACTTCAGAACAATTAACCTATACCCCTCTGAATAATAAAAAATGCAGGGGAAAAGTCTAGTATTTCAGCTACAGAGTTTTCTTCACAGCCAGACATAGTCAGGACCTGTATGAGGAAGCTGATGCAGGCATCTGCCTAGCTGAGTACTAAAGAAGCCCATATCACTTCCTTATTTTGCTCCAGTTTTTCTGAGGAACTTCCAGGACCTCCTTTGGTCCAGCTCCTCAAACACTGTTTGACAGCTTTCTCACTGAATTCAAGGGGCTATGCGTCAAAACACCCGAGGATGTGAGATTTCATGCTCCTGAGCCTCAACTCTCCTTGTGCTTAATGGAGCTAGTTACACCACTGTACCTTATAGATGTACCATGAATTTAAATATGTTAAAATACATTTTGTGGCTTAGATTTGAGACCTGTGAGGAGTATGGAAGATAAACAGATAAGAAATTTGCAAAAGTGAAGGCACAGACTGTCATTAGGAAATCTTCCGTTAGGAAATATCTAAGTTCGTACTAACAATGAAAGCTTGGGTTGAGGTGATAAAGTTCCTTAGGAAAAATTAAGGCTACTTCTCCAGAGTAAAAAAATTACTTGGATTGGCAAAACTGAGCTAAAACTTGTTCAGTTCTGATGAACAAGCCTTCTTGCAGGATATTTAATTCTTTCAGGAAAAAGAAGCAAACAAACTTTCTCCTAGTGCTGTTGTCTTTGAAATACATAACAAAATGGACTCCGTTCTACAGTAAAGCTCCTTGATTGTCTGGAATTTCTATTTAGATGAGAAAAGATAGGGCCTGAGTGGGTTAAAAAAATACATTGAGTAATGCATTTGATTCAATGGTATTCATTTTGATATTAAATGAGATCTATTCAACGGTAACACCACATGCTCAGTCATGCTGTCTACAGGATTACAATTCCATTTTACAACACTGCTGAAGTTCTGAAATTGTTTTCATTCAGCTTTGGTATAAAAAACAAACAAACAAAAAAAGTCTTTCAGTTCTTTACAGAATGAATTGGACTGGAACGGCTTCTCTCAGATAAAAATCTCAAGTCTTTTCTTTTGGGAGGTCTTTTATTTTCTAACAGGTTCCTTGGTCACCCAACAGGCAGGGCGTTGGGGAAAGGCAGGAGTACTGGGGCATAGACAAACTGCAGTTTTTAGAGAACCTGACACCATTTAATATCATTGCTTGATGAAACTTCATCCTGCTGAAAACATTTCTATAAACATTACTAGTCAGTTCTTAACACTATTAATATTTTTGTATTGCTAATGCATGATTGTATCATGCAAGCTTTGTCAAGGATGAGACTGGAACCTTTTTCTTCTGGGCAGGAGGGCAGCTGAAGAATTTGGCAGCTGGAAAGCTTTGGAAGCAGCAAATGTGAAAATAGCAGAAGTTGGAGGATATTCCTAAAATGTCCAGCAGTGAAATTCTCAGAACGTCAATGATCAAAAATAATAATAACCTTAGTTACTTTTTAGGTTTAGTGGGTTAGAGGGATGAATGCAGATTTTTACCCTCACCTCCAGAATTTTTCCTTCAGATTTTTTGCAGGCTACAACATTTAGGAACAAATACACCTGTGGGAAAGTGTTTTCTTTCTCATGGATGTTTGGAAGAGTGGGCTTTTCATCCAAAAATACCCCCAAGTCTTTTACTTCAAACCTGAAAACTTCTGGTGGAAAAAAAAATGGAAAGCTTTTATTTGGAAATGCTGCTATGACACCTTGTGGGGATTTGTTGCCTCAGGTGTCCATTTGTCTGAATGGGTGATTGAATGCCTTCCTGGCTGAATGACATTGCTGTCCAGCTTCCCAAGTTTCCACTTGTTTCCTCACTTGATAAGCTGTTATGCTGCAGTATGGCAGTCCTCTATTTGATGCATATTGGGAAATGGTATTAAGCTGGGGAATCTAAAGCCTTGAAAAAATGAGGCAGTCAAATTGCTATTCCCCTGAGGTACCACAGTAGCATTTCTGAATTGAATTATTGCTGTTTTCAGCCAAACCCTTTCTGGTTTGAGGGTTTTTTCAACTCTTCAATGAAAAGTTGAAAGTTTTGGCAGAAAGCAACCACTGTGACAAAGAAAATATTGTTAAAATGCAATCTTTATTGAATATTTTTTTTACTAGCTCTAACAAAAGCTATAAACAGATCCTTAGAGCACTGCAAATAATTAGTCAACAGTAATAAGAATTTTACTAATATTCATAGAAGTCACTTGTCACAAATGAAACTTCAGCTCTTTGGGCTCTCAACACTGTCCTTTGCCTGCAGGATCATGCTTTGTCCTCCTCTATGCTGTACTAATGCTGCATGTATCAAGACACAGAGAGCCCTGTTTTCCAAATGCACATACACTGACAAGTTTATATCCAGTACAGGTCAACACTCTTCGTTTTAGCTGTCCCTGAATTGGCCAAATGTTCTCAATATGAGGCAGGGCTAGTAGTGTTTGTTTTGAACTGGCAGGTGACAGGAGCAGAAGTATTTGGCAAAGAGGATTCTTCTGTTTGTGTGTGTTGCTATTATTCTGTTTTGAATTTCTTAGCAAAGCGCATAGGCTGCAGGAGATTCCTGCATGGCGGCTACACTGTGCTCCTTCCTGACACGGAGCTGGGATGTCTTACCCAAGGGGGTTAGATTGAGGACACTCCCCAGTATCCCGGGCAGTGCAGCCCTTGCAGGTGTGAAGAAGGAGTGAAAACTGTTTGGCTGGTGAAGCATATGTGTGCGTGTGTCTTTGCACTGCCTAATAAATGTGTTCATCCAATTAAGGGGAATAATGATTCATTAACAAAACAGGCACTAAAAAAACACTCATTTAAGACAATCACTGCCACTTCCTCAGCTTTTCACTTCATTGCTATGTATGTGAGTAAAAACAACAAACTAAATGGAGACCTTATGGGCATCAGGGACCAATTAATGCCACGTGACTTCCTCCTAGGCTTCCATGAAAATAACTGTATTATAATGGTCTGTGATATTAATATCGGCTTTGGGAAAGTCAGGCAGCACCTCCATAGGGAAGGATGTAGCATGAGCAAGCGCTGTGGAATGTGCAGTATTTGACAGAAGAGAAGTGGTGTCTCTCTATAAGTTGCATCTCTTTTCTCCTTATTAATGAATCAGAAAAGTCAGCTGGAAAACACAAATGACTGGGAGAATCTCCAAAGTTTCTTTATAAGGGGCTAGCCTTCTCTAGATCTACCTTTCCAATTTATGAATTGAATTAATTTCAGAGTCTTTCTAGTTTTAAGGCAGGAATCATCATTCTGCAGATTAAGTCTAAAGATTAAATTTGGAATCTGAATTTATACAATCTTATACTTTGGTTTTCAAGATGTACTTCCTCACAGCTTACATCATTTCTGAGATCTGCTTTTGATCTCACAGTCATATGGAACTTCACAGATTTTTGCTGCAGAGTCTATGGGTCAGAAGCTTCTTTGTGAAGAAGCAAACCCTTGGCTGATAGGACTGTGCCACCAAAACTCCCTAGAGCAGACCAAGTTATATGGGGATCGCTTCATAAGCATAGCTTATTTTGCTTCATAGGCTGGTCTAAAGTTCTGCGACTTTAAACTGCATCTCCACTGAGACTTTCAAAAGGTGGAATTTACTGCTCTCCTTGTGCTGATAATGCACTGATAATGCAGATGAGCTCTAGCTGAGACTTATTGGTGTCAGTGCAGTCACACTGGGGTTAAAACAGCAATCTGACCTTCCCGGTCTGCCCCTCTGGAACTCCACATTTCTGCCTGTATTTAGACCCTGATGTATTTACTAGTCACTGTGCCTGTGTGTTTGTACCACGGTGACACTATGGGACACAGCTTTCTCATGCAGGACCGTTCTCAGGGGTGGAGAGTCTTCCACAGCTCCTATCCCGGGCCCTGAGCCTGGGCAGGATAAGGGCAGGGCAGAGGCAATGGGGAAGCCCCATGAGCAAAGCAGGGCAGCAGCAATTAGCAGTGAGGCAAGTGATGGGCAGCAGCCCCAGCAGCCTGGGTGTTTACTGCCCTCCAGCCTGCTGCCTCCCTGGCTGAGCCACATACCTGAGTGTAAAGGACCTCTGAAGCAGTTTAATGTGCATACAAAGAAGCCAGGTGAAAAGAGTACAAGGAAAACAAGCAGCAGGAGGGCATTGGTTAATGTCAGTCTCAATTTCTGGCATCCCCATAGTAGGAATATTAACTCCAAAGATAGATGTTAGTGAGCAAGAATAGATAAAGCTAAGGATAGAACTAAGGGAGTCTCGTAATTGAGTGTGACGTGGGTTAACTGAAAAAGTGGATCTAAATAGCATCACATTTGGAGGAGTGATTTGGGTTAGAGGTTCAGCTCAGCATTAGAAAGTTCAGATGCTGGTTAAACTTTGGATAAACTTTTGACCCCTTTTTTTGTGTACGGATCAGACTACAATCACACAAACACAGACTCTCTCATGAGCTTTCCAAAATTGCTTGTATTTGACTGAGCCAGTAATACAAGAACAGATTTCCTGGTGATACTCCTGTATTTCTGCTTCCAAATTCACCCACTTTTTCTCTCTCTCTCTTTTTTTTTTTTAAATCTGAAGTTTTTCATTCTATTCCGTATAAGGATTGGATGACAGCTGAGGGCAGGTCTGGCTTTATCCTGATTGATTTTCACATCTCTGGGGATGACCATCATCTTTGCTGGCCTTTTTCCCACCCAGTGTTAAATATTTTCATTAATGACTGGAGAATTAGTCAGTCCAAAGACAGAGTCAAAAGATGTTGATTTTCCAAACATCAACTGTTGCGCTCCTTCCCACCACAAAGGCATTACCAAATGGCCCTTACCCTGGGTAGCTCTACACTAGCAGACCTCACAACTGTTTCGTTATCTCTCTCCTGGTCATCTTCATTCTGTGACTGCCAGCTTTGCTCAGTCTTTATTTCTTCTGTTCCTTTCTCTGTACCCCTAAGTCCTCTCATGACTCCTGAACAGCAGCTCCTATCAGTTTAATGTGCTTTTTTTCCCCCATTGCTAGCTGAAAAGGGGAAGAGAGAAATATCTTGTGAAAATATCAGCACTTTCTTCAAGCCCACTCAGATCATCTATTTGCTGATTCCTATCCTATAGCTTGTGACCTCAGCAGTGCAGGAATTTTAGTTCTGTTTTCTTCGTTGGGCTGATTACATTGTCAGCACTTAAAATAAATAGGAATTAATAACAATAAAATTAATCAACACTTGGGAGCATAACCACCCTTAGGATTGATGGAATCAGCTTGTAGGTGATAATTAGAACCAGCCTGAAACTTTTCTCAAAATGTAAATGTAAAGTTCCTCCATATTAAAAACCCTGCATTAAAACATCCTCCCGCAACATGCAACTTTCTTTTTTCTTTTTCATATCCTCACAATTTGACAGGTCCTGGATTGGCCACAAAACTAAACAAGAGTATCCAGCCCTCACCAAATATTACTTTTACCAGCTCATCCAAACTCAGAAAGTAACAGAAATATAACTGACTCTTAACTTAGGAAATTCTCAAGCCTATTTTGCAGACCCAAGTGGTGGAGAAAATATATATGAGATCTCAAATTCCTGTCCCAAATGGAAGGGTCTGTGGTTTGTCTGCCAGTTTGTGCTGCAGTGACTGGGTTCTCATGGTGATACCAGTATATCCTGGCACTGCTGTGCCCACCTCAGTGGGGAATTCAGGAGTGATGCTCAGCTGTGAGAACTAGTCCAGCACTATGCTGTGCATCCATCCTTGCATTCAGAGGCCAAATTTACCCGCACTGTAGCAATATTAAAGTTATTTGATAGTTTTCATTGCATCCAAGCTGTGCATGCCTTCAGAGTAACCTAAGCCATTCAACTGTACAGAGGACCAGATTTCCTGAACCTCTATCAGATATAAAAACTTGAAATGACTTTGATTTTGCATGTCCAAAGTCATTCTCCTTCCCTTCTCCCTCTTCTCTTTCCTCCCCTGATGCTGCTGGCTTTTTATCCTTCAATTATAAAGGGAAAGCCTCTCTGCTGTTGCCGTTGTCTGAAGAAAGGAATCTGTTCAAGTCCTGCTGGCAGGAACGAGATGTGAGCACCCAGGCTCAGGAAACAAGTGTAGCAACTTTGCAGTTGTGTTAGGAACAACATCTTCAGAATGACTTGGTGTTGTGGCTTTGATGATTTCTTCAGACACTGTAAGTAGACTGACAAATTGACTTTCAAGTGAAAGGTCATTGAAAAGAATTGTGGATAATAGCATCTGGATTTACAATTAAAAAGCTACAGAAGTTCAGTTTGCAGCTCTACTGGGTCCTATCCGTAGGAGTTTCTATCATATAATTTGGCAGCTTCTTCTGCCTTCTGATTGGGATTGTAGAAAATAAAAATTCCTTGTGGTTTCTTTATTTTTTCTCTTTTGAAACATTGTGGAGAGTTGTGGTGTTTTGGCAAGTTTGATACAAAGAAATATTGTATTGGCATTGTCTCGTATTTTAGGTGACCTCAAGCCTGAACTATACAAGGGAAAAAATAGGTCTCTGTTGAATAGAGCGCACATGTGCCTGAATCAGATTATAGAGAGAGTGTGAAAAGCAGAGCACATACACACACACAATACATATAATACTAATGTTGTAGGCTTAAATGCAATGCCCAATTCTTATCTCATCCCACTGGTGTAAATCAGAAGCAGTCCAGTGGTGTTAAGGTTAGCTTTGCTCTAGTGTTTGAGGTTCCTTCTGCTGGATTCCGATCTTTTTCAAAAGCCCACAACCCACACAAAAGGGCACTTGCAAGGCAATTAGGTGGCTGAGATTAAAATACATGCAGACACACACAGTACGTGGCTCCAGCGGGGAGCTGCCTTTCAGCAACACTATTTGTGAGGGGATGTTTATGATCACATTTCTTTTTCCTTCTCCTCCTTTTAGGAACCGAGATGAGATCTTTAATCCTGAAAAGCCTTACCATAAAGGCAATATTACATCCAGAAAAATCTCTGTCTCTCTTCACCTCTTTGGCACTCCCTCCTCCCTTTCCCTTCTTTGTGGAACATAAAACTAAATGGCGATTTGTCCCTATCAATACTGACTTGACTGATTTCCCTTTTCCTGACTTCTCTAATCCTGCGGTAGATTTCTGTGACATTTATTTCCGGTAGCAGATTCATATGAATGCTCACTCTAGAAATAGTAATTTCCAAACAACTATTAAAAAGAAAAACAATGTGGTCAAAGAAAATAATGGGGGATGTTTTTCTCCATGATTTAATTTCAGCAGCTTCCAGGGTTTTTTTCTACTTGAAAAAATCAATTTTACTCCTGTACATAATGGTTTCCTTTTACAAGAAAACAGACTCAGTAGAGGTATTATATAAAACAGTGTATTAAGCCTTCTCGTACTGCCTTCTTTGCAAGAATTTGTCACCAAATATGACCCAGAGAGATGATGATCATCCACAGCTACCTTAAGCCCAGTTTGCAGTTGTTAACAGAAACTTGATTACTTTCTGGCTGGTATTGACAGTGGAGCTGAGGCAATGGCCCTAATGTTTCTCTGTCCATCAAAAGATCATTTGTCCTTAACGAAGGAGAATGCAAGTAGTCAGGTTTGGTTCCAGATGTTCCTTGTGGCCCTTATGTGACTGGGACAAGTTATTCGGGGCAAAACTCAAGCCACTAGAGCAGAGCTGGTCTTGTCAGAAGCTCCCGCTATTACCGAAGGACACTGAGATGAGCAGCCTTCTTGAAGTCCTTCACTATGGATGGCAGAGAAAGCCTGGGGAAGTAGCTCTACGACTGCTGAATTGGAGTGGAAAGAGCCTATCTGCCTCAGACTCCCATCTGTAAAATGGATGCCATAATCTCCTCTCGCTTGACCTCTCTCCCTTTGATGAAGCCACAGTGCACAGTACACATTACTTCCACACCACAACCAAACTAAGTGAAGTAGTTGCAATTTTGAAATGTCAGCAAAGAACTGAACTGGACATGTTTTCTTTAAAAAAAATACATCCACATTTTGTTAGTGAAAAGTATAAAAATGCTCTGAAGGGGGACCCTTCCTATTTCATTGAGCTTTCGCTCCCAGCATGCAGTACATAGGTGACAAAGGCGGGGGGGAGTGCTGGGCTAGGCACTCTTGAAATGGGCCGGTCTCCTCTGCAAAGGAGAGGCCGCATGGGATTTGCATTTGGGCTGAAAGCTGCATTTGGCTAAGTATTGCTTGCCTATGTATTACAATAGACTGTGCTTTACACTCATAGCCAGCTGGAAGGAGGTCTTTGGCTGGCTGCATACTGGCACAATGGAGGAATACGTTTTCTGCTCCCCCAGGGAAGAGCTCCCCTCAGGGGAAGGACATTTCCATCCTGTACTAACTGGGTGAGAGTAAATATGGCCCTTAGGGAGAGACAGCAGGCCAGTCTGGCAGTTGCTGGGGGTTGACAGCTTTGCTTCACCTCTTCCTCTCTGTCAGTTTATTGTACACAAGCGCTGGGCTGAGCCTGTTTTCTAAGGAA
Source organism: Rhea pennata (assembly GCF_028389875.1). Classification (NCBI taxonomy): domain Eukaryota; kingdom Metazoa; phylum Chordata; class Aves; order Rheiformes; family Rheidae; genus Rhea; species Rhea pennata. The sequence continues at coordinate 22,385,445 of NC_084665.1, read as the reverse complement.
GCTATTAACTAAATATTACCTTTCTACTCTAAACTGGCACTGCTGGGAAAAGGATGCTGTCAGCCACACGGTTGTGTAAGCCCTGAATTCCTTGCCAATTGCAAATTGACCCTCTTCTTAGATGGGCAGGATGCAAACAAACTCCAGCCCTTGGCTTGGGGTGGGGGGTTGATTCTCCCAGGTGTGAAATTTCAAAGGCTGCAGGTATGCCATGGAGCAACAGGGGCACTAGGGCTGTGGGTGGGTCTGTGAGGCTGGCTTGTGCCAGTGGAGGATTAAACCCTTTTATTTTTAATCTGCACCACAGCTCCATGTGTTTAACTTTAAATCATTGCTGCTATGTGTACGTAAAGCTGCAGCAGTGCGTCCGCTGAAGACTCCAATTGTAAAGATCGCAGTGATTTCAGCAACAAGATCCCTCGTACCTGCCCTTTGCACCCAGATGCCCACACTTCTGGCTCCTGCTGGCTCCCAGGGATGTGGGGCAGAGTCTCACCAGAAGTGAGACATATTACCACTGCCACTGTAAGGGCAGCTTCTACCATGGGGAAAATTCCTCTCCTTGCCTAAGAAAAAAGGGATTTCTGCCCTGTGTGCGGTGACTCAGGGGATGCTGGGTGCAAGCAGGGGTGCCCCTGCATGGCAGTTTGTACAGGCACCTTCTGCTCTGCCTGGGGACAGAGGCAGTTTGCAACAGCTACGGACCTGAGCACCGATGGAGCAGCATGCGAGGGCACCACGTGGCAGTGTAGGGGTCAGGGTCCATCTCCTCCAGCCACAATCTCTTTCCCATTCCATTTGCTCCGGACTTTCCACCCCCTCCTAGGCAGTGAAGAGTCCAGGGAAACACACATCCGACCTGCAGGACTAGGCCCACTGAGTGAGCCAGGGAAAAAAGAAGAAATTTAATTGTTCAGCCGACTTGCAAACTTAACACTTTTTCCATGCAGAAATAAATTGGAGTATCATTTAAATGGGCAGTTGCTGAGCTTTCTATTTTTGTTTGATTTCTTCCCCTCCCCCTTTTACTAGTTTTCCTTTAACTTGGCTTTCCAATGTCACTGAGTTATTATTATCCAGATCCAAATGTCACAGTTTCACTGAAGGAGAACGTGTATTAAAATACCAGATTTACCAGAAAACATCTGCAACTTGCAAGCCTATTGTATTACTATTATATGAGCAAGCCATTGTAAATTCTTTTAAGTCTGTAACTTATTTCACGTTAACACACTGTGTGTTTTACAACACTATTTCAACGTTTATGGCCTTTTTTCTTTAGCCGCTTGTTCCAATTGCATCTTATATTTCATCAAATATGGTAAAGAAACCATGAGAATAAATTGATGCTCCATATGAACCCCCTTATAAATGGAGGTTGCCAAATTGCTGTAAAATGGTTTTCCTTTTTAGCCTTACTGAATTGTTAGTAGGTTTCTGAGGCCAAATTCTACAGGGAAACGTTATGACCATTTAAGGCCTCCAAACTTTATGCTTCAGTACAAAAGGCCTAAGGGTGAGGATTTAAAATGGATGAAGTGGAGAAATTTGCACTTCCTTAAGAAAACACAGAGCATTTCCTTCCGTGTGTCAGAAATGAAAACAAAAAATACAAACTAATTTGTCATGAAATTTTCCTTTTATAATTCCCTTTTCAGTCTTTTCCCTTCTGCACTCCTCCCACCGCAGCGCAGCAAGCCTTATTTTCTCCTCTTCCGTGTCAGCTTTATGGCTGCCAGTCACAGCTTCAGTAACTGTGATGGACGATGCTCTGGTCTCTGTGTCATGTGCAAGAATTCGGCTTAAACCTCTGCTTGTGTTCGCAGCTTGCTTTCCGATGCCCTCTTCCCCGCTCTCCTCACGAGCCGTGCACACACTTGCAGACAATTCTGCAGGAGGTAAGTATTGCTCAGGGACAGCAGCTCGACGGAGAATGATGGTTCGTTGTTTGGCTCTAATTGGACGCTGGTGTAAAATGAAAAAAAAAAAAAAAAAAAAGCTCGTCATATTTATGAGTTACTGTGAGTTAATAATACGCTGGGATCCATTAGTTAAAGCACATTTGCTCCAAACATGTGGCTTCAACTTTTTGTTTTTCATTCAAGCAACATTTTTTCAGATGAAATGCTGTTGCTTTTTTTCTCCCAGGCACTCAGTAAGCCTCAGGGAGCTATAGCATCAATTATTTTTCTCCTCATGTGCGGAACAAAAAGAAAAAAGGAGTGTCCTAGCCAGATAAGCTGGAATTATTATCCAAATAATAATAACAAAAAAGAAACATCCAAAAATCAAAAGCTGCAGCCAGCTGAATAAAATTGAAAACACAAATGTCTGCAGAAGTTTCTCTTGCAAATAAGATTGACTCTGCTCTCTTTACATTTTTAGTGATCTCCTGTCTTGCTTTAGCGAATTTTTTCTCTGTTAAAGTCTGTCTATGTAAGTCAGTTTTCCTTGACTCTATTTTGAATGATAAATTCATTAGTGCTGTGCAGGTGGATTTGACTGAATTTAGAGACTCCAGAAAGGACTAAAAGGACAAGCACAGGTAGAGCATGAATAGAAACTTGTTTTAATCCTATTGCTTTTAAAATGGTGCCGCATTTATGTGTAATAAAAATCAAGATGTTCATCTTTCTTGCACCCCCCCTCTTCAATATTTTTTCAGTGCTGAGGATGTCAAGAGCAGAATTTACCCTTCCCCTGGTGCCATCTCTTTTTTCCATAAACTTTTTCATCACAGCTGCATGGACTCCAGCCAACTCAAACTGTACCTTCACACTTCACTTCTTAGGATTTTGCTGCACGTTCAATTTGATGAGACTTTTTAACGTAGATAACTGATCACGCAGACTGAAACTTCATACTGGTAACAAATGTCCACAAGGACTCCAGCATTTTGCACTTCTCTACTTTACTCTTACATTGACTGTTTTTTTTTTTTTTAAATCAGGAGTAGGCAGCACTATTTTTGAAGCCGCAGCAAATGGCTTATGACACTCGCCTAGCTCTGATTATCTGAAACTTAAAATAATTTGAAATGTCTAGCTTAAAGGAACAAAACAAGCCCCATCTGCTCCTTTGGTTCAGGCTGTATATTGCACACTGTTCCCAGGAAGTGTTAAGGGGACAGTTTACACGTTGTTTCTGCTTTGTTGGTACTGAGCTGTCTTTTTTTATATAAGCTTGAATTAAGCAAAAAGCTCTGAGTGCTGACTCAGCCTACAAGGCTGCACTTTGTATATGTCAAACAACATATATAAATTTATAAGGCGAACAATGGTTGTATTTAAGTACTGATTTAGTAATCATGAACTTCGCTGGCAGTATCCTTTGGAAACTGAATCCATAAATTTTATTGGTATTAAATATTTCTAATGGGAGTTGACAAATACTTGAACTGAGTTGCCTTTTCTCTGCACTTGGCAAAAGGAAAGGAAAAAAAAATTCCTATTACACAATGAGAAATGCATTAATACTAAAACCCATTCATCTCAATTTTGTACAAATATAATTTAAGAACTTATACAACCATTGGTGAAATTACAATGTGCAGTGGGGAAGTTGCAAAATTTTTATGAGTGTAATAAAATTGTCATTGTAATACCATTATAGGGTGCAGGGACAATATAGATATTTGAATTACCTATTGTCCTTATGCCAGGTTGAAAAAGCTACATACAGGAATTATAGTATGTAATGGAGACAACTGTTGAAACAAACCAGAGAAATGAAATCCAGGTCTACTTTAGCTAGGCTAAGAAAAATCCTCATTAGAAACCCGGACTTGAAATACCCTTCCCAGTTGTGTCAACAACAATGAAATTTAAACGGGCAGAGTATTTTATATTCGTGTCAACGGTAGCACAGAGACCAACCAATTAAATAGAGATTATGCGTAATAAAATAGTGTCACATCTGAAAATTGATATTTTTAGCTTCTGTGACATATTTCCTGGGGTTTGCACTCACATCTGACTCAAGGTAATCATGGTGGTCTCTCTTGTTCAACTGCTGTTCGTAGCCAAAAACCTCTCAGGTAGATCATGGCAAAACCATGAAATCATACATGGGATTAAAATGGTGTTAACTTTCCAGAGGTGAAAATTCTTTTCACTGAGGAATACTGTTGCTCGGCTATATCCAGGGAAATAAAGATCGCTGCCTTCTGCCTGCATGTCCAAGAGATGAACAAAAGGAAAATAAAAAAGAAGAGAAAACAAGAGAGGCAATTGAAGTCTTGTACGTTAGCAACATTTCACTGGCTGTGTTCTAGAGAGTAATAAAAGAATTGAAATAGTTCAAGCATCTGCCCTTGGCTGAGGGACTTGTAATTATACACTATAGACTCCACTCCCTTGGAACAACTGTCTTTGATTCCTATCTCTTCTTTTATTACAGTTGAAATGCAAAACTCCTGATGAAACCGTTACATTTCCATATGAAATTCACAACTATAAGGGGAAACCTCTGCAAAGTTGCCAAACTTTTAAAGAGGGGCAGAAACATATGGGTAAAGATTGTAAAATTCCCTTCCAAGTTTCAAAGGTCCAACCACTTGGGGCAGCCTGCTCTGGAGTTTGGGTTTTATTCTCCTCCCTTTAGTAAATACTTTGGAATGAGTATAAGAAAGTTAATTTTATTTCCTGTTTATTAAGAGTTACCATATTGTGAACTCCGGCAGTTCAGACGGTTACCCTCCTTAAAATCACTGGCTGTTCAGGACACACTGGGATTACGAGAACTGTGACAAAATCTCCCAGTAAACATTTCCAAACATACATAGATCCAGGGAGTCCTCGTATGCTTTTAATACTGCTTAGAGTTTTCATCCTGACTTCAGATAACATCCTCACAGAGTCAGGAAAGATGCAAGAACCTCACTTCTACCCTCAAAGCGATGACTTGAGCCTGTTCTGCCTGCTTACGCCTTCCCTGAAGAAGGTGGGCAGGGAGCAGGAGAGGAGGCAGAGATTTCGGCCGGTGCTTTGCTCCTCCTTTCCCGCAGAGATTTCGCAGTCAGCGATCGCTTTGAAATCCCTGAAAGTGTGCACAGCAAGCATTGGGCGGCATTTGGGGTCCTCTCAGTGAAGGGCCGCAGAGGACTTGACTAGCAGCTTCTGAAAACGCAGCCTGACCCAACGCCGCTGCCTCTTCTCTACCCGCCCCGGAGATGGCAGCGCAAGCCGCTGCACTCACAGGGGAAAGCCACCACTTAGCTGGCTACAGACTAAATGTCTGAGGGAGTCTCCCTGTCTACATGCACACACACTTGACATTCCACTGAAAGTACATTCAGAGCACACCTTTCTGTGCTCAGACGGCCTAAGCCTTCCTTCTCAGTGAGGGAAGCTGCTGAACAATCTGGGCTCCTGTCACGCTTATTCCCATGTTTCACACATTGCCAAGAGGCAAGAAGGTATTTCCCTACACTGCAAGCTTTTATTTTCTGTTCTTTTTACTTTGGCTAATATGTCTTCTTGGTAACCACAGTATAATAAATTTCATAGAGCATGACCAGCATACTTAGTTCATATTATTCATTTGCAGTCATTTATTTTCTCCAGCTTCTCTTCCCCTCCTGGTCTCCTCTCCCCGGCACTCGCTTTGTGGAATGATAATAATACACATAGAGCACTGGCTGGCTGAAAAGAACTTAAAAACAACAAGTAAGAGGATCTTTCTGTGCTCACACCTGTTTTAAGATTTGTTATCCTTAAAAAGAAAAGCTGTAGGGATTCACTCTCTTTCTTCCTTGTAGACCCCAGTGGAATATACCATTAAACCACAGGGAGGAGAGAAAGCCTTCAGTGCACTTAAATATACTTATGTCAAATCCATCTCATTCTTCCTGCCTTCTTTCCTCAATCTAGCCACCGTTCCCAAGGGCTGGAGAACATTACAACCCATTCACTTTATATGAATGGGCACAGACAGACTTTTTCACCATTTCGATATGTCTACATTTGCAGGCATATCCTGTAGGCCAACTGAAACAGCCTTAATTTCAATTTACTGTCTCCCCGAGGAACATGCCATTCTCCTGAAAGTGGAAAAAAACCTCAATGGCTGTTCCTTACCCCTCTCCCCCTTCAAGTTAAGATCAGAACTGGAAGTAAAAATTTTCCCAAGATTAATGGGCTGTAGTTTTGATGCTTATAACAGGGCACATGATCTTTATTAAACAAGTAATGAACAAGTTTCACCAAAGTACGGTATTTGGAAGTTACTGTACACGACTCATCTAAATCCTTTTCCAAATCCCTGCAGAATGATGCTGAATTAAGAAAAAGAAACTGTTTCTTAGCGGTCATTTAACTATGCTTTGTTTTCCAGCAAACTTATCAGCAATGATGAAAACAACATTAATAAAAAAAATAGCCAAGATCTTGACTAACTGTCTTTAGATGCAGGCTAGGATTGATTCAGTAGGTCATAAAGATGTTACACCCCTCAGCCTTCCTGAGAAAAGTATTAGGAATTAGCTAGTAATGCAACAAACCAGAGACAAGACAGAGAAATAACAATAAAGATTCAGTGAACAGTGGCAGTATGGAAAAATACCAGTACAGCTTGCCAAGCCTTTGTGGTCACAGTGCTGATTTAGAGCAAACCCAGCATGACGAGACTGGATTTAGGAGGGGAATAAGTGTTTCTTTGCAGACACATCAATGCCATACTGCCATTCAGGCTCTCCTAGCGTCTAGAGCTCCAGCAGGAATTGACTGGGCCTTTGGTAATTGCCTGGAAAAACTGCCAACATAGAAGTCAAAATGCAGTGCTGATACAGCTTTGCAAGATTATATTTAACCATTTGTCATCTATTAGCCACAGTGATATTTCCAAGTATAGTGCTGTAAATACCGTAATATTCCAACAAGCTTCTTAGGAAAGTATCAGGAAACTACAATGTATGGCCAAACAGGGATTAATGTTATTAGTCTAAAATAGATTTAGGTTTGCTGATATATTGCTGAATACTTACATTTTTTGTGCAGTCTTCCTTGGGAGGATGATAGTTTGTGGACTGACAGGCCTGGCGTAAGTTGTCCAAGTAGCCCGATACTGCAAATTAATTCTTAGAAGTACTACATTTAAGAAAGCTTTCTGGGGTGCTCATATTTGAGAGATCCAGTTGTGTGCAGGTAGGGATGGACAGAGATGAGGAGATCTTCTGGTCAAATGAAGTCAAGAGCATTTGGGCTGGGCCAAAAATGCCATCCCAGCTTCCCACAGAGCAGCAAATTACAACAACAGCTGCTAATTGCAATAAGCACTTAATTTTTGGAGATTGAAGCTGTTCCTTTCCTACTGTAGGCAAGTATTTTATTTATTTTAGCTGCACTGCAGTTAAAAATAGCAGCAAATTATAGTGGTTAGAGTGAACACACAGAAGAATCATCCTCAGTGGAGAAATGAATCTTGCTTCCCGCTTAGCAAAACGGATGCCTTTTCAGATTGCAAACAACACCAAAAAAGAAAAAATGCCCAAACTGGAACGTGAAGGCCAGAGTCAAGGCTATTTGAGTCAAAGGCTTTTTTAGTTGTTGTATTATCAAGAGATGGAAATAGTAAATCTTTCCAGAAAATATCCAGGGAAACTTTTAGATGCAGTCCAATTCAAGATATGGCACAGGGCCATCTCTTTACCAAATTAACAAATGCTTTACAGCAGGCAGTGAAGGATCTTTGGAGTTATTATGATAAAGGTTTGTTTTGGTCATTGCTTCTATGTTAGCATTACACCATAGTTCCTTTACAATCACAAAGGTAGGCACTTTCATAAAAGAAACATTACTTTGGGACTAGTGGTTTTCATGTTGTGACACATTTTTCTTATTAATAGCAGCTATGGGGAGACTATCCCTCTCCAGTTCTCTGCTGACTGTACAAGTATCCCAGACAATGGGTTTTTTTTGATCAGGAATACAACTAAAGAAAAGCTAAAGCTTGACCTGCAATTTGGCAGAAGAAACTTTCAGTACTGTGTTTTCTTGGTTTTGTCTGACAAAGACTGGAGGCATTTGGAAGCTGCACCTGAAAACACCTGTGTGAGGGACATGTGCAGCCTCTTTTTGCTCAATCTCATGGCTGCCTTTGGCAGTGCGGAGGCAAGAGTTGCCCTTTGCAGCCTTCAGCTTGCAGAGCAAGGCAGGGTTGGGCTGTTGCAGGAGTGCGTGTTGTACATGTGTGCACATCTAGTTAACCTGCACAGTCAGACTTTCCAAGTGAGTGTAGAGCATTTGCTATTTGTTGACCCAGATGGTATGTTAATTGGCTTGCTCCTCAGCTGAGAGAAGCCTATTTTTCAAACACCCAGGACAAAACCTGCTAAGCTGCAATTAGGATGCAGGCAGGGAAGGTGCAGATGAGTATGGGGTAATTACTGGGCAGTGGCTGACAGGCAAGTTCCTGTATTTTCAGCCAGAGCAGGTGATTTGGAAACTCGATCTCGCAGCAGCTGTGATCTGGGCAGCACATTTGCACAGTCCGGGCTGCCCAGCATGGCCGTTCCCCTGCTGACAGCTCTCTGCAGTTTGCCGCACATGAACAACTTAGCGCTACGAGGGCTGGTGAAGCTTTCGAACCCAGTGAGTGGCAGAGCGGGGGGAACCATCGGCTGTGACTGTGCACAGGCGGCTGCTCCATGCTGGAGGAAGCAGAGTGCTGCTGTGGAGCCTCCCCAAAGAAAACACCTTTCTCCTGGTCTCTCACAGCATAGGAGACCAACTAAGCTCCAGCAACCTGCCTGCAGGGTAGATAAGAGGAATAACGAGCTGGGTGACCTCTCTGTTCGCATTTGCAAGCAGAGTTGGCTTTGCTAAGGGCAGCTGCGAAGGCTGTCCAGGCCTGCCCTGGCTGGCAGGGATGCCCCTGCCCCTGTGGGTGTGAGGATCCAGCATCCCTGGGCAAGACAGCCCGCGTGCTCCAGGCCAAGCAATCGGGAGTGCCCAACGCTCGAGGGAGGCTCTGTGCAAAACTGCGAGTCCTGTCCTCAATGTGCTCGCCCGCCTCGTGCCAGTGTGTGAAGATAGATGTGATACATGTATTCTAGGAAGAGGTAGTATCATTTATGAGGCAAACTTCTATGCTTGGGAAAAACAGACAAGATCTCCTGCATCAATGTTACATTGCATCTTGTGAGGTGATACAGGAACGGGGATAATGTGCGCTAAAACACCCTAACTCAGCACTTCCAGGTGGCTCTGTTATGAGGTTGGATGGCTTTTTTGGTCACACTGTCCCTATTTTACATTCAGAAAACTGAAGCCTAGGATTAGGGATGGACTTGCGGCAGTTCACCCAGCAAAGCACAGGGTATAGAATATGTCTTGTATACTGCTTGGTCTGTACAGCCAAACTAAATATATTCATGTACACTTGAAGAGAAAGGATCCTGTGAGCAGAGCTGGTGCTACAGACTTTTCTTAAATACACACTCAAAGAAGAAATCATTTGCAGAGAGGAAACTATGCACCTGGAAAACATACTCAGTTTTAATGGATATTAATGTCTTGTAAAAACAAAACAAAGCTTGAAACTTAATAATTTGCCTAAAAATAAAGACCATTTTGTTTTTAGTGTTAAACTAGAACTAAATTATTCAGCATATGTTCAATATACTTGAGCTGAAGCTTTTTGAATCTGATGCACAGATAATAAATTAGGTAAGGCAACATGGTGCAAGGGATCTAGGGAGCAACAAAACTGGGGAAAGCATAAAAACAAGTGTGCAAAGTGTGCTGCATCAGAACATCACCAACACTGATTTTTGGATGGAAGCTGGAAGACTTGGATATTGGAAGGCAAATGAAAAAATGGGAATGTAGTTCCATCTGTGGATGCAGTTTCTTGATTCTCACTGCTTGACCTCTTTTTCCCATCAGGTCTTCAGTGGTGAGATCAAGGTGAATTACTTTGAATGGGTGAGTCTTGACAGAGCAAACACAGCTGCTGGTGGGGAATGCTGCTTTGAGAATCAACATGAAGAAAGCAGGGGGGAAGGCTTTTCTAAGCCAGCTTGGATAAAGGTACTTCTCCCTTCTCCATCCAAGGCTTAGTTTCTGTCCCACTCCAGTCAATGATAATTTCCCTCTTGACTTCGGTAGGAGGATTGAGCTTCTGGAGGGCAATGTCTCCTGACCTGATTTCTCCTCCTGTTATTTTGTTAGGCACCAAGCCTGAACAACTTCTCTTCTCCAGGCTTAAAGTTAGCTGACTTATATTCCCTTTAGAACAATCTTCTGAGCCCTTATTTGTCTTCTTCATTAGAAGATTCAGACAAAGAAACAGTTTGTACTGTGACACCACTGATGTGAGGAAAATCTGTTGTACCCAAAGAGCTGGTAATTTGGCAGAGATCTTAACTGTTTCTGAGGTGCAGGTAGGAAACCTTTTTAGGAAACTGAGGCTGCACTGCTATGCCTCAGTTCTGCTGCACATAAGGGTGCAGTTCTGCTATACATATAGCCAGCCAGAGTGTACTTTGGCTTTTTAAAAATCTCCCATGTTCCAGTAGTTGAATTATATACACATCTTGCTATGCACATAATACATAGTTTGGCAAGCAAAAGATAGGAAGGGTAAATGATGGTATGTTTACCTTAGCTCATGGGGATGTCTTAGTGGTTTAACCTTCAAATGTGGTGTGCCTAACTTTTCTCTAACCACAGGTCCAAATCCCAGCTGGGCTGACTCAGCCTTTATCTTCCTCAAGATAAATTCAGTCCCATTCACTTCACTGTGGGTGGGTGTTTCAGATGAAGGCTTAAAAATGAGAGTTTTGTCTGGTCTGGGTGGACCCTAATGATCCCTTAGCACTTTTCATGAGGAAAACATTGGTTGTGGGCCAGAGTTCCTGTTCTTCATTGCAGCAGTGTGCTGGGAGCTCAAAGATGAGGCTCTTTAGGCACTGTAAGATGCCAATGTGCTTAGAGTAGAAAGGCACTAATGCTGCATAATCCCAATGACATCTGAATCAGGACCAGTATATTCCTGTGGAAGTCTTAAGGAAAATGAACGTTTTTGACTGACCAAAAAAAAAAAAAAAAAAAAAAAAAAAAAAAAAAAAATCAAAAAAACAACAACAAAAAAACCCAATTAACTTTACCTTCTGGCTATAATTAACACTGCACCAGGTTCCTTCCATCAGCTGAGAAGGCAGCATTTCTTACCCATATGCCACAAGCTCAGCAAACATTCTAAACAAAAGAAAATTACTCTATGTAAGTTTGTCAGAGCTAGAACAGATTCTAAAGTTATTTAAAAATAAAAAGTTTTGAAATTGCATTTTTCCTTCAGTACATCTTTCAGTGCTTGAATGCCTTTGTTTTTCCAGGAGCAGAGACATTGTGATAGTACAAGAGAGACTAATGGCTTTGTATTTCTGGCCTAAGTGGAAGGAATGGAAAGATCATGAAAGATGACCAATTTGCCTGAGATCTCTATCCATTCTGCAGACACAGGTGGTTTGGTTTATCTTCTGAATTGTTGGATCTTGAAGTAAACCAAACTCAAACCAACTTTCAATCTCTAGGGAGGAGTTCATGATTAGTACAAAGAATGGACAGTGCTGGCAGGTCATATGGGCCTCATGGAGCTATATTTCCAGAAGAAAGCATTCACTAGTCTAGTCACAGCACACTTTTGATAAGGCATGCACATTTAAAACATTTCAGCTTAAATAAGCACATTGAATAATGTGCTGTAGGTGGATCATAACTTTCCACTGTACTGAATCTCTTAAGGATTTTTTATTCTAATAGGCAGATTTGTGCAAAATGCTACAAAATAAACTACCATGAAAATGTTGGAAATAATTTGGAAGAATCATAATAAAAGCTTAAAATTTTTAGTATTGTCTGGTTAATGCCAGAGAATTCTCTTCTTGGCTTCTTCACTGTGTGGCCTATTGCGGGGGTGAATATAGTAAGGCTTCTTTCTGACCTCCCAGCTATGGTGAGGGGATTAAAAAGAGATACTTGTATGTGAAACATTTTGAGAGTGTGCACAAAAGTGCTATAGAAGTGCTAACTATTGTTATCAGCTGTGAATAGATATAATTATTATCAGCAGATACTCTTCAACAGTCTTACTCTAGCATGAATCTGCAGCCAACAGTGATCTAATTTTTACAACAGCAGCCAAAGAAATAGCTTGGATTGCTTAATATTGAAATGAATTAGGGCTTAGTAAGCAACTGCGTAACAAACTTTATTTTGACTTAAAAGGGACATGGCTTGCTACATGGTTGAGTATATTTATAAACAAAAAGCATTGCTAGGTTCTGCTGTCCAAGTCCATTCTATACTCTAAAGGGCTTGCAATACAACTATTTTAATTTGGAAAAGATTTCGTAAGATTCAGATTAAGAATGAAACCAGTAAACTTTATCTTGGTATAACTCCAGGGTCCAGCTGAGCCATTCACCTACCCACCTGCACCAGAAGAGCTGGCAGAAACATGGTATAACTTTACAATTACTGTATTTATCTCTGCCATATCTGGTGTAAGAATCCAAAGACTTACATACTCCAAACAAGGGAATTGCAAACAAAAGCGATGTGTATGCATATATAAACAGCATGGGACTTAGAAGGCTAGACTTAAATCAAAGGAGTAAGGTGAAGGAAGAGGAAGTATTGGCAGAAGTGTGTTTCTCTGCTTAGTGATGAGAATCCCCTTTGGTACTGTGCAGACTATACGGAGATAACAGCTGGCAAAGGATCTTTAGCTCAGGCAAACCTGTGCTCATGAACAAAATGATCTCCTCATGTTATGATGTTCTTGGAAGTCCTATATACAGAATAACATCAGTCTTCATTCCTTGGAGGTCTTCATGTTTCAGTAAAAGCCTAATGCACTGGGAAAAAGAGCCTAAGATTTGTTAGTAGTTCTGAATAGAGATGGGGATGAATAGAACCCCAGCACTGGAACTCCCTCCAAGTTTCAGGGTATTTGAAATCTGAAGTCTGATGCAGTGAGATCTGCAGCAATGTTTTGCTGTGCAAGGACTGTAAAAGGGATCCTCCCATTGGGTGAGATCCCTGTAACCCCACTGAACTGGCTATTGAAACAGTCATTAAGCAGATTAAATGAGTTTAAGATGAATTCTTGAGAGGTTGTAGTCATCCAAAAAGGAGCTGAGGGGTGAGTATAGGACATCTTTGGTAGTGTCTCTTTAACTGCACATAACTTGAGCCATGAACATTTGTTCATCTACAGTGATTGAAGCAGAATTTTCAAACTCCAGTTTAAACTTTGTTCTATAGGAAATATGTTATCTGACCTTCTGTCTTGTCTCTCAAAGCCCACTGGGGAGAAGAAACCTTTGCAAAAAACAAAGCCAAGCTTTAAAATAAAGCATGCACAAAAAAGAATCTGCTGTTATATCTGGAAAGGATGCACATGCATTTTGAGAAAGTGAACAAAATCAAGCACCTTTAGGAGTCTTCAAGCCATAAAGTGGTAAGATGTGAAATGTTTTCTTAGAAACACATTTCTTCCTAATCATGCTGAGTTCCAAGTCAATAGGAGGCTTCCTAAAATGAACACATTTCCCTCTGAGACATCCTGTATCTTGAAATACACCTTTTGCCTTCATCCAACAAGAGGCTGGAGCACTACTCTCATTTCCTCTGGCTGCATCTTTAATTGGTGTGAACAAATCCACAGAGTTGTGCTTCTTTACAGTAGAGGAAGATCTGCTGCATTAACAGTAAAGATAATGTGAAAATGCAGCCTCTATGGATGTAACGCAATTGATGTAAGGATCAGAAAGAACAGATCCCCAACTTGTGTTACTCACCATACCTCTACTGACTGACTGAAAGGTCCTTTTCCAATGTCTTTTGGATGTATAATATCAACTATCCAAAGCTCTTTTTCAAAGTCACTGCTTCTCAGTCAGAGGAAGTTTATGTCCTGTTTATAGGTAGGTAAAAAGGTGCAAAAAGCTGGTCCCATAGATGGTTTAGAAGCAGTGCCAGTCAATGGTAAACTCGGGAAGAAAGCCAGACAAGCTGGGTGGATCACCAACTTTTGGTCCTTGTAATATTGAGTAATTAATAAAATGGAAAACAGCAGCAGAACTGTCTTAAATGAAGATTTATTGATTTGGTCCCAGAGTAAATTTAACTATTTTATTGTACAGTTGGGGCCCCTAGAATTTCCTCTTCCTTCATCCCATAAAGGTCGTTTTTTACAAGGACACTTGCTGCCTCTTGGGAGGGCTGGATCCTGTTTCCTCTCCTATTTATGTGTGTTTGTGCAGGGAGCTCGGGTAAGGAGAATCCATTATTCAAGTCCAGGACAGCGTGGTTTTCCTTCATGCAGGGGCCAAAATTTTGCCGTTACTGTTCTCCCACCTATTACCTTCCTGGTACAGCTTTCCTATGAAGCATTTGTCAGGACACAGATCTCCTTCCAGTGTGCATTATGCAGGCCGTATACTCTGGGGAACGTGCTGCATGTTCCAGAGAGTTTTATTTAAAAATAAAATGCTAAAATTCTGCACTCAAGATTCATCTCCTCTCAGCATTTTTACTTAGTGTACCTACATTTATATCTTATCTAAAGAAAGGCTAGAAAAATAGAAATTGCCATTTTATTTGACCTAAAGTGTCCTAAAGGTAATGCCTCACTCAGTCTGTCGGTACTTAACAGTCTTATTAAAAAGTAGTGTGCAAAACATAGGTTCCTCTTTCTTGGATCAAAACAGAATTTATTTTTTAATTCAAGAAGAGATTTTTATTTAATGGTTTCCATGGAAGAACTCAGAGCCTTAAATGGATAGGTTCCATGGGCAGAGCAAGATACATGGAGAGTGAGAGGCTCTAGGTGACTTGTATAAGACAGTAAACTTGGAAAGCTTTCCCCTTAGCTTCTAAATAAGAAGAAGTTTCTTCTTGAAGGCAGTGATAACCAACAACCAGCCAAATTGTAGCTTTCTGCTTAGCAGCACTCACTTATAATAACAAGGAATAGATAGCAAGTCTCCCAGCAGGCACCACTGCTAAACATACTACACATTTCATGACATGCAGGGAATGTAAAATCTGGACACTAATCAGAAGAAAAAGAAAAAAGTAGCTCCATTAAAGGGTTTTTAAAAAGCACAAACCAACAGCATTTCCTTATGCTTTATCTGATTTGCAAAAGTAGAATTTTGGTAGCTCTGCAGCCTCATAACAAAAGTTTTTAAAGTAACAATTGACTTGCTAAGAACACAATCCAGCAGGAATTGAAGGACAACCCATATTTAAGAAACCTCATCAAAAAAGCCATCTCAGCAGCCACCAGCAAATTCTGTTTGATGAGGATATAAATTATTAGACAATGATATTCTGCATTCCAATTGGCAAGAATAGCTTTTTCTTACTCTCTAATTCTTCCCTCTTTTTTTGAAAAAGGTGTGTATTGAAAAAAGATGAATGGCTTTCCTCTATGTCACTTCATTGCATGTTTCTTGCATGTTATAGGTTCTTGATCTCATGATTACATACATTCCATGCTAACTTAATCCATTCTAGGTCTCCTGCACCTTTTTGGTACCTCCACTAATGTGTGAGACATAGCTTCCTCAAGTGGTAGGTAAAATGGCCAAACTAGTCTAGGTATGGTGGAGCTTTCTGTGGGGCAGGAGAATAGATCTTTATTCAGGGTCCTTTCTGTCTTTTTCAATGTACTACAATGATCGTCACAATCTGGAATTGTAAAAGAGTAGTATTTTCAGAAAGTTTTTACTGTTAAAAAAGTACGTGTTTCTTGTCTCCCTCATTCTAAACAACAAATTCCACCATGGTGGAATAAAGGGTAGAGTGGCCTTCCACTGGTAGTATAAGACATCTAAACGTGCAGTTTGGTGAGGCATGGAGGAGGAGGAAGTGGATAATCGTACTTCTTAATTTTCTGCCTGAGGTAGGAAATGATAATCAAGTGAGCAATATTTGCCTATGATTAAAGTTGACTGCAGTACTGTTACAAGGTAACCTCTTGACTAAAATCTCCCACTTAGAGAACAGGATATGCTTCTGAGGCTATCTTGCTTTCTTTTTAGCTCCCAAATTATGCTCTCAGTTTCACGTCAGATTCTTCTCAGAGGCCAGTGGGGGCACCCAGCCATAACAGAGCAAATTTGTTTTTTTGATGACCACACTGTTGGAATTCAGACCTCTGCTCCACATGCCTGTAGTGAAGCTCTGCCTTTGCATGTGGACAAGTTTTCCAGTGATAGTACTCTGCACTTCTGTGTGAAAACTGCTCCAAGAGCACAATTGTTCACATTTGCTGAGAAAAAAGTGGTGCTTTCAGTCAGTTTAGTGGTGAGAGAGCTATTTTGATTCCAGCATGAATCAGTGTGAACCTTCACCCATCACTGAAGCTGACTGCACTTAGACACAGCCAAACTAAATCTAGCATTTCTCAAGGAGCTGGAGGTTGAGAAAGACATCACCCATTCACACCCTATGGAGGCAGGCCCCTTGTAGTGTGCTGCAACAGGAAACATAACATAACAAAACGAAACTGCTTCCCACTCAAACACAAGAAAAATGGCAGGATTTGGAAATTACTGGGCATTCCCAACAGATTCTACCCAGTAGTATATCAAAGCTTGGTTTACGGTAACAGCTACATGTCATTGAAAAATTACTTTCTCCTCTCCAATTATTTATAGAGTATTCAGAGGAGTGACCTGTTATGATCACTGCTTGAAAGCAAAACAAAAGCAAACAATAAAGAGTTTTGCATGGATTTATGCTGAGTTCTACCCCTTAATCAGCTGTCCAGTGGCTGCTGAGGATCCCGTCTGCTCTCAGAGATGATGGCGTATATCCAGAGATAGCCTACTGAAGTGAAAAGTGCAAGTCCAGATGGGAATAGGAGAGGATATTTCTACATTGCTTGAGGTTGGAGAAGAGTCCAAACTTCTAAATCCATTGGAAACCAAGGCACTTCGCTCATGAAAGGAGATAAGGTTTTGGCACTAAATGAGGCTGAACTTATATGCACAGTTGTTTGCAGTGATAACATTCTGCCTTCAAAAAAGCTGCAAGCTTCTCTAATTGAATCTGTTTCCAACTCCCATTTAATTTGTGCAACACATTCAGAGCTATGGCCTTACAAAGGTACCAGATTCAGAAACAGCAAAATGCAGATGCATTTTTCCAGTTATATTTGAATTTGATCCTACCACGGGGGGCACATGCAGAGACTAGACTTCTGTCCTTGTTTGGAGGCTCACTGACCTGAAGGTGCTTCACATAAACAAACGAACCTGCTGTGCACTGGCAATTGTAGATCCCAGTGATTATAAATAGATGAGACCTTATTCTTTGACCAATAGAGCAGATTTGTCCTAACAAAGAGCAAAATTATTGAGAGGAATAGCTTTACACAATTTCTGATTCACTGGCATGAGGGAGATAAGTAACAGAGAAAAAAGCTAGTATAGCCCCAAAACTTGGAACCTGATGAATGAACTCAACCATCTGATGGTTCTGCATGCTTCAGAGGCTGGCACAGAGCTAATGACAAAAAATGGGCTAAGAGCAAGATGTTATTGTTAGTTTAAGACTTCTACCTTTCAGTCAGCTTGCACTCAGTTGTGGAGAAGCTCTTTTCTTGTCTACAAACAGATCTATATTTGCTTCCCATTGCAAGTTCAAAGTCTTTCAGAATTTTTGTTTTGGGAAAATCAATCAGACCTACATGTCTAGGGGCCTTCACTCTGGTAGGACAGGCTGCATCCCAAACATTCATTCTGCATCAAACCTCATCACATCAGCAAAGGAGTTAATACTGGTTTCCCCAGTGTCCAGGCAGTGATTGACAATGCTCACTCTGTCTCTCTGGGGCACCTGCAGATGACCACCTGAGATAGATCAGAACAGGAAACCATTTCCACACAGCGTGAACATGCAGGTGGTGAGCAATGTAAGGAGCATGATTATTATCCCTTTTTAGCTAACTGTTCTGGGCCCCCTGCATGACGTCTGCATAGTTGAGATGTCATCACTCAGCCAGATGTTGAAGTCACATCGATCTAAATCCAGTTGGATATATGGAAAGTATTGTCTATTTTGGAGGGCATAAATCAGAAGGTATTTCTATGAATAAGGGATTATTACTAAATTGTACACTTTCTATTAATAGATCCTTATTAATGCTGCAGGTGTTAGTAGTAACTGCTCTTTGAAGCATTACTTAATCACCTCCTTCTCAAATCCCGGTAATCCAGCTCTCATAAAAATACATGGATTATTGATTGAGAGGACCTCTGGGATCCCTAAAACGAGGTTCAGTTCAGATGCCTGCACAGTGCAGGAGACGCACTACAGATCGTTCCCTGGAATGTCTGCCAGGTGTTTGTAGTTTCATGCATAGCATGTCTTAGAAATCATAAAAAAGGTGGGGGTGGAGAGGAGGTCATTCACATTCAGGAAGACCAGGCTCAAGGAGAGGAAGGAGAAAGAGAATGAAGACCATTAGTAATAGCTGAAGAGGTTGAAGGTGCAGAGGTTATAGGGTGGGCTACTGCTTTTTTCTCTCTGGGAAACTTATGACAGTGAAAATAGAGAATGAGCAGATTAAATGCGAATTATGTTCTCTAGACTTTAATGTATGAAAAACAGTCAGATCTGTGGCATGCTTGCAAGGCACAAAGCACAGAAGCAATCAGAAGGAGCAAAAAGCCTTTAGAAATGTACTGTGTATGAGGTAGCTAGGAAGATAATGTTCAGGAAATGACTGAATAACTTTGAATAAAAGATGATTCAGTAGAGCCCAGCGTTAATATTTTAGGATTACATTTGCAAAACTTAATGCAATGGTGATATCTGAGGAAGCGAAGCTGAAGCATATCCATTTTCCCTGCTTAGCAGATCTTCATGGTTGGGCCCTACATAGCTCAGACCTGCAAAAGGACTTCAGAGCTGCCATTTAAGAGGGGCTTGGGCACGACATGGGTGCTTAAAGGTGTGCGTACACTGTGCTGTGCAAGATAGAGACCCTGAGATACTTCAAGTACCAGGAATAAAGCAATGTTAGCTGCAGAATAACAAACCTGGTAAGAAATAGATGCTTGCAGAGCCTGTGCTCACATGGCTTCCCTGCTTCCCGGGCTGCTCATGTATTGATAGCTGGGAGATCTCTCCACCATAAGCACTGTGGAGCTTAAGAAATCTTGCAGGCTGGCACAGAGGTCCTTGAATCTGTAACCCTCGCTTCATAGCTACCTTTGGCAATCAACAGTCCCAGGCATGTATTTTTGCCAGTCAGGTTTGACTCCTGTATAAGCCTGAAATGCTCCCATCTCACAAGGCTGCAAATCATGGCACCTTCCATCGTACTGCTGCTTGGCTCAAGTCTCTGAACCTGGTTCTGCAAGCCTAAATCCCCTGCCTAGAGCAAGAGACCGAGGGACCACAGCTCTGCTGTTCCCGAGTGGGAGTGGGAGACAGAGAGGATTTCTGTCTCCTTCCAGGGAGGGCTGAAAATGCAACCGCTGCTCTTTGGCAAATACATAAGCAGGACCTTAATCAATCAAATCACACTATTCAAAAAGAGCTGGAAGGTGGAGAAAATTTCTCAAGAAGAAGAAAGGATAAGAACAAAAATCAATGCCTGACAGAACTGCTTGATAAAGCACCATTTTCCAGGGTGCCACCATCTGTTCTGTGTTATAGGGAATAACCTTGATGTTATTACATTACAGGATTATTATTGTACAGTAGTGTGTTAAATCTCAACCAAATGTAGCAAGCATGAGAGAGACACATAATATCACCTATTGCTGGAACAACAAACACAATTCAGGAAAGCACTTATGTAAGAATGCAGGACTTGTTAAGGTGCTTAAAGGTAAGCACATTCTCAGCTGCCGACTCAATGGGGTCATTTTTTAAACTATGGCTACAAAGTCAAAGTCTCAAACCCAAAATGTCTCACAGGAAAGTGACTGGGAATAGACTTTAGAGCTTGAACTCTTGTGCATCACAAAATTCCATCTGGTTCAGCAAACTGGTATCCTACTGACCGTGTAAGACACCTCATGGATTTTTTTTTTTCTTTCAAGAAGATCAGGCTGAATAAACAAGCAGTTTCCACAAGGCAGGTAGTGTAGCTTTTTTACTTTGTGTGGGTAAGGTATCTGTACCTGAAGGGGAATAAAGAGGAAATGAAAGCGCTTGATTCTTTTACACTGCACCTTAGTATAACTATTAGGAGACCTCAACCTTTTAGGTGTATTATAGTACACACAAAAAAATAAATGACCAATGGAGAAAATGTGACAAGGTGTGAAACAACCATCTTAATGTTTCTGCTTTAGATTTTCAATACTTATGTGGGATTTTCTTCCTGGTCCCTTTCCACTTTTGCCTTGAACCTTGGAAGATGAACAGCTAGGCTTTCTCATCTAACATTCTCAAGTCATCTTAGAGCACTTGGAGTTTTTTTCCCTTCACATCCTAATTAAGGGTATATCAGTGTCCCACTGGACTGAAGTAGTTAACAAACACCATCCGGCAGGTCACTTATAAACTATTTGCCATGAGATTGAGGGCAAACCATGGTGAATTCCCAAAGAAGGAATCAAATGAACCTGTTAATGAGCAGAGCATTAGGAGGGAGAAAAAAATAAGGCAGAATCTGAAGTATTAAGGAAATGTAGGAAATAAAGGTTTGTTTATCTAATGGTTTTACTGGTGTCAATGCACAGGACTCTCCCACCATTTTAAAGCAGTTGTAAACAAAAGATTCAGTTGCAGATAAGCTTTGGGAATTCACTTTTACCTGAGACATTTGTAAACATTGCTCAAAGATGGCGAGGAAGAGGAACGTGTAACACATTCACTTCAAATAAAACCTGTCCGAGGTTTTCTTACATTATCATCAGTATTTGGAGCACCAGTGAGTCTCAGGCACAGCTCAGCCTGTTTGAACCCTCTCTATAGCAAATAATAATCTCTGTCCCTGGAAAGTTAAGTCTAAGGCAGTTACTGAAGTTAATCTAAAACTGCACCAGACCCTGAAGAGAGAGCACTTGGGAGACTTTCAGTCTGTAAGAAATCTCCTGAGAGCCTGATCTGGTGAAATCTTAATAGGTGATCCAGAGAAGACAGGGATCAAACACAGACAAGCCTCCAGTTTGAGTCTGCTTGTCAGTAGCATGACTCGTAGATCAGAAGACAAACAACCTCCCCCCCCCAAATTCCTGTGCCTTACAAGAGCAGCCAGATACTTTTGTGCGTACATCTTACAAGTGGGTTTATCCTTCATCCTGAGCTGGCCTTAGGTTGTGTTGGTTTCTTGGACTTAGAATTCCCTGTATTCACCATTATTCTCATTAAGATCTGATACAGAGCACAATTAGAAGTGGTATTGTAGTAACACAAAATGGCTCCAAAACTAGAAAATATTGAATTAAATACAGCTGCATGATTAATATTCTTTCAGATGAGAGTAAAAAACCAGCTGTCTAAAAAATCAGTTAATTTATCTAAAAAAAGCAATTCAATGGATAAAATAATTTAGAAAAATAATCTTACTAGAGGTCATAGTGTAGAAAAAGGAAAATAACCTACACTCTACTCATGCCCCTTTCTTTATAACTTCAGAAAACATGACAGAACCTCCTCTGGCATGCTGTATCTCTGTTTTTGTTAGAAGTAGACCAAAAGCACCACATACTGTTTTTTTCAAGTCTGAAGCAGCAGCAGAGACAGGAGGACAGACTGAGGGGGGCGGAAGCTTTGCAGTGAAGCAGAGAGAAAGAATGTAAATGAGATTTTCTCCTCATCTAAGTTCTTCTGACACAGACAAGGAAAGAATTCTTTGATCTTTCATGATTGTCACATGACACTGGTGCTAGAAAACACATCTCGACTTTTCTAAAGTTATAGCATGACACACAGAAAACCTCTTTGTTTATTATTTTTGCCAAAAACTGAAGGGCCCCAGAGGAAAGGTAACAGAAAAAGGCACAGAGACCCCCGGAAGGGCTCTCTATGATTTTAAGCAAGGAAATATCAAAAATATACAACTGGTGTTTCTGATAATGCTGGATTGATAGCATCTTAGACCAAAGAACCTTGAATGTTTTCAGTTTGGCTGGCACAGCCTCCTCCAGGCAGATGGCTTTCAGGTTCTCATGCCTGTTGAAATTTATTGGCCATATCCTGCTCTGCAAATTAGCTCCCTGCATCATTCACATGGTTCATCAGCTACTAGATTGACAGCTACCGCATCCCCAGCCATCCTGGGGGAGCATCAGGGACATAGAGAGAAATACAGAATAGAGTAAGTACCATATCTGATGCTCCCTGCTAGGCAGAGGTACAGTCTGCATGGCTCAAGCTGAAGGCTGTAAACTTTACAGGCCTGCATCTGCCCTGGACCTCCTGCATTTTTGGACTTCCCCAGAGGAATGAAATAAATAGAAGTTGGATCATGCCCTTGTGTGATAGAACTCACAATGAGGGTATGGCTTAAGGTAAGGTTATTGCTGTGGAGTTCCTTTTGCATTCCCGAACCAAGGTAACAACCAGGAACAGTTTCAGTAATCCTCAGGATCGCTTCCCAGACTGTATCTTTACAAGATGGTAATTGGTCAGTCCCATCAATGAGATTTTTTTTTTTTTTGAAGCCAGGGCTTTTTCTTTTTTCTTTTTTCTTTTTTCTTTTTTCTTTTTTCTTTTTTCTTTTTTCTTTTTTCTTTTTTCTTTTTTCTTTTTTCTTTTTTCTTTTTTTTCTTTTTCTTTTCTTTTTTCTTTTTTTTTTTTGAGTTAGAGTACAGCTATTTCGCTATGGGGCACTTTAACAGGGACACTAAAAATGTTGATGGCTGGGGACAGCTAGCCAACAACAAACCAAGAGAGGGAAATTTTGACTAAAGACAGGAAAATCATAATTTAATAAGAAGCACAGTAATAGATTCCTAATGCCCACAGACTTCCCAGTTTCAAGGTCTTACCTGAAATACAGACAGTACGACACTGAACTCCACATATTGACTTTGGAAGAGCTGAATAAACCTCAGTAGAGTCTCCCATACCGTAGCCAGAGAATCCAAAACATCTAGATATTTTTGGGCCCTTATTTACCCAGCTAACCCATGCCTCCAGTTTTTGAGCCAGAATAAAATGTTCAGCTCAAACATAAGTCAATAGTCCTGACAGAGAATTCAATAGAGGTTTCTGGACATCAATCCCATCTGAATTGCTTCATACCTTCTTACAACAGTTGCAGGAATATGAGTTGCGACACAGAAATACAAGAATTAGCTAGCCTGCTAAAGCCAAGGCCTAGACTAGTCTGGTTCCTGTTTCTTCTGGGGATGAAAACCAGGTACCTTGAGGAAAACTGGTTTCTGTCACATGCATAGCATCTACCATGGAAAAACTGCCCCTGCAATTCTGTATGCTATAATGAAGGTTCAAGAGGATTTCCAATTCCTCACATTGCTCTATTCCTATTTCTATATATTTCAAACAATTCAAGACATCAATTGAATTTTTCAAAGCAACTTTCTCCATTTCACAATGTCTTGGTAAATCAGGCCTATGTAGACTAAAAATCTAATAAAAAATACTATGAGGAGTTTTAATCAGAAGAGCATATTGAACTGTAGATAGTAAAACTGCCGTAACTAACAGCAGATGCTGAAGAAACTATAAAGGCTTGGTCAGTGTGGTTTGCTGCATTATTGCATTAGAGCTGAGACTGACTATAGTTTTACTATTTGACTTAATAAACTGGCATTTTTTATTATTATGTAATACACCAAGCTCCTGCAGTTTTACTATAGTAAATATAATTCAACCGTAGTTTAAAGAGAGATGTTATTTTCGTTTGCTTTTTAATACACAGTGAAGCTGTGAGAAATATTTCAGTAATACTTTTTCCATGCCCTTCCCTTAATATTTGCACTACGTAGCTGTATTTGAATATGCGATTTTTATCTTCAGTCACTTTTCTTTTACTCGTGCTTTCCCTGCAATAGGTAATCATCTTTCAGTGCTTATTGCAGCACAAGGATTTGTCATTTGAGACAGAGACAACATTTGGATTCCAATTTCAACCTGATACAGGGATGTCTGGGTCTGACCTCATAGAGAATCCTATTTAAAATACAAGTATTTCACACAAGTTTTATTCTGAATTTCCTGCCTGAGAGCTTGCTGGGTAACGGTCACTCGGTCCCACATGGAAATCATCCTATTAAAGGACTGGAAAATGGGCTGTAATGAAAGTGATGTCTATTTTTCATAATGATGTGGTATCTACGCACAGAGCCTAGCTCTTTCTCTCTGTGCTCACTTCCTCTCCTTTTATACACCCACCCAAACAGCTGCAGTGCCGTGTTTGCTGGAAATTGTGTATTGGTGCCTCAGAAACCATGGAAGCAGAAAAATGTCTAATCTTACTTTTCTTCTCTTGCAGCCTGAAATGACACAGCTCCAGCATGGATGGGAAGAACCTACATTAGAAGAAAATTAGAAATGAAACATTTCACCAGACTAACTGTGATTTTTCGTCTGTATCTTTGTTAGTTGTATTTTTACTGCTTTTCTTGTGAATGGACATCTCGGCAGTCAGTCCCTGCAGCTGAAGAACATTGTGGCAAACCCCAGATCTGCCGGGAATGCCAGACCCGCCGGCAGTGCTGATCGCTGCCCACGAGGTGCTTGCCCTCGCTGCAGCTGCCGGTGGCCCTGAACGGCTCAGCAGCTGCGGGCCGGGCAGTGAATGTGCCATGCAGGGCCGCGGAGCGCTGCAGGCACAGCCTCCTCGCAGCCTGCCCCTTCGTACTGCGGAGCTTGCTATAATTAGGCTTACTGCTTGCACAAGAGGCAGCTTAGCGTGGAAATTGTGGCACAAATGGCCAGAAATCCAAGCATGCATTTAAGTCAGACCTCATGCACTGCTCCAAATGCATTTGGAGACAAACAGAGTTTTCTTGACAGTTTTCCTGTGCTAGTTCTCCCTAAAGCCATCACTGTCAAATTTTCTGACTGGTCAAAAAAGTAAAGGCCTGAACTACTTCTCTTTTTTTGCACCCCCTTTTTTTTCCTTTTGAATGAACAAAGAGAGTTGGATTTTTTTTTAATGTACTTGCAGATGTGATTTATTGTCACTGCAAGCATGCTTAGAGAAGTTCTGAGTTAACTTGGGTCTGAACAACTGAACTGAACAGTCAGCACCATTGTGGGAAAGCTCTGGTCCAAATCTGATCTCTGCCACTGAGATCAGATGTAATCATAGACCAAATGGGAGCAAAGAACCCAAAACTTCTCTGCATTTTGAATAAATTCTGATTTAAACCCAAATGTCATGGCTGTGCAGAACCAGGCTAAAAACACTGAAATGACTATTCCTCCTATCCCTCTCAGTTGAAATGCTTAGGGGGAATTTATCTTTGGGTCAAAATGCAGTATTTAATGTCACAGCTTAGATCAGCTGTGGGGCCCGGACTCCCTCCTTCAAGTCTTCTCTGCCATGAGAGAATGAATCTCTTGGCCTTGGATGTCTTACCACCAAATCTGGCTGACTGCTGAGCAATATAGCAGCAGCAGCAGGAAAATAGGCGTAGCAGAGCCTCTACATATTTAGCCATATTCAGTGCATCTTTGTCATTTTTTGTTTCCTTCCTCAGTTACCCTGCCCTGACAACCCAGGCCAGCACGAGGAAAACAGGCAGCTATTTTAGGTGCCCCACTGTTATCACTGAGATGCAATCTCTCTGCTAAATAAACTATTTCCAATGCATTGCCAAGTAAACCCTGCACTGACCTTTGACTTCGTCATCTGAAATATGACCATAAAAATAATGAGTCTGTAAACTGCTTTTGGCAATTATACCGCTCCTGGAATGAAAGGACATTGTCATTAGCATGCAGCTTATGGACCCCAGCTTGCTGGGCTTGGCAAACGGCCAGCTGGGGAAACTGAGCTGGGCTTAAAACTGACACAGGTTCAATGGGATAATTAGGCAGCTTTTTGTTCAAGTTTGTTGATATAAATGTGCTAGAGATTAGCCTTTTCCCCCTCAGCTCTGGGTAATGATCAGAGCTAACAGGTGGCAGGCTAATGGTGGAACTTGAAATTAATACTTTGTTTCCTGGTCCCTTCCTTTGTTGTTTTGCCTGCAGAGGAATTTCTCCAAATCTTCCAGCGCTGTGCAGGCACCTTCTATCCCTCCCTCTTTTCCTCTTTTTATTTAGTTCTGCCTAAAACATTTTATCAAGAAGAACATGTTGTCAACTCACATAAAGAGCTAGGAAGTGCTGACTGGAAAATAAATCACAGTCAGTCAAATCAACCAGTCAGCCTACCATTTATTAGCCTAAGGAATACAACTTAAGTTTCAAAATAGTAATGGACCAGATCTTTTTTTGAAGTCAGTGGGAGCTCTCCAGGGAAATGAGCCAAAGCAGAATAAAGGACACCCAGAACTTAGCATAGTTATGAACAAACTGCTGTACCACTTATAAAAGTGTTTAGGTCACTTACACATCTGGTTATCTTAAGCAACTTGGGACAGGGTTCTTGGCTTTCAGAAGGAATTCGAAAGGCTGGATCTGCTAACAGCTTTCTATAAGTTCTCAAAGCAGAGTCTATCTGCGCTTCACGTCAAAATAAGCAAGTCAGCAAGAGAAATTGTGAGCATGCCTTTACACACACTGTCATTAACCGATACGCCATGCAGAAAGCAAGCTTTCATAGTCATTTTACGCATACACACTGCCTTTTGTCTCAAGGATTGCCAAAGCACTATAAAGGGAAGGCTAGACCCTTCTGCAAATACACTAAAATCACTTCACCCATCACAAAAATGCAGCCACTTCTAGGGAGAGGCCTGTTTAATAATGCACCAAATGCATGTGGCAGCTTAGGTGGGAGGAGAATATCCTCTGTAAAAGGATATTTTTCCCGTAACATGTCATTGCTTAAGCAGGACAGGGTGATGGATATCCTTTCAATTAAAAGAAAATGCGACGGGGAGGCTTAAAAACCCGTTCTGCTAATATGCATGGTAGATCAGCAGAGGCCTTGCCAGCACATGCTCCCTGCTGAGCTCTGGCGGCCCCCTCAGCTGCTGCCAACTGGCTCAGCTCAGCATGGACCAGCTCAGAACGGGAGCGCAAGCAGCCCATTTCCGCCTTTGGCCTTCTTTCAGAGCCCTCCAAAGATGCAGTTCCATCTGCTAATTCTTGTGGTGGTCTCAGCCATCGCATTTTACCTCTCCTCCTTTCGCTCCCCTTTTTCTTATTCCCCATTAGTGTTTTGTTCTTCCTTTTCCAGAGCTTCAGTCTCTGGCTTCCCAGCCTCCTGTCCCATGACATGGGGCATCCTGTGGCTCCACATATTGCACCCACTTTGTGCGATGCCCAAACTGCTTAGTCTTCTCCTTCCCTTCTCACTGCACTGCTTTGACTCTTTCCCTACCCATGTTGTGCCCTGTCATGGTCATGTTTCCAAGTGCAGGCCCATGCACCAGTCAGCTCTTGGGATGTGAAAGTCCTCTTCCTTTGCTTCCTGCTCTCCACAGAGAAGCTGAGACCAGAGCATGGCTCCTCAGATCCTTCATGGGACCCCTTCTTCATTTGTCCCTTGCAAAGGCAGAGCAGAGGTGCTGCAGGAATCCCCTCTTGCTCTGGCCCTGGATTTGGCAGAGCAAGTTGCCTTCTCAGTGCTGCTGCTCGCTCCCATTTGCAGCAGGAGCAGACGTGCACTCACCAGGCAACAGGGGGATTGCTTCAGCTCAGTCTCAGTCCTGCTTCCCTGCAGCAGGGCAGAAGGTTTCCATCCTTCAAAACATTTTTTGAAAATATAGAGGAAGTTCAGAGAAGAGTTGCAAGAACCATGTTGTTTCTACCCTGTTGGTAGATATATTTCTTACAGACCTATAGGAGCTGACTTGAGCCACTAATTCAGCCATGGCAACATGAGACTCAGCCCAGGACACATAATTTCCACCTTCTCAGTCCCCTTTGCAGTTTGCCATGGGTGATGCCCAGCCCTGGCCACCAGGCTGGAAGACACAGCCACTTGCAGTGTGGTCACAGCAATTTAAACCTATCCATACCATGAGAATCGGAAAGAAGCCAATGTATAGGCTGCCGGAAAGAAGTTAAGAGGTAACTTGTCCCAAGCACGTCTGTGAAGAAAAGAGACCTACCACTAGAGCCTTTGGTTCAGTAGTTGAAAGCATAAGATCCAGTGGCAGGAATTTAGGACTCAGCAAATGTTCCAGCTGGAGATAAACTGTAAGCTTTTAACAGGGCGAATAAGTCACTTGGAACAAAGTACTAAGGGTTGTGGTAAATTCTCCATTTGCTAGAGTCTCTAACTGAAGAGCAAATGTATTTCCAAAGATGTATGCCTTAGTCTGAAAAAAATTTGTTGGGCTGAAGGCCAGAATCATTGGCTAAAATCTATGGCTCTTGTAATAAAATAGGTCACAACAGATAATAACCAGTATTTATTGCAGTCTTAAAATTTATTAATCTATCTATTCTAGAAAACAGCAATGAAAACATATTGCACCTATAAAATCTTGCTTGCAGGCTAGTCCCTGTGAGGTATATCCAAGTTTGCATACATAGCAATATTTGAGTTACCTCAGATTTTGGCAGGTGTTGCTCATCCACCTGAGCATGAGAGACTTAAAAAAAACAAAACAAAAACAATTAATTAACGTTCCTTTGGTAGACTGCCAAAGACTGCAAAATAGAGACAGCACTCGTTTCACAGAAATTATGATACACCCTTTCCTTAGCTTTTTCTAGACTACAAATAGCCAATAATTAATCTACCATAAACATCAGTGAGAGAAGGGTTCTTCTTTGCATCCCAGCAAAGACTGACACCAGGAGAAGATGAGAGAGCCTACCCTACGGGGATAAA
Organism: Rhea pennata; assembly: GCF_028389875.1. Classification (NCBI taxonomy): domain Eukaryota; kingdom Metazoa; phylum Chordata; class Aves; order Rheiformes; family Rheidae; genus Rhea; species Rhea pennata. Next base: position 22,356,540 of record NC_084665.1, on the reverse strand, counting down.
ACCACAAAAAAATAAGCAAACACAGCAAGACAAGCAATATTCATTCTACCAGCACCCCTGATTAAACTTAAATTGCAGCAAAAAATAGAGCAGTTTAAAGTTTTCAATGGCACAAATCTATTTTTTTTGACCACGAAAAGTAAGATGCTAAGACTTTTGTATGATAAATGCTTCCTTCAGATAACTGTCTGTGGTCAGTGTTATAATCCAGAGTCCAGAAAGGTTGCTTTAGTGAGTGGGTCGGTCCAAACTGTTTCTAGTTTTATTTTGGAGAGAAGTGGCATGAGTTTCTTTGCTTAAGTATAGAAACAACAGTGCAGTTCTGCTTTGCAGTTGACAGTGTTTGCATAGAGACAAGTCAGTGAAACGGCAGCCTAGTCAGATTCGGAATTAGGATGCGTTGTTAAGTGCATTTTATAAATCTATGTCAACAAGTTAGTATTTTTTTGTGTGGCCATAGCACTGAGGGCAAACAGAGGGTGAAGCAGCATTGAGGAAGGGCCTGCCGAGTCCCAGATCCTCAGCTCCAAGACAGCAAGAGGGGAGGGAAGATACAATCAGTAAAAATACATTTGTCAAAGGATACCCACTGAGGCAAGGGACAGAGGGGGAAATAAGTCAAAATAGTAGCATGCAGAGATATTTTCCTTTGATTCCTAGAAGACACTGGGTAGAAGAGTATTGGCAGGGCAATACTTCCAGTGTCAAGGCAGATGAATAGATAATGAATTAAGCCGGTCATCTGGCAATAACATGCAGACAATGATAATACTGTACAGTTATTCTGAAGGTCCTGACAACCTGCCAGTACCGCAGGTGCTGATTGATAGTTTATGCTGTGACATTAATCCACACTTAATTGTGGGTCACAAAATCTTCCCATAAGAGAAGTGTCTCTCATCACAATACATAATATATTCTTCATATACCACAAATGAATCCTTTGCATAAGTCAGGATCATGATCCTAAGAACCTTAAATTACCTGACATTGAATTACTACTTTCTATAAGGCCCTTGGGTACTGAGTACTTAGTATATAATTTTAAAAGTCAGAGTAGATAGATAGAGGGGTGTTTGCAATGCAGTCACTTGCAGATGTAGACAATCTGACTGGCACAGGTAGAATTTTAGGAGCTCTGGGAGTCATTCCAAGACTGGCACAGGTAGAATTTTAGGAGCTCTGGGAGTCATTCCAAGTCTGCATAAAATAAAGGGAAGAGACAAAAGAGAATAGCTAGAAGCCCAAAAGGTAGATTTAAACTTTCATTACTGCAGATGGAAGATGGAAACATGTGCTAGGTGTGAGTTGAAAAGTGGCTTCCATGAGGAAACAATGAAAACATTAAGACCCAAAATTCAAACACCACTGAAATTTGGAATCTGGGGACAGGAGAGCTCAAAGATGATCCAGGTCTTACCTCACCAAAGTTCATTGTGGGAAGGGGAAAGGGAATGGGAATGGGAAGGGGAAGGAGAAGGAGAAAGAGAAGGAGAAGAGGAAGGGAAAGGGAAAGGGGAAGAGGGAGTAGAAGGGAAAGGGGAAGGAGAAGGGAGGGAAGGTTTGTTGTTTCTTCTAAATTGGTGTCTTTAATGGATCTCTTAGAAGCAGGATGTGAGAAAGTGTAGGATAGCATTTCACTACTTCTTTTGGCAGCTGTCTTTTGCCCTCTTTTTCCACGCATGGTGATAGCATTCTCTTTAAAAGTATTGGCTAATTAAACTCAGGAGGAAAACATTTCTGTTTAATTTCCATTCGCACTAGTTCAACACTGATGTAAACTTAGCTGATATCACTGGCATCAAGCTTCATTTGTTCTGATAGCAGAAAAAAAGTTTCACAAAATCCTCTATGCCTTGCCTGACCTGAACAGTTTGTCTTGTGACTTTTTGTTCACAGTATGCACAGAAAATGGACTGTTCTACTTGAATAAGGATCCAAGACATCTTCCTGGTGGGCCCCCACAACCTGTAAAAAATGCCTTTCTCTGCCACACACAACCCACTGGATTCTGCTCCTTTGCATGCTAGTAAGGAAACCCCTTTTCCTTGCTTTATGGAAATCTTCTTATAACAGTCATAAGTGAATAGTCCATCCTGAAGGAAGAGTTAAAGCTATTTCCAGGTGACATCTGGGTAGCTGCTGAGAAAAATCCATTACAGGATTCTGAATAGAGGACGCCTAATCTCAGTAAATTAACCATCCTGCAAAGCATCTAGTGTGCTGTGCATCTAGTGCAAGGCTTTTCATATGCATATCAATTTGGGAAACATAAAGACTCAAAAAAGAAGCAATAATTGCTGCTGAGATGGAAGGAGGGCTAATGATGACTAATGCACTTGTTATGGAACATTCTTCAATTAATTCCCTTGGGGAGGCAGTAAATCTTCTTATCTAATCTTACACACACGTCTCTAACTTGCACTTATTTTCAAAAAGTATGCCTGGAGGAAACTAAAAATGTATATGGTTTTCTGTAAGAAAATTAAGGTATTACTGTTGGAGGATAGCAGAGGTTCTGAAAGGTAAGAGGGAAAGAGGAATATAAGTATTGCACAAACATGTGTAGAAGTCTGAAATTTAGAACAGGATCTCACTTCATTGTCATACCAAGAAAGACGGAGTTGCTTTTCTCCTTGAAGGAAATATGAGAGAGCAGATTCTCAGCTATGCCAATAATAAGGACTAAAAATATTTTCCATGAAGAATTTTAACAATGGTTTACAGCTTGATCACCAAAAATGAAATGAGTACTGTAATTCTTTGCAAGAAAAGTACTGTTCATGTGGAATATTCTCTAAAGAGAAATCTTTACAGTTCATTTGATAATATATTGCCTAATAATAGTTTCCTCTTCCCTCACGCTCCCTTCAGCTGCAGTGGTTCATGATGAATTCATATTATATAATGAAGTCATCTAACTGTCTCTGAATAACAATTAAAAAAATCTAGTGACTTTTTTTGTTTCTGTGCAAGAAGGAGTTGAGAAGATAAATAATAAACACTAATATTTCATAAGCATTATTCTCTGCAGCAAAAAATATCTACAGGTGAAATAAGAAGTTGCTATGGAAACCACAAAGGAAAAAGGCTGTAAATAATAAAACACAGTAGAAAACATCTTTTCATTCTGAAGAAATTGCTATTTTAGCTGTATGTAGTACCATTTAAAAGACAACATAGGTAACTTTAGGCACTTAATCTGTGTTTTATATAGGTTTTTAGTCAAACAAGACCAGGAAATACTCTCTGAAAACTGTTACTGATATATGACAGGTTTGTTTCTGAGGAGCTACAGGCAATCTAAACACAAAATTCATGCAACTGGTGAAAAATTATTGCCATTATTTGCATTATGTCTGGTAAAAAGTCAATGACAACTAAAACCTGCAATGCCTGCATATTACCCAGGAGTCTGAATGGTTACTAGCTCTGATTTTGTTTATCCCTAAATATTTTTCCCAATGAAGAGGATTTTGATTAGCTGGAAAATAGCTACTGTACACCCTGCAATGGATTGAGGCCTTTCATTTTTATTTAGATTCCTGTTCTAAATAAATGAATGGTTGGTTTGGTTTTGGCATGGGATGAACACTAGGAAGACCCAAGTAATAGCAGGTCCCGTGTTCCTAAATTTCAGCTGTGAGGTTTAGCTCTGCTCACTCACATTTACAGACCCCAGGATACCTCCATTACTTCTCTTCCCCCACTCCTTCAGTGTTCTGACAAGGCAGAAAGTCAAGAAGCATAAAGGCAGCCTTGGAGCCCAAGTTTCCACCAATCCTTCATCTTATGCACACATTTGGATCCAGTTCTGGATCTGGATCAGATTCACAGAGCCTTTGCTGCAGGATCAGATTCTGATCACTTCTAACATTTCAAAGTGGCTGTGTTTAGTACTTATCTCTGCTACTCAGTTCCTACTGACTTTTGCTTTACTAATAATAAAGGCCTCTGCAATTTGCTACAAGCAGAAACAGAATATCTTTGTGCATGAGAGAAGGTATTTAAACAGTCCCAGAGTACCAAGAATAAGAAGGTTTATAAAATAATGCATGCATCCAGGAAAAAAAAAAGAGTAAACTGACAGTGAACAAAATATAAAATATAGAGAGACACAAAAATAAAAACAAACCTCAGAGACAAGTTCAATTTCTAATGCTTCAAAGTACTGACTGAAATACAGAGAAATCCCTCCTTCACTTTTCCTTATTATGATCAGTTGAAACCTGTGCTTAAAAGACCCTTAGTATTTAATGCAGAAATGAGATACTCATTAAATGTTTGTTCTTTAAAAAGTCTCACTCTGTAAAGGGAATTCAATCTGTTTCTCTTTAGATCTCCATGTTAAAGAGCCTTATGGTAGGTTTTTCATAAGTAACCTCTAACTATTCTGGCTTGCTGAATGTATAATGTGGAAAAAAGTGCATTTATTTGAAAAACAAATCTTGAAAGTTTAGCCATTAGCCTCAACGCCTATAAAATCTTCTGGTTCAGTCTGGAGTCTCTCAGGGGTATATGTACAGGTGCTAAGTGCTGAGCAGCTGCAGCAAGTGATGAATTTAGGGAATGGTATGAAGTTTAAAAACCAAGATGACCAAATGAGATACATTTTACAATCAAAGCCCAAGCTTATGTTAAAAATTAGAATGCCTTTATAGATGCTTTTGTTTTTCCCCTGAGCCTTCTAAAATCAGTATGGCAGCTAATGCACAACTAACGATGAAAGTATTGAGTACTTTTTGCAAGTTCTGGCTCAGTGAAAAGCTGGAGAATAAAATGTTTGTGGATTATTATTATTATTAATGTGTGTGGTATTCAGAAAGGCACAAGATAAATGCTTATACCCTGTTCATTTATATAAAAAATCTCCTCATTCTACTCAGATAGCCCTAAGAATCTGTACAGTGAGTGCAAACGTAATTTGCACATATTTCTAAGCACTTCTGCCTTGCCAGAGTGGCTTAAAAGAGCTTTAATATAACTCCCTTTCTAATCCTGTGAATAAGAAATCATTGGATCCAATTAAGAGTATCTATACTGATGCAGTGTTAGCCAGAAGGTGATTTAGAAACAATCCTGTTTTTTTTTTTTTTTTTTTTTTGGCTGGGAAATTTGTGGCTGTAAACATTACATGATCACAGTCTAGAATCCCACCGACAAATCAGTCCATCCATCCAACCTTACATGGGGACCTCCAGGCAGAGCTCAGTGCAGGGTATGGACACACAGTGTAGCCACAGTATAGTGTAGACACTCAATCAGGGTTTGAAGTCTTTCACTTTCTGGTCTTTCACCTTTCACTGGTCTGCAGACTTTGGCCTAATCAAAATGAGAGGGATTGCTTCTGCTCAGCTTACATCAGTGTAAATGAGGAACTGCTTCACTTTAGCCCACAGTGTTATACAGGCTAAACCTGGAGCCATAGTGCAGGCCCGTGGCTTCATGCAAAACTGCCTGACATACATAGGAGGGCAAGAGGTCCTGCCAAGGCACCAGGTGGAGAGGAAGGAGATTCGGTCCCGGAGTCACAGAGTGAGTGAAAAAATGTTTTGAAAGCAAGTCATGATATTTTGTTATAAAATTAAGCTGAAGAAAAGTCTTTCCTGGATGTATCTTCCATGGACAGAAGCATCTTCCCTTGTCTATTTGTTTTATTTAATAACATCTCTCACATCCTCACAGTAGGACAAATGGGAAACCTTATGCCTTCTCCCCCTTTTAAACACCTGCCTCTGTTGCCTACATGTCAGGCTTCATCCTGAAATTTCCGCCAAGCTGTGTGTGGCCCCGGGCAATACCATGACCTGGTGAAGTTGATGTAAGAATTCTTACAGTCTTCCAATGAAGCAAGAGCCAAGTTAGCTTTGAAGTAAAAACTATGCATTAACAAAATCAGTCTTCTGTTAAAAGTGATCAGTCTAACCATACATATTGGACTAACTACCACCAATATGCTTTGCCTTTATTTTTCTTACAAGAAAAATTAAACAACTCATTTTATGAATTAGTGATTTTCTCTTCCATCATTAAGTCATTTCTAGAAAGAAAAAATACTCTAAGTTCAACTGTATATTTATCATGTTAGTGCAAAATAAATCCCATACCAGTTCTTCTATCCTAGTCTTCCCAAACTCTTGTACATGCTTTATAAACACTATAAATCATGCAGAACCTGTCAGCAGCATTAGCAGAGCACATAATGTATTTGGAACATTTGCAGCATAACAGCTTTGAATGGAAAGGTCACCATCTCCACATTAACTCCATCAAAATAATTGGGTAATTTTCCTTTAAAAACACACAAAACAATTTCTCTAGGAAATCCCATGTGGCAGCTGAATATGACATCTGTGAAAGAAAGCATGGAGCTGCATGTATAGTCTCACAAAGCTGCATGAAAGATCAAAGGAACATATTTGCTTATGTTAGCTTGCAAATAGGAGAATGTCAAAACTGGGAACTTAACCAATGCATCCGAGTCAAGCCCATGCAAACGAAGCATTTTTTGTAGGAATGATATAGCCCTGGTCCATTGGAGAGCGGGATCCAGCTGGTGTGCAGAGTTTCTGAGGAGCTCCTGTGACTGAACAAAATCCCCTTCCTTCCTTCTTTTCCTTCTGCTGGAAGAGACCGTGGATCCCCTCTGCTGGGCATCAGAGCAGGAGGCTGACCTCTCCTGAAGGCACACCAGTGCTACTAATCAACTGGCAGGGGAGCTGTCAGCATTTCTTCCCCCCTCTCCCACAGCCCCCTCTGCTCTGCCTGGTCCCATGGCCCAAGTGCTGTACCTTGTCCTTCTACTTCTTTCTATGAAACCTTGCCTCTGACTAAGTCGATAGGCAGTCACAGATATACAGCTGTGCTTTAAAACTGCATACATAAAATACAGGCCAGACAACAAAGAAAAGGGTTCAGTTGTCACCTCTACCCTCACTACCACAAAGCTGGCAATGTGTACCTAGAACCCACTCAGACCCAGGTACACACAAAGAGAAATGTTTCTTTAAAAATCAGAGCATGGGGCACTTTCTGTGCTCATCCAGGGTCTGGATCTTGTCCCATGTACCGTATACAAAGAAAAGTCCTCAAGACTTAAATTATGGAAATCCCTAGAGCATTAATGATTTGGATTTGTTTCTTAAAATAGAGATACTAATTGCCAGCATAGCTGCAACTAAATCTGTGTAGCTGCAAATATTCTATGCTAATGGGCCTAAATTGCAGGTTTCATAGGTTATCTTTGGGCATCAAGTTTCATGCCAATTCATGTCTAACATGCTTTTACTGAGATTTGATGGTAAGAAAGAGATTTAAAGTTTAAACAGGTTGTTAGATACAAAATGCTCTAATGGTAGCACAGGTTTCATGGCCTCTTCAATGTCTTTGAGTCTCTGCTGCTCAGTTAGAAGAGACCCAGGAACAGCTTTGTGCGAGAGGGGAAACAGAAAGGGGCCGTGGCACATGAGCCAACTGCCATCTGCACAGGGATGCCTGACATAGGAAAAAGATCAGACTGAGGGCAGAAAGCAGTCAAAAGTCTTTCTGAAGAAGATGTCATGGTGAGGCAAGATGAATCTGAAGAACTTCCCTTGTGTCTGGGTGTTATAAATTGGAGATGGAATATGTCAGTGGTCATTGTCATCAGCAACAGACTTCACTGAGCATTTTTGAAAGCACTTCACTTGCCATAAGTGACAAAAAGCATCCTAAATGCATAGGCAGGCTTAGAAAGTGATGTAATTACAAGTACACACCATAATCCTAATGGCTACAACTCCCCAAGGTTCAATTCTAGGGAAAGACTCATTCTTAGGAAAGGGAACTCAGTCTGTTTGGGAACTTACTGAGCTCCAGCTCCACAGGCATCTCGTTGCCTTGGTGAGATGCTGATTCAGAACTTTCTTCTCAGAGCTTCTGTTTCAGAAGATACTGCAGCAATGACTAGTGGCCTACAAAAGTTGAAAGCATTCTTCCCCTCACAAGGAAACAAAAAATGACTATATTTCACCATATGAAATCTCCTCTCACTGCTTCCATTGAGCTATAGAGGAAAACATTGCCCATTGCACTGAAGCGGACAAGTAGCTCTAAGAGAAAAAGCAAGGTCATGTTATCCCATTGCAGCACTTGACTGTAAAACTTCCTTTCTACCCATGGAAATTTGGGGAAACAGGTTTTTGGAAGAACAGCAACTTTCTGTGGGCAATTTCTATGATAGTCTATACCAGACAATTGTGCGCTGATGGGCTGGCTCTATCAGGCAAGTCAGCAATTATGGGTGTGCTCAGCAAGAGGAAGTAACCAAAGACAAATCCGCATAGTCAACACCATTTCTGAAGATTTAGCAAGACCTTTACAAACACACTCATAGACATTGCATGAAGTGAGAAATAGTTTGAGTCAGAATAAGAAGAAATAAATGTGATGTGTCAGTGACTGGATTTCCTCCCTTTTTTGCAAACCTCATGGAAAGAATTTCTTCACAGCTTCATTATTTTACCTTTATAAAAAAGGCTACTTGAAAATTTATTACCTGACCATTCTCTACTACGACACACTGATAAAGCCCTAGTTCATAGTTTTGTAGAATAGAAACTGGAGGTCTCTGAACACTCAAGATTTACCTTGTTCTGTTCAAGCTACTTACATTAATAAGAACAGGTTGGAGTTATGGCACCATATATACCCTATTTTTGTTCTAAATCATTACAGAAAACAAGAAGAAAACACAACAAGGAGACTTTTGGGCCTTAAATGTAACTACAAGAAGTAGATATATTTTCCTTCCTGTGAAGCTCTCATCTGAATCAATAGAACATTACAACAATAAAATATTCCTTAAAAGATCATTCCAAAGCAGCCATAACAAACCAGAAGCTAACTATTGCTTCTTCTCTATATACAATCATATTTCAAGAAAGAATTTCTATATGCAAAGCCACAAAAGACTACCAGACAGAATGAGCAACATCGTGAGGAAAGAAAAACACATGTACTTATGTCCATCAGTTAGGACTGTAGCAGCAAATCCCCAAATTCCTCCAAATAAAATGAATTTGGAGTTAATAGGAGGCTTCTCTGCATTGCATGGGTTTACTTCTTAGAAGATAGCTTTATGAAGCTTATGAAGTTCATAAGTTATGTTATTTCTTGTAGTGAATACTAAATATAAATAAATGGATCTTAGCCAGCACATCAGTTTTTAACTTTCCCAGATTTATTACCACAGGATCTGGCAGATGATTTGCCATTAGGACCTGTTCTAGTCAACATTTTCCATGTGCTGGTGTTTCAAGTGGTGGTGTGAATGTTGTGTATCTCTTTAACAATCACAGAGCCATTTTCCTTTAGTTTTAATATAACTCATTTCACGAGAACTTTTAACCAACTTGCACTATGCACCACTTCAAGCCAAGTTAGCCTATCTGTTACCACAGGTTAGAGAGATGGAGAAATATTTCTTCCACTATTTGTGTTCTGAATTGAGAGTTTTACTGCCCAGGGAACATAAACCTGTCTGAATAAATGATGTTGGAGATGAGATTCAAAACATCCAGCACATTAGGGCAACTAGAGCTACTGATAGAATCTTCGTGGAAGTATAAGTAATAAAATCACTTAAATCCATCCAAATGCTGGACTGGAAAATTCATTAAGTCTTTTGTACCCAAGGAAATAACCAGAAATAGATTCTTTTATCAGCACTGGATTCTAATCCAAGGGCAAACTGGTGTTTCTGTATTTCCTAGTGTCTTAATCCCTAGATAAGGTCATCATGTCCTTTGCAGTGTTACAAATCTTTCCTTTCCTACTAATGGTTTAGGCCAAGCTGGTTTCACACTGGCCTTACATGGTGTGGTAGGAGAAAAACTAGTTTAGTTCACAGCCATTTGATTCACTGCTATGACTTTTAATGAGTGCCAATAGCTCAGATTTTGCAAAGGAAATAACTGCCTAATATAACTGGCCTTAGGCCACCAACTTGTTTTCAAATAGTGCTCACTTGCTCTGACCATTAGCCAAATCCAAATCCCAGACAGAGAGAGGGGTGAGGCTCTGCACTTTACTGTTCATCTCTTGTACTGCCCAGGGACTATTTAAACCATAAAACTATACCTACAAACGGAATCAAAGAGGGAAACAGTCAACACATGGTTATAGTCCAACACATCGAGAACAAGGTAGTGAGAGTGCCCCAGGAGATTCAGGAGATTCTTTCAAAAGGGCAAACGGCAGCTGCTGCTCAGACTATCGAAGTCCCAATGAAGCGTGGCCATTCTGCCTCCCTGACAAGTTTTACTGAGCTGGAGTGGACAGCCAAGAGACCGAGAATGAAACCCTGTCCCTGTGAAAATGGCAACTGTTCTCTCTCAACTTTCACCCTCAGTGCCAGTGCCTAGTTCTCCACCTTAGGTCCTGTTTCTCCCTCAACTTTCACCCTCAGTGCCAGTGCCTAGTTCTCTACCTCAGGTCCTGTTTCTGACTCTGCCATTAGCTCTGCATTATCCCAGAAATCATGCTGGTCCCTCACCTTTCCCAGCTTTCCCACCTGTACAGAAGAGGTGCATTTCCACCCCTTTGTGAATTGCTTGGAGATAAGGGGCTGAAAAGCTGTGCAGAGCATGAAAAATTGCTGTTGTGCTTCTCTCACACAAAGGAGAAAGCAGGAGAATGCTAAAGCTCGGACTGCAGAATGGGCTAGCACTTCAGATAAATACAATAAAAGCCTCCCTGCAATCAGTAAACAGTGGTATAATTAGCAAATGTTTTTCTATTTACTTCCTTTAATATGCAATAGGGGGAAATGAAATAAAATGTCAAGGACTTCATCAAACAGATGGTTCTGCACTTATTATTTTTCTCTGCTGTATTGTTTGCGTCAACTAAAGAAGAAACTTCTTTACGAAATGTGACTCATGGATTCCTGCAAAGCTGCATTCTCAGCAGGGGGAGGACAGCAAGGAATGAGAGGAAAGGGGAGGGAAGAGGACTCAGCTCATGAGCTTTTATTAGGAGTATTATTATGTCTCATTAATTAATCTGACCACCGCTTTAGTGACGTCTTGGTCTCATTTCACAGGAAAAAATTACTCTGGATTGCCAAGTTAAATAGACAATTACAGGAAGACCAAATTATGCCTACATTGCATTCCCTCAGGGCACCAGGCCAAGTTCATGTCAAATCCATAATAACTAGACTACCCTCACTAAAAACAGCTCCTGTGGACATACGTCATGAACCATTTGTAATCTACACAGAGGATGTATTGATCTTCCCTGGGCTTCCTTTCTCATAAACTCATAATAGCAAAGACAGGATTTTTTAAGTATCTATAACTCTCTGCTGCACATATGCAGAGCATAAGCTGTGTTAACTCCAATAAAGCCTAATTAAAGCATAACCATTAGCTGTTTAATTTCCTTTTCCTATCCCAAGGGACAGCTGCCTAGAGAGCAGGAGGAGAAGATTAGTATGTTTCAGAGGAGGAGAAAGAGGAGGAGGAATAATAATAGTAATAATAAAGCTTGTATTTTCCCTGAAGAAACGCACATAAGTAAAATCAAGGAAAAGATTCTCTTTACCTGGTGAAAAAAAAAGACTTTCCAGGTCTGCTTGGACCACAGAACAGCTGGATGTTCCCTAGGAGAAGAACAAAGGTGAACAAATCTGTCCAAGAGAAATACAATGCCCTTTAAAAATTATATGACTAGTTTACGTCAGAAAGACTTAAGCCTTCAAATCTTGCTATCATAATTCATTTTCCCACCTGCAGCCCTGAACTTGGTCTATTCTTTCTTTCTTCCCATCACGTGCAGATCTGCCCTCTTCTCCTCATTCCCATTCCCCTGCTCCCGGCTTCCAGCTGGGCCACATTGTCCCCAGTCTCTGCTATGCTCCCCTTCCAGGCCCTTCATCTCTGATGCTTTGTATCTTCCTTTCAAAAACAGGTTTCCTTGCTCAAGACAATTAGTGCTAGTGGTTCAAGAGAAACGAGTCTTCACTGACACACAGCACAAGGAACCTACTTGCCTACAATGGCACAAATTCTCTTCTTTCTTCCCACTCCCCAGGGCAGCCTCTTCTTAGCCGTTTACCTCAGGTCAACCATAATTTACCTTTTTTGTTATTACCCATGTCAATCTTCTTATATGATGAAGTTATTCAGCAGATACTGTGTCCTCCTCATAGGTCCTTAACAGCTCCGAGCACGCTGTTGGCCTTTGCCCTGAGTCTGCTGGAAGAGATTTGGATCACTTGCTCTTCTCTCACACGTTTTTCCTTGTCAGAAACTCACGGCCTCTCATTTCCCTTCCTTCAAAACACGCAAAGAGCCAGCTCCCACTGAGACAAGCTTAGCGTGGCTTCAGCTAGCTTGGCCTCTTGGCTCCCCAGCAGATGTGAGCCTGCAGACCATGCGGGTGCCCTGGCTCAGCCTTGCTCTGACACCCGCAGGACAGCACCGTAAGCCCCTCACAGCTAACAACTACCTGGCTAAAGCCACTCGCAATGGGCAAGTCCAAGTTTCAAACTTGTGCACAGAAATAATGTTTCCCTCCTTCTCAGAGCACTGTGCTCGGCCTTTCAAGGTTATGCTGTGTAACTAAGTACAACGTGGGCTATTCCCTCCTGTCCCCTGCCTCCACACATACATTTCTTGTTCCATGCTCATGTCACTGCCTTCCTCTGCCAAAGATTTTTTTATAAAACAGTGAGAACAACTTAACCACACGGATAACATTCATATCAAGCCCCAGAGGAGCAGCAAGCTGAATATGAATGTGTCTGTCAGCCTCGTGTAAATTTTAGCATGGTGTTGCACATCCATTTTGTTGTTCTTGGCAATCTGAAATTAAATTCTTGCTGTGCAGTTCACATTGAAAACACACAACAGAAAAACACAAGCTTCATGGAACTCTTTCCCAGTTAATACGGTGATTCTGAAACGGCCTCTCTTTTTTTTTTTTTTTTTTTTTTTTCTTTTTTTTTAATCTTTTCTTGCCATAATGCTATACAAACAAGCAATGAATGTTATTAAATCTCTGCCCTTTTCCCAGGCTGTAAAGCCCTGCTTTTTTCTCTCTACTTCCAAAGCTGAGATTTTTTCAGGATCTAAAAAGACCTGTTCAAGTGACAAGCAGATCACTGTGCAAAGTAGCCTTCAGCCAAACTGTGACCTTTTTAACAGTCAGGTGAAATGGCAGCATTTTGCTTATCATGATGCTTTTGGTTTGGAGCAAGGAAAAGTTTTTTGTCCCTCTTTAATGATCAAGTGGCTTCTTACCTTGTAATCTGCTGCTTGGCATGGAAAACAGTAGCAATGTTACAAAATTGTCCAAAATGTTTGTCACAAAATATTCCATGTTTATTGTTGGCATTCATGAAATTCTAGCATGCTTTATTCATTTCTCATAATTCCTGTTAATCTTTCCTTTTTAAAAGTAGGGCTGAATCTTCAAATAGTACTGGTGGGTGGTGCAAGAATGCCTAAATGACCCAACATCTTATTTTGGGATGCATGAAGCATTCTTTCCTTCTTAATTTTAAAAATTGAAAATTCTAAAATGCATTTTAAAAAAGCAAACTAGAAGGAAAGGAAAACTCCAAACACAGTCTTTGTTCTAGAGGCTTAGAGGCAAAAGACTGCACAATGATAAAGGCTTTCACGTTCTGAAATAGCAATAGCAGCACGTTGAAGCCTGCGATTTTTGTTTGGTTCTCATCTCCAACTCTAAGCGAAGGCAGCTTGAGTCATGTTTCATGCTCCATTTCTTTCTTCTTTTCTTTTCTTTCTTTTTTCTTTTTTTTTTTTTTTTTTTTTTTTGCTGGCTTTTTGACAATTTCATCAAGACGTTTTTCTCAGACTCCACCCATTCTTCACTTACCTTCCTGTAAAATAAGTGGTGGATCATCAGTTCAAAAGAGATTTTCCCACATCACAAGCAGAATTCTGAGCCTAAGGAGGGAAACTACATGTAGCAGAGAGCCCTGATCCTTGATTGCCAACACAAATACTAATTTATCACCATACTTCTGAAAACCCTATTTTCCCCTATTTTTTATTTACAAAAAAAGCAGAAGGTCACATCACACAAGGGCTCATAAAGGTTAATTTTTGAGTCACAAAGTCAGAATTTTCTTTTTTTTCTACTAAAAGTGTATCTAGATTCTGTACTTTAGCAGCAGCTTAGAACAGTCTATCAGTACAGACCCTAAAATGCCATTAAGTATTCAGAACAACTGATTCACTGAGAAAGTTTTACAGCCAGCAAAAATTTTCCTATTTGTGAAACTTCTAGTGGTTTATTTTAAATTTTCTTCTCTCTCATCAGCTGCTGTAGGGTAGTAGAAAATCAGATACCACGGTGCCAATATTAAAAAGAAAATAAAGTAATAATAAACTTCAAACCTTTTAGCTGCCTACTGAAGGATGCATGTACCTATTTTGCAATAGTTTTACTGAGACAGAAAAACATGGCAGTCATAATAGCAAATAGTTTTCCTTAGGCTTAGGGCATTCTTGTCTTGGCCTCCTCCTCCTCTAGAGAGATTTGGAATGGAGGAACAAAGGTTTGTAGGTTTTGGAAGGTGCACACTATCCTTTCCTTAAAGTATCTACTTTATTTTCCAAAGACGGTACAGAGAAGTGTTAACTCTTTAGGCAGATAAAGCTCACCCTACACAATGTCATGTGTAGTAGCAGAGCTCTTTCTCTGTGGATGTGGACATCTGTCTCTTCTTCTATTCTGGTGGAATCACCTTCAGCTCCTTCATTATTTACAATCTACCAGTCAATAGACTGCCCCATGGAGAAGGTGTTTATAAGGAGAGTAGCTGCCAAGCTTCACAAATCAACAGCATAATCTTACGGTGCATGTTTTTTTTCAAAGAACCTTTCCATTATTTATGATCCCCTTGCCAATCAGTTGTGCTACAGAGAAGGTGTTTACAGGCTGAGGGGCTGCAGCACTCCACCTCCTTTGGCAGCCTCATGCAATTGATACAATGTCTCACTTCACTGAAGCAGGAGATGTCATGCAACACGATGAAGATGTTGTCTGGAGTGTACTCCTTCAGAAGGCCAGGAAGAACATCTGTCACCAATATTTCTACTTCACCTCCATCTGCACTTGTTTGTTCTTTCTGAAAGTTTCTGTGTTATTTTTCTTCTGCGTGTTCAAACATCCTGCAGTGGATTTGTTATCTTACCGCTGTGGTCAAAGCGTTGTTCAATGAACACAAGAAAAAGTAAAGAAAAAGGCAGCAAGAAACAACACCTTCTCCAGAAGAGAAAATATAAGCTTCTTTTGTGGTTCACAAGATATTCTCTGTACTGTCTGGATGCTTTCTCTTTTACAAGGGTGTAGCTAGGAAGGACTCAACTTCTGGCCCATTAGCAAGAGCCACAGTGCAGGTGGAGATCATGTTGCATACAATTTGAATACAACGTCTGCAAGAAAAAATCAAAGACCAGGATAAGCTATTAGATTGGGCTAGTGATGCCTATGGCATATAGGACTTCTCTTTTTCTTTCATCTCTTTCTCTTTCTTAGATTTAAGGATAAAATAAGTTGTGAAAGGACATCACTTTCCTTGGAAATGATCCCCTTGGAAAGGAGGAATTGCTAAGATGTGAGAGGAAGAAAGTACTGGTTTTGTTCATTCAGCTCCTGCTTGCTTAGCCCACAAAAGTAGCTTACACATAGTCCAGTTAATGTTTTATCATTCATGTCCCTTATCATGGACTGAGTGCACGTATTGTGTATGAGTCATAATTAACTTGTTTGTATAATACTAAAAGGAAAACAAACAGCCCCCTATCTCCCTGTCACACTAACAATAAGCTGACACATACTTAATCAAAATAGAGGATGCTGAATTCAAAGAGGTTGCTTTTCGAGACGGACAATTGGAAACTTCTCTTGGTGCAGTTAGTCACTCAGACTGACTTCAGCCAAACCCAAGATGAAATTCACTACATTCATTCCAGAATTAATAATTTCTCAGAATCTCTTACATTTTTTCTTTAACAAATTTCCAAGCTTTGCAATGAAGCAGATAACAAATAAAGGCTAAACGTATTAGCATCTAAACATTAAGGGGCTCAGATACAAGAAAAAAAATCTGCAGGAAAACTGCCTTGCTTGCGCTTCTGACATGATGCCAAGAGAACCTTCACTTGCCCTGGCAAAGCTTGCACCAGTGGAAAAGTTTAGGAAAAAGAGATCCAGTTAACCAGTTGCTCAGAAACAAAGTCACGAATAGTAACATTTGTCAAAGAATCTAATTTCTGCATCTGGCCCGTCGTTAAAGAATTTCAGACAGTGGTTGCTGGAGCAGGAAAATGAAGCAATTCCTGGACCTTTTGCTCCTCTGCGAGTGGACAGGATGGGACCTGTTGTTATCTGCAGCTCTAGGTATTCTAAAAATCCTTCACTATCCATTAAAGTAATACAGGGCATCTGAGTGGACTGTATTAGCAGCACTCTCAGACACAGAAATAAAGTTAACAGTACCAGACTTTTTGTCAAAGGATAACCCAGCTCAGCAAAAGCCTATCCTTTATTCATAGTGCAGCATACTGGAAACTTACTGCTTTGTTTACTTGTACCATAAAAGCAGAGGAGAGGAAAGATCTGCATGTACAAGGCAGAAAGGAAAAGAAATGTGGAATGCTGGATACTTACTTGAGTCCAAGATGCCTTTGTTTCAGGCTTATACCTATTACTTGCCTGTCTAGCAAATAGTAATTTTGTTACATGGCATGACAGCAATCAATGTAGGTTCATAAAGAAATATACAGAAAAAGGACAAATACTTGGAACTCTCATGCAAATATATTTGATTTATTATATTAATAATACAAATATTTTCTCTTAAAGGTAACAGGAAAAAGGATTCTTTTTATAGCTTGGCTAGAGTCACATGGCTCCTGATTTGGGCAAGTAATAAAACTCTTATGAAATATATTTGGAAAAAGTCATCACTGCACATGCCTGGTAGTCTCTATCAAAGCCTAATGCTTGTCCTCTTCTATTTTGTTTATTTTCAAACAGGCTGCCTTTTCCACAATAATATGATTATCAGAATATCACTTGTGTTTACAGTGCCACAAATAAAAACTTGCACTGAGTCAGAAATGATCAAATGATCATCTCCTCCATATAATATCCTTGAATATGGACTAGCCAAGTCTTTGAGAAAAAAAGTTCAAAATAAATATGTCAATGATTAGTCACACTATTTTCATACCTCTGAGCAATGCATTACTCATTTACAGATGCAAAAGAAAAAAAAAGAATGCAAGTGATGACTTAAATCTATCTCTCTTGGAACAGGCAAAGATAGAAATTCCTCAATGGAAGAATCATGCACTGTAATGAGTATTGGATACTGTTTTTTTTTTCTTTTTTCTTTTTTTTTTTTTCTTTTGAGAGTCCAACAAATTTTTGGGAGGATTAAAGTGGTGACTAAGCAGTCTTTTCCAGCTCTGCTTGATACTATCACTGTATAGCATTTACAGAGTGTTAATTCATGTTATTTGACTTTTTCATCCTACTAGGGAGGCTTCTGGGGGAAGCCATGAGGCTAGTAGCAGCTTTCAAGCTAACTGTCAGACCAGCTTGGAGAGAATTAATTTTTCACCAAAGTGGTATGCTTACTTCTGATCCGTAGTTTGGTGAACGATGACGTCTTTTTCACAGTTATTTATGCTCAGAGGAGGACATTTTAAAATCTGCTGTGCAGTGTCTCATCTAGCTTTGAGGCCATCTGCTGACAAAACCAGGTAAGCCACTGTATGTCCAACAACGATCTACACAAACCCGGTATGTCCTCATCTGGGTTATGGCTCTACATTATAGAAGTTTAGGTGAATTTAACACTTTATTTCTTCAAACGATAATGTGAAAATGAGCACAGTTAAAAATAATAACTTTAAACAAACTAAAATTAAAACCCTGACATAAATCTGTTTTTAAAAATACTGTTAATAAAGAGAGAGTTAAAGTAAATTTAAGAAAGTTTTAGTGCATAAGAGCCAACTGCCATCTGCACTGCAAATGTTAAGACAAAGTGGAAGCTTTCAAGCACTGACAGACAGAATTGGCCATTCATTTGTCACCTGAGGTTTATGGTTCAACTTTTATATTTGGCACAAAATGAGTCTAGAAGTCACTATACCCTGGCAGCCACAGAAGATGTTTCATTTGCAGCCTCCTGTACATGCTATGCCCCTTTTCCCTGGCATTTGGGGTGCTGTGAAATGTTTCTCAGGTTTGACTACAAGCTAACACCACTAGGATGCATCCCCTCCTGGAGCAGTCGCTCCTCACCTGCAGCCTCATGTGCAACAGTGGTATACAGCCAGTGCTGCTCAGCGGCTAATGACCTGCCTTGATCAGATCATTGGGTTTTTCCACTCTCTTAACTGTCTGTCCCATTTTATCTGGCCAGACATTGCAATCTGGGGCAGGGCGTTTCTGGAATATGCATTAGATTCCTAGATCAGCATAGCTGGGCTTAAAGAAAAGTGCTTTCCTGAGGGGTGTTTAACAGTGCCACATGTTCTCAGTCTTTGCAGCCTCATCTTGCCTCTTATGCAGCAAAGGCATGAGGGTATGTGCCATGTCTGAGTCTGAGATGACTGAGAATCACCCAGCTTCTGCGGGTCTTGCTATGCATGAGCAAGAACAACCAGGGGAATAGCATTTATACTTATGAGAAGACAAATTCCTCTTTCTCTCCAAAAATGCCTCTATAATCCTCCAAATACTTTACTGCCTTTTGGGATCTTCTGAGCAACTCTGTCACTGCCAGTGGTGCTGTAATCCAGCTGCCGAAGCAGGTAGGAGTATCTGTAGACAAATGGAGATTTTACACAGTAGATGCCTCACCCATGCACACCCCTCACTCACTGTGCTTCTCACTGCATGCAGCTGGAGCAGGGGCCACGTCTAACCAAAGTGCAGTGGGGTGAAAAGCACTAGACACATGCCATGCAGCCTGAAGAGGATGCCTGAGCCTCACGCAGTCATCAGCAAGAAGTAGTGTGTAGACCAAGAGTGCCCAGTCAAAACTCTCCTTGGTCTTGCATGCTTGCTTTTGAGGGTGACTGTTCTGCCATCTTCAGCGTACGGCTGTGAGTTCCTCTCAACCCACTCAGGGATGTTGCTGCCTAAAAAGTGCTGAGCCCAAGCCACGTCATAGCACAGCCTTCTTTGGCATCCTGTTTGACAGCCAGGGTCCTGATGTTATCTCCCTAGTCATTGCTACCAAGTCAGTGTGAAGTGGAGCAAATAATATTCATAGCCTATGTCCAGTGCCAAAATCACTTAGCACAGTGCTCTCGCAGCAGTGGATGTCATCAATTACACAGCTGCTAGTGAAGGTCACCCTATCAGTGCAAATATTTATAAGTGGAGCTATGGCAAATGTCTCAATTCCTGACATTTCTCTGTATTTACATCCTTAAATAAAACTCTTCAATAACCCCCCCAAACACACTGTTGGACTCTCTGTTAATGTCGCTTGTAATCCTTCTCCTCTGAAAAAAATCCTCAAGATCCATTAAAACCACTTAAACCATCCATTAGGACCAGCCTTCAAAGCCTGCCCTCAAACACTTTTTCCTGCAAGCTAATCATTCCTCCCATGGTATTCCCTCCTCCTGACTAGCCGAAAACACTTAGAAGACATGCTTGAAAGCTTGACATATAATTCCAACCATTTTCTACCTATCCCATTACTCTTGTATGTGCCCCACTATCAGCACCTAGACTGTACTTCAGACAGATATTCTTTTCACTTCTTCCAAAATCTTTTCAAATCACAATCATTACAGAGAGGACTCTAAGAAGAAAGAAACAGAAAGAAGATATGAGAAGAATATTGCAACAACATCATATAACTGGATGCCTTGATTCTTGAAGGCATTGCCTTTTTCAGCTATGGCTAAAAAGTAGCTTACAATGAAATGCAAAACTGGTAACGGAGCTGTAGATATTTACTACCTCCAGTCTTTCCCATTTTGTGTCTCCACAGTAAAAGAACAATAAAGATAGAGAGAGAACTCTGCCATCCATACTGATATCACCCATACATACATCAGGCATCAGCTTGTACACCCTGCACAGCAGTTAAGTCACAAAGAGACGTGGGCTTTCTCAGAGCCACAGAGGTAATGGTCCAGCAGCAAGCAGGGTGGAATATAGAAAAAGACTGGAATAAACCAGAGTACAATAAGACATTGCCAGAAGAGATTTGTCTCCTAAAGAGGAAGTTCTTGACCCAGGACGTTAGTTTCCATAGTCATAAGGAACTAACGGGGGAACTAATTGCATAGGCCAGATTGGTTTCTGTGTTTTGCCACCAGGTAGTGAGATTTAACAGTCATGAGAAAGAGGGAATAAGAATCCTTTTCTTTCTTGTTGTATATTGCTATACAGCACAAAAGCAAACTTGGCTGAAGAGGTATGAAAAACAAAACCATATTTACATGACAATTCATTTACAACATGCCTGTTCCTCTTTCCAGTGAACATGTACTCTTGCACAGTCAAAGTCGACCAGACATTTGGAGTCTCCTGTTTTCATATGGTCTGCTCAAGAAAAGACAGAGAGTGAGACAAGAGAAAGAAAAGAAGAAAAGAAATCAAGCAGGTCCAGATATTTACAAAAACGTGGGATTTTGTTAGAAAAGGTGCCAAATGATTGAAATCTTAACTTTTTGCATAAACACACCAGTTTCAACTAAAATTTTGGCAGCAAAGGCTTCTTAGTTCCAGGATGGAAACAATGAGTCAGAGAAAGAGAGCTGGAGAAGCAGGATGCTACCCAGGCATAGGAGAGGCCCAGTTTAAATCTGTAGCACTCCACACCTCCAGCAAGACTTATTGGTGAAGAACCAAAGCAGCTGTTTGGGGCACTTGTACAAACTGTGGGAGGAAGGCAGAGAAGGGAGAGATCTGAGAACTGCAAGTGAAAACTGTGCTTGCCATCCTGTTGCCAGTCCTTAAGAAGGGTGGATGGAGAGGACAGGGTATCCTGGAGAGTTTCTCTCTCTTCCACTCTCTCTTCCTGCCTTCCCTTCTTATTTTCATTTTTTAAAAAAGCTACAGCTTTCTTTCCCAGGTGGAAAAGGATTGTTTTTTTGAAATCTCCAAATTTAGCAGGACACGAGAACTTCTCTCTGCCTCGCTCAAAGGAAAAAATACGTCACTTACAAGATCTGCACATGCACACTCAAGAAATATGACTCTACCTAGAGCTTATTAGTGCAACTATAAATGAATTGTTCAGCTCCCTGCAGAATTTATGTACCTTGCTTGGCTTGCTAACTTTGGCAGTTTCTTCTGTATTTCAAGCAATAAGAATTGTCTGCTGCATTTCTTTTCCTGCACATCTAGTTTAATACAACTGAAATATTTTCCTGTATTCATTCTTTCTCATAGATACCTGTCAGACTTCAAAGAAATACTCAGAGTACTATATTCTCAAATTTTCCTTACATATTCCTTGTCCCAGTCCAGCAATTGGCATTTTCCTTTCTCAATCTTTTTTTCGTGTTCCTTATACAAAGTTTCTATAATATTGTTTTAATTTCTCTTACCCAAAAACAACAACAACAACAACAAAATGCAATAAAAGCTTTCACATTTCTGTTCCCAAGAGAAATAGTCTAAAATAGGGATATTCTTTTCTTTGTGTAGTGTCCTGGATTAAAGATGTTTTGGAGATATCTGGTTGGTAGAACTTGATTCCTGTGGCTGTTTTCATAGCTGCAAAGGAAAGAAAAAAGTTTCTACAGGCAGCATTAAGGCTGAGAGCCTGAGAGAGGATAGAGTCATTCTCACTCCAAATGAAATGATGTGAAGCCAGTCTTTGCAACAGGACACAAGCCATACAGACACCACAAATTGTTAACGCTGTCTGAGACTTGATCCATCCTCACTGACATTAAATCAAAGTCAGTAATGCTATGGACATACTAGCTGTTGTGTGGCTATTTCTCTCTGCCAAACATCCTCCTTGCTACTTGGGTCTGCACCCAAAGGAGGTGGCCTTTCTCTTCCCTTCTCAACGCTCATACACGTTAAAGTCAACCTTCCTGGCTTATTCTTCTTTGATATAACTATTTTGCTCCTCCTTTCCTGTGCTAATATGGCCCCTCTCACAGAGCCTCCCTGTTCCCATGAGCAGGCAATTGAGGCCCCTCTGTGTGTGCCAGAAGCTCCCACAGCTTTGCCCAGCATTGCCAGGTGGCAGTAGGGAAAGGCAGCTGTGTCCTGTGGAGCCTGGCACACTGACCTCCTCACCTGGAGCCCAGCCTCCAAAGGTGCGTGCCACCCCTGCTCCCTGGGGGCTGATGCCACCACTTGCAATTGCCTGTGCACAAATTCACAAGGTATCCCAGCTGGTACTAGCAGGCAGTCCAGGATGAGGGGAGGAGGGCGCTGGGAAGAGATCTTTGCCCTATGGGTCCTGTAAGGCCAGCAGAAGGAACAAAGCTCCTTCCCTGCAGCTCATGCCCAAAGATGGGCTGTCATCTAAGTGAAAAGGCCGTTGTGGTCCATGAGGAACAAGCTGCCTCCCTGTTCATGGAAAAACTCAGTCTGTCGGCTGGGTAGAGGAAGATTGGGGCCCACTGCTTGCCAGATGCAACAGAGGACCCCTGTGAATGCAAAGCTGCTGCTGACTACTGCCGTTCCTGCAATGTGGAGGTGGCAAGAGGTGTGTGCCTTCATTATGGCCTCCTCACAATAAAGTCATGGACTTGCTGCAGACAGCCAGTGGTTGGGCATTGCTAGCTCTCAAATCACTGCTGTCACATTTTTCTTCATGGCCTCCCTCAGCTGTGGGAGGACAGTGGCCATCCACCTCCATGGGTATGTGGTGAGCTCAGCACAGATCTCCAAGGAAGAAACTTCCGTGTTCTTACCCTACTTGTGATCATCCCAGATTTGAAGCAGGACCTTTTCTGGTCCCTTTCAGCTGATGACAACTTTCATTTGTGTCTCATGGAGAGTTAACATGAGCTACTGAAGATTCCAGGAGATGTTGGGTCATCTGGTGGCTCAGAGGAGACCAAATGAAAAGGCTGGCAGAAAAGGATTGTTCGGCTTGATGCTGTTTTCTCTTCCCCCCACCTCCTAGACCCTTGTTTTTGAATAGCACACTAGAGGATAGTAAATTGTTATTTGTTGGGCCACAGCAGAAAGGGAGTACAGTCAGGTTAGAGAAGCTGCTTTGTGGTCTCCAGACACCTGCATGTACCAGGACTTTTTCAGCACTGGTTTATGGAACTGTTGTTCTCAGAAAGGCAAATAGCTATGATTAACAGAAAGTCAGCCAATGTCTGCCTGTTTGGTACAGTTCATACATGCTCAGTATCTATATGAACACCATACCAATAAACAGCATGCAACTCCAGTTCTTTTATGCTATATCAAGAGCCAACCTCCAGCTCTGTAGCTGTATATAAACTACTTTGCTTGGCAGAAGCGGTCTTCTACAGTGCTACCTGTACAAAGAATCACCACTATCTGGTGGTGATTTTGGCTTACAAAAATTTCATTGTGGAGCTGCAAAGAGAGAGAATAAAGATCTGCAGATGCAGATCTTATGCTTATCTCAGGCACAAAAAGGAAGGGAAGGGAAAGAAAGGGAAGGGAAGGGGAGCGAAGGGGAGGGGAGGGAAGGGGACGGAAGGGGACGGAAGGGGAGGGGAGGGGAGAAGAAAAAGAAAAGAAAAAGAAAGAAAAAGAAAAGAAAAGAAAGAAAAAGAAAGGAAAAAGAAAGAAAAAGAAAAGAAAAAGCAAAAAAGAAAAGAAAAAGAAAGAAAAAAAAAAAAAGAGAGAAAGAGAAGAAAGAAAATCTGTCCCCCAGCATAGAATTAATGTTCAGGGCTACTTTCCATGCTGGCTTCACAAATGATGTTTCCATAAAAGTTCTTTGGGATGAAGTAGAGCCAGTCAAGTAGATAACCAATACACAGTTAAAAGATAGAAATACGTTATCTTTGTTGAAGACTGAAAAGTGAAATTCTTATCCAAAACAAAGAAAAACCTCCAAACTCCAAAACCAAGATCTCACCAACAAAAGCAGCTCCTTACCAGTATTCAATGTGGAATATTCCTCAAAAAAACTGCCAGTAAATAAATCAGGATACTTATCTCTAAATTAACTGATTTTTACAGCAGAACAAAGACATTCTGAAACAACTCTGTTGCTCATTTTATCTGCAATGAAAAGAGTGGAAGAAAGGCAAATGTGAATATGAATAAAGATAGAAGAAAGGAAAAAGGCATTCTGTACTTATTTCTGCAAGACTCTTTAAGTGGGGGATAGAGAAAATACGAGGGTTGAATAGATAACTGAAGGAGGGAATCTTCCTCTGCTAAGTACAGCAGAGAGCGTTCTTTGGATTATGTATGCAAAGGCAAGAAGGAGCGGTGTAAGTTCAGTTTTAAGCCTAAATCATTTCACTTCACGTTTATGAGGTGCTGTTTGCTACTCAGCAACTGTATGCCATGGGAATTGCGAGAAACTTCCAAGGATATGGCAGAAGAGGGAAGTGGCTTGATTATTGATGCCATTAGTTAGAATCATCCCTTGACAGGAAAGCAAAGATGATGATTTAGAGCCAGATTGATGGGGCAACAGTGAGACATGGCATATATCCAAGTTAAATCATACCATCTTCTCAGCACCCAAGTGAGATGATATGGTCTATATCAGACCAAAATTAGAGCCTTGCATATTTTTTTCATTACAGGCTTCTGTTCCTTTGTAAAGACTAGAAGGGGGAAAAAATCCAGACTGATATAACACACTGCAGGCTCTCTTTTCAAAGGGAAGAAAAGGGGGGCTGAATGTAAGCATACAGAGTCACTTTTTGTTCTAGTGCAGCTCCTGTAAATTCTCAGGGCTTTTTTCTTTTTCATTTTTGAAGACAGGGGATAAGGCACAGACCCACAGTTCACAATCATCCAGATGGGGAGTTGCACAATCCCAGTCTTCAGCTCAGATCTGCACCCATGAAAATAAAGTTGAAAACAACTCAATCCTGTTTCGGGCAGTGTAGCAAAAACAGGGGATGAGGCAACCACACTAGGGCATGGCCAGAGGGCTCCTGTGGCAACTACTCTGCCGTGGCCGAGATGAGCCCACAACCTGATGGGGTGCTCTAAGGTCAGAAGTTCAGTAAGATGTTTGGAAGATAATTTCTAAATGATAAAAAAAAAGCCACCCATTGACAATGCTTACAAGTTATTTAAGGCTCTTATCAAGGAAGCAAAACAGGAGACTCAATGTACAGAAATACATCCCCCCACCTGGAAATTATACTATAAAAAGGAAGCAACTTAAAATAGAAATTAGGATGTAAAGACATCCAACATCCAGCTTCCCAGGGCTCTGAATGGAACAAGAGCTTGGACTGTAATAATCATTCATATCACAGTAGCATTCCATACCTCTATCTGAGATGGGTCAGTGAGTGATGGCTTGCCAGCAATCCCCTGGCATTTAATGATGGAGTGGGAGCAAGAGCTACGTCCTGGGATTCCCAGTCCAGTTTTGTGCGAGATATAGATGCCAGAGCACTCACAGTTCGTCAGCTATCCATCTGATTTTTTGGGGTAACTTCCTGCAGCATCAAGCTGGTTTCAGTCTCAGAGCTATAGTCTGCTTGACTCTTTGCCATCTGCGCAAAAGGGAGAACACACAATAAGAATTTAGCAGGTGATTTTGCAGCTGCTCCATATGTTATGATGGAGTAAGAAGGTTAATTGCAGCTAAATACATTTTGTTTCCATTCACATTTCCCACCTCTCTTCCATCAGTCAAAATTGACTATGCAGCTAAAGCAATGTGAAAGGTCACCTGCCCTTTTGGGCAGTGACTTGTCTCATTAGCACTTTGGGGGATTCAATGAACAAGTGTTTCTCATTGTTCATTTTGTTTCAGGAGGTGAAAAATCTGCTGCAATTGGATCAGAAAAAACGAAGGTGGCCTTAAAGCAGAGCACCAAAGACACGCTAATTTCCCAGGCCGGTTGGACTCTTTGAATTTGTCTCTGAAAACAAATAAGGAACTGGAACCACTGGAGACCACATGAGGTACATGAGAAAAAAAGGGATAAACAAGCTGTTGTCTCAGATCTTAAAAGACATCCCATTATATACTTGTGGTCAGCATTTATGGAAGGAGAAGATGACAATTTTATTGGAAAAATGTCTGAGTAATTTTTCTATATAAAAAAAAAAGCTCATTAATTGAGGATAACCTTGGGAATCAGCTGGGAATGTCTGAATTTAAACTTTAATTCATGGGGAACAAATTAAAAACCTAGTAAAGAGATCATGGCAACATGGCACTTGCCCATTGCATGATGGCACATTCAGTTTGGTTATTCCACTCCATACTTTACTGGGATTGTCCTTGTAAAGCCTGAGATCTTGGTAGTACAAAAGCTTGCTGCAGTACATCACTAATTAATTCTGCCCAAAAGTAAAAGAGAGGAAAAAAAAAAAAAAAAAAAAGGTAATTTCATGCCAGTTGTGAAAGTTATGTGTATTGGAGAAGCAGGGACAAATGAAAAATGAAGAAAAAAAGAGGCTGTGGAATTAAGCAAAGTATGGACTTTATTAAAAAAAAAAAACCCAGCTTATAAAAAATGGTGAGTTCAGTAGGAAACCCTTATTTTTCCATCTCTGTGTTATTTTAACTTGAGCTGTCTTCCTTAGTGGGCCACTGTACTCAGAGGTGTAGCAAACAAACTTCAAGAGTACATAACACTCCTCTGTGTCATCTTCTCTCCTTTCTTAGCTGCCTCTGGTACTGGAAAAATAATATAGTGAGATCTGTTTGAGGTGGTCCAGTCATGCAGATAAGCTAGTCTTTAAGCAGAAATTGAACAAGAATTATAATCAAAACCACATGGGACTATTTCAGGAGAGCGTGCGGGCTGCTGAAGTGAAGGATCTTGAGTGAAGGATCTGTGTGGAGAAATTGGTGCACCTCTCCTGTACTTCTAAGACAATACTTGGTCTGTAAATGATTTTCCAGGATCTAGGAATGAAGTTCACCAGCCCAAAAGGCTTATTTATACTCAGCTGTGTCTGTATACCACCACTCAGTGGTCTGACCACCACTCAGCTCAACGTTAGTGAGAATGTACCCTGCTTTCTTTTACCCAGTTCTTGGAAGTACTCTCGCCTGAACAAATAGAGTAAGAAATAGCAAGCAGAGTCCTTGCACTGCCTCCAAGATACAAATGGATCATTATTCATGCAATGCTTTTCTCCCTAAAACCCACACATTGTCAGAGTTATTTATAGGATTCCTCCCAGCAGTAGCAGTTAGCAATATAAACAGCCAGTAAATTTCAGGGGTGCACTTGGTGCAGAGATGATTCGGGTTTTGCAACACCTCCACTGGGTATTTTGGGAGGTTTTCTCTAATAACTTGGAGCCCTTTAGGACCTTCAAAGCTAAAATAATAAAAGTCACCCTGTTAAACATTACTCATTGAGCTGAGAGGTTGCAGCATCATGTCTGAAATTGTGGGTGGCTTTTTAACAAATGTACTTTGCTTCTGAACAGGAGGCAGGCTCCAGTCTGAAACTTGCCTTGTGCCTTTGTGAAGTTATGGCTTCGTTAACAGAGATTTTCAAAGGTGTTGCTGCAAGGTAGGCGCTTAAGTGCCCCTTGGTGCTTTTGAAAACCTCCACTGCTTTATGAACCTATTTGCACATCTAACCCTTCAGAACTGCTAAGGTAGAATGCAATAGGCAGAGTGGCCTCCTGGCTAAACATTTCAGACTCAAGGTAGCACCAGGTGCTGATATTGCCTGCAGCCTTGCATGTGTCTGAGCTCATAGCTCTTGGAGGCAAAGACAGTTTCATACTGCATGTGGACTGATAGCAGAAGACTGTAGCAGGGTCACTCTTTGCAGAGAATGTCTTGTGATAAAGACTATAACCAGTTTCTAGAAGCCTTTTCTCCATGTTGCCCTGGCCTTCCTGGGGATAAATCACAAATGCCTAATGCTTCATTCTTCTGTTCCCCCATCCTTTAAACTGGGAGGAGACATTCTTATTTGAATACGTTGTAACAGTCCTCAGAAAGCAAGGAAATCAGTATTTCCAACTATGGCGTTAAAAGCGAAATAGGCAGACAGGGCGTTGGACTGGGACTAGGAGTCAGGAGACTACTACTTTCATCCTAGGCATGCATTTAGCTGGGTTTTAACTTCAGAAAGTCACTTCACGCCTGATTTCCCTACTATATATCTGGACTTCAGGATAAGGCCTATAATGCTTCATTACTCTTTAGCTCAGTTGGTTAGAGCGTGGTGCTGCTAATGCCAAGGTCATGGGTTCAGTCCCTGTACGGGCTATGCTGGGGGTTGGACTAGATGATCTCCAGAGGTCCCTTCCAACCTTACCATTCTATGACATCAAAATACTATGATACCACAATTTTTGACAGCATCAACCTCAGCAGAATTCAGAACCTTAGACAGTCTACAGATAAGTTCCCAGTATCATCAATATGACGACGGAAACAGACAAAAATATTTCAGCTGAAGACACCAAGAGCTAAACTGAATGAAATTAGTAAAAATCTTTTACATACTCAGCAGCTTGGATTTTTGTTAATATTTTCACTGAGTCACCCCCTCTAATATATCTATTAAAGATAAAGTTGCTAATTATCCAGCTATGCAGCACTGATACTAAGTTAAAGTATTCCAGCTGTATAAATAGAACAACACTTAGGCAATTGTTTTTGATTTAGGTAGTAGTTTTACTGCTACTTTAGGGCTATTTAAAGGAGTTGCTTTCCCTAATAATAGTTAAAATAAAACAGGTTGATGAATCTGCCACCATTCCCAATGGGTCAATGCCACATCACAGATTAGTCCCACAAAATCAGCTCTCATTAGCACCCTTGCTGGCAGTATCTCTCTGAAAAATAGCCCATGACTGCGTCAGGAGAAAATGATCGCTCCTCTCACTTCGGTCTGAGGCATGCTGATACTGCTTGTCCAGGTCAGTTGGCCTGAAGCTAAAAAATCAATAAGAAGTTCTGACATGTGAAATATTATTCTGAATGCTCAAAAAGGTACTATATTAACTTTATTCCTGCGAAGCCTGTAGTGCCAATTCAAAATGATGTGACAAGCAAGGCTCAAAACAGGAAACAGAGAGAGGAAGTGCAGTGGTGATAATGAGTCCAGGCAGTAAATCAGCAAGGAAAAAGCACATTTTCAAGCAATCACTTATTTGTGTTCAAGTTGAAGCATTGATTTGGATTCACCTTTCTTCCTGATCTCACTTCTTCACCAACTTTATGACAGAATGAACATTCACGCTTGTAAACTTGTGAAAGTAAATGGAATTTATTTGCTCAAGAGCAGAAGTTGTAAAAAGATGCTTGTAAAGGTTGCGGCTCTGGGCTAAGTAAGGACACAGCAAGAAGCACGACTATGTTAGCCCCTAGCATAGGAAAGTGAGCAGAATAGGGCCTGTGAAGAAGCAGCTTATAATAAGGCTAACCCTTACTTGGGACAGATGACAATGGTCTAATGCACAGAATATATACTTACTTGCTTTCTTTCTCTCATTAAACCCATGGGCATAGGAAAAGAAAAATAAATTTCACGAAAAAATAGAGAACAAAAGTCAATTTCCTTCAAAATATCTATTGTCTCCAGCCACTAAAAATCAAGAAAGCATGAGGTAAAGTAAGTGCAAAGAACAAAATTCCAGTCCTTTAGGATAGACTTGGATGCACTACTGCATAATAAATAGGTGGTGCTCAAAATGAAGTTAAAAGAAGAGGATAAAAACATGGAAACCAGTCAAACCAGTGGAAGTAGAACACTTCTGTGAGATGACAGGAAATAGAAAATTTAGGAGTAATGTGTAGTAAAGCTGCTCATGTTTTTCTCATAGATGGATCAAGAACCTTTTCAAACATGAATATAGTTGATGAGAGTAATCTTTAACAAAGATTTCTTTCTCTACAATGTTTGTAGGCAGCTGGGAAAAGCATGATTTGGCTACTAGACATTCTTCAAATCTTGTCAGATGGGTGTAACAGGTGCCCACTGTCTTTCAAAATCAGGTCAGTTTTGAAGGTACCAGATGTTTGGAAATCATTAGATAGACAAGACTTACCTTTGTTTAGAAGCAGAGGATATGCTATGTAGCAATTCCAGAACTGGACTGTGCTGACTCTGGTGGTCAGCGTGGTGGCTGCTCAGGAGCTGGACCAGCCTTGGTGTTGGACTGAAGTTGAAGTGATTCATATCACCTTCACATCTCCATGCACTGAGTATGCGATTGATCAGACTTTTTAGTGTCCTGCAGTTTATATATGTAGTTAATCTGATAGTTAGATCCCTAAACTGATTGGTCTGGTGTTAGTGTTAGGAAAAATTTTAGCTGGATATTCTTAATCATAGCAACATGCTGCATTTTTCATTGGTTACTTAACAATTTTGACCAGCAGTAAGCAACATGCTTTAGGATTAGAAGCAGATAAATAATCTAAACACCTTCACTAGTTTGTCATAAAAAGGATAGGTCATATTTGCCTGACCTTTCTTCTCCTGAAGTCCTGTCTTTGAACAATTGTGTGCAGAAATTGTTGCCACAGAAATTCATTTTACATTCAATAGTAGGATGGACAGTAATGAAATAAACACATATTGACATTCTACTTGTTTAAAAAAGAAAACAACATGACCAACAAGAGCAGCCTATTCAGGAAAAATAACATGTATCAGGCCCCTTTAAACTGAGGAGACTGAAACCTGTGCAAGTCATTGGGATGCGTCTCCCAGGCTC
The DNA here is from genome assembly GCF_028389875.1 of Rhea pennata. Taxonomy (NCBI): domain Eukaryota; kingdom Metazoa; phylum Chordata; class Aves; order Rheiformes; family Rheidae; genus Rhea; species Rhea pennata. Next base: position 22,325,679 of record NC_084665.1, on the reverse strand, counting down.
TTGCAGCAGACGGATCTCTCTGTCACAGGTTTCTCCTTTTTGCATCATGTGCAGTCTCACAGTTGTCCCAGGTGGCAGAGGTCCAAGACATGATCACTAGCCAATTGCCTGTACTGTATTCTCCTGCGTGGAATAAAGATCCCTTTAAAAATAATTACATTTCAGTCAGCAGGGAAGCAGAAAGATATGCTAGACCCTAGCATGAGACTAAAGAGTTCTGGTTAGGGAGAAAAGCTGGTCTGGTCTATTTGCTTGTTTGCTTGTTTGAAGGCCTGCTTTAAGGTCTGGTTCCAAGTTCAGGATTTTCCACACTGAACCTGATTTGAACCTGAATCAGAGTCCAAGTTTCCTTCAGATATAAATCAAATTAGGGACAAGATCTGACCAAAGACACATGCAAGCAACTCCCTGTTAAGTCAAGTGCTGGAGTGTGTGTGTGTGTGTGCACACACAGGTGTGCACGTGTGCGTGAATAACTGTAGGAAGGTTATCATTACATGCCTGTTTTATAAACTTTGGACCCTTCTGTTTGCTGTATTTTGTTGCCTTGTATTGTCTCTGTACTCACTAGTGATTATTAATCTTAAGTGTTTGGAAAGACCGATGCTTCTCCTGACTAGCTATTTTCTCTCAGAAGACATCATCTAAAAGTTTTACTAGCCATTCATGTTGGTCAAGTATTTACAATAAAGTTTTGGAAGTGAGAAAGTAAGGGTTATGTCCTTCTGGCTGTCATAAACATGCTGTCTCACTGTGGCTGATCAGAGTGAGCCAAAGTTATCCAAGCTATAGCCCGGCAAGACTGAAAACCTTGAATGAACTTTGCACCTTTGCATTGCTCCAGGCTTCTGCTGGTCTCTATGAGGAGACTGCACATGCTCACACTTGTACAGCAAGCTGTTAGCCTTAGGTAATAGAGTTTTTTTTTTTATTTTATTTTAAAAGAAAACTGACAGTGCATTCCCCCTCAACAAAACCACCTACCAAAGATTTTATTACTCTTACCTGTACTGAGTCCTTTTTGCTTGTGGAAAGAAGCCCTCTAGATTTCTTTGTTAAGAGATCTGTCAGTCAACCTGCAGACCTAAGAAGGTAGAAAAAAAATCCTCGGGGAGCTGTATGGCCTGTGTATAGAGCTTTCGAGAACTCTCTCTCTCTCTCTTTTTTTTTTTTTCTTTCCCAAAACAGACTGCTCAAGAAGTGAAGGCAGATTCAAGTTACAGTGTTGGGCTCACACCCTGAGTAAAGCAATGATCCTAGAGAAACACCAAATATAAGACTTAATTACTTATTTAAGCATCAGACTGAAAGCTCATGTGTCATATACTTGTCATCAAATCAACAGTTGTGTATCGGTCATAAAATAGATGGCTGATCTAGGCTGATTACTCTTTAGAAGGGGCCTTCACTATCTCTATTGGACATTGTTTCTGTGGGAGATGTGACTTAAAAAATGATGGAGATTGCTTTCTGATTATGATATCCTTAATTACATAAGACCTGCCTCTGTACACTGCAATTGAAAGCCATTTTCTTGTTTTTCTCTTGAAAACAAAAATAAAGGTCAGTTCAGCATGAAGAATAGGGTTGCGCTATGTGTGGAAAAAAGCTAATAGCTCCAAGCACAGCATAGTATGAAGTGGATCTCCATACCTTCAAGCTCTTGGGGAGAAGGGAAAAAAACACTGGATCAAATTTAGCGCTGGCATAAGCGGGTGCAATTCCCAGAGGGATTTGCACCCGCTTATGCCAGGATTGAGTTTGGCTCATGGAACTTGCAGGGTGGTCGAGTAATTAAATTATATGGTGGTTCAGTATATTTCTACAATGCCAAATGATGCAATATTTTCTCAAAAAGGACAGCTGTGTATTATTTAAAACAAAGTGGTCCAGCACCTTCATTGCCAGCTTGCTCTCAGGATTCACCAGTTTTAAAAACCACCAGAGAGGCATCTTAAGCTTTTGTCTTCAGACAGGAACACTGACAGTCTGAATTATACGCTGCTTCCTCCTTATTAGATGCCGCTTATAAAAAAAATACTGCCACTGTGGTCTACAGTTCAATGAAGTCCATTGTAAACTCCCCAGTATAACATAAACCTCCCTAAAACACATAAAATTATTGGCTTCCAAGACCAGTCCCACTGAAAGAAAGCTCTGTATTTAGTCTTTGCTTAAAACACAGGTATTTGGTTTGGAATTCAAACTCCCAACTCAGTTTTAAAAGGTTAGGTCCAAGGAAAGTTGACACGGACCATGTAATTTTAATTAAAGAAAGATTTTACTCCTTTATGGCCAACAGGGGCATTGTAACATTGACATATTGATGCTAAATAATTATGAGTCCATAAATAATTCAGTATATAAAAATGTTGTATGGCTGGTGCCAGGTAGCGAAGGGAAATAGCATTGAAATAGCTGACCTGCCAGGTTACTACTACAATGCCAGTGGATAGACAGGTAATGTGACCTAGCAGCTATCAAAACAGTATGGCCTGTGGTGTTCACTACCCACAGAGAGCACTTGAAAGTGGAAAACCAAGGGCTGTCCAGTTTTGTCACCTCAGTATTTTAGCACCACTGTCATAGGAGAGGATAAACTTTTAGGAGTGGCACCAAGGAGAAAGGCAGCAGGGAAATCACATGCAGAAAGAGAAACATTAAAAAGCAAATTAGTGATGAATTTAAGAAGGAGTCTTTGCAGGAGCTGGGCAAATACCACAAGCTTATTTCCATGGATATCCATTCACCTTTAAAACTGAATTTAGTTCAGATGTGCTTCTGACCCTTTGGTGTTTGCTTTCTGTGAACTTTCAGAAGTCAACTATTCATTGGCATGAATAGTTGGGAAAAACAAGCTTTAACCTCTTACCCTGTGGTATTCAGGCAAGCAAGGACATATTTTAAGGAAGATAGGACATTTTAGGAAGCTTGAAAGGCGTTCTTGAATCTTTGGACTAAATGAAATAAGTCACACAAGTCTGTGATGAAAATCATCCCCTCTAGGGGTATTTCCTAACTAGTTACTGCTCTGTGTTATTAGCTGTCATAACACTTGAAAATACTCTGCTCGTAGATACTGTGAGGCCAGTACATTTTAAAAGCAATGAACATGAGGATGCTAGGGAGTCAGCAGCCTCAGTCAGGTACAACCAAGTGATCTGCCTTCAACTTCACAAAAAGGGATGTGCATGAAAGAACATTGCACTGAAGCTTTCCACTCTTAATTAATTACAAGATATCAAAGTGCACATGTGACCAGGTTTCAGAGGAATATTTATCACATATAAAAGCTTCTTGGCTTTATAAAGAAAAATGATTTTACAGTTCATTTTCCAAGATTCTCTTTTCTGGTTCATCTGCTACCTTTCTGCTTCTTTCCCTTTGAGAAGGCTCCATGACTTCAAGTACTTCCTTTGCTTATGAGAGTTACCTTCACCAAAATAAAAACAACTGACAGCCTATGACCATGAAGAAGCCAACCAATGCAGCTCAAATAGGAATATTTGGTAGAAAAATCTTGTGTTTGATTGAATCAACAAAGAAAAGACAGTTGTTAATGATTATACTTGTAGACATGATCAGGTCAGGACTTACTGGAATAACAGGTACTGAACAGGAATAAAAAAAAGGCTGGACTGCTCCTTGCATCTGTCAACATTAATAGCATAAATCAATCAAAAAATAAATTGTATTGTGTTGGTAGGTGTCTTGCAGCCAGAAAAGGACACGGAATCTTTTTAGTAATTTAGCCCTGAAGATTTACTTATCAGAGTGTGGGCTTGGTCTGTTGTCCCTCCTATACCATCAAATATCAACCCCTAGTCAAACAGCCACTTAGATCTTTGTGCACTCTCCAAGCAGCCTTTGGGAGTACGGTGGCACTTGATTGTCATTAGTGAATGAGAACAAAAGAAATAAAGAATCCTTTTCCCTCAAGCAAATGGTCTTCAAGCATATGTTTGCCCAGGTATATGGGGCCAGACACAGCCACAGCCAGGCTTCCTACATACACATGCTGGAGACCGGGCAGCACACTAGCTGCAATCATAGAATCTTAGAATCAGTAATCAATGCGAGAATGAGTCTTCCTCCTTTTTTACACTGGCTAGCGAGACACAGACAGCAGTCTTGGCAAGGGGTTGAGAGCAGCAGGACTTCCTGGCAGTAAGGCCCAGGGCCACATCTACACGTCAGTCCAAGTTTGCTGGGGGGGTTGTTTTGTTTTGTCCCCACGCAACTCTTGTCACATCTCCCCTGCAGGTGCAGCCCTCTTTCATCCTCTAAATCGAGACATTTCCTTTCTCATAGTTGGGGAAAAGAATAAGTTCCTCTGACTCCAAGTAGAGTGGCACCTTCTGCTGAATGATTTCTTCCTACTTATTCTTCTCCCACAGTGACAACCACCGTGTTGTTGTTACTGCTGTCGTGGCTTTAACTGTCCAAAGCAGTGTCAGGCTGGACTTACTGATAGCCAGTATTAAATACACCAGAAATAAACATGTTTTCTCCTCTTTCTGAGGAGATGAGTGATCTCTTTAAATCCCTTTACAGACAGCAGGCCAAACTCGAAGCTACCTCAGCAGCAAACTTCATCATGGGCAAATCATGGCTGCAGTAGCCTGACATAAAGGATTGACCCTGGTGTTTACATGCTATCTCATTATTCAGCTCCTAACCTCCACTCCAGTGAGCCCAAGGGGACCTGATGTCTCCTGCAGGTGCACTCACGGTGCTGCCAGAGCTGCTGAGAGATGGGAAGGAGTCTCTGCTTGCTCAAGAAGAAGTGGACATGGGCCCTGGGGTGGTGGTTCCCTGCAGAGGAAGATGACAGCAACAAGGTATAGATCTGGCCCTCAAAACAAACAGCAGCAAGGCAAAGAACCATTGTTACAGGCAGAACAGACAGCTTGATCTTGCAAGGTGGTATTTGTGCCCTCATTCTACTCAAAAAGAGGAGTATACCAAAAGCCCTCATCTGGTTCCATAGTCTCACTTCACACATGGCACCCATCAGTTTTGGAGAAGCAGAAGAGCTTGTTGTCTTCTTGAGAACCAGCTTTGCAGAGATTGGAACTGATTTGGTCAGATGGCCACCGCGATGTATCCTTGAATCTTCATCATTACTCAGGAGAACTTGTAAGTGTTGTTCACCACTGCATTGTTTACCACTGCACTAATGACCAGCAACAGCCTTAAGAGGTAAAGCTTGCAAAGGCGTCAACATTGCCTGAATTTTATATTCCATCCTCTACTCTATAAATAACTAGAGAGTGGGGTTTTTTTGTTTGTTTGTTTTTTACAAACAAACTTAAGAGGACCAGAGTCAAGGCCATCGGGCATGAGTTCTTGGTTTGTTGCAAAAAAGATGAAAGCCACCCACCACAAATTCATATACACCCCAATCACTGGAAATCCTCATAAAATTATCACTTGCAGAAACTCCTCTTTTTGTTGAACTCTGATGGAAAATAGTAAACCAAGACAAAAACCCAGCTTGACAAAGGTCTACAAAACATTGAATGGGTAAAAGGCCTGGGGGTCTAATAATGATGGATTTAAGTGTACAGAAACACTAACAATTCACTCATGGTAGTGCACAGGCTAAGGAGAAACAGACAAAAAACTTAAAACAAACAGAGAAATCTAAACAGGGGAAAAAGTAAGGTGAAAATGAAGCCTTTTGGACCATCAGTTCAGCCCTGGGAAAGGAGTGGAAGAAATCTTTTCTGTTAGCTCTTTCACAGCTAGATAATGCAGTCCACAGTCTACTGTAATAAAAGCTGTCTGGGCTGGCAGAGAGGCATCTTAGGTTTTCAGGTGACTTTACCATCCTTCTGGGGTTGGTGAGAGCACAGCATACTTGGCTCCATTCTCCTCGTGGAGCAGCATCCCTGACGGGAGCCTCTTTGACATGCTCATTGTCTCCCTGGTAAAGCAAGCTTGGACAAATGTGTGTCTTTGTGCATGTTTCTTAACAGGACAGTAAAGAGAGTCAGTGCTTTTATTTTCTCTTATACTACCTCTCCAAAGAGGTCTCATGATCCAAAGGACCCACATTCAATGCTGACAACCCGATATGCTCCATTTGATGGAAATAGCAACATATACATGTGCAAATGGCTTGCTTTCTAAGAAGCTTTTGTGATTTGTCAGATTAACACCTGGAGAATGATACAATGTGGAGCTTCATCTGCTGGCAAAGCAGACTATCCCCCAAGTTTCTTCACTGACCTCTTTTGCAGAGACAGTTCCCAGAAGAGGGAGAGAAAGAGCAGACATATATTTTCCGTGTGTGGCCTAGCTCTGATTCCCAAGCTCCAAGCTGTTTAATTACCATTCCTCAGAAGGGTCAAGCTTTGTCTAAAGAATCCCCTGCACTGAGTTATCCCTCATCCTAATGAATGCTAATAAAAAGCATTTAGTTGACTAATGCAACATAAAACTGTGCCCTATTTCACTGCATCTGCTTAATAAGAACCTCATTTAATATCAAATTACTGCCTGTTCAGCCAAAGCTTTATATCTGTGGTAACAGGGCTGTGAAGCGGGAATATCAAGAGCTGCAATATGGAAATTCCTCACTAATATTCTCTGCAGGATTGTATGATTACTTAATTCATTTAGCTGAGCAAGCCTGATTGCTTGGCCAACTGTTTCACAACATTGAGCACAATGCTAGGCAACTGGTCTCCCCATGGGCTAGCCGTGCCGTATCGCTTTTCCTGGGACCCAGCTATTAACAGTTGCTTTGGGGATCTCAAGGAGGATCACAGATAGTATTACCAAGTGAATGAGCTTGTAGCAGTGAATGTGAAATCATGCTTCTTCCCAGTCAATCAAACACCAGCGCTATGAAGACGATGCCCTGTAAGCCAGCAATGACAAAGAAACAGTGTGGTTGTACTTTAGCCTCCATCTGTTCATATCGGGGAGCCTCAGCACACAGGCGATTGTCTGCGTTTAATTTTCCTTCTTGGAATTTTAGGCAAAACTGCCCTAAAGCTTCACCCTGCCCCTCCTGTTCCTCACAGTCTCTTGACTCAGCTGGCTTCCGTAGAAAATCAAGTTCTTTATAGCATACATCAAATCTTTCAAAGTAATTTTTTAAAAAATGTAAACAGTGGTAATTCCCAGCTCTCATGAATGATCACTTACCAGAAACATTTTCACACACATTCTTCACAGCTTTAATCAAACCTCAAACATTAATGTTTTAGGGAGAAGGATTTAGTCACTATATTTGAGGTAGCAGAAGGAACCATATTGTGAAAGAATGGTAAATGTTACCATTCACAGACCATGGGTTTTTAAAACAATTAGAAACCTTCCTATCATGATTTTACCTCTGTACACAGTTTTGGCAAGACAAAATACAGCAATATGCTGTCCAGTCCTGGATTACATTTGTAAAAAGGATATTGAAAAATTGGAGAGGGTGTGAAAAAAACCACAAATGTGATTCAGTGGCTGCAGAAGCTGCCTTCAGTAGGATTTAAAGAGTTTAATTTGTTTAGTTCACTAAGAAGTGACTAGATTAGGATATATAAATCTCTTCACAGAAGGAAAATGGACTTAAAAATCTTATGAACAACAGTAGAAAAATGACCTGTGGCACTGAAGTCAGAGAAACATAGCACATCCAGTCTCAGGCACAGGCTAACAAGCAAAGCAATAGGTCTATCATCACTGTTTTCAAACCAGATATCTTACTGGAGATATGGGTTAGTCAAATAAGTTACTGAGCTCAGAAAGAGAAGTGGGTGGAAGGCTATGGTCTGTAGCAGGTCAGATACTAAGAGTGGTCATTGGCAGGCTATTGCACAAGGGCAAAGCAGGACAGATGAGGGAAGAGAGTTAAAAAACTCTGAGGAGTCCACAGTAGATTAGTGTTAAGAGAGACCTTCTGACTCTCTGTGAACCACATAGCAGGGTAAATATCTTCTGTGCAAAAATCTCTCTCAGTACTGGGTGTTTCTCTGGAATAGGGAAGCTTGTCCCCATGTATCTCCATCTAAGTAGTCGTTTTTTTTCAAAAAGCTGGGGTTATTGCCTCAGTACCATGCCGTATGTGGCACCATGGTTTTCCACCATTAAAGGCACATGGCTCTCTTGCCAACATAACACCCACATGCTAACTGGGACAAAGCAACTGGAAAACAGTGCAGATATTCTAGCATATATTTTCCTATAAGAGGAAAAACCACATAGAGGTCCAGGAAACTTGCATTGTTTCAAGACTCTCCAGAGCCAGCAGATGTCCTGAGAGCTGTGCAGAAAGGCATTTGTGGGGAAGGTCAGCACCTGTGTTATGCACCAAGGCCGCCACTGCGCTGTGTCCACCCTTGCTGGGTGAGGGGAGGTAGTTCATGGGGATAAGGATGCAAACCAGCACCCAAAAATCAAATATATGAACGATATTACACTGCTATATCTGAGGCTTGGGCTTAATAGGAAACAGTGATCCTGTCTGTTCTTACTCCAAATGGCTTCTGCAGACAGTTTCTGTTGTATCAAAGCAGCAGCATCATGATCAGCTTCTACTTCTATTACTTTCCAGTCTTATGCTGAGATCTACCAATTTCTTAACTGAACTTTGACCGGTTTTTACACTGCAGCTCTTCACAAAACCCTTGAGAACCAAATATGTGTCTAACTCTGGCTTTTATAAAAAGCTGTTTTGTACAGAAAGATATTACTCCTCCCACCACTTTCTTAGGTCAACCAGCCCAAAATCAAAGCTAGCTACTTTGAAGGAAAATTGTATCTTTATTTAAATAAAAAAAAAATCATTTTTTCCTCTCTTTTTGCTTTCCCGCTCTACAACCTAGTGTCTGTGACCAGCAACATGCAGAGCTTGAAATTCAGTAGTAACCTAGGGTCATATCATGATTCATTCTTTGTTTTGGCTTGCCTGGTTTTGCTTTCAGTAGCAGGTTCCAATGGATTTGTGATCTCACTGTAAAACTCTGGGAAAACTCAGCTAATAGCTCAGATTTGAATTAAAACTGGAAATGTACTTCATGGGAAGGACAGAGTTTGCGGGAAAAACTCAGCCCTTGTTCATCCAAGGAATGGATGAACAGAAATACTCCTCCACCAAAATAGACTGGTTTCTGATTTGATTAAAATCAAAAAGTCTTACCCTTATCTTTGCCAGTTAGCTTTGCCAGTCAGGAGACTCTCAAACACAAGACAGTTCTTTGCCTCTCAGCAGCAGTTAGGCATAAAAACTTCAGCACTGGCAATAATGGAGATCTAACATTACTTACACACATGATGAGCAGTGAACCACTGTCATGTTTGAAACTGTTGCCACTGGTTATCTTTATGACTGAGAAAATTCCCCAGCTGCACTCCTGTAGACCCTGTGCAGAACATCTCAATTTGGCTCTGCTGATGAGTACTTTGGAGGACTCTGGCAAAATAAACCTATATGTGTACTTTGAAGGGAGCTTGCAGGGAGGAACAGCATGGTTCCAGGACACCTATGGTATAGATTACTAGGAGCTATATTAGATCTCCCCTGGTCTCCTAGCAGTATTCCTGTTTTATGGTCACTCACTTAGCTATCTATTTCCAGAAAAACAGCCACATCCTAGTTGGCTGTGACTTCTTTTAAAAAATCCCTGTGCTCATGATCTCTGTAATTCATCTGAATATCAAGAGACATCTTGTTAGCAAATTTCAAAGAAGTTCCCCTACGGCAGGCAATGCAAGATGCCAAAGTGAGTCAGCAGGAAAAGAAAGGACATGTCCAAGTCAGCAAGGCTCATGAACAGGCAAGAGCAGATTAAACACAGTATAGTCCTACATTAAAACAGAAGAACTCCCTGGGGCTGTGGTTGTATTTGGGCCGACCGCTTGAGTAGAGACTGCTTGAGTCTTTCCTCCCAAAAGGCTTCCTGTTTTCCAACTGCGGCTCTCATGTAGGTGAAATGGAGGGAAACAGCATGTGAAACAACAAATGAGGGTGTGACGGCTGCAGGATTAAAATCAGAGATCCAGAAGGAAGGAAATCCTCATAATAGACTGAACAGGTAAAATCTATAGGATCTCTGTATGGATATGTGCTGAGAGCAAGAAAATATAATCCCACAACTACATAGCATGTTTCTGAATTCCTCCCCCCTCTCGGCCAGCCTCAGAAGCTGGCAAGGTCTTGTGGTTTTGTGGGAAGATGGACAGAGTGTGTGGAAAGGGAAACATGTCTCTAGACTTCAGCAAATAGTAGGGAGAAGCTAAGATAGGAACAGTGACCTGGCCCGTTCCAAAACCAGGTGTAGACAGAACCACCACCTGCTTGTGGCACCTCTGTAAGGCCAGCAGCTAAACACGGCTGCTGCATCTCTAGTACCACGGTGCAGAGAGTATATGGAAGGCCACAGTGTCCTCTAGAGGTGGAAAAATGTGTTGTAGTTTGGTGTCAGAAAAGGACACCAGGGAGTGGATATTTAAAAGCAGGAATTCTTCAACAAGCTCAGAAGGCAAAAATTGTGGAGGACTAAGGGTAGATGGCCATGGCTGGCATGTGGGTGCCACAGTAGAAGGGCAAAGAGTAGATGCTGGGCATAGGCTTGGGAGGGACAGGCGAGTGGAGGCTGTAGGGGGGGGACTGGGGTCAGAAGCAGTAGCTCATTCATAGAGGGCAGTGCCAGAGTCCCGTCCCCTGACACAACAGAAATAGTAGAAATTCAGATGCTCAGACCAAAAGTGTGTAAATAAAATAGCTCCTAGAGGCTTCCAGACGTTCCCCCAGATTTGGCAGCTTTGCTACCTGTCACTTTTTTTGTAATCGGAAAGGAGTTTTACATTTATTTAGTTGCTGAACCTTATCACCTGAATGCTGGGTGAGTGTACTGGGAGCCCCTTGTGGTGGGATGTCTGCTCAATCTAGTGCCTGACTGGTCTCTTCAGGTCAGGTTAAGAAAACCTTTGGGAGGATAAGCTGGAAAAACTATATACAATGGCCATCTTTGATGTATTAGTTTGGGTTAGGAACTATTTCTAGTATTTTCTAAACATTAAGAGCCTATATGTTTGAGTAGTACTGTAAGGCTTCATACAGTGGTGGAGGATGAGGGTCTTAAATGCTTTTAAACTTACATTCAGCTGAGATGAGACTATTAAATGTGTTAAAACTTGCTTTGAGCTAGTATCCTCATAAAGTGGGAAGAGTCACATATTTATAAAGCATACCCATGATTTAAGAAACACCACAGAAGGAAAAGAGAGGAAGAAATTCAGTATCCCTGAAATAGGTTTGCTATTCTTGCCAGAGGCAGTGGTTTCTTGAAAGATGAATGCTCATACAGAAGGCAGAACATACTTTCCTTTCTCTCTCTGTACCACTGCAGTGTAGCTGCTGGTGAACATTAGTCACCACAGGCAACACAATCATACGGTATCACTATATGAAGAAGAACAATTTGAGGAAAGGCTGAAGATGAATAACTTGAACACTGCAGAGATAAGAGGCTGCTAGATCCACTGCAACCTGGGCTGTTTTCTCTTTGCCCTTCTCCTAGTGCTGGCTGAGCAAGCAGTGAGCCAAAATTCAAAACTCTGCAGGCTGTTCCAATCAGGAGGAAAAAACAGCTTTGGAACTACTGCCTTCTTGTACATATTTGATACACTAAGTATCAAATGAAAGAGAGAGAGGTCCCTACTCAGGGGTCTCTACTTTTAGATCTCCTTTCAGGTTCTGGCCTTTACCCTGAAGATCTCTTTTCTAGCCTTTCTCTCTTCATTCTCCCAGAGCTGCTGCCTCCAAACAGGTATCTCAGAGCCTCTGACTGTCCAGTTGCCCTGCAGCACAACTTCTGCTGATCAGCCAGGTCTTCTAGGTCCACCTTTTGAGTACTAGACTCAGTTGTTGTGAATACTACTACACAGAAGAGAAGTCAGTGACCCTCCCTTAGCCTGAGTGGAAAGACAGCTGTTCTACCACTATGCTTTCAGCAGAGCCTTAGTCCAGTCCAGAACAGGCCACGACACAGAGATGCTGGGAAGTCAACCATGAAGATTTATATGTAAGTCAATAATGGCTGTTCAGCCATGTGTGCCAGCCAACACTATTTTGTGGAGTGAATATTCAAAGTGCCAATATCCTGTTTGTTCACCAACAAGTGACTGAGAAAACAGATGTCAATACGAGGAATGAAAAATTTAAGGAGTCTATAAAGGAATACTTATTTTCCTCATCATAAACTTGGATCCCTAGTTGCTAGAGTAGCCTGGAAAATATAGTATTTTCCTCAATCTTAATCTAGGTGGAGGAAGAGAATTGAATTTTGGAATATTTTTAACTTGTGGCCAGGTTTGGTCATCTCAGGAACTGCTTTGAACATACAGTATGTGTCCTATGGCAAAAGCACTCCCTTAATCCCAAGCCCTTAGCTCCTGTAGGTCTGACTGGGCAGCATGTTGAGACAGGAGCTTTCCATGTTTGGGTTATGTGCCTTCTGACTAAGGAAGGCTGTAGGATCCAGCTGTTGACCTGACACTCACAGAGAGCCACACAATACATACATTTTAAAGTGACAAAATATACCAAGAAATAAGCAAGTGATACATAAACACTTTTTTTCTGAAAATTCTGCATGTGCTGGATTTCTTGGTGTGAAAATACAAACCAACCAGTGAAGGGTAGCAATCTTTCTGAACTAAATTCCCCCCCCCAAACAAATGTGCAATTTTTACTGGGCTGGTAGAGCTAACAGATCTATCTTCGACATAAAATCAAAAATGCTTCCAAGCCACCTAGCTTTATCAAGCGACCTCTGAAGAAGGATTTATGCATTGTTCAGGCTCAGAAAGAAGAGTTTAATTACTTTCTGGAAGAAATTGTTGCAAGTTGCACTGTTAGGGCATGCCCAGCAGGTGGTAATATTTGTCAAAAGTTCAACTGATACAGAATCCCCGAACAGCAATAATTTGCATCTGAGTGTAACTAAACAATACCACTATTTAAAAAGAATAATATTAAAAAAAAGAAGAATACTGGGAAATGTTTATTCGAGTTTGGTCAGACTTCTATTCTCCTTTCAGAATAACCTATCTCTGTATAGTGCAGTGTTCTGCACTACAGACTAGTCTTCTTGTATTGTTTTTATGTCCTGAAGTCCATGACAGATTAAAAGTTTTCCTCAGGGTAAACTAGAATTTCTGTAGACTTATATCTGTCCCTAGAGCTCTCCATTTCAAAGGGTAGGTGGTACAAACTCATGGCTTCTTTTTCTTGGCCTCCTCTTGACTTTAAGTTTCTTACATTTGTGTTACTTTTCATTCAAATTATTTATTAGCTGATGAATAAAGCATTTGCAAGTTGACGAGAAAACAATTACTGAAGAAATTTACCCTGAAGAGCTGCCATGTTATATAGCAAGCAAATGTGTGCCTGTGCAAGGAACATGTCTTTCCAATCCCTTGGCTGTAAGTAAAGAAATGTAACAATACAGTAATAGCACCCATTCTGGTCTCTCAGGTTTTGCTCTGACACAAGTCAGCACTTGAAACACCCAGCAGCTGGGAACCGGACCAAACACTAGTGCTGACCCCATCTCAGAAGGTGCAGGAAGTCCTCCACCTGCTGAGGATCCCCTGACAGTCAGGCATGGGATTCAGTGTCCCCTGAAACATAAGATTACTTTTTGTCTAAGTCCCTCCTATATTTTTGTAACGAAAGAGAGCTCTGAGAGAGAGCTTCTCTCCTCAGAGAAGTTTTACACTGCACAGAATAACCTAGGGAGTAAGCTGTGGTCCAGGTAAAAAGGCCAACAGGAAATAAAGCTGCTTCAGAAAGCCCAGAGTGGCTGTGTTTGGCATACTAACTGTTGACATTTATATTAACTCTTTCACCTAGCCTAGCAAGATTTGGGGATTTTAAGGACTTCATTAGTGGCAGCCAAATGTTCTTCTCACAGGTTTTCTGCCTCCTTCAAAAATACAGAATTCTTGAAAAGGTCCAAGGGGAGACTAATGGTAGTACATATTTTTATTTTTTCAAATTTTTTATTCTGGTTTACCTCACTAAATGGAAGTATGAATACAAGTAGCATTAAAGGTATTGTTTCTATTGGTTTGCTAGCTTTCTCACAAGTTTTACATTCCTTTACTTTCTTTCCTGTAGTGCTTGAAACTACCACAGTCTTTTTCACTTCTGATCAAGACCATCTAGTGGTACAACAACTGTGAGAACAGATTTCAAGGTCAGAGAGGAACACTGCTATAATTTGCCACAACATACTCTGCTCCCCTGTGTGAAACAAGCTGAATACTTTCCCTGCTTATTTTGCCTCAAATTCTAACCAAGCTCTGATCATTGTTTGCCAGTGAGAGAGAGACACAAGGGTACTATACTGCTGTGTACCTGTAGATCCTGTAATAATCTTGGTTTAGTAGCTCAGTTTAGTAGTGACAGTTTCTTTCCTGCCACCCCCCAATATCTTTTCAACATAGAGGTCAAGCTAACACTTTTTTGGTCTGAAGTAACTCAATAGTTTTGCTTTATGGTACTAGAAAGAAAAGATATCCTGATCATAATCTACGAAATAAATCAGATCACCTTGTCTGAGAGATAACATCCTGCTCCAACCCTAAGAAAACACTTCCACTAAATTCAAAGCTAGATGAGAAGAAGAATCCCACTCCAAACTCTATAACCAGGAACAACTTCTCTAATAAAAGACAGAAGGAACTAGCCCTTTGAACCTCAAAAGCATGAATAGCCCCAGCAATGAAAAGGAAGCAGGAGCAACCATCCATCTTCAAACAGCATCGCTCTTTCACCCCTCTTATGCTTAAGAGCTCCCTGACTCCTCCTTGTGACTTTTAAAATAAGATCCAGTTGACTTCCCTCTACAAAGAGCTATACTTCTCTACCCTGGGCTTTTCTGCTGATAATGCCTGTGGTCAGCTTCCCTCCCCTCGAGGAGATATTGCTCTTACAGCATCTCTGTGGTAGCTTTGCTGGTGTTAGGCAACTTTCTCAGCAACACGAACACCTCCTAAGCCCCATACTAGAGCTCTGTGGAAAAATACAGTTCCTCACATTATTGTGTGTATGTTGCTCTTACTCTGTGTGACCCACATTTTCCTGTAGCTTTGGTCCTAGTAAGTGTGTCAAAGGCATTGGAGGGGCTCTCTCCCTTTCTGTAGCACCTCTGTGAATGTGCTGTATGTCCTTACAAATGCAGGAACCTGCCATGGAGCCAGAGAGGGCTGCCTGATGCCATTTGGGGTTTACAGCCTTCTCTCCCCTCAAGGAAACAGGGCTCCCACTGTTATGTTTCTCCTTTCCTTCCTGAAACAAGTGTCATTTCCCTTACAATGGGATGAGATGGGAAAGGATAAAATAGAATGAGATGAGATTGGTAAGAAAGACTGACAGGAGTATTTTGCCTGAAGACAAGGACATTAATACTGGAGACCAGGAAACTGTTCAATACAGTACCCTCCCTTTGAAGCTGTTCTACCTTGAATAATCAATAAACCTTGAATCCTGAACTTATTGGATCAGAAGGAAACTGCCAAAGTGTTAACTGAGTGCCTATGGCACGTTGGGCAGGGGGAGCCCTGGAGTAGATTGCCTCTGGCAGAGAGTGCTGCTGGAGCTGGAGCTGTCTCAGACATCTGCCTCCTCTAGCACAGGTATTTTTGTTCTCTCATATGGTTTGGGCCCACCAGCTGAAGAAGAAGCAAGCTGAACTGAAATCCTTCTCACACTGAAAATTTGCTTTACAAATGAGTCTATTAACCTGTCTTAGTGATTTCTAAGCTAGCCAGCCATTGATTTTGAAGACTGGTCACTCTATAACCTCTAAACACGCCTCATGCTCCCACAGAAACTGTGATTTGGGCAGAAGGGTTCAGGTGGCTCTCTGAACATGGGGATCGCCACCCTACAGAAAGGACCCTTCAACCTCATGAAAAGATTAGGAACCCTAGCTTTCAGTAGGTGCAAGTAGGAAAGGGAGAGGGAGAAGAGGCAGGAGAAGGATTCTGACCCAAGAATGATTATCCTGCAAGGGAGCAGACACAGTGTGTGAATGTTTGGAAAACACCCAGCCTGCGCATGGGGGAAGGGGCAAAGTCCTTCCTAGAACAAGATGTTCATCTTTTGCAGAGGAAGGTGATGACAGCTGGGATGAGGGAAAGGGAAAAAAATCAGGGCAGCACTCTATGTGGGAAAAGATTGCTCCTCTGCCTGTGCCAGTTAGCTTGCATTTGGAACCAGCCAGAAGGGTCACTGGCTCCAACCAGCTCACAGTGTGGCTAGGTCTTGCAGTCTTGAACTCTGCACTTTAGTTTCTCCCAGCTGTTTCCATCTGTCTACATTCTGTGCTGGGCTGAGGATTGGCAAAGGACAGAAAGAAATGCAGAAGGCAACAACTGCATAACTCAGCTGGGTTAGGCCTTATGTGGCTGCATCACTGCCTCTGAGACAGGGCTGAGCATCTTAAACAGCTGTGTCAGTGGGATGCTGCTGTACCTTTTTGATTCAACCTAACCGCCCCTAATGAATGAGCCTGTTCTGAATGCCTTCTTCTTCAGGTCAGCTACTTCCTTCAGTCTTTCTTGCCCATCCTAAGGAAGACAGCTCTTGTTTCAGGGAGGAAAAGAGAAATATAGCAGAGAAAGATACTAATGAACCCATATGTCATTGCTGTTTATTACCTATTTGGTGATAAATCAATGCCATGCCCGTTCCTTTAATTAGCTGTCCCCCCATCAGGAAAATCAGGGCTGTGAAGTGCTGATATGGTGCTAAACTACCTGAGAATAAATGGTAGGGGTTGGACCAAGAATTTTCTCTTTGCTGTTCTGCACAACCATGCAAAGCACTGGGGAAAAGCAAGGCTGGTCAGGGAGTGGGCAGCAGAGGAAGCCTGCAGCCGTGGGTGCCCATGCCCAGGGAGGCAGCATGGGGCTGCCATGCAGTGGAGGTGCCATTGCACATTTCTTTTGATTCTGCCATGAATTCACCCTTTCTAAAGTGCCCTGTGCACTTTCAGTAAAGCAACTGGTATGCACAGTACTATGGTGGCTGTGCTAGCAGGACAGGTGAACACATCCGCCCTGTGCCTGATTGTCAGTTACCCAGTAAAACATTGTAGTTTGACTGGTTTGGAAGGTAGATTCATGTTCAACAAAGGAAAAAAAGTCTCCTTAACTCAGGCATGAGGTTACTAAGGGGCTGAGGGAGGCAGTGCTCCTTAGACAGGACAGCTGCCCTTGTCCCATCTTGTGCCACTGGCTCATGTGGTACATGCAGCTGCAGCATGTGAGGTGGACCAGCCCTCTCTCCCTTCCCTTACTGGTAGTAATTCCTTGAAGGGGAAAATGAGGAAATAAGGGAAAAATTTGGCCTACAGAACATAAAGGGGTTCTAAGAGTAAATGAATGATCTTTAAGGTACATAACAGGTTTCCTTGTTTCCCTGTCCTCCTGGGCCGTAGACAGGAAGAATGTCTTGCCTAAACATAATCAAATATTGAAGTGAGAGCACACTCACATCTGTTTTCTGTCCTATGCATGTGCAAAGAGCAAAACATACATCTACCTTCAATATAAGGAGATTGAAAAAGAAAGAATACAAAACACAGTTATTTCTGAGAAAGACCCCAGGCAATATGACTCTGTCTTATTTTTCCAAGGAATGTATAACACAAGATGACATTCGCTTTTCAGCTGGGTGGGTGGCTTTTACCTTTATGTACGTAATACACTGTAAAGGCTTTGGCCATACACAGACAGACACAAAAGGAGGTAAAACCACAAAGCAAAAGGTACAGCAGCATAAATGTCAAAATGCCTGAATCCTGCACTGAGAGGTTTAAGATGTGAGCAGGCTGTGCATGGAAAAGTTAGGCATTTCAGCATGTGAGAAAATGGCCCATAACTTAACCAGGGGTAAATTTATTGTTAGGTGGGCTTAATGGCTCCTGACAGTTGGACCAAGTATTCACACCTTCTTTGAAACTGGAACAACCTGAGCTGCTGTGGGTTAACCCATTCATGGGCTCATGGCCTCAGCCTCGTGCAAACACCTAGTTTTATTTCCACAGTGATTATCTGACCCAAATCTGAAACTTTCCTCATGAGAGAGCCAGCCCAGTTTCTTGGCTCCCAAAGCTCAGAACAATTTAATTGAGGACTGGAGATTTCAAATGCACGCACATCCCAAACTTTTGCAGTCAAGGATGTTAACCAGTGTGAACATCAACTAATGACTCATATTTTGAATCTTTAGAGAACGTGTCCTCCAAGCTCTTTACAGCCAGGCACACAGGACTATTTGCAGTTGTTCTGTGAGCTGGGAAGTACCGTTCCACCTTAGGAGATACACTGAGATGCACAAACTTTGTACTGATGTTGTGGGGTTGATGATATCTGTGATGGTGCATCTGGGAAGTTGTCTGCAGCCTGATTTCACATTCTGGATTTCCCCAATTGCTTTGGAAGGAAGCTGAGACGTGCAGGCAGGAAAGAGGTGTGATGTGCTCCTAGAGGTCCCCTATTTCTGAATGCCAAAGGGATTGGCTGTGGGACACACTATGGAGCCCACCTACCCCACCATCAGGTGTAGCCAAACCGTACATGCTGAAGCCAGGACAGCTGGAAGAATTTGCTCGGACGCATCTGCTCCACAGCACTGACACGAGTAACCATTTCTGGGTTGTGAGTATCCAACAGCGCTCTGTCTCCAGGCATTGTCATGACACATTCAGTCCAGGAGGCTAATTAAATCAGGAGATCTGATGCACAGCTCTCCTGGAGATACAACTATGTCATCACATTGTACCCACCTGCTACTACACTATCTAGCCGTATGATTTATTTCTGGGTGTGACCAATTGTCTATTTAGTTCACTACTACTTTTAAATTTACTCTTATGTGTTTGTTGAGTGCAAATAAACTCTTTTAATTGAAACTTCCTGATGTTCTAGGCTAACACTGTTGACACAGCTTTTCTTTTGGCCCGGGCCAAGCAATATATCCACAGGTTTTGTAACAGACTATAAAAGACAGCATAAGGAAGTCTCCAGTCGGGAAAGGAGGTGGCTCACTCAGCTTGAAAACCGCCTCGTTCCCTATTTTAACTATGCATTTCAATGCATGAAATCTTTTCAGATCCATGTAGGAAGAACCATGGTCTGGTTTGATAAGTAGAAGGACTACTTCACAAAATGAAATAAGCAGAGAGAGACATCATTTTCTCTTTGCCTCAGACACCTTGGCTCATCTGTACTTTCTAGTTACATTATTCTCCAGATTTCCAGACAAGAAATAATCCCACAGCATCCAGAATAATGACCGAATTTAAAAAGCATAAAAGCCAGTATGTTAACCCCAGCAGACCCTGAAGATGTGTACTCAGTCTGTGTGAAATTTAATTCCACTGTTTGCTACTCAGGGGAAGGCCGTTCCCTATGGCTTATTTATGATTTCAAAAAAGGGAGCACTCTCAATTAATACTGCAGTTTTCTTTGAAGATTATTCACAGTCTTTAATATCTGGTAAATGTAGCCAGAATCAGGATACACATACTAGTAAATAGCAGATGGAAGCTCTTTCTGACCTTTCTCTGCAGATCAGCTGACTCAACGGTTCAGAAACATTCACATTCATACTGAAACCTCTGTATGCCTGTCATAGCCTTTAGGTTCTTGAGGCTATGCATTTGTGTCATGAGTCTGACTAATTTCATACCCTTTTGGGACTAATGGCTTTTACAAAGCATGAGTGGTGAATAGGGGCATGAAGAGAAACTGTAAGAGGAAAATGCCCGTTTCACCTGGTCGTATATGCGGATCTTGGCCTTCCAGCTCAAATGTCCTTCCCTTATGATTAAGCTGATCAATCAGTCCAGTATCTCACAGTGCCCCATTTGCAGGACTAGCAGATAGAGCTTACTGACTTTTTACAATGTTGCTTCAGCAATAAAACGTTCCTGCATTTATAACCTTGCTCTCTTTACATTGCATGTTTTTCAGCTACAGCATTATATCCCATACCAATAAAACACTGGGAAACGTACTTATACACTTCACAGAAACAGCCAAGTTTATTTATACAGCTGAGTCCATGTGTGAAGATGAGGAATTGAATTATTTACTGGATGTCTCAGACCTTGATGACTAAATCGGAACTTGCTTCTTTATCTTTCAGGAAAAGGAGGGGGAGAGGCTGAGGGGGAAAAAGTCTAACAGAAAGAGGCCACACTGTGTCCCTCTGCTCTGCTGCTGGGCTTGTTGCTGATACTAAAATTAACCACCTATAGCAAGCAGAAGCCTGGCAGTACCGTGGGAAGCACAACCTCAGAAACCCCATTATTCTACCCTATTTCACTCTGCTAACCACTCAGGATGAAATAGCCAGGCTACTCCTAATATGAGAGGAAAGGAGAAAACTCCTTGTAGCTATCTGCTCATGAGATGGGGAATGTGAGAAGATTTTATAATATTTTTTAAAGCTCATTGCACACCCTTCAGTTTCACCATTTTTCTATAAGCAATTGATCAACGAAGAGAATGAATTAAAGTCTTTTATTTGGCAGAAAGTCAGAGACTGAGAATATTTGTACTTGATTGTTTAACCTAAGGTAGAGCAATCCTTCAGAGTTTGAATGAGGTAATTACCTGCAGGAAAAAAAAATCAAAACCCCCCATAAAAACAGAAAAACACATCTTCCAATACAATAGTAGGCCTTAGCCAACAGACTTTAACTTTTAACATTCCCCAGAGTGGTAGTCAAAGAAACTAGGTGAATAGAAGTTGGGCAAGTAGAGAGCAGGAAGGAAAGAGAAAAGCTAAGAAACACCTCAGGAAATCCAGAAGAGGCCCTGGTCATCTGATGGGCTGGGGGCTGACCAAAGCAGGTTTTACAGAGGTCATATGCTCTCCTTGGATCTCTGCTTCCACCACCAGACCGACTGCATTGATGTTCATTAGGAAAGCTAATGTGCTTTGCTATGGTCAGGCCTGATTGCTCAGCTTTCTCCCAAGGGCTGCACTCTGCTGTCAGAAGGGGTGCAGGTCCCCAGGGAGGTGGAGGAGACACCTCAGGAGACTGAGCCTGCAGGCTGTCACACAACCTCACGCTCACATGAAAGCTAACCAGAGGCTACTTTCAAAGGTTATCTGAGGAAATGAGAAAAACTCCCTTCGGCAAAAAATTCACTATACACTGTATATATAAAAAAAACTGTACCCCCAGAGTGGGAGTCAGAGAAACTATGTAAAAAAAAAATGTGTAAGAATAGAGAAGGAAGTGAAGACAGAACTCAAACTGAATTATTCACATTTTCCTAGCTGAAGCACAAATGTCATGATATGGCATTTGTTTTCTTGCAGTATTATCACAGTAAAAATTCTCACAAGTTCTCACTATACCAGTGCTAATTCTGGAGGGATGGATTGGGGCAAACAGGAAAATAAATACCTTAAAGAAAGAAGTCCATTTGATTCTCTGTTGCTTCCAGAAAGTCTCTGCACCGTACATGAGAACATCATCAGAAAATATTGCTCCTTCACTTTTACGTGATTAAAGATACTCCCTCCTTGCTCTGGTCCAAGCACTAACAATTCCCACTCAAAAATATTTTGTTTATTGAGAAAATAAATAAAGCTCTATATTTTGTGTTTTCCTCTCCATATAGTGAGCATACTGATCTGGATGCTGAAAGTTGTATGTTCTGTAAACGTTACGGATCTACCTTCATTAACACAAACACTGTTCCCTTGACTGCTCAGGTTGCTGGGCATGTGTAACTTTGCATTTCAATAGGTTCTGAAAATTTAATGAATGTGAAAAAAGACATCCTCTGTGTTTCTTTCTATAACTTAGATCCCAGTAGAAAAAATATACCTTGTTCAAAGATTTACATAACGGCAGGTGAGTGGCACAGCTGGTCTCTCCAGGAACACTAGCGCATGCTGTGTCCGCACATGTCCTACAACTGCTAATTAGGATCCTTAGAGTCAGTTTGTAACCCATACTTGATTCATGTACAAGCTCAAGAGAGCAGAAGTTAAGCAGACCTTCCCCTTCCCTTTTCCCTTTTCTAATTTATTTGATGCTCAAGTTCATTTGACAAATTACAGTCATGAAGCAGTTGCCGGTTGGGGAGCTCCTCCTAAGACAGATACAAATAGTAATTTGTGTGTCCCCTCCATTACACAACATCATGGCAGGCCATATTATCCAATGCAGAAAGAAAGCTTTGTGAGCCTTCTAGTCAGTCCTATCTCAAGAATGTAGTCAATTGGCTGCTCTGATTTTTCTGGCTTTTCTACTCCTTTGCTAGATCTATCTGTTTTGTGGTCTGAAAAGCTAATGGGACATTCCCTCAGGGAAGAAGATCAGAAGCTTTTCTTGTACTTCCTTCTTTTCTTTTCTGTGTGACCTCACCAGCTGTTTTGGGGCTTTGTATGTCACTATGGAGATGTGTTGTATGTCAGTGTAACATACACTATCATTCTATGATACGCTATCATTCTATGATTCTATGATACACTAGTGCAAGCAAAGGTTTAAATGTTATACAGTGAATATTAAATGAAAAATAGAGATGAACAGGAGGAGTTACCTGGGAAGATCTGATTAACAAGTTTGACCAGCTGACAGGAGTTTCATGATATCACTGGACCTACTAAATACTCTCTGCTATGGCACATCTCAAGAATCCACAGCAATATTTCCAGTGTCTGGTTCACTTTGGAACATACTGACTTGTCCCAGTGATCATAGAAAGGATTTTCAAACTATTCCCAGCACAAACACAGTTCAGGCTACCCAGAAAAACTCCATATTTGCTATCAAAATGCTTTTTTTCCCTCTTGCACGGCTGCTATCTTCAACAATGAGATGTAGTGTAAATTGTTTGTTTGCTAAATAGTGCTGTCTTTTTTTCCTTAAGGAAGAGAGGTTAAAAGCATTTCTGTCAAGGGCAAAACAAATGAACAGATTTTCCCATGCCTCTCTCCATAGAACTCAGAGTTTACAACAAGAACATTTTTAAGGGAAGTTTTTCCTAAAATATTGGCAGTATTGATGGAGAGTCTTCAGATGCAGCTAGCATTCATTTGCAATCCCCAAATCATGCTCTGTTTCCACAATGTACGCAATATCCGCCCTCTTCTAACACAGATGTAGACTTATACTACAGTGGCCTTAGAAATGAACAGTCTCGAACAACGAAGCATGTTTTTATGATTCATTCCTTTGTGCAGTTCATCTACTTTCTCCCCCATGCATCCATTAGTAGTTACATCACTCTCTTTTCCTGAGGCAATGGATAACTCCCAGGCTAATGCCTTTAAAAATAAAGCCCATCTTAAGTTAAACATCGACTAAACACTAACTGGAGTAGCTTTCCAATTGAATGAACAGCTTTAAAGGAGGTTTTCTACTGCTCAGAGAAGGCATGCTGCAGAGGAATTGCTTAGCAATCTACTTGAAAGAAAATATTCAGTGCTGAAACACAAATTCTGCTTTATCTATTTGGAGTTTCCATCCATTTACTTAAAAGCTCTATCAGCTTCTGGTGTTGATACTGTAATAATTGTTAGAAACCCCTTGGAAAGGGAGAGTAGATCATAAGGACCACAGAAAGGCCATTTCAGAGTAGATGCAGATTTCACTAACACCAGCACAGAACTGTATTCCAAGAAATACCTTCAGGAGCTCCGCAGTCAGCTCTTGAGGTCTTCTACCAGATATGCATATCTAAGCTAGCATGAGCACTGGAGCCAGAAGGGAACTCTTTGGTTCCTGTTAGTCTCCAGCAATGCTCCAAAGCAAACATGCTGTGCTCACTCACTGCTTGGTCAAAAAGGCAACCTTTACTTAAACCATGTGGTCTTCTACAGGCAGCCAAGCTAGCACAGGCCAACATTACACACAGCTAAATACAAAATCTGGAAGGAAGCTGTCATGTATTTGTACATATTGCAGTGAAAGCTGAGATCTAGCCCTTTGGTGCCCAGTACCAGGCCAAAAATTCTTCACCAACCCAGCAACAGTGAAAGACATTCCTTCTAAAGCTTTTACCTCCAAAAAAAAGCAGCCGTCTCTTAGGCGGCAAATGAAAGACATCAGTTCTGTCAATTCTGTCAATTGACAAGTCTGTCAATTCACCTTACTCCTGATATGTTAACACTACCTAACAAAGGTCTGTTAGCACAGCCTGATCTTCTTCAGGGAGCTAATTCTGCAAATGGATGCTTTGCAAGTAGGTCTGAGGACAACTGCATGGTGGGAAATCAGCAGGGAAAAACAAAGAAATCCTTACCTGGAAGCTGGAGATGGTAAACTGTCACTGAAAGATGAAACTTCCCGTCACTGGAGTGAGCTGTAGATAGCATTTCCACTTCAGAGCCTTACTAAAGCTGCAAAGGTCCCCCTAACTGTCTGAAATATCAGAAAAATCCGAACAATCAGCTTATATGGTGGTACTTGTCCCTACATTCCTATGCCATATGGATACAACACTAATAAAAAAAAAATCACGCAGAATCACAGAGTCACAGAATGGTTGAGGTTGGAAGGGACCTCTGGAGATCATCTAATTCAAACCCCCTACTCAAGCAGGGTCACCTTGAGCATGTTGCTAGATCACGTCCAAGCAAGTTTTGAATATCTCTGGAGAAAGAGACTCCACAACTTCTCCAGGCAACCTGTTTCAGTGCTCTGTCACTCTCACAGGAAAGAAATTCCTCCTCATATTCAGGCGGAACTTCTTGTGGTTCAGTTTGTGCCTGTTGCCTCTTGTCACATGGCATCACTGAAAAGACTGTGGCCCCATCCTCTTGACACCCTCCCTTCGGATACTTACACACATTGATAAAATCTGCTCTCAGTCTTCTCCAGGCTGAACAGGCCCAGCTCTCGCAGCCATTCCTCATAAGGCAATGCTCCAGTTCTCTAATCTTTTTTGTAGCCCTATGCTGGACTCTCTCCAGTAGTTCCATGTCTCTCTTGTTCTGGGGAGTCCAGAACTGGACACAGTACTCAAGATGAGAAACCTCATGAGGTTTCTCTCCACCCAATTCTCCAGCCTGTCCAGGTCTGTCTGAATGGCAGCACAGCCTTCTGATGTATCGGCCACTCCTCCCAGTTTGGCATCATCAGCAAACTTGCTGAGGAGGCACTCAGTCCCTTCTTCCAGGTCATTGATGAATAAGTTGAACAAGACTGGACCCCTAGGGTCCAGTACCAACCTCTAGGGGATACCACTAGCTACCAGCCTCTGCGCCACTGATCACAACCCTCTGAGCTCTGCCATTCATTCGTGCAAAAAGTCAGAATGCACATTTTCCCCCATCAATAACAAGATAAGCAGAAGCTGCCTCTCACTCCCCAGGTAAGTTTAAAGGCACAGGTGAATGATAGAAACCTCCACCCTGGTCAGCACAGGGTTCATGTTGGTTGTGTGACTGGTGAAAGTTGCCAGACTTGGAAAAATGGTACCTGATTTATACATCAGGCGTGGTAGCATACCTCCAAAGGTCCATCCAGCATGGATAACAAAGCCTTCATTGGACGGCCAAGAGCATCACTTAGTTGCAGACATCTCTGTTATAATACTGCTTTCCCTGTAAACAAAACAGCTTGGTCTGTAACATCTTTTGATATATCTCCAAGGAAGCTAGTAGGGAAATCAAGAGGGAGGTGGTTTAGTGGCTACAGCCACAACCACTTTGAAAGACCAAAAATGTAATTCTTAAAACCCTCTTGGACCACTAGTGCAATCACAAAAAATCACTTAGGCTTACATTTAGCTCCTTAAATTCAGGGACCTAGTGGAGGTATCTAAACTGGAACAGAGTTGCTTTAGTAAGAGTCAGATGGGCTGAGCTTGAACTTTTCCTTGCCTGGCTCTGTCTGCAAGTCTGAGAGAAACAGGTCCCAGATCAGGATTAGGTTTAGCTCAGTTGGTTAGAGCATGATGCTAATAATGCCAAGGTCATGGGCTTGATCCCCGTATGGGCTACTTGCTTGAGGGTTGGACTAGATGATCTCCAGAGGTCCCTTCCAACCTTATCAATTCTATGATCTTGATAGGATGAAAGCAGAACCCTGTGTCTATATGTCTCAATCTATTCCCAAAGACATTTGAAGATCTGCACATTAAAAATGTTGAAGCTACTAAAAAACTGCATCTCACATGGGTAATGGCTGCTGCCATGCCTTTATAAGCTATGGTCACTTCACATGCTGGTAGCCTGACATTTTCTAGGAGCTATGTTGTTTCTGTCCAAATCCAGCAAGTACCTGCTTCAGTGGGCATGATAAAAGTAAAAACTACAGCAAAACAGAGACAAAAAACAAAATAAAAGAAAGACAGAGGGACTAAAAAAAAGACAGAAAAGATCATTCTTTTCCTATCTTTCTTCTATCAGGAAAGCCTTTGCCAGGTGGAAAACAGAGTTTTGATTTGTTGGTTTTCTATCTCGGTTTTTGCTCTCCTTTCTCTCAAGACTGACCTCAGCACTCAGTAAAAGAAAAGTATGCATCTCTGAGGTCCTGTGAGGCTGAGCAGGATGAGCAAACATTCTTCTCTCTTCTTTCCTACCTCACATTGGCTTCTGTGCAAGGTGGCAATAGGTAGGTCTGGCTTTCATGCCTGTCAGCATGATAGGCAGGTGTGTGAGTGCTGAAGGTGCAAGCTAGGCAGCGACATGCCATAAATACCACCTAAAACAGAGAAAGAGAGGAAAGTGGTGTGCAAATGGGAAAAGGGAAATCTGCTTTTCCCTTGGTACTCCTTAACAGAGTCACAGCTGGTGAGGACTTCCTAGGAGAATCACTCAGTAATGGTGTCACACTCGACAGCATCTCATGGTGTGGAGATGAATTTCAAGATTCTCTATGGCCGCGGTGAGGCAACAAGCAGCAGGAATACAGCACAACTCATAATGATGCACTTGTACAGCAGTATACATACAAAGGCCTAATTAGCACTGATTTCCTTCTAGAAATTACACACTGAAAAGATAGATGGCCTTCATTTACATAGCTGCTATATAGCAATCAGGATAGCTACATGATATAACTTTTACTAGTACCAGTGGGAAAACATTGCCATTTCCTTTTACATCATAGCAAATCAACAAAAGCTATCCAGGTGAAGCATTAAATCAAAATTTTCAAAAGCCAAAATCAGAATGCGCTCAGGTTGGACTCAGAGGAACATGCAGACACACAGTCCCTGATGGCAGCTCCCCCATATTTCTTCAAGTCTGCTCAAGTCTCACTGAAATCAAGAGTAATGCTGAATTGACAGCAGCATGCTGAGATCAAAACAGGTTCCCTGTAACAACTAGCACAGAACCTGGTGAAAATTCCGTAAGATAATTGTATACTCAGACAGAGAAAATAGCCTTTTGCTCCATAACACTGTGAATAATTCACCAAGTATTAGCTACATTTGAAATGGTATTCTGCTTTTCAAGCCTGCTCTTAAAAAGTGCTTCAGAGACAGAAAGGCAGAGAGAGAGAGCAACACAGAGAGAGTTTTGTGCAAACTGCTTTTCCAAGCGGCTGCACAGCTTGCTATGCCACATTCCCCATGGGTCAAGCAGTCCTCAGGGTGGATGGTGAAACACATCACAGAAGCTTTCTGCAATCAGTTAGGAGTTTAAATGTTTCATGAGCTTTTTATAAAGTTCATCAATTCAGTAAGTATGGTTCATGCCTATCTACCTTCCTTCATCTAAGCCAAGGCTGCTTGAATGGGTTAAATCTAGAAATGACATAAAAAACATTAAAACATCTGTGATATGGTGACACAGTGGGATTTTTTTTTAAGTGGCAGTCACTTTACCTTACTTGAGAACAGAACAAATGTTAGAAAGTCCTGCACAGATAGAAACTTCTGATGCATATTCAAGTCTTAGAAACGGGATTTGTCCATCAAACTCTCATCTGCTCTCACTATTTCTGCAATTTTATTTTCTGTTTCCTGCAACACCTTTACAATACAGGCATTGAGCTGCCTTTCAAGGCACCTCTTTTTCTTACCTGTCCATCTCCTGAAAAGAAGGAGGTGATACCAAACTGCCCACTCTCATCTTCCTGGACAATGTAGCCCTAGAAGAGCCTAAGAAAGAAAATGCTGCCTGTTCTGAAGGTCAGTGTTTTACCAGAGCCACAATCCCACAACGGAGTAGAACCATGTTCATATTCCAGCTGCTCCAAGGCTATGAGAGTTGGGAGTGGCAGCCTTTACAGGTAGTGCAGAATAAAACTTGGTGTGCTGTCACCATCTCTATCCTGTCACCCTCCAGAACATCCTGACCTCAGCTTTCTGGACCTGCTGCTCATTCACATATACCTCTACTATTCATACTCTCCTTTTGTGTCACAGCTCCTTGCTCATTCTTTAAGCTTTTTGATATTTTGCAGTGTGGGAGTGACTGATGTTGCTGTATTTAAAAGTTATGCTTTCTTTTGCAGCAAACCCTCTATCTTTCAAAGATAAAGGTAGGCTACCCTACAGCCATTTAACATCCACAAGTAGCCATTTCCATCCAGCTTTAACTTTGAAAGATACCCACCACCCACATTCATTCCAGCCTTTAGACACTGAAGTGTTGCTCCTGCCTCTCTGACTATGGCCAGGGCTCTTCACAACCTTCTTATATACAGAATGGAGGCTGTACCACAGTCTTGTATCTTAATTTCCCTGGTTCCGTTCACCTACATGAATTCACTCAGGACTCTGAGGAATTCCCTTGAGGTGGGTACATCCAGCAAGGCATTGTCTCTGGCAGATGTTGACTGCAGATGGCATGACAGAGACTAGCAGGTATATGTCCAGCACACAACAGTGGAGTGCTGCTTGTGGTGTGAGTAAGGACATATAAACAGCTGATGTTCCAGTGGTGTCAGATCTTATCTCATAAACTAAGGTGGGTCTGGCATGTCTCTGCTTTCTGTCAGAACAAGCGCTGAAAGAGGGAGTCTCTTCATATGCTCTGCATTAGAGCTGAGGCTTCAGCCTAGGGAAAGATAGGTCAGTTGGACAAGGCAGAAAGGATCAGGCAAGGCCTAGGAAAAATGAATATATTGTAGGAAATGGTACCTGAAGAACAACACTGATACTGCATACACTAACCCAAATGCTGACCATGAAACAGGTCATTTTTCCTACTAGGTTTGGCTTAAATTAGGCTTTAATGCATTTTTCACCTAAAGTGACCAAGTATGTGCTTATGCCCTCTGCTGATGCCTTTTAAGCAAAAGGTTGAAATTATGGCAGGCCAGGCTATGAAAGTGAATGAAGTACCTTGGAGTTTCTGCTCTGCCATGCCTAAGCAGTGTTTCTGCAGCTTGGAATTAACTGCTTTCACTGGAGCAGTTTGATGCCATGACATGTTCCCTTTAAGTGAGAAACTATGCAATCCTTTAACAGCAAACCCTGTTTGTTACCTGTGCTTGGACATGTGCATCTCTTTCTCAGCTGTAGAGGTGATTTAAATGAAGCATTAAAAGAGAGGAAAAAAAAAAACCCCAGCTTGGAAAGGTCTACAACATGCCTATGGAGGCAGTAGAGCATTGAGATAAATTTCTTTGATATTTTTCTACAGCAGGAGTGAAACAGCACCTGATATTTATGTGGCCATTAAACTTTCATGTGCAGTAGCCCAGTGAATCTAGAGCAGTGTCACAAAGCCATCAACTCCAGAAGCATTCCTGTTGTTTGTGAAAGTCAGCTTTTCCCCCAGAGTGAGTAATGGGACAGAGCAAAAGCGTTCATACTTGAGAACTTTGGCATAGTGTTCAGTCTATGGCAGTGACAGGCAGTAATTTCACTGTTCACCAACTGTTATGCTTTATAAAAACTGAAAATAAAACTGATCAGGCATGAAGGTGTTATTCTATCACTTTCAGAATTCTATGTATCTACAAATACAAATACACCTATTCCCAAGTAGCCAGATATGGCATGTCACTGGCTGAAGAGAGAGCTGAGATGGAACAGGAGGGAGATCCCACTGTATTTCTGGAGATTCCACTTGTAACACGCCCTACAGCCAAAATCAGTCTGACCATGGAGATCTGTAGTTTTACCAAATACCTCTCACATTAAGGACTCCTTGTTCTTATGAAATCTTCATTCAAATAACCTGACACTACTGTTTCATTTTGCTGGAACCACATTAGAAGCTATTTTTAGCAAGATCCTGAAACCACTATATAGCGTTTTCTGGAATGGAGATGGGCAAGGATGCATGACACATTTTAGATCCATTCTAGAGTAACAACATACCTTTGGAAGCAGGGAGCCAAAGACAAAATTCCAGCTTGGATCTTCACACTAATTTTGACATCATCTGTAAACTGGTATGAACTAAGGACAAAAGAAAGGAAGTTAGTGGAAGGGAACAGTTGAGCAGATAAGGGTTGAACAAAAATTTGCAGATGTCCAAGGGGATTTAGAGAGGGTTGGTGAGTGATGAGGTAGATCACAGCACCAATAGTTGCTAGTGAAGGAATCTGAGAGGGTGAAGTGGGAAAGTTCTAATCTATAGCTAATATGTCATCTGTAGCATTTTTCTAACATCTAGCAGGTTTGAAATACTAAATTCAAAGATTGAGTTTGACAAGGTATGTCAGGCTTGGAACTCCCTAAGACAATTGTTAGTGTTGCATTGTGTCTGCCATGGGTTCATTGATTGCTGTTTGGGTTGTGCAAGCCAGATGCAGCTGTGATGTATATGGGAAGATGGGAGATGAGCTGTTCCCCCCTCACACGATGGTACTAGGAACATACGTTTTCTCTCATGAAGAGACGGAAGGAAAGGCACCTAACAGTAGGGTTGTTTCTCTGTCTTAATATCCAAAGGAGAGAGACAGGATAGTGAAAGTGAATGAAGAGATGTAGGCTGAATCAGTTACACTAACAAATGTTAAAGGGCTAGTTCTACCCAGGATTTTAAAGCAGGTAGTTCTCAAAAAATCTCAGCAAAAAAATTGAGCATTATAGATTTACTGTTAAATGTTTTGCCTATAGCCTGTTAACTTGCCATGTAACTGCTGAAGATTTATTCATTATATTAGCTTAATTTCTGTAAGCTGAGTGTGTCTGAATCAATCAAAGTTAAAACAATAGAATTACATTTTTATATAATCGCATTTGACTAGAAAGCAAGCTGTGCTGAAGGAGGTTCCACATGATGTTCTCAGATATCTTTACGAAGGAATGATAATTAATTCTGCACTATTTCTTCTAAGAGGATAGAAAAAAGATAGGAAGAGATAATGGTTGTTGGTGATTATATAATCTCTACCCATTGTTTTTGCTGCAGTATGCTGATAATGAATGATTTGAAGTATAAAGCTATTTTGAGCCCTAGTCCAAAAAAAGCTTAACACACTCACCAGGGTAAAATGCACATTTCCATTGCCTGGCCAGGAGCTGGGTCATTTTTGTCTTTGATTCACAGTGACAATTGAGACCCACTTATGCTGGTTTTGGGAGGCTTAGTGCCAGCAAGCAGATTGCCTTGGAAGGCATATACAGGCATGAGGTGAATATTTTTTGCCATGCATGGCAGATCAGAGCTAAATAATCAGCTCACCATATCCAAATCTAAGTTTTAAATCCAGGCTAGGCACTTTAATGAGTTGATAGTTACTTCCAGTTCTAGCAAGGTACTGATGGGCTAAACAAAACTAAACTAAAGGTCTTGATGAAAGAATGATTCTTTTTTTCTCACTCACCCCTCTTCTTCCCACTGACTTTTACTGTGACCCACTGAGGTCCTACAATCCACACCGAGGTGGAAATTGCTCAGAGAATATCTTTCTTTTCACTAACAGGCACATGTCATGTTCCTCATCTCCCACCTTCCAAGCTCATTGTGAGAAATAGAAAAACATATTTGTAAGGAACTGGCAACATGCATAGAAGAGCATGTCACAGACTCAGTTCATATGAAGTTTCAGTAGAAAACTGAAAATGTTACAGAATTCTTCTGGTGTGAGATGGCTGACCTACTTGGGCTTCTGAGCCAAGTAAGGAGAAAATGATGACTTGATATGGCAAATGGAAAGATATTTGATCAGTAAAATTTAGATGTGTTCCTGAGCTATCCTCAATCCAGAAACGGTTTGATTCAAGACTCAGGAAAGGGGAAAGGGACATTCCTAGAAAAAACTAGGAAGAAATTGCATTTTCAGAGTGACTCCTGACAGAATGCAGCAGTTATAACCAGCTTGTTTTGACTGCAGGCCCTAGATAACTATATGTAATGGAAATGAGATGATGTTTCTAAGCCTTGAAAAAAGCTGAGGCTGGATGAATGCCCCAGAGTAAGTTTCCTACCTTATTTGAGTTACTTCTTTCCTTTTCACTTGCATTGCCATCTTTTTTCTCTTATCACATGGTACGGTACCAACAAAACAGGAGACTGCACTTAACCCTACAATGAACAAACTGCAGAATGGCAACACACATTACTTGTCAAAATACCTGACATCAATTTTAATAATATCTAATTAGATTCTTAGACAACTGCTTCATGAATCATATAGTGAAATGGATAATTTCAAAAAATATATAGAAAAAATTTTGTGGATACATAGTGTAATATGTCAGTACCCTTATATTGATTATTAATTATGATTTATTTTTTATGATTTTATTTTTTACTACAGACCCTGTAAAATGAGATGCCTGTATTTTATCTTGTAGAAAATTCCTACACTTTAAAATGGTTTTAAATAGAAAAATGAAACTATTTTAATTAAAACAGTGTGTGAATTATAGGAGTTTTGAGTACTATCAGTGTCACTGAAGGCTCTTGATGAAGATGACTACAGTTCACTTACTGTTGCATGTTCGAAGAAAAACTTGTGATTTCACAGGAACTTGAGAAAATGGTTACCTTGAGACTTATTTCTTTAGTGACTGGACATAGCAACCTAACTAGTGGCCCTCTATCTGAAAGCTATCCTTACATTTTTCATTGTTCTAGCAGACTAAACAACACAGAGGTGTAATGTGAGACCTTGCTGTAATCAGGAACAACTCATGCAGAAGTTCAGGCAAATCTAGCATTAACACTCCTAGCTCCAGGTGTTACAAAACCTCACCAACCCTTTGATAGCAAATATCAGCATCAAGGATTCCACAAAGGGACTTGGTTATCTCAACCTCCATTTTAAAAATGAGGCAAGTGAGGCACTGTGAGCAGAAAGGGTTTGCTGAAACTTAGTTAGGAAGAACTAGGAAGACAGAAAAAAGCTCCACCTCTTTCTATTGTTGTCTTATAATGCCCCAAAATTTCTTATAATAGCAAGGGCAGATAGACAAGCCACAGAGGACCATGGTGCTGAGAAAACCATGTTAGACCAGGGCTAAAATGATTCCTTCCTGTGGGGGAGTGCAACATTTTGCACAGGTACCAGTTTGCCACTCTTATTGTAGGGTTTATAAATTCAGGTGTAGCACTGTGCAGGGACCAGCTCTATCTTCATGTGTGAACAATGTGCCTTGCACTGTGCAACTGTAATGAAAGCTGGGGTCTCTAGATACCACACTAACACAAATAACATCTGTAGCATAGCAAGTGAAAAGAACTAAAAGCAAGTATTGCAAGAAAAGAGGAAAAAAATAAGTCTTGTGATAGCATAGGTGATACCAGTTACTTTGTTGGAAGGAGCTGCTTTTCTCAAATCCAGTAAAGCTGATTGGGTTTTGTGAAGAGGGACTTGTTGAGTCATTGCATTTACTCTTCTAATGTATGACTTCCTTTGATTTACAACTTATTGGCTACCCCGTGGCAATGGGTCATGCTAATAATCTCACCTTATAGCAAAAGAGAGGTAAACATACCCAGTTTCACTGAGGAATAACCTACTTCACAGTTACTGAGGAGGAAGAGCAGATATGCATACAGGCGTAATGTAAATTTGGTAACTTGAGGTAAATTCCCCTTGTGGCTTACCTGCCATTAATTTATTCATGTATACAATAGTATAATGTAATATAATATGATGCAAGTTGTGTATGTTCTGTTCTGTTCTGTTCTATCTTATCCTGTCCCATTCCATTCTATATAATGTAATAATTTCATACAATGTATATATCCCATACATCCTTGCTTGAGTTTGCCACCTCCTTCTGTAGGATTTATATATAGTTGACTGACACAAAACAAAATATATACTGCCACTATAGTAATGTTAGAAATGTAGTAAAAGCACAGGAAATTCTCTGAACAGCCTGAGCCATTTTGGATTTCAGCACCAGTACAGCTAGTTTGTGTCATGAAAACAATAGCAGAAAGATAGAATACCTTTCAACTCAAGCAATTGCTTCATTTAGTATCTGACACCACTGAAGCGTAGATCAAGTTCTTGTCATCTCTGGGTGGTTTTCTTTTGTTGTTTTTCCTGTGTCTTACCATCAGCTTAATGATCAGAATAATGGTCACATCAGAGAATATATTATTTCTGAGTAAGGACCTCCTGTCACTGGCTTGGTTTGGAAAGGATATGAAGAAAAGAACTGGAGAAAACTATGGCTGGGGAAACTGAGGCACGTTCCTTTCTTTTCCTCCCTTTCCCCTTCACTAAATTCTTAATGGAGGTCCTTTCTTTTAGGAGTTTCCTAGACTGTCACAAATATGGAAATGTGTTTCTTCCTTCAGAGGACTGGAAGACAGCTGCAGTATTTCTGGAAGACATAACTGCACTAGGGTATCTGGTGGCAAACTCCAATATCCACCTAAATCAAGTCTCCCGTGTTACCTTTGGGATGCTTTAAAATCTGCAGCTCTCTGACTGCAGAGACACAAGGATTGCAAGAGACTATAGTGAAGTGACCATCAAATTTATTGCTAGGAATCAGGAGATTGTGATGGTGGGTAAACACAGATTTGACCTAGATTACAGAACTGGAATCTTGCTTTGCTAATCTCCTAAAACAGACAAACAACCTTTCTGCTACGTAGAGGTCACGAAGAGTCAGAACATCTTCAAGACAGCAGTGAACTAAGAAACAGCCTTGACAATTTTGGATTTTTACCATCAGATTCAAGAGGAACGAAAGAGATCTTTCAGTCAGCCACCTACGCACAAAATTTTAGTTTTCTCTGTCCTTTGATAAAACTTCAGCTTTTGGAACATAAAACACTAACAACAATTAACATGGAGCTGGCATGGGCCAAGGCAACTTGTCAGAATCCAATACATTGCTAAAATAATGCACTCTAGGGACAACCAGATGGAAGACAGTTGGCTTTGCAAATTTACACCACAACTTGACTCAGTACTACAAGCAAAATATAAGATATTCAGAAAAAATATTTCAGAATTCCCAAATCTATATGAATTTGTGCTAAAACCTCATACAAAACAAAATCATTATTCAGTAGTAATTACTCTTCTATTTATAAAGTTTCTGTCACTCGCTGGCAAACAGAGGAAGTAACATTTGACTTGGGTGACAAATCACAAACCATGAAAAGTGGGAAGTGAATTGCAAATCATCAGTCTGAGCATATCATAGGCTGAAAAGTGTTGGTTCAAACTATTCTGAGAATACTTATGAATAAAAATGCATCTGAAGAAGTCTAGATCATTTCATACACAGATGAACCAGAGGAAAAAAAGGCTAATTTATAAGTGTCACTCTCAGTAGACAAATTATCAGTTCTGTGATATGCTGCAACTAAGACCAGAGAAAGTAGCTATCATCAAGTATGAGTAAAATTTCGAGAAGTATTCCCTAGGCACAAATTGCAGTTTCAGGCTTGTTTTCATTCAGGCAGATGAAGTAGTAGATCTGAGCTGTCCCAACTTGTCTGTATGAACATATAATACCTCTAGGATGGGTTCTTGAGAGTTTGTACTTCACATTCCCTTTGGAGAACAAATGGCCAACAGTTGGGAATGTTGGCAGGAGATGACACAAAGGGCAGGCCACTCTCTGAGATGAAAATGGCATTAAGACCATCATGATTTATGGCAGTGACTTTGGGGTTTCCATATCCCTTTTGGGTTATTCTTGACATGAGCACACTGACTCAGAGGAGTTAAAAGATTTGAGTTGGAATAGATACCGGATGTTTGGCTGCAGGGTTGGCAATACAGTCACGACCTTGGCAATGAGAGCCAAGGGATAAGAGATGAAATGGATAAACTGGAGGATGGAAATAGCTGCCCAATCAGAGCATCACAGGCTTCCATATGTGGGAGCACCATGGAAAGCTTGTCCAAATCAAAGCCACATGTGACTAGTATTTGTGGAGAGGAAATGCATAGAACTGATTCATAATGAAACTAGAAAGAGTCATCATAGAATAACACCATGAAAACAGGTGTCCTGCAGACTTAAAGGCCTGAAACTTGGGGGTTATTTTCACTCCCTTCCCTTACTGTCTTCACATTCGTGCTCTCTCAAACCTCTGTCTTCTACCCGTACAGCATCTTCCTGACTTCTACCTTCCTGTCCACGATTTCTGCAAAATTTCTGGCTTATCCAGTGCTTAGAATTCTATAACCTTGTGCTCTTGTCACTGCCAATTCCTCTCCTCTTCTGCCTAGATGATGTTAGCCTCTCCCTGCTTTATTTATGTGACTGGTGCCTACACTGCCTGCCCACAGGGCTTCCATCCTTTTTCTGCATCATGACCACTCGGGAGCTCTGCAAAATGCCAGCACTTCCCTTCGTCCAGGGCTGCTCCTCCCCATCCTGCTGTCACTGTTTTCCACTTTGGTCTCTTTTCTCTCACTGCTCAGCAGAGCTAAGCAATGGGTCTGCTACCACTCCTCTGTCACATCTGCGCTGTTCTTTGGTTGCCTACCTAAATCTTGCGCCTTGCGTAAGTATAGGAGATGCACCTATATATGTGTACACATATATGCATACACACAAGCTTTCCCTTCCAGACTCAACCACTGCTTTTGTAAGAACCCCCCTGGCTGTGTGCCTCCATGGGAGCCTTAGGGCATATTCCCTCAGACCACCTACATTACACCTAAGGGGTAGATCAAGGAATTCAAAGAGCCTGAGCAAATAATGTCTAGATGAGGCTGTATGTTTGGGTTATTTTTTCTTAAGTTACATCATGCAAAGCAATCTACAAATACTTACAGAAAGATGCACAGTCAGATAACCCAGGGAAATAGAAAAAGAGACAGATGGAGAATTTGCCTGGCTAATTTTCTCCCCTGTGGCTACTATGTTTCTGGTAGAAAGGATGCAGAAGGAGACAGAGTGAATAAATGTAAACTGACTTTGTGGGAGGCATAGATGAGTGTAATATTTCTTTAAGTCCATGTGAAAAGCATGAGTGAGAAGAAATAGGATTAGAAAAAGCTAGTAAAGAGATTTCATAACTGAAACTAACAGAGTGGATTTTTTCTAATTCTAGTGTACTTCCTTGATCAGTATTGTAATCCAGGAACACTTTTTATCCTTGACTTAAAATCTTTGAAGGAACTTACTATATGTCTGAGTTAATTATAAAGTATTTTATTAGAAAGGGAGGACTTTAGTGTTTAAATTTGGCTTCAGGGAGGGCCAGTGGGATTTTTTATATTTGTCAAGTGGCTGTAAATGAAACTGTGGGATGCTCTGTCCTTCTGAGCAGAGCTGGAAAAGCCTTGCAAAGGCAGCATGGTGCATTAGGATGTACAAGGCATAAACACTCATCAAATGACCTCTGAGCCAGAATGTTGCACCATTACACTGCACAACGTGATGGGTACAGGTAGCCAGCTCCATCAACACAAGCAAAGCACTGGTAGTGAAAAGTTCATGGTCAGGAGGGCCATATGCAGTGTATCACATAGCACTGTACAGACATGTTTTCCAGTTGCACCCCATCCTCACAGCCTGGCACTGAGACTGCAGCGTGGTGAGCCGTGCAAGTGGTCTGAGTAGGCAGGAGACTCAGGGAGGGCTGCAGGTCATGGGGCACAGTGCAAGCAGATATGACAGTGGTCACAGAGTGCTAATGGCATGAGGCTGGCTGCCCAGTGATACAACATGCCTCAGAGCAACGTTCAGCTAGGTGCTGCAGCAGCTGGTTGCTCTTCTTCCCTCCAGATGTTTCTATCCATCCTTTCCCCCTTTATCCTCTCCATCTTCCCCACACTCAGTGAAGACAGCTGCTTTTTGTCATCTCAGGTGATTTCAACACAGCAGCACTGTCATTTGCATCATTCCCTGCCTTTCCCCTGGCTTCTCACCCCCTTGTGCCTTGCTGACGTACCAAGGCTTTGGGCTGCTCTTGGCCTGGGCAGCTGCAGCACCGTGCATGCTGTGCTCTGGGCTGCGGCTGCAAGCCCAGTGAGCTACAGAGTCACAGCGCTCGCAGGAACATACAGATTTTGTTCGTTTTGCTTTATCAGCTTGCCCCATCTCTTGATCCACTCTACATTAGGGAAAGGGTGGTCGTTAAATCCTGTACATATGTTTCTTAGCATCTCTGGCTGCTTAGTCACATGTTAAAAATATAAGTTCTTTAAAGAACTGGTGTCCTTTTATGTACAAAATGCTAAAGGCAGTGAAAGAGAATTCTTTGTTAAGTATATTCTTTGCTTTTGTTGACAAAGGGAAGGAATTAGGCAGTTAAAATAATAAAACCTGTAACATTCATTTTGGATGTTGTTTACAATTGGGCTTTATTTTTAAGGTTTCTGTTCTCCCTCCTCCATTTCTTTTGATTACAAAATAGAAGGAAAATTGCCTAATATAGTTTGGTTGCTCAGTTGGCCATACTAGTGCATGTCACTCAAAAAAGTATCCCTGAGAAGAAGGGTATGTTTTTAATGCCCACTTAATGTCAGTCTTTGCATTTCTGCTTAGTATTGATTAGTGAAGTCACTTTGAAAATCAGATTTACAAGCTATTCTCCCAGTCTCTGAGAGAATGTTAAGTATTTCTCAGCCAGAGAATTACTATATTTGTAGCTTGACTTCCAGATATAGGTATCTGCTCTGTTCACCCATTGTAAGGGTAAAATTGGAACATTTTCTGATATGCCCATTTTTGTCTTCCAGTTGCCTCTCTCCCTAAAGCCTTTATATACTGGTCCCTGAAACATAAATTAATTCTCTAATGTGTATAGGTGAATCTGCATTAGATTAGAGCAAAATCTTTGTAAAAGATGTGTGCTTTGACTTCTGCAGGTAGAATACCGATTAGTGATAGTGATAGCAGTGGGCATCTCCACACACGCAGCAAAAGCCTTAGAAAAAATGATCCTTTGCAGAATCAAGTTCTGCATTAGCAAGGAGTCACTATGGTTAAAAAGAGCACTTGGAAAACAAAAATATTTCTATTTAAATTACCTCCAGCCTGAAACTTGATGGCTGTAATGGAACAATGCCTGGGGATGATTTTTCCTACATAGACAACTAGAGGGACAAGTTTTAGTCCTGACAGCACTGAGAGCAAGGGGGTCATGTGAAAGTGCCTGTGATTTCTGGCCCTGTTTAAAGACTTTGTGATCCTCTCCTTTAATGAATGGCACAGATAGGCATTTGGACATTGTTGTGTTTATGGGTCTCCAAAGGTACTCTGAATCAATATGATGACCTAGAAGATGGAGTCAGATAACCAGAGCTGACAATTATTTTCAGAAAATTGTGTATTCAGCTATTCTTTCAAAGCTTCATCTTTAGCAATAATAAAACAATGCCTCCCAATTACCGCAGTATCTCATGAAGCTTACATTTTCTTTTGCAAAAGATGAGACACTTTTTGAAAGCCTACTAAATCACTTTCATGGAAAACATTGTCTGACAGCTCTTGCAGAATTTCATAGGAAGTGAATAAAATGGGCAGCACATTAATTATCTTTCTTCAAACAAATTATTTGAAATTCTTTTTTTCCCATCATTAAATGAGCTTGCACGCTGATACAGGCTCTGTCAGTCATGTGCTGCTGTTGCTGTACGTGGCAAAGGCATCACCTTTGAGCAGTCTGGCACACTGCTGAAGGCATAACCCTCCCTCATAGCTGACCTGACTTCTCTGCAGACAAATTCATCCCTGGCATACATGGGTGTTGCTTTCATTATAGCTGTGTTGCATGGATGAGGTACACAGCAGTTAAAGCAAGAGGTCTCCAGATATATCTTTCATCCTCCTGTAATCTCTTTTTCCTACTGCATCTGTTTTATTAGCCTATTAGTCACAATGGTTTCAGATCAGAAGTCATGCTAATTTGCTACTCACACCCATTTTATTACAAACATGTACCCAACATGCAGTTTACTCCCCCAGCTATAATCACAACGGGATTTATCACAGAGCCTTCCTGAGTCTTTCTTCAGCTTTTTGCAAGCTCCTGCTGGGTGGAATCTTGCAAATCCAGTGAAAGTTCCTTACAATGAAGCGAAGTGCCACTGCCATGCTTTTGGGAAGGCACTGTGCTATTCTGAGTAGATATCTGCTGATGGTGGGGATAGCCAGTGCCTAAACTGTGCTCCACCCAACTTGAAAAAGTGTATGAGTGGTGAATAACAACCGTATGGAAAAAAATGTGAATGCTTCCAGTTATCTTTTCCAGTGCTTATCAGGACAATATCCTCGCAGATAAAAAGATTTCTCCATCTTTAAGGCTATGCGTGAAATATCCGAAACACATCTAAGTAGCTCTGGAGTCTATATCTACTGATTTTCAGTGAATCAAACATACAGTAGAGAGCATAGGTGAGCAGTAAGACAGAGTGGGCCTTTAATCAGTGAAGATAAGGATCTGCATGCTGTGCTGCCTGATATTTTCCCATCACGAGAATGGGAAAGATTGGCTATCTTTATAACAATTTGGCTTGGGAAGGGAAGCTTTCAGGTGTAGTCTGGCTAAAGTTATTCAGTTTTACAACATGCAGATTTGCATACAAATTGCCTGTGGCTGGCATTTGCATGATTTTTTTTAAATTTTATTTTGTTGCCCATGGAAAGCCCTTACAGGCTATCAGTATCTACAATGGTTTTTGCAGCATCAGGTTTCTACAGTTGCTACCATATCACAGTGAAACAACCAAGAATCTTTCTGTACTCAGGTCAGTGTGTCAGGTCAAACTCATTTCTCTCACTTCGGTTCAGATTCACAAGGCTGATCAGCCCAGGAACCGGTACAAATTTCCTGGCTATCAGTTACCACTCCCCTGATCTCCCCTTGCTCTGCCTCTGATCCGAAAGGGGTAAGAACACCATCAGCCAACA
This sequence comes from Rhea pennata, assembly GCF_028389875.1. Taxonomy (NCBI): domain Eukaryota; kingdom Metazoa; phylum Chordata; class Aves; order Rheiformes; family Rheidae; genus Rhea; species Rhea pennata. The sequence continues at coordinate 22,284,480 of NC_084665.1, read as the reverse complement.
GCAGCAGCTGAAGCAGTTTCCTTGGCCTCTGCCCTTCCCACTTTTCCACATGCTTACACCTGCGCTTGACACAGGGCCTTTATGTATAGGACGTACATGGGTGTCACTTACTACTTCTTACTCTAGCACTAAATGCTGCATGCATTTCTCTCCCTCCCTAAATTCAATACAGCCATCATTAGTTATGAGTTTTCCACTGGACTTCCCTCCAGCACAGTTCTGGAAAGCTATTAAGAAATGTGCTTGTCTGATTTGGGGTCACACTGTTGCGAGGGAAAATGACATGAATTTTGGAGAGCTTCACAATTTTTGTGCTGTAGGACCACTCTGTGTATTTTTCCTGTGTACCTGGGCAGATCTACTGCAACAAACACACAAAGTTTGCATAGACTTGAATTTCTCTTTTCTCTTGCACCTCCCCACTTCCTCGGTGATTGTACTTCAACCTCTTCCTCTAAGCTATTTCAGTGCTTTCCTGTTGGCTTAGAAATTTCACATTTTTTCCTTTATGGGTTCTAATAGTTCTGCAGTGAGTGGTGTGCGACTAGTCTCCCAGTAGAGATTAGAAGTGTGTGTGTGATACTGAATCTGCACTATCTGTAGATCTCCCAATGTTGTCACACACGATAAGGACAAGATTGACATAATCAGCAGAGTGAGGGGGAGTGGGATGCTCAGGGGGAAGGAAGTGAAATGCCCACTTGCGGGAACCGTACATCTTACTTCCACATAATACTTTCTTCTGGCCTTGGGTTGCCACTCTGAAATATTACTACCTGGGAACTGCAGAGGACAAGAAACTTCTCCCTTTACTGTTTATACTAAAACAGTAGGGGTTAGCTCTGAGTACAGCTATTCACTACCGGATATGTGATGAACTGGTGACTTGGGCCAAACTCTTGATAAAAAGATATCATGGAAAATTGCCATATCCTTGCAATTTATTTTAAGTCAATTTGATATAAACAGTGTTTAAAAAAACTCCCCAAAACTGAGCTTCAAAGGCAAATTCTCTAAAGGCAGGTGATCCAAGGTTTAAACTGTCCAAACTTTATTTTGTTCCTTTCTGAATACTCATTATTATACAGCTTTTAATTACATACTGTATTTTCCAAAGAACTCATACCTCATTCACCCAACATGATGGATAGAATGAAGCAGAGACTGCTGGCATGAATGATTTTATCCCATACTGTGGAAGTCTGGCAGGTTGTAAGGAAATGAATATAGACTTTTCCATTGCAAAGTATCTGGTACAGTTAACTGTGACAACAACCCTGATGATAAAAGTACAATGGCTCCCATGACAAAATAACTCAATTTAAATACTCTTTGCTTTCCTTTAAAAACTCTATTTACACTGTAAACATATAATAAATGCACTCAACATGAAACCAGCAAGGTCATATTTTTGGAGAGGAGGAAAGATGGGGAGGCAGGATGAAAAGGCTTTTGAAAGCTTTGAATCAATGGGAAACAAACAAAAACTGTAGGAAGCTGACCAGTGGGACTGTCAGATAAAGCTTCCTATAAACCTCATGGGAAAATGTATTTATGCAAAAGAGATACAAATGCAAAGCAGATACAAATCTGCTTTAAATTTTGAAAGAGGTCTATTTGCTTGCAAATCTCATCAGCTGCAGAAAAGATATTGGAAAAGGATAGGACTGAAAGTTTGCTTGCAAATCTCTACAGATAAAGATGATGCAACTGAAGAAATAATATGCACGTCATATTCCTCATTTTGTCATTTGGAGCTTATGAAATTTTTCTGGAGCATATGAGCAAGTGAGTTTTAATGGGGGAAGAAAGCTGGATTGCTTATTTGAACAAAGTTTAGATAGCAAGTTGTCTACATTTTGGCAAACTCACAGTTCTGCTGGTGCAAAAATAAACTGTTTAATTTTACTTCCAAAAAAGGAGTGAAAGATAATAATCAAGCTGTAGGAAACAAGTAGTCACTGTTCTTATTTCTTGTGAAATGGTAAGCTTTGGCCTAAAATATTTTATGTTCATAACTCAACAACAACCAGAAAGGTAATATTCATAACAGTTACAGAATTTCCCCAAACTCCTCACTTTCGTATTTGCTAAAAAAACTCACAGAAGCAAAAAAGAAATATTAATTATCTTCTCTTTGCAGATATGTGCCAAGAAGATAATTGCATATATGAAGTGTCTTCTCTCTAGACATAAATAAGTTATTTTTTAGAGAACACAATGGATATGAATGCAAATTAGACAGACATATTTTCACCAAGCACCCTTAAAAAAAAGGCTTCAGACATCTAGGGGCAAGATTAGCAGCTACAGTAAACAATGTTTCTTCTTTCCTTCCACTGGGGCAAATTCTATTCTCATCTCCACTGCTAACAGTCTTCAACAGCTGCCTACCCCAAAACTCAGTGCTTTCTTCCATACTGCCCATACTGGGAGAAGCTCACCTGCACAACTATCTCATTATCCTTCTCCAAGCTTCATGTTTAAACTCTCTGCTGCTATAGCATAAATAGGGACCTTGCAGACATACAGCCTGCTAGTGCACTGTTCAGGCTACATGGACCACCTCATCCCTTTGCACACACCAGCTCATGTAGGTTGTCTTGTAACCTCCCTAGTGTAGGGACGATTGTTTGGATCATGCCTTGCATGATGTGACGGTCCAATGGCTGCAACTCTCGGATGATCTGGTAAAATGAAATAACATGAGGACTGATAGAAAAGCTGTAATGGGCTGAGCAATAGCTGAACTGGTCTGTATCACATAGTGTTTGTAACATGAGAGGCTAAGAATTTAGCAGTACTGTTCCAACCAACCACATGAGCTACATATGACTAAGAAACTAACAGAACAGTAGACAAAACAGAATAGAACAAAACTGAGCAGGTAAAACAAGGAAAATATTAAAATCAGTATTGATCCCAAGAAATCTAAAGAACAGTGGACAACTAGAGCACATGCACTTAGTATTCCTATTAAAAAGTCAAAGTCACCACACTGCTTTCTCAAGAGTCCACTCATCAGTTTCCATTCCCTCGTTAGCTTTTGCTGTTTACTTGGCAAATTTTCAGCAGCCAGGCTGCAGCTTTTAACATGGAAGGCAAGAAGCTGCCCAACAATCATGCTGGGATCATGCGGCTGCCTATGCTCCGCCCGAGGCGTGTGTGAGAGAGCACTCCTGGCTCTCCTTGGTTTCTTCCTCACTGATGTATGCCATGTGGTTATTTCTAGCTGTATAGTGTCTGTCAAAGGGCTGGGCCGTCCTGCACCCAGAAGTCACACAGCTGCATCAAAAGCACAAGAAACCAATCCCTCAGTGCACCATGGCAAACTAAGCAGTCCCTGAGAGCACAGGGTGTTCCCTACCAAAGAGCCCCTGGTTGCCAGTCTGCACAGATGTGGGCATTTCTCCACCCAAACTGGTTGGAAAATCAGAGGAAGGACAACCACTGCCTGCTCTGACAAAGCTGCTTGTTGTGTCATCCTCCTAGGATCTTCCCTGCTCATTTGCCCCGGCTCCAGCACACACTGTCCCAGTGCCTGGCTGAGACTGTCTGGCCCAAATGAGGCTGCATATGGAGCAAACGCAGATCAGTCCAGGCCCTCTAACTTCACAAATGACTTGTTTTACTGGGTGTAAAACTACTACTATTATTCAGTTATACTACCTGAAATGATGGGCCTGCCTGACAAAAAAAAAAAAAAAAAAAAAAAAAAGCTTTTTGCTCCTAATATTCTCCAGAAAGTGGACAGTATTAACACCATTAGTTCACAAGAACATCTGCTTTCATGCTGCTAAACCATCAAGGAGTCCAGCAAAAAGTATAAAACAGTGGGAAGTGGCATTTAGACTCCTTAAGCTGTTCTCATCGATTGTAAAACTGTTCTTAGATGAACTTTAACATTCATGGCTCAGTGTGAAGTAGTGTGAAGAATTATTGCAGAATGAAAGCCTGAGAAGGAAAAGGCTGATTCATTCTTTCCATGTGAAAGCAAATACTCTAATTGCATATTTCAAAAGCGTTCTAATTTTCACAGCTATTATGCAGGTCAATGTGGCTTGAAGAGAGTGTTGGCTATTTGTATGTCTCAGCTTTCCATCAGGAAATGAATAAAGGATGCTATTGATGTTATCTATGGTGTGTTGTTCACTTTACTGAAGTTAACATAATTTAAAGCTCTACATTTTTGCAAGGGCTGGATAGGCAGATAGGCCCCAGAATGCTTTTTGTCTTTCCCAGTGGTAGTCTCACTGAGGTATGTGGGAGCAGTATTTTTTTCTTAATTGACTGCACAAAATTTCTTTCATTATCTTTTTTTCTCAGAACAAAATAGTCAGTGCCAAATTTGCAGGACTTCATGTACACAGCTGGTAAAGAAATATCATCCCTGTTGTGATAGCCAGCTCAGTGAACAACAGACCAAGCAGCTGTGCATCCCAAAGAAAATGGAATCATTCTGACAACAGAAAGAGGAGAATAGATGTGTGGTTTAGGCCATGGATCAAGATGTAAAAGAAATGAATTTAATTCCCGAGCATAGGCATAGTCTGTACCTTGCAGCAGTCCCTTCACCCTTGGTCTGCTTTAGTTCTTTAGCAGTAGAATGCTGCTCTGAAACCTTCAGCTCACAGGAGTTTTGCAAAGGTAAATGCATCGTGTTTGAGTGCCAGAGAAAAGCAGAGGCAGGAAAAACTTTTGCTGTTTCCACATGTTTTGTGCTTACTATGTTATGCCCACGTAGACTAAGCAGTATTCGTGCTAGGTAGGTGGTAAGCTGCAATGATATTTCTTCTCATCCCGGAAGTATTCATCAGAAAGTGTTTAGACATCTTTCAAAGTTCAAGATTCTAATTCAGTTACAAATCCATCCAAATGCAGAGTTTTGGATCAAAATTTCCCCAAAGGTTAGAGCATTTGTACACAAGGTTATATATCTGACAGATGTCATACTTAATCTATTTTATCAAACACACAACTTTAAATAGGAAATGTTATATGAGAGCTAAGCACAACCAGATCAAAACAAAATGTAGTATCTCCAGAATACTAATGAAAGATTAGCTCTTCACTCCAGCCTTTGAATTTTCAGGAATCTTTTGGTTTGCTTTTAGGTTAAACTAAGGGACGAATAAGCAGTAAGTAGTAAGCATACAGATGAGACACTGTCATGAGCAAATAATAATGTTTCATTGCAGCGGGAATAATCATTTACATAAAATGAGAAATAATTAAATTGGAGCTGCACTGTGTGCCCTATCATTTTAATTGAATCTGAGCTATATGTCTATGACTGTTTTGTCAGGGATGGTTCCTGGAAAGCATTTGTTATTACTCATTTTTGCAATAGAAAGATGAGCCAACACTTCTTAATTGAGCAAGGGAAATAAGTCATGGAATAAACTCCTGCTGAGAACCACTAATCAATATATACAATAGTGATGTTACTGTGGAACTATGGAGAGCTTAGTTACAGTCAGTGGGGAATTTGTAACACTGGTGAAGAAAACCTTCTGATTTTATGCCAAAGATGACTGCTGTAGCTGTCTGCTTCGACCCTTTTGATAGCTCAGGCCATATGATTTCATCACATAGCTCTCATCCTTACTACATGAATGAACAAAATTGAATGTTTGAGGAGGCAGAAGATACCTCTTAAGAATGAAATTTTCCCTTCAAGGGGTCCCACCAGCTGATTTCTCTCTAGAAAGTGTTCCAGAGCACCCTACAGTTGAAGGTTGCTTTTCTTTTCCAACTTTCCTTTTGATTTCAATATTCATTTACTGGATTTCCTGTCCCTTTGCCTGTTGCATTATAAAAGCCTTTGTGAATCAGATGCACTGTCCAGAAGAACAAAGATCCTGAGCCTTCTACCATTTAAATCCAAAGATTGAAAAGCCTATTTCCTTACTGTAAGGCATATCCCCTAGAACTTTATTTTACAGGTCTTTCTGAAATCCTTCCAATTAGCATGCATCTTGACTATATTGTATTCAGCTGTAATTTGATGTCACCTCTTTGTATACATGTGTCCATCTCAACTGCCTTAGCTTTAAGGGAAGATTTCCAGTATGTTCGTCTACACAGTAACGAGGTTCTGCCCCATTTGTATTTTCAGTCTTCTTCCTTGTGAAGAGGCTTCTCCCTTTCATGAGTGGAGGAACTCTGCTGCTCTGTTCTGGATCACATGATGTTTCAGAGCTACGATGAGACAGTAAGTTTATGACTGACTAGGCTGACTGGTTTAGAACTGATGGATGAAGATTTATACTAAAAAATATGGAATCAGTGGGTTCTCATGCTGTATTTCAGACAGTTGCAAATACTGCCATGTTCATTCTTACACTGTGCTGTGCTCCGTCTAACATATCCTTGGAAATAAACACTTGAACCTCTCAGCTGCAGGACCTCTGCCTCAGGTTTGTCCTCTTCTGCTTGGTCAGGAAAAGAGTTAAGATGAGAAGAGCAGAAAGAACAACCTGCACTACTCATCAAATATTTGTGCAAGGAATTACAGGAACTGAAGATTTACATTTTGTACAAAAGAGAAATTAGAAGTAGTTTCTGATGTGCTCCCGCCAGTACAGAGAAAGTGGCAAGCTACCTTCCCAGGAGATTCAATTAATCACTACAAAGCCTTCAGTCAGCATAAGAGAAAGTACATACCGTAGCACGCAGTTGCAGAGCACAAAAAAAGGAGATAATGCTGGCAATCTGCCTTCATCCTACAAGGAATGCTTGAATGGCTTTTGCTGCAATTAAGAAAGCTCATTTACACTGGCAGAGTTCCTCATTCAAATGCTCTTGAGCAAGTCTGTAGTAGTTATTTGCTGCACATATGTTCCGAGGTTCCACGCTACTGGCTTGTGTTTGGGACTTACACAAACAAACGAAAAAATTAGTGGAGTATCTGCATCCACCAGCCATCTACTTAAATATTGATATGGTTGTTATCATCAAGTGTAATAAATGTGTCAGATAATCCTGAAAAAACAATGCAAAGTATAACTGAAGTGCCTGAAATGCTCAAAGCTTGAGTGACCTATTAAAATCACCGGAGAAATCTGGACAAAGGGCAAACGGAGCATGTCCCTATTCAGTACAAAGCCCAATGCCAGTTCTGAAAGTCTTGACCACAAGGGCAAAACTACCTTATTTATAAGGGAAGATTTCCAAAAGTTCACAAGCCTTATTCAAAACCAATTTCATTTGTGCTCTTAGAGTCTGACTTTAAATTCTACACTTAACTGACAGACATATTCACCCTGCTTAATATATATAAACCAATTTTCAGGATCCTTCTCACAAAATTACAGAACAGTTAGGGTTGGAAGGGACCCTTACAGGTCAACCAGTGCAACCCCACTACTCAAGCAGGGTCACCTCGATCAGGTTGCCCAGGACCATGTCCAGGCAGCTTCTGAATGTCTCCAAGGATGGAGACTCCACAGCCTCTCTGGGCAACCTGTTCCAGCACTCAGTCACCTAAATATTTAGCTTTATCTCATGGTGTGCCCATTTCCTCTTGCCCTGTCACTGAACATCACTGAGAAGGGTCTGGCTCTGGCTTCTTTACATTCTCCCTCCATACATTCATACACTGATTAGATCTGTGTTCAATCTTATCTTCTCCAGGCTAAATATCCTGGCTCTCTCAACCTTCCCTCATATGCGAGATTGTTCTAATCATCCTTGTGGCCCTTCCCTGGACTTGCTCCAGTAGCTCCATATCTCTCCTGTACTGAGGAGCCTAGAATTGGACCCTTTATCTAGGTCATTGATGAATAAATTGAACAACACTTGACCCAGCATTGACCCCTGGGGGACATTGCTAGCTACAGGCCTCCAATTAGACTTTACACCACTGATCATAACCCTCTGAGCTCTGCCATTCAACCAACAGACATGTCCCCTGACACAGATAGCTACAAGTGAGTGACCTATCTAGCTCTGCAAGAAGATTAACATCAGAAAATGGCTGGTATTCATGAGTTCTTGGCTTCTAGCCTTATGATTAATCCATCATCTAGATAATATGGCCTAAAAGTCTAAAAGACTTCATTATTCAAACAAATAAACAACAACAAAAAAAGAAGTAGCACTGAAGACCTGAGGCTGAAAACATCAATATGGAAATTAAAACAGGTTCATATGTGACCAAAGGCATTTTTTATGACAAGAGCTTGGAGGAATGATTTTTGCATTGAGTTTTGTGGGAAAAAATCAAGCTTAGCATTGCAGCAAGAACTTCATTCAGTTTTACTGAATTGTTTACTGGAAAAAATAGTGTTACGAATGTTATTAGAAACATTTGTTTTTTATTTCCTTAATGAAACATTCAGAATTTTTCAACTTGAAAATAATTTTATTCCAAAATTTCCTTTCCTTTTTTTTTTTTTAAATAAAGAGAAAATCTGTTTAAATGATCATATCTTTCATATATGAGCTTTTCAAAATGTATTAGTGGTAAATCGCCAGTCTTTGTTTGACTTTCTGACATTATCAAGGAACTGTTAGGATCCAAAAGATCCATAATAAAAGAATGGACAGCTCAATCCAATTCCTTTTGCTAATTTTACAGCCATCAGCTCCATTACCAGCAATCTTTCTGGCAATCTGAGCACAGAATTCTAAGTAATATGAAAATTACATTAGGAGAATTCAAAGAAAGAGAATAAGAAAAAGCAGAGAGTCTGGAGAAGAAGCCCAGTTTCCTATTGTTTGTGTCCTTTGTCATATATCTCTCTCTGGAATAAATAAATAAATAAATAAATTTTATTTTCATATAGATTATATAAGAATATTTTTATTTTAATATATATTTTTATATATATGTATGCATTCCTACATCCTTAGCAAGCAAGAAACACCACAGGTCATGTTATCAAAGAACGTGCATGTTGGGTGTTGGCTTGGCAACTGGCTGCTGCAGGCAAAATATCCAACATCTATTTTTTCCATAATAGTTCTTTCTCAGCTTCTATTTCTCATGAAGCTTGTTACATTTGTGGAAACTTACTGTATTTGTGTCATCTATCTTTTTATCAGATCTAGTTGATATTGACCACTGATTCAGAAGTGACTGTGAAAATGCAAGGAGAAAGACTATTAGACAATACCCTTATCTAAGTCTAATTTCCAACTCTTTTTTTTTTTTTTTTTTTTTTTTAAAAAAAAAAGAGCCCATGAGAGAGAAAGGACAGGGAGCTTTGAGTCTGAAAGAAAAAAAAAAAAAAAGAAAAAGAGAAAACAGACAGAAAAAATAGAATGGTAAGGATGTGACTTCCCCTTACTCCTTGATAGGAAAGTTCCTCCTGAAGATGTTTGCTTACTGGAAACAGCATTATGCAGGGAAGATAACCTTTTCTTCTTTTTGTGAGGGAAGATTACTTTTTGAGAAACTGATGTGTATGATGAATGATGCACACTGGCAGTTTCTCTATCTGATCCAATTCCAAGCCAACCACAGCCTTGAGAGAAAGAAAGTTTACTGTGATTATAATTTTATCTGTTTTTCTCCCTCATCTGAAACATGTCTTTCGGACATAGCACTTGCTTATCCTTTTCTATATAGAGAAACTCGACATTTTCTGCTTGTCCTACACATTATTCTACAGGCCTCACACTAATGATGACTTTAACCCTTTTCTCCTGCTCACCTCACACATCACAGCTGCACAAAGGCTGCTCAGTCAGTCTGTCCCAGGAGACATAGGCACCTCTTGGTGCACAGATTAACCTTTGCCTTCAACTGGATCTGCCTGTCACAAACCACACCAAGGCTTGACGCCAAGGAGACCTGCCTCAGGTTAAGAGGAGCTCACATCCCTTACCTTCAACAAGTCCTTCAGAGGACCTTTGAAAGATATGTCTCTCATTGACTGTGTGTGCTACACAAGACAGTGTACAGGAAAAGAGTTTCATGTCTAGGAAGAAAAACATTTCACCACTAGGAAGGTGTGGATATGTCAAGGTAAGTAAGCATTTGAAGATGTATACAGATACTTACTAGATCTTAAAAAAATATTTAGATGCTGAACTACTCCTGATCTTAATATTTATTTTTCAGCTTAGCTTTTTATACATAATTATGAGGACTATCCTAAAGATCAAAGATGATTTCTTCAATGGAGAGCTCCCCTCCATCTGCACTTGTGCATTATCAGTAGAGCATTGACAGAGAATTAGTTTTATAGCTTAAGCATACCACCATGCATTCACCAAGCAAATGCTTTAAGAGTCTTTGTGTTCCAATTTAGCAGAAGCTATCTTTCTACCAACCTGTCAAAGGGATCTAAGCAAGGTGGCATTCTTGACTCCTTCTCTGACAACAGGAGAGATGCAATTTTAACTCTAAGTGTAAGCCCTGGATGAAGTATTAGCCTCTTACAGTGACCCCTGATAGCTTGGAGGCCAGAGTTGTACATATTGCCTATCATTCTGATAGGAACTAGTTAATTAACAGGAAATCAGATTTGCTATGAGGGCTCAGCACTATCTCCTATTTTTTTCTAGACAGCTGGCTTCAACCCAGACAAGATCAGTCAGACAAGACATTCGGGCCAGTACAATTTTCCACAGGACATTTCTTAGTAACTCACAGGGGCCTTCAGACAGAGGCATTTGGCCTTGGCTAGATCTTGTTCAAGCACTATTTTTATCTTCATACCTACATTTTGGGGGAGGAGGTGGAGAGGGGTAGAGGCAGGAAGAAGAGCTTGAGCAGGGTCATGGAGTGGCACTAGATACAGATCTGCTGCATACTTCATGCATTTTGTTTCAGTTATACCAAAGACCCTACGTGACTCTTAATTTAAGTCCCCCCTCAAGAATGACTCTTGCTTATGGCACAGTCTGTCATCTCATAAAAGTTTTATTATTGTTATCAAGATGTTTTTGTCTTTCTAGGTCAAAGGCATATTGTAGACATGCTGACAGCAGGTGATGATTGTGCACCGACCGCCAGCCCCCCAGGTGGGAGGTGCGGTGCCAGCAGTTCTGGGAACAGATAACATGCCGAGGGGTTGGAATGGGCTGAAAACATATCCCCTTGGCACAAATCACTTTCAGCTCACTGATTTCCCTGCTCCATTACAAAACATGGGAAAAGGATTGTGGAGGGTCACCTTCATATACGGTACAGCAATAGGCAACTGAAACAGATACAGCACTTTTCTTTCTTTTTTCTTTTCTTTTTTTTTTCTTTTTTTTTTTTTTTATTCTAAGCAGTGAATGCTTTTGGCCTCAGTGACTTTTTCAAACAGTAATTTGAATCACTTGATTAGACAATGAACTTCTCCAGCCATGTACTTCTTTCTCAAGGAGAAAATCATAATCAAGTCCAAAGAAATAACTTTTAAAGGAAATTTTATTGCTCTGTGAACCTGTCTTCTTTAGAGTAGAAGTTATTAGAAAATACTTATCTTTAAATGATGAAGAAATCAAATGCATTTGACCACCTGATTAACTCCAAGATTAAGATTATTACTACATAAGGTGGGAACCACCACTACCAAAATATTAGTAGTTTGTCCCCCAAAACAAAACAAATTTTAGCATACTTATGATACACGGGAAATAGGTAGGAAATGTTCTTCTCCAGTATGGAGATAATCATGTGCTTATTCTCATTCCTCAGAAGCACAACCTGCGTTTGCACACAAAAGGATTAATCTGTCAACCTGCATCGGTGGATGTGCTGGGGAAGAAAGCTGTGTATTTACACTGAAGACTGGTTTGTACAGAAGTTACAGTTTTGTGAGGAAGGCGAAATATCCCACATATTGACAGAGCTCTAGCTATCATCTATTCAGCTTCAGCCAGTTCATTCAGCCCAGCTCCAGCCAAGTTAATGCAGCAAAGACCTGGAAAGTGGTGATGCATTGTCTCTCCATTCAGAAATGTATCATTCACACACATTTTTAAAGGTAAATGAATGGAATGAATCTACATTCTGTTTAACGATATGTGCATCTCCTTCTGCCACTTGATTAAGCAGAACAAATGCTATGTATTTCCTTAATGGAGCGAAAATATAACCTACTTTTGAAATCAGAAGATAAAAATGGCTGTTAAGTCAAAGACGCCAATCACATTGCACTCACCTGAATAACAATCTGACTCATGTTTCCCCCTGCTTTTGCAGCTACCACCTGCTTCCTCCAGCCCTGCTATGATGCCCCCAGGGCTGCAGGTGTCAGGAAACCGTCCAATAAGACGCTGGTGACACTTCCACAGCAGAGGAAGAGCTTGCCACTCATAGCAGGGGAACCTGCTTCAGGTTCTCTACCCTTGGGCTCTTCACGGTTCTGAAAAATTTGAGGAGAGGTAGAATACTGGTCTGACATACCTTTCATTGACTGATCAAAATTTATGTGAATTATCCTATTTCAGTTTCCCCTTCTGGTGCAACTGCTTCAGTACAGGGACTTAGAGTGACACGTGCCATGCTGACCACCACAGCTGCCCGCAGCCTGACAGAATCTTCCTATCAATGCCTTTGTGCTCTTACTGCATCTACACAGCATGTGTAGTGGTAGCAGTGGGGAGAATGGCACCTCAATACTCAAGAACACTTCAGAGTTTGCTTTGCAGAAAGCGCAAGACTATGCATGTTTGTCAGCCATCTCCTGGAGCAGTGGTATAAATCAAGAATAATTCCACTGGTCTCCATGCATTTGCACTTCTGAACCTAAAATGAAGGAGTAAAAATTTAGACCCAATATGCCTGGTTGTAGGATCTCATCCATCAAGCTGGACTTACTGGATTGTACGTGGTTTGAACTGTATCCCATGTGTTCAAGCTCACTACAGAAACAAAGGCTAGAACCTTTAAACCATAGTGGCCAGTCTTCCTTTCTCACTCATGCAGTTTCATTTCTCAGAGGTGTAAGTTACTGTTCATATATCAACCATCTACACTGGATTATTGTGAAGATGTTTAATAATATAAAACAAAGGAAAAGATCTCAAAGATGCAATTCTGTATATAGTACATAAGGCCCAAGAAAGGATCCAAGAGAAATTTTTATTTAAACTATGTTGTTTATCTAATTAAGTGATGCCTCAGATTGTGCTGCTAGAGATATTTTCATAAATAAATTTGTATGAAAGCAAGATTAGACTCTGGAAGAGCACCATTGTGCAGAGGTCCCCAGTTTGGACTTGGCTCCTACAGTAGAAGGTGAGTAGGACTTCAATACCTAAGGGTATTTTTGACCTCTCAGGACCTCAAGTTCCCTCATAAAATGGAAATGTCACAACCTATTTATATTCTTGAAAGGCAGTAGGAAAAGTGCCCTTGATTAGACTCATGGTTTATTTAGTTCAGTATGCTCCCTCCAACAGCAAAGGGATCATCTTTCATGACTAGAGCTGTGTGGATTAATTAATGACTGTGCTTTCAAATTTGTGAAGAACTGTGTATGCATTAGGTATTCAATTAGGTATGATTATCTTAATATAATTGTTCTAACAGTATTTGACACTTATGTCTGAAATGATCACTTGTTTAAAGATCAGTGCAAGGGAAGCCCTAATCTTCTGTGAAATAAGCAGGAACAGGTAGCTAGGAGCCCTCTTCGTTGACCGGCTTGGCTTTGTGCTTCCATGTAAGCCACAGCATCAACAATGAAAGTGCATTCACAAGCATCGCCAGTGCTTCTCTAAAGCTGCAGTGGAAAATGATAAGGATGATTACAGCTGGGGAGTAAATAGACTAGTGGTATTTCCCACAGAACAAACCCAAAAGTGGGTCGAGGGATAGGATAGAAACACATAGCTGATGAATGCCAAACATTCATCAACATTCATCATTCGATCTCAAAGCATTCTGACCGCAGCCTCTAGCCAGTGTTGGGATGATGGTGAAAGTAATATATTCATATTTGAAATGCAAGGTGACATTAATGTTCCTTCACTAGAAGGTCAAATTAAATTATAGCTCTGAGGAAATCTCTGCTTTATAATTTGCAAGGTTACCTAAGAGAATAGAGAAAACAGATACAGACAAGTAGTATAAAGCACATATATCCTATTAATGGAATAGTTTAGCATTTCCTTTTTTGTTTTAAGCACTTGCAGTGCTGTTGATAGGGTCTGTGACTCTGCATAACATTTTCCCTCCTTCACTGTGAGCAGAAACACTGGAGTCAGTATACTACTAGCATAGCCTACTAGTATTGGCTATAATGACAGTATAGCCATGACTTTCTCCAGGATAGATACAGCGCTGGGCTGCTTTCCCTTCCAAGTCAAGGCTGTTACTCATTCTTTCCTCACTCAAAATAGATGTGAGATTCTCCAGCAAAAGGTAGCAATGCTACATGTTTGCACACAAACTACCCCTGTTAATTCCACAAATATTAGCACTGACCCAGCTGGGGAAGGAAAGAAAATCCCCCAAACTCTGAAAGTAGACAGGATGAGAGTCTTGCGAATATGAACAATCACTGCAAAGAGGGAAAGGAAGACTGTTTGCCCTGCCCAGGACTGGCTGGACAAAGACCAGTGATATAAAACTACAGGGAGAGAAAAAAATATTTGAGCGGTAAGACCAGTGCACTGCTTGCAGGAATTGCAGCAAGAGGCTGTGGGAGGATGCAAGAACAGATATGACAAGCATTTTACAAGAATAGTTTTAAAAATCTAATTCCAAGTTGTGGCAGGAAACAACACTTCAGAGTTCTTTTAAGACCCTTTTTTTATGATGTCTATAATAGTTCAATTGAATTCAGTCACAGTGGCTAAGGATCAGGCCTAGAAACTTTTTTTTTTTTTTTTTTTTTTTTTTTTTTTTAAGGCTCCTATAGAAATACTACATAAAATCTGAGCCGAAGCCTCAGGCTTTTCTATTCCTCTTACATGCTCTCTACCCTGCTCCAAAACCAAATTCTCACTCCTACCTAAGGACAAGTCCCACTCTTATTTTATGTAAGTGAGGTAACAGGTCAACTGCACCAGTGAGTCAGCAGAACCCACTTAACACTTCTCATGATGATCTTCATCTGCTAGCAGTTTCATTCAAGAACTGATAGCCTGCTATGCCATTTCCCTAAACCAGAGTTTTCACACAATAAGAATCTCCCAAGGATGGCTCAGCATCATTTTCCTGAAGATCAAACTATCAAGTTAAACCCTACTGCATCATTTGATATTTCAGAACAGTTAAAACAATCACCTGAAAGCTGAGTACTAGAGAAGTGGAGGAGTGTGCTCTCCTTCAGACTGCTTCTGACTACATAATCCTATAGCAGAGGCAGCCCCGTGTGGGTTTGCTGTTCTCCTTCTCTATGGCAGCAGCCATGAACCTGCAAAGCAGAGGCAACAACAAGTTTTGAACTCAAACAGGAAGGGATGCAAATGTTGCTGCTCTCAACAGTATCTAGAAATCCTTACAGCACCATAAGGAGAAACCTCCATTCATGTCTTCTTTCTATAATATATTGATATTACAGTAAAACTCTGAAAGCACTTCTAGGTCCTACTAGCTTGCTCCTATTTTCTGCCAACTTTTATGAATTTAAAATATGTGTGTTTTCCTATTTTAATAATAATAAAAAAAGTCCTTCTTGCTGAGGGAAATCCTGTGACCTTATCTCTATGAACGAAGAAATATCAGGAGGCAGTGAATTGTTGCTTAGTTTCTGAAGACTTGAAGATTTCACTGGAGGTATGAGAGGGGCTGGAGAACTCTTACACTACCTAGAAAAAATGTCTCACTACATGGAAAGCAAAAATATAGGGAAAATCCGTGTACCGTGGAAAATTAAAAGGCACAAGGCACGGTCAAGTGCATTTTTCAAGTATTTTGAAGGATTAACTCATACCTTTTGTCTTGTATGTTTTACTATGAGATAAAAATAAATGTAAAATATTAGCCACAAGCCATGCAGCCTCTCTGTTCAATTTTTGGCCTGTTTCAGCTTTTATTTTCACTTTATTTATGCTGTTTTTGAATGAAAGGTTTGGTTTAACCAAGGTTGGATCCTACAAAATCTAAGCCTGTGTAGACATCCTTTTGCTATCTTCCTTGCACAAACATTTGTTGTATCAGGACTGCTGCCAATTCTGCAATGAGGACAGACCCCTGTGTTGGCAGGGACAGAGCACTCATTAATGGTTGGGCCTTGTGACTTTTGCTCAGCCTGATTCTACCTTATTCTGCCGGTACTATCACCAAAACCAAGAGGAACAGGGAAGCAATAAATGATCACTGACCAAAGGCACCAGGATTTGGTTTTAAAAAGGATGCTTAGCCTTTTGAGACAAATATTTCTGTATCTTCCATCATATGGATAACTAGGCAGACATATCTACAACACAACTCACTCAAACTCAAAGCAGGAACAGTTTGGTAGCAAACAAAGAACTACTCCTAAAGAGCAGGGGCTAGAAAAAAGAAACAATGCACAAAGTCTTGGGAAAACTTTGCCTGCTTTATAGGGCAGTAAGGCAAAAAATGTGGCAGTCACTCTTCTTCATTAAATGGACAGCCTGTGAGCATTTAACCTGCCTGATTTTCCATCCCATATTGTGCCTTTGCAGAAAGATCTATCACATTCAGGTACCACTACATCCCTAGCTGAACGCAACTGTACAGGTGTCCTGAAAAGCTGAACTTTCACGATTAATGTCGCTGATGTTGCTATTTTATTCTTTTGATCATCTGTGACCTACTTATAAGCCACTCCGATAGCCAGCACTTCCAGCACCTTCTACATGTATGCTATTTTTAGAAAGCAGACTTTATACATACACTTACATCTGTCATCAAGAGATCTATGGCCAACATCTTATTTATGCTACTGTACTTTGACACATTGTCAGGCCTGCATTTCAGCTGAAGTTTGATGCTACATTGAAGGTCATGTCTTTTGTAACATTTTGACAAGCACTCTCTTAATGCAGCCTCTGAACACTGATCCCACTAAACTCCAAGTGCATTGCCTAGGGAAGGAGTCAGCATTACCTGTGCCCAGAGGGTGGCCTCCCAGCATCAGCAGGGCAAGCAAAGGAAAAGACTAATGATTCTTTTAAACAATGAAAAGTGGTGGGAAGTCTTGGATTAGTATCTTGCTCAAGGAATTAAAATGACCTTGGATACGATTTAACTATTATTCAGGACTGACCATGGGACAATGAGATAGATTTGCCTCAGATTAGGTATCCTGATATACAGACATAGAGCTTTCTTTTTAATTAAAAAGTATATATATATATTTAAAAAGCCAGAGCAAAAATAAGTCTCAGGGACATGTGATTTGTAGTAGCATTTTCTTTTCTGTAGAAAGTACAATCCTACCAAAAGTCTCACAAGAGGGAGAGGGGAACAGTTGTCACAGTGGAATGAGATCCAAATCTGACTTTCCTCCAAGTGAGATCAGCGTAATATGGCCATTCACTGATATTGAATAATTTAGAGAGAATCTGTCCTCCCTTTCCATTTTTCCTTGAGTTTGGCATATAAGGCTAGACAGAAGACCGCAAGCCACATAGACACCTGAGAAGAAGTCTTCCATTTGCTTCATTCTTGTAAGTAAATGGCTGCTTTAAGACAGACAGGCCCCTAGGAATGATTTATGCACTTACCAGGAAAAAATATTGGGTTCTGAGATCAGTGCTCTCTGCTCCAAATCCTGTATTTGGCATATATCTGCAATAGCAGTTGCCTCCTTTGCCAGGAAAAGGAGTAGTAGCCCCAAATCCCTCTCCTGGTAAGATACATCCTCATCCTGAAGTCACTGCACTCACTCCATTTCCCTTCCACACTGCCAAGGCTGGCTTCAAAATCAAAGAACTGTTAAGACCAGTACAGTCTCTGCTTCACTAATTTTATTGCATTTCCTAGAATTTCTGAATAACTCTGTAAAAATATACAGACCTTATGCTTGCTCATTTCTATGCAGTTCTTCATGGACCTCTTCTGGGCCTGAAAATGATTAAATAGCATAACTTAAATCTGCAGCATAAACTGCTGCATCATGCACTCGGTGTTGCCTGGCAATTGCTAGATCCAGCTATAGCAAGGCAGAAATATCTACCTCTTTTTCTGACACCATTTCCTGTTTGCTGCCTTTGGACCCTTGCCTCCCCCTCAGATGCCTCCCCCTCAGATGCCTCCCCCTCCCCCTCAGGCTATGCAAACTACCATGCTCAGGACCCTGTGGCCTGGGAGCTAATATGCATTGCTGCTCTTCTGGTAGTGAATTTAACAGCTGCAGGATTACATGACGTTCTTCATGTAAATCATCCTGTGTAAAAATAAGGGTGTTTCATCTAGTTTTTGGAAACAATGCAGCCCATTTTAGCTGTGACAATTGTCTGGATTGCCGAGAAGGTTTCTTGTGTCGAGTCTGTGGGTGGAAGTGTGGGCAGTGGCGGGGATTATAATATTTTGCTTCTACTGTCCCAGGCCATGGCACAATGCTAACATGTACGTTCCAGTTGTGCACGTGAAGGGAAGCCTACATGCCAGGCTGCTTACAGGCCTGGATGGACATTTGACTGGGCAGCGTCCTACTGGGAGTCTCAGTCCATTTTCTCAGTAATGCCAATTAAATGTAGAAAGCACATTTGCTGGATCAAAACTCCTCTCATTTGCTCCAGGTGGCCTGTCTCTTCAGAGTACATCCACTCTTCTGAAATTCAGTCAGCATCTACACACAGCACACCAAATCCCTCTTCCACACTCATGCCTTTGTACTCAGATGGCTCAGCCCCTGTGGAAACTTTTATGATTTTCTAATGGAGGAAATATTCAGGTGCTGGCAGACCAGGAAGAAAGGGCAATGTCAAGGTGAGGGGCCCTAATTAACACTTGTGCTGTGTGCTCCTCACATAAAATCCAGCTCACAGGCTACAGGGGACTGCAGCAGCTACAGTGTCCCCAGACACAGCGGGTATCAAAGGTAGGACAAACTCGCATTTTTGCAGCACCAGGCAGGACCTTGTGAATTTTATGACCACATGACAAATAGCAGGACCCCATTTTATGACACCATCATAATACCGATGACCCTGAGATGCATCACATTTTCATCAATTCCTCTGTTACTTGAAATGCCAAACTACCAATGTATTTTCTTGGAAGAGATTTCATAGGAGAAGCAGGCATGCTTTGTCTGCCTGATTTAAAGCCTGGGTTTCCCTGGAGCTGGAAACCCTATTTAAATGGAATTAAATCATCCTGGAAAATAAATGCCACAGGATTTAAATGACAGGAAGCAGGTTTTGCCAACTAGAGAGCCTTTCATGAATCCTGTAATTACTTTTGCCCACCTTGCAAAGTGTTTGTTCTCTTCCATTGTATTACACTTCACAGCTACTTTATGACCCCAAATATTTGCAAAAAGGTACTGAGGCTACAAAGTTAAGCCCTCAGAAAGTTGCTTGGATAACCTTAAGCTATCCCTCTTGTGCATTACAACAGTCTTACTACGTGATGCCATGTTATTTTTTTCTCCAACCTCTGCTGTGTTCAGGATAGAGCTGATGAGGTAAACGTTATTTTTCTCTAGTGCTCTGTGTGCCCCAGATCCCAATGCCCACATGCTCTGACCATTCAGGCCTTGTTCTGCCATTTCCCTGGTGCTCTCCTTAGTGTAACAGAAGGCTTGACAAGGACATGTGACTGGATTTTCAAAATCTTGATGTGGCATTATGTGGTGTTATTAGCCTCACTCTATAGTAGTGGAAGAGAAGTCAAAGTAATTAATAGAATCCAGTAATTTTTTATACCAAGAGCCTAACTTTTCAGAATATTTTTTTACCTTTGGGGACATTGATGGCAGAGCTTCTGTTAGCCTTGAGAGAAATTGCGACCAGCACTCACTAGTGCACAGGGCCAGAAACAGAAATGCAGCTCTCCAGAGAAGAGAGAGCAGCCTGCGACATTTTTTAAACTTCTGAGCATTTGTCTTGATAACATTAATGATATTTAATGGGATTTTAATTTCTGAATTAAAAAGCAAGTGTTCTTTCACTGTGGAGACCTGTACCTTGTGTATTCATCAGATTCAAGAGAATGGACACACTCAAAGCAGAGGTCTTTGAGTGGCAGAGGGGCACTGGCAGGAGCAGGCTGCTGGGTTCAGTGAGCAGACGAAACTGATGTTCAGATGTTCCTACTAGGCTTTATAGCTACTTACTGGCAGCAGAGGATGAAGAAGGCTCAGCCCTGTTTCGGGTCCTGAGGAGGCTGTGCTCCAGTGCTCATGTCCTTCTGCAGTATACTCTACCACCCTCTGCCTTTAATAGGTCTCTTCACCCCCAGCCTCTCACTTTCTGAGTCCTTGCCTATCCAGCCCCAGGGCTCAGATTTTTTTACAGTCTTAGTTTTTTTCCACCACACTCAGTTCCCCTGCAACCTCTTCATTTCCAGGCTGCTCACTTCCATGTCCTGGCTCAGGCAGTATCAGCCCCCTCATTCCCCTCCCATTAAATACCAGTCTCAGCATCTCCCTCCCAAGCTCCTTGCCCAAACTATCCCTTTTCTCAATCTTCACCATTCTTCCTAAAAGAAGTCTTTGCTTTCTCTGAATTCACACTCAGGCTTGGCTTATAAAAAGAGAAGTCAAAATCTGTTGTTTGGAGGTATTTTTTGAAGGACCCTTTCCCTGATAATGTGGTAGGCATGGACAGCTGCAGCTGTCCTTCAGCCAGCCCTGGATGAAATAGCCTTCCTTTTATCCTCAAAGTTTCACATGAGGGAATATCCTATAAACTGGCATCTCTTCAATTCACTACCAATAATAGGTGCAATATATTCCAGTTCCCAGAGCATTACACATGGCCAGGCCTGCTGGAGTCTACCATTAACAAACAAGAGGTGGATTGGAGTTCAGCTATTCCCCAAACCAGAGACAGTTCTCATTTTAGCAACGTTAGTGAGAGCTCCCTTGGATTGTAACAGCTGCAGAATTAGCCCGCAGGAGCTGAACAGAGCTCTGACTGTTATAATTAGGATCATTTAGAGCATAATGCTCTGAACTGCATATCCCAACAATTGCAAGATATGTGCTGGATGAATTCTCAGTATTTGGGGAATCAACTTCAACACAAAATTTGAGTATTTTCTAATCTGTTTATATGGCATATTTCATTCAAGAACCATATAAAATATTAGCCTTCCAACTAATCAGCTTAACCATCTCCATTGCTAGGAAGCAGCTGTGAAGGAGTATGGCTGGACTGCACAAGCACACACATCACATGCTTGTTCAGCTCTGAGTCCAGAGACACAATAAAAAAGAAGCAGCTGAGGATTAAAAAGGAGCATTTCATTGCAGACATCAGAAAATTTCCCAGGTGGATGGATCCCATGCTTTTCTTTCTCCCTCCACTCAGTCTTCTCAGAGCAGGAAGAAACAAAAGATCTCATTTTCTTCTAGAAGCAGTTTCACCTGTTTAGATATTTTGCAGAAAATACAAGCAAAAATTTCCATAAGCATACAGTCTGTATTTTTTTCCCCAAGCCACTTTCCCCATCACAACCAATTTTACTTGGAGATTTGGTCTCCAGAGTCCATAGGATACTCTTTGGAGGGGCTACAGCATCTTGAAGAAAACATTTTTTGGAGGAACTCTTGTAAGCATCTGCAAAGCTACCTCATTGTTTTCTACCCAAAACTCCCTCATGGCTCTGTTTTGCCTTGTTACCCACAGAAATGCTGACAAGGTGTTAGTTACCAATTGCTCTGTGCCCTCTGTTCATGACACTGACTGTCACTGTGTCATTATCTCTTTTACTTCTCCAACATATCTTGAACCACTTTGTTCCAAACTGTGGAGTTTCTTGGTGGGCTGGTTTCTCCCTCCCTGCCTCTGTACAGCACCTAGTACTGCTGTTTTCTGGTTCAGGAGCAGGCAGACATATTACAGCCCCTCTCTGGCTTTGGCATGAAATGATAACAGAACATCACAACTGTTCATTTCTGGAAAAGTGACACCCCTCCAGCAATATGTTTCCTATGTACAACTCCATCTGAGAACTAATTGACACAGAGCACACAACACATAGCACTGTCCTTTGAATATCAGATCATCCGGCATAAACAGCAAGCTCACAGGAAGGAGGATTACACAAGGCAGCTACAATCTTACCTGTATTTTATTATCAAAGCCCTCTGCTGACATTATATCTGACCTTAAATTTCTAAAAAGTGGTAGGGGAAACCTTATAATATACCCAGCTATTACATTACAACTCATGTGGCACGTAGCAAAGAAACTGCATAAAGCCCCCAGCAACAGACTGATGAGTTATAAATAGGTGCAGGACCTACATAATTTGAGTGACTCATAGTTGCAGAGCAGGCCTCCAAATTAATGACATTTATGAAACTTCTTGCTGCAACTGCTTTCAGGCTCCTGAATAACTGTGGACTGGGCAGCAGAAGCTTCCCTCCAAGATGCCAGGAGACATTCAGTCGAGGAAACTTAGTGGAGCCATGTGCAAACAGAACAGAAGGCATACAGGTGGGGAAGAGTGTTTTTATGTAAAATTCTCCACTTACTATAAGTTTTATGTACACAGCACAGACTGTATGCAGTGCCAAAGCTTGTATTATTTAACCACATAAAGCTAGGGAATGAAATACTGCCAAGAGTACTGTGAACAGAAAATTGAGCAGTTTGATCTATTTATTCAATCCAACTCTCATCTCATCTGTCTCCTTACAAGATTTTGGCTTCCTTTGCCTCCAAAGTGACCTAGTTATTAAAAAAAAAAAAAAAAAAAAAAAAAAAAAAAAAAAAAAAAAAAGTGATTTCTCTATGGTGTTCTAACATTGTTTATACTAGAAATACTCACAACAGCTTCAGTCATGCCTCTGTTCAGGTGGCACATTCCCTGAGTCACTGGTCTGGCCTATAGCTTTCTACCTCCCTTTGAATATGCCTTGAGGTGCCTGTCACCACCTGCAGGTCCGATGGTCTTCTGCAGGAAGCCCATCCCCATTGCTTGGCAGGTGCATTTGCTGGGAGACTACGTACTCCAACTGATTGGCTTGTTTTTCATAAAGAATCGTTGGTGATTGCTTAACAGTTGCATCCATTGTTTTTTTTTTTTTTTTTTTTTTTGCCAAAATGTTGGTTTAAATATCAGTATTGTCACATTTTAGAGCTGAAAATCTGTTAAAATAGGGAATTACCCTCCGCCTGATAAGTTGCTTTCAGCAGCCCGCAGGCTACTATATACACATTATAGCATGCCAACTGATTGGTGGCAACTTTCGTGGTACACACTCTCACCTTAAAGAAAATACAGTAATTGAACTAGTTTAACCCTCAGTAAAAAAAGAATAATAATAAAGAGCTAAACTAACTTAAATCAACTTTCATTTGCTGTGAGAAAACATCAAGTCAGCAGATGGCTATGATAGATTAGATGAGGAGAGGCAATTTGCACATATTCAAACCTTATGTAATATGATTTTATATTTTGTCTAACGTTTTAATGCCTTTATAATTCTAAGAGCAAGCAACAGTGCTTTGCTTTCCTGTCATGAGATGCTTTCCTTGGGAAATTCTCCTGAAGCAGAGTCTCTGCCCATGGGCAGAACAAAGGCCCAAATACCACATGCCTTTGCGTGCAGCTGATGTACATTATAGCACAGGCAGCTCTGACCAGTGCCCACAGTGAAAGGGTTATATCAGAAAGAAACTCAGAGGAAAGATATCACCCACAACACTTACAGATGAGGAAATAGGACAGTGGGACTTTCCATTTTAGCAGTAGATTGGCTTATAATGATGTGGTATCCACTACTTTGGTACTGTGAGGTGAGACAACTAAGAAAAAACATCTTTTCCAGCAAAGATATTGAGTATGTGTTCATCAGCCAATGGCGGCTGAGGACCAAGGAGGACTTAAGTGTATATTTAAAGTTAACCATGTGCATATATGTTTTTTCTTGAACATGGGTCACACACTCTGTCTTGCTCTCAGTTTAGCCTCTCTGGAAGTTTGTTGGAGCTGATGACTGAAGATTTTCAAGTGTTTTGGAACAACAGTAGAAAAATGAGGAAGAGAAATATCCAGGAAATTTCTCTTACATTTTTACTAGCTTTGGAGATGACCAAGTGCCATCTCAAGAAAAATCTCCTGTTAAAAAAACAAACAAACAATCTTTGTCCAAAGCACAGTGGGTTGATAGCAAAGGTACAAAGATGATGACAGGCTCTTAAAAAGCTTATTAGAAAACCACAGCCAAGCAAAGGTCAAAAAAATCTCATCACAGAGAAGAGCCACTGAAAGCAAGATTGATGGGCCACATCTTTTTGGTGAAGCCACTGCAGGAAATTGTCAAAACATAACACCTCCATAAGAATCCCACAAAGGGCTGCAGCTCATCTCTGCAGCGAATCCATCAAATGTCCAGATGAGCACAGACTCCTCTGCTTCCTGAGGTCACAAGGACCATTTGGTCAGAGGAAACAGCAGGAACACATTATTGGAAGTGCAGGATATTAAAGCTTAGCCACTCTTACATTTTCAGATAATTTCACAGAAAATATACAATTGATATTTCCAGGCTATAGGTGCTTTTCCGAGAAAATGTGTACCAGCAGAATATTTTGCAGGATTTAGCAAAACAAGAGGAAACCAGATTCTGTTACTAGCAGCACTAGATACTGGCACTGAAATAGTTATCAAAAGCCTCAGAGGGGATATGGTCTCGTTGTGCTGAGTCCATATATCTTCATATTCCTGACAGTAGTCCATATCTTTATATTCTGCCCTGAAAGACTGATTGTCTAAATAACATACCAAATAAAACTCTGACTTCTGAGAAAACCTTTTTCAGGCATATTTTTTTTACATGTTATGTGGAGACTACAGCTAGCTGAACTATGCACAAAGATTCCCTATACTGGTGTGGATTTAGGCACTGCAAAATGGAAGTAAGGATACTTAAGTATCTTTAAAATTAGAGGTCTTATTGCCCAGGGAATGACCTATTGAAGAAGCCTTTATGCCCCCACATATTTGCAGTGTATATCTTGTATGACCATATCACACCCATATACTATATCACACCCATGCAACCAGATTATCATTTCTTTTTTTTTAATTACCCCAAACTCTTGGTTGCAAGTCTCTCCTTGGAAGGAAATGCCCTGCAATGGTTAGTGTCTCAAAAACAAACAAAACAAATTTTTAGTTTTGCAAGCAGTTAATTACTGAAGAGGCTGCAGACCAACTCATCATAACAACTCTGGGCTAGTGGAGAGATTGTACATCTTTTCCTTTATGAAGTGTTTTCTCTTTTTCTTGCTTTTAGTCTCATTTTTAATGGAAAAATCACTTTCTCCCTATATCCTTCTAACCCTCAGTTATTCCCTTTATCATTCTCTGTATCCTCCCAGCATCGCCCCATCCTGTTTCTTTTTCTATTTCAGATTCAGGCTCGGATACCTGACCCTGTCTTTCTCTCTCTCTCCCCCTCTCCCTTCCCTTGTGACGTCCCTAGAAGTGTTTTTCCTCTAAGTGGTCCCACAGCTTTCAACTTTTACTAGCCATCCTCAGAGCCTACTAACAGCCACAGTGAGTGTTTTCTCCCACTCATCTTCCTGGGTGCAGGGGCCATGTGAGGACCCAGGGCTGGCCAGGTGGTCACCTCCCAGGAGCTCCCCCTGGGTCCCTCCTTGCCAGCCTCGGCACCACCAACCCTCAGCCCTTGGCAGCGGTGCTGGCTCTCTAGCAAAGGCCATGACATTGAGTATTTTGGGTTGTGCACCATCTTTGGCTGTGTCCGACAGGTTACATTAAAGGAGAAATAGAGGCGCTTGGCATTGCAAGCGGTGAGGAGACACAGAGGAGTCACACTATGGGCACATTTGACTGACCGAGCCAGGAGCAGAGTATATCAAGCCAAACATGTTACTAGGCTTCTGAAGCCAACATACAACCAATTTTCAGAAGAGCTTAAGAGGGATATAAGGCTAAGCCTCCAGCGTTAATGGCAGGCCTAAAAATACACCGCCAGGAATTTAGAGTGCATGGTATAATTGTTAGGGCTTTTGATTTCCAATAAAGTCGGAAGGCATTTTCATGAAAGTTTCCAAAGAAACCTTTAGGCAGTTCTGGCTGTTAGTGAAGCAACTTAGATAGAGTTTCATTCAGAAGGCAAGAAGAGAAACATACAAAACAACTCTCTCCCTCCCTTTCCCATGTGAAAAATCGGCAGCATCTAGTCATAGATGTTGGCCTTGGGCAGTTTGAACTCCTCATCCATGTAAGGCATCAAACAGCATTCCAGATGATGGGATTAGAAGCCTTGGTTCTGTCCCCAGTTCTGCCCATCGCCTGCCATATGAGATTGGCCGATCTGTGGCTCAGCTTCCCCACTGGTGATATTTCCCTTTTCTTGCCTAGTAATGGAGTATTTTTAAGAGAAAGAAGTGTGCAGTGTGAGGTAGTAAGCTGCTAAGTGGAACTATTTCCAAAAAAAGTAGTAAATATTTCTTTCATTACTATTTGCCCAGCTGTTTTTAAGACAATCTAATCTTACGCACATTGACAGAGACACAAGAAAACAAATAAAAAAAGCTGAAGTAAAATTGTCTTAATCTACAGCTGAAATATTTAGCTGCTAAAAGCAGCTTCTTCAGCAATGATTTTTGCTAAAGTACCAGTGAAGCCTTCAGTAGATAGACTCCAGTGAGTAGACCGGATCAAGTATCGAGATTTATTGTCCTTTGGTCCTCAGGCAATGAGGGTTTGAAATTTAGTGGCAAGAGCTGACAGAAAATGTCATGCTGCTCCATGTAGGGAGGACAACTTAAAATAAAGTAATATCAAAGCTGAGATGACTGCGTCATGCTCTTTGGACCTTATTTTGATGTCTTGGTGCACTAGAAACAAGGCTTATAAATTTTAGATGTTATTGTGAGCAGCATGTAACAGCACAAGACAGAAACAGGTCATTAGAGAGAAAGTAAGAAGTAAAGAAAACTGGAAAAAATTGAGACAGTGTGGGGAAAATAGTAAAATCTGTTCTTGACTATCACTGTGTGTACAGAGAGGTTTTAATTGGAAGAAATAGCTTCTTATGTCAAATACAGCTAATTTGCCACTGACCACCAAGCAACAAATACAAATATGTGAGTCAATGTTTTTAAAAATATAGGACAAATTAATGAGTAAGTATCTCCTCCAGATCTCCAAAATATACAAGTGAACAAGATGAGATCCACAAGCATCCATCTCTAATACAGCTTTGACAAAAATTTCAGTGTGAAGAACTTATTCTGGAGGAGTTCTCCCACCAGAATTAAAATATGTCCAGATTTTTTAAGTTATAGATAACAATTTCAACAAATTCCTGACTCAGAGTGCTGTATCTTGAGTTTATGCAGCAGATAACAAGCAGTCACAAAACCAAAACTGAAGTGTTACTTAAGTACAAGAGACTATGCTTTAGCTGTTCGGTCTAAACATCACAAATGCAGATCCTGAACCACTAAGCTAACTATATTTTTTGCAAAGCTTCACAAAGCTAAAGTGAAACTTTTGCAAAGTTTCACAAAGCTAAAAAATGTTGACAATATGATGAGAAAAAAGATATAAAAATATGAATCATCATTATTTAAGAATTTACTAGCTAGCCCAGAAATGAAGATGCCACATTCCCCCCACAAAAAAAAAGAAAGAAAGAAAAGTTCGATAATTTTAAAAGCACTTGGCTTGTAAAGAAGAAAAGTAAGAACTGTACATGTAACAGTCATCAAAACCCAAGCTACAAAAGCTACAATACATAGCAAAGAAGGGAAGTTGTTAACCAATAATATAAACTAAAGTCTAAAATAATAGATGGTTAACATAAGCAACTGAATTATGAACTATAAAGAAGGTTTAGAGGGTTGATAACATTAAGAACAAAAACAATACAGAAATAATGGAGTTATCAGTTATAATGCAGATAATGCAAAAGTAGCTAGTAGATATTTCTGTGCTATGGAAATAGATAAAAGAGTGTGTGCTCACATCATATGGTGGTGAAATACCCTGAGTTATAAAAAATAACATGAGAATGTTTGACAGAAGCTAATTCAGATTCAAATTTTAAAAGATTTGTCCAAAGAGTTATTTAGAACATTAAGGTTGAATCTCTTTAAATCTTGGAGTGCTGGGGAAGTTCTAGAAGAGTGAAAGTAAGAGATTGGATTTTGGTAACAAGGTCCTTTTTGGTAAAAGGATCACTGACATGGCAGCAGTGTTGATAAAGTATTTTTAGCCTTCTGCGATAATCTGCTTTCTAGATCGAAGAACTACAACAATATAAACTTACGTGGTACATGCTAAGTGACTTACAGCTTGGTTAACTGACAGATCGCTGGCTATAACTGTAAAAAAGTTATAATTTTCAACCAACATTGTTTTTAGTGGGATTCTACAAGAATTAATCCCCATTCTTTATTATTTACTATTTTTCATCAGTGACTTGGAAGCACAAATAGAAACACTCTTGATCAAGGATTACAAATGACAGGGAAATTTGAAGACTAGTAAATAACAAGGACATTCATTGATGCTGGATGATCTGAATTGCTGATTAATCAAGAGCAAGGAAATACTACATGCTCCAGAAGAACAAACCATAAAGTTCTATTTCCCCGGATAAAGCAGTCAAGCCACGCTCACCTGCGAACCAGGATCTTTTTTAAAAGGCTTATGGTTATGGTAATTATCAACCTATTGTAAGTATATTGGCCACAGTGTGCCAAAGTATCTAAAAAGAGATCAAGTAGCCAAATGGTCTCCTATTTAGCTGTGTTGCAAGTATTACTGTACTCCCTTCTAGTACCACATATCTAGAAAGCAGATGACAAATTATAAAAGGATCAAAGACAATGAGAAAAAAATAAAGAATGATGTACAAAATTCAGTCTATTTAATTGATGAAAAAGAATATTACAGATGTTTTCATTACAGCATATCTTCACCAATTTTCTTAACTAATGGCTCTTTCTTATATTCAGCAACCAACAATGTAACAGGAGTCAACTAATAGAAGGTGCAGCCAAATTCAATGTAAAAATGAAAGACAAAGCAAGAGCAGAATAACTAATCATTGGGATTGCTATGCTCCAGAACAACCATTGAGTAGACTTGGAATAATAGTTAGTTCTGGAGAACTTTTATAACTCTTGCAACACAAGATCACATCCTGATCACATAAGATCCTATGAGTTCTCCAGATGATTTTGTTTGTAAACCCACATTTAAAAATGGAACCCGATATACTTTCTGAAAATGTACATATTTTGTTCATTTTAAGACTTCTGTGCTACCCCATGATCTTGCATTAACACCATAAGGATATATCTTTAGGTGTCTGGTACACCGACTACTGTACGAGTGTTTTCTTGGAACCAGATGACAGCATTAGAATTCAGTATTTGGCTCAATTCCACCTCAACAACATCTGAAACAGCCAGGGCAAAGGAAAAAGATGAACTGACAAGCATATATAAGTCAGGTTAAAGGCCATTTTTCCAGGTTCTAAGGGGACATAGGGGAGATTTTTGAAAGCATGATGGTCTGCTTCCTCTGAATACAACAACTATGTGCCTATGTCTCTTAACAAGCGACATCATGGTCCACAAAAGGAAGTGGGAATATTGTGCCATCACCTCCACTCCAGTTAATCCCAGTACCCTTTGAAATGACATGTCTTGCCACAGCCAGGTATGAACCCTCACAACATCATGCCATGAAACTCAATGTTTGTGACAGTATTTCTATTCTTTTAGCCATGCTCTCACAGATTTCATTGCCAACACAGCCTCTGTCTGTAGTCCCATTGCTCTCTAAAAAAGTATAATGGAGCATCCACTTTGAACACCAAAACTCTCTCTAACTGCTCTGTGAGGATGGATGAACCACAGAGAGAGAGGTCCCACTTCTTTTTTGTGGACTTTCCCAGGAAAGCAATTTTTAAAGGACAAAAACCTTCTGGTAACTGGCAAAGACAGAAATAGCAAGCTGTGCATCTGCACAAAGCTTTAATGCCAGGCTCTATCTTAATCTGTTGTAGCCTAATCACACTTAATTTATAACCCAGCAGAGGGGTTAACATCAGGGAAATTTTGGCAGGAAAATTTCCTTCCTTCTGTCCCACAGCCATGCTATGATTTGTGCTGGATCAACTCCTTTCCTCTGAAAGAAATCCAGTCGCCAGAGCCAAAACTGGCTTTACTGTGCCAGTCTTCCAAACTCAGATTCTGCTCCCTCAATAATCGCTAAAATAAGATGCTTTCTTTACCTGGGTAAATGAAGGACAGACCTAAAGTATATTTTAAACCTAGACTAGGGTGTTTCTGAAACATAACTAAACAGTGCTGTGAGGTATAATGAGAACTGATAATCAAAATTCCCAAGGCTATCTGATGCATGGAGTCACATAAGTATACAATGTCTTTAGCTTGCACCAAAGTGTTTATAAAATGTATATGTATACATATATGTACGTACCACTCTTGGATTGTCACTGAGAAATTATGGCAAAACTCTTTCACTGTTTGCTTACTCTATGACTGTAGAGTTGGTGTCAAAGAGTCATTCGAAGCTAAGGATGAAGTGTTCAGATGGAAACATCTTTGAAACAGTGGTCTCATTCAGCCTCTCTGGAACTGTTCCATCATAGTGTCTTTAGAACATCAAGAGCAAAGTAGGTCATGATAAAGACCACAGGAAGAGAAATTTTCATAGGAAGGTTGTCCTATTTAAATGCTAGACTAGCAAAAGTCATATGCAAGAGGCCAGGCAGAGAGAGGAAAAGAGAGACCATATTGTCAGAAGAACAAGCATAAGATGCAGAAAAAAAGCTCTGGGACAGCTCATAAGACCGCAGCCTGATTTCTGAGACTTAGGGTGGCAAATGCATTTACTATTGTCTCTAATCGGTTATATTCCTCAGGGTAATGATGAAAAGAGTCATTTGACTTTGGAGCCTGAGAAAATGCTGCACATTGGAACATCAAACCTTACCCACAGTTTCTATTATCATAACAGTGGACGTCCCAGTGAGAGGGTGAATAAGCCACTATGCAGAAGGAAGAAGGCCTATCATTCATCCTTCACAGATGGACCATGGGTTTAGCTGCAAAAAAAGGGACCTTAAAGGGAGAGCACACCTAGCAAATCCAGCTAGGCAATGCCTGGATTCTGTTTAAAGCCAGGAGCCTGAAAATACATGCAGAGAAAATGACCAAGTGAATATTAATCCTTGCAAAGTGCTACAATGGCAGTGCCAAGATAATGTTGATATTCAAAAAAAACCAAAAAAACAAAACAAAAAACAAACAACATACAAATTAATTCAAGCAGCTCCACCGTAAAGGATTGAAGGGCTTCACCTCTCTTTGCCTATGGCAGTCCCACTTCCTGGCCAATATGCAACTCTTTGGGTCCAACTCTGCTGGAATAACTCCACTGAGCATTTTTCTTTGAGTTGTTGCTGAAAATAAGAGACTAAATCTACAGTATAATTGCAATCAGTCAAAATATTTGCTAGCATTGTTACTTCCATCTGATCAGGTTATTGGAAAACTTAAAACAATGGCTTGGTTGCCAGGAGAAATAACTTAGGAAATAAGATTTCAAGTGCTCTACCATCTACTATGTTGTTTGGATAGCAGTGTCTTTAATGATAGCCTTGTTATGACAGATAGATCCATGTATATATACAGGATTCCCTGCTCCGGCAGGAACTTTATGCATCATCTAAACTGGAAAGGTAGAAGTTTCATGTACGTGCAAAGTCTATTAAATAAAAGTCTTCTCACACAGTGCAAACAAATGGGAAGGCAGAAAGTGTGTAAGTGTCTGCTGATCTCTTCTTACCCTATCAGTTCAAGATCACCTGTCACACCTTTTTTTCTTAGTAAAGCTGCTGATGACTCTGTGCACGTGTGTGTGTGGGTACGCACATGTATATTTTACATGCATTTGTATTTGCATAATTTTTTCCCTCTTGGAAACTGTTTCTTTCTTTCTTCTTAGCATGTTGAATGCCTGCCACTCAATCACTGTGAATGATTTGCTGTGAACGACTCACCAGATATTTCTGTAATCTGAAGAAGGAAAATCTTCAGTTCCTGAAGGATATACGTACCTTTCTTTTAATGTCACTCAAGACTTAATCCAAGACAACAGTCTAGTGTCTGGCCATCACTGACTGACATGTCAGTAGGCTCTTACCTCCATGCTATAAAAGCCAGAGTGTCCAGAAGAGGAGGTACATCAGAAGCCAGATAACACTCATTGGAGACACTTCCTATTTAAAGTTAGGGGAAAGGAAGTAATCTCAAAACAAGACATTTGGGATTCCAGTCTTTTTGTAGTAGTCCTTTCGTTTTTAAAGAGAATGAAGAATTACATCCTTTTCTAATTGGCTTTGAGTTCCGATATTACAAAACATGACCAGGAGCAGAAAAGTTCCCTGAGTTTTCTTGGACTCTCCCTCCCTGTTCTTGCTGCTGCTTTGCAAAATCAAAACAGATTCTGTCATATTTTATATCCTTTATATATCCTCTGATATTTTGAATGAATTAAGTGCGATTTTGGCAAATGGCAAATATAGCAATCAGCAAAAAATGAAGTTTGCATCTTTATATAAAGCTTCATTTACTGTCCTTTGAAATCAATGTAACGCCCTGAATTGACGTCAGTAAGCTCTCAGTCAGACTTGTACCACTGTAAACATAAATCCAACTTTCCAATAGTAGAACTCATGTAATAAGCCCCATTTTTG
Source organism: Rhea pennata (assembly GCF_028389875.1). Lineage (NCBI taxonomy): Eukaryota > Metazoa > Chordata > Aves > Rheiformes > Rheidae > Rhea > Rhea pennata. The sequence continues at coordinate 22,251,721 of NC_084665.1, read as the reverse complement.
ATGTATTGAACAGTGCAATCAAATTTTCCTTTGATCATCCATAGCAGTCTTCTTCTATGGGTTTTAAAGTATATTACAAAGGGAGAGAAGCATCATCAGCTCCAATTTACAAGCGAGGAAGAAGAGGTAGGAGGAGACAAAATGATTATTAAGGCTGTATAATACATCAACACAGAGATGAGAGAATAACACACACTTTCTGACACCAAACCAGGGTCTTAACCAACACATCACACTGATAGAGGATCTGGTTTACTACTCAGATATCAAAACAAACCTTTCTTTATCTTCCCAGACAAAAGCTTTCAGGGGAATGAGCTCCAAAAGCTTCAGACAGAAATTCTGATCAAAATGGAGGCAAAAGGGGGGAAGGAAAGAAAAGAGCAAAAAGAAAGTTGTATAAAGTCCCTGTACCATAGTCACATCTGACCTCTGCACTATTTGAAAGCAAGCTCAGGCCCACAGTGAGATTTCACACATGGGCTTTACCTTTACATGGGCAAAGGTTCAGGGGCATTATAGTTTGGGTGTTTCAAGGCTCAGTTCTCCTCCTTGCAGTGGGCTCCCTAACTGGACTTCATCTTCTATTGTGTACCACTATTTCCCTTCTTGCTGAACAGATCCTGTCAGTGCCTCATATTATGTTCTCCCTAGAGGAGACAGCCTAAATTCTGGCCACTTGGCACCACAGGGCAGCCAAGGCTGTAATTTCCATCCAGAGGTTAACTACAAGTGGAAGCAGACAGATGATCTGCAAACAGCCTTCTTCTTGCCCAGATCACCTTCCAGCTGCAAGGTGAGCCGTCCTGGCGTTCGGCTCCCTGGCGGTCCGTGGCTGCCCTGGGGGACTCATCTGCTGAATGGGCTACCCTTTGGGCACCTGAAATGTGCCAATCAGTTTCTGAGTTTTCCTGTGCTTCATCTCATCTCTGGAGCTCCCTGGGCTACTGGTGGGGCCTCTACATGCCCTCAAAGTGGGGAAGATAAAAGCAAGATAAATTAAAAATAAATAAATAAATAAAAAACAAGCTTCATGGCTGAGATTCTTCATATTGCTATGGTCGTGTACAATGGTGTACACTGACCTCACAGTAGACAGATAAGAAGAGGAAAATCATTTCATATTTCCTAGACTAGATCAAGAAATCTTATAATTACTCAAGAGTCATTCAAATTAGTTTAAATAAAGTATCTAATTAATGTTTTATACATCATTTCCCCAGCTCAAAACCTGCAGCACTGCCTTGCACCAGTGTTAGTCATTTGAAAGCAGTATGATTTCCTAAATTTCAGTGGACAGCACAAAGATAGCAATATCAGATTGCTTGCCAGAAATCATTATTATTTATGCTGAAAAAAGCCTGATTAATTAATCAGAGGGAATGAGAATTCAAGCACAGATGTGAAAGGGAAAGCAGAGATACAGAGCAACTCCAAAAGGGACTCTGTAAGGAAATGCTATTTTTAATATAAAAGATTGGCTAACAGTGCAGTGTTCAGAGTCAGAGGGACTTAAAAACTGTTTTCTATTTCTGTTAGCCTCACAGAGCAGTCAGAGTTAGAAAAGCTGGAGCCCATTGCTTCTGGTGCACCAGCAACAAGTCTACTTATGTAAGCTTCCAAGTACTACTATATACAAAATTGCAGTACACTCACTTTGTAAACAGACATTGTCAGATAACCAGTAATACAAATGCACGCACACTTCGTCTCCTTTCTGAGAGAAATAAGAAATGTAATGCCTTGAACCTACTGAACTTTGCATTCAAAAGTGCCCTCACAAGTCAAATCTTAAGCTGCCAGAAAAATGTTCTTTAGGATGTGTTCATGTACATTGGTGTGACAGCCTGTGGCAGGTTCAGTTAGTCTCAAGCGCTTGCTCTTACCTATGTTTCTCCCACACAATACTACAAGTTTTCTCTTTCCACTCCCTCTCTCAGCCCCAGGAGAAACATGGACACAGCTGGCTGCTTCTCCACAGCACGCTGTGCTTGAGGCCAGAATGAATGAGAGGGTTTTGTTTTAATCAACTCCTGTGTTACTACCTTTCTTTCCATCTTTTCTCGCTTGGTGGTCAGTGTTACATCTCTTTTATCATCTCCTTTGCTGCGGGATAGAAGCCGCATCCCTGAGCTCTCCCATTATTTTCTCCTGTTTGCTTGTGAGAGCATAGGTTCTGCTGATGGATTTGGGGCACTGCTATGCTGTTCATTGCACATCACATCTCCTTTTAATATTTCATGCAGAGACCTAGAAAAAGCAGTGTATTTTTCTATGTCACAAGACATATCACATGGCTAACACACCATTACATTCCTTGTTCTCCAGCAAACTGTATTTCGATTTCCCTAGGGGTTCGTTATGGTTAATCTTAAAGTCCCATTCCTAGATATTTCCCATCCATCTAGTGGACCTCCAGCAACAGTTTTCCCCTGTGTTAGAAAAAGGGTTTGGCCTATACTTAAAAGAGACCCCAAAAAGCAAAAAACTCAGTGGGAGATGGAAAAAAACTTAACATCTTTCTGTCATTTCTTCTTTTTATGTCCTGTTAACTCAAGGAATTCTTGCTGCAGGTTTCTGCAGCAACTGCCAGGGTTCCTGGGGTCTTCTTTCCCTGGCCGAACCCACAGCTGCACCCACATTCATGTGGGGCACCCTCTCTAACTCCTCCCCTACTCCTCCAGGAGGGAACAGGAGAGGACACAAAACTGCTTCTCTTACTGGCAGGATAGTCTCATTTGCACTTTTGTTTCCTGCACGCAGACATGAACATCCAGGTTTTTGAGACCTGCCTTGCCCCAGAGGAGGTGACAGTCTGTTTGGAGACCTGGCTGGTAACTTCACTAGCAAATGGAAATGCATTAAGATCCTTCAGATATTTGGCATAACTCAGGTTGACAAGGTCTTTCCTAAGGAGATCAAAGCCTTAAATTATTTGAGAGTCTGTTAAGACATAGCCAGTTAACTAACAAAGTCTGGGGAGTGAGTCTGTGCCCTTTCCTTACTGAGTGGTGATGGTCATAATGGGCCATGTTCGCACTTCATGTATGAATAGCTTTTGCATTAAAAAAAAAGTGTGTGTGTGTGTGTGTGTGTGTGTGTGTGTGTGTGTGTGTGTGTGTGTATTTGCAGTAGCACTTTCATAAGAATTGCCTGAAGAAATATAAAGACTATATCTCCATGGAATTTACTAATCATACGTAAAATACATGTTCTTCCCTTCAGACTTGTTAAAAGGGCTGGGGGCAGACAGGGGCTGAGACTATACTTCATGGTTAAATGGGAAATGGAGCTTTGCCTACCAGAAAAGCTTGAAAATCACTGGCATAAGGAACTGTGATTTAACGCTACAAAAAAACTGTCTCTCTTTTAGTAAGTGTACTTGGACTATGTTTTATGTAAGTAAACACAGAAAAATGTTACTCATTCTTATGTCACTAATCCATACATCTCACAATTTGTTTGGGGGGAGGGAGGAAAGGAGAGGAAAATCAGCACACTGCTACTTCCCGGACAAAATGCAATACCGAGGTTTCTCACTATTAAAATTTCATTTAATCTTATACAGTAACAGCATATTCACTACTATACACAAAGCCACACACAGATCCCTCTCTTTACTCTTTGAGTAATCCTGTATAGATGCCTAAATGTAGACAAACATAGAGGCAAAGCTTTTCTTGGTATGCTACATTTCAACAGCAATGTTGAAAAGAAAGCATGTCAAGTCACTCTTATTCGGATGCATCATTTTGCTGTGTGGTCGAAGATCAAATACTTTACAGATCAGTGTGCAGTATCTCAATGTATTTTGAAAGTAAAACCTTTCTTTGCAGCCTTGTACATTCTCTGCTCTTGGAAAGAGAGCACTGTCATCATTTCCTATGTTTCCCCATCTTTCTCTCTATCCACACACACTTTTCTGCATTTAGATGCACCAAGTAATTCAGTTGCTGCTTTCTCACAGCTGTCTCCTTACCCTGCCAGCTGTACTCTGAAAGTGTATGTTTAAATAAGAACAAAATGAAAAAGAGTATTTGAGAAGGTAAGTGTTTCTGAATGCATGAAATTTAGGGTCTCTCGATCAATAAGAATACACACACAAAGCCTCACACCCACACGTGCTTCATGAGTTATATGCAGGGATTTGGTAAAATTCCATTTCATGAAGCAATGAATGTGTTTTAATCTCCCACTGGCAGTACCCAAAAAGAGTGTCTCCATAAGCACACACACACAAAAAGATTAGTTACTAAACCTTTCCCAGGAACCACATTAGCCTCAGACTTAATGACCTCATCTGTTGGTTACTGGCTTTTGGGTTCTTAACTACTCTTGATTGTCTTAGTCCTCTTTCCCTGAGAATGTTGCCTTTTTCATACAGAGGAACACAATTCAAGGCCAAATGTTAACACCTACTAAGTTCAAAGTTATTGAAATATTCTTAATTATACCTTATAAGAATTGAACTCTTTCTTGCTATCTGCAATCCTAGACAACCATACCTATTAAACCAGAACAGAAATATTTACCATCAGGTTTCCAAATGTTCTTGCCCTTGGAATTTTTTCCATCTACTGCCATGAGTGAGGGGAGGTGACATACTGCCCTGAACTTACTGTCCCATCACTTTTTCTTTTTATCTGATAGGAGAGTCTACTTGTTTATTCAAGATCTCCTTTCCTGTACCTCTTTTTGAGCTAGGGCATCCATCTTTCAGCAACAGCCCGGGTCAGATACAATTCAGCTGTCCCCAAAAAGCAGTCAGTCACCAAAAACCTCTTTCTAGCAATCTCCAGCACATACAGCTTCCTCCCACCAATGTCTGTCTCGCTCTATCCACTTTCCTGCCACAGCAACAACTGGGAACGGCTCACACTATCAGTACTGATGGGTCCTGTTCAGAACAGCACTTTCACACATGATATAGACATCGGTGTACTCATGCAGTCAAGCCAGAGGCAACCACAGCATTTAACCTGGCAACAGCACTATGTTGCTACCATGGACAAAGAAAAAGATCTCCTTCCTCTAAGCAAAAGGAAAGAGTAAGTCAAGGGCTCTTCACATTGCTGTGGCATCCTGTTGTATCCCTCCAGCAATGAGCAGCATAAGTTTAGTGAACCTTCAGTCTGAATGTTTTTCCATTTGGTCACCATGAAGTTGGGAAAAACACAGATGCAGAATTAGAAGAACTTACAGAAACACAACCAATACTCACAGCTCTGTCTATCCAAAGTCAAAAATCCATGTTTTGGTAAAGAACTAGTTATTTTATAGATCCTCCTGAGGGCACCTGCTCAGTATTTTCTGAAAACAAGGCATTTTTTTATTGGTATAAACTCAAGGTATCCAAAAAACCAGACAGTTTGAGTAATCAACACCTTTCTGTTAAGTTAGAGTTAAGACAGCTGTGTTCACCACAGCTGTTGCTTTAGCTACATCTAGCATGCATGCACGAAAATTGACACTAGGTTGCATGAATTCTAGCCATACTATAATTCACATACTATTGTAATTATTTTCATTATGTAATTTTTAATTGCAGTATTTTGATCCTAATATATCTAATTAGATAAGACATGATTTTATGATGAGACTATTTTATAGGGGCACATCAGCCACCGGCTATTTAGTTTTATGTGACATCCAGCCTTTTATGAATTTTAATTCCCATTTATTTTCAGTTTAATTCCAAGTTCATGCCACGTTTATAATCAATGGCTGGATTCCAACACACTCTCAGGACTCTCAACACTATGAGCTAGGGAATTGGAGGTATTGCAGAGGAGTTCTCCTATGGTCATTTAACCAAGTCCATGTTCTTCCCTGGCTAATAGCAATGGGGAAGAGAGGACTGTGGCTCCCATTACCTGTAACTGCCTTCTAGTAAAACTACATGTGGGTAAGGTCTGGCAGTGGCATCACTCTAGGAGAGCATATAGTGTATCCTGAGCTATACAGGACTGAACATGTGGGAAGATCCAATTGCTTGTAAAACTATATTACTACTGTTTTTATCACAAGCGTGTTTCCACAGTCCACAGTGACAATGACAAGGTGAGGGAACAAGAATGGCTTGTGGTATGGGCAGCACCACTCTGGTGTGCCTACAGAGTACCACATGGGAAGCAGGCTTGTAAGTGAGAGGCGCCTAGCTTTCCCATGGTGGGGCTGGTGACTTGAGCATCCCTGCAGCACTCGCTGCGGTTTGGGGGATACGTGCTACTGGAGCAGTCCATGCGTGCTGGCCTCAGCAGAGGCAACGGCACCAGCTTTGCCACCACCTCGGGGAATACAGTGCTTGGAGCAAATGCAGCACAGAAACTACATCTTGTTGTCCTTGTAACGCTGCATTTCAGATCAGGAGTGTCCACAAATTTGCTGCAAGTATAAGAGGCTGAGTATATAGTGATGCTGGTTTTTGTAACTCTCAGCATTGTCACTTCCTATTTGTATGAAGCAATATCTCACCAGCACTGAACATCTTCCTTTCCAGAGGAAAGTATCTGGAATGTCAGGATCTCTTGGGAAAACTCCCTGCTACTTTAGGATGAACTAGAAGAATTCACACAGTATTTAGCACAAGCATATTCTCCACACAGGCAAGGTACAGAAACTCCAGACTAAAGATCATTTCTAAGTCATATTTAAGCACTGCCTAGAAATTACATCAACATGTCATTTTCTTTGATAGTTCTTACTCCCAACTGCCTATTCCCATGCTTTCCAATCAGTTACAAAAAGTTACTTCCTGTGCAAGCCCAGTTCTAACCTCTGGCCTCTTAATCATGTCTCCCCCTCCCTGATTAACCAGGCACAGATGTGCAGAGAGTGGAGGACTCTTGTTCCACTTACTATCCGAAAACATATTACTACTTAAAATTTCTTAAGTTTGCTTCACTGAAGATACTTGGCTCTGCCAGGGTGACAATTACTACAGCATGAGTTTCTTTCAGGATTTATGAGAAGTCTTCCATAGATTCTGACGGCATATTTGTTTATTTCTATGTAACATTGATGAACTACAAAGTGTTACTGCCAAAGAATTTTCTCCAGGTTGGCGATAACACTGTATTACTATAAAATAAGAGAAGAGGTAGCTCAGTTTCCCTGCTCATGCAAGTCAACTACCAACAACAACTTTAAATGATAACTAGGCCAATTGATCCTCTATCATTAAACTTCTTACATATTTTTTAAAAAGGCATTTTTTTCTGAACAGAGGACTGCAGGATCCAGTCTTCAGCTGGGTTTTACTGATGTTGAAATCGACTCACTAATAACTGATTCAGTTCACATATACCACAGATATCTATTGGCAGCCTACAGCTTTTGGAAACTACCTGTATGGACTGAATTTGAGCAAGTGATCTGACAATACAGTTGGACCTGTTCATTACCCATCAGCTGAGCCATCTGATCACCAGAAGATACAGATTTAACACAAATGCAAATCTAAATCAGTTTCTCAAGCACAAATTTAAAGATCATGGGGCCCATTATGAAGAAAGGAGATCACAGGAACATCTTGCTTCAGGAATTCAATCTGTCAGGTTAGAGTAGCTCAGAAGTCAGGAATGATACTTACTTCTACTTTCACATGTTAATGAGCCTTTTCTTTCTTAGAAGCCTTCCTATTCCTTAAACACATACAGCATCAAGAGCTCTTCAAACACTTCCAGGGCAATTCCAGAGAAGTGCACCAGCATTTGCTCTTTAGCCCATACTCCTTCTTTAAGGATCCCAACCTAACTTCTTCCCTCCATACTTTCTACTAGAAACACTGAACTCTGAAGACATAAACAACTCCCTTCCCTCATCTTATAGGTGAGGACACAGTATGAGAATTAAGATCACACTTGAGCACATAAATGCCTGCTTGGAAAAGGGATATGGATCAAGGAAACCTCCTCTGATATATCTGTTGCATTACATACTGGACCAGGGACAGCAACTACTACTCTAACATCTGCACTGGTCACCAGCCTTGAATTGGGAATGAACTCCATGAAAAATGCCAAAGTAGGCTGGATCCCTCAGAGGTGTAATGTGGCATTGCTACAGCCATATCATTGTATTCAGAGGCACAGCTGGTTTAAGCTGACACTGAATGCCTAGGTCAAAGGCATACTAAGAGTCAATAGCAAAGGCAGAAAGAAAGAAGGAGTCACACTTCCCAAAATTATAAACTTAAAACTGCTATTAGGCCTTCTCCTATTTGTAGGCTATTACGTGAAGGCTTTTGCCGCTAGGCCTATTTGAATTTCTTTTTCAGCCTTAGCACTCCAAACGGGATCAGGCAAATGAGGATTAGGAAAGAAAGGAGGAAGGAAGGAAGAAAAGAAAGGAGGATGGAAGGAAGAAAAGAAAGGAGGAAAAAGAGAAATAGTAGCATAGAGCATTTTCATTGAAACTGATCTAGAAGGATGGCTCTGGCTTCACTTTCTCTAAGTTCTGCAGGCTGAAGAGATTGAAGTAGCAGTCTAGATAAGTTTGAAACTCTGGGGAGCTTATATAAGCCTATGTTTTTGAAGATCTCTCATAGATAAAAGAATATATCATTATTTTCTATAAACAGATTTTCATCTTCGTGTTAAGACCCAGTTCAGGGAGACATGCCTTTGTACCCACACAGGTTTAACAGAACAAATACATAAACAACATCTATCCATTAGCCACACAATGACAGTTTTGCAAGTGCTATCAGTCATTGTGCATGTGCATTTCTCCCTTTCACAACAAAAACGCAAGATTTTCTTTTTCCCCTCTCTTAAAATCTAGTTTAGTAATAGTATGACTAGGAATACCTGCCTAGAACCTCAGAACATACTGTACAAAGACATGTTGTACAAACAGAAAACACAATTCCATTTCTTTTGTTTTTCTCTCTCACCAGTAGGGCTTGCAAAAGGCCAGGCTGGGCTAGATCCTTTTCTTATTTAGCTCCAAATGTGAATGAACTCACTGATTCACTTTGGAGAGCAGTAAACATGTTCCAGTTCAGTGAGGGTACTTTTCATTTACTTGGTGGTGGTAAAAAATTCTTGTTATAACTCTCAGCACTTTGTTAAATAATGTATCTTCTCCCTCAAAAATACAACAGACTACTCCCCTTGAATATTTGATATGGCCAGCTCTTGCACTTCTGATGGGCTTAATGTGCCCCTCCTCAACCCTAAGGGCTCCCATCAGGAACATTTTGTGACAGCTTTTGTTACCACCCAGTAAGATGTCAGCACAACACTTTCTGACATTAACAGATCGGGGTGGTGACCACTACCCCATGCAGCTCAGGCAGCAGAGATATACGCTGCATGTCCAGCACTTCCACAGATAACCCATATTCAGTTCAATACCAAAACACACTGCAGTTTCAGTGCACATTAAAAAAAGTCAGTAAAACAAGTGAGATAATTAGATATAGCTCCTCTCTCCACTCACATTTACATTTTGAAATGGTTAATATTTGAGACTATCATTCACTAGGAAACATTGACATTCCATATTAGGAGAAACTCCATCATTTCAAAAACTGTCTGCACCAAGACATTTCAAAGGTAGTTCATTTACAGATGACCAAAGAGTTTTGATGAAAGTCAAAGTGCTCATTTCCAACAGCAACTTTATTTCATTTTAGGGAAACATTCAGACAATGAAGCCCTCTTTCAGAATGGAGAATTGAAGGGCTTCATTATTAAAAAGGTCAAAGTGAAACATTCTGACCTTATCAAAAGGCTTTCTTTCCAATTATTTTCTAAACAAAATTTTATCAGAATTGTGCATTGTATGCAATGCCTTGCTGTTAATGAAAGGCACTTCCTAATAAAAAAAAACAAGACATTTCAAAATTTCTAATTAGTTCAAGTTAAAAAAGAATTATCTAAGAACACAATGAAAATAGAAAAAACCAGCTTCAGCTCACAGCAAAGCCTAGACATCCATCTGTCATGGAAAATTTTAGCCCAAAATAGCTGAAGTTCAGCAAAGTTATAAGGAACTGAAACCTGAGCCATAAGGAAGTGTAAGGAAACATCAATGAGACTGACAGTCAGCAGGATAATGACAAAATGCCCATTGTCTCCTCCTTGAGGCAACAGAATTTAACCTTCAGGGCAAAAGGTTTGCCGGGAAGCCTGTATGCCTTCCAGGTGGGGAAAGCTGCTGAAGTAGCTAGAGGTTTAGCCTTGTCTCACAGTATTAGGATAAGTATCGGACTCAACTGTCTTTCAATCATTAGTGATGTAGCTAAATTTTGGCTCTCACAGGGAAACTGAAGACTCCAGGAGGATCACCAACCCTTGGACATGCACGATATGGCTCCAGTGCTGGCTCTAGCTATCTCAAACAGGGCTTAGGAAACTTCATTTCTTTTCACAGCTCTACTACTAGGCTCATAAGAGGCTGCCTGTGTTTGAGTGACAATTTTTTCTAGCTGAACACCAGCACACCACCTTTTTTGGGTCTCTGAATTGCTCTTGGGAGTCATCACTTGCTCTCTCCATTGCCCAAAGGGAGGGACAATACATCAGCTAAATATTCACAGCCTGCTGTGGAATTTTGGCTGTGGAGAAACTCCTGTCCTACCTGGATCACTATTTCCCTCTCTCTAAAACAAGTCAATGATAAAAAGAAATGCATGAAGCAAGATTATTATTTTCCTCCAAACCACCTTCCAAAATCCATTTCTGCTCCCTGAGAAGCAGCTTATCTCAAATCATATAGCTATCAGTTGCCCAAGGCAGAATTGCTGATTCTGCACTACTCAGCAGAGACTGTGCATTGTCCCTCAAACCTAAGTGAGGAGAGACTCTCACTTGTGGTTTTCTGCTATGCCATCTCCTACTTCTAAGCAGCTCCCACAAGTAGTATTTTTCAGCAAGATAGTTATGCCTTTTCCTCCCTACAGTCATTAAAACCTTGAAGAAGTGTGCATGCATGTGCATGTACATGCACAAATGCTTTTGTGAGTGGAGGGAAATCTTATACTACCTTGCTCTGCATAAACCCCTGCCTACCTCATATATTGTTAGAAAAATGACTTGGAAGCAATTAAGCAACTGATTTCTTCCACTACAGGTGGCTAAATTCCACACAGTAGAATCATCAGCAGGTGAAGCAAGAAGCAAAGAGAAATATCATCTCCAGCTGAAATGGAAAGAAGAATTTTAAGCAGGCAGAACATCAATAATGTGTGGATGTAGGCTCTGTGCCTAAACTGCTACTGAAAGCATCTGGCAGCTGTAGAAATAGAATAGGAGAGGTTAAAAGAAGCAAAAATACTATAGAATATTCCCCTGTAGACTTTATGATGAGCCAGAAATCCTTTTGCCCACTTTCCTGACATGTGGCCTTTGCTCTGATAGATTGCAGTAACTCTTGGTTCCTCTGTTCCTCATGTACAATATGCGGTCATCGTAGCAAAAGCAAGGCAAAGGTATCAGGAGTAAACAGATTATTCCTCAGTAATTTACCTAGCAGGCACTCTGGTTAGGAAGACTGCAGCCATATCCAGCCCTAGTCATCCCAGGAATTCAGCCGAGGGAGAATTAGATGCAATGTAGTCTCGACAGTTCACAAGAAGTAGCTCTTTCCAAGGTAGTGAGTGGGAAAAGGACCAGCTCTACAAAAGACTATCTTTAATTGTGTTGGTGCATATCATGTAGCTGCAGCAGGCTGTGAATATTTAGCTGACGTATTTCCATTGAGTAGGGCTGTGCTATAAGATGCTGCTGTCTAGCCATTTGGTGTTCAAAGCCAATAGTATGTGTGTAATTAAAATGAAGAAAATAGACTAGGAAAACATTCCTAGCCTTCAATAGGCATTAACTTGCTCCAAAAACCAATTCTCCTGCCTATACAATACTTTGATTGTACAATACTGTCATTTGGGTGCCATATGGGTGCAGAAGTCTAAATTCCTATTTAGCAGCCAAAACAGCAGTACCGTTGCATGTGTACTTGCCCTGTCACTACAATCCTTATCTTTGCACAACTTATCTGCCATGTAACACCAGGCAGGTAGTATCTTGGTATCTCCTCTGAGAGTTTAGAATAGCACAACACAAAGTACAGCTTACACCCTAAGCAACAGCATTTCCAGAGATTGCCTGATTCTGGTCTCAATTTTCTCTTCTGTGTAGTACCTGACTCTAAACCCCTATCACGAGCATTTCAAGATCATTGTAACAGTACTGAGTGTTATTAGAATGTCAGGTTCAGTTTTCAAGAGTAGCTCACATAGTCACTTAAGAGAAAATTTCTGCAAACACTGCTTAGACTGAAGTCACCAACAATGTTAAGAAAACATGGATTTTGCTGGTTAACAGTGCCAGCTATAGCCTCTGGGAAAGCTTTGATCAGGTGCCCAGGAAAAAAAAACCCTCAAAAAGTGCATGGGCCCTGTACGTAACAATTCTTGCCCTCTTGCTTTAAAATTAAGGCTTTAGCCTATGTAAAGCTATGTCAGCTGAGCCTGGGGAGGCAGGGAGGACAAGGGGAGCGCTGTTCCCATCAGACAGGTACTCACACTGCCACAGTTGACAGTCGCTGGCAGAGCGGCAGCCCAGCCAGCCTCTGAGCACATAGAGGTACTGGCCCAACCATACTGGGCTCAGCAGCAGGAACACATGAGCTTGCCTACACCAGGCAGGGCCTGCTGCATGACTTGCCAAAGCAGCACTCTTGCTCAGTCATGCAGCCTCAAGTTGGAAGGTGTGCAAACTGCTGCATGCAGCCATCTCTGAAATGATGCAAAGCCTGATGAGCTCCAAGTTATCTCTGCCATATAAAGTCAGCTCGGCCAAGCGGAAGTCCCTTTGGGCGTCTGCTGGAAGCCTGTCTTATCCAAATACGTCGAAAACAGAACCCCAAGGCTGAATGCAGGTTTGCTGAGATCAGGGCTATTCTCGTGCAGACAAGCTATGTGCTGCTGATAGCAAGGATTAATGAGCCAGGCTGCTCATCCGTTGCAATTAGAAACAACACTACAACTATTTTGGTGCCATTTCTCTGCTGAGAACTTGAACTGCTGATCAACCGCTTCTCCTTGTAGATCTCCATGTAATCATGGCCATGTTAAATATAGGATAATAAAGTGGCAGCAACGTTATATGCACTGCTGCTCATTTAGAACTAAGATGCAAGGGACTATTTGCTAATGCTCATACAGCAGTAAAAAGTGGTTTAGTGAAAGGTATTAATATGACTTTAGTGTCACTTGAAGTTAAAATTGCTTTAGCATTTTCAGTGCATATATGATAGCCAGATACAATCAGGACCTAATCTGCCTTGCCTTCGGTGCCTTCTTATGAAACTTTAGCCAAATGTTATACTTATCAGACACCAGCTGCAGTTTTAAGAAATAGTTTTGTGACGTTAATAAAGCAAAAGCAATTCTAGTTCCTGGGGTCTGTTCTTTACCCTGTGCTGTGACCTTAGACGTCTTGCTCACCTACCACAGCTGTAAAATGAAAGGAACAATACTTGTCTAAAGGTTGAAGTCTTGCTTCTAAAAAGTTATTTACTTATATGAGGGCAAATTATGACTCCCAAAGGGGCCTAAGTCCATCCTATACCAATGATACTGAGTTTTATACAGGGCCGCAGAGTGGTAAACATTTATCTGCCTCAATTCTCTGAAAAAGTTATATATCCATGAGTTAATTCATCCTCCAAATCCACCACCAAATCCATCCACATTAGGCATCAAAATTTCAGAGTAGCAATTGAACTTGGTCACTTCAAGCTTTCAGAGATTTTTATGGGGCTACATGAGCAGGAATTGAGTCAGCTGACACAACAGCCTATCTAGTGCACTTGAGTTTCCATTCCAGCCAGTGTCCAGGACTCAAGCTCAAAGTGGTTTCTCTCTAGAGGTCACACTCTAAGGCAATCAGCACATGAACTGCAACTGGACTCAACACTGTGCTCTGACTCTCAGCACTGCAGCCCTCACTACTGAAGGATCATACCCGAAAACCAAGGAGGGTCTGGGGAACAAGGCACAAACCGGGAAAGGTGTCAATGTGTTCCTCAGCACCTTTTCACCTCCTCTCGGAAACAAATTGCTAAAAGTGACTATCAGTAATGGAAAAAAATTGGTCTGAAGAGTTGGAGTATTACAAGACAGAGCAAAGCCAAGCCATTTGAGGTAGTTGCTGCATTCTAAACTTGAAAAAGTTTTCAAATGGTTGCCATCAGGGGCAAAACTTTATTTAGGACTGTAGCATATACCTTTGAAGGCATCAAACAAACAGCTTGAGGTAAGTTTCTCAACTCAGCTGTCAATATAACACAATTCTTCATTCCCACATTATTTTCCAGCACCCCAATGGATTTTAACAAATGACCAGAATGTTTTCCCTCAGTAAAGCTACTGTCTAGGTCTCTGGCTAGAATGTTTTATACCTGCATGTGTCTTGTACCAAAGAGACCTTACAAATTCAATGGATCTCTATTCAGAATCCTTGCAGCATAGGCAAATTGCTGTCCATCCTTATAGCAATTTACTACTATGCTCTACAATGCGATACTTCTTTAAATGCTCCATGTGTGTTCCAAAAGTGCAACACGATATGAAACTCCCAAGCGCCAGATACCTCCTTCATCTCTCCATTACAAATAAATCTTCATGATAAATTCATCCTCTCTTATGTGACATCTTATATATAGACAATCAAAGAAGTTAAGGTACAGCAAGTAGAGGTGTGAAATCAAGGCATGAGTCAAATTACATTTGACCGCTCATACAGTGCTTTCTTCAAGCAGGAATAGCTCATAACAAAGCTGTAAGGCACTTTCATTTACATGCTTTAAATTTATTCCCTGATTCATGCCAGTTTTATTAAGTATTTCTACACTGGGGGGGGGGGGGGAAGAGAGGGGGAAGGGAACAGGAAGAGGGAAGGAACCCTTCCCATCACGTACATAGGAACTCTTATCCCCAGGAATAAAAATTTAGCTTGTTTTTCTTGATGCTGAAATGAAATCAGCCCTGAAGCAGGAGCTTATCTATGTGCTCACTCTTACAAATCCACCTCATAGCCTAGAAACATGACAAACGCAAGCGCATTTCATGATGGAGAATTTAAACCAGACTGTAGCCAACAAAATTCCACAGAAGCTCAGTTAATATCTGAGGCAAGGGACAGTATCTCTAAGTACTTTAGGGTATTGACTCCATGAAGACTCAAAGAGAAGATTATCCACTGAATCACTAGCAGGATTTCTGACTACACACAAGGTAAGTACTGCTACATCTCATTTCAGACCTGACAAGCCTCTCCAATCTAGACAGCATTGACTAGAGAGAAAAGCAGGCTATTCAGCAGGTGATTGCAGTATGTAGTTCTTCATCCCATCAACATCCTTTGCTTCTAGTAACAAGGCAGTTCAAAGCTTGCAAGCAGGAGCTGCTGCAGAAGGATGACTTTGGCAAGGCCTTTTCCAGGAGCAGTGCTCTCTGAAGAACAGGAGTCAAACCAGGAGCCCTTCACTGTGGCTGAAACCAGAGAATCCCTCTGAAGTACACCCCCAAAATGACCAGCTTTAAATCTTTTTCCTCTGGTTTGAGGAACAATAGGATGGAATAAGAGGAAGAAGACAGTAGAATCAAGACAAGGAAGGTGCCTTGTTTTTCCAGCTAGTGCTCTGCTGGGAGAAGAGTCTAATGGGGGAGGAGGAGGGAGGAGGGGACAAGGGAAGAAAGCAATGCCCCAGGAAAAGGAGCAGCCTATTGAGCAGACAGATTAAAATTGTACCCGGCAGTGACAGGAGCTGACAGAACCCGGGATCACTCCCGGGAACATGGCACAGCTTGAACCATCTCCCACTGCTGCCAACAGCATGTTCTTGGGTATGCATGGGGGAAAACCAAAGGCTGTAATTATCACCTACTGATGTTAGCCTGCTGCATTTGGAACCTGCTCATCAAGTACCTCTGTGGTATCTACAAGAGCAGTAAGCAAACACACCACAGGAAAGTAGATACCTGCTAATGAGACAGCCATCAACTATGTGTTATCCCTCCCTTTGATTACTTCACTAATTCAGTCAGGACATAGCAGGCTTTATTTTTGTCTTCCCTAGTGAATCAGCATCTTGAGCTCCTGGGAGAATTTCCTGCTGCTCATAGGATATGTGCTGAAAGCCAATTCTAAAAGAGCTGATCAAGACTTAAGGCCAAAACGTTTTTCCAGTCTGACATCTTTCTATATCCCTTGTAGCTGTTGTCTTGGTCTCATCAGCTCCTGCGTGAGCTTTTGAACACACTTTCCTTTAACTTACCATTGGCTGATCTTACGACCATAAGGTAACAATGCACTTCCTATGCAATTACTTCATCTTGAAATACTTCTAGCCTGCATCTGTCAAATGGATAGGAGAGGAATCTTTGTCCTTCCCCACAGAATGTTAGCACAACATTTCTGAAAAGTAAAGTAGCAGGGAACCTTAGAAAAATCAGTTGCCAAGATAAAAAAAAAACAAAAACCAAAAAACAAACAAACAAAAAACTATTCAGTTTCATCCCAGGTGTGACCCAGAAAAATGAAGTACACTGGCTACTTAGCACTGAAGATTAAAGCATCGTCTGCCTCTGACAGCCCAAGATTAAATTTGGAATAGCTAGTAAGATCAATGAATTAAGCCTTTTCAGCTTTAACAGAGGTTTACACCAGCTCTTAAAACTCGCTGATAGTTTACAATTCAGTAGAGTTCCCAGGTTTCTACATAGAAAATGTATTTACTTTTGGAAGTGATATTTTCTTCTAAAACCCTTCCTTTCTTTGCAAGTTAGACCTAGGGACCCACTTCCATGACCTGGGTCTTGAGAGCAGCACTCTCGGAAGCAAGCACTTAAGGGTCTACCCCAAGCTCCCTGAAAAGGGAAATCAAAATAAATTTCTAGGCAATTAAGTATATTAGCATATCTCATATACAAGTACGAAGTGCTGACACTGAGCAGAGAAAAGGAGGTTCTGTTCTGCCCAACTCCCACACATGCCAACAGCTACTGAATGATTTTCCCAACTTGTGTTTTTGTTTTAACCAAGCTCAACTTAGAGGAGGCTGGGAACGTCACAGACAGCTGTAGGAGCCAGTGAATTGGTGAACGAATCTCTATTCTGCAATGAACATGCCAGAACTTTAAAGTCAGAAATAAGCATTCTGGAATTCTCTGAGTTATAACCAGAGTTATGCCGGTGTCTGCTTAAATTCCTTTGCAAGTATGGCCTTTACCCCTTCAGCCTTGCTTCCTTTCAGAATTGAGGGTAATTCTGTTCTTTTTTTGGGGTAAGGGTGTATGCAATGCTCAGACAGGGACTTTCTACTGATATGTAGACATACATCAGCAGTGTATCATATCACATACAAGAAATAGAGGCATCTCCTTCCAACACAAACAGGCAAGGCTCCCAAACAGTCTCACATATACAAATCCTGAAATTAATTTCTCCTGCCCTCAGTCATAGAGATGTCAAATGATCATCCACCAGCTTCAATAAATTCTGCCTGAATAATCAGCATTCCTTCCCCACCTATCCCCTGCTAAAGTAGTTTCTAGGCTACTGTTTCCAACCATTGCCATTAGTAGGACAGATCTTCCTGAACTCCCATCCTCCAGCCCAGCTTCAGACTCCCCATGAGGGCTCCCAAACAGCAGAGGAATGGGCTTGCACAAAGCAGGGGCCGGATACAGCCTGTCCCTGCAACCAACATGCCTGCACCACACTCTGTGTGCACATCACTGCACACACTGATCTGATTCCCTACTGCTGGTTATTTATCCTGGGCTGCAAAGGCTATTGTTTGACTTAAAAAAAAGCAAAAAAAATTGTGGCAGCCATATTCCATATAATCCACTTGCAGGCTCATGTGTTCCTCTTGTCCAACAACTGATATCCCTCATGGAGCTTAGACATTATTACACTCATCTTACAATCACTCACATGCAGCACAGGCTGGCAGGACTAAATCTCAAGCCAACCACTAACCTTACTGCTGCTTTTGCAAAAGACCTCAATTTGTCTGCCTCAAAGAGGTGCCAGCAACAAACAGCTTTTCTAACCTGCTCTGCTATCAAACAACAGGCACTCAGGTGAAGTTGTCTGCACTTGGAGCTCACGGAAAACATCTGAAAAAGGAGGGTCCAAATGCAACGAAAGGTGGGAGGGAGACCTTGTATACTACGGGACATCCCTTCCCCCTGGAGCATGAAGACTCTCTAACCAGCAAATCATGCCTTTTGTCTGAAGTAGCTCTTTCTTTAACCCCAGGAGTAGTTAGAATTCAAGTTGTTTTGCTGTGTGGACAACATTCACTGTCAAGGATGTCACAGTAAAAAACACCAATACTGACCACAGAAAAGAAAAAAAAATCAATTCCAGTAGAAAAATAATTTAATAAAGGGATAAGTTTCAAGAAAATATCTTTATAGTAACAACATTTTAAGTAAAATGTCCACAAAAATATACATGTCTA
The DNA here is from genome assembly GCF_028389875.1 of Rhea pennata. Classification (NCBI taxonomy): domain Eukaryota; kingdom Metazoa; phylum Chordata; class Aves; order Rheiformes; family Rheidae; genus Rhea; species Rhea pennata. Next base: position 22,233,238 of record NC_084665.1, on the reverse strand, counting down.
ATGTGATTATACATAAGTTTTCTGACAGGTCCTGTTTTAAACTTGGTTCAGTTCACGGAGGTTTTGATTTAGGAGAAACCTTCAACACTATCAGGCTTCCTGGGATATAGCAGTTTGCACAACAGAATCATACAAGAAATGTTTTCTAACTCATTTTAGACTCATACAAATAAATTTTGAGTTGGTAACAGTCCAGAGGAGATCAGGTTATACTATATCATAAAAAAAAAAAAAAAAAAAAAAAAGGGAAAGAAAATTAAATGCAAACAAACAAGCAAAACAAAAGAGGTCAGCCACCTAAGGAACACTATCAGCCAGAAACATCAACCCTACACTACACACCACACTTAATACTGACGCAACTAGGAAAGGAGAGCAATGAAGGAAAGATGTGCAAAAGAGAGGAAAAGAAACCAGTATAAGCAGGAACTGTGGAACTTGTTACAGCAGTGGGCTATAGGAAAGCCAGGTAAAGCACACAAGATGTATTCCTACAAACCAGACAGTTTTGAAACATACAAGATAAACTAATTGCATGGAGATGGAAAGGAATCAATGGAAAAAAAGTTTATTTTTTATTTTTCCAAATGGCTACTGAGCTGCAGAAATACCAGGTCTATCCCAAAAAGCCCTCATCAAGAGTACTAATTCAGCTGAACAGCTCCAAGTTTGATACACTTCCAGAAGGAGAGAAAATTACAGCTGCAGAAATTAAAGGATGTAAGAGTAGAGTAGAAAATAAGGAAAACACATTCCACCAGCAGAGGACAGAAAGGAAACACTGAAGAGAAGATGACAAACAAGGAATATCAGTTCTGTCAAAGGGAAATGCATACTGAGAAAAAAAAAGAAAAAATAAAAGGAAAAAACCCTAAAATCCATCCCATAGAAAGCAAATGGAAAACTGCTAACAAAATAAAAGGACACACATTTTCTAAAAGGTTTTTTGTTTTTATAATCAATTTTTTTTTTACATAGACAACTGAAACACACCAATATTTTGTGCGAAAAATAATCTTAAATAAACTTTGCTCATTCTGGATTTTTGTACATTCTGATATACATATGTAACAAGGTTTATGGCACTGTAACCAGAATCAAAATCATAAAAAGGAACAAAATAATTGCTTTCATTTATGCTTTCTGAACCAAGCTGGCTGCCGTTGCACTACTAAACTTAAAAAATTATTATCTTATTATTAGTGGGCAGCCAACTGTAATCGGTCTGAACACTCAGAACAACCCCCAAATTATTATTGCACAAGAAGCCAGTGAAGGCATATGGCATAGAATGATCAAAGTCCCTTACTGTTAAAACCTTACACCCCAAAATAGAAAAATAGAACTGGAACATGAAACACGCCAAATAAACTTTTTTTCCTTCTTCTTTAGTTTGACTCAGGAGTATGAAAAGTACCTTGCAGACTTTTTAAGCTGCTCTGAGCTCCTTTGCATCAATGAGCATTTTGAGAAGTTACCTCTAGCAAAGCCTTTGCAGAATGAAGGCCCTTATGTTTCAGGGAGTTTTCTCTGCTTTGTTTTGGCTGTTTGTGTTTTGTCTTCAACTCAAGATTTCTTCAGTCTATGAACCAGCACAGACTACTTAGCCATAAATTCTACAAGTAGCTGGAAGGGGGATGTATATGTGTGGGGGGAAAGGTCAATATTTCTTCTTCTTGTTTTGATTTTTAAAAGTACTCATTTTGCTTCCAAAACCTCCCTGCTTTGTCAGTTCCTGGGTAGGAAATCACAGCATTCCAAACACTGCAAAGTGCCTGGATCACTTTTAAAAACCTTTCCTTACCCCCCCCCCCCCCCCCAAAAAAAAAAAAAAAAAAAAAATTTCACAGAAGTTTTACCTCCAACCCCCCCTCAAAACCTAAAAAGAAAAACCCACAACCCACCCATCACTGCCCTAAATTAGGTGAAGAACATATTAATCCCTTCATTAACCCACTCCTTGTAGCTTCATGGTCACACTACAGTTTCTACGCCAATCAACTTTGGTGTGAGAATTCGTGGTGTAATACCATTATTTAGATCTTCTTCAAACTCCAGTAACTGCCCCATAAAGTTAAGATTAGGAGAAATGATTGGTCGTTTGCCTTTTACAAATTTATAGGCATCCGTCATGGTCATGCGCGTGTGCTTCATTAAGTATGCTATAACTATGGTGGCAGATCGCGATACACCAGCCTGGCAATGAATTAGAAGACCTTTTCCACACTGGTGAGCTTCCTCTGGAAATGAGAAAGAAAGAAAAGAAGAAAGTAACGTTTTTGCCAGTTTGCAAATCAGAAAATCTCAATGCAATTAAGAATAATGGAAAAAAAGTTAAGACAGTAAAAAAAATCTTTTTTTTTTTTTTTAAATAGGCACAGTAGCCTTTCCTCCCCTTCCACTCCAGTTGATCTTCCCTAAGCATTTCAGAGTTGTTCAATATGAAAAACACAGGATAATTTAACACTGAAGATCTTCATATTTGCTTATGTCTCTTTATCAGATCAACTACACATTCAGAGACACTGCTCTACTGCTTGTGTGCACTGCCAGGGAGTATTTCTTAGGAGGTCAAAGCCTATGACAAAGAAGTAGGCAGCCTTGACTCTATTTCCACCTCTGTCACAATCTGGCTGTGTTATCTCAGCATCTTAACTTCCCCAACTTTCAAAGAGAGCCATCTCCTTTCCAAAAACAGATATGTTCAGATTCAGTTCATAACAAATATATATTTATTTCAAAACCTTATTATTTGAGCTTTTTATTAAGTTATTCTTGAAATGAGCTTCCATTGGGCACTCTTCTATAGCACCTCCGCAAAAGTAGCAGTTTTATCTTTTTATACCTTAGCAAGACTCCATCGATGTTGGCAGGAGACTGCAAATAACTCCTCATTTCTTGTTGTGTATCAAGTTCTGTGTGTTTCTACTTGTTCTCAGCCCCTCAGTCCAATTTTTTCAACTTCAGCAGTGTGAAAAGGGTATTTGCCATCACTCTTCCTAACTGATTTGCTGAACACAGCTGAACCTCTCCAGAGGTTCTCAGGGACTGGTGGGGAAGGGACAAGGGAGGCACAACCGTCACACACACACACACACACACACACACACTCTGTCTCTCTCTCCCCCCCACAAAAAGACGCATGACCTACACAAAAGCAAACAACACGGGCCAAACTTAGGGAGGCTTCCCTCTCTACATTTGGCTTAGACATCTTTTGTCCTGCACTGCAGAAGCAGCATGAATTTAGTTTGCAAGATTTTATGTGAAATCCAGCCAGACCAGAAGTAAGGTGCATCTTTTCTGCATGCAGTGATGTTTCAGCCAGCTGAGGGTAACCAAAGAGTCAAAGAAATTTAATTTGTTTTATGAAAGCATAAGCAAAGCCAACTTTCCTCCAGGTATTTTTGCTAGTTAGATTTAAGAAAACTGAAGCTCTGTAACAATATTTTTTCCCCTTGACACACCTTCTCAGAGTTTTTGATGATTTTACTTCCTATGGCTTTAGTCTAGTCTAAAGCTGGGTTTGGTTGTGTTTTTTTTTTTTTTAATTTTAATAAATATGTTTAAATAGATGTAATGATCTGCTGTTTAAACGTTTCTACACCTCCTCAAACGCAACTTGAGGCTTATACTAAAGAAAGAGAAGGCTTTAACTAGTTACTTTCTCAGCTGGCTAAATGTGCTGTGGGGGAAAAAAATGGAGAAATATTTATCAAAAACAAAGACAGACCATCAAGTTGTAATTTTCAGAAAGTGTCTCAAAGCCATTTTACTTTCAAACTCTTTCAGAGCAAGGCTGTTTCCTCTGCCCTTGGCTAGGTCACAAGCCTCACACTATCTTTGCATGGCTTCAAGAGCTCTAACCCTGCAGATCCTACAGATGCTGGATGTGGAACTTTCCCTCCTCTCCCACCCCAGAAGATGTTAATGGAGTTTTGCAATTTCTTTATGCAGGATTTGCCTCCTGCATCTCCTTGTCTTACTGAATGAGAAATCTAAGGTATTATTGGATTTCCTGACCCAGCTTTCCTTCCGAAGAGATCAAAGGAAGACTCCCTCTCCCTCATCCTCAGATGGCTCCATTCTTTCACTTTCCCCAAGGAAAGCGGTTTGCCTTCCCATACATACAGTAATAATTTGGGGAAACTCATTCAGTAAGCAGGGGGCTCTGACAACGGCAGAGTTGCTTTTATACGATAAATACCTGAACACTACAAAGCAGGTAAACAAACACCAGGACAGCTTTCTCTCAGCAACCTGGCAACACTACTGGTAGAGCTGAGGTTGGGTCAGGAACCATAGGAAAAAATTGGTTCTTGGGTAGAGATCCTTCAGTACTCTCTGCACTATAGAGGCAGGATGACAATCCCAAGGGCTCCTCCTAGAAGGCCTTTTAACAGTAAGAGTCAAGTTTTAATGTAAGGAGCACTCTGCTTTTTCATCCTCACTAAAATGAGGTAACTACAGCTTGTACACATCAGTGCATTGACCCTCCATCCTCACCTCACCAGCCAAGATACAGGAGGACCAGGCAGTGCTAAAGAGCAGCCTGCCTCAGAGCAGAGGTTCCCACAGCGCCCAGCAGAAGGCAACACCATATGGATTCAGCACACCCTGCACCTGCATTTCCCATGACCAGAGCACAGTCCTTGTTGACCTTGACAGTGTTTCCAACATGAACAAGTCTAAATGTACTCACACTCCAAATCAAGTAGCATAAACTGTGGTCATTTGCAGGCAGAAAAAGGAACTGCTCCCTCCCCACAGACCCAGTATGTTTTAGAAAACCAAAGGCACTAAGCTCCAGGGCATTGCAAAAGGCTGAGCTCCACACATGCAGCTGTGCCCAAGAAGGTACAGCCAGGGGCAATAGCACTGAAAACTTCTGAGGGTCTTCCCTTAACTGATGCCCTCATTGAAGGAGCAGTAGGTTACCAGACCTGCTGAGAGAGGCAGCCTGGCTTTAGGACAGATGGGTACACCAGTAAACTTAAGTAAGAAGCATGTGTTGATCATAGCAAGGTTAGGAGCAACATATGGGTAACATCAGATCAGTTCTTCAGCAATATCCCCAACTTCAGATGGAGATGCATTTCTGTGGCTGAACTCTCATGAAGCATACAGTATTTTGCAGACTATTAACACAAGTTTCTACCACACCCACTGATCCACACACACAAAAAGCTATCACCTCCATTTATTTTACCATAAGACTTCTGAAAGTTCAGTTTTCTCTTGAAATTGAATTAGGAGAGATTCAGTCTTCATTAAAGATAGTAACTAAGAAAAATTGACTAGAAGTTACTGTAAAGCCTAAGAAATGTAAAGCAATTAGGAAGAGGAGATGAAAATCTCAGTATTGTGGGGGTTCCTGAATTTGGAGGGCTGGAGATAGGCATTATTATCAATGAATAAAAATCATACCCCTAAGCTACTTAACCAAGAGATGCCAAAGAGCAAAAGTTAGCAGAAACTAGGCACTCAGCATTTCCGATAATGCAAGTAAAAGTAAATATAACCTTACACAGCCTTTGGAGTAGTTAGTGAAGCACAAAATTCATTCAAGATTCTTATAACAGGTAAAAACAAGCATTTCCAGTCAAGAATAATTACCAATGAATTCAAAAGCCTCTTCAAAATACTGCCTGAGATTTTGCTTGTTGCTGTCAGTGGCTGGTAGCCGCTTGTAGTTGAATATGCCTTTCTCATAATGATACAAGGGCAGGTGAGTGGTCACATTGATTACATAGCCTATGTTCAACCTCTGCATTTTCTCCGAGTCCTGAGCATCATGCTCGTTTCCGAGGAAGAGGAAGGGCAGGATGGGGGTGAGCTCGGCATTCTCGATGTCTGGTGTGGTAGGGATGGACTGAGGTAGCATGGGGGGCACCGCAGATGCACCGCCGCCTCCACCTTCCGGGCACTCTTGCAGCTGGAGAGAGTTGTCGCAAAGGTTTTCGTGGTTCTGTTTGAAACTGCTGAGGCCGCCTGGGAAAAGAGATCAAGCAGATAGTGCAATTAGATACCTCGAGGTAGGCACAGCTCTCAGCTCGCCACCCTGGACCTGCCTTCCCTCAGCCGTACAGCGGCCATCAGAACAGAATCTAGGCTCTACTGTCCCCCCTCATCTCCCCACCACTGTCATGGTGGTGAATGCTGACAATAGAGGTGGTAGTGTGAATCAGCAGCAGGCATCATCCCGGTGCTGCCAAGGCCGACGGTGCCAGAGAGCACGTTTGCAGACAAACGCGTCTCTGTGCAACATCAGTACACGGGGGCTGCCTCACCTACAGGTCTGCGGAGGAGGTGAGAAGAAAAGGCATTTATCCAAAACTGAAAACATTCTCAAGCCACAAGCGAAACAACTATAAGTACCAAAGTAGAACAGCAAGTCGGCTGGAACAGGTCTTTTAACTTTGCCTGTTCACAGCCATTGCTTATTTATTTGCCAGAGGGCAGGCCTGCAGGGCACCTACAGAGCATAGTATTTCTGACAGGCGAGGGTCAGCGCAGGGAGGGTGTAGTTCATTCAGACTTCACTCGTGAGAACAGTACACATTTGTGCAGTTGAACAAGAGAGCACCAGTCCTCATAACCTATCAGGGACTGAGGTGCTTGCTTAACCTGGGGCAAACAGGTCTCCTTTTTCAGCCCCCGTTGACTGAAAATACCTATCAAGAGTTGTTTTTAGGGCATTAATATGGATTGGGAAATGGATCTGAGGGGGAAGGGAAAAGGAAATTTTTGGCTCAGCATCTTCCCTGGCTTTATTGCAAGTTATGTTGCTGGGTTTTCTTTTTTAAAGCAGCATTTTTCCTCTTTTCAGGAGGGTGGCTCCACAGAACTAGAAAGAAAAGCAGACGTTCTTTCTACACCTCATTCAGCAATTACATCAGCCCCAGGCTCCCCACCTGCCTGGTTTCCATAGTGATTATACAAAGCATACAATGACATCAGCTGGCATGACATCAGCTCTTTGAGTGCAAACAATACAAGAAGAACTACTTTGTTTAAGGCCTTTGGTACAACTGCGTTCCTGGGAGCCAATGATGTAATGCTAACAGGTGGCTTGGGCTTGCCTTTGCCTCCTTCAAAAGGAAAAGGCAGAAAGAAATGCAGTGATGTCCTCCTGCCTGTATGCAGAAGTATGTTTGTGTTCTACCAGGTTACTTGGAGTAATGCAGCACATTGAAACAGTCCAAGTGTTCAGATTCAATTGCACTTAGTTAAAATGTGAGCCAAAAAAATCCAGAAGTGGAAGGGGAGGGGGAAAAGAACTACACTGAAGTTACTAGAAGGATTTACAGTAGCCAAAATAAATGCTGAATGTCCCCATCCTGCTTTTTTTTTAAAAAAAGGTTATTTATCTTTTTCATGTTTTTTTCCCCACAATGATCTAGCAGAGGAAGATTTTTAAAACAGATCAAAATATGTTGTCAAGTGGGCTTTGGACCAGATACAAAGGACTTCAATGCCGAAGTCTCAAGCACCACAAGACCAAGCATCTAAGTGCCTGTCCCATAGGATGGGACCCACCCAGGACCATTCCAGTATCCTACACAGTACATGCTGGGCACAAGACACCCCTGACCAGCTCACAACCAGTCAGGGCTTTGAGAAAGTAGATGCTTAACTAAAGCCTGCAAACACACAGACTTAGCCAGAATACATACCCAGAATCAGCCAACAGGGAGGAAATGAGGCATATTTGGGTCCCACACTGATGACAGAAGCAATCCCAGCCCTTCATCCTGGCTCCAGGCACTTGTAGTTCAGTTCTGGATTCTTCTAAGGGCAAGTTTTCATACCTTTCCTCCTTTCAAGACTCAGCTGACAACCAAAGGATGATTGCTGCTTCCTTTTCTGTATTTTCACCTCCTTGAACATTCACACTGGCTCAACTCCCTCCCCTCCACTGAAGCAATTCAAGTCCTAATCTCCCAGACAGCATTAAGACCCCCAGCCACTGCTGTGGGATGGACATGCATGCCAAGAGAAGGAACACAGGAGCAGAAGCTAAACATATAGACACTCAGTCGTGTCAAGAACAGAGTACTTCCAGGTGTGCACTAGGATGCATATATCATACAGCCACAAAATCTTCACAGTGGTGGCACCTATGGAGCTTCAGTACTTCAAGGAAAAGCCAAACAGGGTCTGCCATTTTAGCTCTAAGCACCTGAAGCCCTGATATCTTCTTTTAATACCTGTGCCTGCTCCTCACCCTTTAAGTCCAGACTTCCGTCCTTTAAATGCTGTTAACTCACATTTTCAGAAAAATCCAAGAATTACAAACAACATGCAGAATATTTCCCCTGCCTCAAAACTATACTTATCTTCAGCTGGTTCTGCAGTTTACAGAACAAGGAACAAACATCTACCTTGAAGTTCTCTACTCACAAAGTTAATAGGTGAACAAGAGGGGAGGAAGAGGAACGACAAAAAGCCTGAGCTCATCTGACAGCTGTATCACCTAGCCTTGACAGGATCTTCTCAGGAAGCTCAAGCAAGCAAATGTGACCATGGCCCCCAAACTGAAGATATCTGAAGATTCATTCAAACCAACAGCCCCAGCCTTGAGTTTAGGCTAAAGGCTAAACCCTGATCCACATTCTTATTCTCAGCCCTAATCCAAAATTTGTTCTGCTTTTACACAGGCAAGCAATCCATTCCACTTAAGTATTTCTGTCTAAACAATATCCAGTGTGTGTTAGGATTCCCAAGAATACACCTGAAGAATAAGCAGCTTGGCCACAGTGACTCTAGCCTTAATGCTTGTTTTTCAACACTCCAAGTCCTCTGGTCACAGGCAGAAATAGGATCCTATTGCTTCATCTCTCAGGTACTGATATACTTGTGGTGTGGCAAACATCATCCTGCTTCTCCAGCAGCCTTGTAAGATAAGAGCTGGAAGGTCTGGAGAAAGCTGTTTTCTCATTATCTACGCATCTTTCTTTCGGTGCCTCCACCTGCTCTGCCAATTAGAAGATGCTGTTGCTGCTATTGCCAATTCTTCCTCAGTGCTGCATGAGAGCTTGGATCCAGCAGGTGAAAACAAGGAGGAGAGGACAAGAGATCACCACAGCATGCAGAATTCCTCTATCACCATACCCAGAGGCGAGCAAGAGGAGGTGCCAGGCAACCCTCACCACTCCAGCATGGTTGCCTGGCCAAAGGATGGGAAGGGGATCCAAAACACAGCACTTGCAAGATGCCCAAATACCAGTACTGTGTAGCAGCTAAAAAACATGAAATAACCTCATCAATTTCTTTCCTGACACCCATCAGTAAAGCAGTCACCTTTTCCTAATGTCAGTCCAAGCAATTCTCAGAGCACTGACTCCTGAAACCATGCAGTACTAGGTAGAGTATTAAGCTGAATTAAGCTCAGACACATGAACAAGGAAGCAGTGTACAGGAACATAGGTGCCTTACTCCACTCACACTGCACTTAGCACAGAGCATACTAGTTGATTTACGTAGCACTAATGTAATTTAAATGGAGCTCATGTATGTATAGCACTCAGGTTTGTCGCATGTTTAAAAAAATACTTCCAAAAAAAAAAAAAAAGCCCAAGTGAAATTCTTTATGACCAGTGGAAAAAAAAAGGCATAGAGTCAAGAAGGGATGAATACTCTACCAGAACTATATAAATTCAGCACATGGAGTAATTCAGGGGTGTCGGCATCCCTTTTGACAGGTGGCTGCTCTTTCATTGTTTAAGGTCTTCATGCAGAAGGGGGAAAGGAGGTGGGAAATAAGAGGCAATACCCAGAGAAAAAGCTGGCACTTAGCTATAGCAAGTCTGGTCTAAGAGTTCATTCATGAAGCTTAATGAGGACAAGAACCTGTCTATATCCCTACTACTCACAGAAACTCCAAAGCACAAGGAAGCTGGAAGTATAGATTTAAAAACACATCAGTTGTGGCCATAACAGAATCTGTTGTATGACCAAAGCTGTTTAAGCCCCCCAAAACCTGGGACAAAAAGGAGGTGTTAAACAGGGAGAGAGCACGAGCGAAAAGCTGAATCTAAAAGAAGCCTTTCACTAATAAAAAAATGCTGCAATTTAGAAGTAGCATATGCAGGTACCCTAAGCACACAGCTAATATATCACAGAAGACTCTTAGCATGCATGGCAGTGCAGTTTGAGCTACAGCTGTGAAACCTAAGACCACTCATTTCAAGGTGCAACACACCAACAGAAAACAATATGCCAGCAGTTAGATTACTAACATTCACTTTTACAGAAGGTAGTGTTTGTAACCAGTCTCTTCTAGCTTCAAATATACCCTATAGCTTTAATTACCTACTCTTAGTAAAAAAAAAAAAAAAAAAAAAAAACACAACAACACACACACATCACACCACACTTCACACTGGATTCATGCTGGATACATCCCATGCATTGATGCCAAGAACAAGCCATGTGCTTTTGCACACGCTCTGCTATAAAATGGATATTAGGTAGGTTTTCAAAAGGACTGAACCTACCCAAATCCCAGTGAAGTCAAGGACAGGAAAGGATACTTTGGATTTCCAATCACAGTATTTTTCCATAGGGATATGGAATCAAGGAAAAAGGATGCTTCAAGACAAACAGGTTGGCCTGCTATGTACAGAAACACATCAGAAACCAAAGCACTCATGTTAGTCGCTGATGTGAAGAGCCAGAGGTTTTTACAGTTATCACAACAGAAGCTGCATGACATATCCACCATGCTATCGCGCCAGAACAGTTAGTAAGCAACAACAGACTTCTGATTGTCTGAGATGTCAAAACTTTTAGGAAGTTTCAAGTCAGCCCCATACACGTTCCAGCTATTCAGACTTGTTTGTTCAAGCTCTTTGCAAACATCTGCCCACAAGCATCTTGCTTAATGCTTCTCAAAAACTCTTGTTGAGCAGCACCGAGGCAGCAGCTGCACTCAGTTCTGAGCTCCAAAGCCACCCAGGAACTCCAGGCTTGCACCAGTATTATGAGGCCAGATGAGCAGCTGCACAGGAGCCAGAGTAGCTCTGGTGTTTGCAAGAAAGTTAAGCCAAAAATGGTGTCTGTCATCTGCCATCAGAGAAAAGGATAACATGATGCAAAACAGACAAAAAGACATGGCAGAAAAAAAGCCAATCAGCTTTTACAAGGGGCCATGACCACACAACTGGAACAAGCATCTTAAAAATAAAAAGGTATATTTTTGTTTTCTTTAAAGATAAGAAATAAAGGTAGAGTACGGTGACATTTGCCCTCCTTCACCACACCTTCCGCGATACCTCATTCAATCATTACTGTTGCTCTACAGTAGGGCGACCATATAAGCTAGAATAGGAACTTATGACACGTTACGGTATGTTTTGGTAGTCTGCAATGTTTCCTACCTGAAAACAGGTACTTACCTCACTGTAAAGGGAGTAGGTTACCCAGGCTGGTTTTTTTTTGTTTTGTTTTGTTTTTGGGTTTTTTTGGTCTCTGTGCATTTTTCTCTCCCTCCACTCCCACTACAGGAAGAGCTTATGCAGAGGCAGTTACCAAAATACCCTGACCATCAAGCAATATCTATCCTACCTTTGCATTACCTCATTCATGTGGCCATATACACTTTGTTCTGAGAGTGGCAGGTACTGTGTGTTCCTGTAACAACTGAAAACAGGAACATTTTTATACATGACAGACTGCAGATGTGGGATCCACATTTAGACAAAACATGTGATCCCTAGAGACAAACAAACCTTTCATACAGCTTTCAGAGCTATTCAGATGGACTTCTGGATTTGCTCATCCTTGATTATTTTTTGAACTGGCTTTATAGTATTGTAAAGGCAACAGAAAAGTAGAAATCCCACAATGCTGTGAAGTAGCAGTAGAAGGTATAGTCTGTCTGCAACTCCCGCAAGGGAGCCCTCACAAGGGAGAGATTTCAGTGACACATCAATTGTGTTAGTAGAAGAGTTAAGGGTTAAGGAACAAGCCCAAGTTTGTGAACACCTACTCAGCATGCTTCCTCCCAGTATCTGCACTACAAATCCAGCTCCTACAGTTAAGTTTGACTGTGCGTAAAGTTGAAGTGCTATAGCTTAAGTAACTAGCTTTTTGGGCATAAGAGGAACAGGAAGAAGATATTTAAACAATCAGTGTGTATGCATTTAAGATGACGCTTTGAATTTGTGCAAGTACAGCCTGTTCCTTTAAACGCGTGACCTCATTTATTTACATTACTGTAGAAAAGCACTGCCAGAAGCAACAGCTGATGACAGTCTCATGTATTTTTCCACTAAGACAACAATTAAACTGCTTCTGTGTTATTAATGAACAGATGACTTTGTGTCAAGTTAATTCAAAGTGCAGGATGCCTCAAGGTTAAGCAGGCGCAACTTCAACGTACAAAAATAGCGGCATGCTGCAGGCCAGGTATTGCCGTGCTCTGTGCCAACCGCCCGCTGTGGCCGCCCCTTCCCACCACGCAGCAGGGACTGGACGCACGGGGCCCCAGTACCGTACCAGCCAGCAGGCTTGCTCCACAGGGAAGACACGCCACGCTTTTAGTGGCGATCCATGGTCCCACTGCAGTGTGGTGCCTCGATGCTGAGCCACCGCAGTGAGACTGCAGGAGCAAGAGGCTGTTCTTGCTACCTCGAGGAGGGCATGCTGCAGACTGCAGCACCAGCTAGGGTGTATGAACCAATCTGGGTCATGTTGCTACATATCTTACTCAAGCACTGACAGAAGACACGCTTATCTTCACAAGCGCAGTCCTTCCTTATCTTTACCCCTTTGGCTCAGGCTACAGCCCCACACCACAGACCCACTGACTCTATCAGGCATTACCTTCCTTGTCCTGACCTTCACAAACTGGCTTACAGATGGCCAAGGCTGGCTGGGCTTATCTAGACATAATTGTTTTTGTCACCCAGGTCACAGGTATGCTGGAAGCGCTTTCCCAAGCAGGGGGGGGAACCAGAACACTCTGGCACCACGCTGCTCTGAGGGATGCAGTTCCTCTGCCAACATGGGGACACTTTTAGCAGCAAATCCATCACAGCTTCCTTCCCCCAAGGGAAATGAGCTTTATAGGGCAAAGCAAAATTTTACCAGTTCAGGCCAAATCCCACAACAACCATCCAGGTCACGTGACTTCATACCTCTAACCAACAAAGCCATGCCTGTAGAAGCTTATAGCACAGAAATAGCCTTAACTCCACTTGAGAGTATCTGTCAAAAGTACTGTTTTCTCTTTCTGCACACAAACTAGTTATGGTTTTTGGTCTCATATAGTCATCTCTCAGGCTTTTCTTCCATTGAGTAATACCCTGCTCCTCTCCCTCTCTCTTTGTTAAGATGATGGGCATCGAAATCAGTAACTTTGCCACTGAAGGCATTAAGTCTTACAGTTGAATCACCCTCCAATAAACGGCTAATAGATAAATTCTTGTTCTCCTAACTCACTATTTACAAAAATACGAGCAATGCTCATGGAAGCTTCCATTCTTGAAAGAAGCACAATCCTCAGAGGCCCATGGGTTGGGCACTCAAAAGTTTTCTAAATGAGTGCTGATGCATTCCGTGGCTTGCAAGACAGACTCTGCTCCAGCTTGCCAGGCACAGCCACCTCAGAGCTCAAGTATTTGATACACAAACCCAGAAAACACAGTGGAACCAAGCTCTTAAGATCCAAGCCACAGATCCCCTTTTCAGCACACTAAGAACTAATGGTGGAGCATGCAACCTTTAAGGAAGGGGGAGAGGGGAAGATAGATCACCCAGAAGAGGGGATTTAAAGAGAACAGGAGCCAGACATTCAACAAAGCTATTCGCACTCAATATAAGATTTTTTTAAACACATGGCCATAACCAATTCAGAGGTCCATCCATCCTGCCATCTTGTCTCCAAGAACACCAGTAAGCAGAAGTCAAGGACAGTAAAAGCAGTTGGAAAGCACCTTTCACTCTGCATTTCCTCTCCAGTCCTCCCTCTGCCTCCCATTACTTCCAGCTCAAGCAGCAGTAGGTAGTTCTACAAGGTATCAAAAGTACTACTAGGCACTGGTGGAGTGCCTGGAGAACAAGAGCAAAAATAATCATGTAGCTGAAGATCTAGCCACCACACTTCTTCACAACTGCTGCTGACACCATTTCAGTCATAGCAAAAAGCATTCACAGTACACATTGGGGATCATTCTCTGCTCATTGTAAAGCACTGTTCAGACAGTGAAATTCCCTGTGCATCACAGGCAGCTGCTTTCTTGGTACACCAAGACCTTCCTTGTCCAAGTAGTACTCCCTCTCTCTGCAGCAGGCAGGAAAGGACCTTGCTTCCTATACTTCCTCCAAAGCAACATGGCCAATTCAAGTACATCAGTTCAGAGTGTTTTTACTCTCAAAGACAGATCTTTCTCACCTTACCACAACCACTCCCAAGCGGTCAGTGTCCAGACTGTTCACAGCCTGCCCTCACTGCTGTAGAAAGCTCAAGTGCTGCTCCATGGTTGAAAATATTGTAGCAGCCCACATAGCAGGAAGAAAGAGAAGAAGGGCAACTCCCCTCTGTTAAAGGAAGTGGGGACCATTCAGACCACACTCACCTAGACAGAACTACAAGTAACTCCTTCAATTTCAGCGGAACTGTATTTAAAAAAAAAAAAAAAAAAAAAAAAAAAAAGAGGGAGACCAAAATGAGGTCCAGTCCACAACAGGGCGAAACCCATCCTTCTGCAGTTTAAGGAGAACACAGTGATACTGAGTGTTTTATATATTTCCCTTTTGTTATAGCAGAAATTGTAAGTTCATTACTACAGCTTCATTGGAGTTCCTCAGAGTAGAAGTTTTACCTCATTCACCATCCTTTCACAATGTAAGTATCTTTTTCTGGCTTACATTTGTTTCAAGAACCTATACAGATTTTGGAATGGGGCAGGAGGAGGAGGGGAAGGCACAAGTGACTGAAGACTTCACTTCTTTCGCTACTAAGAAGTGAAATATGCTTACAAGATCAGAAAGCAAGACTTACTTCTCACCTGTCAGAGTTTGCCTGCAGCAGGTTCCAACAACCCATTGCAGGGTTTCTTTCCCCTGTCACCCACACAGCATTCAATATCAGCCTTGCCACAAAAGATTAAGCTTTAAACAAACAAAAAAAGTAAAAGTAAACATAGTTCACAAAGAACTGCTTCCACCTTGATACACTCAATCTCATCTAGTCTCTCCCTCTAATCAAGCTGTCAACAGCACTTTTAAAAAAAAGCAAAACTGTGCATTCCACAGAACTTGCAAGGTCAGTTTTTTTCCATGTGGGAACTATCCAGAGAGTTTGGTTTATATGCAAATTCTGGCCTAAAGGAGTTACAAGCACATCCTTGACATGATTGCTTTAAGGTCCCTTTAAAAGTCAAGAGAGTGACACAGGATAAAAAGGATAAGCTTTCAGCATCGACACACACATGCACACATTTACACGTTATTTCTAAATTCATTTCAGTGCTGCTCGTATCTCTTGCCACAGCATATCCTCTCCTACTGGCCTCTTGCAATCTCTGATCTTATCTACTTTTATTTGTCACTTTGACACTAGTAACAACGCAGCCTTCTTTCCTGAAGGACATCACCAGCAGAACAAGGCCCTCTTTCCCCCTCCTGTGAGGCAGGAGAGAGATCACCAAAGGCACCTTTGCTGGACTGCACCAAGGGACGCTGGCTCTGCCCACCTCCACTCCCTGCTCTTATTTCCTCCAGAGACACTTCTCTGTGCTGCCTTCTCTTACCATTTTTCCTACTACCCTCTCAGTCATATTTTCACCCATTTTGCCTCCCACATCTGAACGCATGACTTCATTCATTATAGCACTATCTCACATTGCTTTGCTTTTCACCTTCCAAGGACTACAAGACCATACAAATTAGTTCTGATTACAAACAGACAGAATTTCTGAACTATATTTCTCAAACCAAATTTGAGAACAATGACTGCAGTTTTGTAATTGGAAATCCTCCATATACTGGGTGAGCAGAGACGGTCTGAAAGAAAAAGAGCATTCACAGGAACAAACTACGTGACTGCATCCTTCAAAGCACTGAGTTATTCCTAGGGAGTGGTCAGAAAGGTGAAAGAAGAGAAGGACTGTTCTTACTTTTGGTTAAAGTTATATATAATATGTAATTGCAAATGAGAAAGAAATTCCGTGTCCCAAACACATTACTGTGATTTTACAGCAACAGATGACGACTGCTCTCCCTGGAGAGCAAGCATTTAAAGCAGGAACTGAAAATTATACATTACAACTTCTCATAGCAGAAGTATGTTTTCCCATGGAGATTTAAGCTAACATGAAGTCCAATTAAATAATCACTGGAAATGTCAATGTAAACCCTGAAGGAACACGTACTTCTACTGCGAAATGCTCCCACTGGAAATCATATTAACAGAAAGGTCATCAAGAAATGTTAAAGCTATGTATAAAGGAGGCAGAGAAAATGACAGTGAGGGAAGAGAAACTATTTTAATGCAACAGAGATACCACAAAAGGTTTTACATTGACAAAGAGCTACAAGTCTGCTTTCACAGACAAAGGGGTAGGGCAGACCAGACTTGCCTGAAATGCTTTTTTTTTTTAAAAAAAAAACAAAACAAACAAAAAAAACTATTACCAATTCTCTCCTTTGATCACCCATCATTGCATGCATCTATAATGCAACTTGTGCATTTGCCCTTCAGTGCAGTTTTACATGAAGACAACCAGAAGCTGGTGTGATCATGCACTGGCATGCAAGAGCCTGAAAGCAGTGCAGAGGACACAGTCTCAGCACATTCGAAGAGCAGTCCAGGGATCATTTCAGAAGTCTGCAGTCCTGGATGTGCAGGAGTAGACATTTTGTTCAATTTGCAAGTTTTTGAGAACATCAACATTTTCATGGTTCAGCCATTTATTTATTCAATTTACCCTTCGAAGGACAACTCCAAGACAGTTTCATTCTAATGATAGAGCAATCCATTTTGTTTTGTTTTTTTCTGAGAATGAAGGCTTTTTTCCAGTTCAAACTGCTGTTGCTCTGCATCAGAAACACCAGCAACATGTAGCATTGACATGAAAAGGAAACAGGGTGCTGCTACACCACATCAGCATTAGTGTGAATTCTATTCATGCCTAGTGAACCTAAAACCTTGTTTAAAACGAAGTGTTTCTATCCTTTTGGCTAGAAGCTACTAATACCTGGCTCTCATTTATCACTTTCTAGCAAAAATATCTCAAAGTATGTGGGAAAAAAAAATCAAAAGTAAAGGATACCTTCTTGGTATAATCTAATACCACTTTTTGTGGTCAAAATAAAAGCAGCAAGCTACTGGTACTAGCCAATCACAAGCCATCCCCTACCTTGCCATGTGAAAACCAGGGCCAGCCATCACTGCCAACTTGAATCATGTAGACTTCAGAGTTGTTGACAGACGCAGGCTGAGGACCACCACAGTGCTAAGCATCTCACATACCTTTTCCACCTCACAGCAATGCTTCAGCAGTTGAGTACCCAGCAAATCACCCAGCCATCAGGAAGAATATTGTGCGCACTTCATAGTTCATGCATACAAGAACTCAGTGGAGGAAACTCAAGTCAAAGAAGGGATAAGTATTTACTGTAGAGAAGGCAGTTCAAGAGGTGCCGATTTCTCTTACGTGGAAATGAGCCCCTGACTCCCATTTCAGTCTCACCTCACACAGAACGGTTCCCTGTGCAGGCAGGGGAACCAAGCAAAGAAGCAAGACTGAGCTGCTGGAGGGAGTTTTTAGGCAGCAGTATAGCCTGCATGCAAGGACCCTCTCCTGGAAGGCTTCTGATGGGAATCTACTAATAGAGTAGCCTGTTTACAAGCTGACTGATTGCAGGTTGTCTGTGCAGGAGGAGTACTCCCTGCCACTATGGCAGGCCTCCTTGCCCAGAAAGGAGGCAGCCTGCAGCTTCCTACCCACAGGGCCCTGCTGTCACCTGGGTGACAGCATTGTGCCGGCAAGCAGCAGCCCCAACGCATAACTCCACAGAGGTGTCATTCTACCAGGGCCACCACTTGCCTTCACCACCTGTCCCAAAGCCAGTCCAGAATGAGACCACAGACAAGATGCTTGAAGCCACAGCACAGCAGTATGCCCAGGGCTGTAAGTTTCCCACCTTGGACTTATTCTATCTAGGAACTCCTGGAAAAAGTAGTAAGCCCTGAGCCAAACAGTTGAGCTGCCTGAACCACACACACGTCCGCAGCTGGCACAGCTGCAGCTGCACACACAAAGGTGCATTTTGTCATGTTTATCACCAGCAAGCTCAGAGAGACCATTGCTGCAAACCAGCTTCTTCTGGCATCTCCTCTGTGCATCTTCACCTCCTATGCTGCACCTCTTCTTCCTAGCAGGAGCACGAAAAGGGAAGATGATCCTAATGGCCAAAGAGGCAAGGAAAGACCCTAAAAAAAAAAAAAAAAAAAAAAAAAAAAAAAAAAAAAAATCCAAAGCACAAGAATTGGCCCATTTTACATCTCATATTCCAGAATCAAGAAAATCTGCATGCATGCTGGCAACAGGGAAGCTAAAGAGATGTATATTCACTGAATCTGGAATTAAACAGCAATCAAGGAATTCCTTCCATGCAAGAAGGATCTCTTTAGCCAAATCCTTTGAAATAAACTGGGTCTCCTTATCTCCACAGGAGAATAAGTAACCAAGCACCACGTTATCCCTTGATAGAGATAACACTGCCTAATACTCGACTAGACTAACTTGCAGCTCATTTTATCAATGTGCAAAATTGCTTTTATATTTTATATATATACACACACACATATATAAAAGCATATAGATGTACATATAAGCATAAGATTAATCTCACATTTTTAATACTTAAAATATGCTAGCAAATTCCAAAAAGCAGCAAGAGGCTTATCCTTAGTTTCAATTGAGTGAATGGCTAGAACTCCCATCATCTTAGAAGAGACCACAGCCAAGAGAAATTAAAGAGCCCATCATTAACACAATACATGTCAATTACTTTAACAATAGCTTTTGTTTATAACATTATTAGTTAGCCTATACAAGTTTTAATATCATGCTTTGGCACAATAAGCAGACAGTTAAATTCACTAACTTGACAGAAGCTTGCAAGTTATTTTCTGTTTCCAAATCTTTCAAAGTTATTGTAAAAGATATATGCTAATTCACATGCATGTGCAGATGAGGGGGTGACATTTTTTTTTGTTACCTTTAATTAGAAACAGTTCTTCACTGTTGCAGTGAATCAATCAGGAATTAACTCGGACATCCTGGAGATTTTTTAAAGTCAGAGCATAGTGAAGTCAGAACCAATGTGTTCACACAACTTTTTTTCCGTTAATTTCCTCCTTCAAAGCTATTATCTTGGAAACAGAATGACGCATTAGTGCAAAGCAGTATCTAATGCTTATGGGAGCAGTGGCTTCTGTCCCACAGCTACTGATGAGCATTTGTGTTCCCTTGGCAGCAGATGCTGACAGACTTAGAGTCACCCTGATAGCGCTAACCTCAGACTTCTCCAGCGAAGACAGTCCAAGGTAAAGACATGAACTGTCCGGATACAAGCCAGTAGAGCTCTGGGTATAGTCTAGCTGGACTAGCCTGTGTGGTGCAACAGAGGGACTTGCCTCTCCCATCTGCCCCTCTTCTTGAAGACCCAAAATGATGTTCTCCAGGTCCAGAACATCTGAAGGGACACATGCTACCTGGGAACCAACAGCTTTCAGAGCAGGGGGAAGATGCATCAAAACCACCTCTAGTAAGCCAAGAGGATTTCAAGCACAAGGTTGGCTTAATCATAACTATTAAGCAAAGTATTTCCTGTACTAAAAAGTCACAAGGCATTAAAAATCCCCACAGCTTTGCTACTGAAGCTACTGGGGCAGGGAGAGTCAATCCAGCCACAAAGCACAAGTGCCCCAGAACCTTCCAGCCACAGAAATAACCCCATTGCAACATTTTTAAAAATAGGAGCAGCGCCTGTTCATGTGTACTTTTTGTGGTAGCTTCCTGTTCTGCCTCCATACAGGACGCACCAAGAAGCACAGCCAGTAAGTACTATTAGCCAGTTTTCTAGCCTGGCCAATCCGGCAGCATTGGCCAGTAAAACGAGTGTTTTACCAGTACAACTATTACACTATTATAAACACATTCATCGGATCAAAACCACAGCTCAGAGGCAGAAGGACCTATCTGAAACACTTGCCAGATGAAGCTGATGCAAATAAATATGATGCTCCAAAAAGAATTGCTCCAAAAAGAATCTTTATTCAGTGTTCTCTCAATAGGATCTTTGCCAGCTCTTATAATTTTTAGAGAAGAAATGGAAGAATGAAAGCCATGATATCTGGCATTCTTCTTTAAAGGCTGGCTTACTAGGCAACTTTGTGCTAATGAAAACCTCCAATTTACTTTTTTTTAAAAAAAGTTTAATTTCTACAGTACAGAGATGTTTAAAAACACTGAAGACAGATATAGGTAAGTACCTTGTGAAAAAGCTCCATGCAAACAAGGCTCATCATAATTAGGTCAACCTTGTGGTTTCTGGAGCCAGTGTTCCCCAGGCCTACCAAAAAAATCCCCACAAGGCCAAGGCACCAAACAACCTTTTGCAAAATGGGACAAAGCATTAGATCATCTTTATGGCTTAATTATGATCTATTAAACAAAGTATGATGTCTTCTGTAGCCCTGTAGGCCCTGTTGAATATTTGAGAATTATTGCTCTCATGGTTGGTTAGCAAACACACAAGATAAAGCAGAATGAAGACTGTGTGCATGCTGTTATTTATGGCATTTATTCAGTTTCTTGCATAAATAAAACTAATTGTTACATGCCTTTTCACAGAGTAGAGGAGAAGTCACAGCCTATAGACAAGTGGTTGATCTTCCATTTCAAGTGCCTGATAAAGCCACAGTATCTTATCAAGAACTTTGTGTTCCTAAGTATAATAAAAGCCATCCAGCTGCTGCTTTAGATGGTGGAGGGAAAAGCATGCACATGTCTTAAAAAAAAGTCTATATTGTTAACATCCAGACACCATTCAAATCTCAAATATAGCTACATTTTCAACTGTACCTCTCAAATAGATTACATTCACCTTAAAAATAATAATAAAAAACAAACAAAAAAAAGAAAAATCATCAGCAAGCAGAGATTTCACTAGTAGGTAGACTGTCACATCTTCAACAAGGTAAGAGGAAGGACAGCATATTAGGCATTCAGTTATTCATAACCAACTTTTGTCTGCCAGGAACATTGCAGGAGATACCCCCAGAATTTAAAAGAGCTGGAGCCAGATTTTTGTTCTTCACAAACAATAGAGATATCAGCCTAGGGAAACTATTTGCTTCTTAATTCTTTTTGATTTTCAAGGGTATGAGAAGCCAGACTGCTAGAGGAGGAAATCAATGAAAAAACACAAACAAAAATACACTTTTTTCCCCCTTCCTCTTTCCAAGGAAGGCAGTGCCTTCCTTGACGGGCACTAGTGCATGCCAGCACATCAAACTCTAAGATGCCATCATCTGAGAGGAAATGCTACACTTCCCATTACTGTTGAATGGGCATGGTTTAGAGGTGCACAGAAACAAGTCAGTGCAGAAGCAGTAATTTGAACTACAGAAATTTCTGGTTTCAACAACCTTATTGCCCAAGTTTTATCTATGCATATAGAAATAGGTACACATACACATCTAGTGTTCAAATGTTAAGGCCAATAAGACTATCTATTCCAGTGGAAAAAAGATAAGATTTTAAGCTCCAGCAATCAGACTAAAAAACAAAGGTGAAGTCTCAGTAGAAACTTTTGCTTACTAGATCTAGCATAAGTTTTTCCTGAGTGGCTGATGAAGCCAGATTTCTCCTGTAGCATAGGCAGAACACTCTTCAGTTTAAAACATGTCAAGTTTTAAACATGCATTACTTAATACTTAAAAATACACATTTCCCTATTAGTATCATGACCTAATAATTATTCAGCACCCTTTGAGATCTCTGGTGGAAATAAATGGCAGCTATGTTTTGTTGATCAGCCGGTTTCATCAACCATTATGTCGAGTTCTGCTCTCAGTTACACCTATGCAGTGTAACTCAATTCGGGCTTAAAGTAATGCTGTCACTGTGGAACTGTAAGAGCACTTGCAACAGAATATGACCAGGTCAGGTATTGCAAAGGCAGTCAATCATATTACTTTGTATTAACATGGTACAATGTAACATGGGTACTTATTTCTTTTACAAGTCCCTTGGTCTCTCTGCAGTTGTTTTAACTTCACTGATACTCTACTTCAGTGAGGTAAGAGATCTGGAAGTTATTCTTAGACCATGGCAGCAAGCATAAAGTGGTCTGCTGGCATGTTTTATACTCCTTGCTATAATGAGAGCTAGTCACTTCATTTGTTTTCCTGTTAGATGAGCAATGAGAAAACACAAAGCCAGAGAATAAATGAGTTCCTTAAACCAAGGCAAAAAAAATAAAGAAAAAAAAAGAAAAAAAGAAAGGGAGGGGAGAGCGAGAGCGAGCGAGCGAGAGTGAGAGAGCGAGAAGCAACTAGCTTTGATTGCCACTGGTCGGTTCTTCCCCTAGCCCCTTTTTGCCCCACTCCAGTCACTGTTTAGGAAGACAAAGGCAACTTTTCTCATTTTAAAAGCTGTTGAAATGTTTTGGCACAGATGTTTCAATTCTCATTTCCAGTTCATTTGTAGATTTAATTTAACTTGAAAAAGACGCTTAACTCCACATCTAAACATTTCATTCTTGGTAAAACAACACTTTTCTTTTGAATGCTAATGAGTTTCCGGCTTCCTATTTTCAGGTCCCAGTAGCAAACTAAAGCACGCGCGCACACACACACAAAAATATAAAATATAAATAAATAAATAAATAAAAGGACCCTAGGCCACTTCCACTATGAGTTATACTCTAAGGGTAAGCAAATCCTTCCAGTAAGGCAGAAACACCAGTGCTTATGTGACGATTTCACCATGCCGCGCTGCGGGGTGCGATGGGGCTGTGTCTCTCCCAAGGAGGCCCACCCAGGGCTACGAGCCCTCCGGGAGCCATGTCGTGAAGCTCTTCCCCCCTCCTCCCCCCCGAATCCAGACACAGTTTTGTCACTCGCCTCAAGCAGAACAGGCGCTGGGCTCTTGTCACTGGTTTTGCTCATCTACGAGCAGGCTGAACAGCAGCTTCAGCCATGACAGCGCCTAAGGCCAAGTATGTTATTCTTATTTATTTATTTATTTATTTGGGGGGGGGTAAAAATAGGACTTCTGTTGTGCTATCTGGACAAAGAAACAATAAAACCTTTGTTCTAAAGGCTTATATCAAAACGCAAATCTTGCACTGATGACCGAAACTGCCCATATTAAAAGCAGCAGCAAAGAAGCAGAGATAAGAGAGGCAGAGAATTGTCTAAATCCCTCTATAAAATGGCATAGACCCAAAGTCCCCAACTCTCTCTTGTCAGAGTGCTAGTTCACACTAACGTGACTGCTAGTCACATTAAAAATAAATCAAGGCCTTTCTTTGTAACTTGAGCCTGGTAAGGTACCCTATGCATATGTATCTACAGATCAGTCCAGCCTTTGAAAACAGTACCGAATTTTTATACCACTCAAAGATTCAGGTATCTAAACCTAAACACACACCGGACCACCTCGCTACCCTGAAGAACGGTAAGCTAACGCTGTAACTCAACCCGGTCCGCTGTGGGCCTGCAGGTTTGCTGATCAGGTTCCCCCCACAACACGACACCACACCACGAAAACAGCAACAGGGCTGCTGGGCTGACAGGCAACACCAAACATGGAGAACGTGGCACCACTTCAGGGAGACATAAACTTGGCCAGCCAGGCTAGCAACCAGTGTTTACAAACATAAAACAGAGGATCAGATGGGCCAGCAATAAATTAGGATCGAACTGCAGCGAGCAAAAGAAATCGCTCAAAATAAAAAAAAAGTAGAGAAGGCTCCATAAGCTATTCCCAGTTTCATTGCAATCCCTGAACCCACAGACATGTATGTATACACACACACACACACACACATATATACACATACACACTCCCCATCAGCGCTAGTGCTGTTGAAGCATGATGGAAAAAATTCTATCTGACAAGTGAAACTAAATAACAAGCACTTCTAGCACCACTCCCCAGGCTCGGAAACTTAAATAGAGCTTTTCTAAATGCTGCTTTACCATATGCTCAACTCCACTCAACCCCAATTCAAGCCCCACTTCAAAGATGGGAGAGGAGTTAAGGTGAAAACGGAAATGCGCTCGTCTCTTCTCTCCTCGCTTCCCACTTCCCAGCTGAGGTCTGCTCTGGCCCAGCCAATTACTATTTCCAAAAAGCAAAGAATTTTGATTTCCTTCTAGCACAATTTCAACTTTGTCGGCAGAACTGGTTCAGGGAGAGGAATCCTACTCAGCAGGTCTTTGAGACTCATGCTAACATTTCTCCATCATCTAAAAGAAAAAGTTGCCCCAACAACACTGCAAGGACCCTGTTAAACCCAGCAGAGTGCCCAGTTGCAAGGCTTAAACAGAAAGCCTTATCACCAGCAACATTGCACTTCAGCGGTAACTTTACTCTACAAGGAGGATCTTCTCCATTTTGTACAGCTTAAGGGCACCACCATGACCTGAAAGATTCAATACAAGCATACTGGAAACCAATAACAAGCGTCAAAGCAAACCCAGCATAACTATTTACTCACTATGCTTTACTTGCACAGGAAAGCCCAGTGCTGTTTTAAGCTTTCACAAGAGTCTAATATACTCTAAGGGAAGGACCTCACAGGACCCATACATTTGGCCTATTTTCTCTACTTCATTCACAGACTCTTCTAGGAGATATCAGTGCAGTGAAGCCTGCTGCTGTATTTCGTAGACTGAAAGAAGTAACTTCTAAAGGGAAAAAGAATACGTGAATTAAGTATACATAATGAGCTAAACAACAGATCCCTCTGCGTTTCTCAGTCCCATAGCCATTTTCTAACAACTATGTGTCTGAATGGCATAAACCCCCAGGAAGAAGAGATTTAACCTAGAGGGCAGCACTGTTATAAATAGATCTACAGAATAAAACGGAAGAGGGAAACGTCTTTGGATGCTGCTTACGAAAAGGATTCCCTAAGCAGTAGGGCTCATTTTCCCTTACAATATTAAGGGATAGATCAAAAAACACATTAAATCAGAAGCTTTTAAAGGAAAACTATATATAAACAAATGTGCAACCATACACATACATACAACCCTTTCAGATGACTTTTAAGCAAAAATACCTCCCTGTATCTATCCATACTCTAAACCTGCTCCACCAGAATAAGGCATGACTGCTCCAGTTTCACTGACTCGTCCTCAAAACTCATGCAGGACCAGCCCATGATGCAATGCCATAGACCAGCTGGCTTCACTTGTCTTTCCTCCTCCCTTTTACTCTCCTACTGCCTATCTGCCTCCAACACCTATGAGTTCAGTTTTACATGGACAAAAATAATCAAGCCTGAAGCTGCTAAATAAAGGTCAGTCTGATGATCTAAAATGACTTGAGGAGAGAAGTACACCCTCCTGGATCTCTGCCCCTTGGGCTATAAATACTTAGAGCAAACACTTGGGGAAATTCTTTGTCTACACAGACAGACACTAGGAAGCGCATTTCCTCCCTCTTCCAACTCCCACCTCCCTCCACCACTCAAGGACAACAGTCAGAGACAAAGCAAACAACCCTTGCTGCTGAGCTACCAGCTCCATGATTTGTCGATGGAATACATTTGCTTTGCCACCCACGACCCCAGGCACACAGGCCATCCTGGAAATCAACCTTAAGCAAGGTTTATGGCAGAACTTTTAATATGGCTGCTAAAGAGATGCATGGCAAAACAAACCATGAGATTACATGGGGGGAAGGTGCAAGATTACCTTTTAGGACTAGAGGTTCCTTGCCTTCTCGCTTGAGTGACTCCAGCACTATGTGGAGTGGCTGGGAAGGCATTACTCTGCTTGGCTCATTGGTATTCTCATCATAAACTATGATTTCTTTGGAAAAAATCCTCTTGAATGAGTCCTTGCCTTCCCGACATGAGATCAAGTCCAAGACAGTGATCTTGCCCTGCTGGAGCCTTCTCCGGCTGATCTTGTCAGAACAGTTAATGTGAACAGCCCCTTGAATGTGGCTCTTATTATACTCCATGAAAGGCCTGCAGTCAATGATGACAGGTCCTTGGTTCTGTTGATGGCTCTTGCTGCATTTGGTCATCTTCTTTGCCAGATCACTGGGGTAAATGATTTTTATGCTAGCTAGCTGCTTGGTTGTGCCCGAGACTGGGCTCCCCACTCCACCCAGCGGGCTCAAGCTGCCGGCGTTTTCATTGCTGTTGACCATCTGGTTGGCAGGGCAGGAGGTAGACGCTCCGGCGTGGGCGCTACTGGTGCTCGCTTGAGTTTGGGCCTGAGTGTCCTTGTCGTATGTTGCCACAGTGCAGCAACTGGCACTGCTGCATCCACAACTCAGGGAGCGTGCAGAGCCGTTAGATGAGGGCATATACGTGAGATTAGCAGTCTTGAGGGACACGACAGCAGTGCCGAGCAGACTGGAGTGGCTCTCACTGGCAGAAGAGACAGATTCAAGATAGCTAGAGTCTAAACAAAGGTTGAGATCCTGAGGTCTCACCGGCCTTGGAAGTGCAACTACTACCCTGTCGTCTAAAGGAGACGGAGGCATGAGGAAGCTGAGCACTAGCAAATCAAGAAGAACTCGAGATCTACCTGCAAGAGGAAAAAAAAGGGGGGGGGAGGAAGGGAAGAGAAAAGCAATGGAAAGAGATTGTAGGATCAGGCAAGTCTACAGATGTCATAAATCAATTTCCCAATATTTATAATCCATTGTAATAACTATTAGCTTCACTGCTGTTCCCCCCCCCCCAAAAAAAGAAAACTCTCAATCTTGCAGTGAACGCTTCAGCTATTTGCACAAATGCAAATGGCACACAGAATATACAACTAGCTTAGACTGCGCAGCTTCACCCAGGGAGAAGCATTTGTCTACATGCAGATGGTGCTGAACTATTCTGAAACACTGCTGCAAGGCATGCAACTGATAATGATAAAAGAGGCATGTTCTCTTCTTTCCCTCGCAGTAAGCAAAGGAAACAACTACTGGACTAACTCTACAGCTGGGAGGAATGCACAGCAGCTGAATATGTCAGCAGTGATACATAACTTTCCCAGCAAGCTGAAATAAAATTAGCTTTTGAATAAATTCTCAAAGATAGCTGCAAATTTAACTACATACAACTAAACAAAACAAAAACAAAAAAAGGGGGAAAGAGAAAACAGGAATATTAGGTTTTGAAAGTTTCAATAGAATGCAAGTGCATGCCTTGAACTTGCATCTTCCCATTACAGATGTTAATCCAGTTTCAGTTACCCCCCTCCCCAGCTAAAGGCTGAGGAAGGCTAGCATTCTCCAGTGATCTTGGAGGCATGAGATCCCCCCTCCCTGTGATGTTTCAGGGCTTCTTGAAATAGGGGTCTGCTCTACCCCCAAGGTTGCAGTCCTTACAAACTTCCACTTGTCATTTGCTAAGACACAACACACAAGCTTCCCCTCCGTGTAAAAGCAAAAGGAGACCAAAACCCAGAAGACCCAGACAGCACCTCCCCTTCCCCAGGGATTTTCAGAGCAGTTGATGCTCTCCTCCAAAAAATATATCCTAACAACTATTCAGCTAGCACAACATTTCATCAAGGACTGTCTAGCAGCTTGCAACACTGCTTCACTTCAGCTTTGCATCAGCCCTGTTTTGTTTTAAAAGGCACAGCTGTCCCTCTTGAGCAAGGGGAGCTCCTCTCAGGGCAGCACGGAGGAAGCAGCCCTCTTCCACAAGCCTTTAACCACAAAGAGCCTGAAAACACCTTTAAGCGTGAATAGTGCTGCCTGCGAGCCCGGGTGACAGCGGATGGGGTGTCCCGGTTCAGGCAGAGCAACCTGCACAGAGCAGCTCACCTGAGGACTCTTCTAGCGTATCCGCGCTTTCCTGCCGCCTCCCTCCCTTCTGCTTGCTTAAATAGGTAAGAAAACAAGCAAATGCTAAGCGTTTTCAACTAATGCAGCTTTTAAAACAAGTCAAATCACCCACTTCCCCTTGCTAAAGGGCGGGAGGGCGGGAGAAAGAAAAGGGAGAAAGATTAAAAAAAAAAAGAAAAGAAAAGAAAAGCGAGAGAAAAGAGACAACTCGAGTTTTATCCCCGAACTCGGAGGCGCTGCCGTAGCAGTGCGCCCGCAGCACCCGCCGCAGGCAGAAGCGCCCGCGCCTGCCCGGGGCTCCTGGACAGCCGCCTCGGGGCCGCTGCGCACTCACCGTCGGGACAGCGCGGGTCACGGCCCAGCCCGGCCCCCCGCAGCTGCTGCTGCTGCTGCTGCTGCTGCTGCTGCTGCTGCTGCTGCTGCTGCTGCTGCTGCTCCCGCCGCCGCCGCCGCCGCCGCCGCCGCCGCCGCCGCCGCCCGCCCGCGCGCGCCGCCCGCCCCGCGCCCCGGCCGCGCCGCGCCGCGCGCCGCCCGCACCATCCTCGTTACTTTCTCTTTTGCTCCGAGCGTAAATGTACGGCTCCCCGCTGGGCGGGGCGGGCGGCCTCGCCGCCCAATGGGAGCGCGGCGCGCCGCGGCGGGGCGGGGCCGAGGGCGGGGCCGCTCCGCCGGGCCGCTGGAGGCGGGGGGGGTGGTGATGTCATTGCCAGCCAATCGGGAGGGCGCGGTGCCGGCCCGCGCCCGGCGGGAGCAGCTGCTCTCCGCGGCCGGGCGGGGGCAGGCGGCGGCGCTGGCCCCGCCCCCGCGGCCGTTGGCGGGGAAGGGGGGGGTGGGGCGCGGCCGGGCGCGGCTTGGCGCGGCCCGGCCCGCGAGGCTGCCGGCCGGCTCCAGAGCAGCGCAGAGTGGCTAGTGTCGCCGCTCCCCGGGCGAGCTGGCACGGGGAGCCCGCTGGGCAATGCCGCCTTCCCAACCTCTGCAGCGAGCGGCTTCGTTCTGCGCTGCGGCACTGCGTCCGGGCGGCTGCTTGTTGAATGTGCTTCCACGTAACCCTGCCTAACAAAGACATGCTTCAGTTAGAAAAGCAATAAACTCGCTGGGTGGAAGCTGATAGATCACTGGAAGTGCCAAAAAGGGTCCTCTGTGTGCAGTTCAGAGCTTGCTAGGCCTGTAAGTCTCTGTGTGCATGACCTCTATATTAAATTGAATATAGTTACTCCGTGTTACGCAAATATAGATCATCCTGCTTCTGGCATACTGCCATCTGGTCCTTATTGGGCAAAGATCATGTACATTTGGATTAGACTAAACTTTCCTAGAGTAAAAAGGGAAGTTATATAGGCTTGAGGATAAGCTTTTAGGAACTAGTTACTAAGACAAGCGTAAGTCCCTTTCATCCTTTCCATCAGACCTTTGACATGGGAGAAATAACGAGCTCTCACCCTTGTTACGGGTACACGACCAGGCAAAAGGTGAAAATTGATTTTCAAGCTGTATGGATCTACTGATCAAACACTGGAGCACTCTCTGGCAGCAGCATGAGATTTTTGCATTCTTTCCTTCCCCACGGTGCAAAAATCTATTGTAGTGTTTCCTGGTTCAGCAACAATATCTCAACGTGTATCTGTGCATCACATCAGAGAAAATCTCATTGCCACCCAGGCGATCCAGTGGGCTGACAGAATGATGCATCCCACCATGTCCTCTCCGACAGCGAGAGCGCCAGGAGCATCTTACTTACAGGAATGCAAATCCTTCAGTCTTGAGCAGAGGAGAAAGGTGGAGTTAAAGCAGATAAGATCTTGTTACTATGATATCATTGAACCCACTCTGTTGAGTGGATACACCCAAATTAGCGCCTAAGGATTTTGGTTCTGGGATGAATGTGCAAAATCCATTTTTCAACTGGGATTTTCAAACTATGACTACCCATCCTATTTCTAGTTGGATTACAGATAATCCAAAAATAGTGTAAAATGCAGTAAAACTAGCTTTCAGCAATTTGGAGAAAAAAAATCACGAAAACAGGTAGCAACATTTCAGAAGTATTGAATTTTTTTTTTTGGATGAATAGCTAAAAGTTAAAAAACAGGTCCATTTGTTCTCTTCACAGCTGTTCTTTAAACAATCAGCTTCTTTCTCTTTAATGTTCCGTGTGAGACAGTGATTCATTCAGCACAAACTCATACTTAATGGTTTCTAGTTTTGCTTTACCACAGTAGGGCAACAGTTCTAATGTGCAGTGGAGAGAAAAGAACTATAAGATGTTCAAATATGCAGCAGTTTGACCTCTAGAAATCTCTGCTCCTTGCATCTGCTGAAGGTAAACATGTGCATCCTGAGCAAAGATTTTAAGCAGGTAACTCATGGAATAACTTCCTTCTCACAACAGTAAAGACAGTAGTCCTATCTGAAGGTATTAATTGCTGAAGGCTTATAAAATACAAGTCACTGTGATACCCAGTAGAAAGGAAAGTTGCATTTTTAATAGCAGAATGCAGTTACTTCGTTAACAGCTCCCTTCTCCAACAACACAGTAAACAGAATAATCAAAAAATGCAATAGTCTCAGATTCTATCCACAAACTTGGTTCAGTTCCCCTCAGGTGCCAACATGGAACACAGCTGCCGCTTTTTCATACTCTCTGTTCCTCTTTGTCGATGACTTGCTGAGGTTAACATCAGTTTCACCACAGAGGCGAAGGTTAGCTCATGCTTCCCTCAAAATGGTCCTTTTGGGCTGCCCTCAGGCATAGGGAAGGAGCTCCCCACATGTTTGTGCTCAATTCACAGTCTGAAAATGGTCTTCCTCCCAACCATGGGAGCTGGAAACTGTGTTTCTGTCCTTGGGCATCCTCTGAAAATTAGATGTCTCCTAAAGCAAATATTTGCTCGAAAACACTTAGGATCTTTGACATAATATGGTAGCTATCTTTCACTTCCCTATCAAATCTGTCAGTACTAGCAACATGCACTGAGCAAATATTTCATGAATTGCTTATTCAAGGAGCTCACCTAGCAAAACAGCTGTACAGAACTTACCAGAAGAAAGTAGTACTCAGTTCTGAAGATCAGCTTTTGCCAAATCTTCTTACGATGCAGAGAGAGGCCAAACGTAATTTTATCTTATATTTGACTTAGATGTATATTTTTATAAGAATATTGACTATAAGGGATATTGTTGCTCTCTATCTCTTGTTTCAGAGGATTTCCTAC
The DNA here is from genome assembly GCF_028389875.1 of Rhea pennata. Taxonomy (NCBI): domain Eukaryota; kingdom Metazoa; phylum Chordata; class Aves; order Rheiformes; family Rheidae; genus Rhea; species Rhea pennata. The sequence goes on along the minus strand of NC_084665.1, from coordinate 22,201,968 downwards.
AGAACTTTTGCTGACTTCATCTTTAATACATTTTGTTAGCCTTTGACATAAGGCTAGCCTTTTTCCTGCTTGCAGACACCACAACCACTGTGATTTTTTTTCTGAGCATATTCAATGAACAACTTTATAAATACTTTTATGTTCTAGACTTCAACACACAGTAGAGATACATCTCTGTCCCCTAACAACTAAAATTCTATTTTCCAGAAAACACACAAGAATTCTTGCTATGACAGCTGACAGATCTTAGTCAAATTTCCACTTCCAGAAGTAGCAGCACATGGGATTTTGACATTTATTTTCTTCAAATGCTTTGGCCATCAGTGTGCACTCGCTCTTTGTAGAAATCGCAGGCAAAGTGAAATCATTTCAGAATTCAAAAGAATCCTCACAAACTGTCACACTATACTAACCACATAAAACCTAATCAAACCCGTTCAAGCCAGCAAAAAGGGTAAAGATTGCTAAAAACACACTGGAAATTTAATAGATGTGAACAAGAAGCCATCAAAATTCTCACCAATGACACAGAAATCATTTAAGTGCTCTCAGACTGAAGAGTCCCTTATTATTGAAGGATTTGCTCCATTTGAACCATTCTTTTATCTTCCACTCTACAATCAGGGACCTTTTCTCTTGTTTGGAATCAAACAAAAATTTCACCTTAGCCAACACTGCAATGTACAGCACCTGTCCTGTGTATAAACAGAGATGAATGTCTACATCCTATCTGCTCTTAACATTCAAATCTCCTCCTCAGTGGTGTGTAAAGAAAGGATTTAACAGGATTTAGCAGACAATGCTTACCATCGTGATGACTGCTCCATGCTCTCTACTCAGCATGGATTGCAGAATCAGGCACTTCTATTTCAATTTTTATAAAGAGCATTTGTCTACATTGCCCACTCAGTCATAGGGTGGTTTATTTCAGAGAAGCAGAGTAACAACCAAAGTTAGGTGTTCACTAGCAGGCTTTGTGAAGACACAATAAAAGACAGTCTCCCATAGACACAATAAAAGACAGTCTCCCATCCCACCTGAGACCAGGATCTAAACAGAATAAAGAAAGTTCCAATTTTACGGAAAAATGTTGGATGTCAAGGAGAGTTCAACCTTGAGCAAGGGTGTGCTTTAACAGGACTAGAAACTAAACACCTATCCCCTGTGTCTGTAACCACACTCCTCTCTCTTCAGGACAGAGGACTTAATCCAGTGATAGGGGTGGGGTGTGTCATCTGCCCACACGTGTCCAAAATGCACATATGATCATCTCCAGGTGTACACAGAGAAACTACTGGCTTGTATTTCTGTAGCTGTGCTCTCAGAAGGTGCTCAGTGTGCCTTGAAAATTGAAATTATTTTAATTTTAGAAACAGGAAGCAAGAGGTTGAATGACTTTCGCAAAGTTACATAACAAGTTACACGGTAAAATGGAAAATAAGGAAACTTGGAGAAAGCAAAGGTGCTAACCAACACAATATTTAAACATCAAACCTAATATCTTGTACTTTAGCAGCTATTCCATGAACCAGATAAAAGCAGATCTCCTTGGGCCAAACTGTACTTCTATATGTTCACTCCCTAAGTCCACACATTTGTTTTCTTAAGCACTGTTTGATTCCTTATAGTTTTCAATGTACCGCTTTGCAGCCTCCCCAACCTTTGCTTGTCCTCATTACTGAATATCAGTGCAGTACCTGAAGCAAAGCTGATAATTGGTTTAATTTCTGTTTACCTTTTGCAAGAAAAGAATAACTCCCCTTTTTTGGAAGTCTGTTTTCAATGCACCTTCTTCAGTAAACCACAAACTTCCCTCTTAAATGATCCTCTAGTATGAGGGAAAATATAACCCCATTTTAACCAAACAGTTCATCTTCAAAGGAAGCGGATGGGTTTAAAACTGTGCACAAAATGAGTTTATAATGAAAACTAGATCCAGCATTAGCCCTAAAGAAGCATCCCTGTACTCCTGTTTGCTTTTTGTCACTTACCTGCAATGGGGAAGCTGCTATGAGGGTAAGAAATTAAAATGCTACAGTTATTGCACTGAAATGCCATATGGATGGTTTTGCTGCATAGTAAGCAGTCTATATAGGTTAACCCTGCCACAGCAATGGAAGGTCGACATGAAGCACAAGATGGACCTGTTCTAGGTAGCTTCAGCGTAGCCAGGGTGAGTACAATACAAGGGATTTACGGGACTGCAGGCTGATCCTATGAGACAATGGGGTGCCTAAGCGGGACTGTACAGTAGCAACAGCAGCTACAGCATGTCACGTCATAGCTCCTAGTCCCAGCAGAGGCATAGCTTTGGCCTGGGGTAAGCCTTTGCATGGGAGCCTGCATGAAGATGTTACCCTGCAGTGAAAGTGTGTACTGCTGCCCTCTCGCAATCCCTCTGGCAATCCAGACATCTGTCAGCAGCCAGGCAAGGGAGGGATCAGCCTTCTAGACAGCTTTCTGCAGGCTCAAAGCCCAGCACAGAAGCTCTTCATCTCCAGAGCAGACGCACCAGCACCAGCCTGTCCTGTTGTGCTGGGCTTTACTTTCTCAGAGTGAGCCATGGGACTATTCAGGCAAGAAACAGCACCAGCACCCAGTTGCAAAGGTGAACAGCACTGTTTAAACTAGACATACATGGTTAGACAGGTGAAGTCAGCAAATATCTGTTGATCTTCACAAATGCTCCAGTTTAACTCTCAGTTGCTGCTGTTGGGCTGTGGCCAGGCATCTACCTCGCAGCCCTTTCTACTGCATGCATATGTCCTTGCCATCCTAATGCTCAGTAGCACATCTCTGCTCAAGACAAATATGTGAATGTTCTGAACCATTGCAGGCAAGCTGCTGTCACCAGTGGCTCCATGAATCCCTTCTGCAATCCCTTCTGCCTGTGGAGAGTGGGTACGGATGAGGACTGGGAGGAGCAGGTTTCAACATCTTCAGCCAACAGAACTAGAGTAAGATGATCTGTGTTCATAGCCTTATCTATAGGATTTCATTAAGCAAATGCAGTTATAGGTTAACACTGTAATTGCTCTACAGGACGTTTCCCTACAGGTTCAAAACAAACATATTTCTACTTACCTGGCAGTTTATGCCACCTCTAAAACAATAGACAAATGACTAAGTAGGAGTTTGCTTCAGTGAAGTAAAGTAGTTTTTCAAACCTACTTGGGTCAGTGTATTTAAGCTAAACCAACCAACCATGGCTGGCAGCAACCTAGCCAGGAATCTCAGCAGGATAGATACAGACTTTTTTTTTTTTTTTTTTTTTTTTTTTTTCAATTCTCTCATCATTATGGTTTCCCTGTTTAAGCAATTGCTCGGTTATTAACCTCCTCAGTATAACATGTACTATAGGAAACAGAACAGACTCCTGTCACAAGAGGTCTTCATGTCTACTTCTGGAACCCACATACAGTCAGCATAAAGCAATGTAAGGAGCTCATCAACAAGAAAGGATAGATGGCACATCTGTGTCTCAAAGGAGTGTAAGTCAGAGAGAGGGAGGGAAGGAGTAAGAGAGGAGGGAAAGAGAAAGGGTCCTGCTTTCTGATGATTTTTATTTATAAACCATGTTCTGTACAAACACATGGTCTTAGCTCCTTTTCTTAGGATAAGACCCCTCCTCTGTCTCTCCTTAGGATAGCTAATGGAGAAAACATCAGTGAGGGAAAGCAGAGCTAGAAAGCAAGAAGAATGGAGAAGCTCCAGCTAAAGTCACTTCTACAGTCTGTTCAGCAGTTTAGGGTCATAAAGGCTAGACCACCCTGGCTTAAAAAAAAAGAAAAAGGAAAAAAATAAAGAGATCAGGGAGGGTGAATTATTAAAATCATCTCTACAGGAAAATAAGTGCATGAGTAATTGCTGTCCTGACAATAACTGTGACTAGAGAAAGCACCACAGCTATTGACAACCAGCTGGGCCAAATTCCATTCTCTGATGCACCCAAACAACCTTATTGATTCAGTAAGAGCAAAATCTGACTTTCTGTGTGCTTCCACAAGGTCTCTTTCCCAGAGGCAAATATCCAATTGTCCTGTCCTGTCCTGGCAGCCTGGAATCTGCAGACAGACATGCATGAGGTGGGTTAGGGCACACCAATACTGACATGGGGGGAAAGAGGGCTCCTTCACAGCCCCTAGGAGAGAGGTGCTCTAACTGCATTCCCAGGCAAACCTAAACCCTGTTCCCCTTTGCAGAGACAAGTAAGGCCAAGCCCCTTCCTCCTTGTCCTGTAGTAGATGCTGTCTGCCTGCCAAAAGTGACAGCTCTGGGCCTTTAGTGTGGCCTCCCTCCTGGTTTTTCTTTCTCAGGCTAAGAGGCAGCTCCTCCCTCCCGACCCACAAGAGTGAAAATACCATCCCTTCCCCTTAAAAGGCATATTGCATATTTCTTTCTCCACTCCCATAAACAAAAGGGGAAGCATGGCAGGAATATGACCTTTGTGGCTTATCTGCAGTTGGAAATGTACCAAAACAGATCTTTGGAATTAATTGTTTCCAGTGCTGCTGTGGCTGTTTCAGCAGCTGCCTCCGTATGGTCCCCTGTTCAAGAAGAACAGCTTTCTCAGATGAGAAGGTCCTCTTCTCCCAAAACAAGTTTCTACACCAAAGTTTCCACCAGGACAGTATCTTTGGTTCCAGTCTGCCTGCAAACACTAGCCAGGATCTGAAAGTCTGGGATGTGAAAACGTGCAGCACTGGACTGCCAAATCAAGAACCACCAGACAGTGGGTATGTGTCTTCATAACAGAACTGACCTTTTTCTACTTCCCCTCATTTCCATTAGCAGTCTATCTACCTTGAGTACAAATCACAGCCAAAATAACTAGTATTAGCAGTCCTTGTTCTTAAACAACCCTTTGCTGAACAATGTAAGTCACTGCCCAGCCCCCTCCCTGCATCAGTTCCCACCACTTGCTTCTGTTTCTGCCTCACTGCCTGCACTGTACTGGTGCACATGTGTATAGGCATGTGGCACAGAAAGCTGATCCCATTCAGACAGAAATTAGCAAAAAAGTCCCAGATTCCTCTTCTCATACCCTTTATCCACCAAATCAGCTCTCTAATTTGCATTGATGCTTGTGCCTAAACACCGCAGGGGCAGCAATGAGCAGCAAAGCATTGCTTCATCTAGGGTAGGCAGCACTTGTTCCCTGCCTAGGAGCAAAGAGCAGAAGAGCTTCATTGGCAAAACACTACCCATGCAGGGAAACTACTGGCTTCAGTCCTTTGCTGGGACTCCTCCTGAGACTGCTTGTCCATGTACTAACTCTGCCACATTTGGTCTTAACATCACAAATGCCAGCTGAGCAAGTAACAGCCGTTCTCAGGAGGTGTGAATGACCTGGCTAACTCACTCACTCAGTAATCAGGGCAGGGCAGAGAAAAGGACTCCAGTTTCCCAGCACTCCCCACCAGCTTGACAGAGACAAAGAGGCTCTGAGAGCATATGCAGCTTATGGGCAGGGTATAAGGTAAAGAACATCAGTCACCTGTCAGCAGTCCTTCACTCTTGTATTTGCAGGTGTTTCAGAGGAAACTAATTGAACTATCATAAAATCACTTTGAATGTTTGTCCTAAGAGAACATCCTAATCTGTTTATGGCAGAGTCTTTATATTATAAATTGTTGCTCACTTAGATTAGCGTTCAGTGCTAGTTTCTACCCCACCTCATTTTCATCTGTATTAAACAGCTATCAGCATCTTACCTCTAATAAAATGAGCATCAATATTCCTTGGCAGCAGGCAGAGGAAATTCTGTGCAAAGCAAGGGTTTGAACAATGTAGTGGATGTGCAGACTTGTGAACCTGGAAGCTTGCTCAACTCGTTTGATCATTTAGCGCAACCACTTCTCTTCTTTGATGTGATAGAGTCATCAGAAAAGGAAAGCAAATTCTCTTCCAATTTATCTGCCTTCTCCAAGGCACCACCACTAGCATAATGGGAACAACTCCTGAACTACACAGACCTCCTCTGTGGGCCAGAGACTCATTTTTTTAAAGTACACTTAAGTAATTCCTCTCCTCCTGTTAAGGCTCTAAGCAACTGCTTCCCTTCCATGGGATAAACTGCTTTTTCCTCAGCTTGATTACAGCAATCCTAAAATTGGAACTGAGAAGTTAACAGGAAGAAAGAGCTGGGATCTTACTGAGATCAACTCTATTTCTGTCATGTTGACTGAAATAGGCAGTTGACCTTGTTCTACTTATGACTATTATAGTGCAAGCCACAGCTTGCTGTATCACCCAGTACAGGGCAAGCAGGTACAGCCGAGGCTGGATAAAACTTCCCCAATCTTCACAACATTCCTTGGCCTTGGATCATCCTCCATCTGGGGTTCTTACCACATTTCACAAAAACTGCATCCCTAGCCACAATCAAATGACCAGTCCTCACTCTAATGCAGACAAAGTCAGGCAACAGGGAAAGTGGAATTTGTATTAATGGGTTCCAAGTTTTGATCATTACTCAACGAGCAAAGTGCTCTGGGTCATATGACAGCTGTCCCTCCTCCACTGTTTCCCCAGGGCTGTGAGCAATAATTACACTCACCATCTTCCTTACACTGATATGACAAACCAGTTTATCTACAGAGAGCACTTCCCTTGCCAGTCTATTGTACCAAAAGCAAATGAGCCCTGTGCTAGTTTGTACAGCTTTCATTTAAATGATTTCCCATTTGAAAAGGATGACAGTTTAATCAAAAACATCTCCTGCCTTTACAGAGCTTCTCCCCAACAGAAAACCACTCCTCACTTTCTTTTGTTTTCACAGCTGGTGGCTGTGTGTGACAATACATCTGTGAGCCCCTTTAATTCTTGCCAATGTACTTCTACACTGGCCATGGGGGCTACTGGGGCTTCCCAGAGGAGGTGCTCCAGTCACCAGGGAACAAAAGGCCACACTGTTAATACCTGCAGGTGAGGTGAGGTGAGGTGAGGTGGACACTAGCATGCAAGTTGCTCATATGAACTTACTTCCTTGAGAGATCACAGCTACTTTTAACTTAGCAAGATTCACTGGCATCGCTGAGCCTTTAAAACGCGCATTGCTCAGACAGGACCAGCACATTCCCTTGTTGTGGTTCAGATATCTCATACTCCTTTGTGAGATTAACATAGGGAAATAACCAGGAGATCAAGGAAGGGCACAGCAAAGTTTAAAGTTGTTAGGTTCACCCAGTAAGAGCAAAATTGATCTTTAGTCTTGTCCTACCTCAGTGGTTTATGCTTAAATGATTCATGCTTACACACAAACTTTAAACACACAGACAAGTGTCTATGGTCTTACCAAATAAATCAGTGCGAGTCATTCAGATAACAAAGCAGTGGGATAATCTAAAGGAAAAACTATACCTAGATTTTCTCAAGCAAGAGGATCCCTTTTAGGCAAGGCTCAAACTAATCAGTATAAGATCTCAGTGCTTGCATAAAATTTTTAGGGCAAATTCTGTTCAGTTGACTCATGGGGTTGAGGGGCTTCCTGCAGAAATTCCATCACTCTTTGTACAAGGAAAGCAACATGATGTAATCCAGGAACAAGAGGAAGCTGAACTCCTCATGCCCACTTGTTAGAGTACAGCAAACAGTATCTGGCCATAAATACAGATCACCACTTTATGCAAAATGCTTATTCTTGCTTAGAAGGTAGATTACTCACACTTGGATTAGGCTGGCTGCATCTAGTAGTAAATTTCAGTGCCCTTCTCTTTTAAGGCAAGCAACAGAAAATAAAAGAAACAAGTTCACTTATAGTTAATATTAACATCCTAGACATTTCTTATGACTTCTGTTTTCTCACGCTAATGATTCTACAGCTGATGTATTGTGAAATCAGATTGGAGGGACTCACAAAACAGATGTAAGCAGTAGAGATTACAAACCACAGGCTTGTTTTCCCAGCCTACTGAGGATTAACACCACACCTACAATCTATTTCAATCCCTTCTTGAAAGATTAATTCATTGGTTGGACCAGTGCTCGTTCTTCCCCCTCTTATCCAGTGAAAACAGCTCAACATGCAGTCAAGAGCAGATCAGTCCTTTCACTTATGTCAGCCCAGTTATGTAGTTCTCCTGATTTCTTTTAAAACCCTTTAGTCTTTGTAAGAATCTCATTCTCATTGAGCAGCCACATGATTGCTACTTATCTGGGCATGAAATCCCTACCAGCAAGCCAAGGCCCTGGCTCCAGGTACCAGAAGCACTTTGCCTTTTAGTAGGTACATTGTAGTGTAAAGGCATCTGTTAGTGAGACATTCATGTCATAGTTTTGGGGTTATGTGGTTTTGTTTTGTATATGATAACCCCTCAAGGAGCACAACTACAGCTTCAGTGTCTGCTAGTGGTTTTGGTTAGCTCAGCCCTTGTTCCTCTATTCAGCAGCAAACTGCAGATATTGGGAACCAGATGTACAAGCTCTGACTGCAGCTACTTTCACCTTTTCAGGCCAGTACCAGAACCAGTGTGGGGGTGGTATTCAGGGAGGTGTGTGATGGGCTGTTACCACTATAATGGTTTTTATCCAAGACTATTGCTTTGTCAGTTCACCATGGTGGCCTCCACTTTGCGGGTGATTTCTGTAACTCATGGGACATCATTTTCAGCTCTGATTGGAAAGAGTCACTACCTATGAAAATAGTGGTAATGCCAGTACTCAACAATGAGTCAGTGTCGTCCACTCACATAGCAGCAACTGCATTAACCCCTAGGTTAGCCTATTTCTTCACTGCTAAAGAATTGTTTAGCATGAGCTCATAGTAATGAATCTCAGCACATACAGTGTTGTATGTCCTCAAAGTGTTACCAGCACATTGACCAATCTTCCATACCACCACAGGAGATAAGGCAAGGGGAAAGTGGCGTTTAGCAAGCCATTCAATACCATACTCCACAGGTATCCCTACAGGCTTCAGAATGTCTATCTGAGCAGTAAGATACTAAGGGGAGCATGGTTGCTTAGAGATCCCAGATGATTTAATAACAGACTCCTTAGAAAATAAGTATTGGCAGCAGACTCAGAGTTAAAAATCCAGTGCAGATGTCTCTCAGCTCCAAGATAAAACCAGTAAGAGCATTCCAGGACATGTATTAGAATTTCAGTTCTATGTGAATCCTGCATCAAAAGCAAAATGCAAAGACAGGCTGATGACATGAATAAGGCCAGGACATTTTTGACTGTTGTTATCAAATTCTGCTCTGTGTCCTAAGGCTGTGCTAAATTTTGCCATTATAAACACTGTTGAAGAACACTTTTTCTCCTCCCTCTTTTCCAAAATAAGGCAATTGATTACAGAGATCTAATAATAAACATACAGTTATCTTGCAGGACTTTATATGTTATTTATGAAGTGGTGACTCAGCCTTAAATGCAGAAGCCAGTGTATGTAACTGTAACCTAATAGAAGAGAGGTTTCTATAGAGAAGTCAAGTAGAACAATAGGCTCTACACCAGGACAGAGTATTGTGCAAATGTTTTTCAACTTATGCTGTGCCAATCATTCATCTTGCATCAAGCAAATCAAGTGGATTTCATCAAAAATAAAAATAATCATTTTTTTCCGAGCAAGTACATTTACTGTTACTCTGATTAAAGTAGTTTTCAAAGAGGCCTAATCTGATTAAGCTAATAAGAAAATAAATGACAGCTTTTCCATCAGACACAGTGATACTATGGTAAACGCTGTCATTCTGCATATCACATGTGTCCTCTCTGAATTCTGTCAAGTGACTTTGATTCAGGATATTAGACCTCTTCCTCTTCTAGGCAGCCATGCCATCCATATGAGGCATCTAACTGTAGCTGCCTAAATTAGACGCCATCCCCAGATAACCCAAGTGCTCTGAATCACTGGGTGGAGTCTCATATTCATTGATAACCTAAGGAGATGCCAAAGTCAATAGTGTGAGTAATTACTCACTTTTTTAATCAAAGGAGTGTAAAAATAAAAAGTGATGATTTAATGAAGTGAAAGATTCTTTTTTCATGAGCTTTAAGTAAGTCACGGTCACAAAGCTCCTGTGGGAACAGTGAGTGAATTATGGTCTCCATTCTTCAGGGGGAGAAACAGAAGCAGCTCTGCTGAGTCCTGTGGCCAAGGCTGAGCAGGCATTAATGTTTGGCAATGGCTAGTTACCATTCTGTGCTGATCTTGTGGGAGGAAACTCATTTTCAACATCTCCATGCTCACTTTTGGCTCTTTGCCTTCCCAAAGAAGGGATTACACCCTTCATCTTCTGTAACAAATCTGGATCCCTTTCACATCCTGGCCCCTTTCTGCTTTGCTTCTTGGCCAGGGAAAATCTGCCCAATAAACAGCTGTCAGGCCTGTGTGTGTTTAGGAAACACTGCAGAAAATCACTTAAGGAAGGACAATTTTTCCAAGAGGTATTTCCAGACATATTGCAATAGACATATATGTTGACAACAGCAGCTATCAGATCCCTTTGTGTTTGTACAGGCACAATGCATGTTCAGGAAGATTTATCTTCCCCATTTCTTTACTTCCTACAGTGCAGAATAATCTCTTCAGTACTCCAAAGGGACTTTTTGGATTATATTATTAAAGATGTACTTCTCTATCCAGATGGGCAGCCTTACATGACAAGTCAACAAGTATTAGCAGTAGCAGCACTGCCTAGAGGCTGTTAAGAGTACAGAAAGAACTGAGAACTGAAGTTTTATTACCCTTTTAAGAGCACAAATCACACATTAAAAGAGTTTCAATGAGTTCCAAAAATAGAAATGTAAAGGATTTAAACTTATAGCTTTGCATTATATTAACTATATGTATACACACACACCTGTATGTGTGTGTAAGTGTGTATATATACACATATAGAAATACATACACATTATATACATACATCTATATATATATTCACATAAACACACAATATACATACACACACACACATATATATATATAGTTTTGTTCTAGCATTACAACCAAACAGGCTAGCAAATGTCACATCTTAGCCAAACCTAGTGTCCAGAACTATTGGTAAGTGTAGTTTGAGTACTACAAAGGTCTGTGCCTGTGTGTTGCCCTTGCTGGTGTACATGGAAAAACTCTCGAGTGTATTATGTGCTCAGCTAGACAGCAGCCTGCTTATTTTGAGAACAGAAAGCAAGCTGTGGATACACATCTGAATAATTTCCCCTGTGGCTCTGCATACCATACCTGTAAACTGCATACATTTGCCTGTACCTAACAGGTGGGTGCAAATGGATTTAGTATAAGTTTTCCCAAGAATGGGGAAACTATGCAATAAAAATATGTACTTTGTGTGTATCCAGTGTTACTGAGATGAAAAAGTGAATGTCAATTTTTAGCTCCAACATAATTTTAATTGTAGAATTGTAAATACTCAAACAGCAGGGTAATGGAAATACTCACAAACTCTTATCTGTAGCAGCTCTGTCAGCTGCTGCTATAATGCTGTTGTTCACTTCGAACATTTTTCTTTCTCAAAAGAGTTTCTGCCTGTCGCCTGGTTATCTGCAGGGTGAGCAGAATAGGGATTGAGAAATGTGCAGCAAATTTTTTTCAGATCTGTGGAGGCTTCCATAATGAATCACCAAAGCTTTCCCTGCCAGGGGACACATCTTTAATCCCCAGCATAGCCCAAGCATGGCCAGGCCACCTGGGTTCACAGCTTGTGGCTGCTGAGGCCAGAAGATGAGAGGAGTCCTGCTATTCCCAGGCCCTGCAAAGGCCCCTGGCTTGGTAGCAGAGTCCTCTGTGGGAGGACACTTCGGAGGCTCATTGGACAAGAGGGTCCTCTGTGGGAGCGAGCCCCAGCACACTCCTGCAAACACTCCTCGCCTCCCCGGGCCAGGCGCACTGACTCCCCGTGCTGTCAGAGATGGAAGTAAAGCTTGGATCTGAATCAAGCTCCGCCAAAAAGCTAACTCAGAGTGGGACTCAAAGACAGGCTTTCTCCCTGTTTAGTCATCCTGCAGGTGCGCAGTGCTGCAAAGTGCGGAACAAAGGCCTCCAAGAGACAGAGCGCAACCAGCCATGAATGGCCCTTGTTCGTACTTTCACTGAGCAGTGTAAAGAGGCCTTCAGGCTGCTCTAAGAGTAAATATATCCTTTATCTTGGTTCTGCCACTGATGAGGATCTGGTTGGTCTGTCATAATTATGTACGAGACAAAACATCCTTTAGAAGCAGAATACACAAAATTGTGGACGTCAACACAAAGCTTTCTTTACCAATTATATCAGCCCGTCCCTGGTTTGTGGAAATCCCCCTTTTCTTCCTATCCACTAACTGGTGCCCTCTTAACTGTCAGTCACACCTAAATACTCAGGAAGGGCTGAGATACTCCAAAGGGCATCTTTGGTAAGGTGGGACATAGACTCATTCTCTTTGGGAATGAGGGAGTCTCGGGCTGTGGTTCACTGCTGTCTTCCTCCCAAGCATATTGCCTATGCTGAGGAGGCTGCAAAGCACACCTTTGTGTCTGAGGACTTCTCTGCTCACCACATGGCATCTGAGCTCTCAGAAGGGAATACAAATTGGCTCTTCAGAACCAGCAGTATAAACTTTCCTCAGCTCTCAATGAAGTAAATAGTGACATTTGCACACACTGCAGTAAGATCAGAGCTGAGCTGGCCCTGAGAACCTCGGAACAACCAACTCCATAGGATAACAAAATCAGCACCCCTTTGGCTTTTGATTTAGATATCATGTAAGTTTGATTAAATTGCTTGTAGTTAGTACTAATTGTAAATGCCCCAAGACATTGTAAAATGTCCTCTTTGTACAACACAGAGCACACACAATAAAAATAAGAAATTCCTTCATCGAATTGAGGATATATGTAACTGGCATGATAGACTGATAAACAACAGGTCTCTTCATCTGTTCCATTCGTCACTGCAAATAAAATGCAGTCATCTTTCATTTGCAGCATTTCTCAAAAGACTACATTGTATTATAAAATTATACATCCTTTCAAAAGGGATGAAATAAAAGCTTAGGAGGACAGTTATGTGATCTTATGGATATTTCATCCATGACTAACATTTTTCTGGCAAACTTTGCATAAACAAAACTTTAATTTTTGCTCAGGAGAGCAATCAAGGCTTCCAAGCATTCTGCCATCTCAGCTGGAACAACTTCCCATTGCTTAGCGCAGTGGGGAAAAGCAAAGGACCTTGAGCCACTGCTTAAAGGTCTGGGACTTAGACATTTCACAAAGGTATTCCAAAAAAATTTGGAAGTAAAGAAGAGCTTGGAAATCAGTTTAAGATACAAACTTAGGTGTGAGGATTTTAAATAATGCAGATTTGATCAGGAGAGGAGAGAGGAAGGGAAAAGAAGGTTGTTTCAATCTCATTGCTTGTTCAGCGCATAATAAAGGAGAGGATTTGCAAAATTTAAACTTACTCAGTGTAGGATTTGGGAACATGCATGAGTAAGCAGCTAGGAGGTTTTGTTTTGATTTTTTTTCTTGACACTGCTGTCTTCATTGCTACATTTGCTGAGGTCGGTGTATAAAATGGAGGCTGCAAGCAGAGAGGTGATAAATGCAACTTTTCTCCTTGACAATGTCATGCCTTCAGACTTTCAGCCACAAAGCTGGATGAGGTTTGAACAACGATGCATACTAAATAGATTCAATTTACATAGTGTGCATATATAAATATACATATACGCACACAAAATGCTTTTGGCTGCTTTCAGTGATTCCCTCTATGTTACACAGACAAATTGCTGTTGTGGATGATCCCAATGACCCATCTATTCTGATACTCAACTGCTGGGAGTGAGTTCAGCAAAAGATTCAACAAACCCTTTAGTGGACAATCAAGGAATAACTACACTATCCAATAATCCCAAAGGCAAGAATTGTTAGTGCTATTGATTTGCCCAGATATAGTTATTATGAACTGTCGCATTAGGTACCTCAGTGTTTCATTCATTCTCTCAATCCTATATGCCTCTTGACCTCAAGATTCTTCCTGAAAGGAATTTCCACATGTTAGTTTTGTCTTCTGGTAAGCAGAATGTTACTACTTGTGCATTTACTTCCTTCTCACTTTTCTGGAATATTCCTTTTTTCCTACACTGCAAGAGACACTGTAAGAATTTTGTCATCTTATTTCTCTAATTCATTTGTTAGTTAGATGAGTTAAAAGGACTCTGATTATCTCCTTCAGTTTTAGTGAGCCATTCCTAATCTTCCATTTTGATCTTTCTCATTATGGGAGCCTTCCTATGCTCTATGACTCTTTATGCCCCTGCTAATGAAAAAATGCCAGGGAGAAGAGTCATGTTCTGATTTTGAATTATGAGCTCATTCGTCTTCATCAAGGGACAATGTTGCACAGTTTGTGATCATTCACCATAGTAATGACTAGAGTTGACCAGTCATGGTCAAATATTTGTTGCACAGGAAACACTTTATAGGAAGATTATTCATTATCAGGCTATGGAAAAGGGAAACAGAAGGTGATTCATGAGCTTTATACATTTAGAAATCAAAACTGACACAGAGGTTGTAATGACATTAGAAACATGGCACAGCATATAAAGAAGAGAATGCTTTGAATGAGTACCATCCCACCAGTATACAGCTCAGACCCTGCCAAGCTACATATAAAGTGTTTTCTTTTGCAAGGCAATTACGTGTATCTATTGGGAGAGGGGGAGAGGTTTTGCTGAAATGCCACACAAAGGCAGTATAACGCATATCCAAGGGTTTCACGTGGCCAATTTAACAGCAGTCAGATGAATGGGTTATGGAACATGGCCATGCCCTACAGCCACTGTAGTCACCCACAGGGCTCAAGTAATTTCAAGAATAAGTACTCCTCAAGCAACAAAACACCACTGCTGGTTGAACAGTACAACAGCTTCGCAATCCCTTGAACCAGCCAGAGGGAGGATCTGACTGCACACTGTGTGTAAATATGAATTCACAGACAGGATGTGGTTCTATTAACCTTTGGACTTGTATCTACTTGACCAAATCAGACAGTTTATTTTCTTTTTCATCACAAGATACCTCTTTGTTGACAAGAAAACAAAGGATTCAGAGGCTTTTTCTGTACTAATGGACAACTTTTTGTCTTGAAGACTCTCAAAGTCAACAGATACCAGACAGCAGTTATCACAGAGGATGGAAAATCAGGCACTTATATTCCAGAACCTGCAGAGAGAGAGAGGCGCTTGATAACCTATCAGTAATGCAATATCCTCACAGATACACCTACCACACACTATAAAGACCAGGGACAGAGCATTTTTTAGGATAGCTGTTGGCAAGTGTTGCCAAGTATCTTACACTGCTCCTGTCTATACAATCATCAGGGGTCAAATATTCTACTGCATTTAAAAACTTTCTTGCCTCCCCATTCTATTGGTACATAATTTTGCATAGCACCTTTAAGTGTTAAATTGAACTCACCGTAGCTACATGCAAAATAGTCAGAATCAGTTGCCTTAAAGTTGTTTTGGTATTGCAAGGAGAGATCACCACATACAGGAAAATACTCATTTTCCCCTAACATGTAGATGTTTTATAAACTGGTGAATTAAAATTAATAACAACTCATTTTAGCATAAGGTATAATGAAAAGTGTTCAACTGAACCAACACAGCTTATTCACCATACTTAGCCCATTTGAAATAACTAGTATGAGTAATTCTGAGTGGAAATCTGAATAAAAGAATAACTCAGGCTAATGGTAACAATGCGGCCTTAATTTTAGACAAACAGAAAAAGCTAGCAAGAACCCCCTCTCCTAATCCTCAAGAAAGGCAGATATTTTGTCCTTACTACCAGATCCCCTAGTAACAACGTACTGATGGAGGGCTTTGATGCTTGAGTGTTTCTGATGGACCACATATTTTGTTGCTTCAGAAAACCAAGTGACATCTCTGATGTTGCTGAACACTCCCCTGCTACTCTCAGGACTCTGAGGCTTGGTGGATGTTGCTGACCCCTGGGAGCAACTTCCCCTTCCCCAGCTATATCCATTGCCATGGGCCAGATCTGCACACAGAAGTGATGGGCATAACAGCACTAACTTGGCAAATGCTCTATCCAGCTGCTGATCCAGTCTTGCCTACTGAAGCTGACAACAGAGCCATTGCCCCCAGCTTAGAAGTGCAGTTTCTGTGTGCTCCAGATATGCATATCCTGAGAAGAGAATACCATGGGAAAAAGTTACAAGAATTATTCCCTCAATGCTGCAATGGTAGTGTAAAAGATTCAAGAACCTCTCTTCCGGGACTGGTAGTGAGATAAATTTTCTGGCCCTACTGAAGTCACCACAGCTTTTGTCATTCATATTCAGCTGAATGGAATATCTAAACTTAGAAGAACAAGTCAAAAACGATAATTTTATTAAGTGTTCTGCTGGGAGATGGCTATCTCAAAAGCTTGGCTATAATCCTTACTTTTTAGTGACACTTTCTTTA
The DNA here is from genome assembly GCF_028389875.1 of Rhea pennata. Classification (NCBI taxonomy): domain Eukaryota; kingdom Metazoa; phylum Chordata; class Aves; order Rheiformes; family Rheidae; genus Rhea; species Rhea pennata. The sequence continues at coordinate 22,185,525 of NC_084665.1, read as the reverse complement.
GCCCTAGGATGTGACCTGCATTACCATTCTCCCTGTTACTGATATGCCAAGAGAAGATGAGAGGCAACTGAACAGCCTTTTAAAAAAGCTCTTTATATACACACACATGTGTGGGCATACACACTACTATAAGAGTGGAGAGTTGGGGATTTGTTCTTTAATTGCAAAGTTTCCTTGAGCATTTATGACCCAAAAGGGACAGATACAAGTACCCATTTCACATACTCCTCCAAACCTCTCTCTGCCTCCTGTAAACAACTGGCCGACACAGAGATGTTTCAGAGCTGTGGAGAACAGAGCTCCCTGTTGCACTGACACCCAGCACAAGGTCTGCGTGGCACTTTTGTCCCATTTAAGCTTTCAACTACAGCTTGTATGGATCAAAAAATGTGACGGGCTCACAGGCAACCAGAGGAAGGAGTTTTGCCTGTAGCCACCACCACCATCCTTATCTGGAAGATATAAATATAGCTGTCTCCAAAGCTCAAGAAGTTTGCCTGTGCTTCCTCATACCTCACATATCAGGCTTGCAACAAAATATTTGCAGTGCTTGCATCATGCAGGCTATTGCCACATCACCTCTCTTCTGATTACATCACTGACTGGAGTAAAACCCAGTCACTCCTACCAAACTTCTCCTGATGTCGTGGGACACACCATGCCTGAACCACCTGGCCTAAATAATTGCCTTGGTAAAGACTCACCTTTGGAGGAAGAAGAATGTAAGCCTCTCTGGGTCAGTATCATGTTCCTTGTCCTAGAGAACAATCCAGTTAGTTAAGAAAGAAAGTGGAAGGTGGCAGGGACCCTTGAACATATTGTTTGTAATATTTCCCTAGCAAGTGAGTTAGGTCTCTAGCCCACATCACTTTCTCTGAGGCAGGCCTTTAGAGAAGCATAAACAGAGATGGCTACATGTTTAGTCAAGGGCTCTATGCGTATTTATCTTGTGATGAGAATATGGCCCTTTTCTCTTCATCTGTATCCAGGTCTCTGTTTCTACACAAGTCATTTCTACAATAGTGCTTCAGTCCCCTTCTTCATGCCACCATCCAGCAATTAGAAGCAAATACACCATAAGAAAAGAAAGGAGATGGATAATGAAAGGAAGAAATCTATTGCACAAGAGAAAAAACATCTCCTGTGTATTTTAATTATGTCTTTATGCGATTATGTACCTCTGAATCAAAAAGATAACTTTTTCCTGGAATGCCTTGTGATACACTGGTCATGCTATGCAACCTAATCAGATAGGTACCGTGAAATCTACACCAGACTTTCACTTTGGATCATCTTTCTTGGAAAATCCCCAGTAACTGCAGATGGATCCCACCTCTGGAAATTCCCTACTCATTGCAATTGAATCTCTTTCGTTTGTGGGTAAAACCTAAGATATGTGCTTTACGCTTGCATGCCTGTACTGCAAGGCCAGTCTTGCATGAACAAGATTTGAAAAGAAGACGAGATGGAGGATATTTTTGGTCTCTCAGATAAGGAAGGAAGCAAAGGCTGAGAAAGGTAGGGG